>NC_060125.1:397079068-398329068 GCF_021461395.2 Schistocerca americana | reverse complement strand
AATTCTAATTGCAATAAAGGAAATTGTAGTGCACAACCTCATCTGACATTCATATGCAGTGTTTGATTTAAAATCCCCCAGTTTCACAAATGGCCTCGGGAAACGTATTTGACAACAGTGGATTCAGCTGGAAGCAACAGTGCACCGACGCGACGAACATGAGCTGCCAGGATTCACATGCTTTCTAATATTGTTTCCCTCCCGCCCCGCCACCACAAAGCCAGAACGCTGTCTAGCCTATGAGGCGTCATTGCACCCTGGGGTACCAGTGAACTTGATAGTGATTTGTGTTATCACCAACAGTACAATATTTCCGTTGTAGCTGGTTTCATAATGGAAACAAATAAAAGGTAATCATATGAGGCGGACTACAGACTGAAAGTGAGGTATATGCAGAAGAACGCGGAAAGAGAGCAGCTGTGCGGCATTTCAGCTCTCCACCAACAGAAAAAAACCATTCGCTATGGGTGAGCTATCAAAAAAGAACTGAAAAAAATGAAGAGGACTAAATGTGAAAATAGAGGACTGAATGCAAAATGGCCAAGACTAGAAGATGACGTATTGGAATGGGTTCAACGACACTATCAAAATGGATTTGGAATTACTACAAAAATGATTCAAATACCCGCTCGTATGCTAGCGCTACAGAGGAACTCAACAGACTTTAAAGTGGGAGTTGGTTGCTGCTAGAGGTTTATGAAGCGTCATGGGCTTAGCATCCAACCAAAACCCAAATACCTCAGAAAATGTCACAAGGGACTGGAGAGAATATATTACCTTTCCATCGCTTTTTTATTCAACTTCGAAAGAAAACTAGTGCGGTCCTAAGCCAAACAGCGAATATGGAAAAAACTCCTGACATCTGATGTGCCGAGTAACAGAACTGTTGCTGTGAAAGACGATAATTATAAAAACAAGTGGACGCGAAAAAATGCATCCCACTGATGTACATTCATGTGGTGCTGACAGTACTGCACTTAATCCAGTGATCATTTTCAAGCTCAAAACGTTCTGAAATATGACAGGTATTGTTGTTATAGAGATGTTAGTCCTCATTAACTGAACCGTCTGCTAAGCTATTCATTATCGCACTATGTATAACCTCACAGGACTCCAAGCGTATCTCTTCATTTTTTAGTATTTCTGTATTCCACTTCATTGCACGCTAATTCTTCCCATGCGTACCTACCCCTCTTGTGATTCTTGAACAGAGTATTCGCTATTACTTGCTGAAATTTGTTGCAGAACTCAGTCTCTCTCATCTCCCATTCCGACTACCAAGACCACATCCTCCGGGAATCGTTTCTACTGTTCATTCCCTTACAACTTCATTCCAATCCCCCATGACTATTAGATTTTCGTCTTCCTGTACGTACTGTATTACCCTTTCAACATTCTGACGTAATTTCTCTGTCTCTTAATCTTCAGCTTGCGACGTCGGCACGTATACCCGAACTATCGTTGTCTGTGTAGATGTACTGTTAATTCTGGCTACATCAACCATATCTCCGAAATTTTCAGAATAACACACTCTCTGCTCTGCCTTCCTATTCGTAACGAATCATGTTATACCATTTTCTGATGCTGTTGATATTACACTATGGTCGTCTGATCAGAAATCCTTGTCTTCTTTCCAATTCACTTCATTGACCCCTACTTTATCTAGATTGAGTCTTATCATTTACCTTTCCAGATTTTCTAGCTTCCGTGGCACATTCACACTCCTGACATTCCACGCCCAGATTCGTACAACTATATCCTTTCGTTGGCTGTTTAATCTTTTTCTCGTGGTCACCTTTCCCTTGACAGTCCATTCCCAGACATACGAATGGGGACTATTCCCAAATCTCTTATCAGTGGACAGATAATCATGATACTTTTTTGCAATTACAGGCTACATGTCCTGTGGATAAACATTACATGTCTATAATGCAGTGGTGTCTATTGGCTTACGTATCCCCATGCTGTTGATGATTGCTGATTCTTCCACTTTTATGGGCAATCTCCCATCCCAAGGATAAGAGAGTGCCCTGAACATCTGTCTGCTCCTCCGCACTCTTTGACAAGGCCGCTGACAGAATCAGGGTGACTTCTTATGCCGGAAGTCTTCGGCCGCCAATGCTTATGACTTTTATTTAAACTTTAAGAAGTGGCAGGATTCGAACCCGCGACCGAGGACATTTTGATTACTATTCAAACAGGCAATCTTGTAGGAGGGGCAACCACAGCTGTCAGTATTCATCTTGTGTATTAATAACCGCTACAGTTGTATTTCGTCCTTTATTACTGTACCACTACCAGTTTCGTGGCGCTAAAAGCTACATTTTAGGTGATACATGATTAAAACATTAGAGCAAAAAAGCTCGGAATCTTTTCTCCCAACATGCGTTGTCCGTCAAAATCACCGCTAAATGAAGGTATGTCATGGATTGGATTCTGACAGTTTTTAATCCATGACATACCTCTTTTAGCATTGTTTATTCTGACGGAGAACGGATGTTAAGAAAAAAGTTTCAGAGCTTTTATGCTCTAATGTTTTAATCATATATCATCTAAAATGTGGCTTTCAGCACCACGAAACAGGTAGTGGTACAGTAATAAACGACCAAATACAGGTGTGGCGGTTATTAGTACCCAAAACTAATCAGACATGTTACCACTGGACCACACGAGGTATAGAGTGCCATATTCTATCCAGCTGGCGCGTTACATCGTGAAAATACCGAGCTTTTCGGAGGGCCCTGACAATAATGCTCCAAATATTAGGGAGGGATACGGCGACCTTGCTGGCAAGGTAGCGTTTCGCAAGTATGAAAACAGGCAGTGGACACTGTCTCCCGACCGATGGGGGGATGGCATTATCTCGTTGAAATGTAAGCCCAGGATCAGTTATCGTGAAGGACAACAAAACGCGGTGTAGAATACCGTCGATGTGCCGTTGTTCTGTAATGATGCCACCGATGACAACCAAATGGATCCTGCTATAAAACGAAATGGCATCCCTGATCGTTATTCCTGTCTATAGGGCTATGTGGCATGCGACAGTCAGGTTGACATTCCACCGCCGACTGTCGTTATTGGAGCTTAGTTCGAAGCGGGACTCCTCACTGAAGAACATTCTACTACAGTCGGATTACAGGCGGAAGACATGTCTGGAGACACTACGGAGAGTGATGCGACACCAACCTGATTGCCGCCTGCCATATGACCTGACAGCCAAGAGTCTAATTTCATAACTTAGCCGGATCCATTTGGTTGTTATCCAGTGGGCTCTTACAGCACTGGGGTAGGACGACGATATTCTACAAACCGTTTTGTTGCCGTTCATGGTAAGCCAACCTGTTCTTATATTGCGGTAACATGCTCGGGATTTTGACGATCTAACGGGCCAAGTGGACAGAATTTTGCACGATATCCCTGAAAAAGACATCCGACAACCCTGCTAATCAATGCCAAGCTAAATAATTGCTTGCATGAGAGGCTGAGGTGGATCAAAGCATTATTGACTTGCTCAATTTATGAAGCACTTTGTCTTCATAAATCATACATTCTCTCCGACATTGGAATCACTTGCTTGCCGGTACATATACATCACATCTATAATTTCCATCCCATTCGGACTTTTTTTGTCTTAAAGAATATTACTAGACAATGTCAAGCCGCATCTGAGACGAGGACGCGCACGTATCATTGTCCAAAACAGATGGGATAATGAAGAACTGTTTTGTTCACGAATTGTTTCTCTACATACTGGCACAAAGACCTCCTGCTTCCCACGCCATCACAGAAAGCCAAAACGTGCCAGCGGTGATCGAGCTAATCGTAAAATCCACCACGCCGTTCCCATCGACCAGTACTGGTCACTCCAACCCCTAACGGCTGCTGTACTTAAATAACAGCAGCGGTAGTTAAATAACAGCATCGTCTCTGCCAACTGACGATCGTGATGACACAGGCAAGCAGTATCTGGCACTAGCGACCTATAATTCTCTTATCAGCACCAGAATGATACTGAGGCGGAAGCTACAATACCCAACATTTGTAAAATATAATTCTTTCTTTTTTATATTAAAATTTCGTGATGCTTTCAAATTATAACACCTCTGTTTTTTCACTCACCGTCTAATCACAGAAATACTATGAGACTTGTCACTTCTGTACGTAGTGTCCCCCCCCCCCCCTACCCGGCAGCCGTACACATTTTTCACGAAGTCGAGGCCTTGATTCCATGGTCGCTACGAATGCTTCTTGAAGAGTTTGTTTTGACCACTGGCTAGTGCAATAGCGACGGGGCTAGTGAATGTACAGCTACGAAGTGTGTCATTAATTGTTACAAAAAGTCGAAAACCGTTGGGAGTCATTCATGCCGTCATCATGCATCATCATGACATGTGCATCTTTCTTGTAGTCCGTTAGCATATGTGACACCGACCTGGACGGCTCATTTCGAATTATCAAGTCATCTTGCGGGATCATGTGCAAAAGATCTTACGGAAATGCTAATTTTGTAGAAGCAGTCTTCCACACTCATCTGCTGAGCCCTGAAAGGATCTTTCTGCAGTCTCTCGACCATGTCCTCAGATCGGCTTAAGCGATGCCTACCTTACCGTGCTTTTCTTTCGCACGACATTCTGTCTGTTTTACGCTGTGGCAATCACGAACTCATGTTAGATATCCATCACTCTCTCACCATATGTGCACTGACTTTTAATTGGTGTCACACTGCGCAAATGAGAAACAAATAATTAAACGCTGTTCTTGTAATGAAAGTTTTAAATATCAAAAACAGTCAGCACTCACGGCGCTGTCGTTGGAGTCCTATGTGCCATGCAGTGCTTCCATCTGTGTCACAAATTCCCAACGAGCGCCTGTGTATTTTATAACAACACTGTCACACACTGTCATCCGTTTCCAATCCAGAGATAAGAGAAACAACAGTTATATTCTGAATGTACCTCATGTTTCAATGTAATTCTGGATAAAATCTGATGTTATGAAAAGCTATTAACACCAAATGTGAACGGTTTCTCCAATGAAATGACACTTTTTGGTCAACATGGTTGTGGAGAGAAGCAGCGGTTAGTATGATTAATCAATAATTCAAGAACGGTCTTAATCGCATTTATTATTGTTATAATACCGCAAACCGGTTTCAACCCGACGTAGGGGTCATCTTCTGGGCGTTTACACCATTGGTCGAGCCGGCCGGAGTGGCCGAGCGGTTCTAGGCGCTACAGTCTGGAACAGCGCGACCGCTACGGTCGCAGGTTCGATTCCTGCCTCGGGCATGGCTGTGTGTGGCGTCCTTAGGTTAGTTAGGTTTAGGCAGTTCTAGGGGACTGATGACCACAGCAGTTAAGTCCCATAGTGCTCAGAGCCATTTGAACCATTTTTTGAACCATTGGTCGACTGCTGG
Organism: Schistocerca americana; assembly: GCF_021461395.2. Lineage (NCBI taxonomy): Eukaryota > Metazoa > Arthropoda > Insecta > Orthoptera > Acrididae > Schistocerca > Schistocerca americana. Next base: position 398,323,652 of record NC_060125.1, on the reverse strand, counting down.
TGGTGTCACTCCTGTCTACATAACGGCTGGAAACAATCAACTATGTAGACAGTGAAAGGTGGCTACACTGAGCCACTGCGCCAGAGATTGCGCCAAAGAGTATTATTCAGCCGCCTCCACTGGCAGTGCTTGGGGAGAACTCGTAGTAGTCAGTGCTTGTTGAGATGTGCTAGTGATAAGTGCTTGCTGAGATGTGGTACTGAAAAGTTCTTGTTGAGATGTGGTAGTAGCGAGTCGGTGTGGAGATATATTGTAATGATTAGAGTGCTTTTCGTCAATATATGAAGGATACGGTTGTATAAAATATTTAAGAACTTCAGGTAAATTCTGTGTGTCTCCGACGTTAAGACGACTTGCTATCGAGAAATTTTCAGGAAGAATGTAATTTCGAAGAATAAACTAATAAACTAAAATAGGTAACTATTAATTGAGTTCATTTTTCAGGTAACATATTTCCAATTAGGTACGTACTTTAGACGTAATTTGCTGCTCGCGATTACGTGATTCAGACTTTGTGCTAATTTTATGTTCTATAATTTACTTGTGAAGCGACGTGCTTGCGTACATTAACTGATTTTGACAATGATTGATGATTGAATAGGGTTGTTATTTGTATATATTATGCATCGCTTGGCTGCACTGCTTTTTCACTGATGTCATATTTTTTTTATTATGTGTCTGCTGTGCTTATTTATTTAAATTATAATTGTCACTTGATTAATTGTGCTGATGTGGTTAGGTATGTAAGTTATACTTTGTGATTTATCTGCTTGCGCCTTCATGTTTACTTATTAAGATTACATATGAACATTTATTTGCTTATGCTGATATGATGCTAATGACCTGTTTATTATGTTAGATAACATATTTGCTGCCTTACTTATGGATTGCATATTTACACATTTCTGTTATGTTGTCATAACTATTCTTTAATTTGGTATATAGAAATGCTGACATACTGTGTATGAACATAGAGTTTAGGTCACACTACTGTATTAATTATAGATTGTTCGCTTGGCAGAGCCTCATTGTAAGAATTGTGCTGCATCCACTTGTTGACATTCTGTTCTCTACTGGTATATTTACTCGCTGTTGCATGTTTTGCTTTCGCTCAGTGCCTTATATTTTTAAGATAGGAAAATGAACTGCTATAATCCGACGAACGACATTGGTACAAGAAACTTCATAGAAGTCACATGAGCTGGAGGTTTTATGGAATCTGTATAAATTTGTGCTAATAGAAAGGAAGCTAACGACATGACATACCATTACTAGGTTTAGACCATTAACAATTATTATACTGCATTTTTCGTGAGCAATTGCAATAGGAAGTGACACTTGACACAAGAAATACTCCACATGTTTGCTTCTGTTTGCCGTGATTCTTGAAGTGGTGTACACACTGTGAAATATTATGATCATTCACACTCCGTAATCGTACTTAATTACTGAGAGTTATCCGAAATAAGTCTGTTAGAGGTCAGGTATGCATTTCTTTTGTTTATAATTCATAATGAGTAGAAGATTTGGGTCAGATGCATTACACAGAGCTTGTGTGTTGACAATGTGTCTTCGGATTGTATGGGGTAATGAGGTTTGCATTAGGATTTTATCTGTATTTGTTCGAGGAGACTGACTAGAGGAAAGAGTTGTTATGAAAGTGAAATGATATTTATAGTAAGGTTTATATGTATCGACGTATTGAAGAGGTATTATTGAGGTATCATTGAGATTGTGTGAAGTTGATGATTATTGGAGTTTTGGTGGACAAGAGGTAAGGTAAATGCTATTAATGATAAGATTTATATGTATCGACGTAAGAGGTATTATTGAAGTATTGAGATTATGTGATGCTGATGATTATTGGAGTTTTGGTGGATAAGAGGTAAAGTAAGTGAGGTGCATATTTTTTTTGTTGGTCTATATGGAACAAGGAGGATGAAGATAGCAGACTAGAACCCTCAAGTAGAAGGAAGATAGTCTATACACACGCTTTGTTAAATCACTAAGCAGTATATACTTTTTTTTGGAGAGAGGAAGTAATTGCATATCTTGGCTCACTGACAGTTGTTCAGCAACCGTACATTTGATCTGGCTTGGCAAACATTGGTCTTGACATGATGACAATGACATTGACTAACTATTATTGACTGTTATACATTGCTGCCGCTACTACTTGATACACATGATGAACATCAAATTTTGACAGAATTGCATTTACACAGTTAACACTATTCAATTACACAGTAGTACTTAATGTGGATGAAAGATGAGTGAGTGTGTTTCGTGTGTTTTCTTTTCCTAATCCTACCCACCTATCTCCTAAATATTATTTTATTTGTTTGTGGTGGCTTGCACTGACACCCATAAATATTATAGGTTTACTGATATTTGAGTATTTGTAATAGTTAATATGACAATTATCTGATATCATTTGTATGTTTATTAGAATTTGTATGTTTAGTGTAACAGCATTGCAAAAGCATTTGTATGTGCATTCAAACTATTGTTCATGCCTGAACTGTCTGATTAGTGATGGTGAATATTATGAACTGTTACCTGCACTTGTTCAACATTGATGTGTGACACTTAGAAATGTTTAATTTCTGCTGACGAACTGTGTGATTAGTGATAGTGAATATTATGGACTGTTACCTGCACTTTTTCAACATAATAGGTGTGTAGGGAAGCAGCCTACTCACGCTGTAGTAAATTCACATCAGTTTCCATTGTGTGCGAGCCAGTCTGCTGTAACTAGCTCTGACGTCATAAATGTTGCGCAATACCTTAAAAATCAAGCAAATGACCTAAAACTTTTCTAGCAGGTCAGGAATAATACTAAATTAATGTGTGTTAAATATCAGTTCGATAACTTCAGCCATTTTCGAAATTTGGACGTTTTTCTGAAAAAATCATTGGCGCAACAGAAAAGAGCTAGAGACTTCAAAATTTATATTTAGATTCATCTTTCATAATGATTTAATTAAAACAATACTTTGGATTTCACAAATTAAGATTTTAGTGGAAATTCATGATTTTCTTGTTTTCATCTCAAAAGTGAAGGAAGCAAGATAGATTAAGTAGGCTAATAAGTAAGGCTAGGATGTTTAGATTTAAATAGGTTGGAGGTCCGCTATGACTATGAAGATGTGAAAAGTTTCTTTTGAATACCTATAAAATTATAGCGATAGCGGATGTCAAAAGGGCCAGTTCAGAGCTCATCTACTGCGTGCAGTGTAATTTAATTAATTCTCTCGCCCAAAATATTTAACTTAGCCACATCAAAATTTTATTATCAATACTTACCTGCGTGCTGAATGCACGTTTAAATTAAGAGCTTCATCGGCCATCAGCAAAAGAAGCTATAAATTATTATGTAACATGAAGTGGTGCGTTACTAGCCCAGCGGCTAGTCGGGAGAGCCGATTTGATCAGGCGTTCCGTTAGCCGTCCGCACCACGGCTTTATATATAAGAACGCTGCGCGAGGAAGCAAGGCCCCAGTTCTCTCCAGACGCTGAATGACACGCCATCTGTGTCGGGAATCGCGTCGCATCGGTATCACTGCTACAAACAGCCTCAGGTGCCGTATTAAGTTACTAGAGATACGCGGAACCCTGAAAACATTTCAAGTGAAGTGTTAATTCTGGGATGATTTTCATTATCTAGGTTCAGTTTGCGTATTGTCGTATTTTCACGTGCCGTCGCGGGACAGACATTCTACCAAATATTTAGCGTGGCGTTTGATGAAATATTCTCATCAAATTATGGCGAGCATTCATTTCAACATTTAATTCGGACATTTATAGTTGCATCAGCGCATTAGACTCTGAACTGCTCTGTTAGTTAGGTTGAAAGGATACTTGTGTTTTTTATCAGTGAATTTCAGAATATACTCAACTATTTTGGAAAACCGTTTTTGATTAGAAATCCCGGACAATCTCCTAATTCCTCAGAGCTATAAGCTGCAGCTATAATGGTATTCTCAGATGAAGTGGGCACTAGGATCTCTAATTACTGGCTCCACGTTTTCTTAAATCACTTTCTGGGTGCTAAAAAGTAAATAGAGAGCCAGTGTTGAGAACAGCGAAAGACAGCATTAACAACATTCTAAAAGCCAGAAACTGATTCAACATGCAAGCATTTATACAGCAAAATAATTTTTTACAAATTATTCGCCGCCCCACAGGTGCCACTTAGAAATGATTAATTTCTGCTGATGAACTGTGTGATTAGGATAGTTAATATTATGGACGGTTACTTGTACTTTTTCTACATGATTGGTGCCACTAGGACATGTTTAATTTCTGCTAATAAACTCTGATGAACAGTGTGATCAGTGATAGTGAATATTATGGACTGCTCTCTGGACCTGTTCAACATTGCTGGGTGCCACTGATGGACTGCTTCTACTGACATAATGTCACTTGTTGGTGTCTGCACCTGTTCAACATTACTGGGTGCCACTGATGAACTGCTTCTACTGAAATGATGTCACTTGCTGGTGTCTGCACCTACTCAACATTGCTGGGTGCCACTGATGGACTGCTTCTACTGAAATAATGACTTGTTGGTGTCTGCACCCACTCAACATCACTAGGTGTCACTAATGGAACTGCTTAGACTGAAATGAAGTCACTTGTTGGTGTCTGCACTTGTTCAACATTGCTAGGTGCCACTAATGGACTGATTCTACTAAAATGATGTCACTTGTTGGTATTTGCACCTGTTGACCATTGCTGGGTGCTACTGCTGGAACTATCAACTACTTGTTTTTTTTTAATTATTGAAAGCATTTTATGTGAACATTTGTATAAACTGATTTTTTGTGTATTGTGTAAACTATTATGTAAAGCCACCTGTATGAAAGAATTTATTTTGCTTACTGTATTTTATATATTAGGTTATTGAAAGGTCAGTGCAAAGCCAAAATTTTAACTAATTATGTGACATTTAGGTGTTAATATTATCTTTTATTTTTGTCTGTATTTTTGTGGACGAATTTGGTGGTATTTTCACCACCAATGCTGGCAAAAATACCATCAAATTCTGGCCCGTGGAGGAGGGGCATATGAAAGGTGGCTACACTGAGCCACTGCGCCAGAGATTGCGCCAAAGAGTATTATTCAGCCGCCTCCACTGGCAGTGCTTGGGGAGAACTCGTAGTAGTCAGTGCTTGGAGAGAACTCGTAGTAGTCAGTGCTTGGGGAGAACTCGTAGTAGTCAGTGCTTGTTGAGATGTGCTAGTGAAAAGTGCTTGCTGAGATGTGATACTGAAAGGTTCTTGTTGAGATGTGGTAGTAGCGAGTCGGTGTGGAGATATATTGTAATGATTAGAGTGATTTTCGTCAATATATGAAGGTAAAAGAAAAAAAAATTTTCCTTTTCTTTTTATTATCTCAATGTCTTAAATAATGCAGCATTACAGGTTCAGTCAACAAAGCATCTGGCTTGTGTTCTTGTATTAGAGTGTAATTCTGGTTTTCTTGCGTGATTATAGGATTTCTATTTTCTTTAATTACTTCAGTTTAAATGATATTTAAAATTTCTTGTCTTATTGGAGAAGAACCGTGCCAGATGTGTACGTTGAGTCATACTTCCACACACAGAACAGTTATACTTGTGCCTTGGCTTCGTAGGTTTTATAGTTGCTAGGGACTTAATTAATTAATTGTGTTAACAGGAAATTTTCATTTCATTCTTTGTTGTTGTTCTATGCAGTCAGATTGCGTAATAATACTAGTCAGGGGCGACCGTTTACGAGACACAGCGTAATCGGAACTACAGCTACCAAAATTAAAAATGACTTTCAAATTTATTAATAATTAAGCCCCCATGCAACAGGAGTGACACCACCAGCAGTCGACCAACGGTGTAAACGCCCAGAAGATGACCCCTACATCGGGTTGAAACCGGTTGGTGGTATTACAACGATAATAAATGCGATTGAGGCTGTTCTTGAACTATTGAAATGACACTTAACTGACAATCTGCCGTTTAAATGTCATTTTACCATTTCAAACGACTTGTTTGGGAGTTGTTTTTGAGTCCTCCGATACATTGTTTGCTATTTTCGTAAGTATCTTTACGTGTCACAGTACTCGCTATCCGTTTCAACTTCGCGTTATACAATGATGCCGCATTCTAACAAGGGGATCCACCGTGCGTCGCTCTCTGCACTCGAAACTACTTAGGGTTTTAGGAGAGTGAAAAAAAAGGGTTACGTATTTTAGCTTAGGTGCAAAATGGCAATAGCTTCCGAAAAAAAGGATGTCGAATATCGTCGCAACATTATCAGTCTACTCGCGCGGTGTGAAACCAAGTGCACAGTGGCTACTAGCACAGATAGGAAATTTTGTGATCCCTGTTCAAATCCACTCTTACTTTGTTCTTTTCTTTTTCTATCGAGAAAGTACACTTAGGTAAGACAAGTCATGGGATAGCAATATGCACATATACAGGTGAAGGTATTATGCCGTACTCAAGGTATAAAACAGCAATGTATTGGTAGAGGTGTCATGTGAAAGGATTTCAAATGGCCCATGACGGGAATTAGCAGATTTTGGACATGGAATGGTAGTTGAGGTTAGACGTATGGGACAATCTGTTTCTTAAATCATTACGGTATTCAATATTTCGAGATCCACACTGTCAATAGTGTGCCGGAAATATCAAATTCCAGTCATTACCTCTCTCCACGGACAATGCAGTGGTCGACGGAATTTATTTAACGACCGAGAGCAGCGGCGTGTCTGTACAGTAGTTAGCGCTAACGGAGATGCAACACTGTTTGAAGTAATAGTAGAAATCGATGTGGGACGTGCGACGAACATATCCGTTAGTATAGTGCTGAAAAAGTTTGGTGTCAGTGCGCTATGGCAGCACACAACCGACGTGAGTGCCTTTGGTAAAGGAACAACATATTTTTCAGCGTCTCTCCTGGGCTCGTAATTAAATCAGTTGCAGCCTGCACGATTGGAAAACCGTGGACCAGTGAAATGAGGCTAGATTTCGGTTGGTGAGAGCTGATGGAAGGTCTTGAGTGTGACGCAGACCGCAAGAAGCCAAGGACCAAAGATACTGGGAAAGCTGGGACATAACTGAGAGGTCAGTTCGTGTGCAAAATCCTGCACGGGCAACACTTTCGGAATTTTGGACGGCTGTAGAGGCAGCATGGCTCAATATCTCTGCAGCGGAATTCCACAGACTTGTTGAGTCTATGCCACGTTGAGTTGCTGCTCTACCCTGGGCAAAAGGAGGCCCGTCACGATATTACAAGTTATCGCCTGACTTTTGTCAGCTCTGTATATGCGAGATCAGTATTCTTACGACAGTGTGAAATACAATGGAATTAGTGACGAAAGGAATACAAATTTAAAATATTACTAAAAACATATTTCATCATGACAACTGACAAGGGTGAAACTTCTAACAACAGATTTCGTTTGTGTCCAAGAAGCTAATAACACAATATCGGAAGAAAATTGGGATAGCTCACAAAAGATACCTATCGTAGTTTCTTGACAAAGTTTTGCGAGTTTACATAAAAATGGAACCCTTCCTCTATATTAGTGATTCGTGGATGGGCAGAAAGAAGCCTATTTACACAACCGACAGTTTTTCGATGACATCTGACTGCAGAATTGTTCATTAAACGTAATTCTGCCGACATGTGTGCTGTTATGTAAGCCCTGTGACTTTACTCACAAGTGAATAATTATATCCGCCGATTAAAGAAGTGCTCCAGTCCCACCTCTCAGCAGAGGGAAGCCACAAGCAGTAGCGATGAGTTACTAAAGTCATCACTTGCTTCACACCTGCAGAGAGAGGTGTATTTCTGAGTAGTGTGTCGTCGCTCCCTGAGGCATAGCAGAGTGTGCCTCCGGTTTATGGCAATAAGTCTTGCTACTAACAGCACCCTGCTTTACGTGCTGCGCCGACACTAGAGGATGGCGGCATTTTTGGGGAGGAAAAGGTAGGGCTATAGGGGAGGAAGGAGGCCCATTAAAAAAAAATACACACATTGGTCCATAATCAACTACAGGCTCCAGTTTAAGAGAAAATGGTTCGACATGCATGGTTTACAGCGAAATTATCACGAGGTTGTGAAGTTGTTTTCCTAATGTTAAAAAAATGTTTTAAATGGCTCTGAACACTAAGGAACTTAGCATCTGAGGTCATCAGTCTCCTAGAACTTAGAACTACTTAAACCTAACCAACCTAAGGACATCACACACATCAATGCCCAAGGTAGGATTCGAACCTACGACCATAGCTGTCGCGTGGTTCCAGACTGAAGTACCTAGAACCGCTCTCCCACATCGCTGGTGGTGGTGGTGTGTTGGGGCTTATGGGCGCTCAACATCGAAGTCATCAGCGCCCTGACACACATTAAAAGGAACGAATGTGGACAGACCTAAGAAAACTAAAGCACACACTCAAAGAAAGCAGGAAAAGAAGGAAAATGCTACATAAGAAAGTAAAACCTAAGGAAAGGGGAAACATAGCAACAAGAATGTCACAGGAAATTGTTATTGGCTGGCCACTCACATAAAATATGGGCGAGCTTGTCGCACAGTGAGCAAATTAAAATCCTCTCCCTAAAATCTTTGTAAAAACATTTGACAGGGCACAGAACTTTTAAACTTTAACCACATTCGTCCGAGTGTTGCCTAAAAGAGACGGCAGGTCCGCTGGCAAGTCAGCCGCGACCCGCTGGTCAGAAAATAAAACGCAATCCAATAAAACGTGGCGCACTGTGACCTGGACGCCGCAAGCACCACACATTGGAGGGTCCTCTCGCCGGAGCAGGAAGCCATGCGGCATAGGGCTGTGGCCTATTCGAAGCCGAGTGAGGAGAATCTCGTCCCGTCGATGGGGCTGAAAGGAAGTACACCACACACGCGTTGTGGGCTTGACTATACGGAGCTTATTGTCAGTCACTTCCAGCCACTGATCCTCCCACCGACGCATGACCCGTGAGCTCAACAGCGAGGTGAGTGCGTGCAAGGGGATAACACACTGAGATACTTGAGAGGCGAGACACGCCTCCTTGGCTGCGAGATCTGCCCTTTCATTCCCAGCAATGCCGACATGCCCCGGAACCCAGCAGAAAGCTACAACCTTCCCCAGTCGCTGTAGTCGGAGGAGGGCATCCAGGATGGTCTGGACAATTTTGTCTGCCGGATACAAACGTTGCAATGACGGCTCCTAATTTTATTCACACAAACAAAGTCACTGCGGTGTATGTTCCTCTGCACATCACTCGTGGTGTTCCGAATTTTTATGTTTTAGATTTTTTCTGGTTGCACTGCTTGTCTTGAAGCATAAAAGTAAAAATCAACGTAAAAATCTAAATACTAGAATTTTATGTTGTCAGTTACGAATTGCTGTTAATTGTGCATGGTGTAGCGAGTATAAGTGCAGATTTTTTTTGTATGTGGTACCTTAATATGTACACACAATCATCCTGCTTCGAAATGTCTTCCCACAAACACGTCACAAAGTTTATGACCTGATATATCCCGTACGGTCGTAACTGTACCACTAAGTGGACTACGCCTGTCATTATAGACTAAAAGTTTGCGTTCACGTATGCACACTTCCACACTTGACCTGCCATCCTGGGATGTCAGGCACTATGGACTTGCTCTTGCCACATATACTTGGACGTAGGGAAAGGTTGCCAGATGGTCACCTAAGGAAAATGTGTAATAAAATCTACAGATATTGCCAGCTATTTAACTTTCAGTGTAACTTGAACTTTCGCTTTCCAGTCACAAATACTTACTTTTAATGAAATATTTGAAAAATAAAACCGTTTGTCAAATGGTTCAAATTGCTCTGGGCACTGTAGTACTTAACATCTGTCATCAGTCCCCTAGAACTTAGAACTACTTAAACCTAACTAACCTAAGGACATCAAACACATCCATGCCCGAGGCAGGATTCGAACGTGCGACCGTAGTGGTTCAAAATGTTTCAAATGGCTCTGAGAAGTATGGGACTTAACTTCTGAGGTCATCAGTCCCCTAGAACTTAGAACTACTTAAACCCAACTAACCTAAGGACATCACACACATCCGTGCCCTAGGTAGGATTCGAACCTTCGACCGTAGCGATCGCGCGGTTCCAGACTGTAGCGCCTAGAACCGCTTGGCTACCCCGGTAGGCTACCGTAGCGGTCGCGCAGTTCCAGACTGAAACTCCTAGAACCGCTCGACCACTTTGGCCGGCTCATACACTTCCTTCATCTCTTCATCGTCAGCTTGCAGCGTCAGCATATACACCTGAACTACAGTTGTCAGTGTTGGTTTGCGTTTGATTCTGGTAAGAAGTACCCCAACACACAACTGTTCACTCTCTGCCCAACCATCCTATTCATAACAAATCCTACTTCCGTTATCCGATTTTCTGCTGCTGTTGATCTTACCATTCAGTCATCCGACCAGAAATCCTTCTCTTCTTCCCATTTCACTTCACTCACTCTCACTTTATCTAAATTGAGCCTTCGCATTTCTATTTTCCGATTTCTTAACATCCCTACGACATTCAAGCTTCTGATATGCCGCGCCCCGACTCGTAGACCGTTATCCTTTCGTACGTCATTCAGCCTTTTTCTCATTGTCACCTCCTTACTGGAAGGCCTCTCCCGGAGATCCGAGTGAGGGACTATTCCGGAATCTTTTGCCAATGGAGATATCAATTACACCTTTTCAGTCACAGGATATATGTCCTGTGGACACACGTTAAGTGTCTTTAATTTAGTAGTTTCCATTTCCTTCTGCTTCTTCATGCCTTTGATCATTACTGTTTATTCCGCCCTTAGGGGCAGTTCCACAACCCGAGGATAAGAGTGCGTCCTGAACCTCTGTCCGCTCCTCCACCCGCGTTGGCAGAACGAGGGTGACTTCTTATGCCGGAAGTCTTCGGCCGCCAATGCTGATCGTTAATGAAAATTTAAGCGGGTTTCAGACTTTTACCACACCATAACATACCATGTCATTACTAGCACAAAACAAGGAGTAGTTCAGGTAATTATGATGAGGGTGGATTGCAATCACACATCCTTCTCTCCAAAGTTGTGATCTGCTCACAAAACTAGATCAGGAGGATACGGGCCGTATGAACACCTGTTCTCTTGTCTTGGGTCACAGCATATCCAATAGGATACAATTATGGTACCAATGGGTCGACCGTATCTGCGAAAAAAATCGCCACATAACCCTTACCGATAATACGACCTCGCTGAATAACTAAGTGGCTTAATACCTCCATATGGCTGCCGACCACCACCGTTTTACACTCTTGAGACGTAAATTTTGCCAGAATTGGGAACCAGTGTGAAACAAGGTTCATATGACCAAATGACTTTCTTCTATTGCTCCATGTACCGAGTTTATTTCTTCCGCATCACGTTTTTCCATTATGGGAATTAGTATCACTGGTGTGTGGCTCTGGAATGATGTTTCCCTGCTTCCCCTGTGATCTGTGAAAATCTTCGATAAGATGCCTTTTTAAACATCACAAACTTCAGCTGTCTTGTTTACGAAAGCACTCACCAAATGAGCACCAATACTTTGCGCAAGTGCGAATTCACTCAGTTCCGACATAAGGCACTCACAACTGCGCGGAACACTGTTCTGATCCCTTCCAATGTATGGAGGACATTGACCAGGTGCCGTTCGTGGACAGATACACCGGTGACACGAACAGGCATGGCAGCCATTTGCATTTATGCCCATGCATGCATTTCTCGCCGTGTTTCCATATTTTTGTCTAACTTCCAAATAACTCCTTGTCTGTTTTGAACAATCATGTTCTCAGAGTAAGTCCTGAGTATTATGGACAAACAAATCCACAGCGAAAAAAGTAGCTAGAATAAAGCATTTCAAAGGAAGTTATTTCGGAATCCTGTACGCATGTAATCAAAGTAGATGCAGATGAACGTTACTCTTTAAAAGCATCATACCATTATTATAGCTCTACTGCATAACTTACTCAGCGTACAACACATTGATACCACGGTTCCTGCGTGCGGCAGAGACTTTTTTATCCACCGCTCCCAATAAAAGAGTTGCAATTCTGCAGATGTGTACGGAGAAATGGGCGCTTCACAATAGCTTGAACAAACAAGGGAACCCATTCCTGCCATTAGTTTGCTTAGCTTGTAAGCGATGAGACGGACAGAGATCAGATACCAGTTCGGCATATTAAGCTGCAGAGCGCTACACCGCCAACCCGAGGTACAACGATGTCATGAATAATGCATTGAAAGAGGCGCCGGTCGCGCGAGCAGTAATTGGACGCGGCGGGCGACGAAGACCAACTCTGCCACTCGTCAGCCCTCATCCCCACGATGGGACAACAACAGGCGCAGCCTAGAAACTAGGCGACGCCCGATTATGGGCTTTCCTAAACTTCAGATGGAGCTATCTCAATGCAAATTTTCTAAAGGTTTTGATCTTCAAACATTATTTGGATCCTAATCTTCCATCATTGGCAGGTGAAGATAGTGGGATTGAAATTGATAATGTTTTCATTAATGAAGTTCAAAGCGAAGAAAAACTGTATACGCAGTAGCAAACTCTCTCCATGATCATGCTGCACAGTTGGAATAAATAAGATAACGGCATTCAGCACAGATACTCTCAAGGGCAAAGCAGAATAACTAATTATTCCACGACAACCATTTTTAACGATTGTTCACAGATTTATAATGACACAAAATTTAAACCGTTCCCTGATAAATTCATATCCCTATTGGGAAACATTTTCCCATATAAGCTAATCAAAAAGAACGTTAAAGAGCCACGTAAAGAACCGCGTCTCACTATAGAGAGGTAAAGGGAGACGTATCTATCTGTGAAAAAATGTAAAAAACCTGCATTAGCTGTATACTACAAAAACTGCTCAAAATTAACAAAAAAAGTTACTTAAGAATTAAGGAAAATTCACATCATGTCAGAAATCAGTAATTCTGAAACTGACTTAAGGCTCTACGGAAAGCAGTGAAATGAGGAACAGGACAAACTAGTCGCAGAACAGGATATCATCACTGTTGAACTGAAACTGAATGGAAGAGCTGTCAGTCACGAATCACAGGTACCAAATATATTAAATAATCGTTTCTTAGAGATAGTGAAAATACAAGGACAAACAGTTAAAGAAAAATATCACAGCAGTGAGATGGAAAAGCAACTCTCTTAAAATTAGGTATCACCCACTTCTCTTCTGAACATAAGAAAATTACATATATATTCTCTCAGAAATAAAATGACGTCTGGATTTTTTAAATGAAATTAAATGAAAAAAAAATAAACAGTTACCTTTTCGTAAATTTGTTTTTAGTTAATTTGCCTTTCTTTCTTTCTGTACGAACTTTGTTGTAGAACCCCTTATTTACGTGTGGTAATAAAAATTCATTTAGGCAGAATTAAGCACATTTAAAATTACGTTAACTTAGTCAACCCTCTCATGCTGATAAATTCACGTTAACTGATTAAGAATATTTAGTTGAGGAATAAATCTTTTACATAATTCGGCCTTGGCACACATTTTCTAAATGCAGTGGTTTTTTTTTTTTTTAATATTTACTGAATTCTTTCCCGGCGTTAGCTATGGAACACAAGACTGTCTCTACTAGCAGAAAATGGTTAAATATTGCCAAGCCGACGTTTAATTATCATTGTGTGTGCTGTGCTGCCAGGGAACGTTACATTGCCCCCTGGCAGCATTTAGCAAAGAGTTTCTATACTTTGACACAATGGTGCCAGTAACGTTCTTTACAATTCAGTATTTTTTTATGGAATGGCTCTTTTAATTAGTCCCAGGGTTACATATGTTCATGGCTCCCCCATTTGGGCGAAGGCAGATAGGAAACCTGGGCAAAACTGTGCCGGAGCCCAGCCATCCCAGTTGGTTCATGATTAATCTTGTCTCTTTAACAGTCATTCTTTTGAATTGATTTAGCAGGTTGTCATCAACGGTTACATAATATCACAGTTACATACAGTTCAACGAGAGTTTGTTGTGTGGGATTAACAACTCGTAATTATTATTTTTGCGATATACTGCAAGGTCACTTCTCCTAGGATATATCACTTAGTTTTTTGAAATCATTTAGCACAACGTCACTTTTCATAATGTTCCCACTACCTACGTGTTACAAATCTTGTTAGTGTTCATTTTCTCTTGTCAATTTACGGGTATACATAACAAATGTTCTCTGTTTATCAAAAGTCGAGTTCATTGACAAGTTATGGGTTTGTGTAAATATTTTGGAATATGTCAATAATGCTGTAGTTGGTGAGCGGTGCGGAGTGATTGTTGAGCGGCGCTCGGCGCGGCGCGTCGGCTCCGCGTAGGTCACCGCCCTCGGTGTTGACAGCTACGGCGCGGAGAGGCGTGTAGCTGTCTGGTCTACTACGGGCTGCTGCGGCCGCTGCATGGCTGAAGTAGCCGGATGCGCGTTGTATATCAGCTCGCCCGTGTGACATCTTCTTGCAGTGCTCCAGCAAACATGCAACAATTCACAAGCAGTGTACTATCCTTATGGGCATTTTTCCTGCTGTGTGAAAGAACGCATACAGTTATTGGAAGTTATTATTCAGGAGGCCTTCATTAGTCTGGTTTGCACAATGTTTCGTTGTCACAGTAACACGTTTTATGGGCACACAATATTTTTTCACCATGTCATGACTTTTCTTTAGTCACACGCAAGTTTTCACCTTAGGACAAAATGTATCTCTGTAGTCAATGCGCTTTCCTGGCGTCCCTTGGCACACAAAGAGTTATAGTTTGACACTAACTTGGTCCACCGTCTGTTGTCGGCTCACTGTTCGTGTCGTGCTAGTTCCTTGCCCACTTGCACACACGACGATGATGCACTTTCTTATTGCTTGTTCAAAACAACCTCGTGACGTATTGCTGCAGTTTTAACAGTCACTGTCTGTCTCTGCCACACAATACTGCACTTCTATTTAAGTTTTTTTTTCAGTTACAATGTCCGTTGTTTAATTTTTTGTAACAGCACATTGGTAACTTCTTTCTTCGCTCTTTTTTTTCAGTTACAATGTCCGTTGTGCAATTTTTTGTAACAGCACATTGGTAACTTCTTTGTTCGCTCTTTACCAAGGTGTGTGATAAGTGTGTACATGGTAACAAATATTAAAATTTCGTATTAGTTTGCCCAAAAATCATCTATATTTATGTTCGAGTAGATTTTATTTGTGCATTCCAGCCGGATTCAGGCATATTGTTCAATAACTCCTTTGAAATTATGTCTTACTTTACTTGCAAGGTCCTACGTAACTACAGTGTAGTCTCTGTAGGCTAAAATTGACTTGGACTGTATCGCGCTAGCTCTTTTAACTGATTGGATCTGCACATGCTTCAATTGAAGCTTCTTTGTGCGTAACTTTGCGTTACTTAAATTTGCAATAAGTTTGCCTCCAATGGTGCCCTTGGGTCACTACTGAGTGCATTATTCTCTTTGATAACACTGGTTTGAAAATAAAGTTCTCAGGGTCTCATATTATTGATATTATTCTGGGTTCGAATCTGTCAATCTGACAGCTACACACACACACACACACACACACACACACACACACACACACACATATATATATATATATATATATATATATATATATATATATATATACAATAGAAAAGATTGTACCAAGAAATATTTCAAGTTTAACACACATATAGAATATTATACAGTACACAAACTAATCACTGCTAAAATGTTCCTCCTGACTGATCTCTGTCACAATTTAACACTACAAATAATTGCACTAATCAGGTTATTTGTGCAGACATTTAGAGCATGTTTAAGCTAACACTAATTAAAAGAAGACATAACACAAATATTCATAAACAAAAGAGAAAGTCAATCATATTCTTATAACTAAATACTTCTACACTAGTACATTATCTCTACAGATCACACATCATTAATGTTCATTCATTTTCAAAAGAATGGTGTCCCTTTTTTACATATAACACATAGGACTATTCGTCATTTACTGTAGGAATGTTTTCACATCCTTCCGCCGATACAGTCCCCGTACTCTCCCTGAGTGGGGATCTGCTAAGAGATAGCTACTATTTCCTTCTTGGACTAAGGAATGGAGTATGAGGCTCGACAGTAGGTTTTGTGAGGCTTCACCTCGATATTGTATTGATACCCCTTAACAATTCCTGGTCGTTCTGAGAATACATCTGCATAGTTAGATAATAACTGTACCAAATCCTGCTGTTGCATTGAGTTCAGATTTTCAGACTGTGATACTTTGTTCACAAGTGCGTCCATATTTGCCTTTAATTGATCACTTTGTGCGTCTGGATAATTGAGATTTTGTCCTAGAGAATGATTGTCTAAATGTAGTATCCGCTGATTCCTACATTTTATGTTAATATCATTACAATTAGGCACAGGTACCTCTTCAGATCTGAGCATGGACAATTCTATCCTCCTACCCGTGTTCATCAAACTTAATTTTCCCCGAGAAAGGTTGATCACTGCGTCCCTTTCTCTAAAAAAATCTACCCCCAAAATGTAGGCTACCTTTAAACCCTTTACTGCCAGGAATGAGCACTATGGCTTCTCCCCCTATATACACCTCTACCCGCACTTGGAGTTTAATTATTTGTCGCTGTGAACTGATGGCTCCAGTGACTTTGCAATTGTTCACAGGAAAAGTCAGCATACGCTTTTCTTTCCCCACTACTCTGAATAAGTCCATACTCATGACACTGACAGTAGCACCTGTGTCTACGATTGCCTGCACATCAATATTGTTAATTTTGATCTCTATTATCGCTTGTACTTTGTCTTTGTGCTCCTTTATGCACGTGGGTGGTTCAGTTATTAATTCATGTCCCATCTGTACCCCGTCATTGTACCTGAGGATACAGATTCTCGATGTTTTGTTCTGTGTCGGGCTGCTCTCACTCCTAACCTCAGCCGACGATGGAGAGCGTATCTCGGCTGAATCTAGTTTGTTGGATTATTACAGGTGGATGGGTGTGGCTGCTCTGTGTCGCTGACCTCCACTATGTATAAGTTGTATTGTGTCGGCCGCCACAGTTGCGCAATTGGCGCATTTTGTGGTGGTGGTCGGTTATTGTCATATCTTTCACTGTTTTGCCGGTCCGGACTGGGCCTCTGGTTCTGTGGCCAAGTTCGGTTTGCATCGTTATAGGTATTAGCGTTCCACGACCCCCTGGCATTTTTCCATCTACTATTGCTTGGTGGGCCTGTTTCATATCGGTCATCAGACCTCCTTTTCCGGTCATTATTCACCGGCGGACTATTGCCGTTCCGGTCTCTACCTCCATTCCCGTTATGTACATAATCTTGTCTCCTATTGTTACCTCCAACGTTTCCATTATTTGGTGGAGGCGTGTTATTTCTGTAACCGTTTCCGTTACTTCTAGCCTGTTCAGAGGCTGCTTTAACATCCTCCTTAATCAGGTCAATTGAGTCCAGAACAGACAAGAAATGTTCCATGTCGTTCTCCGGTACGTTTATAAGTTTTTCCTTTACGTGTATCGGCAAGTGTGATTTCAAAAGTTTGATCAAATCCCGGGATGAAATCTGCTCGTCCCAGTAACGGGTCTTATTAATGTATTTCTCAAAATATTTTCGCAAATTGCCTAATCGTGGAGAATACGGCTCTGGATTATATACCTCTTTCCGCAATCTCTCCTGAATACATGTTGACCAATATTTGGCCAAGAATGCCTTTTCAAATTGCTCATATGTGTCACAACTGTCAGCTGCTTCGGTTGCCCATAATGCGGCATCTCCTTGTATGTAAGACATAACGAACTGTATTTTCTGTGTATGACTCCAAACGCTAGGCAAAATGTTTCTAAATCCCTTGATAAATACTACAGGTTGAACAGATTTCTTCTCCGTTGTAGAGATCTGAAACTGTCGGTTTCCAATCAGGCTTTATTCAATCACTATTTTGGAGTGACATTTGTTTGTTTCGCTATCATTGGTCGCCTGTTCTGTCTCGCAGTCGCAATTTTTCACTGCTGTATTTATACGCCTATCATAGATGGACCTGGCTGACGTGTCACAAGCTTGTGCGTCGCCGTGCAGCAACCTGCTTTCCAGCTCCGTAAGACGACGGTTGACATCCTGCTGCCACAGCGGAATGTCAGTGTGCACCGCCTTTCCTAGGTCCTGCACTTCCGCTTTGGGGTCCATATCGTTGGCCTCAATCGCGGCGTGCAACTTCTCGTCTATTGTATTTCAATTTCGAGCACTTGTTCGGACATTTTCTGCTCAATCACTTGACTTGTGTCAATTTCTAGTTGTTCCATCCTGTTAGCCAGTACACTGATTTCACCCACGGTACTGGCGTTAGCCACTTGGATATTATCTACTCTTTCACTCAGTTCTTGCACCGCTTTGGGTATGGTTTCATAGTTTTGTCCCAAACTAACAATCTCACTTTGCATAGCTTCCAAAGATTGCATTAACTGCAAGTCTCTCTCATGCAGGCGTCGATCACGCTTTGCTTGTTTAACATCACGTTCTCTATCGCGTTCTGCTTGCATACGTGCAAATTCAGCTTGCGCTCGAACATAACCCTTAATGACTGCACTTCTGACACCTCACCACTCTCTGGTCCGTGTCTAGTGCTTGTGGGTGGCACAGTATTTCTACTATCAACTGAATCACTGGCTGGCAGTGGCAACATTTATTGCCCTTCTGCCCCCAGATTCTCACATTGTACTTCCTGAACTACGCCACTAACATTACTTCGTGCCTCACTTTCTATCTCGGTATCACTGCTTGCTAACCGTTGTTCATTATCCATGTTTATATCTTTCTGACTACGCAGTCTAACCATAGTCAACAAAAGAAAATCTGAACTAAATATCCTAACACTCGGGTTTCACTGACATAATCACACAAGAGATGGTCATTTGTTGAAACACAATTATTATATACTACGATGACTAACTACTCAAATGTCCTGTTATTTTTTAAAAAAAGAAAATTAATATCAAGCACACCACTAATGATCCGAGAACACTGCACTGAGGCTATTTTACTACCCACAGGACAACTACACTGTAGCTTTACCTTTTGGTGATCTATCTTGGGTGCAGCTGCCCCCTGGTATTGTCGTAGGTAATTAATTTTTTGATATAATGAGCTCTCTTCTTCGCTTGCCTCTGGGTATATAGTGCTCTCATGCAAAAAATCATATACAGGTATTACCACACAATATTCGTTAGGCTATACATGCAAGACATGAAAAACATATTAATTGTTCTAAAAACAAAGTTCTACTACAATAATTCCCTAATTATCTCATGGGTCTTTTGTGGCCACTGCATATTCGTGCCCCACGTTGGGCGCCAATTTAATGTAATTAAATGAAAAAAAATTATCAGTTACCTTTTTCTTAAATTTGTTTTTAGTTAATTTTCTGAACGAACTTTGTTGTAGAACCCCTTATTTACGTGTGGTAATAAAAATTCATTTAGACAGAATTAAGCACATTTAAAATTACGTGAACTTAGTCAACCCTCTCATGCTGATAAATTCACATTAACTGATTAAGAATATTTAGTTGAGGATTAAATCTTTTACATAATTCGGCCTTGGCACACATTTTCTAAATGCAGTGGTTTTTTTAAAATATTTACTGAATTCTTTCCCGGCGTTAGCTATGGAACACAAGACTGTCTCTATTAGCAGAAAATGGTTAAATATTGCCAAGCCGACGTTTAATTATCATTGCTAAAACACACTTCACTATACATTTAAGTTATTTGAAAGAACCAACAAATTGTTAAATTTCACCGTTAACTATCCGCCTATGAATGCACAAATGTGAAACTAGTAATAAATTCCGTCAGTCTCTGGATCGCTGTAAAAGAAAAACATTTACGTAATTCACTGCTAATTTTTATCTGCTCCCGATTTACGGGTTTGCTAATTTTTCTTAGCGGAACAATTTTTTAAATGTGCCGCCGCTGCAAATAGTTCGGTCGCGGCACAGCCCAGCAACACCAGCGATAATTGCTAAAAATGCTGAAAATTCTTTAAAGAAATATTATAGATGACATGGGCAAGCTAATTTACATTAGTAATACACACTTTTGATAAATTATTATGTATTTAGACCACAACAATAATTCAACTTACATTAGTTTGTAATTTCTCCTCTAATGGCGGCTAAATCTAGATACAGACAAATGAAGTCTACCCATTCATAAAATGCTACGTCACAGGTTCCTCTCTCTCTCAGCTCTCTAGGAAGAAGACAAAGAATGCACACTATGTATTCCTATTTATTTCACTATCAACCGTGAGTGTCTCTTTGCAATCTGCGGCTGTATTTTATATTTTTGTTATCGCAGATATTGCCACATTTCGTAATTACATTATGAGAATAGAAATATTACAATCATAAATACATCGAGAATATTACTACAGAAAATATTACAATAATAACGAATGTCCTTTACACAAAATTAAATAATATTCTTTGTTAAATAATTACAGTATATACAAATTGATTCATAGCGGCGTATATATTACAATTAAATTTTAGTTTATTAATAGTGTGTGTGCTGCCAGGGAACGTTACAATTTGATGGTGTTTTCAGTAGAGTACAGAAAACTTTTCCTGTTTATCAGCCCTGTATTGTTTGATACCTGTAATGCATCACTAACTAAAGGCATTTTCCTACAGAGGCTGAAATATGACATTGTTAAATCCCTCCATAAGATAAATGGTAGTAGAGTTTTTAGTAACTACGGATGTGTTCCCCTGCTGGCCACAGTTATAAAATTTTTCACAAGGTGTCATATTCTACAATAGTATCTCATCTGAACAACAATAATATCCACACTAAATTGCAGATTGGATTTCAGATTAGTGGCTCTACTGAGCACGCCTACATGTTCACTCACCAAATTTTACAAGCACGAAGATATAAATAAAAAGAAGTTACCATAAGGTATTTTCTGCTACCTATGTAAGGCATTTGACTGTGTGAATCATAAGAGCCAAGATAAACAGAGGATGTATGACAATTACGGTGTAGCCAGCCATTGTACAACGTCAAATCTAAGCAAAAGAGTGGTAAAAGCTTAATAATTTAACCAACGTAATCTGCAGAGACTCTAACTGGGGAAAAATCACATTTAGATTTCATCAAGGACCAATCTTCGGTACGCTGTTGTTCTATCATTTATGTAAATTACTTTCCATTTAATATACAACAATCATAATTAGTTCTCTTCTAGGATGACTCTCGTACCTGTATCAGTTCAAGCATACACACAGAAACAGAAAATATGGTGTATAATGTTCTAGAAGCTATCATTGACTGTTCTTGCCTAAATGGTATCACTCGCAATTTCAAAAATACACATTTTGAGGCTCGCACGTCTGGAGGTATACCTCCGTTGGTGTAAGCTGTCACCAGCACACCAGGCAGCAAAGATTCTGTGGATAGTAGGCATCGGAACAAGCGAGGCTTTCAGGAAAGAGACCAAAGACAGACTCGCAAGAACCACGCTGCCTACACTCGCTCGGCCGCCAGTAATTAGATAGCCACCAACGGCCACAGGGGCCCAGTCGGTGAGCCATCCAGTGAGTCAACAAGCCGAATCCCAGTCGCAGCCCAGTGAGAGTCGCAGTCGCAGTTAGCTCAGCCTCTAGCTCAGAGTCAGTCAGTACCTAGCCACCAGAGTAGTGTACATAGAAAACTTGTAAATCACCAGCCATGAGGCTAAAGTAGACTCTTACAGAGAGCTTGTACCACAACACCTGGACTATCTTAAGTAGCTTCCTGTTCATGTTAATAAAGGATGCTGTTAATACATGTTTGCAGTTGTGTTATAGAAAGAAGATACCAGCCACCAAACAACATCCTCTCCTTGCTTCGACACAAAAATACCAACGACAAATGTCACATAGGGCGAGGAAATAAATTTCCAAACTTTTAGATGTCCATACTGATGATAATTTGTACTGGAAAAGCGCATTTTGCAGCGTCTAAAACAACTTAGCTTCGCCACATTTGCATTTAGACAGGGGGGCAGGGACAAAACCGTAAGTTGAAATATTTTGGGTACTGTCATCAGTAATGTCATGTCGAATGATATGTTGAGATAACTCATCTTTAATAAGATAGAGTGTGTTCATAACTGGAAAACGATCTGTAAGAGTAATATGTGATGCTCACCCACGATGATCTAGTAGATATCTCATCAAACAGTTAGGCATTATGACTACTGTTTCATAGTGTACTCATTCCTCCATGAAGTATGTTGTAAATAGTGCACAGCAGTTCAAAAGGAAAAATGCTGTACATACCTGCAACATCAGAGGGAGAAATGGCATTCATTACTTCACATTAATGATTTTTTTTATCTTGAAAAGGGCTTCACAATGCTTCAACTAAAATTTTGAACACATATCCCACAGTATGAAATTCTTGGCAAACCACGAAGATGTTGTTGTGGACTTCAGTCCAAAGACTGGTTTGAAGAAGCTCTCCATGCTACTCAATCCTAAGGAAGCCTCTTCACCTCTGAGTAATCTATATCCTTCTGAATCTGATTATTGTATTCATCTCTTACTCTCCCTCCACGATTTTTGCCTCCCACACTTCCCTTCAATGCTAAATTGGAGATCCCGTGATGCCTCAGATGTGTCCTATCAACTGATCCCTTCTTTTAGTCAAGGTGTACCACAGATTTCTCTCCTCGCTAATTCTATTTAGTACCTCCTCATTAGCTACAAGACCTTCCCATCTAATTTTCAGCATTCTCCTGTAGCACCACATCTCGACAGCTTCTCTTCTCTTTTCGTCTAAATTGTTTATCATCCACGTTGCACATCCATGCGTGGCTACACTCAGTACAAACACTTTCAGAAAGGTCTTCCTTACACTTAAATTTATACTCGATGTTAACAAATTTCTCTTCTTCAGAGATGCTTTTCTTGCCATTGAGAGTCTACATTTTATATCCTCCCTATACCATCATCAGTTATTTTACTTCCCAAACAGCAAAACTCATCTACTACTTTAAGTGTCTCATTTCCCAACTGATCTTTCGTGAGGTCGTCTTCTACCAGATTTTCCATTCTTCTGTAAAGGATTCGTGTTAGTATTTTGCAACCGTTACTTATTAAGCTGATAGCTTGGTAATTTTCACACCTGTCAGCACCTGCTTTCTTTGAAACTGGAATTATAATATTCTTCTTGAAGTCTGCAGGTATTTCACCTGTCTCATACAGCTTGCTCATCAGATGGTAGAGTATTGTCATGGCTGGCTCTGCCAAGGCTATCAGTGTTTTCTACTCCTGAGGCCTCGTGATCTGTCACTCTTCTCATTTCATCGACGTTCTCTCCCGTTTCAATAACGTTGCTCTGAAGTACATGTCTCTTGTATAGACCATGTGTATACTCCTTCCACCTTTCTGCTTTCCATTCTTTGCTTACGACAAGTTTTCCACCTGAGCTCTTGATATTCATACAGGTGGTTCTCTGTTCTCCGAAGGTCTCTTTAATTTTTATGTATGCAACATCTCTCTTACCGCTAGTGATATATGCTTCTGCATCCTTACATTTGTCCTCTAGTCATTTCTGATTAGCCATTTTGCACTTTCTGTCGACCTCATTTTTTATTCGATTCTGTTCCCTTTCACTTACCTCATTTATTACATTTTTATGTGTTCTAGTTTCATCGATTAAAACAGATGTCTCTTGTGTCATCCATGGATAGCCATCGTCTGATTACCTACTTGGTACTCTGCTGCCTTCAATATTTTATCCCTCAAAGCTACCCATTTTTCTTCTACCGTATTCCCTGCCCGTGTTCTTGACAGTCGTTCCCTAATGTTACCTCTGAAACTCTCTACAACCTCCTGTTTGTTCAATTTATCCAGGTCCCATCTCCTTAAATTCCTATGTTTTTGCAGTTTCTTCAGTTTTATTCTACAGTTCATATCTAACAGATTGTTGTCAGATTCCTTATCTGCCCCTGGAAATGTCTTACAATTTAAAAACTGCTCCTAAATCTCTGTCTTGCCATTATATAATCAATCTGAAACCTTTCGGTGTCTCCAGGTCTGTCCCAAGTATACAACCTTCGTTCATGATTCTTAAACTGAGTGTTACCTAGGATTAAATTATGCTCTGTGGTAAATTCTACCATGTGGCTCCCTGTTTTGTTAGTTTCCCCCAGTCCACATTCACCTACTAATTTTGTCTCTCTTCCTATTCCTACTATCGAATTACAGTTCCCTATAACTATAAATTTTTCATATCCCTCAACTATCTGAATAATTTATTTTATCTGATCATACATTTCCACAATCTCCTCCTCATCTGTGGAGCTACTTGGCATTTAAACTTGTACTACTGTGGTGGGTGTGGGTCATGTATCTGACTTGGTTACAATAATTTGTTCACTATGCTGTTGATAGTAGCTTACCCGTGTTCATGTTTTTTTTTTCATTATTAAACCTACTCCTGTACTGAGCCTATTTGGCTTTATATTTATAACCCTGTATTCACCTGACCAGAATTCCTGTTCCTCCTGCCGCTGAACTTCACTAATTTCTACTATATCTGGCTTTAACCTATCCATTTCCCTTTCTAAATTTTCATACCTACCTGCCCGATTAAAAGATCTGACATACCACGCTCTGATCCGTAGAAAGCCAGTTATGTATCTCCTGACGACGACGTCCTCCTAAGTAGTCCCCGCCCGGAGTTCCGAATGGGGGACTATTTTACATCTGGAATATTTTACCAAAGAGGATGCCATCTTTTAACGATACAGTAGAGCATCACGCCGTCGGGAATAATTACGGCTGTAGTTACCATTGCTTTCAGCCATTCACAATACAGCCACAGCAAGAATGTTTTGTTTGAAGTTACAATAACAGACTGTTGCCCCACAGCTACTGAAAAAGCTGCTGCCCCTCTTCTGCCCTCTCAACAGATACCCCTCCTCTGTAGTTGCACCTACGATATGTCTATTTGTATGGCTGAGGCACGCAGGCCTCTCCACCAACGGCCACGTCCCTGGTTCATGTGGTATAACAGAAATGTAAAAATGGCTCTAAGCACTATGGGACTTAACATCTGAGGTCATCAGTCCCATAGACTTAGAACTACTTAAGCCTAACCAACCTAAGGACACCACACACATCCATGCCCGGGGCAGGATTCGAACCTGCGACCGTAGCAACAGCTTGGTTCCGGATTGAAGCGCCTAGGACCGCTCGTCCGAAAGGGCCAGCTAAGAAAAGTAAAATTTAAAAATTAACCAGAAACTATTTTCCTTGACTACGTCTTCCATTCTGTGCGAAAATTTCTATTGTAATGTTTAAATGGTTTTGGGTAGGAATAGCTAACACACTTTTGTATATTTAAAAAATGCATAGTTTGTGGTACGAATGTAAAAAGACTCGTTATATATCACTACTATCTACAGCACAATTTATCCCCAGAACATGATACTAACTGACAACAAGATTTTTGAAGTCAGTTTGTATTTCAATAGGATCTCACCATAGAAAATGCCATATTTCAATGAAAGAAAGGTACACATACTGAAGAAGATAAATCATTTTCCTCAGCATGTGAACAGCATTTTCGGTATTTGACAAAAGCTCATAGATTTAGAGGCCGTAGACCGTCCTGTTTCTAAGGCGCTGCAGTCACGGACTGTGTGTCTGGTCCCGGCGGAGGTTCGAGCCCTCCCTCGGGCATTGGTGTGTGTGTGTTTGTCCTTAGGATAATTTAGGTTAAGTAGTGTGTAAGCTTAGGGACTGATGACCTTAACAGTTAAGTCCTATAAGATTTCACATACATTTCAGCATTTGAACCGTCCTGTTATCCACCTCTTATTTCCTAGCATGTTATCATAAATAATTGTCTTTAGTGACAATTCGGTTCCAGCTTCCAATCCGCCGCTGCTTACATTTTGATTACTAATCAGGACTGGCAACCTTCAGACCTAAGAAGTCACCCCTCATTCTGCTAATGGCAGTGTCAAAGAGGGTGAGGGGAGGACAGAGGTTCAGTGCATTCTCTTATTCCAGGGGTGGGAAATTGCTCCTCAAAGCGGAAGCATCAGCATTGATCAACGGCATGGGGATGCAGAAGTCAATAGAAACCATTGCACGTAGCGTGTGTCCACAGGGCATGTGGCCTGTAATTGAAGAAGTGTCATAATAATCTCTCCATTGGTCATAGTTTCCGGAATAGTCCCCCATTCGGATCTCCGATTCAAATGACTCTGAGCACTATGGGACTTAAATTCTAAGGTCATCAGTCCCCTAGAACTTAGAAAAACAGAAACCTAACCAACCTTAGGACTTCACACACATCCATGCCCGAGGCAGGATTCGAAACTGCAACCGTAGCGGTCGCGCGGTTCCAGACTGTAGCGCCTAGAACCGCTCGGCCACCTCGACCAGCTTGGATCTCCGGGAGAGGACTGCCAAGAGGGAGGTTACCATGAGACAAAGAGTGAATAATCAACGGGGTAATAAAGATCTCCGTGTCGGTGGTGGAATGTCAGAAGCTTGAACGTGGTAGGGAAAGTAGAAAATCTGAAAAGGGAAATCCAAAGGCTCAATCTAGATATAGTAGGGGTCAGTGAAGTGAAGTGGAATGAAGATCAGGATTTCAGGTCAGATTGTGTAAGCTAACATCAACAGCAGCAAATAATTGTATAACAGGAGTAGGATTTGTTATGAATAGGAAGTTAGGTCACAGAGTGTGTTACTGTGAACCGTTCAGTGGTAGAGTTGTTCTTATCAAAATAGGCAGCAAACCAACACCGACCACGATAGTTCAGACATATATGCCGTGTAACCTCCCCACAAAATATGAAATGAAAAGAATTGAATAGTATTGCAAATAGTGGCAAATGTTAGCTTCCCACAGTAATAAAACTCAATGATAATAACAATGTTGAAAAATGTTAAATCCCCACAAAATTAACGTTATGGTGAACCTGATAAATTTTATAAGGGTAGCTGCGCTGACCTTAGGCCCTGTGCAATAATTAACCAGATAAATTGATTCTGGGAGTAAAAGCATAGGAAATATTGTTTCAATTGGAATGATTCTTTTCTTAAAAGTGATTGCTTTGAAAACAAAATTGTTATTGGGGCATTTCTTGAACAAATTAATTACAATTAACATACATTACATTATCAGATGTGCGCAATGCTGCTTCATTACCTCATTCAACAATATACCTCGTCCCGAACCTTGACCAGAGACCCATGTCGACGCTGGCCGACTCCTCACACACAACTTCCGACTGAGTCCACCTCACAACTGACTACTCGCAACTGAACACTCGCGCGGTCAAGCGCAGACTAGCAACGATAAATAACTCGCTGGTCAGAGATTCTGTCATGCCTCGCCATCGCTGGTAATGAAAACATATGAAACGTACGCGTTTCATAACCCTCTACGGGGGGGGCAAAAATTTGGCAGCGATGGCGAGTCATTTGGACTTGCCATGAGCAACAAATTTTTTTTTGACTAATTAACTTTACGATCACAGAATATACAGATGTAGAACATGAAGTAAATGTGGTGCACATGCACCGAGTACAAAACATATTAGGCAATAACAAAATGTATACACAAAACATATTAACATGCACTGAAAAATTCTTCAACGTTTTCACAACAAATAAACATAATGAGTACAAATCTCATTGACAAATGACATAAGTGCACATGTACTGTACTTCAGAACATATCAGCAAGTCAAAATGCACATACAATGAGTAGAAATCATGTTAGAAAAATGACAATAGTGCACACGCACTGAAAAACTCTTTAGCATTTTCACAGCAAATAAACGTAATGGCAAAAAATCATGTTGACAAGTGACATAAGTGCACATGCACTGTAGTTCAGAATATATCGAAAAAAATGTATAGGCCATGAATACAAATGATGTTAGCAAAAAAATGATTTTCACTATGTTACAAGAATTAGGATATGAAAGGGAAGGATTGCATCATGCTTGTACCACTTTAGGTTGCACGCAGCTGCACTGAAAGTCCATATCTTTCCACAGAAGTACAACACCAAGTGAGACAATCTGAAGTTCTTTTCCCAGAAGTGTTTATCAGCGTAGCCAAGACACTGAAATGTCGTAGTAATATTCCACATTATCATTTTGGCAGTACATCAGGTACACCAAACAGTGGGACTATAATAACGTCTCCATCGCTTACGGTGGTGGACAGCATGTCGTGTCAACACCACGCTCTTACAAGGCACACCAACGTAGAATTAGTGCAAAAACCAAATATAGTGCTCCATGATCAAGAGGATATACAGGACAAATGGATATTGCAGTAATTCAGGGTAGTTAGGTCAGAAGGTGAAGGACATTAAGTCACATACTAGACGTCATTGGGAATTACATTAGTAGTTTGCGGCATTCATAGCCCAGTTATTGAACATTTCTGTACCATGTATGTAGTATTACAGAAAAATTTTCATTAATTGATTTACAGAGAACATAGGCACTCATTCTCTAATTACAAATCATCAGTAGTCATTCGTTTTACAGAGAACATTGAAATTCGTTGCCCAATTACAAATCATCAGAAGTCACTCGTTTTACAGAGAACATTGAAATTCATTGCCTAATTACAAATCATCAGAAGTCACTCGTTTTACAGAGAACATTGGCATTCATTCTCTAATTACAAATCATAGAAGTCATTCGTTTTACAGAGAACATTGAAATTAGTTGCCTAATTACAAATCATCAGAAGCCATTAGTTTTACAGAGAACATTGAAATTCGTTGCCTAATTACAAATCATCAGAAGTCACTCGTTTTACAGAGAACATTGAAATTCATTGCCTAATTACAAATCATCAGAAGTTACTCGTTTTACAGAGAACATTGAAATTCATTGCCTAATTCCAAATCATCATAAGTCATTACTTAAAACAGGAGGTAGTCAATAACATAGTATTACAGAATAATGTTGATAATTAATCATTGGTGGTCCCAATACAGTAACCAGTAGCATTCATTTCCCAGTTACAAAGCATTATTAATTGATCATTGGTCATCTCAATACAGTGATCAGTAGCATTCATTTTTCAGTTACAAAGCACTATTAATCAATCATTGGTCATCTCAATAGAGTAATGAAATTATGCACATAGTATTTATGCATTCATTATTCAAGTGACATACTATTCAGAGCTAATCAGAACTCTCTTAAACTGGTATCATTATTTGGGGCTGCTAATACATTTTTTTGTTAGCAATGCATTGCTTTGGGTATTTATAGGGGAAAGCAAGAAGAGAAAAAGAAAAAATTTGTTTCTGGGTTGTTCCTGTAAATGAAAAAGTGTAACGTCATTCGTCATGAGTCAGCTGTAGCAAGGTTATGAAACAAGTAGAGTATATGTAATCACATTCATAAATGACATAGATTTAATGAACAACTGCTTATAGCACATTAATTTCATAAATAATTTCGCCTGCAAAAAAAATGGATTATTAAGCTGAAAGAAGAAACGCATTTTATGCTGAAAAGTAGTGAACTTCGAATTAACAGGTAGTGAAATGTGTATAAAAATGTGTTCCATAGCTGTCCTTTCCAAAACCTTCAGTCATTATACTATGCAATATAACACCTGCTGTCAAAGCGAACTGCAACAAATACTTAAATAACTACATAGCATGTATACATATCTTCCACATTATCCTCATCTGTAAAGAAAAACTTCATTATCCATCACTTCATTATCTAGATTATCATAACTCCATTATTATCATCACCTGTAAAGAAAAACTTCATTATCCATAGTAGCATATTCTTCATCATTATTCATCAGCAATCATTATCATCTGCAAAAAAAAAATCACTTCATTACTCATTACATAACTATTCCTTATCTCTAGCATATTCCATCACTAAAACTAAGATATTTAGTTCTGTCTGACAGCCTGCATCAATCGCCTTGTATTCTGAAAGAAAAAATTAGTTAAGACTGCTATTCTACGATGTGTATAGTATATTCTTGTTAATGCTTGTTAATCCTGATCCATTTACTCTTCCTCACGAGGTTTGTATCTTCTTTCGATCATTCAGAAGGTGAAATTCCCATTTCTGTTTAATTTATTTCTTTCTCGCATCATTTCTTTCTGAAATTGATGAGCAGAGATTAATGTCTTGCATTTAAATCATATACTCATTAAATAATGACTGGTTTATGGTAACATAATTAAGCATACCGCATAACATGACAGAAAACTTAAAATGTCAAAAAAATAGACAGTGTTCAAATGCAAAAATGTACACAGAATATCACAATGCGGCAGCAAAAAATGTGAAACAGTCACGATGTTGAGATATCATAGGGAAAAATGTCAAAGTCAACTGGAGTGTGTTATATCTTAACTATTTAACAGTGCATACAAACAAAACATGAAACAATCGTATATACCTAAGAAAGACAAAAAATGTGATGTTCGTTGTGTTCAGCTTGTATGTTGTGTAGTTAATAGAGGCGAGAATTAAAGACTTTAATGGAGAGAAAATTTAATATAATTAAAATGTCACTAGATAGCATTGCATAATTATTCATAAGATACGTAAGTTTCTCTGGAAAAATGTGCACAGTCTGATATGTAACGACAAGAAGAGCGACCTGCTAACGTTACCTTGCTGGGCACTTGCCAAAAAAAAATACGATAATCATCAATAAGTAGTCATGTGAATATAATTGCATAAGTGATCATAAATCAAACAAAATGGCATTATAGCATGTTAAATCATAAAGTGTCTTCATTCAATAAAAGGTTTGATGTTTGACCAATGGTGGTTGCCTTTGGATTTTCTGGTTCTCAAAGTTTCGACACGTACAACATTGGGGTGAGGAATGCTGCGAATCCGATATGGACCTGCGTATAGAAGTTCAAATTTACTGCACCTACCTTTTCTTTTGTTGGATAAATAGTGTGTACGTACTAATATTTTCTGTCCAATGTGGAAGTCACGGCGTGAACAAACCTGTTTTTGCTGTCTTCTCCGGCGCTCTGCGGCACGTTTGATGTTGTTCAGCGCAATGTCGATTATTTCGTGGTGTCGTAATCGACGAGATGTAGGAAAGTTTAGTAATTCTGTAATTTTGTTAGGTGGTTCAACATTTTTCAGTAAAACAGACGGAGATAGCATAGTGGATTCATTTGGAATGGAATTAATTGCATCTTGGAATGAGATTATGTGTGTGTCCCAATCAATATGTCTTTTGTGGCAGTATATTCTACACAGTTTAACAATTTCTTTCATTAATCGCTCACAAGGGTTCGAAGAAGCATGGTACTTGGATATATAGATCGGAGAAATGTTTCTAGCTCGTAACAAGCGTGTCCATATAGCAGAACGAAATTGTGTCCATTATCGGGAATTACTTTCAACACATGCCCTATATGAAATAGAAAATGTTTTACAAATGCTTTCGAAACAGTTTTAGCAGTAGCTTTGCGTAACGGAGTGGAGGTAACAAATTTTGAAGCGAGTTCAACAGCGACAAAGATGTAGCAAAAACCTCTATTAGTTCCGGGAATCTGACCAAAAATGTCTACAGCGGCCATGTGTCTTAATTTTACAGGTACAATGGGATATAATGGAGGAATATGTGAAGTCGTGTCTGACTTAGCTTTCTGGCAGATTTTACATGACGCTAAAACTCGTCGTATACGTTTCTCCATGTTGGCAAAATAACAGTTCTGTCTCAGTATAAGAAAACATTTTCTTGCTCCGTAATGTGCGTAACTTAAATGAGTATACCAGATTAATTTGTTAACAAGTTCATCAGGAATGCATAATAACCAATTGTTGCTGTCAGGATGAGAGCGGCGAAACAGAATGTCATTGCGTACAGTGTAATGGTTTCTAATCGTAACATTATTTCTATCTTGCCAGAGGTGTTTAATCTCTTTCCACACGTTGTCTTTATTCTGCTCTTGTGGTATGTCCTGTAATGACAATGAAATGAAATTTTCAAATGCAACTTTTTGAATATACATGACGCTGAAATTTGCTTTGCAGAAGTTGGTTGTGACGTCTTGCTGATTGTTGCCGAGAGAACGAGATAGTGCGTCTGCTACAATATTTTGTGTGCCTGGAATGTGAATTATTGTAAAATTAAATTCTTGCAGATAAAGTTTCCATCTGCTTAATCTATCGGTTGTAAATTTAGCCGAAAGTAAAAATTGTATCGTTCTATGCTCTTTGTAAACGGTGGTATGTCTTCCATAAAGAAAGTGCCGAAATCTCGTGAAAGCCCAAACAACACATAATGTTTCAAGTTCTGTAACGGAATAATTTCGTTCGGCATGTGACAGAATGCGACTTGCAAATGCGATGTTTTTAATTACTGTAGAGACATCTTCTTCAATTTCCTGAAAAATGTGTACGCCTAAAGCGGTGTTAGAACTGTCGGTGGCGATGGAAAAATTTCAGGTAAGATCTGGATGTGATAAAAGTGGTGCATTCAACAAAGCATCTTTCAGGTTCATAAATTCAGAATGTGCTTGCTTATCCCAGGACCAAATAGTGTATTTACCTGTCAATTGGCATAATCTTGGTGTGTCTAAAGCAGAATGATGAATAAATTTACGAAAAAAGTTAATGAAACCCAAAAAGCTGCCTAATTGTTTTTTCGTTGTAGGAACAGTAAAGTCACGTAAAGCTTGAAGTTTTTCCGGATCAGGCGCAATGCCTTCTGCTGAAATTACATGTCCAAGAAATTTTATAGAAGTTTAGCCTAAGTGCGATTTACTGAGATTAACTGTGAGTCCTTGTGCATGAAAAGTTTGCAACAGTCGTTCAAGAATCATATTGTGTTCAGACCAGTTAGCTTCTGCAATAAGTATGTCGTCTACGTACGTCGTGATTCTGTCTTTATGTTCTGTCGGAAGTATTGTGTTCAAACCGCGAATAAAAGCTGCAGTAGAAATAGTTAAACCGAATGGTAATTTCCAAAATTGATAAGAGTCACCAAAACAGAGGAACGCTGTGTACTTTCTGCAGTTCGGATGGAGCTGAATTTGCCAAAATCGCGATTTTAGATCTAATGTAGAATAAATAGCAGTACCGTGAAATTTCTGTAGAAGTTCCTCTAATGTCTGTGGTCGATCTGTT
This sequence comes from Schistocerca americana, assembly GCF_021461395.2. Classification (NCBI taxonomy): domain Eukaryota; kingdom Metazoa; phylum Arthropoda; class Insecta; order Orthoptera; family Acrididae; genus Schistocerca; species Schistocerca americana. The sequence continues at coordinate 398,290,433 of NC_060125.1, read as the reverse complement.
TCATTAATAATTATGTCATTGATGTGACGCGAATCAAGTACGAGGCGAAGTGAGCCATCTTTTTTCTTAACAATATGTAGCGGGTTTATGTACGGACTAACTGCCGGTTCTATAATTCCTTGGTCGAGCATATCTTGCAATTCTTTCTTAACTTGTTCTCTATGGATACATGGAATGGGATAATGCTTGGCTTTAAATGTGTCGTGCTGTTAGACTTGAAATTCGTACATAAAATCATACATAGTACCAGGAATGTTGTCGAAAACTGGAGTTTGCTGTAAAAGAATTTTGTGTAGTTGCGTGCGTTCGTCGTCTGTATTTGCGCTGCTCTGTTTAACTTTAGCAGAAATCATCTGCATAACGTCGTAGTCAGCTTCGTCTGGAGTATTATAGTTGTGTATGTACTTATCTGTGAACAATGTGGAATGACAGTCTAAGTTACGTAATGGGGAAATGACCTCTGTACAATTAATTGTTTGTTCCTCCTCAGATAAAGAGTGCTGAAATTCTAAAGCCAATTGTACATTTTCATCCTTTAGCATTAAATAGGAATTTTGAAAGTCAATAACTGCGTCGTGTTGTACCAGAAAATTCGTACCTAAAATAACGTCTGTTGTCAATAAAGGAACAATCCAAAAATTTGAGTGAAATGTGTGACCTGCAATGCAAAATGATAAATGTGTCTGTAATTTAACGTCTACTCCTTTACTCGATACTGCTCCTTTCACTTTCGTTTTGCCTAATGGTAATGTAGGATAGGTATTCTCTTTGTTACACTCGTTGAAAGTTTCTTCATTTATAACTGACATAGGTGATCCGGAGTCGATTACTGCTGAATATTTCGATGATCCAATTTTAATTTCAGTGACAGGGTGTGAAATGGGTTTCTGAACAACTGGTCTTTCCTGCAAAAGAGTGTCTCGTATGTCGTCAAAAGTAATAACATTATCGTGAATAACATTCTGCGTGTCTAAAGTTGTGCTTGTGTTACTGGATGATGCGACCTGTACAGTATCTAGTCAGATTCTATCTGACGTGTTATTACTTTCTGGAGGATGTTGTGGCATTTCTACTATTTGAACTGTTCTATTATTTCGTCCAGACGTATTACGCTCTGGATGATACCTACTGTCTGGTTCATTCATGAGAATATGTTGTTGCTGATCATTTTGCTCCTGGTAAGACCAACTGTTATTAAACGTACGCTGAAAATTGTCCTCATTATTTTTACGTCTGTCGTAATAGTAATTCCTATAGGGTGCATTGCGATAGGAATTGAAATATTGAGTTTTCTGTACATAGTTATTTCCTTGCTGGCGTGCGTTACTATATGTTGTAGCTGGGACTATACGTGCACGTGGCGAAACATTAAAGCCCGGCTGACCTTGCACACTGCTTTGTTGGTCAAGTATACTAACCGGCTGACTTTCATGCTGTTGTGGTGAAAAACGTCTATTGTTACCAAAATGTGGTTCCTGTTGCTCATAATTTTGACGATACCGATAATTAAAATTTTGCCTGTTATTAAAGTTCTGTTGGTTGTCGTTCCTGAAGCGTCTATTACCTTTACTATTGAAATTGCGTGACTGATCGTAATTACTGTAAGTTTGTTGGCCTTTGTTATTATATGAAAATTTTTTATTTACAAAGGAATAATCCGATTGCTGCATTTCCAGAAGCTGTAACAGATCTCTAAATGCCGAAATATTTTCTATTTGCTAACCCGTTAGAAGTGACACTCTTAATGATCGTGGTAATTTAGAGATACATAGTTGAATAAGTGCAGATTCACTATAAGGTTCACTTAAATACTGATTTTGTTGAACCATGTGCTCAAAAAATTGCGTGACAGTGGAAAAATTTGAGTTCTCATAATTTGGTAAACTAATTAATTGATCCTAAATTCCGCGCTGTGTCGTCTTCGACCAATACGCTGACAGAAAAGCATTCTGAAACTCTTCTACTGAATAGCATTGCCTCGTGATCGGTCTCATACGAGTTGCCGGTTCGCCTTCCAAAAAACTGCAAAAAAATTCAAGTTTATGTGTAACGGGCCTAGTCGGTGGAAAAGCAAAGCTAAATTGTTGTATCAAATCCAGTGGGTGAATCAGTGTTCTGTCATTTTTATACACTTTAAATTTTCTCACTGACAGAAAATGTTTGTAATCAAAATAATCATCTCTGTATGATGGAACAGGTTCAGGATTTTAAGACACTCTGTTGAACTGTGGTTGTTCAGAATCTAAGTCCCGTACTCTCTGTAGATTACCCAAATTATATGCGCTGCGTGAGTCTGACAAATGTTCGAAAAGTGGCATCTGCTGTGATGTGTTATTAACTGAAATATTTTTCATCTCTGTTACTTCTTGCTGTAAACTTGACAATTTTCTACGTAATGTACTATTAGATGAATCGATCTCATTGATTGTCTGCTGTAAATTTTGGAATTCAGGTGTTTGGTTAAACGAAATCGGTGCAGTATCGTCTGATTTATTGTCATTATTACTTTCGATAACATCAATACGACTGGCCAATTCATCATATTTTTCAGTCAGTATTTTTGACTCATCATCGTTTTTACTGTCAGAAGCATTAATCTGTTTTTGTAATTTACGTGTGGTTTCGTTCAATTTTTTAACGTCAGCTTTCACGACATCAGAATCCTGTGTTAGTTCTAATTGTTCGAATCTATTTGTCACTGTCTGAATATCTGCTGTGTGTGTATCTGTTTTTGATTTAAGATCAGAAATTTCATCACATAATTCTATGTCTGAATATCTGCTGTGTGTGTATCTGTTTTTGATTTAAGATCAGAAATTTCATCACATAATTCTATGTTCAACTGTTTGACGGTATTAATTTCGTCGGACACTGTAACAATATTGTTGTCTACATATGTTTTTGCCTTCGCAAACATTTTACGTTTGTCTTCTTGTCTCTGAGCAGTGATTGTTTCCATGACTTGACGTTTTACTTTATTTTGATCCTGTATAAATTTGCGGAAACGCGTATCGCTGTTTTGTATGTGGTGATTAAAACGTTCGTCACTCTGAGTGCTCTGTTGGTCGAATTTCGCGTCTATCTTTGCATCCATTGTGCGCGAAAGTTCTGCTGTCATTAGTTTAAACTCGTCGCGTAACTGTGTAGCTTTTTCAGAGCATTGTTTACCGACTGCATTAATTTCGTCCCTAAGCGATTCTGTTGTAGCTGTTTGCATATCCCTTAATTCTTGCGCAACAGATCTAATTTCTTCGCTACTTTTCCTAGCACAAGCCTCAATTTCCTCGTGTAATTGTTTATTAGTGTCATGACACTGCGCAGCAATGGCTGTAATCTGCTCGCTAAGCAGTCTGGAATTGTTGTCTAATTTTTCATTAAGGCTGTCATGTTTTTCATTAAGCTGTTTGATCTGTTCACTAAGCCGTCTCGAATTGTTATCTAATTTTTCATTAATTTGTTTGTTATTTTCATTAAGGTTGTCTTGTTTTTCATTAAGTTGTTTGATCTGTTCACTTAGTTGTTTGTGATTGTTGTCTTGTCTTTCATTCTGTTGTTTGAAATTTTCCCTAAATTGTAGCAACACTGCAATAATTCGATCCGAGCCAAAATTAGCATTTCTATTATCTGTGCTATTTGATGGTGTACCTGCAATTGTCACGTTTTGTGTGACCATTTGGTCATTTTGTGATTTTTGAAAAGGTTCGCCAGTTGGATGTGCACTGTTATTCACCAAATCAGAATTAAATAAATCCGACACATTCTGATTATACTGTTCGGTTTCATTAGAGAAATTTGTCTGTTCATTACATAAATCTTGCAAACCGGTTGTGTTAAGCTGGGCAGCGCTCTTTGCAACAGAGTGCCCCACGTCATCAATTGTCGTCAGATTAACAGAGGACACAATTGAATTTATCTGTTCATCAATAAGATCAAAATCAACATTGGTGGTCGGTACACTCTGATTGCCACTAAATGGAGGATTGTCATCATTACATTGCGTGTCACAATTACTATCGGTCAATTTGTTTAATTCGGTTATTTCACTCATTATACCTTTAAGTAGGCTGTTTATGTTTTCTTATTGGCAACGTTACATAGCGCTCTGTGTGAGAATCACTGGCTGTGCTGTGTGCAGTCTGTGGCTGGTTTGCATTGTTGTCTGCCATTGTAGTGTTGAGCAACGGCAGCTGGATGTGAACAGCGCATAGCGTTGCGCAGTTGGAGGTAGCCGCCAGCAGTGGTGGATGTGGGGAGAGAGATGGCGGAGTTTTGAAATTTGTCATGAACTGCTATATCTATTATGACTATTAAGGTAAATACATCTTTCATTTGCTAACTATGCCTATCAGTAGTTAGTGCCTTCCGTAGTTTGAATCTTTTATTTAGCTGGCAGTAGTGGCGCTCGCTGTATTGCAGTAGTTCGAGTAACCAAGATTTTTGTGAGGTAAGAGATTTGTGAAATGCATAGGTTAATGTTAGTCAGGGCCATTCTTTTGTAGGGATTTCTGAAAGTCAGATTGCGTTGCGCTAAAAAATATTGTGTGTCAGTTTAAGCTCAGTCTTGTATAAATTTTTCTAAGGGGACGTTTCATATGGCGACCCTTAGCCGAGGATACCTCACTGGAATCTTCTGATTTCTTCTTGTAGTTTGTGCAATTAGTGCATCCTTTGTTTATTGCTAGTGCGTAATTGTAGAGAGAATTTCCTTTGTAGTTGTAGTTTTTCATTCTTGTACAGTAAAACAGTTGTGGCATGCATGTAGAATTGCACCAAGTATTTTGCAGCTGCGCTTGCAATTAACTAGATATTATTTTCATTGCTATGTTAATGTGTTCCCCCATTTTTCCTCTTCAAATTGTGTTTTTCTGTGTGGTCGTGTGATATATTGTGACAATAATGGCGTGTGAAAAACGTAATACTAGGCTCCAAAGTAAACTGAGAAATGACAGTGAAGACGAAAGTAGTGTGTTAGCGCCACCGTGTAATGAATTAACTAATGTTCAACTTAGTAATTTGGTAATTGTGCATAGGGAAATGGAGCGGGCGGCAAACAATGGCGTAGGCAGTGAAACAATTAGTGAACAGGGAAGCATTATCGATCGATCGGTCGGCAACAGCTTGCCTCAGGAATCCGAAATGACAGGAAACAATCTCGCAAATACTGTAGATTCAGGTTTTGGGTCCTCACCGTTTTCTCAAATAAGTCAAGACACATTTTCTGTTTATCAAAATGTGAATGTTGCCGCTGCAAATGCACTGCCAAAAGGCATAGAGGAACAGATTCCAGACACTAATACATTATTATTGCAATTAATGCAACAAATGAAACAAAATCAGAGACAAACACAGCTACAGTTAGACACAATGGAACAAAATATCAAAAAGTTAGACACAATGGAACAAAATCTTCAAAAGTTAGGCACCACACTTGAACACACAAGTGAAGATTTAACTACTGAGTTACATAACATCGAATCGAAATGTCAAAAAGTCTGTAATGACGTAAAAACACAAATTTGTGAGCATTTCCAACCTATTTTTTCGCGTCAAGAAAATGCATTACAGAATCACGAAGCAGCCATAAAAGAACTGCAAACTATTGTTCATGAAAATCACGACACCTTGCAAAATAAAATTGACTCAGTTGCATCTACCGATTCGGTTACGTAACTTGCAAAAACTCAAGAAAACTTAAAGGACACAGTAGATTCGATTTCAACACAAATGGACACTCTGAAACTTGGTTCAGAAAAACACACTGAGGAAATGCGTTCACTATCGGAGAAAGTAGCCGAACTTTCGGATCAGGTCACTAATTTATCTACGAAGGCAGATGATAATCTGAATGGCACAGAAGAGTGCAAACAAATTAGGAAATTCAAACAAAATCAGAATGAAATTAATACGCAACACCAAAGAGAAATCCGGGAAGTACAAGATCAGCTGACACAGGTAATACAAGAATTACGTATTTCAGAGGACACTCGCGCCCCAATAGGGGAAGAGGGACATACAAATACGGAACAGCCACAAAATAATAACACAGCGCATTTCGGAAATTATGAAAGAAATTGGCAAGGTGCACCGAATTTTGATATGGAACCGCCGAAACGACGTAACAATGACCGATATGCGACTCGCCGACATGATGACTTTGACTATAAGCTGTTCATTACTACATGTAAATTCAAAATATTTAAGAATTCTGGCAACGACATTCATCCACAAGTGTGGCTCCATCAATACTCTCATTGTTTTCCTACCAACTGGTCATTAGAGCACAGATTAGAATTTATGTGTGGCTACTTAGAGAATGAACCAGCTGTAAGAATGTGATCGGTCATTCACGATTGCCACAGTGAAGGAGAGTTTTACCATTCCATCCTCTCAGCATATTGGTCTCAAGCTACACAAGACCGAGTAAAACATAGCATCATGATGATGAAACACTTTGAACAATCTGAATTTTCCAGTCTTGTCAGATATTTAGAAGACATGTTGCATAAGAATCAATACCTGTCAAACCCATACAGCCCCTCAGAACTCATCCGCATTTGCTTAATCAAATTGCCTGAACATTTACTACATATTATTTTGGCAGGACGTTGCAAAGACGACATTGAAGCTTTTCAGGGACTCTTACAAGAATTAGAAATTGACACAGACAGTCGCGAGATGCGAAAACAGGAAAACAATCACTACAGGTCACATCCGTCACAATTCCGTGACGACAGAAACGATAACTGGACGCGACAAGGCTATTCTCACCACACAAATCGTGACCAAAACAGACACCACCCGTAGGACAATCGGTGGCAGAGTAGTAATAATTACAGGGAAAGATCACCTCTCCGCGGTAATGACTATCACAGAGACAATCAGAGAAACAGACAATATGGGAACCAAAACAATTATTATTACGGGAGACAGAATAACTTTAGACGCAACGGTCCACCATGCAGTGATAATTCAGGGAGAAATTCTCCACCACTTAACCGAGAAGAAAGAAACTACAGGAACTACCGGCATGACGACAGACGATATGATCGTAACGACATACCTGAATTGCATCAGAACTGGCGGGATTCAAACAGAGCAGGGCCCTCTCGACAAAGTGAATTTGTAGAAGCTAGGTCTCCTAATCCCAATAACGACGCGCGCCAACAAAGGAACAGACAATGACTCCCACCGCAGGCAGCCACCTGCGCCGGCTGGCTCAGAGAAAAATAACATAGACGCTAACTTTGAGAAAAGATTTAGCATTCCTTACCGACGTATAAAACATGACAATTGCTTTTCGGTTGAAAGTCTGCGTACTAGGAAGAGTAAAGGTTTACACCACATTTCACATGTAAAACCGTTTATTGAAAGATAATCTGCTTTTTAACTTTGTCTTTGCCATATAACTTTTCACTTTACATTACTAGTATGCTTTGTCAGACTTAGAATCTGTTAATATGCAACAATGTTTGAAGTTAAATATCCAGTCAAGAACCAAGAGAACTTATTTAAACAGAAATTACGAATGCATTGTTATAGTGAACTGACGACACAGCGTTATTGTGTGTGTACATTCTTGCTTGTTAGTGGCACGATTACGTAACGACCATAAGGCTCACATACTTAAAACATATACTGGTACTGCTAATGAGATTTTAATGCAACATTTTGGTTTACTTGAAAATACATTCTGGATTTAAAGTACATTCTGCGAGATACCAGGTGACACAGTGGTTAGTTTATGTGACAGCTACACGATTTTATCACGACGCTGCTAATGAGTGACAATTTACAATGTTGCTTTTGCGGTGTATCTGTTTTAAATCTGCACAGTTTTCTGTGTTATTCTGGAAAGTAAAACATGTTTTAGTAGTAACTTTTGTGGTATAGCTACAATGAGACAGCCTATTCCGTAGCACAACAATATGTTACAGCACACTAATTTCTTCATCATGGCAATAAGCATAATAACTAAGATATCTATTCGCAAAGCATTTCACTTTCGTTTATGATGAGGTAAGTACATTGACTTCAGCAGAACTTTGCTTGCAGAGAACGATAACTACGACACTTCCACAGAATTATCTTACAGCAAGACGCACATTTAGCGCTACAGGACACGCATTTGAGTGATAAATTTTGTACGTAAACCATTTATTTTTCAAGATTTTTGAATTACAAAGAAAATTTTCCGTGATACATTTCATTCCATTGCTGTAATCTGTAACACTTGAGGATATAATTACGTTTATCCCCAGGGGGGTACACGCTTACTTTGTGTACCATGTGTTTGGCAAGCACAAGGAGCCCTAGCTAATATGGTATTTGCTTATCCAACTTTACACATCGGTACCATATTTCTCTAACACGTAAATTACACAGCTATCTGATTATTTAACAGAGAAACAAACATTTCTTTACTACATCAGTGACAGATGTTTACGTAATTACACAGTTGGGTAACTTCACACTTACGAAATTGTATTTTGTCTGTACTTTATGAACTGTTCATATTTTTTCAGACCCATTGTGATATTATGAGAGCTTTGTATGATGTATTTGGTATGGGATCACGATTTTTAAAGTACGTTTGAGGCAGATGACACTTTTGACATGAGCAGAGAATTTTTTTTAATTATTGGAGGAAGCTACGACGATTTTGAGAGTTGACTGAGGTCTTATGATGTTATTATTACGATGACTATGTGTATTATGCTGTTGAGGTATGTTTATGATCAATAAGCTGATGCTATATGAGTTATTTGATTATGCTACGTATCTTTTATGATGAAATATTGTAGAAGTGTCGACAAGTAAGGTAAGGAATAATGAGTAGTGGTTAGGGACTCTGATTTGTGGAAAAGGATGATGGAAACCAAGAATCGTACTTTAAGAGTTATGAAATGTGTGTAAATGCGTGAATGTATCACAATGCCGGCGAAAATTTTTTGGACACTGTTACATTCATAAGATTTTGTATCTACACATTTGCAACGCAAATTCTCGACCTCTGAAATTTTTTATATGAGACTGTCACTGTGGCGGAAACTGCCGTCGTTAATATTTCAGCAAGAAAGGTAAGTGACCTTGGCGTAATGCGTTTTGGGCGCCCAGCTGAGAGGTAGACATCTGACAAAAGAAAGCCATTAGGTGCAAAAAAAAGGGAGGCCATTATCCTCGCTATTGACATTTCTTTGTCGAAAGCATCGCAAATACGACACGCTCAAACTTGAAAACATATGATAACACTGTGGCGCTCTTAATGTATTATATTTACTGAAATGTCTAATGAAATGACGAGAAATATTTTATGTCTATAGACCTGATTATGACTCTGTCTTTCTAGTTGAGAGATTTTCCGTACTACCTTATGAAATGCCATATGCCAAATGAATGATGTTTCATGCCTTCCTTTGTACATATTTGCTCATTTTCTTTAATATCTAGTTTCTAGCTGCACTGCTGCATTGGTTATTATAAAATACTATAGATGTACTAATATAAATATTTTCTGTCTACAGATCGAGTAAATAATAATTTTTTCAAAAAAATGAGGGAGCACAAAAAGACACCTTCACAGGAACTGCATTCATAATTTTCTTTTCAAGTACTTGGTAACTTTTTGGTAGAATAACTTCTTGTGGTGCACCACTTTAATTACATAGACATTATGATGTGATTATCAATTACCTTTGTCTGCATTGTTATCTTTAGTGTACCATTTTTTCTGCTTGAGCTTTGTCATGCTTAGGTATACATTATAGCATTTACTGCTGCTGTTTGCCAGGCATAGTGCCACTGAATTTTAATTTGTGTTACTCTGCTAAGCTAGTTTTACTACAGATTTATTTTTCTTGTTTGCTGCTCATTGCCTTGTATTAGTTGTAATTTATGCTGCTTGCTTTGCCTTTTGTATTTTTTTGTCATTGCTGTTTGTGTTAATTGTTTTGTGCTGCTGCATTGCCTCGTCCCTTAGTTTAGCATCTGAGCTCAGTAGATTTAAGTTAGCTTAAGAGGGGTAGACTATATAAGAAACTGACTATGGAGAATAGGTAAAGAATGCGTTGCGAAGTTATATGAAAAAGATTTGGGCCAAAATGAGTATTGTACACTGAGAAATAATTATATTGAAAGAAATATGAATAGAATACAGAAAGCAGGTATAGATAGGACTTTTTGGGAATAATGATGAATGAAGGGAGATCTCGAAGAAGTAAAGAAAGTTTTGTTTGCAAAATACTGCAGTACAACAAACCCTGTCCTTTCCTTTTGTATTATTCCGCTATATGTTTGTGTACCCTTCTGTATTTGTGTTCATCCTGTCTTTATGTGTTTATCTGATACGATTTAGGTTGTAGAATTTTTCTAATACTCAGCTACATTCACTATGATGAGGAATACTATTATCCTCAAATACAATTTGCATTAATAATATGTTATTTACTTTGTAAAGATGTTTAGACATTATTTATACTGTTTTGTTTTAATGCTCAGGTGTGAAGTTGATATTTCAAAAGTTATTCTGATCTTTTATGTAGGTACTCATAATTCCTGTAACACTAATGTATATGTTATTTCGATTCCTTTGTAAAGCCGGTACTACAAATGTTATCTGTATTGTTATGTTCTTTAATGATGTATTTTGTACCTTTGTAATTGTATTCTATTGTTATGAAATTGTAATTGACACCAGTTCATCATATTATTAACTTGTAAGTTCCATTTCACTGCACACGTTTCTGTTGGTCATAGTATATGGAGAATACGTGAGAAGTAGGGACTGTTAGTGTTTGCACGTGTTACTACTTCAGCAAGGGCCTGGATAACAGCATTGCTGGTTCTAAGGACATTTCAAACAAATTTTTTTGTGAATGGACAAGTGGTGGTTTATGGACTTGCTATATTCTCTGCAAGACTCTTTGATGGTGATTGTGCACCTGCACAGTCACAACAGATGGCTGCTGGCCATCTCTACCAGGACTACAGTGAGTCTGCATCTTTGATGACCCACCAATACCATTATTTCTACAAGGACTACAGTGGGTCTACACCTTTGCTGACTCACCAGTACCATTATTTCTACAAGGACTGCAGTGGGTCTGCACTTCTGGTGGCCCACCAATACCACAATCTCTACCAGGACTACAGTGGGTCTACTCTGTGATGACCTGCCTGCCAATATTATTCAAAACTTCGAATGACTGCTGTGGGTTTGCTCTGTTGTGACCCCTTACTTGTCTGCATGTCGAGAGTCAGCACTGTCTTTCCGTTGGAAGGACAACACTACTTCTTCAAGACAGCATGGAAATCCACTACTTCCGTGTGCATTTTCTTTTACTGCTCAGACTTTGAGAAAAACACTGCAATGTTACTGTGATGAATGATCAGGACTGTCTTTATGGACTGTGAGAAAATTTTAGCTTTTGACCAACATTGTATCAATAAGTGTGTGCCTTTGATTTCTTTGTTATTGTAATTATGAAAAATTTTATCAAATCATTCTTGGCCACTGCCCAAAACAATTTGTAAAATTTTTTTTGGGGAGCATGGGGGCTATGTAAGTAGGCTGTTTATGTTTTTTTATTGGCAACGTTACATAGCGCTCTGTGTGAGAATCACTGGCTGTGCTGTGTGCAGTCTGTGGCTGGTTTGCATTGTTGTCTGCCATTGTAGTGTTGAGCAGCAGCAGCTGGATGTGAACAGCGCGTAGCGTTACGCAGTTGGAGGTGAGCCGCCAGCAGTGGTGGATGTGGGGAGAGAGATGGCGGAGTTTTGAAATTTGTCATGAACTGCCATATTTATTATGACTATTAAGGTAAATACATCGTTTGTTCTCTATTAAAATCTTTCATTTGCTAACTATGCGTATCAGTAGTTAGTGCCTTCCGTAATTTGAATCATTTATTTAGCTGGCAGTAGTGGCGCTCTTTGTATTGCAGTAGTTCGAGTAACCAAGATTTTTGTGAGGTAAGCGATTTGTGAAATGCATAGGTTAATGTTAGTCAGGGCCATTCTTTTGTAGGGATTTCTGAATGTCAGATTGCGTTGCGCTAAAAAATATTGTGTGTCAGTTAAAGCACAGTCACGTATAATTGCTCAAAGGGGACGTTTCATACCTCGCGATGCACTATTCACAGTCTTCCGCGGCATTTTCACACTAATCACAATTATTCGATAATGAAACAAGACAATGCAAAATCCAACAAAGACAAATACAACAAAGAGCAACGAATAGCCGATGATCTGTAGGAGAAAGTCACAAAATTAGTAAAAGCGTTGCGCCAAATGCTAATTATATTTTAGTAAATAAGAGCAGATATCTGGCTATTTTTCAGAAGATTCTCAAAGAAATACGATCCTGGTCCGGATGTCGCCAAGTGTAACCTCCCCACAAAATATGAAATGAAAAGAATTGAATAGTATTGCAAATAGCGCCAAATGTTAGCTTCCCACAGTAATAAAACTCAATGATAATAACAATGTGGAAAAATGTTAAGTCCCCACAAAATTAACGTTATGGTGAACCTGATATATTTTATAAGGGCAGCTGCGCTGACCTTAGGCCCTGTGCAATAATTAACCTGATAAATTGATTCTGGGAGTAAAAGCATAGGAAATATTGTTTCAATTGGAATGATTCTTTTCTTAAAAATGATTGCTTTGAAAACAAAATTATTATTGGGGCATTTCTTGAACAAATTAATTACAATTAACATATATTACATTATCAGATGTACGCAATGCTGCTTCATTACCTTATTCAACAATATACCTCGTCCCGAACCTTGACCAGAGACTCCTCACAAACAACTTCCGACTGAGTCCACCTCACAACTGACTACTCGCAACTGAACACTCGCGCGGTCAAGCGCAGACTAGCAACGATAAATAATTCTCTGGTCAGAGATTCTGTCATGCCTCGCCATCGCTGGTAATGAAAACATATGAAACGTACGCGTTTCAGCCGATATCGCAAACTAAAGATGAAGAGAGAAAGAAAATGTATGAGGATACTGAGAGGGTAATGCAGCATGTAAAGGGATGTGAAAATCTAATAGTCAAGGGAAACTGGAATGCAGTTGTAGGGGAGGGAGTAGAAGAAAAGGTAACAGGAGAATATGGGCTTGAGACAACGAATGAGAGTGGAGAGAGACTAATTGAGTTCTGAGCAGGTTTCAGCTAGTAATAGTGAATTCTCTGTTCAGTAATCACAATGGGAGGAAGTATACTTGGGAAAGGCCGGGAGATACGGGAAGATTTCAGTTAATTATGTCACGATCAGACAGAGATTTCGAAATCAGATACTGGATTGCAAGACATACACAGGAGCCGACATAGACTCAGATCACACTATAGTAGTGATAAAGAGAAGGCGGAAGTTTAAGTAATTAGTCAGGAAGAATCAAAATGGGAAGAAGTGGACCACGGAAGTACTAAGGAATGACGAGATGCGTTTGAAGTTCTCTAAGCCTATAGATACAGCAATAAGGAATTGCGCAGTAGGCAGTACAGTTGAAGAGGAATGGACATCTCTAAAAAGTGTCATAACAGAAGTTGGGAAGTAAAACATAGGTACAAAGAAGGTATCTGCGAAGAAACCAAGGGGTAACAGAAGAAATATTTCAATTGGTCGATGAAATAAGGAAGTACAAAAATGTTCAGGGAAACTAATGAGTAGAGAAATACACACATCAAAAAGAATTAGCATCACCCAGGTCTCGAGAGTTCCGTAACCCGTAGAGAAAATTGGACTACAGATTAACATGAACATCATTTCCGCCCTTTTTATTGCTCATGAAAACAACACATTGCGCGTTGTGCCATCATACAGAGAGACCTTCAGCGGTGATGATCCAGATTGGTATACACACCTGTACCTCTAACACCCAGTAACTCGTCGTTATTGTATTGATGCATGCCTGTATACGTCGTGGCATACTATCAAAAATGGTTCAAATGGCTCTGAGCACTATGGGACTCAACTGCTGTGGTCATAAGTCCCCTAGAACTTAGAACTACTTAAACCTAACTAACCTAAGGACAGCACACAACACCCAGCCATCACGAGGCAGAGAAAATCCCTGACCCCGCCGGGAATCGAACCCGGGAACCCGGGCGTGGGAAGCGAGTACGCTACCGCACGACCACGAGATGCGGGCGTGGCATACTATCCACAAGTACATCAGGGCACTGTTGGTCCACATTGTCCCTCTCCTTAACGGCGTTTTGGCATAGGATTCATGTCTGGAGAACATGATGGCCACAGTAGTCGAGCGATGTCGTTATCCTGAAGGAAGTGACTTTCAAGATGTGAATGATGGGGGTGCGAATTGTCGTCATTGAAGATGAATGCCTCGCCAATATACTGCCGACATGGTTGCACTATGGGTCGGAGGATGTCACTCACGTATCGTACAGCTGTTACAGCGCCTTCACTGACAACCAGCGGCGTACGTCGGCCCCACGTAATGCCATCACTAAACTCCTTCCTGCACTCGATGGACAGTGTGTCTAAGGAGTTCAGCCTGGTCGGGTGGCCTCCAAATATGTATACGACGATTGTCTGGTTGAAGGCGTGTGCGTTACTCATCGGTGAAGAGAACGTGATGCCAATCCTAAGCGTCTATTTGGCACGTTGTTGGGCCCATCTGCACCACACTGCATGGTGTCGTGGTTTCAAAGATGGGCTTCGCCGTGGACGTCGGGAGTGAAGTTGCGCATCATACGGCCTATCGTGCTAATTTGAGATGCAACACGTCCTGTGGCTCCACGAAAAGCATTATTCAATATGATGGCGATGCTGACAGAGTTCCTCCGAGCCATAATCCGTAGGTATCAGTTATTCACTGCAGTAATAGCCCTCGGGTGGCATGAGCGATTCATGTCATTGACAGTTTCTGTCTCTCTGTATCTCCTCCATTTCCGAGCAACATCGCTTTGGTTCCCTCCGAGACGCCAGGACACTTCCCTTGTTGAGAGTCCTTCCTGGTACAAAATAACAATGCAGACACGATGGTACCGCAGTATTGACCGTCTAGGCATGGTTGAACTGCAGACAGCTAGAACCGTAAACCACCAACTGATCGGCAGTCGGACCCCCTCAGTCAAATAGGCGCTGCTTATACATGGTTCTTTACATTTTTGGTTGGGGTAGTAACATCTCTGAACAGTCAAATGGAATGTGTCTGTGATACAATATCCACAGTCAACGTCTACCTTCAGGAGTTCTGGGAACCAGGGTGAAGCATATCTTTCTTTGATGGGTGTAGAAGTCGCTGAGGAATGAAATAAATAGGAATTGCAGGGAAGCTAAGACTAAATCGCTGGCGGAAAATGTGAAGACATCGGAAAAGAAACGATTGTTGGAAGGACGGACTCAGCATACAGGAAAGTCAAAACTGCTTTCGGTGACAATAAAATCGTGCAACGGGAATTCCACTGTTAAATGCAGAGGACAGAGCGGATAGTTTGGAAGAACACATTGAAAGCCTTCATGAGGGAGAAGATTTATCTGAGGTGACAGAAGAAGAAACTGGAATCGATTTAGAAGAGATAGAGGATCCAGTATTAGAATCAGAAATTAGAAGATGTTTGGACGACTTAAGATCAAATAAGGCCAAAGAGATGGATATCATTCCATCAGAGTTTCTAAAATCATTGGGTGAAATGGCCACAAAACGACTATTGAAGCTGGATTGCGCTAGATGGTGATCAGTTTGGTTCTAGAAAAGGTAAAGGCACGGAAAGGCAATTATGACTTCGCGGTTAAAAATAGAAGCAAGACTAAAGGAAAATCAAGACACATTTATAGGATTTGTCGATCTGGAAAAACCGTTCGACAATGTATAATGGTGCAAGATGTTTGAAATTCTGTGAAAAGTAGGGGGTAAGCTATAGGGAGAGACGGGTCGTATACAATATGTACAACAACCAAGCGGGAATAATAAATGTGGTCGACCAAGAAGGAAGTGCTCGTATTAAAAAGGGTGTAAGAAAAGGATGTATCTTTTAGTCCCTACTTTTCAGCCTGTATGGCGAAGAAGCAACGATGGAAAGAAAAGCTAGGTTCTTTAGTGGAATTAAAATTCAAGGTGAAAGGATTTCAGTGACACGATTCACTGATGACATTCCTTCCTTGAGTGAAAGTGAAAAAGAATTACATGATCTGCTGAACAGAATGAACTGTCTAATGAGTGCAGAGTATGAATAGAGAGTACATCGAAGGAAGACGTAAGTAATGAGAAGTAGTAGAAATGAGAACAGGAGAAACTTAACATCGGGATTCATGATCACGAAGTAGATGAAGTTAAGGAATTCTGCTACCTAGGCAATAAAATAACCAATGATGGACGGAGCAAGGAGGACATTAAAAGCAGACTAACAACGGCAAAAAGGGCATTCCTGGCCAGGAGAAGTCTACTAATATCAAATATCGACCTTAATTTGAGGAAGAACTTTCTGAAAATGTACGTCTGGAGTACAGCATTGTATGGTAGTGGAACATGGGCTGTGGGAAAACTGGAACAGAAGAGAATCGAATCATTTGAGATGTTTGAACATTAGGTGGACTGATAAGGTAAGGAATGGGGAGGTTCTGTGCAGAGTCGGAGAGGAAAAACACTGATAAGAAGAAGGGACAGGATGATAGGATATGTGTTACGAGATGAGGTAATGACTTCCATGGTATTAGAGGGAGCTGTAGAGGGCAAAAAGTGTAGAGGAGGACAGAGATAGGAATACATCAAGCAAATAATTGAGGACGTAGGTTGCCACTGCTAGTCTGAGATGAAGAGGTTAGCACAAGAGAATAATTCGTGACGGGCTGCATCAAACCAGTCAGGAAACTGATGACAAAAAAAATTGATTATTCGGTTGTGGTAATGATACTTAATGAGTTAACTTCTAGACTTGAATATGTAAATATGATTTACTTGAAAATCAGTCACCGCTACACTGCAAAAGGATTGTCACCCTAGTTCACTAGGCCTGATTACATGTTCACGTATTACGTGTAAGGCTAAGTAAGTTAATGAAACAGAATATCTAAATTCTTAAGTGTTGATGTTGATAACACCTTGAATTATATATGACGTGTTACACATAATCTCTAACGTCCGAGGTCTGCAACATTTGTGCGACTATCAAAATGTTACCTTTCATTTTCTGTTTGCATTTGGTTATGTCTTACGGCATTACAGTCTAGGAAACTCTAGACAGAGGCCAAAACCACTGAAGCGTGTAAAAAAAAATAATATGTCACGGTAGAACCTCTGGAAAACTGCTCTTTAAACAATCTGGCATTTGGACGACGGCCACGCAGTAAATTTACCACCTTACGAAGTTCGTTGTCGATAATAAAACACAGTTTCGAAACAACAGATATATTCGTAAACATAACATTAGAAGGACAAATTAATTACCCTGTCCTTAACTCAGCCTTGGTGTGTCAGAAAAAAGAATGAGGTGTTCACCTATAAAATCTTTTAATACCTAGGGAGTGGTCAAAAAAGTTTAATCCAATAAAATTAACTTCAAACGTCAAGTGTAATCATATCTGCCTGATGACTGATTCCATTCCATAGAAAAAATTTGAGGATGAATATGATGTATGAGAGAATGTGTGTTTAGTAGAGGAAGAGTTTGACATTAAACAAAATTAAGATACTAATTGAAGAACATCTTTTCCTCTAAGAAGATGTATGATAACTGAAGGGCGAAAAAGCCAGACTTTCTAAGTGCCATTTTTTCACAAAACGCATGTTCAATGGTATTCTGTTTTCAACATTCTGCTGCTTGCTCCTAAACTTGTTCCAAATATCAAATCTTGGAACAAATGCTTCAAACGCCCATTACCAGATAGCGCACGGCCTTTGTGCCAATCAGTGCCTGTCTGAGCAGCAAGTGGTGCTTGGCGACGAGGTCTCCTGCATTTTGTTGATGCACAGTTTGAATATTAAGCAGAGTGCATGTATGTGTGTGAATTCCTAATGGATCAAACGGCTGAGGTAATCGGTCCCTAGACTTAAAGTAACTTACGCTAAGGGCAAAACATACACCCACGCACGACGGAGGACTCGAACCTCTGAAAGGAGGGCCCGCGCAGTCCGTGACATAGTGCCCCAACCCGCACGGCCACTCCGCGCATTCAGAGTGTATGTAACCTTTACATTGAGTCAACATAACTTTTTTTTTGGAAAGAAATAATTTTGGCTTCAAAATGATAAAAAGCACAATGATCGAAGTGTCCCATTCTCATCTATCACAAATAGCTTTGAAAGTTCCTTATTCTCAAACAGAAGAATGAAGAAATGATGAGGTATTGGAAAGAGCAGAGAATGTCATGCCATAATTCGCAGAAGGACCTGTCATAGTTGTCACTGGAATGACAGAAAGGCCCTATGATGTATTGTATTGCACGAAACTGGGGACCTAGAAACGACAGAGGGGCTTCGTCCCCATCACAGTCCACCGTGGTACACAACCCCACAACAGGCTACAGCAGTCCACTCACCTTACCACCGCCCCACATAGAAAACAGGGTTATTGTGCCGTTCGGCCCAAGTGGACCCGCCTAGGAACGTCTCACACCAGACGAGTGTAGCCCCAATGTTTGCATGGTAGAGTAGTTATGGTGTGCGCATACATGGAGAAAGAGTTTGCGCAGCAATTTCCGATATAGTGTAACTGAGGCAGAATAAGGGGAATCAGCCCTCATTCGCCGAGGCAGATGGAAAACCGCCTTAAAAACCATCCACAGACTGGCTGGCACACTGGACCTCGGCACAATTCCGCCGGGCGTATTCGTGCTGGGGACCGGTACGCCTTCCCACCCAGAAAGCAGTGCGTTAGACTTTAAGCCTAATCGGGCAGGCTGACTTGAAGATGACTTCGCCATTTCTTTCTTGATAACGAAGAGATTTCTGCAGTGAAGTTTTCAGGTTGAAACCCCAAGAAAGGACCTGTGTAAGAAACGAAAGTCAATACTGAAAGATTTTTTTTCCTTTAATTTACAGGGTGTAAAGTGGCAGGATAAATGAAGTTCAATTTCGCACCTTACAGAAGAGTTCATTCATCGTAATGGGAAGGTGAATGACGCATAGCTTACTTCGGCCGTAATGAACAGACTTGCCTGTAAGTATGTAATGCTAAAAGGATGACACTCACCGACGGTATTAACAAACCACTCCCATATACTGTATTTCAATGAGCAGAAGGTGAAACAAGCAGCTAGAGGAAACATTTTGTGTGGAAACCAGCGCGGGGAGACGCTGTGGCCGCACCCCGGGAGACCCTACAGAAAGTTCTTAAGGGGGCGCGTCCTGCAGCGAGAGTCAGTGACCGGACAGGTTTTGCATACTGCAGGGCGAATAACGGACTGCCAGAAGTAGGACAGAAAGAAGCTTAAGAAAACTGCATGTCGGAATGCCAAGTGGGTACGAACAAAACCTGTGATGCATTCGATCATTTGAACGGCAAATGGTGCACACGTGATAGACACATGTAGCTTTTTGGCGTCTGTAGCAGACACACAACGTTCGATTGGCGGAAACGCACCAGGAAGGAGTAAAGTGACGAGATTTCGATGCGGTTTAATGGTAGGACCCTTGTGATTGGTAGAGAGAGTTTCCGGTTCGCTGGACATCCCTCATCTCTCCATATGCTGCTTTGAACAGTTCGCGATAGAAGTGTCAAGTATCCAACACTTTCGCAAAACCATTGTTATGAAGCACGTATGTGGCTTACCTATGAGTAAAGCTTACTTCATGGTACATGTTGATTGTATCCAGGATCCGTTGTAGCTGTCCAAACTTTACCACAAAGGCGTTATCCTTTCATCAAGGCCTCTTCTTCGGTCATCTCTTAAGGTGACGTACCAGGCACCCACGCTCAGTGTCTCGTCCTCTCACGCCTAATCGCTCTCCTCAGTCCTGTCGTCGATCTGGCAGCTATAATGCAGCACCATGATAGCTAACTTCATATCTTATACAATGCTTGTTTTCGACTACATTTGCTTACTTTTTTGCATCCTCACCTATTCTCTTTTCCCTCTGTTATCAATATTTATTTTATTATAACCCTTACTCCACTAAGTTACGTGACAAACTCTACGAATATTCAATTTTTTACAACTTTACAAAAAGTATCATTAATTCTATCCAAAAATTGTTTTTCTTATCCCCTTTTTACATATTTATCCCTTTTTCCCCATTATTGTTAAATTCTTCCGTAAGATAAAGGTCATGGTTTCCTTATCTTCATCACGATGGATAGTAGGAGTGAAGTTGATGGCGATGACGGTTAGTAAGTTAGCAAATTTCTTTTGCTTTGCATCCTCCGTAGACTTGATTGTCATCCTAAAAATAGTACCGAACTTTGAACAGGAATCGGATGATTTATCGTTGTACTGGCCAACATCACAACGTAATTGTAAGAATAATTTTGTAAGCAAACTTCTAGTTAAAAATCGAATATTTTTTTGTTTAGGATTATTTAACTTTCTGAGAGTTACAATTTAATACTCTTGCGCTTCGGATTAGTTCACTTTCAGTAGCTGAGATGCGTAATTTTGACAACTGTCTTAACTTTGTCACACTGTGAACTTTGTAAAAGCGTGTATTCCCGTGGCAAAATTGCAATATTAAAAATTGTCATTACACCTTACACAATTGTGGTCAGTCATAGAATGAAGGCGCTAAAGTCTGGAACCGCGCGACCGCTACGGTCGCAGGTTCGAATCCTGCCTCGGGCATGGATGTGTGTGATGTCCTTAGGTTAGTTAGGTTTAAGTAGTTCTAAGTTCTAGGGGACTGATGACCTTAGAAGTCAAGTCCCATAGTGCTCAGAGCCATTTGAACCATAGAATAAAAAACCACCTAACGATAACGTTACAAGGGTGATTTCTATTTACCATTCGCAACTTGAGAGGCCCCACGAGAAACGAGTGTTAGTAGGACAAAGACACTTCGTGGACAGGTAATGCGGAAGAGGTATAAGGAGTACATCATTGAAAGAAACACACTTCAATTTCCACATGAGAGAGTAAACTCTGTTGATTGCGTACTATGTTTACATTCCAGGTACCAACGTTGCTCATTATGACAACCATCTGCATCCACGACGGTCTGGAATCACACTAGAGACATCTGGTATGGTGTCACCGCCAGACACCACACTTGCTAGGTGGTAGTTTTAAATCGGCCACGGTCCATTAGTACATGTCGGACCCGCGTGTCGCCACTGTGTGATCGCAGACCGAGCGCCACCACAAGGCAGGTCTCGATATACGGACTAGCACTCGCCCCAGTTGTACGGACGACGCAGCTAGCGACTACACTGACGAAGCCTCGCTCCTTTGCCGAGCAGATAGTTAGAATAGCCTTCAGCTAAGTCAATGGCTACGACCTAGCAAGGCGCCATTAGTAACATTGCATGTATCTAAAGAGTCTCACTTGTATCGCCACAATCTCCAGATGTACCAAAAGGATGGATTAAAGTTAAGTATTCCAGAAGCTACGTACTTTTCTTTATAGCATTCATTACGTATCCTGTTTCAGACCTCACGCCTTCCTGCTTTAGCTTCGCGCGTGCCTTTCGGCTTCCTCTCATTGTGTCTAGGCTGTCTTGTCTAGACACAACATTTGGATTCGCACTAGACACACCATATGACGGTTGGTCGCAGAAATTTTCGGACGAAGGACCGTGGAATGTTCAGCGACCGTGACACAGCTCGTGCATTGATTGGAGATCGCGTATTGCGTCCAGTACTCTCAGTCATTACAGCAGTAATTTCTTCAATAATTTGTGACGCAATTGTTCGTGGGCCTCTTAAGGAGCATTTCCAATATCGCTATTTAATGTGAACTTCCAAATCAAGTTCTTCAACCCCGGTGCCGAAAGAGGATCTCTTCGTATTTCTTTAATGCGTCGATACTGGCGAAGTGAAGAAGCAATGTTGCTGTTCCTGCGATAAAACAGTTTGACGAGTAAAGCACTGCTCACTTTGTCCAGATCCGTATTCACTGTCTGCAACTGTAACGCCCACTGATGCATGTATTTCAACCATACATCCTCGTACCCTCTAACGGCAAGTCATGAGTCAAACTCTAATAACAACGTAAATCTTGCTACTGTATGTTGACTGCCCATACTGTAAAAAATTTTCCGTCTACACTGGATCAAGTAGCAAAAGTTTTATTATATTCACTCCGTATATGTGATTTACGGCTTTCTAGAAAAGTTGTAGCGTGGCAAGCTGCAGTGGGTTACTGGCTCTGTTGTCCAATCAAACAAAGTGAAAGTGTTCAATACAGACACTTGCTTTTTATTATTAACTGCAGTCAAGATATTGTGTTGCCTTGTACGGCTTTTGAGATGGTCATGACTGTGAGTTCGGTACAGAGCGATTGTCAGTTACCTTTACAGTTTATTTTGACCACTGTGTATTTTATTGGGACGTCTACCACCCTTTTTGTTTGGCCGATTTCAAGTTTAATTGCTGTAGCTGTTAGCTCGAGCCGTCCGCTGTGGCCGAGCGGTTCCGGGCGCTTCAGTCCATAACCGCGCGCCTGCTACTGTCGCAGGTTCGAATCCTGCCTCGGGCATGGATGTGTGTGATGTCCTTAAGTTAGTTAGGTTTAAGTAGTTTCTAAGTCTAGGGGCTGATGACCTCAGATGTTAAGTCCCATAGTGCTTGGAGCCATTAGAACCATTTGTTAGCTCGACGTTACAACTATGTGAGTATTTTGTAATGTTTTTGTTTTGAAGTCCGCCGCTCGTGGTCTCGTGGTAGCGTTCTCGCTTACCGAATACGGGGTCCCGGGTTCGATTCCCAGCAGGGCCAGGGATTTCACCTTGTTTGTGATGAACCTGTTACGGTCGGAGGAAGGCTACGGCTAACCACATCCATTAGGACCTTGCCTAGTACTGCGGTGTGGGTTTTCCGCATCGTTCCCCCACGCTCTGTGAAGGAGCATGGGACTTCATTTCCATTCCATTGTTTTAAAGGAATATGAATGCAAGGATATATCTCTCAGTTCTTCTCCACCTTTGACCTTGTTTAAACGTTTTAAAAAGTTGTGGGCCATCCATCGAAGTGATGGTATTTTATACAGCTTTAAATAACTGAAATTTTTGGGATTGTTAAAGTGATAATAAAATTACAATTGGAAGCTACCATCTTGATTGGGCATTGAATTTATATACATTAGTTTGGGCTGATAAATAAAAACCAACTCTTATTTTGGAACGTTGTTGTGCACACATCTCGAACCCAGAAGGATTACTCCCATAAAAGCAACTCGTTCCGTATGTTCGTGAGAGGTCAAACAGAACACACAAATATTAACCAACTATTGATCCACTTCATTAACAGCTTTCAAGAACAAGATAAAAATAAAAAGCCGCTGTTTCTCAACGAAGTTAATGACATTAATTTGCAAATCCTATCAGAGAGTGTTTAGTTACGCATCAGAGGAACAGCAGTGCCAGTTTCGGAAAAAATGCTTTGGAAGAACGCCAATGACGCCAGCAATAATCCAGTTAACGCTGTTTACCTCACCATATTAGTATCACAAATATTTCGGTTTTCCACAAATAACGTTACGAATGCGTGCCGGAGCTATATACCGCGAGATAATTAGCGAAGCATTACAGTCGTGCCGATATTAACTGCACGCGACATCGTTAAAGCGTGTAGTTCCCACCGCAGAGGGAGAGTGGGCCCGCGGATGGAATGGCTGTGTTGGGGCAGTCCGGGCGGACACATGTGTACGCTATTTAAATGCTGGCCACGGCCGCCGACCGCGCCGAACCCTGCAGCAGCATCGGATCAGCTGCCGCCGCCAGCACGTCGCTACAACTGCGCCACGCGGCAGCAATTGTGTCACTGCTACATCTGCACAATCTGCCGGCAGCCAAGTACTGCAGCGCTCTGCGCTATTGTACTCAGGGAAAATTTCGAGGACGATAGTTTCCAGCTTATATACATCGGGCCTCATTTGCTTTATTTTGCCTTCGTAAACAATGGTAATGGTGATTTGACTGTACACGCACTGTACAGGGTGGTTTCGCTACCAGAGCCAATGAAGGCGGAAAGCTGTTTACCGTTTGGAAACCCAACTGCACAGGAATGATGTCCAAACTGAGCGCTGCTGGATTTACGTTGTTAGTAGCTTTAGAGTCATTAGTTGCCGTTAGGCGACGCTACTGACACGGTCCACCTGCTTAGCTGAGTGATGCTGGCACTGTAGCTCAGCGTGTTTGGTCAGAGGGTTAGCTGCCCTCTGTAATAAAAAAAAAGGAGAGAGAAGTGAGTGAACGGTTCAACGACGAACATGAACAGGTGTCATGGGACGTCTGTCCCGAACAAATGCAACGAACAATAACGAACAAAATAAGATCAGCAAAAAATAAAAAATAAAAATGTGGTGACGTGTTTGCATGCAGTGGGCCTGGGTTCGATTCTGATTCCCGTCAGGTTCGGAGATTCTGTCTGTTAGCGGACTGCGTGCTGTGTTCTCCTTCTCATCATCACTGGCAGGCAAGTCGTCCAATGTGGCGCCACGCGAAATAAGACTTCGGCGCCGAACTTCCCCGGGTGGGGCCTCCCGGCCAACAATGCCACACGATCATTTCATTTTACTGATATGGCAATGTAGGTTGAATCACAGACATCAGCGTATGATGCAGTGGCAGACAGTCGATGTGACTCGGTAGAAGGCAAGGCTGTTTTATCAAAACGACAATAGCGTTGCTGCTCTTCGTCGGAGGCGATGATTTACTTGTGATGTCACTCGGTTACTCCGTAACACATCTGGACAAAAGCCGACCATGGGCCCATCATTCCAAACCGTGTGGCAACCAAGACCACTAGATCTGCAACTCGTGTTCTGGCTGTGAGGTTACCTAAGAGACAAGATTATCAACGGGACACCAGCGAACGTTGGAGGTTGAAGATGAGATTGGAGAGGAATAGCATAAATACGAACTGACGTGTTTTGGCCAGCAGTAGAGCAACGTCTAGTGCGGTTACAGGCTGTCGTTAATGAAGATATTCGTCACACTGAGCATCGTTTCTAACTTAGAGCGTAAACATGGAAAGCAGTTAACAGATGTTACCCTCTCATGTGGAATTTGAATGTGTTTCTTTAAATGGTGTAATTGTTACTTCTCTTCGGCATTTCCTTACAGTGTTTCTATATACATTCATTGTCCTACAATTACTCCGCGAAGAGCGGAAGTTTAATTATAACCACTCTGTATATCTCATTTTAACGCTATATGGGATAACAGTCGAGGGGCATGAAAGGGAAGCAGTGGTTGGGAAGGGAGTGAGACAGGGTTGTAGCCTCTCCCCGATGTTATTCAATCTGAATATTGAGCAAGAAGTAAAAGAAACAAAAGAAAAATTCGGAGTAGGAATTAAAATCCATGTAGAAGAAATAAAAACTTGGAGGTTCACCGATGACATTGTAGTTCTGTCAGAGACAGCAAAGGACAGTGTCTTGAAAGGAAGATATAAGATGAACATCAACAAAAGCAAAACGAGGGTCATGGAATGTAGTCGAATTAAGTCGGGTGATGCTGAGGGAATTAGATTAGGAAATGAGACACTTAAAGTAGTAAATGAGTTTTGCTATTTGGGAAGCAAAATAACAGATGATGGTCGATATAAAATGTAGATTGGCAATCGCAGGGAAAGCGTTTCTGAAGAAGAGAAATTTGTTAACATCGAGTATAGATTTAAGTGTCAGGAAGTCGTTTCTGAAAGTATGTGTATGGAGTGTAGCCATGTATGAAAGTGAAACGTGGACGATAAATAGTTTGGACAAGAAGAGAATAGAAGCTTTCGAAATGAGGTGCTACAGAAGAGTGCTGAAGGTTAGATGGGTAGATCGCATAACTAATGAGGAGGTATTGAATAGAAGTGAAGAGAAGAGAAATTCGTGGCACAACTTGAAGAAGGGATCGGTTGGTAGGGCATATTCTGAGGCATCAAGGGACCACTAATTTGGTATTGGTGGGAAGCGTGGAGGGTAAATATCGTAGAGGGAGACCAAGAGATGAATACACTAAACAGATTCAGAAGGATGTAGGTTGCAGTAAGTACTGGGAGACGAAGAAGCTTGCGCAGGATAGAGTAGCATGGAGAGCTGCATCAAACCAGTCTCAGGACTGAAGACCACAACAACAACATGGGTTCATACAAACTGTTCACAGTGTGGCACGCAGCGTTTGCATGTATAACTTATCTGTTAAGAAATATGAGGTACTGAACGAAGTGGCGCAGGACAACGTACTGGTAGTTCACTCTAGAGGACGATGGTTGGAGTCCCGGTTTGGTCAACCAGATTTGGATTTATGTAAATCCCTTCAGGAAAATGCCTTGACGGTTGCTTGCGGCATTTTTCTGTCGATTTCCACCGAACATCAATTAATTTCTGTTGGCACCGACTGTGTCTATATGGCTTGCTGAAGTAAATGTACAAACACGTTCGCTAGACTAATCTACCACTACGAATCATCTAAAAGAGTAACAGCTCACTTTTATCGAATAATTCAAATAAAAATACTCTGAATCAAAGGGTATCGATTTCATAATACATAGTGTGACTGTGGATCGATTCCACAGCTGAGAGTGGATTCACGACACAGCGTCTATTGGTTGGTCAGCTCAAGTAAAATAATTTATAAACTCAGGTATGCTTGTTAAAAAAATGTGTATACTCTTACTGCATTTGGGAGCGTACTGTATTTTGACGAAAACGTGTAAATAACCGGTAAATGTGGAAGAAATCAGAGGAACAAATCCACCAACATTTTGTTACGCACGCATACTGGAACATGTTAGGATGTGGTAATAGTGAGCTTAGTGGGGCAAGGTTCCATGTCGCAAACAAACGGCTGCACAGCATGTCTCGCCTCTAATACTGTCCACCAGCGAGTGATCACTTGTTTTGTTTCGAAAGTCATTAGCTCCTCTTCAGTGGTTGGTTGGCTTCAGAAAATATTATGCTCTGAGACTCTCCTCTTCCTCCCTTCCCACACTATGTTACCAACACATTTGTCATCTGAGACGAGCGCCACCCTCAAGGAAGGCCTCGTTGCGTTTACTGGTATTACTGATTCCTCACGAGAACTGACATTGACAACACCTCTGGGTTTCACGAGTGACCACGATCTCATTCCTGTCCCTATAAGAGGCCATTGTAGAAGGGGATTGCGCGAGTAAGAGACCGAGTCACCAAATCTGTGCCATGTCCTTCCTCGGGCATATCCCACGGCCATGTCATTGACAGTTTTCCAGAATATATCCATAAATACCCATGAATTCTTCAGGATCGAAGACCAGTTTTTTGGTGACGAATCAGTATATTTATATCACTATGGGGTCCTCTGAAAAGCATACAGCGGAATTCTAACTCGTCCTTGACCTATTTAATTTGTATTCCGTCGTTAATGAACCCATCGATGACGGGACGTTCGTAATTAAATTTTGACACATGCCTGCTTAAATAAATGGCTCTGAGCACTATAGGACTTCACATCTGAGGTCATCAGTCCTCTAGAACTTAGAACTACTTAAACCTAACTAACCTAAGCACATCATACACATCCATGCCCAAGGCAGGATTTGAACATGCGTCCGTAGCGGTCGCGAGGTTCCTACAACCGCTCGGCCACACCGGCCTGCGGTTAGAGTCCGCAGTAAATTGTGATACGTAAAATGCTGAATTAGTATTGTATGTCTTAATAAGGTGGGTAACTGGGGATATTTCAGCTCTATTATATGATGACCTGATCGACTACTGTACATCTGAAATAAATTTCATCCAACTAGAACAATATCTCATACGAGATCCGTGACGGTTTGCAGCTAAAAATCCACCGTTATCTTATGTTTACCGCACAGTTTTTACGTCTCTTATCGTACATTTTCACTGGTGTCAGTTTTCCATATTAATTATGATACACCCTGTATATGCAGCTGAAGAAATGAAGGTCCATGCTGTCAATAACAGGTCTGTAGGTAGGTGAACACTAACTAAAATCTGGACAGCTCTCTCTGTTCGAATGTGTTACCCCTTGTTATAAATAAAAATTTTGTTTCTCTCGTAATTTAGTATTTGCTACAACAAGTGGAAACGTGTATGGAGTATAGCTTTCATTCTGTATAGGACTGTACACTGAAAAACGTTTCCTCGGGAACCTACCTTTATTTCATATAAGGACTGCACAGTACTACGTCTCTGCGTAGAACACTGTACTGTCCGAGTCATCCTAGAACACACTAAACGGCTGTAGTCAACCTCAGCATACTAGATAGTTGGCTTTATTTCAGTGAACACCAAACCGATTTTAGCAACCCTTAATATTAATGTGCCGACATAATACTCTGGAGTATCCAAAAGCAACTAGACTCTGGCACACAGTTTGCCCTGTCTAAAAATTACGACTATCTATTATGTGATACATCTAATGAATTACATCAATGTACGTTTCAGCAGAAAGTTTAAGTTCCCGCCGCCCATCAGTGCAACAATCATGGCTCTGCAATCAGTTGTGGTAGAGTCGAATTCAAAGCTCCAAGGTACGATATTGCGGAAAATTTAAAAATTTGCGGGGAATTAAAAAATACAATGGATGGAATGAGATGCACAAAGTACAGAAAAGTGACAACACAGCAATTTTAATAAGGAACACAAGCACTAATAAAGGATTATAGAATTGATGCTGACAGAACGAAGCGGTCACATCGAAAGTTTCGGTGCCACCAAGAATATATGAGGTACCGGTGGTATATAAGAAAGACTGCCTCGTAGATCAGTCGTAAACGGGACTAAGTCGACCAGTTACTGCCTAGCGGAGCATCTGGCCCTGGTTGGCTACACAGAGTCACATGTTAACTATTTTAGAAATTTCACCCACCTCATTCGGGAACAGTAAGTATACTAAGGATTTAACACTTCGATTTGTCATCAAAAATTTCATTGCCCGCATCTCGTGGTCGTGCGGTAGCGTTCTCGCTTCCCACGCCCGGGTTCCCGGGTTCGATTCCCGGCGGGGTCAGGGATTTTCTCTGCCTCGTGATGGCTGGGTGTTGTGTGATGTCCTTAGGTTAGTTAGGTTTAAGTAGTTCTAAGTTCTAGGGGACTGATGACCATAGATGTTAAGTCCCATAGTGCTCAGAGCCATTTGAACCAAAAATTTCATTAGTGACGTCGGTTTAGCTAATTTCATTAACATGCTACAGGAGCATACATCGCCAGATGTTTGTGACTTGGTGGAGTTGTGCTATTCATGAATGTATTTTGGACTGTAGGGCAAATTCTGCAACTTGTCTCTGGAGCTACTCACTTCAGTTCTCAACCCGCTAAGGGTTCCCCAGATAAACCAGAAATTGAGCAATTTCTGTAGCTAATTACGTGCCTTCGTAATTCTGTCATCTACTCTACCGGTATGTCAGATAAGGGGTACCAAGTACTGCAGTATAATTCCTGAATTTGAGCAAACTGTGACTCACAGAATTCTCTAAACTTAAAAGACATCAAGTCATGAATGCCTATCGCCGTTCTGGCCAATACAGGATGGCACTGGTAACTGATCAGCTGTCGTAGAAATGACATTTAGTATTTGAGTTAGAATGGGGACAACAAATTGAGTTTACAAATATAGCTTATGTGGCTATAAAACAAATTCACAGTCACATGCAAATAAGATAAAGTAAATATCATTTACGAAATAAAATGGTTACTGCTCACATAGATGAAAGGTACGGATATTATTACAGTGGAATAACTTTAAGTGTCGGTACGAGGAATGAACATTGCAAATTATAAACTATGATGCAGTAACAGTTCCTGAGGGATAAACACCAGTAGTTGGCGTCGCTGAATACTCCAACTGTTGTGTCACAAAATTCCGATCCGTTGCGCTAGTAAGCAACGATGAGCGCACAGGCTAGCGTGTGCGTATTTGATACGGCAAGTACAATTGCGGCAGCCACGTGAGTTAGTGGGCCGTTCCCGTTCGCGTTTATTAATTTCGCAGTACTCACCGCGGACTGTTAGCGTCCGGCAGTTTCGGGGATTTCTGGTCATTACGGCCCGGCACCAGCTTAATATTCCCTACCCAGTACACTCCAGTGAAACATGCAGATAGCAGGTTTCACAATTTATGGCTTACATGCGTCCACAAACCGTCCGTACAACGCTACCAACGAGACACTAAAATTGAAAAACGTGCAGCGATTACTTCCTTACTTTCTCTGGCAAATGTGTTTAGCAGCACACGTTCGCTTACACTAGAAGAACGTTATTACCAGTGTATTACAATCTATTAGCGACATCGTGTGAGACATAGCGTTATAATGACTGAGACAACTCTGTCGCACATTTGAGATATCGTAAGGTAAGGTCGTAATGATGTTCAGAAAATGACCTTCTCATCATATTTCTAAAAGTTCTTATATCACACCGTATCCGTGCTGTGTTTTGATTACAGATGTATAACAGTCTTACTCAGTCGAAAACGGTACCCGGTAGTCCTGGGTGCTTCCATTATTTCTCATTGTTGGCGAAGAGCAGTCGCACTGTTGCAGTATATGGGACAGCGACGCGAGATCTATGTAAATAGAAACAATAGTCTTTCATATCTGTACGTGACTTAGAGTGGAGTGAAATATAAATAACTACACTCTGAGACAAAAAAAAACCGACGCATCAAGAAAGAATTATCGCAGTGGGACATAAATCGTTTCCAAGATGCTACCCCAGGCGGGTGTAAAACGAATGGGCGCAACGGAAAATAATAAACGCTAAAATGAAGATTTGGCCCTGTCTGATTACCCCTTGAAGCAGATCTTATGATCTCTTAATTATATAAATTACAATCTAAACATAAATGAATGATAAAGGCAACTAATCCTACTAAATGATAAACGTTCTTCCTCCTTATATATTTATTGTAGACTAAAATAAACCTTTATATTACAAAGTGTACATTTCCTAAGCAAAATTACTAGTCAATTTCCCAACTCTGCCCCTTATTATGACTGCTAGATCTAATATCAATAACGCGAATCGACTGACATCATCCACGCACTAAACACTAGAAGACAGAACTGTCAAAGATGATCAACGGTGGTGTGGAACCTCAGTGGAATTAAACTAACGTGATCACAGGTGTTTAGCTTTTATAGACCTAATAAGACTAAGCAAGTTGCTATATCACTGTATGTACTGCGTCCGGTGATGGTTCTCGTACTCCTCTGCGACGATGAAAGAGCTCCAGCCACAAATAAAGTCTTTCAAACACTGGGATGGCAGAAGGCGGTCCTCTGACTAATATACTCTAATACTGCCTTCTCCTCTCTGTGTTCTACAGACGAGAAACGCGAACTCCCAGCTACAAGAACTGAGTTGAGATAACGTCTCAACATATGTATAGGCAGACGAAGTGCTCTCAATTACTCAACGCTGCGTACTCAACGACGACTTCCAACCCGGTGGTGAAGTCCAGAATCGTAAAGGTTCGCAACAGTACAGTGCCTAACTGTTCTAACTATAAACTCTCCTGAGAGCAAAGACAGCAAGTCCATCTGTGTCAAAAAAGCTGATATCGAGCGACCGTCACACACGGGCGCTCACAACGGAAGACCACGTCCCTTCACCGCTAGCTTCCCAGCAAGGCTCGGCTCCCCACCCTCATAATTCCGAAAACGAGTCATATTCCCGAAACCACGGAATATTCTTCCTCTCTACAGGTGCTTCCGAACGCCGACCAACCATATATTTGTCTTTTGGCGTCCACCGCGACAAGTTTGCGAGGAAAAACCTATACTCGTACAATGGTTCGCTTCTGAGTAAAAATCCTTGGAAATAACCCAGCCTGTGTGGTTTCCGAGGTGACACGTCCTCATTCCTCTCACCTGCATCCATAATTTGCTGAGTTCGGAAGTATTATCCGGTTATCCTTCCGGCCCGTACTACAATAGCGGCCGCCCGTCACCCTATTGTGCTCCAGAACCCAGATGCCACGACGTCCGTCTAGCTACTTCCTGTGTTTAAGCAGGACCAACACCTGTGCGGGCCTTCCACCCGGAGCTTTAGTTCTGCCTGCCGTTTCATCTCCACTGACGTTCCAACATCTACCAGCATAGGCAACCATTCATTACGCGGTTTTTATAATAAAGACACTCCGTCACCTTTCATGCAATAAGCGTTAACAATTATTTACAAGGCGTACGGACAAATTCAGTCACCTTTAAATAATTATATATACGATGTACAACCTATCAAATGATATCCAATTGTGGTAGTAGTTCACGGCAAAGTATGTGGATGAATGCTTGCAAGGTGCGAAATTATAGCCAATTACACGGTAGATGTGATGTACATATGCAGAAAAACAAATATTAGAATTTGAGAAAAATCGGATAATGCATTAAACAGAAAGAGCTTCACAAACTGAGAAAGCCAATAACGCGTTGGTCGACTTCTGGCCCTTATGCAAGAGGTTAACCCGTTTAACATTGATAGAGTTGTTGAAGTACAGCAAATCGTTCCAAGTTCTATCCAAATGTCATGGCAGATCGTGAAAATCCCGGGATGGTTGCAGTGCCCTCACCACAATGTTGCAAATGTTCTCAATAGGGGAGAGATCTGGAAGCTCTCCAAAAACTTCTTCGAATTGGAATCTCATTCACTGGGGTAGAACCATCTTCAGTGATAAGTCCCACTTCGAATTGACGCCTTTGGTCGTCATCCGCAGCAGTCTTACAGCACAGCGGGCTGTCGACAATATAGTATGCCCCGTCTTGTTGCGCTTCGTAGCAATACATCCTGAGCCTACAGCTCAGCAAGATAATGGCCACCCGGTCACGACGAGAGTTTCTACTGCTTTTCTACGTGCTTGCGAAACCCTGTCTTGGTCAGAAATGTCACCGCATATCTCAACAACAACAACAACAACAATGTAAACAAACAACACAATACATGTTAACCTCTGCGCATGTTAGTGTAAATAAGCCGGAAAATAGTAATGTTAGACAAAGCGGTGGACACGTTTACTTCCACATATCCTTAAGTTGGTTTCGCAGACCTTTGGTTCCGTACCTCAAATTATTCAGTGGCGTATTGTCTGTGTGCTGTTACATTTTTGCACGCTCTCAAGGAAACACCCTGTATATTGACAGTATGGCAATAGCTCAAGAAATAAATTGCATAAATATATTCTCCTTCAGATAGCTGCTTCTAAACAGTTTGATGCGAAACTGTTATGAAAACACTTCTGATGCGTTATATGGGTTACAATTTTCAGGGTTCTTCTGTAAGCACACACAGCTATCTGATTTCAACAATGGATGCTAAAGCAACAGCTTATTCCTCTGGTGCAGCGTCTGTTTATTCAGAGATTCAGTTTCGAACCGAACCGGTGTTTTGCGCTCACCAGAAATGATTTAGAATAATAACTTCCACAGTACGTCAATTTTCCATAGAACAAACATCGCTCAACAGTCTCTTTTTTTACACTGTGCTCTCCACTGCTTTAGTTCACCGTCTCTCCACTTCTCGCTGTCAAAATAAATAGCTGTTGTCTTCATCACACGCGGTCACTGATATTGCCAGGCACACTAGCACTTCTTGGGAGAAATCCTCACTATTGTTGTTCTTCCAGTGTCTTGATTTTTTCGTGGCAATGATCTTCTGGGATGACTCTCTTGATATTACCTTGATGTGATGTGATCTGCTACATCTTAAATTTTAGTTCTTCTTTCTTACTTTCATCGTCTCCCCAGACATCTTCAAAAGCCCAATATTTTTTAGTACAGTTCAATGGCACATTACGGCTTACAGATATTTCACAATCACTCATCCCAGGCAGCTGCTTCATTCCAGTCATCACGAAACTTTCGAAACTGCCTCAAACTTTCTTAATACCCCACTTCTGCTTTCCGCGCAGGAATACATGGAAATAAGTTGCCTTCCAGAAAATGAATTTCTCCGCTAGCAAACTGACTTGTCCTTTTTGTCCTCGTACTCAACTCAGATCCCCGTTATCAACTCTCACTTTTGTCGTGATAAAATTTAAAAGAAAATTTTTCATCCGTTGAGCCACAGTACTTCCTACTTAAGGTCTATGTTATATACAAATTTACGTCTAATCGTATACCAAATACCACAAATACGCGTATTTATGAGTCACACTGGATTTGTTATCATTTACATTTAAACTGAAATTCAGTATCAATACTAAAAAAATAAAACGTGTGTTAAGTTATAGATCTTCTTTAAAGCCATACATCATGGATGAAAGATATCATAAAAACTTAACATGGAGGACATCCTAGTAACATGATGTCATCACTGTTCTGGCTAATATAGGTTTGCTCTGTTGATTAAACCGCTAGTGTAGAAATATCCATAGTCTTCGACGAGTTTCTGTGCAACGCGTTTGGTCTCCGGATGATGGAGACACCCTGTGAGGCTATTAAGACTCAGTTACTCAATTTTCAAACGAAAACCAACTTGGCGCAATCGGTCGGGTTGTGACATCGAGTAGAATTATGTAGACAGCTGACAGTCATGGTATATTGCGGAATCTACAGAGGAATCAGACATCGGGGGACCAGAACCCCCGTCATCTCAACCATTTTTCTCAGATTTCTTACGTGTCACCGCACGGTCAGGTTGTATACGCTGTTTCTGTCGGCGACGTGAGATGGCGGCCTCTGCTGACGGAGGTGTAAGAGATGTCATAGGCATAGATTCCTGCCCCTCAGAACTAGGGTCACGTCCCAGTCACTAAGGCGGAAGCATTCTGTAGAATTACCAATGC
This sequence comes from Schistocerca americana, assembly GCF_021461395.2. NCBI lineage: Eukaryota > Metazoa > Arthropoda > Insecta > Orthoptera > Acrididae > Schistocerca > Schistocerca americana. The sequence continues at coordinate 398,255,597 of NC_060125.1, read as the reverse complement.
AACATGTGATACCTCGTCGCTAATTTTATTCTCCTCGGGAGTTGCTTTAGTCAGCATATGCAGGAAACCGTCGGCGGCTGAAGACGAAGGATCAGCAGGACATTGCATCGTCTCAGACTGTAACAGAGGACGCAAAGACGAAGTGGGAAACTCCGCTCCCTCTCCACATACAGACAGCTATGAAGCAGCCACTTCGCGAGCAAGAGGGATGCTGGAGATAACTTCTTCATCACTCACCGTACCATGGACGGGAGGTAACGTAGCATCGAGAGGAGCAGGGGACACAATCGACGCGGAGGAGGTTGGCGTGGAAGGCACAGCCAAATCCTCACCATCAGATTCCTGAGTGCGACGTCGCTTGTTTGACGCCGTTACAGGTTCTATCCTGGGGCAAAAAGGATTCTGAACCTGTCGCGGAGGTAAAGGCGGAAATTCATTGACACGATTATCAGAACTGACTGTTTGTTCATTATAATCCGAAGCAGAAGTACGTCCGTCAGCAGGAGTGGAAGGAACAAGATCAGCAACCGTCAATTTGCGACGCTGTACTAATGACAGCATTCGTACAAAACCCTTAGCGGACAATTAGACCGAACGTGTCCACTTTCATTACATAGGAGGCAAGTTCCCTCTTGTCCAGTACACATGACACGGACGCGGTAACCACAAACTTGTAAATGTGATGGAACATTGCGTTTGAGAAGTATTTCCACGGAACGAATTCCACTTTAACACTAATCTGTGTTGAGAAGACCAGCGTTCACAGCTGACGTTTTTCACGGTACCATAAGGAGTCAATATGTCATGTAGAAAGTTGTCATCAACCTTCGGTGGGAGGTTGAACACTCGAACATTGGAATAGTCGATTTCAGCATCTGCGAGTGACACCATACTAACGGGATTATCGCGATGCCTGAACGGGCCTTGAGAACCATGTCGCAACAGTAACCTTTCAACGTGAAGGGGATCCATAAATTTCACGTAAAACACATATTCGTCTGCTTAAAAATAAGTGGTGTGTGCCTGATGAGAGTTCAAAAAAATGGTTCAAATGGTTCTGAGCACTGTGGGACTTAACATCTGAGGTCATCAGTCCCCTAGAACTTAGAACTACTTAAACCTAACTAACCTAAGGACATCACACACATCCATGCCCGATGCAGTATTCGAACCTGCGACCGTAGCGGTCACGCGGTTCCAGACTGTAGCGCCTAGAACGGGTCGGCCACCACGGCCGGCTGATGAGAGTTCACATGAATCGTATCGATAAGCCAATCGTGGAGCTCTAGGGATGCACGTGTCACGTTGTCTTATCGAAATTAAAGCTCACAGTACCTTTTCGTGGAATACTCGTGGAAACCATGGAAGACATAGCAGAGCGGCCGACGCCGCTGCAAGTAGACGAACACAAACAGACAGTAAGATGGAGCGGAGGCGCTACAACTCACTAGGCAGACGGAACAACACCAACGAGGGAAACTCCACACAAGCGGTTCGTGAAATAAACAAGAACCTTCCCGCTCGGCACTCGAAGGGGAGCTGCCCCTTTGGCTATCCATGCACCATTCACGGCATGACCCAAACTTCCATATGTCGTAAAATAGGCGTCTAAGAGCTGTACACGTACATCCATTATGTAAATTCTCGTACAGGTCAGATACTGTACTTGAAAGTCGCTTCCCCGGTATCGGGAGAAAAATACAATGTTGATTACGATGCAGTTTCTTGCCACGTGCATAAATGGTAAGGCGACCACTCGCGATTTGCGGGAAATTCGGATTCGAGTCCCGGTCCGGCACAAATTTTCATTGTCGTCATTCCATTCTGCAGCTGATGGTAGTCATTATTCGCAGTTGCGAATTCATTTGATGTGTTTCGTAACGGCTGTGGCTACCGCAGTGCCTGCTTCTTTGGCCATGGATGCATGTCCGAAGGACCTTTGCATCGTAATCAGAATAACACAGGCACTGATATAACGGAAAGGTATCAGGTTGACTTCTTCACTGGCAAAACGAATCGAAAAAGTCACGGATCTCCGGTAGGTGTCTGCATATGGGTAGGTGCCCACTAGGAAAAGATGGAACAACTGATAAAAGGATTATATTCGATTGCTCTGGGCGTGGAATTTCAGATGTCTGAACGTGATACGGAAGCTAGAAAACTCGGAAAGGGGACTGAAAAGGCTCAGTCTAAGTACAGTGTTTATCAGTGATGTGAAGTGGAAAAAAGATACCCATATCAGGGTCAGGTGAATACAGGGTAATACAAACAGCATCACAAGACGTTATAAGATGAATATTATCCGTTTTGAATATGAAAGCAAGGCATAGACGTGTAATTGCTAACATTTCAGCGATAGAGCATTCGACAGCAAACAAACACCGACGACAATACTTCAGGTAGACATTCCGGCGTTGGAAGCACAAGATGAAGAGGCAGAGACAGTATAAGAGGATATAGAAAGGGTAATTAAGACTGTGAAGGGAAATGCAAGGTAGTTATGTGGGTTTGGGACGAGACTGTGGGGGAAAGTGTAGCAGAAAGAGTTACAGGAGCTTATAGGCTTGGTAATGGGAATGACAGAAGAGAAATATTAAAGAGTTATGGAATAAATTTCAGTTAGTGCTAACAGACACTGTTCAGAGTAGAAAAAAGGACTGGATATCATTGGAAAAGATTTGGAGGTAGGAGAAGATTCCAAGTGGATTTCAACAGACGGAGGTCCCTTAATGAGATATTAGAATGTAAGGTGTACCTAGGAGCAGATATGACTCACATCACAATTTAACAACGATGACAGGTAAATGAAACCTTAAGAGAATCTTTCTGGAAAAATCTGCTTGGAATAAAGTGGAGTACTGACGTAACGAGGAATAATGAGACGCGTTTGAAGACAGCTATGGATATGGATACTGCGGTAAGGAATACTACAGTGGGCAATTCAATTTATGAGGAATGTACATCTCTGAAAAGAGCAGTCACGTGTGATTGAAAGACAGATCTTGGTACTAGGAAGGTAACTGCAAAGAAGCCTTACGTAACAAATAGAATACATTAATTTAGCGACGAAAGACGGAACTACAAAAAATGTTCTGAAAAAGACGGGAATAGCGTACATTAATCCCTTAGAAACTCAATAAAGGTACAGTTCTGGGAGGCCGAGGCGGAATGTGAAGAAATCAAAAAAGGAATCATCGTCGGAAGGACAGACTCGGCATATAGGAAAGTCAAAACGACCTTCGGTGAAATTAAAAGCAGAGGTGGCAACGTTAAGAGTGCAATTTGAATTCCACTGCTTAGCACAGAGGAGAGAGCAGAGAGGTGGAAAGCCTACATCGAAGGTCGCTGTGAGGGAGAGGCTGATAGAATAAGAAATTATGGTCGATGTGGAAGACAATGGGATTTCAGTATTAGAATCAGAATTTAAAACAGCTGCTCAAGACTTGACATTAAATAAGGTAGATGTGGTGAACAACGTTCCGTTCTAATTTACAAAACTATTCATGACAGCGGAAAACAAATAACTATTTAAGTTAGTATGTAGAATCTGTGAGACTTGCGACATACCATCAGATTTTCAGGAAATAGTCACCCATTCAGTTCAGAAGATAGCAAGACCTACTTAAGGGCTCAGGCACCAAAGTTGCTTACAAGGAGGGAAAATAAAACTTTTGGGACTGCTAGACGACGATCAGTTAGATTTAGGAAAAATAAAGCCACAAGATATACATTCCTGGCTTTGTGGTTGACAATAGAAGGAGACTGAAGAACAATGAAGACAGATTAACAGCATTTGTCGACTTGGAAAAAAGCGTTCTTGAAATAAAACTAAACAAAGTATTCGACATTCTGAGAGCAATAGGAGTAAACTACAGCAAAAGACGAGTAATATGCAATATGTACTAGAACCAAGGAAATAATAACCTGGGAAACTAATAACGAAGTGCTCGGATAGAAAAGGAGGAATGACAGAGATGCAGTCTTCGTCGCTGTTGTTCAATCCATTTACGAAGAAGCAATGACGGAAATGAAGGAATTGTTCAAGATGGACTTAAAATGAGATTTGTTTATTGCATTTCTATCCTCAGCGCAGGTGAGGAAGAATTCCAAGATCTATTGAAAGGAATGAACAGTCTAATGAGTACGGAACATGGACTGAGAGTAAACCGAAAAAAGACGAAGGTAATGAAAAGAGCAGAAATGGGAACAGCGAGAAACTGAATATGAAAAATGGTGATACCAAAGTAGATGAAGTTAGGGTATTCTGCTACGCCGGAAGCAAAACTACCCACGACGGACGAAGTAGGGAGGACATAAGAAGCAGACCAGCACCGGAAAAATGGCATTCGTGATCTAAATAAGTCTAATAGTATTATAGATAGGCCCAATTTGAGGAAGAAATATCTGAAATTATTTGTTTGGAGCACACCATTGTATGGTAGTGAGTCATGGACTGTAGGACAAACAAAGCAGAAGAGAGCCGTAGCGTTTGAGACATGATGATAAGAATGTAGAAAAATCTTGACGAGGTTCTCAGCTAAATTAGTGAAGAAAGGAACATGCGGAAAACATTGACACGTGGCAACAAGAAGGGACCAGATGATAGGGAATTTGTTATGACCTCAGACAATAACTTTCATGGTAACAGAAGGAGCTGTAGAGATGGAAATATATACAACAACTAATTGAGAAAGTAAAATGAAAGTGCTACTTGATATTAAGACTTTGACGCAGGAGACAAATGATTGGCTGGTCGCATTTGTCATTGATTTCTGACAGACTTTAAAAACGTATAACTCTCATATTAAAAAAGAAAATGCTAGAGAGGCAGGAAGAGCAGTATTAGAGGTTTAAGGGAATATTGTGCAATCAGACGTCATCTGTGTTTCAAAAACAATTTTACGTAAGTTTCCAGGTTTGGTGTATTTGTTTCTGATATTTCGGAGCGGTTGCAGCACGAGCTGGACTGAGTTTAAAGGGCGGGTGATGGTGACGACTGTGCAGACTGAACAAAGCCACTGTTTCCTATATCCATGTACCATTTCAAGACATCTACCTCTGACTGCCAGGCTTTTGTAAGATATTTCCATGCGTCTGTCAGTCAAAGATTACAAAAATTACTGCGATTAAGAAGATTCGAAGGGAGAATGGTATTCGTGCTGATCTTTTTGGATCAAATCCACACTCGAATGGTGATCTTTCTTCCCGGTCATTGATTAATTTTTTTGATAGCGTTGTTGCAAGTATTATAACAATTATTGGAATAATAAATCTAATAAAAACGCTTGTAGATAGAATTAAGATTGTTTTTCTCGATATATATCAATCTTTCTGATTGGAAGTCAAATGTACTATTTATACTAGAAAAACAATTATCTACCTCATCAATAAATAGAAATTTATAAAAATAATCATACTACATCTACGAAGTGTCAATATCATGCTGCCGCTTCAAATCCAAAGTGGTGTCTTGGTGAGAATTGGTTTATTGAGTGTCGAAGTAGACATGTTAAGAAGATTGTTCCAGTAATTACGTGGAGTCAATGGAAACCTGTTGATACAAAAAATGTTGATCCATATACTGCGTGTGCGATAGTGAAAGGTGCTTCTCAATATTCATATGCTTGAATTATTGTGAAATGTAGTCCTAACCGTACTGTGAAGAACAGGCCTTGTAATGCTTGAGTGTGGTTAGATTCTTTTAAACTGTGGTGTGCTCATGTTCCGGTTACTCCTGAGGCTAAAAGAATAGCTTTATAAGTAATAGAGTTTCTATAGGATTGAAAGGTTGAATTCCTATTGGAGATCATAATATTCCTAGCTCAATTGTTGGTGCTAGTCTTCTTCTAAAGAAGGCTCAGAAGAATGATACAAAGAATAATACTTCTGATGCAATAAATAGGATTATTCCTCATCGTAATCCAATTGATACATATCCTGTATGTAATCGTTGATAAGTTACTTCCCGTACTTCCCACCAAAGTATATAATACCCATATAATACCCTATGAACTCGTCTGTCTATAGTTGCAGCCTTCAGTGAACATCTCGAGAACACAAGATTTTCCGTTTATTACCAAGCTGCTAATCGCATATAAATTACTTTCCTTGTCCTAAATAACTAACAGATTGATTACTTTGTTAACGAATTTGACTAATACATCAGAAACTGTAGCACGGTGGAGAAAAAGAGTGTACGTGTATGTGTGTGTGTGTGTGTGTGACGGGGGAGAGAGAGAGCCCGGAAGCGATCTCGTTTTACGGTTTGTTGTGTATACGTGAACGCACTCACCCACGTGCATCCGCACGCACGCACGCACGCTCTCTCTCTCTCTCTCTCTCTCTCTCTCTCTCTCTCTCTCACACACACACACACACACACACACACACACGGAAATGCAAATTTGTATGTCAGAGACCATTTTTGTTTAGTAACTACGACGGTACACATTTTTCCCACTTCCACCGCTTGAAGAGGTGCCCCAGGCAGTGAGAAGGGAAATTGTTTTTTCAAAACATTACGATTGCTTGCGAAAGACAGGAATAATTACGAGCCTCATGAAAAGTGGCGAGAGCCTGTTCCGGCCTTCCTTGCCGCCTGTGACGTGGCGGGCTATTAAAGCGGTTAATGGAAACGCGCAAAGTTCTTTTTTTTCTGTAGAGTGAAACCAGCGGAATAAAGGGTGTCCTATTACTTGTAGCGAATATGTTGCGAAGTTTTCTGGATCCGACAAAATAGTGTTACATTTCCTGGTCATGTCGGAAATGCGGGAACGGAAAATGACTGAATTTTGTCATTGCTTTGTACACTACGTGATCAAAAGGATCCGTACACTCCAAAAAACAAACATTTTTCGTATTAGGTGCATTATGCTGCCACCTACTGCTAGTTACTCCATTTCAGCAACCTCAGTAGTCATTAGACATCGTGAAAGACCAGAATGGGACACTGCGCGGAACTCACGGACTTCGAACATGTCAGGTGATTGGGATCCACTTGTGTCATACGTCTGTAAACGAGATTTCCACATTCCTAAACATCCCTAGGTACACTGTTTTCGATGTGATAGTAAGAGGTTAAAGGCGCTTCAGTCTGGAACTGCGTGACCGCTACGGTCGCAGATTCGAATCCTGCCTCGGGCATGGATGTGTGTGATGTCCTTAGGTTGGTTAGGTTTAATTAGTTCTAAGTTCTAAGCGACTGGTGACCTCAGAAATTAAGTCGCATAGTGCTCAGAGCCATTTGAACCATTCTTGATACTAAGAGGAAACGTTAAGGGACATGTACAGCAAAAAGCGAACAGGCCGACCTCGTCTGTCGATTGACAGAGACCGCCGACGGTTGAAGAAGGACGTAATGTGTCATAGGCAGACCATCACACATGAATCCCAGACTGAATCAGGATCCACTGCAAGTACTATGATAGGTGGGAGGTGAGAAAACTCGCACTCCCTGGTCGAGCGGCTGCTCATCAGCCACACATCACGCCGGTAAATGCCAAACGACGCCTCGCTAGGTGTAAGGAGCATAAACATTGGACGATAGAACTGTGTAAAAACGTTGTGTTGAGTCACGAATCACGGTACACAATGTGGCGATCCGATGGCACTTTGTGCGAATGGCGAATGCCCGGTGAACTTGATCTGCCAGCGCTTGTAGAGCCTACAGTAAAATTCTGAGGCGGTGGTGTTCTGGTGTGGTCGTGTTTTTTTATGAAGGGGGCTTACACCCCTTGTTTTGCGGTGCACTACCACAGCACAGGCCTACATTGATGTTTTAAGCACCTTCTTGCTTCCCACTGTTGAAGAGCATTTCGGGAATGGCAATTGTATGTTTCAACACGATCGAGCATCGGTTCATAATTCACGGCCTATGGCGGATTGGTTACACGACAATAACATTCCTATAATAGAATGACATGCACAGAGTCCTGACCTGAATCCTAAAGAACACCACTGGGATGTTTCGAAACGCCAACTTCGTGCCAGTCCTCACCGATCAGTATCGATACCTCTCCTTAGCACTCCATGAACAATGGGCTGCCATTCCCCAAGAAACCTTCCAGCACCTGACTGAACGCATGGTTGAGAGTTTGGAAGCTGCCATGAAGGCTACGGGTGAGCCAACGCCATATCGAATTCCAGCATTACCAATGGAGGGCACCACTAACTTGTAAGTCATTTTCAGCAAAGTGTCCGGATGCTTTTGATGACATAGTGCAGGATGCCAAATGCGTAGTTTGTTTTGAATCATTTAAATTATGCATTAGACTCTTCACAGCAAGAACGTTTCCATTTTATAACAAAAAAATTCCGTAAAATGCCTTTAAATCTACAGCTAATATATGATAACGAAAAAAAAATCATGTAATAATAATCCAGGAAACTACTGAAGATGCCTTGTGAAAATGGTGAAACGCTTCTGGTTGAGTAAATAGAATAAAGAAAGGAGTTTTGCCCGTAAACAGCTGCAGTTTGTATACAGTTGCTACATAAAATGTCCACCACGACGGGTCTTAACTTTTGTATTTATAAATTTAGCTTATTTTTTCTGCATTTTTTCTTTGTTTGTTGTTGCCTATGCCACTGCTCAGCTTAGGAAACTGATTTGTCTCTGTTTCAATGCTGTTGTGGTCTTCAGTCCTGAGACTGGTTTCATGCAGCTCACCATGCTACTCTATCCTGTGCAAGCTTCATCTCCCAGTACCTACTGCAACTTACATCTTTCTGTGTCATTCCTCCGCCAATAAATATATCTCTTTTCGATATATATGGTTTCTTAACTTTTCGTAATGATCGTTTCTAAAACACTATATATTTTGATAAATGTCTGTAATTTTCGATATTAATAAAGGTGAATGTTCTTATCGGTTTCCTATATACACTTCCATTACTAATCACATAAGCTACATTTCAGGAGACGCAAGTTTCCCTTAGCTATTGTTTTAGACCTATTAGTTTCAGTTTGATTAGAGCTCTTAACATTAATTACATTGTTTCGATGGTAATAATGTGTGCTATAGTTACGGTATGAGGTCAGTGATTTAATGATTGTTATTTTGGATACACCGTAAGCTACAATGTCAAAAAAAAAATGTTAACACGTAGGTTCTATCTCTTTTGATCACCAGTAAATCAGTAAGAACATTACGAAAACATATTTACTAGGATAGCTTCGGGACTTTAATAGTAGAAAACAGATCTATTTAACAGCTATCTGAAGTCACGCAAGTACACTCCTGGAAATTGAAATAAGAACACCGTGAATTCATTGTCCCAGGAAGGGGAAACTTTATTGACACATTCCTGGGGTCAGATACATCACATGATCACACTGACAGAACCACAGGCACATAGACACAAGCAACAGAGCATGCACAATGTCGGCACTAGTACAGTGTATATCCACCTTTCGCAGCAATGCAGGCTGCTATTCTCCCATGGAGACGATCGTAGAGATGCTGGATGTAGTCCTGTGGAACGGCTTGCCATGCCATTTCCACCTGGCGCCTCAGTTGGACCAGCGTTCGTGCTGGACGTGCAGACCGCGTGAGACGATGCTTCATCCAGTCCCAAACATGCTCAATGGGGGACAGATCCGGAGATCTTGCTGGCCAGGGTAGTTGACGTACACCTTCTAGAGCAAGTTGGGTGGCACGGGATACATGCGGACGTGCATTGTCCTGTTGGAACAGCAAGTTCCCTTGCCGGTCTAGGAATGGTAGATCGATGGGTTCGATGACGGTTTGGATGTACCGTGCACTATTCAGTGTCCCCTCGACGATCACCAGTGGTGTACGGCCAGTGTAGGAGATCGCTCCCCACACCATGATGCCGGGTGTTGGCCCTGTGTGCCTCGGTCGTATGCAGTCCTGATTGTGGCGCTCACCTGCACGGCGCCAAACACGCATACGACCATCATTGGCACCAAGGCAGAAGCGAATCTCAACGCTGAAGACGACACGTCTCCATTCGTCCCTCCATTCACGCCTGTCGCGACACCACTGGAGGCGGGCTGCACGATGTTGGGGCGTGAGCGGAAGACGGCCTAACGGTGTGCGGGACCGTAGCCCAGCTTCATGGAGACGGTTGCGAATGGTCCTCGCCGATACCCCAGGAGCAACAGTGTCCCTAATTTGCTGGGAAGTGGCGGTGCGGTCCCCTACGGCACTGCGTAGGATCCTACGGTCTTGGCGTGCATCCGTGCGTCGCTGCGGTCCGGTCCCAGGTCGACGGGCACGTGCACCTTCCGCCGACCACTGGCGACAACATAGACGTACTGTGGAGACCTCACGCCCCACGTGTTGAGCAATTCGGCGGTACGTCCACCCGGCCTCCCGCATGCCCACTATACGCCCTCGCTCAAAGTCCGTCAACTGCACATACGGTTCACGTCCACGCTGTCGCGGCATGCTACCAGTGTTAAAGACTGCGATGGAGCTCCGTATGCCACGGAAAACTGGCTGACACTGACGGCGGCGGTGCACAAATGCTGCGCAGCTAGTGCCATTCGACGGCCAACACCGCGGTTCCTGGTGTGTCCGCTGTGCCGTGCGTGTGATCATTGCTTGTACAGCCCTCTCGCAGTGTCCGGAGCAAGTATGGTGGGTCTGACACACCGGTGTCAATGTGTTCTTTTTTCCATTTCCAGGAGTGTATTTGTCATTCGGTGACATCAATAGTTTCCATAGACTGCAACCGTCAATAGCTGCAGAGTATATGAATCATGGTGAGGGTTACATTGTTAATATTAGTAAACAGCACGAATTCCCCAGTGTCTTCCAAGCAAGACGTAAGATTGTTTTCTTGTATTTCGTATTACGTTCATTGGATTTGTATTCCATCATCTAATGAACACATTACCACAATACACCAGTTTTGTACCTGAAAAGCGAGAGAACGAGGGGCTGGAACAAGTAACTGCAGGTAAAAACTCATTTATTGCCAAGGGAGAGGATTTTCGGTGAATGGACTGTACTGCCCTTTCTTCCAACTTAATGAACACCTGTGCGGTACGTTGGGGAGACATACTGCAACGCAGCCACAAGCATCAACGACTCTCCAGCTGTTATCAACCGCACTGATGGATGCGTGCAATGCCCAACCACAAGAACTCCGTGCCAACCAGTGCCACAATTTTTTTTTCCAAACTCGGTCCTGTACCGCTCCATTAGTTGGTCTAATCCTCAGCATCCTTCTACAACATCACATTTCAAAATCTTCTATTCCCTTCTAATCTGAACTGCTGCTGATTCTGTATCATTTCCGTATAAAAATACTCCTTTAGAAAGGGCTTCCTCGAATTTAAATGTCCACTCATCTTCTTAGGATATATTTTCCTTTGTCACTCCTCACTACTTTTACCACCGTAAGCTATTTTTCTTCCAAAAAATTAAAACTCATTGACTGCTTTCAGTGTCTCGTTTCGCAATCTACTTTTGTCAACAACGCCCGTTGTAATTGGACTACGTTCCATTCATCTTGTAGTCACTCTTCAAGACACTATACATTTCTTACACTGAAGAGACAAAGATACTGGCACACCTGCCTAATATCGAGCTGGGCCACCGTAAGCACGCAGCACTAAAACCAGTAAACTGAAGCAAATGCAGCAGAAGCTGGCCACAAGACGTCATGGCCCGTTTCTGCTGCCTTTGCTTCAGTTTACAGACTTTAGTGTATTTTCCGTAATATTAGAAAGAATTTTGGTAGCAATTATGAATGTAATTTTCCAGGATTGTGATTACATTTGAAACTGACGACTTAGTGAGTCGAAACTAGTTATGTAAACTTTTAAAAATTTCATTGTTTTAGTGACTGTGGCTTGAATAACGTTTGTGGTGCCAAATAAACAATTTTACAACACATTTCGTTCAACTGTTGTTGTCAGTTCCTTGGCGCCCTGACATGATTACAATATCATCAAAGACCCTCAAAGCTATCGCTTTTCATCCACAAACTTTATTTTCCTTTTATGGGATGCTTTTCGTAATCTTTTCAGAGGGCTCCATCAGACCTTACGCAGTTGTCATCCTATTTTTCCATGGCACTTCGGACTGGGTAACGATGGAAGAATGTAACTGGCGTGCCTTTTAGGAGTGAACTATCGAGGAATTTGTGCCGGCCGGTGTGGCCAAGCAGTTCTAGGAGCTTCAGACTGGAACCGCGCGACCGCTACGGTCGCGGGTTCGAATCCTGCCTCGGACATGGTTGTGTGTGATGTCCTTGGATTAGTTAGGTTTAAGTAGTTCTAAGTTCTAGGGGACTGATGACCTCAGAAGTCAAGTCCCATAGTGCTCAGAGCCAGTTGAACCATTTGAGGAATTTTCCTCAATTGATTATGGGAAACCGCTAAAAAGTGTTGGCCAGGTGCGAGTATGACTCGCGCAGTGATATTCCGGTACAAAACTTAGGAATGTATATTGAGATTTCATTCATTATTGGAATCGAGAATCTCGACGATTTTTGTCTGTTATCGGCAATGATACTGGCGACGTTTCGTCCTAGGTATTTAAACACTTTCGGGAATGTTGTAATTCCAAGTTAGAAGTCGCTTAAGAAATGACAAAAGAAACATTTTCTTCGTATAATATAACCACAAATTAACAATTTTCTGATTTTTTCTTTTATTTGTGTTATGAAACCTTCCTTTTTGTCAAATTTCGTTATTCTACTTGAAGGAGAAGTTCCCTACAGGTTTTAACGAGTGTGTTTTCGAGTATCAAAACATGTGACATAAAGGACCGGATGTTTTGAGTGCATTGATTTAGAAGCTTAACATTTTTACGCCATCGAAATACTGTAGTGACATAAAGTTCAACTTGGTACGTCCGCCCGTTTCTGAGAAGAAAGGGGACTTGTCAGACGAGTGTAGAGAGAGGTACAGTCAGATAGCGAATGACATTTTCCGTGTGATATAATACCCGTGGTCTAGGGAGCGCCGTGGTCCCGTGGTAGCGTGAGCAGCTGGAAAACGAGAGGTCCTTGGTTCAAGTCTTCCCTCGGTTGAAAATTTTCGGTCAGAGGGTTAGCTGCCCTCTGTAATAAAAAAAACTGAGTTCATCGATCAACAACGAACTTAAACGGATGTCTTACGACGTCCGCCCCGAGCAGATATAAAGAACAAAAGCGAACAAAATGAGATTTAAAAAAAAAAAACAAAAAAAAAGGGGTAGCGTCTTTGATTCATAATAAAAAGGTCTTTGGTCCCGCGTTCGATCCCCGCTACTGCCTAAATTTTGATAAATAGTCAGTATTGGCTGCAGAAGACTTCCGGCATAAGAAGTCAGCCTCATTCTGCCAACGGCCTTGTCAAAGAGGGCGGAGGAGCGGATAGAGGTTCAGGGCACTCTCTTGTCCTAGGGGTGGGAAATTGTCCCTAAAGGCGGAAGAATCAGCAATGATCAACGGCATGAGGATGCAGAAGGCAATGGAAACCACTGCATTAAAGACGCGTAACGTGTATCCACAGGAAATGTGGACTGTATTTGAAGAAGTGTCATGATGATCTCTCCATTGGCAAAAGATTCCGGAATAGTCCCCCATTCGTATCTCCGGGAGGGGACTGCCAAGGGGGAGGTTACCATGAGAGAAAGATTGAATAATCAACGAAAGGATAACGTTCTACGAGTCGGGGCGTGGAATGTCAGAGGCTTGAACGTGGTAGGGAAAGTAGAAAATCTGAAAAGGGAAATGCAAAGGCTCAATCTAGATATAGTAGGGGTCAGTGCAGTGAAGTGGAAGGAAGATAGGGATTTCTGGTCAGTGCAGTGAAGTGGAAGGAAGATAAGGATTTCTGGTCAGATGAGTATCGGGTAATATCAACAGCAGCAGAAAATGGTATAACAGGTGTAGGATTCGTTATGAATAGGAAGGTAGGGCAGAGAGTGTGTTACTGTGAACTGTTCAGTGACCAGGTTGTTCTAATCAGAATCGACAGCAGACCAACACCGACAACGATAGTTCAGGTATACATGCCGACGTCGCAAGCTGAAGATGAACAGATAGAGAAAGTGTATGAGGATATTGAAAGGGTAATGCAGTATGTAAAGGGGGACGAAAATCTAATAGTCATGGGCGACTGGAATGCAGTTGTAGGGGAAGGAGTAGAAGAAAAGGTTACAGGAGAATATGGGCCTGGGACAAGAAATGAAAGAGGAGAAAGACTAATTGAGTTCTGTAACAAGTTTCAGCTAGTAATAGCGAATACCCTGTTCAAGAATCACAAGAGGAGGAGGTATACTTGGAAAAGGCCGGGAGATACGGGAAGATTTCAATTAGATTACATCGTAGTCAGACAGAGATTCCGAAATCAGATACTGGATTGTAAGGCGTACCCAGGAGCAGATATAGACTCAGATCACAATACAGTAGTGATGAAGAGTAGGCTGAAGTTCAAGACATTAGTCAGGAAGAATCAATACGCAAAGAAGTGGGATACGGAAGTACTAAGGAATGACGAGATTCGTTTGAAGTTCTCTAACGCTATTGATACAGCAATAAGGAATAGCGCAGTAGGCAGTACAGTTGAAGAGGAATGGACATCTCTAAAAATGGCCAACACAGAAGTTGGGAAGGAAAACATAGGTACAAAGAAGGTAGTTGCGAAGAAACCATGAGTAACAGAAGAAATACTTCAGTTGATTGATGAAAGGAGGAAGTACAAACATGTTCCGGGAAAATCAGGAATACAGAGCTACAAGTCGCTGAGGAATGAAATAAATAGGAAGTGCAGGGAAGCTAAGACGAAATGGCTGCAGGAAAAATGTGAAGACATCGAAAAAGATATGATTGTCGGACGGACAGACTCAATATACAGGAAAGTCAAAACAACCTTTGGTGACATTAAAAGCAACGGTGGTAACATTAAGAGTGCAACGGGAATTCCACTGTTAAATGCAGAGGAGAGAGCAGATACGTGGAAAGAATACATTGAAAGCCTCTATGAGGGTGAAGATTTGTCTGATGTGATAGAAGAAGAAACAGGAGTCGATTTAGAAGAGATAGGGGATTCAGTATTAGAATCGGAATTTAAAAGAGCTTTGGAGGACTTACGGTCAAATAAGGCAGAAGGTACAGATAACATTCCATCAGAATTTCTAAAATCATTAGGGCAAGTGGCAACAAAACGACTATTCACGTTGGTGTGTAGAATATATGAGTCTGGCGACATACCATCTGACTTTCGGAAAAGCATCATCCACACAATTCCGAAGACGGTAAGAGCTGACAAGTGCGAGAATTATCGCACAATCAGCTTAACAGCTCATGCATCGAAGCTGCTTACAAGAATAATATACAGAAGAATGGAAAAGAAAATTGAGAATGCGCTAGGTGACGATCAGTTTGGCTTTAGGAAAAATAAAGGGACGAGAGACGCAATTCTGACGTTACGGCTAATAATGGAAGCAAGGCTAAAGAAAAATCAAGACACTTTCATGGGATTTGTCGACCTGGAAAAAGCGTTCGACAATATAAAATGGTGCAAGCTGTTCGAGATTCTGAAAAAAGTAGGGGTAAACTATAGGGAGAGACGGGTCATATACAATATGTACAACAACCAAGAGGGAATAATAAGAGTGGACGATCAAGAACGAAGTGCTCGTATTAAGAAGGGTGTAAGACAAGGCTGTAGCCTTTCGCCCCTACTCTTCAATCTGTACATCGAGGAAGCAATGATGGAAATAAAAGAAAGGTTCAGGAATGGAATTAAAATACAAGGTGAAAGGATATCAATGATACGATTCGCTGATGACATTGCTATCCTGAGTGAAAGTGAAGAAGAATTAAATGCTGAACGGAATGAACAGTCTAATGAGTACACAGTATGGTTTGAGAGTAAATCGGAGAAACACGAAGGTAATGAGAAGTAGTAGGATTGAGAACAGCGAGATACTTAACATCAGGATTGATGGTCACAAAGTCAATGAAGTTAAGGAATTCTGCTACCTGGGCAGTAAAATAACCAATGACGGACGGAGCAAAGAGGATATCAAAAGCAGACTCGCTATGGCAAAAAAGGCATTTCTGGCCAAGAGAAGTCTACTAATATCAAATACCGGCTTTAATTTGAGGAAGAAATTTCTGAGGATGTACGTCTGGAGTACAGCATTGTATGGTAGTGAAACATGGATTATGGGAAAACCGGAACAGAAGAGAATCGAAGCATTTGAGATGTGGTGCTATAGACGAATGTTGAAAATTAGGTGGACTGATAAGGTAAGGAATGAGGAGGTTCTACGCAGAATCGGAGAGGAAAGGAATATGTGGAAAACACTGATAAGGAGAAGGGACAGGATGATAGGACATCTGCTAAGACATGATGGAATGACTTCCATGGTACTAGAGGGAGCTGTAGAGGGCAAAAACTGTAGAGGAGGACTGAGATTGAAATACGTCAAGCAAATAATTGAGGACATAGGTTGCAAGTGCTTTTTTCGTCCACTTTCAAGTGAAATCTTGCTTCTTGCCAAATTTAGTGAATCTAGGCCAACGGGAGGTACCCTGTAGATTTTCATGAGTGGGTTTGCCGGTACTGAAATACGTGACTGTGACATAAATAGCCGTATCTTTGGATTGCATTAACTTACAAGCTAACATTTACTATAGCGGCCAGGGGCCATAGACTTTACGCTGCTCAGAAACAGGTGTCTTAACAATCGAATAGACAGACAGACAGACATCAAAGTGATTCTATACGGATGGCTAGATCCGAATGTCTGAACGATTGCGACAGCTCGCTTGGTAATCCACTACGAATCTACGCTCGCACTTTTCAAGAAATGTGTGGAGAGAGAAACTCCATTTCTGGCAGCCGTATGAATTTTACTCGTGTCACACGGCAGCTCCTGGTGATCCTGCCAAAAGGTGAAGAGATGCCTTCAGTACGAGTGCGGGGCCGCCTCGAAATTCCGGCAGCTCGTCCGTCCGCTGCAGGCGCCGCGGTGTGCGGCGAGCGCGCGTGGCGACGCCCAGATAAGAGGCGCTCAGCTTCCGGCCAATTTGCCGACGGCGACGGCGACGCCGACATCTACGGCGTGCAAAGCTCGGCCGGCGTCCCCTGCAAACACGCCCGCGCGCGCTGCTCAGGAGGCGGCGGCGTCGCCCTGACGACGTAGGCGCGATGGACGGCTTATCCGCCTACTGGGCACGGGCAATCACGGGCCGTGCGCCGGTATCCCCGACCTAAATCTGCAACTCGACAGACTCGCCTCAATGAAGGCAGCAGAATCACGTGAACCAAAAAGCGGTATTACCACGAATCACTGAAACTATTTACGTAGAGCGTATTGTAAGGTGCATTCAAAAATAAACGAGCTAGAGGCAGTCAAATGAAAACTCCTGAAACGATCGTAATATAAGGTGGGTTCATTCGTCCGTAGCGCTTTTGTTTCACACATTTCCATTTGCAGATAGCGTCCAGTGCTACTGACAAGGGATTTCAGATCGATTCCGTATTTCTGCGTTTCCGGAAGGCTTTTGACACTGTACCATACAAGCGGCTCGTAGCGAAATATCGTGCTTATGGAATATCATCTCACTTACGTTACATGATTTGTGATTTCCTGTCAGAGAGCTCATAGGTCGTAGTAACTGACAGAAAGTCATCGAGTAAAACAGAAGTGATTGCTGGTGTTCCCCAAGGTAGTGTTATAGGCCTTTTACTGTTACTTATCTATATAAACAATTTGGGAGAAAATCTGAGCAGCCGTCCTCGGTTGTCTGCAAACGACGCTGTCGTTTATCGACTAATAAAGTCATCAGAAGTTCAAAACAATTTGTAAAACAATTTAGAAAAGATATCTGAATGGTGCGAAAAGTGGCAGTTGACCCTAAATAACGATAAGTGTGAGGTCATCCACATGAGTGGTAAAAGGAACTCGGTAAACTTCAGTTACACGATAAATCAGTCTAATGTAACAGTCGTAAATTCAACTAAATAACTAGTTATTACAATTACGAACAACTTAAATTGGAAGGAACACTTAGAAAATGTTGTGGGGAAGGCTAACCAAAGAGTACGTTTTATTGGCAGGACATTTAGAAAATGTAACAGACCTACTACGGAGACTGCCTACATTACTCTTGTCCGTCCTCTTTTAGAATACAGCTGCGCAGTGTGGGATCCTTACCAGATAGGACTGACGGAGTGCATCGAAATAGTTCAAAGAAAGGCAGCACGTTTTATATTATCGCGAAATATGGGAGAGAGTGTCACAGAAATGATACAGGATTTAGGATGGACATCATTAAAATAATGGCGTTTTTCGTTGCGACTGAATCTCCTCACGAAATTCCAATCACCAACTTTCTCATCCGAATGCGAAAATGTTTTGTTGACATCGTCGTACGTAGGGAGTAACGATCACCAAGATAAAATAAGGGAAATCAGAGCTAGTACGGAAAGACATATGTGTTCATTCTTTCCGCGCGCTATACGAGATTGGAATAATAGAGAATTGTGAAGGTGGTTCGATGAACCCTCTGCCAGGCACTTAAATGTGATTTGTAGAGTATCCATGTAGATGTAGCGAGTAGAGCTGTGGACGCTAGAAAATGGAGTGCTAAGTCGAGAATCGGATCATTTCCGATTTATTCTTCTGTTTTAGTTCAATAGCGGGACGACACCAGCGGAAGTAGCCAGAAACCTTTGCGCCGTCTATGGGCATAATGCCATTGGACAGAGCACGGAAAGAAAATCGTTTTATTGTTTTAACGTGAATCATTTCGACGTTATGGACTTCCCACGTTCAGAAAGAGCATTGTGGCTTGATGAAGATCGTTTAAACATAGTGATCCACAGTGATCCACGTCAGTGTATTAGAGAACCGACATACTTGATGAATTGCTATCGTTCCACCATAGTGCGACATTTGCGTGCAATAGGGAATGTTCAAAAATGGGTCTGTGGGTACAACGTGCTGTAAGATGACTCTGAGCACTATGGGACTTAACATCTGAGGTTATCAGTCCCCTAGAAATTTGAACTACTTAAACCTAACTAAACTAAGGACATCACACACATCCATGCCCGAGGCAGGTTTCGTACCTGCGACCGTAGCGGTCGCGCGATTCCAGACTGAAGCGCCTAGAACCGTTAGGCCACCCCGGCCGGCGTCCTGTTAGAAAAAAATCACAAAACCAACGGCTGGCCGTATGAGCATCTCACTTTGTTCGTCATCAGTTGGTTCGTGAACAATACCAACCATTGCTATCCAGTATCATTACGTGTGACGAGAAATGGTGTGTCTATGGCACCGTAAAGAGAAGAAAGGACTGCTTGAGCTCAAACAAAACCAACTCCACGTACAAAGTTTTGCTCTGGTTTAACAGCGACGGTGTGGTGTACTACGAATTGCATCCCCGAGGTGTCATCACTACTGTTGATATTTATTGTCAACAACTGAGACGTCTTGCAGACGCAATCCATAAATGACCAAGATGACAGCAGGAAGTGGCGCTACTCCAATACAAGGCCGACCAGCACTCTGCCAGACTTACTAAAAACACTATACAGGAGTGGTTTGGGAAGTCATTCCACACTCTCCTTATTCACCTGATCTTGCGCCCTCGGTTTTTTACCTCATCCGCTCTCCACCAGACAACCTTCATTTCGAGATGAAAATGAGTTCTGAATATGGGTCGTCGACTTTTTCGCCTCAAAACTACTTGATCTCTACAGTCACGATATGGAAAAGTTAACCCAGCGTTGGCACACTGTTGTAAATAGTAAGGCAGTTTGTACGACTGATGACTAAAATTTCTGTTAAGTTTATCTGTTATGTTTATTAAAATCATGAAAAAACTGTACGAACTTATGCACCAACCCGGTATCGTTGCTTAAGAAAGAAGATGCAGTCTCTACCAGCGTGCTGGGTTCCAAACTTGCTGTTAGGCGGACGTGGGCATACACCCACACAACGACTGAGTGAGTATGCGCAGGCATCGGACGTCCACTAAAATCGGTCATTCAGAAAATAGAAATTGAATGCTTCAAAAGAAGAGCATAAGGGTGCAGTGAGCTTCCTGGCACCGGAAGGTGTATGCGGAACGGAATTATCGAAGAATGGCGCAAGGGTACAGAGAGCATTGCATATGTGTTGCAAGCGTCAAGGCATAGCACAAGCGGTTCAGGGAAGGACTCATATCGATAGCCAATGGTGGATGGTCTAGAACACCACACTGCCTTACCGATGCCATTTTATAGCAGGTGAATGCCCTTGTTACTGTAGAACGACGAATTACGGTAGCAGAGGTCGGATTAGTTGTCTGAAGTGGTCATGCCTTCATTAAGAAGAGGCTAAAATTTCCCCAAACGTGCGCTCAATGGTTGCGTCACAATCCTCAACCGGCACAGGACTAATATCGAAAGTGACTCTCTCCTGAACGTATGCAGCGCTGTACCAGGGAAGTGAATGTTTTCTAGGAACGTGTGGTCCCTGAAGCGGAGGCATAGCGACATCACTTCGAATAACAGTCTCCAGTGGAATCATGCGGGATACCCGTCACCCTAAACACACTGCAGCCCTTTGCTCTTCTTCTGAAGCCTCCATTTTACAATTGTGAAGGCGAATGAGTACCGTGGATGGTCGACGTATGTATGTGCTTGCTCTGTCATCGCAAGGACGTTTGTGTGTCCCTCTAGCAGCGGGTTTCCGAAATCAGGGTTCTAAATGAGGACGCATCTTCTTCCGCAAACAATGGCGTTATGATCAGTTGAGCGGTTTTCATTTTACAGCTCCCGGTTCTTTTCTCTTTCAGTACACCTTATATTTATTGCGTCAGCCGTCATCTGACAGCCTCAGTGCCGCCATTCGCATTTGCCTCCCTTGTTCCATTATCTTCACCTGAGTTGCACACAACGTTCTCTGTTAATTGGTGTTTATCTTACAATTCCTATCTTTGCCCCAGCTTTACTTCTGCAGCTCTCCTTGTAGAATTTCATAGAAAGAAGAGCCGAACATCATGACCGCTGTCAAATGCCACATCGTACTTGTGTGCTACCTGGCATCGTTGCGATCACGTGATGTGGTGAGAATAATGTAAGCACTTGTTATCTACTAGATAAATTGGTGCTTTTTGCACACGATACTAATGCTCTAATAAATCTCATTAGAGTGAAACCAACAGAAGAGTTATTGAATGGCATTTTCCATGGAATTATTAAGCGACTCTTTGAAAATTCACTGTCCTTAAATTGTGAAAACAACTCGCAACATTCATTTCTGTACAAGAAAAAGTCATTCCAACAACAGGAGTCAGAAAAAAGGGTAGAATGCTGCAAGTTTTTGGGTGTACATAATGATGGAAACTTGAACTGGAAGAAGAATGTTACTGAATTTCTCAAGCAGTTAAGGACAGCCACTTTAGTTCTTCGCATAATTGTCAATCCTGGGAACAACGTATCAGTCTCCTGTTATATTTTGCACAGTGACACTGAATAATGCCGTACAAAATAGTTTTCTCTGGTATCTCATCACTTAGAATGCAAGTATTAATTGTGCGAAAGCGAGTACTAAGAATAAACTGTGGTGTTCACCCACAGACGTCATGTAGGTATTTCTTCCACGAGATTGGCATCATCTCCGCCGTCACAATATGTATTTTCACTAATGAAGTTCGTCATAAGTAATCCATCACAATTTGAAGAGAACAGTGATGCATAGGCATCACAGTAGCGAAAGGCGAAAAGTCTTTTTTGTCCATTATTAAGGCAGCCAGTGGTTCAAATAGGAGTTCAGTATGCAGCGACAAAAATTGTTGCTCAGTTGTCTGAGAGGTAGCGAAGCAAGTTCTAAATTTAACTTAAAATCATTGTCCTGGACAGCTCCTATTCCCATGCGTAATTTCTACATAAAAAGTGATAGTCAGTAAAAGAAAAAGAGCCGTTGGATGAGAAAGACTAAAAATAATGTTTTCATTAATGTCAGCACTAATCATACAGGCTATGCAATCGTGTAAACTCGTTCCATATCATTTCGATAAAAGAATCGTTCAGACATTCTGTGGAATTCGTAATTAACAATCATCGAACTCAACAACAACGCCAATCAGGGTAGAAGTGGGCACGAGGTGCTCGACACTGGACAGTGGATTATTAATAACCCAGTCGTATTGACCACGCTTCTTGTTACACCAAGGGGACAGTCGTGTCTGGATACGCTATTATCCAGACGAGTGACTGCTTGGAACAGGCACCGTGTCACAGACGGAGACCAGATGATGAAATATATATTGTGGGGAAAATTCAGCTGGACAACCACCGGATCTGTCGTATCAAACAAAGGCAACATGACAACTGTAGACTACGTCATCATTACTACGGACCACCTGCATTCCTCCATGCGTCAAGTCTTCCCCGCGGCGATGGCATATTCCAACAGTATAACTGTCCTTGCCAAGGCCGTGATCACGCTACAATGCTTTGAGAATATGAAGGTCAACTCACATTGATGTGTCACAATACAGCTAGGATCCTACTGGTCGGTATCTCCACGCCTTCAAATTACCCACTCCTAATTTAAGAGAACTGCGTCATGTGTCTGTAAATATCATACGCCACGCACCTCCGGAAACCTACCGGTGTCTTGTCGAATCCGTGGCACGCAGAATCACTGCTGTATCGCCTTCCTAAGGTGAACCAAACTTGAAGACGGTGATCGAAGTATCCTATAGTAGGAGCTGTAGGGAATGGGAGGGTGCCAGGCTAGCACCAGCACACACTTGTATCTAAAACAAATTTACTGACAAGTAATTCCTACTCAAAATTTACAAAATCACATATTGCCCAACCATTTTTTTAAAAGTTTAACCATTACGATAGCCCTGATTAAATATTAACCTTGATCGAATGTTGACGGCAAATAGTGGTGCAATAATGATGTCAAATTTAAGCTACAGACAATTATAATAATACCAATTAAAAGCTGAAGCTGAAACTACGTAACTACTTTACATTTATATTGAAATCCAGAAATCTATCTAAAAATGCGTATTCTAAACCCTTTTACAAAATTTATAATGGTATACTGATATCCATTTAGATATGAAAACAGTCCTCAAATCAAATCAGCCTAGCAACAGAACTTAAAATACGCAACAGCAAATGCAACGGGGCCCTTACTCACAAGTTTTGTGCACACCAGTTTCGCTCATGGCACAATTTTAGGCGCAGAGCACCTTCAGAGGAATCCCAAGTAAGGAGACGCGAACTGTTCAACTACAAAAGTTGATTACTAACTCAAAGATTGATCTGTAGCATTAGAATTCATCCACAGCTACATCATGAGAACTATAGTGCCACTAGCTGATAATCATATTTTAGTTCACACTTATGTCCTGCGTACACTTCTTGGCAATATATTACACACATCATTAAATTGCCGTGATAAAACCTAGAACAAAATCTATTACC
This sequence comes from Schistocerca americana, assembly GCF_021461395.2. Lineage (NCBI taxonomy): Eukaryota > Metazoa > Arthropoda > Insecta > Orthoptera > Acrididae > Schistocerca > Schistocerca americana. The sequence goes on along the minus strand of NC_060125.1, from coordinate 398,232,184 downwards.
ACCGGGCGCACACATACACACTACACAAATGGCGCCCACGAGGGCAAACTCAGTGTTCTCCGCCACAACATGTACGAGTAAAATAGATCATCACCTATTGAATAACAGAATTACTCAGCTTCTTATGGAGTGAACAAGTACTCGTCCACAAATCCTACCAGGGTGCAGCGACAGTGTAGTGAAGGCTGTACACAACTTCCAACTTTGCTTTGACCGACAATCTCTTCCGGACTACGGATACAGGATCCGACAGCGTAGATGCCGTTGACTGTCAACACGTCTACATCAACGGGGCCGTGCTATCACTCAAAGTACAGACAAGATGTTTCCCGACCCAATCACGAATCGATAGCACCGACGCATCTCGTTACCTTCTTCGTGCCACTGCTAACCCACAACCTCTTCGCTGTCTCGTACACGCCGCCTAAAGACCACGTTCACATGACAAGTTACTCTCTGGCAAAGAAAATCTGTATCGCTATTGACTCCATCAGAGGGGCGCAAAGTCAGGCAAATACAAAGTAGCTTCCGCAGTGGTTCCGCGCACGACACAATCCCTCCCCTTTTTAAACCGAAACTCTTTGGAGGAGAGATCGTTACATCACTGCTGGACCACTCCCGCACGCCATGGTTGCTTATCATCTTCAATTGTGTAACGTGAGCTCTCAATGGTTCACAGCCGTATACTTCACAAACCAGGAACGTAACTGGGAAGAGAACTTTGGCCACTTCATAGAGGCCCAAGAGACGAGAAATCATTTTAGATGTGATTTTTTTCAATTTGCTTACAATGCACTCAACAAAGTTTCAAGTAAACCTGATCGTCATCTCGCAGAGTGATGGGACGCCTACTCTTGTAGCGCAGTCTCCCCTCAATGCACACGTGGGATATTATTCCTAGTGACCTGTCATTTCTTCCCTATAGTTTCAGGACAGCCATCGGTGGGCCATATGTCGTTGATAGGACAGACATTTGGCAATGGTGAATTACTAGGGAACTACTTGGAGGTGGGGGTCGATGAGCCTTATGGTGCGCAGTATTCAACGCAGATGTTGCCACTTTATCGCCTAGCCACACCGAGTCTGAGCTTTCAGGTGAAATATGATATGGGCATATTTGAAATTGCGATTCGCGCTCTCTGCAAACGATGGCTGCGTGTGGCTATGGCATTGGCACAACAGATCCTCTACAAAAAGGCTTGGGCTGTATCACTTATCAGAACATTCGGTGCCCTAAAAACGGAGAAAACCTGAGACAAATGTTGAACAGTGGTCACAACTGTCCTCACTCTACTCGGAAACCAAACAAAACGAGACAACGCACCTACAGTAACCAGTAAATACTTATTTGTGTGCTGAGTCCACGGGAGAGGGCGTATGTAGTCAGTAAAAAGCTTTACCATAGGGCGTTCCTCCCCGTCAGAACTTAATGCTCCTTTCTTGGAATTAGGATTAGGCTTAGCTGTAAGGCACTCCCAGCATTGGCTAACAAACCGCGTTAATTCCTTATTAAGGTTCGACCACGCTACGTTATCCTAAATTTTCGTAGGGGACTTACATATACCAATATGAGCCACCCCCTCCCCACAAGAGGATTCACGAAAATAGTTAAATATGGCAGAAAACAAATTATGTAGCAGGCAAATCTTAATTTTGCATCGCGACGGGCAATATAACATCCCCCTGGTATTTCATCTGACTTCTGACTGGTTTGATGCGGCCCGCCACGAATTCCTCTCCTCTGGCCGGCCGGGGTGACCGAGCGGTTCTAGGCACTACAGTCTGGAATCGCGCGACCGCTACGGTCGCAGGTTCGAATCCTGCCTCGGGCATGGATGTGTGTGATGTCAAAATGGTTCAAATGGCTCTGAGAACTATGGGACGTAACTCCTGGGTCATCAGTCCCCTAGAACTTAGAACTACTTAAACCTAACTAACCTAAGGACATCACACTCATCCATGCCCGAGGCAGGATTCGAACCTGCGACCGTAGCGGTCGCGCGGTTCCACACTGTAGCGCTTAGAACCGCTCGGCCACTCCGACCGGCTGAGTGATGTCCTTAGGTTAGTTAGGTTTAAGTAGTTCTAAGTTCTAGGGGACTGATGACCTTAGAAGTTAAGTCCCATAGTGCTCAGCGCCATTTGAACCATTTGAACCTCTCCTCTGCTAACCTCTCCATCTCAGAGTACCACTTGCAACCTACGTCCTCTATTATCTGCTGGATGTATTCCAATCTTCTACAGCTCCTTCTGGTGCCATGGAAGTCCCCTCATGTATTAACAGATGTCCTCTGTTTCTGTCCTTTCACCTTGTCAGTGTTTCCCACATATTCGTTTCCTCTCCGATTCTGCACAGATCCTCTTCATTCCTTTCCTTATCAGTCCACTAAATTTTCAACATTCGTCTCTAGCACCACATACCAAATGCTTCGATTCTCTTCTGTTCCGTTTTCCCACAGTCCATGTTTCACTACCATAAAATGCTGTACTCCAGATGTACATTCTCAGAAATTTCTTCCTCAAATTAAACACAACATTTGATATTAGTAGATATCTCTTCGCCAGGAATGTCCTTTTTGCAACCGCTAGTCTGCTTTTTATGTCCACCTTGCTCCTTTCGTCTTTGATTATTTTACTGCCCAGGTAGTGTAACCTCCCCGCAAAAATTTAAAGACAATATTTAATAGAAATGGAGCCAAGCGTAACCTCCCTAGCAATTAAATTTAATGACAATAAAAATGAGAATCGCAATCTGACTCAAGGTGTAAGCTGTCACGAAAATAATGAAAAACAATTCAATGCTAATGAGACTTCAGTGACAATGTAAACTCAATTAAACCAAAATATCGGTCTTTGGCCCTGTGCAAAAAAAATCATAATTAATTTCTTACCTCATTGAAACTGCATGTCAAATTTCTGCTCTTATTGTTGGCCACGGCTTGGAGGAACTGCATCGCAAGTAATATTTTTTTTTCTTTTTTGAAATTTAACTGAAACTTTTCTTTAAAGGAAATGGAACGAAATCGTTCGTTCAATTAAATAGTTCTTTTGTTAAAAATATTGCTTTGAAAACCAAAATTATTATTGGGGCGATTATTGCACAAATTAGTTACAGTTCATTTACATTATTAGCTGAGCGAATTTAAAAATAATATACCTCATCCTGAATCTTGACCAGAGTGCCATGTCGACGCCCGCCGACTCCTCACACACAACTGCATTGGGCTGCTACTACCGACAGACTGCACTGCTCACAGACTGCCCACTGACTGCTGCTCGCAACTGTACTGCACGACTACTACTGACGGAGACCTGCTCGCAACTCTCGCGCGGTCAAGCGCAGACTAGCCACGATAAATGGCTTTCTGGTCAGAGACTCTGCAATGCCTCGCCATCGCCGCCACACAACATACGTGTTTCATAACCCTCCACTGGGGGGCTAAAAATTTGGCAGCGATGGTGAGTCATTTGGACTTGCCAAGCGCGGCAAAATTTTTTCTTTAATTAATCAACTTGTACAATTTACAGAATATTTAGATACATGAATTAAATATTGGGCACATGCACCGAGTACAAAACATTTCAGACAAAGACAAGATATGAGTACAAAACATATTCGCAAATCAGAAAAATGTATATACAAATTATTTGACAGATAACAAAGTGCACACGCACTGAAAAAATTCTGTAGCATTTTCAGAACAAATAAACAGAATGGCAGAAAATCATTTTGACAAGTGACATGAGTGCACATGCACTGCAGTTCAGAACATATCAGCAAATGACGAAATGTATATACAATGAGTAACAAATGACATAAGTGCAAACGCACTGAAGTATTGAACATACAGAATGAGTACAAATCATATTGAAAAATGAGAAAAGTGAACAGGCACTGAAGTTCAGTAGAAAACATATTAACACATAACATAAGTGCACATGCACTGTAGTTTAGAACATATCATCAAATAAAAAAAATGTATAGGTCATGAATATAAATGATGTTAGCAAAAAAATGATCTTCACTATGTGACAAGAATTAGGATAGGAAAGGGAAGGATTGCATTATGGTTGTAGCACTTTAGATTGTACACAGCTGTTCTGAAAGTCCATATCTTTCCACAGAAGTACAACACCAAGTGACACAATTTGCAGTTCTTTTCCCAGAAGTATTTATCAGCGTATCCAAGACACTGAAATGTCGTAGTAATATTTCCTGTTATCATTTTAGCAGTACATCAGGTACACCAAACAGTGGGACCATAATAACGTCTTCATCGCTCACGGTGGTGGACAGCATGTCGTGTCAACACCACGCTCTTACAAGGCACACCAACGTAGAATTAGTGCAAAAATAAATATAGTGCTCCATGATCATGAGGATGGACAGGACAAATGGATATTGCAGTAATTCAGGGTAGTTAGCTCATAAGGTGAAGGACCTTAAGTCACATAATCGGCTTCATTGAGAATCACAGTAGTAGTTTGCGGCATTCATAGCCCAGTTATTGAACATTTCTGTACCAAGTATGTAGTATTACAGAATAATGTTCATAAAAATAAATTATTGGCATCATGGGTAATCGTATTACAATAAACAGTGGCAGTCCTTGGCCAGTTACAAAGCATATTTAGTATGACGGAATAATGTTCATCAGAAGTCTTCATTGAAAAAAAAAAGTCAATTATTGGCCTAGCATTAACATAATACATTGAGTGATACAAATTATTGCCACTCATTGGCCATTTACCAAAGCATGAAAAGTCAACATTGAAAACAAGAGCTAATTAATGGCATAATTAATAACATAATTCATTTAGTGACAATTATTGGCACTCAGCGGCCAGTTATAGAACATGAAAAGTCATAATTGAAAACAGGAGCTAATTAATGGCATAATTATCAACGTAATTCATTTAGTGACATTAATTATTGGCACTCATTGGCCAGTTATAGAACATGAAAAGTCGTAATTCATTTAATTAGATTAATTATTGGCACTCAGTGGCCAGTAAGTATTGAATAGTATAAAACATTGTTCATCATTCAGTATTACTCAGAACTTTCTTAAATGAGTAGCATTATTTGAAACTGGTGATACACACCATTAAGAAGTCATGATTAAAAATCAATTAATTACAGTCATAGCATTAATAATCATGGGCATTATAAGTAGTCTCATTACAATAAACAGTGGCAGTTATTTGCCCGTTACAAAGCATTATTTTATATATATATATATATATATATATATATATATATATATATATATATATTTTTGTATCATTAAGAAGTCATTACTGAAGTGACATACTATACAGAGCTGATCAGTATTATTCAGAATTCTCTTAAGCTAGTAACATTATTTGGGACAGGTAATACATTTTTTTGTTAGCAATGCATTGCTTAGGGTAATTATAGGGGAAAGCAAGAGAGAAGAATTTGCTTCTGGGTTATTGGTATAAATGAAAAATGTGTAACGTCATTCGTCATAAGTCAGTTGTGGCAAGATTATGAAACAAGTAGAGTATATGTAACCACATTCATAGATTTAATGAACAACTGCTTATAGCACATTAATCTCATAAATAATTTCTCCTGCAAAAAATATATAAAAATGGATTATTAAGCTGAAAATAGAAACGCGTTTTATGCTGAAAAGTAGTGAACTTCGAATTAACAGGTAGTGAAATGTGTATAAAAAATGTGTTCCATAGCTGTCCTTTCCAAAACCTTCAGTCATTATACCGTGCAATATAACATCTGCTGTCAAAACGAACTGCAACAAATACTTAGATAACTACATAGCCTAAATATAACTTCAACATTATCCTCATCTGCAAAGAAAAAAAACTTCATTATCCATATCATCAAAAACTCCATTATCATCATCACCTGTAAAGAAAAACTTCATTATTCATAGCAGCATATTCTTCATCATTATTCATCAGCATTCATTATCATCTGCAAAAAATCACTTCATTATTCATTACACAACTATTCTTTATCTCTAGCATATTTCATCACTAAAACTAAGATGTGTAGTTCTGTCTGACAGCCTGCATCAATCACCTTGTATTCTGAAAGAAAAAATTAGTTAAGACTGCTATTCTACGATGAGTATAGTATATTCTTGTTAATGCTTGTTAATCCTGATCCATTTACTCTTCCTCATAAAGTTATTGCATCTTCTTTCGTTTATTCCGTAGGTGAAATTCCCATTTCTGTTGAATTTATTTCTTACACGCATCATTTCTTTCTGAAATTGATGAACAAAGATTAATGTCTTGCATTTAAATCATATACCCACTAAATAATGACTGGTTTATGGTGACATAATTAACCATACAGCATAACATGACAGAAAACGTAATATGTCAAAAGCATAGACAGTGTTCAAAGGCAAAATGTACAGAGAATAATACAATGCAGCAGCAAAAAATGTAAAACAGTCACGATCTTGAGATGTCATAGGGCAACAAAAATGTCAATGTCAACTGGTGTGTGTTATATCTTAACTATTTCACAGTGCATACAAACAAAACTGGAATACAATCATACACACACAAAAAAAAATATGGAAAATGTGCACGGTCTGATGTGTAACGACAAGAGAAGCGACCTGCTAACCTTACCTTGCCAGGCACTTGCCAAGAAAAAATACGATAATCATCAGTAATTAGTCATGTGAATATAATTGCATAAGTGGTCATAAAGATTAGTAAATGGCATCATAGCATGTTACATCATAAAGTGGTTTCATTCAATAAACGGTTTAATATTTCACCAATGGTGGTTGCCTTTCGATTTTCTGGTTCTCAAAGTTTCGACACGTACAACATTGGGGTGAGGGATGTTGCGAATCCGATATGGACCTGCGTATAGAAGTTCAAATTTACTGCACTTACCTTTTATTCTGCTGGATAAATAGTGTGTACGTACTAATATCTTCTGTCCAACGTGAAAGTCGCGACGTGTACAAACCTGTTTTTGCTTTCTTCTCCGGCGCTCTGCGGCACGTTTCATGCTGTTCAGCGCAATGTCAATTATTTCGTGGTGTCTTAGTCGACGACAGGTAGGGAAGTTTACTAACTCTTTAATTTTGTTAGGTGGTTCAACATTTTTGAGTATAACAGACGGAGATAGCATAGTGGATTCATTTGGAATGGAATTAATTACATCTTGGAATGAGAATATGTGTGTGTCCCAATCAATATGTCTTTTGTGGCAGTATATTCTACACAGTTTACCAATTTCTTTCATTAATCTTTCACAGGGGTTCGAAGAAGCATGGTACTTGGATATATAAATCGGAGAAATGTTTCTAGCTCGTAACATACGTGTCCATGTAGCAGAACGAAATTGTGATCCATTGTCAGAAATTACTTTCATCACATGCCCTACATGAAATAGAAAATGTTTTACAAATGCTTTCGAAACAGTTTTAGCAGTAGCTTTGCGCAACGGAGTGAAAGTAACAAATTTTGAAGTGAGTTCAACAGCGACAAAGATGTAGCAAAAACCTCTGTTAGTTCTCGGAATCGGACCAAAAATGTCTACAGCGGCCATGTGTCTTAATTTAACAGGTATAATGGGATATAATGGAGGAATATGTGAAGTGGTGTCTGACTTAGCTTTCTGGCAAATTTTACAAGACGCTAAAACTCGTCGTATACGTTTCTCCATGTTGGTAAAATAACAGTTCTGTCTCAGTATAAGAAAATATTTTCGTGCTCCGTAATGTGCGTAACTTAAATGAGTGTACCAGATTAATTTGTTAACCAGTTCGTCAGGAATGCATAATAACCAGTTGTTACTGTCAGGATGAGAGCGGCGAAACAGAATGTCATTGCGTACAGTGTAATGGTTTCTAATCGTAACATTATTCCTATCTTGCCAAAGGTGTTTAATTTCTTCCCACACGTTGTCTTTATTTTGTTCTTGTGCTATGTCCTGTAATGACGATGAAATAAAATTTTCAAATGCTACTTGTTGAATGTACATGACACTGAAATTTGCTTTGCAGAAGTTGGTTGCTACGTCTTGCTGATTGTTGCTCAGAGAACGCGATAGTGCGTCTCCTATAACCTTTTGTGTGCCGGGAATGTGAACTATTGTAAAATTAAATTCCTGTAGATAAAGTTTCCATCTGCTTAATCTGTCGTGAGTGAATTTAGCCGAAAGTAAAAATTGTATCGCACTGTGGTCTGTGTAGACGGTGGTATGTCTGCCATAAAGAAAGTGCCGAAATCTCGTAAAAGCCCATACAACACATAATGTTTCCAATTCTGTAACGGAATAATTTCGTTCAGCAAGTGACAAAATGCGACTTTCAAATGCGATGTTTTTAATTACTGTAGAACCATCTTCTTCAATTTCCTGGAAAATGTGTACGCCTAAAGCGGTGTTGGAACTGTCAGTGGCTATGGAAAAATTTCTAGTAAGATCTGGGTGCGACAAAAGTGGAGCATTTAACAAAGCATGTTTCAGGTTCACAAATTCAGAATGTGCTTGCTTATCCCAAGACCTAATAGTGTTTTTACCTGTTAATTGGCATAATCTGGGTGTGTCTAAAGCAGAGTGATGAATAAATTTGCGAAAAAAGTTAATTAAGCCCAAAAAACTGCGTAGTTGCTTTTTCGTTGTAGGAATAGTAATGTCACGTAGAGCTTGAAGTTTTTCCGGATCAGGCGCAATGCCTTCTGCTGAAATTACGTGTCCAAGAAATTTTATAGAAGTTTTGCCAAAGTGCGATTTACTGAGGTTAACTGTGAGTCCTTGTGCATGAAAAGATTGCAACAGTTGTTCAAGAATCATATTGTGTTCAGACCAGCTAGTTTTTGCAATGGGAATGTCGTCTACGTACGTCGTGATTCTGTCTTTAATGCAAACGTGTGTCGGATGGCGTCAAAATTAATAACATTTTCGTGAACAAGATTCTGCGTGTCTAAATTATTGTTTACGTTACTGGAATATACAACCTGTACTGTGTCTGGTCAAATTCTGTCGTACGTGCTATTATTTACGGGAGGATGCTGTGGCATTTCGACTATTTGAACTGCTCTGTTATTTCTTACTGACGTGTTACGATATAGATGACACCTATTACCTGGTTCTTTAATGATTATTTGTTGTTGCTAATGTTCTTGCTGCTGATAAGATAGACTGTTATTAAATGTACGCTGATAATTGTGCTCATTATTTTTACGTCTGTCGTAATAGTCATTCCTATACGGAGCATTGCGATAGGAATTGAAATACTGTGTTTATTATACGTAGTTGTTTCCTTTGCTGCCGTGCGCTACTATTTGTTGGATCTGGGACTATACGTGCACGCGGCGAAATATTAAAGTTTGGTTGACCTTGTAGACTGCATTGTTGGTTAGGTATGCTAAGCGGCTGACTTTCATGCTGTTGTGGTGAAAAACATCTATTGTTACAAAAATGTGGTTCCGACTGCTCAAAATTTTATACATACTGATGATTACGATTTTATCTGTAATTAAAATTACGACGGTAGTTGTCATTACGAGAGTGCCTACTGAAAATTGTCACATTCGGTAAAAGATTTGTCATATCGGGTTTTCATTACAACGTTTCTTAATTCTACATAGAGCAATAGTTAAAGTGCAGTTTTGGTAGATGCAAAGGATAGTAGAAGAGAAGGCAGCAGTGCAGAAAACTAAAGATGAAACAGCACTACTACAGCTCGGGGCCCTATGCACGCTACGGCACATATTCATTAAAGCGTAATGAATCCCCTGAGGTCAATTACGCACTGCAAATCAATTTTAGCTTTTGCGTTGCAGGCAATGGCGGTAAAATTCCAAAACCAAATTGCTGTAACCATGTTAATTCAAGTTTCCTCATTACAGGCAATGCTGATGAAAATACAGTAGCAAATTGTCGCATCAGGTTCAAAGCTAGCTTCCGCATTACAGGCAATAGCGGTGAAGGTACAAAAATAAATTGTCGTATACAGCTCAAAGCGTGTACCTGTGTTCTGTCATTATTAAATTCTTTACATTTTCTTGCGGATAAAAATTGCTCGTAATCTACGTTCTCGTCATTGAATTTGAAAACACGTTCGGGTTTGTGTGTGAATCTGTTTGTCTGTGTCATTTCGTACTTCAAGTTGCGTAGCTTTTCACATTTTAAGTCGCGTAGCTTTTCGGATTTTAATTCGCGTAGACTCTGTAAATTGTTCACATTATACACGCTGCGTGACTCTGACAAATGCTCGCAACGTGGCGGGTTCTGTGACGTATTGGTGACTGAAATAATTGTTAATTCTGTTACTTTAATACTTTCGTCAATTTGGTGGTTCTGACGTTCACTTTTATTATTGACTTCCGTATTCAGAGTGTGTGAAACTTCCAGTGACTCGAAATTAAACTCGTCGTGTATCTGTACTGCGTTTTTAGGGCATTGTTCAGTGACTGCATTAATTTCGTGTATCAGTGTTGCGTTTGCTGAACATTGTTCAGTGACTGCATTAATGTCTTCTTTATGTGATTCTGTTGTGCCTACACGTGTGCTACTTAATTCTTGTGCAACAGTGCCAACTTCTTCATTACTGTTATTAGCACAAGTCTTAGTATCCACACGTAATTGTCCTCTATTATCATAATATTGCTCGGCAATGGCTTTAATCTGTTCATCAAGCTGTTCATTCCGTTCACTAAGTTGTTTGATTTTTTTGTTAATGTTGTCTTGTTCTTCATTCGACTGTTTATACCTTTCATTAATTAGTTTACTTTGTTTGAGATCGTTTTCCAGTTTTTCATTCATTAGTCGTAAAAAAGCCATTACCTGATCCCAGCCATTATTACCTACTCTATTATCTGTGCTGTCTGATTGCGTACCTGCAACTGTCACGCTTTCTGTAACCATTTGGTTATTCTGAGATTTACAAAAAGGTCTGCTTATCGAATGTGTACTGTGCGTCGCTATTTCGGAATTAAATGTATTCGTCGTACTTTCAGTACACTTTCCATTTTCATTCGACAAATTTGTGTGTTCGTCACGTGAATTTAGTAAACTGGTTGTGTTAAGCTGGGCAGAGCTCATTACAATAGAGCGACCCGCGTCATCGATTGTCGTCAAATTAACACAGGAGACAATTGAGTTCGCTTGTTCATTATTAAGATAAATATCATCATTAGCGGTAGGAATGCACTGATTCTCAGTGAACGCAGGATTGTCATCATTACACTGCGTGTCACAAGTCCTATCGGTAAAGTTGTTTGAGTCGGTGATTTCATTCATAATACCTCGCGATACACTATTCACAGTCTTTCGCGGCATTTTTACAATAGTCACAAATATTCACAAAACAAATAAGCACAAATGCAAAAAGGCAACAAACAAATACAACAGAGCAACGAATTGCCGTTGACCTGTAGAAAGAAAGTCACAAGATTAGTACAAGCGTTGCGCCAAATTCTAATTATATGCAAGCAAATAAGAGCAGATATCTGACTGTTTTTCAAAAGATTCTCAACGAAATACGATCCTGGACTGGGTGTCGCCAAGTGTAACCTCCCCACAAAAATTTAAAGACAATATTTAATAGAAATGGAGCCAAGCGTAACCTCCCTAGCAATTAAATTTAATGACAATAAAAATGAGAATCGCAATCTGACTCAAGGTGTAAGCTGTCACGAAAATAATGAAAAACAATTCAATGCTAATGAGACTTCAGCGACAATGTAAACTCAATTAAACCAAAATATCGGTCTTTGGCCCTGTGCAAAAAAAAAAATCATAATTAATTTCTTACCTCATTGAAACTGCATGTCAAATTTCTGCTCTTATTGTTGGCCACGGCTTGGAGGAACTGCATCGCAAGTAATATTTTTTTTTTTTAATTTAACTGAAACTTTTCTTTAAAGGAAATGGAACGAAATCGTTCGTTCAATTAAATAGTTCTTTTGTTAAAAAAATTGCTTTGAAAACCAAAATTATTATTGGGGCGATTATTGCACAAATTAGTTACAGTTAATTTACATTATTAGCTGAGCGCATTTAAAAATAATATACCTCATCCTGAATCTTGACCAGAGTGCCATGTCGACGCCCGCCGACTCCTCACACACAACTGCACTGGGCTGCTACTACCGACAGATTGCACTGCTCACAGACTGCGCACTGACTCCTGCTCGCAACTGTACTGCACGACTACTACCGACGGAGACCCGCTCGCCACTCTCGCGCGGTCAAGCGCAGACTAGCCACGATAAATGGCTCTCTGGTCAGAGACTCTGTAATGCCTCGCCATCGCCGCCACACAACATACGTGTTTCAGTAGCAGAATACCTTAACTTCATCTACTTCGTGACCATCAGTCCTGATGTTAAGTTTCTCACTATTCTCATTTCTACTACTTCTCATTACCTTCGTCATTCTTCGATTTACTCTCAGTGCATACTCTGTACTCATTAGACTGTTCGTCCCGTTCAGCAGATCACGTAATTCTTCTTCACTTTCACTCAATATAGCAAAGTCATCAACGAATCGTATCATTGATATCCTTTCAACTTGAATTTTAATTCCGCTCTTGAACCTTTGCTTTATTTTCATTATTGCTTCCTCGACGTACGGATTGAACAATAGGGGAAGAAGGCTACATCGTTGTCTTGCACCGTTTTTCATACGAGCACTTCGTTCTTGGTTGTCCACTCTTAATATCCCTTCTTGGCTGTTGTACATATTGTATATGACCCCTCTCTCCCTATAGCTTATCCCTACTTTTTTCAGAATTTCAAACATCTTGCATCAATTTACATTGTCGAATTCATTATCCAGATCGATAAAGCATATGAAGATGTCTTGATTTTTCTTTAGTCTTGCTTCCATTGTTAACCGCATCGTCAGAGAAGCCTCTCTAGTGTCTTTACCTTTCCTAAAGCCAAATTGATCGCTATCTAGCGCATCCTCAATTTTCTTTTCCATTCTTCTGTATATTATTCTTGTCAGCAACTTGGATGCATGAGCTGTTAAGAGGACTGTGCGATAATTCTCGCAATTGGCAGCTCTTTCCGTCTTCGGAATTGTGTGGATGATGCTTTTCCGAAAGTCAGATGATATGTCGCCAGACTCATACGCTCTACACACCAACGTGAATAGTCGTTTTGGTGCCCATTCCCCCAATGATTTTAGAAATTCCGATGGAATGTTATCTATCCCTTCTGCCTTATTTGATCTTTACTCCTCCGAAACTCTTTTAAGTTCTAATTCTAATACTGGATCACCTGCCTCTTCTAGATCGACTCCTCATAGAGGCTTTCAATGTGTTCTTTCCAACTATTCGCTCTTTCGTCTACATTGAACAGTGGAATTCCCGTTGCACTATTAACGTTATCACCCTTGCTTTTAATGTCACCAAAGGTTGTTTTGACTTTCCGGTATCTGAGGCTGTCCTTCCGACAATTATTTCCTTCTCGATGTCTTCACATTTTTCCTGCAGGCATTTCGTCTTAGCATCCCTGCACTTCCTATTTATTTCATTCCTCAGCGACTTGTATTTCTGTATTACTGAGTTTCCTGGAACACTTTTGTACCTCCTCCTTTCATCGATCAGTTGAAGTATTTCATCTGTCACCCATGGCTTCTCCGCAGTTACCTAGTTTGTAACTAGGGTTTCCTTTCCGACTTCTGTGATGGCCCTTTTTAGAGACGTCCATTCCTCTACAGCTATACTGCCTACTGAGGTATTCCTTATTGCTGTATCTATAGCATTAGAGAAATTCAAACGTAACTCGTCTTTCCTTAGTACTTCGGTATCACACTTCTTTGCCTATTGATTCTTCCTGACTAACGTCTTAAACTTCAGCCTACTCGTCATCACTACTATATTGTGATCTGAGTCTGTATCTGCTCCTGGGTTCACCTTACAATCCTGTATCTGATTTCGGAATCTCTGTCTGATCATGATGTAATCCAACTGAAATCTTCCCGTATCACCCGACCATATCCACGTGTACCTCCACCTCTGGTGATTCTTGAACAGAGTATTCGCTATTACCAGTTGAAACTTGTTTCAGAATTCAATTAGTCTTTCTCCTTCATTCCTTGTCTGAAGTCCATATTCTCCTGTAATCTTTTCTGCTACTCCTTCCCCTACAACTGCATTCCAGTCTCCCATGACTATTAGATTTTCATCCCCATTTACATATTGCATTTCCCTGTCAGTACTCTCATACAATTTCTCTATCTCTGCATCTTCAGCTTGCGAAATCGACATGTGTCCCTGAACTATCGTTGTCCGTGTGGGTTTGCTGTCGATTCTGATAAGAACAACACTATCACTGAACTGTTCACACTAACACAATCTCTGCCCTATCTTCCTATTCATAACGAATTTTACTCCTATTATATCTTTTACTGCTGCTGTTGATGTTACCCGATACACATGTGACCAGAAATCCTTGTCTCCTTTCCACTTCACTTCACTGACCCCTATTATAACAAGATTGAGCTTCTGCATTTTCCTTTTCAGATTTTCTAGATTTCGTACCACGTTCAAGCTACTGACATTCCACATCCCGACTCATAGAACGTTATCCTTTCGTTGATTATTCAGTCTTTTCTCATGGTAACCGCCCCATAGGCGGTCCCCTCCCGGACATCCGAATGGGGGACTATACCGGAATTTTTTGTCAATCGAGAGATAATCATGACACTTCTTCAATTACTGGCCACATGTCCTGTTGATACACGTTACGTGACTGTAATGCAGTGGTTTCCACTGCCTTCTACATCCTCATGTCGTTGATCATTGCTGACTGTCCCGCTTTTAGTTGGATTTTCCGATCCCTAGGACAAGAGAGTGCCCTGAACCTCTGTCGGCTCCTCCGCCCCCTTTGACAAGGCTGTTGGTAGAATGAGGGTGACTTCTTATGCTGGAAGTCTTCGGCCGCCAATGCCGATTATTAATCAAAATTTAAGCGGCGGAGCGATGCGAACCCGGACCGAAAAGTTTTGATTATGAATCATAGACGCTACATCTAGAGCACGGTGCAGATCCCCTTATACAGTAGGCACCCTGAAACCAACTTCCCCGCTTTTAAGCGGCCCCTAATCACACAAACTTGGCTCATTTTCTTGCCTAGTGTCCAGAACATCATACAGGTCAGGTGCTCCACGAAGTTTAATACAAATACAAATTTTATTACATACTTCGGGCCCCAATTCTGCCGGTACCTAGTTCAGTTCAAACATGCGACTCAGGGCATTGGCTACTTGATTACCAGTTCCGTTAAAGTTTCGGTCCTCAAAGCCAAAAGCCGATATCAGCTCCACTCACCTAGCAAGACTTCCCAAGTTAGATGGAGGAGGAAACAGCCAGGACTCCGCTTGGTTGACAGATTCGAGTAAATATTGCTAACGTTCGAGATAAAATTTTAACTTTTCAAGCCCGAATAACGCTGACTAACCTTTGAATTCGTAAACATAATATCTTTTTTTACCTCAGTTACTGTCCGAGAGGAGTAAGCTATAGACCTCCTTCCTCAACCGAAAATGAAATGATCGTATGACGTTGCAGGCTGGGAGGCCCCATCCGTGTGAAGTTCGACCGCCGAGTGCGAGTCTCGTGTTAGTCGATGCCAAATTGGGCGACTTGCGTGCCGGTGATGAGGATGAAATGATGGTGAGGACAACACAACACCCAGTTTACGAGCGGAGAAAAACTCAAGCGAGGCCAGGAATCGAGCCCGTACCCGCCGCATGGGAGGCAAGCACACTACTACTTAGCTAAGCATGCGGACCCCCCCTGACTACTTTCCTGAAGAAGTACAATAGCAATACTAGCATTCCAAGCATGAGACTGGAGAGTAAAATGGCAATTAAAACTGGCACCCCCAAACAGGCGCAGTGATTAAAGCTGTTTTTATAGCGTCAAAATATGCCTGCTGGGATGATACCAAAAAAAAGGTTCACTCTACCATGTTAACTGGTTAAGAGGAACAATCAGTTGTGCATAAACAGGTACGAACTTTCGGAAAATACCGACAAGCCCAGCGACGTCTTTCTTGCTCTAGGGTATTGGACATTTTTGTACCGTAGCAGTCCGTTTCTGACCCATGCAGACACCAGTCAACAGAAAATATATGCCACAAAAAAGGACGTCTCGTTACGCAGTAATTTGATCTTAGAAGATTTAAATGCGAGACGAGCCTCATGCGACCTTTCCAACACCTGGACAACATGAAACAAATTATCGTCAGACGTACGGCTATAGATCACAATGTCATCAACATAGTTGTAAACAAATTTCTATTTAAGGACTACCAAAACAGCATCTAGCAAACGGGGCAAAACCGCCGCTCCCGTGGCAAGACCAAAAGGCACCCGATTATACTCAAATATCGGGGTGTGACAGATTCACTTACCCGTTTATATTTATCAGTTAAAGGAATTTGATGACAGGCTTGGCTTATGTCCAAGATGGAAAAGTACTTTGCCCCAGAAAACCAAGGAAAATCGGGAAATGGGACAAATTAAAAAATAACCGTTTACTGAGGACCCTATAATCGACTACCGGTCGCTAACTTTGCCTTTAAGATTTAGTCTCTAAGAACTTAGGCAAGGCTTAGGGAGACACAGATAGTCTATTACTCTCTCCGCCAGCTTTTTATCCACCACCTGACATAACTCCATCTTAGGAGGACATAAACGATTGGGAGACTGGTCAACCGTGACCAGTGTGCTCGATAGTAATGGTGACCGCCAAGCGGTTCGTCAGTATTTCCAGAAGTCGTCCTAATACTCTTAACAAAGCCTTCTTTTGTTCGACACTCATATTCGATGTATTGAAGTTGGATTGCATAGTAAATATATGAGGTATGTTCCATCCGACCTATATGTAAAATGAACGGCGGAATCAATGTAATCTAAAACACAACCTGTTTTCCTGAAAAAATCGCATCCCATGATGCCGCATATAGTCACTTCCTTAACAATAATAAATTTAATAGGCCAGCTCAACCCACTACAGGAAGAACCTCTCCACTGAGACTGCGGCAACATAAGCAACATAAATTTAATCTCTGTACCTGCAGGGCCTTGGAAAGACACGCTGTATGTAGATACCAGCGCCCTTCAGTCAGGGACAAATTACTCACACAGTCCAGTAACGGACCAACAGGCTCTCTATGAACAGATGCACATATAAAGGGGAGGTTGAAAATGCGAATCCTTTGACCTTAAGCGTCTTTCTATTCAGTTGATTGGTATTATTACACCGTCCCATATACTTGTGGCGTCAACAATTTTGCCCTCTTCTCCGACTTTTCCATGCGCAATGAGCTTTCTCATTACACCGAAAACACGTATAAACGTTTACCGAAAAGACTTGATTCCTCCTCTGATTATGAGGACAATCACGAGCAAAGTGTCCTTTTCTGTTACACAGGAAACACACTATATCAGATTTAAATTAAAAACGAAAACGTGTTTGTTCACTTCTGGGAGCTTGTATTTGATTGGTGTGGGGCTTACTTTTCTCTGAACCGAAACTGCTCAATGTGCAGGACTAATTGATGTAATTCAGCAAAAGTCAGTGGCTTAGTGCAAAATATCGCACATGATCTGTCTTCTACCTGAAAGTCCTAAATTATTCTTCTGACACATCTCTCTCTGGGACTTATATTAATACTGCCAACAATGCTACTCGGATTTTCTCATTATACTGAACCAAATTTTCCTAACTACATTCCGCACAATGAACATATGATGCTCGCTCCGAGAGCTCATATTGCAAGACTCGTTTTCTAAAACTACTCACCGACTGGCTTTCATTAATGGCTTCAGTAATCGCTCTTAACTTTTCCTACAAATAAGAGGCTACAACATCAGCAAGCCACTGTGCCAGACGCTTGCAATGTTTCACAGAAATTTGGTAACCGCATTTTGAGCCACAGTAATCGCAAAACTTGTTTATCAATATCTATTCAAAATCTGATGCACTTGTAAAGAGATCGAAAAAAGGATTCGGTATCTTACAATAATCTGCCAATATCACAGCTCGCCTGTACCGTTGCTCACCCAATACGATCACTAACTGCTTCACTCATCTGGCCAGAATCATGAGTGCCTTCCCTCCCTTCATTACGCTGCCTGGTTAGCAAACTACTTTGCAATTGTACTTTTATTTTTTAACAACAGCAACAAAATTTTAAAGAACCTTAAGGCGACTGAGGAAGTGGTTCCTTTGCACTGGCTTTCGGAACACATGAGCGCGTCTAGGAACACTACCCTGAAATAACTCTGTAGTAGCCGGTACAGTTTTCAGGAGGCTACTACTCCGCACACAGGCGTAAATCACCTGGCCCATTGATTCCGTGTTAACGAAAATGCCGCGTTCCAGAACTCCAAGCAGCCGCTGCGCTAATTCAGCCACGCTCCCTTTCGACTTTTCCTTGACGAATAGCGAACTCTTATTCCAACTGAGATTTGATTGGATAAGATATGCTCCCCACATTCTTGTCTTCCGTAGTACGTCAGGGGCAATATACACATCAAACAAAGTTTGGTATCACCCCGGTACCCAGAATTCCTGAAGGCAGACGTTGACTTTGGATACTGTATCACAGAGACAGTTCCTTTGACCTTCAGAGATGTCACTAAGCAGGTCCACCCGGTCGTTGTGGCCAAGCTGTTCTAGGCGCTTCAGTCCGGAACCGCGCAACAGCTACGGTCGCAGGTGCGAGTCCTGCCTCGGGCATGGATGTGTGTGATGTCCTTAAGCTAGTTAGGTTTAAGTAGTTCTAGGGTCTAGGGGACTGATGACCTCAGCAGTTAAGTCCCATAGTGCTGAGAGCCATTTTGCAGACTCGATCGAACCGCGGTATTGACCGTCTGGGCATCGTTAAACTACAGACAACAGGAGCCGTGTACCTCATTTCTGGTGTAATTACTGCAAGTGATCGGCTGTCGGACCCCTCCGTCAATAAGGCGCCTCTCATCATGGTCGTTTACATCTTTTGGCAAGTTTGGCTCAGAGCGCTCTGGGACTTAACATCTGAAGTCATCAGTCCCGTAAAACTTAGAACTACTTAAACCTAACTAACCTAAGGACACCACACACATCCATGCCCGAGGCATTTAATGAGAAAAAAAATTTATTTATTATGTAAAATGAATGGATGAAAATGGGGAAGAAATGGCTTTCAATATTTTTGTTATTTACTCTTTCAGTACGAATTTTGTTGTAGAACCCCTTTTTTTTACGTTTGGTAATAAAAATTCATTTAGACAGAATTAAGCACATTTAAAATTACGTGAACTTTAGCAACCCTCTCATACTGATAAATTCAAACTAACTGATTAATCCATAAAAACACGGGAGAACTGCCGGATAGCAGTAACTTCCTGCTACGATATTTCGGAGCAGAGTCTTCTGGCCATCTTCAGGTGAACGCCACTGTAGTAGTACTGGCTAGTACGCACTGAGCTCCGCTATTTAAAGCCTTCTGAGGTGACATTGCGCATGCGCTGCTCAGCGTGCGCGTTCATAACGGCTCCGTGCGCTGCGCCTCGCGCCCTCCACTGTGAAAGCCAGGCGTATCGGTGTCAGGTCGATTTCCATCTTTATGCAGATAACTACGTCGACTACGAAGATTCACTATAACAGGATTCCAATCAGAGTTCAGCTGATAACCGCTATCTCGATTGATGAGAGTCTCGTTGTCAGGCAATGTTATTTTCACAGATTCTTTGATAATCGAGCTCCAAAAGTTTGGTGTATCACGCTCGACCGACACCTCACCTGGACCGCTCATCCCCAGACAGTCCTGCAGAAAGCCCATTCCCGCCTCCGCCTTCTGAAACTCCTGTCTGGCCGGACATGGGGATTGCATCCTTCTACCAACCACCACACCTACAAATCCCTCTTCCGTCCTATCCTCTGTTATGCCAGCTTTGCCTGGATCTCCGCCCCCACCCGCTTTTACAAGGCCCTCCAAATCCTTGAACGCCATGGGCTCAGCCTTGCCATCTGTATCTGCCTTCCTTCCCCCACACAGCTCCTGTATGAACTGATCCCCTTCCCCCACCTCTTCCTGTTCCTCCAACATCTCCGCATCCTTTACATTGTCCGCAGGCTTGATCCCCCCCACCCTCTTGTTTCCTCCTTCCTCTCCACCCCCCGCCCGTCGCCACGCCTCTATCGCTGTATCCCTCCCTCTCTCCATCTCCACATCCTCCATCTCCTTCATCAGGACAATTTCCAACGCCTCCCCCTCTCGGATGACGAACTTCGCTGTGACATCTCACCTTCCTTCCAACTATAACCTGGCCTTGTTCCCCCCCTCCCCAGGGCCCCCTTTTTTCTTCTTCCCTCCTTCTCCCAGAGCGGATGTTCCTCCATCCCCCCCCCCTCCCCTGAGACCCTGCACCCCATACTTGCCTCTTTCCTTCCCACATCCCTCCCTACCTGGCCCTCTTCAGCACGCCCCCTGCTCATCTCCCCCATCTCTTCCCCTCCCTCCCTTCTTCTGATCTCCTTGCGCCTGGCAGATCCTCTGTTTTGATCATCGTCAGTGTGCCACATCAGTGTTGTGTATAGTGCTGTTTCTTCTGTGTGTCAAGAGGTGTGATTGTAATTGTGTACTGCCTTGAGGTTCACCGTCAGTGTTAGGTGCTACGCCATCTGTCGATACCTTTTATGCTCCAGTCATACTGTGCCTTGTGTTCTTTTAATGGTCGCAGTGTGTGGCTTTTTATGTGTGCTACTTTTAAACAGTTTTTTATCTCCATTTTACGGTCGCCCCGCGTTTTTTTCTATTGCCTTCCATGATGTTCCCCCTTTTTTATATCTATGTTCACCATATTCTCTCCTTTGTTATTTTTAAATGTCTTCTATTGTTTGTTCTATGTCTTTCGGCTGAAGAGCAGCGCATATGCTGCTGCCAGCCCGCCCCGATGGGGAATTGAAATACAATAAAGACAAAAAAAAAGTATGGGCCAAAACTTTTGTGTCATTGTAATTCATGGAATGGTCTGTGGAAATACAATGTTCGGCGATTGCGGACTCGGAGAAGGCGAGTATGCCGTTGGTGTTCCACAATGCGTTCCTGCACATTTCGTGTTGTTTGCTCTATATATGATTTGCCGCATTCACGCGGAATTTTGTAAACACCTGGTTTACGCAGGCCCAGGTTGTCTTTAACGGATCCCACCAGTGATGAAATTTTGGAAGGAGGGCGAAAGATGACTCTCACTTGATACTTTCTCAATATTCTGCCTATCTGTGAAGAAATATTCCCAATAAATGGTGGATAAACAGTCGACCTGAAGGCCTCTTCCTCTTCCTTGTTCCGTCGTTTGTAGGTGTTCATCACTCTGTTCACTTGCCTAGGTGAAAAGCCATTCCTCAGAAATACTTTTTGCAGGTGTTCCAGTTCCGCTTGAAGACTGTCGGCGTCAGAGATAGTATGGGCACGGTGGACCAAGGTTTTGAGAACGCTAAAAGTGCTGAAAATTCTTTAAAGAAATATTATAGATTACATGGGCAAGCTAATTTACATTAGTATTACACAATTTTGATAAATTATAATGTATTTAGACCATAACAATAATTAAAATTACACACCTTTATAATTTCTCCTCTAATGGCGGCTAAAGATAGATACAGACAAAAGAAGTCTACTCATTCATATAATGCTACGTCACAGGTTCCTCTCTCTCTCAGCTCTCGAGGGAGACGACAAAGAATGCACATTATGTAGTGCTTTTTATAGTATCACTGATAATGAATATCTCTTTGTAATCTTACAACATTATTTTCCTCTGCGGCTATATTTTGAATTTTTTCATCGCAGATATTAACTGAATCTAGTTTGTTGGATTATTACTGGATGATGGGTGTGGCTGCTCTGTGTCGCTGACCTCCACTATGTATAAGTTGTGTTATGTCGGCCGCCACGGTTGCGCAATTGGTGCATTTTGTGGTGGCGGTCGGTTATTGTCATATGTTTCACTGTTTTGCCGGTCCGGACTGGGCCTCTGGTTCTGTGGCCAAGTTCGGTTTGCATCGTTATAGGTATTGGTGTTCCACGGCCCCCTGGCATTTTTCCATCTACTATTGCTTGGAGGGCCTGTTTCACATCGGTCATCAAACCTCCTTTCCGGTCATTGTTCAATGGCGGACTATTGCCGTTCCGGTCTCTACCTCTATTCCCCTTTTATACATAATCTTGTCTCCTATTGTTACCTCCGCCGTTTCCATTATTTGGTGGAGGCGCGTTATTTCGACCATTTGTGTAACCGTTTGCGTTACTTCTAGCCTATTCAGAGGCTGCCTTAACATCCTCCTGAATCAGGTCAATTGAGTCCAGAACAGACAAGAAATGTTCCATGTCGTTGTCCGGTACGTGTATAAGTTTTTCCTTTACGTTTATCGGCAAGTGTGATTTCAAAAGTCTGATCAAATCCCGGGATGAAATCTGCTCGCCCCAGTATCGGGTCTTATTAATGTATTTCTCAAAATATTTTCGCAAATCGCCTAATCGTGGAGAACACGGCTCTGGATTATATACCTCTTTCCGTAATCTCTCCTGAATACATGTTGACCAATATTTGGCCAAGAATGCCTTTTCAAATTGCTCATATGTGTCGCAAGTGTCAGCTGCTTCGGTTGCCCATAATGCAGCATCTCCTTGTATGTAAGACATAACGAACTGTATTATCTGTGTATGACTCCAAACACAAGGCAGAATGTTTCTAAATCCCTTGATAAATACTACAGGGTGAACAGATTTCTTCTCCGTTGTAAAGATCTGGAACTGTCGGTTTTTATGGCTCAAATGGCTCTGAGCACTATGGGACTTAACAGCTATGGTCATCAGTCCCCTAGAACTTACAACTACTTAAACCTAACTAACCTAAGGACATCACACATATCCATGCCCGAGGCAGGATTCGAACCTGCGACCGTAGCGGTCGCGCGGCTCCGGACTGAGCGCCTAGAACCGCTAGACCACCGCGGCCGGCTGTCGGTTTTTAATCAGGCTTTCTTAAATCACTATTTTGGAGTGACATTTGTTTGTTTCGCTAACATTGATTGCCTGTTCTGTCTCGCAGTCGCAATTTTTCATTGCTGTATTTATATGCCTATCATTGTTGGACCTGGCTGGCGTCACACACGCCTGTGTGTCGCCGTGCAACAAGCCGTTTTCCAGCTCCGCAAGACGACGGTAGTCGTTCCGCTGCCCAAGTCTTTGGCCTGAATCGCGGCGTTCACCTTCTCGTCTATTGTTTGATTGAGGTCGGTGTCTTTTGCATCTAACCAGTTCGTAAATTCCTTTTCAGTTTCGTTTGCGTGTTCGGATATTTTCTGCTCTATTGCTTGACTTGTGTCAATTTCTAATTTTTCCATCCTGTTAGCCAGTACACTGATTTCATCTACGATACTGGCGTCAGCCACCTGGATATTATCTACTCTTTCGCTCAGTTCTTGCACCGCTTTGGGTATGGTTTCATAGTTTTGTCTCAAACTAACAATCTCACTTTGCATAGCTTCTAAAGACTGCATTAACCGCTGGTCTCTCTCATGATGGCATCGATCACGCTCTGCTTGTTCACGCATAAACGTAGCTTGGAAATTGAGCATGCGCTCGAACATAACTGTTAATGATTGCACTTCTGACACCTCACCACTCTCTGGTCCGTGTCTAGTGCGTGTGGGTGGCACAATGTTTCTACTTTCAACTGAATCACTGGCTGGCTGTGGCAACATTTCTTGCCCTTCTGCCCCCAGATTCTCACATTGTACTTCCTGAACTACGCTACTAACATTACCTTGTGCCCCACTTTCTAACTCGGTATCACTGCTTGCTAACTGTTGTTAATTTTTATATTTTCCTGACTACGCATTCTAACCATAGTCAACAAAAGAAACAAAATCTGAACTAAACATCCTAACACTCAGGTTTCACTGACATAATCACACAAGAAATGGTCATTTGTTGAAACACACTTATTATTTAAAAAAAAAAAAAACACTAACAACAAGCACACCACTAATGATCCGAGAACACCGCACTGAGGCTACTTTACTACCCACAGGACAACTCCACTGTAGCTTTACCTTTTGGTGATCTATCTTGGGTGCAGCTGCCCCCTGGTATTGTGGTAGGTAATTAATTTTTTGATATAATGAGCTCTCTTCTTCAGCTTGCCTCTGGGTATAAAGTGTTCTCATGCAAAAAATCATATACAGGTATTACCACACAATATTGGTTAGACAATACATGAAAAAATTATTAATTGTTCTCCAACAAAGTTCGACTACAATAACTCCCTAATTATCTTATAGGTATTTTGTGGCCACTGCTTATTCGGGCCCCGCATTATTGGGCGCCAGTTTAATGAGAAATAAAAAGTAATTATTATGTAAAATGAATGGATGAAAAATGGGGAAGAAATGGCTTTAAATATTTTTGTTATTTGCTCTTTCAGTACGAAATTTGTTGTAGACCTCTTTTTTTACGTTTGGTAATAAAAATTCATTTAAACAGAATTAAGCACATTTAAAATTACGTGAACTTTAGCAATCCTCTCATACTGATAAATTCAAACCAACTGGTTAATAACATTTATTACTCTGAAAATTATTTAAATTAAATTTTTTACGTAGTTCGGCCTTGGCACACATTTTCTAGATGCAGTGGGTTTTTAAATATTTACTGAATTCTTTCCCGGCGTTAGCTATGGAACACAAGACTGTCTCTGATAGCATAAAATGGTTAAATATTGCCAATCCGACCTGAGCGTTTAATTATCATTGACAAAACACACTTCACTATACGTTTAAGTTATTTGCTTTAGAAATTGAGAGAACCAACAGATTAACAACTTCAACGTTAATTATCCGCCTACGAATGCACAAATGTAAAACCAGTAATAAATTCAGTCAGCCTCAGGATCGCTGTAAAAGAAAAATATTTCGTGGTTCACTGCTAATTTTACCTGCTCCCGATGTACGGGTTTGGTTAATTTTATAGCAGAAGAATTTTTTAAATGTGTCACCGCTGCAAATCGTTCGGTCGCGGCATGGCCCAGTAACACCAACGATAATCGCTAAAAGTGCAGAAAATTCTTTAAAGAAATATTATAGATGACATGGGCAAGCTAATTTACATTAGTAATTCACAATTTTGATAAATTATAATGTATTTAGACCATAACAATTATTAAAACTACACACCCTTATAATTTCTCCTGTAATGACGGCTAAAGATAGATACAGACAAAAGAAGTCTACTCATTCATATAATGCTACGTCACAGGTTCCTCTCTCTCTCTCAGCTCTCGAGGGAGACGACAAAAATGCACATTATGTAGTGCTTTTTATAGTATTGCTGATAATGAATATCTCTTTGTAATCTTACAACATTATTTTCCTCTGCGGCTATATTTTGCATTTTTTCATCGCAGATATTAACATATTTCGTAACTACATTATGAGTATAGAAATATTACACTCATAAATACATCGAGAATATTATTACAGAGAAAATTACAATAATAACCAACGTCCTTTACACAAAATTAAATAATAATTTTTGTTAAACAGTTACAGTACATACGAATTGCTTTTTCTGTTGGTATGAACTGTATGTAGTGTTCTCATTACCGTACACGTTCCTAACAGGCGTGCCACAGTTGTTGTTAAGCATTTGGAAATGTGCACGCTCGAGTTCAGCAATTGTGTGTGTCATTTCATTTTATTAATAGCGTGTGTGCTGCCAGGGAACGTTACAGGCAGGATTCGAACCTGCGACCGTAGCTGTCGCTCGGTTCCGGACTGAAGCGCTCAGAGCCATTTGAACTATTTTTTTTGTGTTTCAACCAGGGGAAATGTGGGATTTTGTAGTGGTCCACTCTGTATTGTGATCCTTTAGACTGCGCTTATAGTTGTCCTCCCCCCTGAAATTGTTATTTCCACTGGTTTCTGATACACAATTACCAGTTAAGTAATGGTTTTCTAATTTAAAGTCGGTGTCTGACTGCCAAAGTAAAATGTGGTAACACGTACTGTCTGTCTTGTATCTCACATAGTTCGAATCTTTACTTAAAAAATAGCTGTATATAACTGTATTTTGTTTACAAATACATTCAGGGACATTTTTACTCTTCCGTTTAAAACACTTCGTGTTCACCAAATCGTTAACCTCCTTCGCTCCAAGCGTATAAACTCTTCCATTCGACCTATTGCTTCATTATTAATCTGAACTATTTCAGTTTTGATTTGTTGGCTATACATGGTATTAGCCTTACGGCAGATACGTTGAACCTTACATTAACACAGACACAATTCAGTACTCTGTACTCTTTTGAATTTTATTTCCATTGATCATTAACAACCACAATAACTTTTCACAAAGGACTAATGGACGGAAACACACAGATCGAAAACAAATTCGGAAAACTAAGAACATTTGCGCTACCTAAATGAAACATAGTAGGCTCGTTTCTTCATCGAAACCTGATGCCTATTCCAGTTTCGCATAAAGGATACAAATAAAGTTTGTTTTAAATACACGCTGTAACGGTTGTGAGGGTTAGTTACCTTTGAGATTGGACTTGGTGAGTTGATTTTAGGCGAAATGTATTCATCGACCAAGTGCAAAGAGCATAGAACTGACATCCGCCACCTGTGCAGCAGAATGCAGGCACGTTTGCTTGCTTGCATTCAACATTCTAGCGGTTATATCTGTTATTAACGTACCAGCGTCTCATAGTTGAAGTGGCTTATTTCGCACTTGCAGAAAAGGGTGATTTTGCAATATTAATCATTTAAACATATTGCATAGACAATTGTATTCCCAAAAATTTCCTTACTCTATATTCATTTTTTGCATTGCGATTTTTCTCCGTCAGTGTATTACTTAGCCGATATTAACTCAGGAAGTATTAAACTAGAATTTACGGAAAACGAAGAAGTGGATGAAGAGCTCGAGATGGGAAGAATAAGAGGAAGGTTATGGTGGTGGTGGTGGTGGAGGAGGAGGGGGAGTATGAAGAGGAGGAAAGGAGAAGAAGTAATGTGCAAAATGGAAGGAAACGGAGAAAGTAAGCATCAAGAATTATAAGAAAAATGACAAAGAAAGATAGAAAAGGGACGTACCAGCAGTTATAGAGAGATATAAGGAGAGGGAGAGAGCCATTTCGGATAAGTTTTCGCCATTGAAATGTCAAGAGCAAAGAAAGAGATAACTATGTGCGAAAAGAAGTTTGAAGAAATTAACACCAATGCGCAACGCGACGTCAGGAGAAGAAGAAGAAGAGAGACTTGTATGAACAGCACTCTGAAGGAAAGTGCGTGCATATGCTACAACATATGGGCTGCTGTATAGAAAAAGGATTTGTGAGTAAAGTAGAGAAAGAGATGAGAGTGAGTAGCAGCAAAAATGGTTCAAATGGCTCTGAGCACTATGGGACTCAACTGCTGAGGTCATTAGTCCCCTAGAACTTAGAACTAGTTAAACCTAAGGACATCACAAACATCCATGCCCGAGGCAGGATTCGAACCTGCGACCGTAGCGGTCTTGCGGTTCCAGACTGCAGCGCCTTTAACCGCACGGCCACTTCGGCCGGCGAGTAGCAGCAAAAAGTAACGGAGCTGGAAGGACGCAACAGTGCAACAGACAACGTGGTAACAGCACCATTGACAAGCCTCTTGGAAGAAAAATACGTAGGAAACGTATGCAACCAATCGATCTAAGATCGCCGGTATTAATCTGAGGAAACATCACGGAAGATAGTGACGAATCCAAAACTTCGCTGACGATTACAGATACTACAGTCTACGAGAGAAGAAATATCCGACAGTAATCTAGGAAACAGATGGAGGCATATGGTGAGGAAATCTGAAACGAATGGAATGAAGCGTCGGAAGTTGATTTTAAAATGACGAATGTCCTGTAATCACGCAGTGAACGGAAATCCTTGTAAGAAGAACAGCGACCGTAATTTCACAATGAACATTCAAAAGAAGACGGTTACCAACTTTCAGATTTATCGAGCACATTGTCTAAGGTTAACTTCTGTTGATACACATGAAAACTAATGCTAATGAGGCTGCTTATGTAAGAGTATTTTCATGTCTCTCTATTGTCAACAGGTTATCTGTCATCATATGAATGTAGCGCTCTTGATTCGTAGGATGACCGAAAATATGACTATCCACACACCAAACCTGATTTGGATCTTATAGGTCTTCTTACTTTCCATGCATCCCTAGAAAAATATGTACTATCTTCAGTTGGCGTGTTTGCTTATTTACCCTACGATAATTTATCACAGAGGGACACCTGCGGATGCAAGAAAACACACCTAAGACAAACGTACTAAAAATATAAGCCATTCTCAATGGCATCAAAGAACAAAACTATTTTACCTACAACAAGTTTTGACTCTCAGCGAGATGCTTAAGGAAGCTGCAGGTAGTGACTTCCTAACTAGAATGTTCACGAATGAAATTAATTTGTAATTGCTATAAATCTGCATACGTGGGGCAAACAAGTGGCAGTTTTTTTGAACGAGACGTACAGATATATTTCAAAGCACTAAAAAGTAATAGCTAGTTACTCACTAGCGCAGAATCACCATCCAACAATAATGGATAATGGTTTAAAAGGTCATAAATCCGGCAGTAGCTTGTACCAAAAGTTAACAATAGAATATATCTATCACGCACGAGAATCAGCTGCCTAGGGAAAGAAATCATTGTATGAATACACAGCATTGTCCACTAAAAACTATTTGCTACACTAGAAGACCTGTGGGAAGAACTCCCTCCCCCAGCTCGCCAAAAAGCATACGATTACCCCCTATATTAAAGTCTTCTCAACCATCATCAAACCATTCACTCTGCCTCTCCTTTCTCCTCTATCAGTCATCAGTCTGTCTCTCTCTCTCTCTCTCTCTCAAACACATACACTCACGCATGCACACTCACACACACATAAGCGGACGCCGAACACCTCAAATGTGAACACTCTGAAATCGCGCGCCACTCTCCAAATAAATACGAAACGAAACAAATGAACATCACGTAGCTATAACAAACCGAGTAATTGTAGCAGAAACTTGTGCTTTGCTGATAAAATAAACGAAACATGTGTTTAATAGCAAGAAACGACAACGGCAAATTAAAAAATGTGTTTTAACACATCATAAACTAGGGAACCGAGACAACAAAATCTAAAATATCCCATTCAACACGCTAAATAACACGATTCTGTCTAAAATGTACGAAAAACAGTAAAATTTTCATTGTTTGCAGATGACAAGCTGTAGAATGTAAGATAAATACTGAAGTACCAGTATACACTACTTACAGCATCATGTGAAGTATGTGAACAAATATTTAACTGAATTACTTTCTAATTTAGTACCCTTGACGTACATCTGTAAGCGAAGCATAGGTGTAAAAGCTACACTGCGTAAACCGATGGCATGTGCGTAAACTAATTAGAAAACTTATTATCTAAATATTATCTAAATATCTTTCCATTGTATACTTTAAAACATTTTAGCAAAAAATTCGTATAACCTACACAAGAGGTGAACGTGCAATAATAATTTTTAGAAAGATAATAAACATGTAAATCCCTGTCAAGATACTTCAAAAAGTGCTGAAATATGTATGGTTAATAACAATATTATGAAACGCCGTCTCGCATAAGTCAGAACTTCTCGCAGTTTATCCACTCACTACTCCACTTACATTACGTCTAATCTAGACAGAATCTGAGAGCCAGACCACATTTCCTTTTCCCTTCTTGCAAATACCGCCCTGTGTCAACGTGTGCGAGTGCTGTCTCCCCAGCGGAACCGACCATGTGACACTGGAGATCGAAAAAGTGACCCGCTAAAGCCTTCCTACACTTCGGAGTCGACGAGAAAAGAAGGACGGGTTTGGTTTGAGAAGAGGCTGGAAATGTACTCAAAGGAAGAAGAGAAGGGAGTCGCAGCGGTGATTGATAACGGGCGAGTACCATTCTTCGGCAGGCAATAAATTTCTCGTCGGAGAATACAAAGAGGTCTGGCCCGCCCTCAGGCCGAGCGCCTCCCGGCGCTCAGAACGAGGACCTGGCCAGCGCTCTTTCAGAAAACGTAAGAGGCAGAGCGTGCTTAGCGGGAACCAAAGCTAGTCCCCTTTAATGTTCACTGCATATTCTGCTATGACGGAAATGTATTAATTTGAGTCTCGATCTAGTGTCAGAAGAACAAGACACAATCAGTGAAATCATCAAGTAGCAAACTACAAGAGACTTAAAGGCTGTAGCGTGAAACTCTTATTGATCAGAGTCATTTCTTATTCTTCGTCTTATTATTATTATTATTATTATTATTATTATTATTACCATCTATAACAATTCTTTCATCCAGTATTAGGCAATATAACCCTTAAAAGTTGAACTAATTAACGCTACCATTGATCTTATGGTTTCCCTTGATTATTGTTAAGAGTTCTTTCTCTTTAATGACATTTTTCTGTCATTAGATATTAGACAGTGTTGTCAGTTAAGTCTTTCAATTCTTACTGTTCGTCATTCACATTTAATGCACTTGTCTCTGATCATATAATAGCGAGTTCAGCGTCTTTAAAAAAAAGTGATCGTCGGAAGCACTGACTCAGTATGCACAAGCATCAAAACAGTCATCGGTGAAATTAAAAACAGGACGACAGTATTAAGAGTGCAGTAGAAATTCCACTTTTACAGTCACTGGAAAGAGCGGAAAAGTGGCACAGAATATTGAAGGCCTCCGTGAAGAAGGTGAATTGACCGAAGACGTGAAAGAAGAATAAATTGCAGCCGACATGGAAGTGATAAAGGAACGAGGGATACAGTCGGATTTTAAATGAGCTTCGCAAGGCTTGAGAGTAAATCAGGTAGGATTAATACATAACATTCCGTTGCATTTTCTAAAATAACGCCGGCCGGAGTGGCCGAGCGGTTCTAGGCGTTTCGGTCTGGAACCGCGCGACCGCTACGGTCGCAGGTTCGAATCCTGCCTCGGGCATGGGTGTGTGTGATATTCTTAGGTTAGTTAGGTTTAAGTAGTTTAAGTTCTAGGGGACTGATGACCTCAGATGTTAAGTCCCATAGTGCTCAGAGCCATTTGAACCATTTTTCTAAAATAACTGGTGGAAGTGGCAACAATTGTAGTACTGTCTATGAGTCTATTTACTTATCATCAGATTTTCTGAAAAATATAGTCCAATGATCACCGAAGACAGAAAGAGTAGAAAGGGCGAAAACTGCCGCACAGCCAAACAGCTCATGCGGCCAGATTGCTGACAAGAATAGCACGCAGAAGAACGGAAAAGAAAACTGAGGTTGGTTGGCTGGTTGATTTTGGGGAGAGGACCAAACAGCAAGGTCATCGGTCCCATGGGTTTAGGGAAGGATGTGGTTGGAAGTTGGCCGTGCCCTCTCAAATTAACCATCTCGGCATTCGTCTGAAGCGATTTGGGAAAATCACGGGAAACCTAAATCAGGATGGCCGGACTCGGGTTTCAACCGTCGTCCTCCCGAAAGCGAGTCCAGGGTGCCAAACACTGTGCCATCTCGCTCGGTGAAAACTGAGGATTCGTTAGCCAACGGTGAGGTTTTTGGACAGGCAGTTTTGACGTTGTGCCTGATAATGGAAGCAAGATTGAAGAAAGTCAAGACAATTTCATAGCATTTGTCGACCTGAAAAACGCGTTCGACAGTGTAAAATATTGGAAGAGTTTCGAAGTTCTGAGAGCAATAGATGTAATGACAGGAAAACACAAGTAATATGTAATATGTACTAGAGAAAATAAGACTGATAGAACAAGAAACAAGTGCTCCGATTAGAAAAGGGGGTGAGACAGGAATACCGTTTTTCGTCACTTGTGTTAAATCTATGCAATCAAGAAGCACCGAGGGAAATAAAAAATATTCTAGAGTGGTATTAAACTTCAGGATAGACAATATGAATGGATTGGATGATGATACTCATGTTGTCAGTGAAGGTGAAGATAAATTACAAGATCTGTTGGGTGGAATGAACTGTCTAATGATTTTTGAGTAAATTGAAGAAAAGTGACAGTAATAAAAGGTAGCAGGACTGAGAATCCCCAGAAACTTAACACCAGAACTGGTGATCACGAAGCAGACAATGTTAAAGGTCTCTGCTATATTGGAAGCAAAATAATCCTTGACGGACGAGCAAGGAGGACATCAAAAGCAGACTAGCAAAGGCAAAGAAGGCATTCCTGCCAGAGAGAAGTCTGCTGGTAACAAACACAGGCCTCAATTTGAGAAATAAATTCTGTGAATGTACATTCTGAGCACAGCATTGTATGGTAGAGAATCATGAACTGTACGGAAACCAGAACAGTAGAGAAATGATACGTTTGTGATGTGGTGTCACAGAAGAACATTGATAGTTACGTGGACTGATCTACATTTATGTTTACATGGGTTCTCTGCAAGTCACACTTCGGTGCCTGGAAGAGGGTTCATCCAATCACCTTCAGAATAACTCTATGCTATTCTCCTCTCGAACAGCCGCGGAAAAAACGAATACATGTTTTTTCCGTCCGAGTTCACTTCCCTTATTTTATAATGATAATCGTCTCTCCCTATGTAGGCCAGCGTCAACAAAATATTTTCGCCTTTGGAGAAGAAATTTCGTGAGAAGATGCTGCCGCGACAAGAAGGGCCCTTGTTATAATGATGTCCATAAAAAAAAACCTATCTCATTCCCGTGACTCTCTCTCCTCTGTTCCTCAATAATACAAAACGTGCTGCCCTTCTTAGACCTTCTCTAAGAATTCCGTTGATCGTATCCGGTAAGGATTCCACAACGCGCAGCAGTACCCCAAAACAGGCCGGACAAGAGTACTTTAACCAGTCTCTTTCGTAGATCTGTTCCATCTTCCAACTGTTCTGCCAATAAAACACAGTCATTGTTTCGGTTCCCCAGAACATTTTCTATGTTTTCGTCCCAGTTTAAGTCGTTCGTAATTGCAATGATTAAGTATTTAATTGAATTTACGGCCTTTAGATTAGTTTTATTTATCATATAATCGTAGTTTAACGGCTTCCTTTTAGTACTCATGTGGATTACCTCCCATTTTCCATTACTTAGGGTCAACTGCCAATTTTTGCACAATACAGATCGTTCTGCATTTTGTTTTGATCTTTTGATGAGTTATTAGAGGACAGCATCATCTGCAAACAACTTAAGACCGCTGTTCAGATTGTCTCTTAAATCGTTTACGTAGTTAAGGAGCAGCAGAAAACCTGTAACACTACTCTGGGAACGCCAGAAATCATTTCTGTTCTACTCGATAACTTTGCGCCATTTACTACGAAGTGTGACCTCCGACAGGAAATCCCGAATCCAGTCGCATAACTTAGACATACTCCGTAAGCACGAAATTTGCTTACTGCTTGTTAAGTATGGTGTCAAAAGCCTCCTGGACATCCAGAAATAAGGAATCAATTTGAAATTCCTTGTCGATAGTGCGCAACATTCGTGTAAGTAAAGAGCTAGTGGCGTTTCACAAGAACGATGTTCTCTAAATGCATGTTGAGTGTGTGCAAAAGACCCTTCTGTAATTAGCAATGTTCGAAAACAATATATATTCAAAAATCCTGTTCCAAATCGACGTCAATGATATGAACCAGTAATTTAGTGAATTACTCCTATCGCCTTTCTTGAATTTGGTGAAACCTGTCTTTTGGGGATGGGTCTTCCGCCGAGAGAACGGTTGCATGTGATTGCCAAGTATGGAGTTACTGGATCAGCATACTCTCAAAGGAACCTAAATGGCTTACAGTCTGGACCGGAAGACGCTTTTATTAAGTGATTTAAGTTGCTTCACTGCTCTGAGGATATCTGCTTCCAAGTTACTTATGTTGACAGCCTCCTTGATTCGAACTCCGGAACATTTACTTCATCTACTCTGGTGTAGAAATTTGGAAAAGCTGTGTTCAGTATTTCTGCTTTAGCAGCACCGTCATGGATAATATCTCCATTGCTATCGCATAGAGAAACCATTGATTGTGTCTTATCTCTAGCACTCTTCACACACAAGAATATCTTTGGATTTTCTGCCAGGTTTCGAGACAAAGTTTCGTTGTGGAAACTGTAATAAGCATCTGGCATTGAAATCCGCGCTAAGCTTCGAGCTTCCGTAGAAGAGCGCCAATATTGAGTGTTTTAAGTTCGCTTAAATTTGACATGCTTTTTTCGTTGTTTCTCCAACCGTGTTCTGACCTGTTTTGTGTACCAGGGGAGGATCATCTCAGTCGTTCTTTAATTTATTTCATATAAATCTCTTAATTCAGTCAGTACTATTTCTCTGAACTGAGGCCACATCTAGTCTACACTTACACTGTTAACGTGGAAGCAGTGGAAATTGTCTCCTAGGAAGCCGTCAAGCGAATTTTTGTGTGTTGTTCTGAGTAGATACATTTTCCGTTTATTTTTGGTGGATTTGGAGTTACGATATTCAGTGTCGTTACGACAACCGGTTGTATGTTACTCCCTGTGTCCGTTTTGTTATTAGTTATTAGCTCAGGATTATTTGTTGCTAACAGGTCAAGTGTGTTTTCACATGCGATATGGAATAAGGAGGCTCTCCGTGGAACTGGTGAATAAAGAAACGTATGATAAATACAGACAAGAAAAAGGGGCAGGATGATAGAGCATGTGTTAAGACGTCAGGAAATAACCCTCATGGTACTAGATAGAGCTGGACAGCGTAAAAACTGTAGGGCGAGAGAGTTATTGGAGTACACCACATGAAAATTGATTATAACGTGTGCAAGTGCTAATCTGAGAAGAAGAGGTTGGCACGGGTGAGGAACTTGCGGCGTGCCCCATAAAACCAATCAGAAGACTAAGAACGCAAGAAAGGAAAGCTTGTCACAACTTCTAATTCCTAGTAGGAGATTCGCTCTTTCCATTGTCTCCTTAGGTTATTTCAAGTTATATGTACCTGCGATAAATTATTTGTAAAGCATTAGACCAGTTAAGATTCTAATTCTTTCAAATTGTTCTGTGTACTTCCTGGTATCTATCGGTCATTCCAAGTCTTTGTTAGTAAATAAAGTAACAGAGAGAAAATCGGGACACTAAGAAAGAGCTGTGCGTCATAAACGAATGTTGGTAAGTGTGTTTCTACAGCTGAAAGATGATGTACGAGGTCTCTTCCAAAAAGTTCTGAATATTCGTGCGTTGGCATCAATGGTGTGTTGGAAAGAAATGCGGTTGCCAACCCTGCACACGCCTTGTTTAATGTGTAGCTGTCGGATGTTTCATTGTTGTATGTCTGTTAGTTATTGTTAAGTGCTACATTGAGCAGAGCGTTCTGTCGCTCAGTTTGCAACTGTCGAGATGGGTGAGTTAGGCGAGCAACACGTCTGCATTAAATTTTGTGTAAAACTCAAGAAAACCTTTACACAGACACACCAAACGATGCATGAAGCCTCCAGTGGCGAGTGCTTAAGCCGTATTCGTATTCACACGGTTTAAAAATGGCCGGACGGAAGTTAAAGATGACCCTCGTTCACGACGGCCTTCGACATATACCGACGACGCTCATGTCAGGAACTTCAACGAAATTGTACGTGCCAGTCGAAGACTGACTGTCCGACAGGTTGCAGAAGAATATAACATCGCAGTTGGATTCTGTCATGAAATCCTGACACAGCATCTTGGAATGCATCGTCTTGCCGCCATGTTCACCCTACAGCTCATGAGTCACGCGTGACTGTTGCACAAAAAACGTACTCTCCACACCTGGACCCTACGGCCATTTTTTTATGATGAAATCCTCTAAGAGGCACAACAGTTGCAACGACAGACGAGATAAAAGAAAATTCACAGACAGGGCTTCGCGAAATCTAGCAAGAGACGTACTAAGACTGCTTCCGGATTTTTAACGACTTTGGGAGCGGTGTATCAATTGTGGAGGAGGGTATTTCGAAGGAGACCATGCACAATACGTAAAAGGTAAGCGTAGTAAAATTTTGTGGACATAGATCCGGAATTTCGTGAACAGACCTAGTATATTCATATTTCGCGCTGATCGCGCAACTACGTCCTAGTAACTCCACTATGAGGATCCAAATCAGGTTATTTAAACACACTCCGTAATTGTCGTGAGCGTTAGTTACTTTTGAGATTGGACATGAAGAGCTGGTGTCAGTCAAGAACGCGTTTAAGGCGACAAAGACATCATTATCAGTACCTTTCCGTGTTTGAACAAGGTCGTATAAGAGGACTACGAGAAGGTGATTGGACCTACTGCGATACTGGAGAAAGACTTGACTGGAGTGTAGACATTGTATTTAATTAGTGGCAGCGGCGGTCACGATAATGTACAGTCACAAGAAGACGGTTCCGGACGGACACGTGGCACTACCGAGAGGGAAGACTATTGTGTTCGGCGTATGGCTCTGGCGCATTGTACTGCATCTGAAACGGCAAAGTGAGCTGCAGGTGGGATCACAGTGACACAACGAACTGTTACAAATCGGTGACTTCAAAGATAACTCCCAGCCAGGCGAACCACCGCCGTTTGCCACTTCAGAGGTGCCAGGCGAGAGCTCATCGCAGGCTGGGGTTGAGGTAGTTGTGTTTTCTGATGAAAGCCGCTTCTGCCTCGGTGCCAGCAATGGTCCTATCATGGGTGGAAGGAGACCAGGTGAGCGCCTGAAACCGACCCATCAGCGGGCTACACACACGCAACCTACACCTGTAGTTGTAGTCTGGGGTGTGAATCCGTAAGACAGGAGGAACACTCTCGTGGCTCTCCCACGCATCCAGACTGCAAGTTTGTACGTCTGTCTAGATTTTGCAAAGGGATAACGGTTGCCTACGAAAGCCGCAATTGTAACACAATATACTCTACAGATGGTCGACATGTGGCCTTGGCCTGCTCCATCATCAGATTTGGATCGAGCAGAAATGGGACATCAACGGACGACAACTCAAATGTCATTGAGAAACAACATTAACCATCCCTGTATTGATCAATCAAGAGAAAGAAAATGGTTCAAAGGGCTCTAAGCACTATAGGACTTGACATCTGAGGTCATCAGTGACCTAGACTTAGAACTTCTTAAACCTAACTTACCTAAGGACGTCACACACATCCATTCCCGAGGCAGGATTCGAACCTACGACCGTGGCAGCCGCGTAGTTTCAGACTGAATCGCCAAAAGAAAGAGGCATGAAACTCCATCCGAAAGACTGACTTCCGACACCTGTACAACGTAATGACTGCAAGCAGCCGGCCGGAGTGGCCGAGCGGTTCTAGGCGCTACAGTCTGGAACCGCGGGTCCGCTACGGTCGCAGGTTAGAATCTTGCCTCGGGCATGGATGTGTGTGATGTCCTTAGGTTTTGTAGTTCTAAGTCTAGGGGATTGATGACCTCAGATCTAAAGTCCCATAGTGCTCAGAGTCATTTGAACCGTTTTGACTCCACGCACAGTTACATGCTTGTATTCGACGTTCTGATGCTTACACCGGTTATTAATGTGGCAGCATTTCACATTTGCAATGGACCATCTCGCTCTTACATTAACCTGTGATCTTGCAATGTTAATCACTTAACTACGTTATTTAGACAAATGTATTCCAGAAATTCCTTACTCTACATTAACTATTTTTTGGTAATGCGATTACTTTTTTCCGTCAGTGTATAGCTTGATGAGCCAAAGTGCTGTGAGCAGTGCCCACTCTTAGGCTAAATGGAACTTAGTGGCGTTACGGGCTCGTGACTCGGTAAGGACAAGTGTATAAGCGGAGCAGAGAGGAATCGTAAATCTCTCTGGCTTCTATGCTGGCCGTAAATGGGAGGTTCAATGAAAACAAACGGCTTTGACAAAGGCAGGTATTATGAACCATCGCCTAGAAACGAGCATCTGGGGCATGGCGAGCTGTGCTACTGTCGTGAGAATCAATGGAATGTGGTTGAAGTTGGGTTTAACCACAAGTACACGACAAGGTATGGGTCGTTCACACATGGCTCTGAGCACTATGGGACTCAACATCTGAGGTCATCAGTCCCCTAGACTTAGAACTACTTAAACCTAACTAACCTGAGGACATCACACAGATCCATGCCCGAGGCAGGATTCGAACCTGCGAACGCAGCAGCAGCGCGGGTCCGGACTGAAGTGCCTAGACGCGTTCGTCCACAGCGGCCGGCTGGGTCGTTCACACCTGAGCATCTAACGTGCAGACCAACAACGTGAAGACCTGTAAGGCAAAATAGGCGGCGATCTGTGGTAGTTGTATAATCAGAGGTCAATGCTGCTGTAGGCGCAAGTGTTTTGTAACATACCATTCAGCGGACATTGTTGAACACGAGACTCTGTGTTCCCAAGTTGACGCAACGACGTTGCCGGTTAGAATTGCAGTGCGCAATGGGTCATCGATAGTGAATTGTGGTTCACTGGAAGCGTTTCGCTTATAATTAGTCAGATGAATCGCATTTCTTGTTACACTAGCCTGGTCTAAAATCGGGGTTCCCCGTGTTCAAGGCGAGCCCACACGAGACATCGACCTGTGCTTCCTTGGGTCCTATGGTTGCAGTCAGAGGCACCATTAATGCCGTGAAATGCTGGAACTTTACCGGCGACCACATTCGGCCCTTCAGCTTGCTTCTTCCACAGATGGCCTTGGCATCTTGCAGCAGGATAACTGCCCTTCGTACAAGACTAGAATCGTACTACGACGGTTTAAATATCAATATAGTAGATTTCGTGGTCATTATATCCGCCCTATTTTAAGGCTGTTGCTGTCGGACGCTAACATACGCCTTTTGATGCCACGCAAAGGGTTTCCATTTGTCAGATGTTAGCTGCACATGCACGGCCTTTTACAGTCACGGTCGTTCATATCAAGACAAGTGTGCCCTAGCCTGGCTTTTGTCAGGCTTTTTCGTGATGAAACAAAGAACAACCTCGATATATTAGCGAAAATACATGTTTAATTCCGGAGGTACGCATAAAATATCATCCGAAATTGTGCTAAACGCATTCTCTGAAAATTATTTCGAGCAGTTAGTTCATGAGCCCACGCGAATAGTAAAGGGTTGTGAAAAATATACCTATTCAAAAAATCAGATAAAAATTAACTTGACGCATTCCTCAGAGACAATCTCCACTCATTCCAAATTAATAATATAAGTGTAGACCAGATGTGGCTTAGATTCAAAGAAATAGTGTCGGCAGCAATTGAGAGATTTATACCAAATAAATTAACAAACAAAGGAACTGATCCTCCTTGCTACACAAAATGAGTTAGAACACTGTTACAGAAACAACGAAACAAACATGCCAAATTTAAACATACACAAAATCCCCAATATTGGCGATCTTTTACAGAAGCTCGAAATTTAGCGCGGACTTCAATGCGAGATACCTATAACAGTTTCCACAACGAAGCTTTATCTCGAGAACTTAAAGAAAATCCAAAGAGGTTCTGGTCGTATGTTAGCGGCAAGAAACAATCAATGGCTTCTCTGCACGATAACAATGGAGATACTATCGAAGACAGTGCTGCCAAAGCGAGTTACTAAACATAGCCTTCCGAAATGCCTTCACAAAGCAAGACGAAGTACATATTCCAGAATTCGAATCGAGAACAGCTGCCAACATGAGTAACGTAGAAGTAAATATCCTCAGAGTAGTGAAGCAACTTAAATCACCTAATAAAAGCAAGTCTTCTGGTCCAGACTGTATATCAATTAGGTTCCTTTCGGAGTATGCTGATGCATTAGCTCTATACTTAACAATCATATACAACCGTTCGCTCGACGAAAGATCCGTACCCAAAGACTGGAAAGTTGCACAGGTCACACCAATATTCAA
Source organism: Schistocerca americana (assembly GCF_021461395.2). Lineage (NCBI taxonomy): Eukaryota > Metazoa > Arthropoda > Insecta > Orthoptera > Acrididae > Schistocerca > Schistocerca americana. The sequence continues at coordinate 398,192,301 of NC_060125.1, read as the reverse complement.
GAAAGGTAGTAGGAGTAATCCACTAAATTACAGGCCATATCGTTAACGTTGATATGCAGCAGGATTTTAGAACATATATTGTGTTCGAACATAATGAATTACCTCGAAGAAAACGGTCTATTGACATACAGTCAACATGGATTTAGAAAACATCGTTCTTGTGAAACACAACTAGCCCTTTATTCACATAAAGTGCTGAGTGCTATTGACAAGGGATTTCAGATCGATTCCGTATTGCTGGATTTCCGGAAGGCTTTTGACACTGTGGCACACAAGCGTCTCGTAGTAAAATTGCGTGCTTATGGAATATCGTCTGAGTTATGTGACTGGATCTGTGATTTCCTGTCAGAGAGATAACAGTTCGTAGTAATTGACGGAAAGTCATCGAGTAAAACATATGTCATTTCAGGCTTTCCCCAAGGTTGTGTCATAGGCCCTTTGCTGTTCCTTATCTATATAATCGATTTGGAAGACATGTGATTTGCAGAGAATCCATGTAGATGTAGATGTGGAAACGCCCGTTGCAAGCTAATTTTTTAAGATCTTGGAATAAGTATAGCGAAGAATAAGAAATTATATGATAAGAATATGCAGTGTGCTTCTAACTTCCCCTTACAGGCTTCTTGAATTGCAGCGGAAACTGAGTAGACAATATTTCGAAGTGTAACCGTGTCTGGTAACTTTGTGTTTCCGTGCTACAGCTGTCAGAAAACATGTTTGCGAGATAGGTATGCAACAGTGTAATGATACTGGTAGAGTTCTACGTCGGATCGACTGATATTACTTGAGCCATCCTACTTCTCCAACATGATTCGATACTCAATCACGTGTCTGTGAGTGTTAGAGCCACATGTTTGCAGAATATACCGGCATGATCGTTCTGTATGGCACGAGTTATGGTCGTTGCTGGATAGAATGCTGAGGCAGGATTAGTTAGAGACGTCTTGATCATACCGAGTGTAGACTGGGACTTCCAGATTCAGTTGCAGGTGGTAGGCCTACGGACAGACAGCCTAGTGCAGTAGTCCTGAACTCATTTTCTGAAATAGTTCAAATGGCTCTGAGAACTATGGGACTTAACTTCTGAGGTCGTCCCCTAGACCTTAGAACTACTTAAACCTAACTAACCTAAGGACATCAGACACACCCATGCCCGAGGCAGGATTCGAACCTGCGACTCTAGCGGTCGCACGGTTCCAGACTGTGGCGCCTAGAACCGCTCGGCCACCCCGCCCGGCCATTTTCTGAAAACTGTCTAGAGCTGCTAGTTCGACAACCAAGACACAATGGAAATATTATAGCCCTTGTAACTAAACACGCCTGACCATAACGATAATGTTAGTATAATGACAGCGATTTGTTATCATGAAGTGTACTGTAGAGGAATTATAGGCGAAGCTTAAACTGATTGCAAGTCGTAGTCAGTAAAATTACGAGCCGAGAACATTTGTTTTACTAATTTATTTATTTACTGACTTAAGGTGATGTGATGATGGTCATCAAACCCTCTCTTAGACTGGACTAGGGTTTCACATATGATATACCTTTTTTTACCTAAGAAATAATGATTTTAATATGACAAAAGGCATTAAAATGATTTGAGTATCAAAACTGATAATGTGAGAAAATAATACGGACTAAAATACTGACAACGAAATAATAAAGTTAAAACTGGCATTACCTGCTGCTGCTGCCATCAACAGTAATAATGATAATAATAATGACAATAATAACAGCAATGATAGCAGCAGATAAAGAAATTACAGATGTACAAAATAGATGGTGTTGTATATATCGATGCCTGGCGAAAGGAAATGCGACGAGACTGCATTAGCTACGAATACTGAGAAATGAGGTATGTCCTGGATGAAAGGTAGTGTACGGAGTGCGTACAGGGGTAATGGTGATAATTATTCCTGCTTTAGCCGATGTCTCATAAGCTGGAGATGTTATTTAGTTCTTTTACATATTAAACTAAACTAAACTGCGTCCGAACGGGCCTTGGAAGGCCCGACAGTCCCGACCGGCTGCGCGTGTCATCCTCAACCCAACAGGCGACACTGGATACGGATATGGAGCGGCGTGTGGTCAGTACACCGCTCTCCCGGCCGTATGTCAGTTTACGAGACCTGAGCCGCTACTTCTCATTCTCGTAGCTCCTCAGTTTTGTCTCACAAGGGCTGAGTGCACGAAGCTTGCCAACAGCGCTTAGCAGACCGGCAGACCTGATGGTCACCCATCCAAGTGATAGCCCAGCCCGACAGTGCTTAACTTCGGTGATCTGACGGCAACTGATCTCGAACATAATGCGCGAGATCATTTCAGAGTTGTTCTCCTGCTGCTGAAAAGGACTTCGTGAAAGTGACTGAACGATGGAGTGGGACTGAAAGGATTTTGCCCTGATGGGAACGGGTGTTGTTCAGACAAGAGCGTTAAGTTCACGGACAATAATGGGGACCAGTGTACTTAAATAAGACAGTAGAGAAGACAAATGGAATGGAAATCTTTGCTCTTGTCTCCACGCAGCCAGTATAGTTATTCATGTGAAAGTCAAATACACTCCTGGAAATTGAAATAAGAACACCGTGAATTCATTGTCCCAGGAAGGGGAAACTTTATTGACACATTCCTGGGGTCAGATACATCACATGATCACACTGACAGAACCACAGGCACATAGACACAGGCAACAGAGCATGCACAATGTCGGCACTAGTACAGTGTATATCCACCTTTCGCAGCAATGCAGGCTGCTATTCTCCCATGGAGACGATCGTAGAGATGCTGGATGTAGTCCTGTGGAACGGCTTGCCATGCCATTTCCACCTGGCGCCTCAGTTGGACCATCGTTCGTGCTGGACGTGCTTCATCCAGTCCCAAACATGCTCAATGGGGGACAGATCCGGAGATCTTGCTGGCCAGGGTAGTTGACTTCCACCTTCTAGAGCACGTTGGGTGGCACGGGATACATGCGGACGTGCATTGTCCTGTTGGAACAGCAAGTTCCCTTGCCGGTCTAGGAATGGTAGAACGATGGGTTCGATGACGGTTTGGATGTACCGTGCACTATTCAGTGTCCCCTCGACGATAACCAGTGGTGTACGGCCAGTGTAGGAGATCGCTCCCCACACTGTGATGCAGGGTGTTGGCCCTGTGTGCCTCGGTCGTATGCAGTCCTGATTGTGGCGCTCACCTGCACGGCGCCAAACACGCATACGACCATCATTGGCACCAGGGCAGAAGCGACTCTCATCGCTGAAGACGACACGTCTCCATTCGTCCCTCCATTCACGCCTGTCGCGACACCACTGGAGGCGGGCTGCACGTTGTTGGGGCGTGAGCGGAAGACGGCCTAACGGTGTGCGGGACCGTAGCCCAGCTTCATGGAGACGGTTGCGAATGGTCCTCGCCGATACCCCAGGAGCAACAGTGTCCCTAATTTGCTGGGAAGTGGCGGTGCGGTCCCCTACGGCACTGCGTAGGATCCTACGGTCTTGGCGTGCATCCGTGCGTCGCTGCGGTCCGGTCCCAGGTCGACGGGCACGTGCACCTTCCGCCGACCACTGGCGACAACATCGATGTACTGTGGAGACCTCACGCCCCACGTGTTGAGCAATTCGGCGGTACGTCCACCCGGCCTCCCGCATGCCCACTATACGCCCTCGCTCAAAGTCCGTCAGCTGCACATACGGTTCACGTCCACGCTGTCGCGGCATGCTACCAGTGTTAAAGACTGCGATGGAGCTCCATATGCCAAGGCAAACTGGCTGACACTGACGGCGGCGGTGCACAAATGCTGCGCAGCTAGCGCCATTCGACGGCCAACACCGCGGTTCCTGTTGTGTCCGCTGTGCCGTGCGTGTGATCATTGCTTGTACAGCCCTCTCGCAGTGTCCGGAGCAAGTATGGTGGGTCTGACACACCGGTGTCAATGTGTTCTTTTTTCCATTTCCAGGAGTGTATATCAAAGAGTAGAACGTCACAGATATAGGCATTCATAACCAGTTCGGGGCTTTGTGAGCTTTTCTGAGAAAAGATAACATCACTGTAATCAATAATTGGAAGTTTCTTTTTTAGGTTAAAAGATAAGAATTTTTATATTTTTGTAAGGTATGGGGAGATGCTGATGCCTTCTTGCACATTGCTGTTACGTGCTCAGTCCAATTCAGATTATCAGATTTTATTCCTCCTAGACTCTCTGTTGAAGGAGAGATGTTAATAGTTGCCCCATTTAGGGTTAACACAAGGAATACCAAGAGCAGGGGTACTTCGTGACCATATTTTGAAAATACTGTTATCTAGTCAGTTACTCTAAATTTAATAATTATGAAAGTAATATATATATTGTTTTTAGTGAATTCTTCTACCAGAACCAATAAGTGTTTAAATTTTTCAGTTAAACTTAACGCAAAAATTTCAGCCTTATGGTAGATGTAACTTTCCAAATGTATGTGATACTCAACAGTTTCAGATCCAGGACATTACTTAACACCCATATCAGTTTAAAAACTATCTACCGAGTGAAATTATGAAGTAAGAGATGTATTGTATGTGCGAAACCGTTAATGCATTTTGAAAGTCATTTTGCGTGGACTTAAGTACCCCCCGCCTCTAGCCCTGGCAATACGCGTAATGGAAAATGCGTTGGTATTGCTAGAGTTAAAGATGGTAGGGATTCCCAATAATTCGAACTAATGAGCCTAGAATGATCAAGCAGTAGTGCTTGGATTTTGGACCGGTTGAGCTATTTAGTATGCGTAATGGAAAATGTATTGGTATCGCTAGAGTTGAAGATGGTAGCGATTCCCAATAATTCTAACTAATGAGCCTAGAATGGTCAAGCAGTACTGTTTGGATTTTGGACGAGTTGATATTTAACCTTGTATCCGGTGTCCATCTTGATAGAGCACAAAGCTCGGTAAGAAAGAAAAGATCCACCTTGGTTATAACAAAATTGAGAACATGCTGAGGAAATAGAGACTGTTGCCCTCTAGGTTCGAAAAGCAACACGTAAATATCGACAGGTAAAAGTCCACAGAAATTCGTACTGTTATAAAAAGATAAATGCGTGAAGCGTACCATAAATTATATCGCATATTGTCTCTATCTAAATACACTACTGGCCCTTAAAATTGTTACACCAAGAAGAAAAGCAGATGATAAACGAGTATTCATTGGACAAATATATTATACTAGAACCCACATGTGATTACATTTTCTCGCAATTTGGGCGCATAGATCCTGAGAAATCAGTACCCAGAATAACCACCTCTGGCCGTAAAAATGGCCTTGATACGCCTGGGCATTGAGTCAAACAGAGCTTGTATAGCGTGTACAGGTACAGCTGCCAATGCAGCTTCAACACGATACCACAGTTCACCAAGAGTAGCGACTGCCGTTATGTGACGAGCCAGTTGCTCGGCCTCCATTGACCAGACGTTTTCAATGGGTGAGAGATCTGGAGAATGTGCTGGCCAGGGCAGGAGTCGAGCATTTTCTGCATCCAGCAAGGCCCGTACAGGACATGTAAAATGCGGTCGTACATTATCCTGCTGAAATGTAGAGTTTCGCAGGGATCGAATGAAGGGTGGAGCCACGGGTCGTAACACATCTGAAATGTCCACTGTTCAAAGTGCCGTCAATGCGAACAAAAGATGACCGAGACGTGTAACCAATGGCACCCGATACCAGCACGCCGTGTGATACGCCAGTATGGCGATGAAGAACACACGCTTCCAATGTGCGTTCACCGACATGTCGCCAAACACGGATGCCTCCATCGTGATACTGTAAACGGAAACTAGATTCATCCGAAAAAAATGACGTTTTGCTATTCGTACACCCAGGTCCTGTCTGTGATGCAGCGTCAAGGGTAACCGCAGCCATGGTCTCCGAGCTGATAGTCCATGCTGCTGCAAACGTCGTCGAACTGTTCGTGCAGATGGTTGTTGTCATGCAAACGACCCCATCTGTTGACTCAGGGATCGTGACGTGACTGGACGATCCGTTACAGCCACGCGGATAAGATGCCTGTCATCCCGACTGCTAGTGATACGAGGCCGTTGGGTTCCAACACGGCGCTCCGTATTACCCTCCTGAACCCCCCGATTCCATATTCTGCTAACAGTCATTGGATCTCGACCAACGCGAGCAGCAATGTCGCGATACGATAAACCGCAATCGCGATAGGCTACAATCCGTCTTTTAACAAAGTCGGAAACGTGATGGTACGCATTCCTTCTCCTTACACGAGGCATCACAACAACGTTTCACCAAGCAACGCCGGTCAACTGCTGTTTGCGTATGAGAAATCGGTTGGAAACTTTCCTAATGTCAGCAAGCTGTAGGTGTCGCCACCGGCGTCAACCTTGTGTGAATGCTCTGAAAAGCTGTTCCTTTGCATATCACAGCATCTTCTTCCAGTCGGTTAAATTTCGCGTCTGTAGGACGTCATCTTCGTGATGTAGCAGTTTTAATGGCCAGAAGTGTATGTTATTGTTAATCAGAAAATATTTTAATAATTAGCGGTTATTGCTTCTGGTAATCATTTAGATTCTTACGTTTGCTGTGTTAAATTCATTTATGGAAATTGCAGCTGATGCATTTTCGTTTGTTTCGAGTATGTATGTATTGTGCTGTTTACTAACTTGCCACAGGATTACTTCACCGAGTCTTATAATCAGTTATTGCAATTAATAATATTTTCTGCCTTACCTAGCGTAAGAGCATGATTTTAAAAGCAGGGGATAAGATGTATCTGTCTCTGCCCCTAACACACTACATCGTAGACAGAAGTTATTACAAAATTGCGTGCGAAATCCCTCACCGTAATCAAACAGCAAACAGTTTGGATTAACATCAGCTCTCATTTAGTTGTTCTCATACTGTGTAACTGGGAAAATGACTGTTGGTTCTTCGTTGCACGTAGCCAGTCCTGCAACACAAAAAATATTTAAAGTCCGCTCAGACATGTGAGAGAAAATATTAGCATTTGTTGCGGTGATACGAGCGTTGTTGAAAAGAAAAAGCCTTAAATTCAATTTTGCCGCTTAATGGCGGCGATCTGGTCGTTCAGGTTCTGCTAGATTATTTGGTCGTGGGTATGCAATGAATACTGAAATAATGCACGGCACACAAAACTACGGAATAAAGGCAGGAAATAACTTGTTTTAATCAATTATCTCTTTAACAGTTAATTCACTGCATATACGGTTAAGAGACCTGATACGGCTACGTAAGCCATCACATCTACTAGATCAAGAGATACGATGAATAAGAGAAGAGGAGCAGATATTGTCTCCTCTACATGTAGAAAAATTATTGATGATAATTCTCATCAATACAGTTAGCATAACACGTCTATACGATGCATATCATCTGTGATTCAGTACATTAATAACTTTTACGAAATAAAGTATTATGATAATAGGTTTGACCACATGTCCACATGATGTTTTCTGCTAATTTGATAGATTATCATTGTAGAATTTAGTCGAATTGCATTTTATGATAACATATTGAAATATCTTCACGAGAACACGAGAAAATTCTGTTCCTACATAAGATCAGTGAGCAGTTCGAAGGCTCCTATGCAATCATCTGTGGCAATAAAAGGCAGTAAATGGAAATATTAAGTTTTAAATCTTTCACACGAGATGCTCATATATAGGCACCAGTACCTTCATTTGACAATCGGACAGACTGCCTCCTGGAGGACATAAAAATAGGCACCCCTGGCGTTTTGATTAGATATTTTTCTAAATATTTTTGAAAGATATCTTGCTTGTTATTATATTCTTCAGGGTTCAATTAAAAAAATGGCTCTGAGTACTATGAGACTTAACAGCTGTGGTCATCAGTCCCCTAGAACTTAGAACTACTTAAACCTAACTAACCCAAGGACTTCACACACATCCATGCCCGAGGCAGGATTCGAACCTACGACCGTAGCGGTCACGCGGTTCCAGACTGTAGCGCCTAGAACCCCTCGTCCACTCCAGCCGGTGTTCAGGGTTAAAGTATCCCTTTTGGAGTCGTTCTTGGAAACAAGGCGAGCCGGCCGGAGTGGCCGTGCGGTTCTAGGCGCTGCAGTCTGGAACCGAGCGACCGCTACGGTCGCAGGTTCGAATCCTGCTTCGGGCATGGATGTGTGTGATGTCCTTAGGTTAGTTAGGTTTAATTAGTTCTAAGTTCTAGGCGACTGATGACCTCAGAAGGTAAGTCGCATAGTGCTCAGAGCCATTTGAACCAATCAAACAAGGCGACCAATACTTCACCAAGAACGCCTGTTCCAATTGTTCGTAAGTACTGCAGTTTTTCACAGTGAGCGGGTTGGCCCTGAATCTAGGTAGTGCTGAACTGAATTTTTTTATAATCTGTCCATATTTATGGTGAAACGCCTTTAAAAAATTTAGTAATCAAGAAGGGATGTCTTGTATTGTCATACAGAGAGAAAATACGAAATAGCCTTTGCTATAGCAGGTTCTCCTCCATTAAAATTGAGGACAGCTTCGGTGCCACTCGGATAACTCAAGCTCTATGTTTGGAATATGTATTAAGTTTTTCTATTTTGTATTTCCTTGTCCTGCAGTACAGACTCTGGCCGTGAACATGTCACCTATTCTAGCAATTAAAGGAGGAGTGCAATGTACACTGCTCTTGACTGTTGACAATTCGCTACATACGCCTTTCATATGTGTAGTCAACTTATCTCGTCATTCAGTAACGTCTTTGGTTAGGACAGTTCTAATTGGATTACATTCATGATTAAGTTCCTTTCTGGCAGTACACTGCTCAAATACCACTTCCATGTTAACCAGTTGTATCACTATGTTTCCTTCAATATCTAACTGTTCGGTTATCTCTGTATCTTTATTGTTAGCCATTTTGAAAGTCTGTCGGAAAACATCTTTTCAATTTTTCCTGCAATTTTTCGTCTTGATTAACAGTCAGGATGTTAACTGTCATACATAATGGTTAAAAGGTATGCTCGATTTCAGTTGGAGCCTTCTGAAGTGACTGGACATCAGAAATTAATTGCTTAATTGCTCTAGCATATCTTCGTATGCCTCTTTCTATCCCAAATATTCGGCTGAAATATTCGTAAGAGTACTGTTTATTTGAGTGCCTAATCCTTCATCAGATTCATCCATTCGCAAGTCCCATTCCTTTAGAATTGCCTCCAATCGTCCATGTGGATCTTGGACCAACGACACTGGTAAACAATGGATTTTGCTCCTAAATGGAAGTAGCAGCTATTGACTAAACACAATGCACCGATTTTAAAAATTCCATTAGAGATCAGTAATTGGTTTTCGTTTCTGAAGTATCTTGTTTTGTTAGGTAAGTTACTCTTATAATGAGACCTCATTGTTCTTTCATATTATATATATCTTTTTTTTTAATTTCAGGTTTGCGTCATTCCCTCTGCGCTAGTGATTAATTTTGCATTTAAATGAACAGTTGTGACCGTTTCAGTAACATTTGCGGGGAGCTCATATTTATAACACGTAAGAGGAAGATAACTCCTGTTGTCTGCAAAGTTTATCAACTGTAGTTTGGATGCAAGGTGAACAACCAGGAGAAAGGATGGACTCTTCGCTTCTACCGTAATTCCGTGCTGTGTATCTTAGGGAGTGGCTGAATAAGAAACAAACACCTATGCTATTTGCAGTGCCCATGGTTTGGTGAGAAACAGAGAACCATTCTGCGTCTGTTATTTTTGTGCAACGCCATCAATAAAAAGTGTGACAATGGTGAAGAAAGGAGGATTGTGTATCCAAACTCGCCATCAGCACTTCGTCCTTTTCTCCACAGCCCCGAGTTGCCTTTTACACTAGGCCCTGTATATTGAACTATGGGAGAAGATGAAGAAGAAATTTGGTCATCTCCTAATGAACCTGGGATACAAGATGAAGATTTTACAGTTAATGAGAGATTCCTCGTCCTACACAGGAAGAACTCGATGTCCTTCTTGAGGATCTTGAACTCAGAAAGGCGAAAGCAGTACGTTTTGGTTCCCGGATGAAAGAGCGGAATTCAATTGTTGCTGAAGTTAGCAGCACAAGGCTTTTGTAGGCATTTTTTCAAAGACTGGAACCAACTGTCTCTGCAACAATATTGATGGGTTACTCACAGCATTGGGAATTGAACACTACCCGTATGAGTAGAGGATTTTCATAGAAGAGGAAATTTGCAGAATATATATATCCTTCTGGAAATTTCCTCTTTCGAGATTTTTAGGATTGCCTTTTCTCTGGTAACGCTACTCCTTTCTAGCGATGTGCTGACGGAAGCTCTCCCCATGTTCATAATGCATAGATACAAGTAGAAATGATGTTTGTAACAAATATTCAGAAGTTACGTGCATATAGCTGGACGTGCCCTATGCAGAAAACATACTGAGTAGTTAGCTATACACATAAAACAATTTCTTCGTCAGTTACTTCTTTATTATGCTACAACGCGTTTCAATGGTTAACACCATCATCTTCTGGTGGAAAACTGTTTATTTACATGGACGGTACTGGTTAAGAGTACAGACGTCTTTTCACAGTCGCTGTCCCAGAGCAGTGTAGTTTATTTTGCGTCTTTTGAGGGACGGTAGAGCTGTAGAAGATCTGCGTACTGTTCCACGATATATGTTTTCTGCACTACACAGCTGCACACGATTTATGTCCTCTCCGTTGCACAGCTGAACGAACATGGTAATTATCATCAGACTGCGCTATATCAGGAGGATCCTGAGGTTCGGCGAACATTTGGCTCATTGCGTCTGCCAAGTATTTAAGCTCTGTCACTGGCAGAACACTCGAAACATAGGCGACTTGCCTACACTAATCATCAAACTCCTGTGACAAAACGGCATACATTCTCGAATTGGAAGTAATCATCTGGACAATAAAATGACGAAGAAAACCAGAAATGGGGAACATTCCTGAGTGCTTGCTTCCAAGCATCATAGGCAGACTGCTGGCTATTAGACCACTCGAATCGTTCTTAACGACGCAGTCGATTCGAGGGGGTGGATAGTTTGTCAAAATTCGTCACAAACTTCCTAAAAGAAAATACCATGCTGTTCAAATGTGTTTGAAATCCTATGGGGCTCAACTGCTAAGTCATCAGTCCCTAAGCTTACACACTATTTAATCTAAATTATCCTAAGGACAAACACACACACCCATGCCCGAGGGAGGATTCGAACCTCCGCCGGGACCAGCTGCACAGTACCATGCTGTCGATCCAGGCCAATCCTGATGTGTCGACAGAAGTGCCGACACAGTGTATTTTGAGGGGGCCGATAGGCAGGCTTTCTAACGCAGACGGGCGTGAATTCTGGAACAGGATAACTATTGAATGGTAGCAATAAAAGTACGTAGCTGCTTTATACTTAACTTTAATGACTCCTTGTGATACATCTCTCTTGACTATACAAATGCGACTCGTAAGATACATGCACTGTTACAATTGGCGCCTTGCTAGGTCGTAGCCATGGACTTAGCAGAAGGCTATTCTAACTGACTCTCGGCAAATGAGAGGAAGGCTTCGTCCGTATTGTCGCTAGCAATGTCGTCCGTTCAACTGGGGCGAGTGCTCTATCGTATATCGAGACCTGCCTTGTGGTGGCGCTAGGTCTGCGATCACACAGTGGCGACACGCGGGTCCGATATGTACTAAATGGACCGCGGCCGATTTAAGCTACCACCTAGCAAGTGTGGTGCCTGGCGGTGACACCACAAATCCCTTCTTATCCTGGGGTGGCGTAAAATTATCAATCAGTCCGGAGCCGCGCTGCTGCTACGGTCGCAGGTTCGAATCCTGCCTCGGGCGTGGATGTGTGTGATGTCCTTAGGTTAGTTAGGTTTACGTAGTTCTAAGTTCTATGGGACTGATGACCACAGCAGTTGAGTCCCATAGCGCTCAGACCCATTTGAACCAAAATTATCAATCTGGTACCGCACACCGCGGAATTTGAATCCTCGCCAGATGTCAGTTACCTAGCACTTAGAGCTACTCACACCAAACTAACCTGAGGACATCACACACATCCATGCCCGAGGCAGGATTCGAACCTGCGACCGTAGCGGTCGCGCGGCTCCAGACTGTAGCGCCTAGAACCACTCGGCCACACCGGCCGGCTATTCTGAAAGGAACCATGTTTAGCTTCTACTACTTCTAGCCACTGCTGAAAATTTTCACTGGTTTCCACTCTTCAGCCAGAAGTATTTGGTGGTACGCCTGATTCAGGTCCAAACCGGTGAAATACCGCGCTCCAGTAAAGTAAGTGAAGCATATGTCTAGGTTAGGGAAGGGAAATGACTCCAAAACCACCTTCTCATGCAAAACTATGTAATCGACAATGGGCCCATGCACATCGCATTGGCCGTGAGGACTGAAAATATGGATGAGACATATGGAGAAGTAGATGGGCTAATCTCGCTTTCCGAGAGTAACTTTTCAACGATCCGCCTCAGCTTTCGCGTATCGGCTATTGATAGGCGGTAAGGAGGTCACCGCACCGAGATCTGATCGGTGAGTTGGATTCGATACTCTGCTCTATGCAGTGCTCCCAACTAGCCGGTCAGATTTTCCGGGTGTTAACACAACAACTCTAGTAATCGCTGTGCGTCATTCTGCCCCAAATGGCTGACATAGAACTCGCTGGAATTTACGTTATTGACTGCATAACGTTGATCGTGGTTGCACAACTGAAGCCTTTCACTTGGACAAAACTTAAGAAGATCTTGTCCCCTGAATAGTACAACACACCACCTGTGTAGATAATCATAACCCAACAGTAAATCAACAGGTAACTCATAAGCGGCGAGGAGTTGAACAGGCCATGTAAATTGTTGAACTCTCAAATCATGTCACCTAACAAGAGGTACGACAACTGTAGGAATGTGTTTTTAGACTGACATGAAACGTGAAAATTTACAAGTATGCCAATTCTCAGTACATCAAGTGTAATTTTTCAAAGAAACTCTGCTACCGGAATCCAAAAATCTACAGACCGGTTGTAGCCTCCTCCTTCCTAATCAGCCTGTAGCATTGTAGATAAATGACTGTGATTGTGTATGTCTAACGAAATTCTCCAGTGAGTAAGGCTATCGTTACCGTAGGAAAATAACGCTGGTTGGTACTGGGAACGTGCACAACACGTCCTTTTGAAGGAAGAATCTATTATAAATCTAATCCAAACACTGATAGTAATTTTGAAATGGGTGAAACTGGTGCAATCGCTCACGAACCACACAGCGGTGAAAAGGATACCACGTAATATTCAATACAAAGAGTACTGATTAGCCAAAAGGGGATAATTAAACGGTCTCTAGTCCACTAGGGTAATGAATAGCTGAATCCTAAGGAAGGTAACGGAAAAAGATAGTTAAGCAAATAATCACGGGTGTAACAACAGAAGGTTGTCACGCTTTTCCACAACACAACATTTGGTATCCCGCCTAGGAGGCGGCGCGTGGGTAGGAACGGGAAAAGGTAATATAAGTCGGTACAGCAAGAACGAGGTTTACTGGTGCAAAAACAAGGTGATAAACGATTACATAACTTTGTACGTAGGTGCGATGCTGGAGCGAAGTGTCCCGGCCGGCTGCACCTGATGGAATGGGGTGAAGCAGTCGCGGAGCTCGTAGACCTCGACAGCACCGGCTAGAGGGCGCTGTCGTCTGTGTCTCTCGTAGTGCCAACTTGAGAAACTATTCGGTGGCATCATTGCTATCGATACCACACAACAGTTACAAAGAACATAAAAGAACCTGACACGATCTGAGTTTGCATTTATTTGTTCTCAAGTACAAAATTTTGAAATCAAAGTTAAATGAATTTGCTGGTTAAATAAATGACTGACTGTAACTGAAACTTCGTTACATAGAAAAATGCCTTTCAGTAACCTCAGCATAATGTGATGCAAAACATGGGAAATGCAAGCAATTTACTTTTAATAATTGAAAGAGTGAATTGAATTCACTTTAAACAAACAAACAACTGATTTGATTTTAACATAAGAACAATAAAATGTGTACCAAGGCAGCAGAAGTCACTCGCTATGCTAAATACCGACTAAATGAAATTGTGCACTCTTAATTTGTGCTGTATCTTTTGTTATTAGTTTTGCCAGTGAAATTTTACGTTACTTTGAGTGAGTGAAGTTAATTCGTGAAATTAATTAGTTTAGTCTCTGTTACGCAATACTGTTACTGAAGCAGAAAAATTTAGATTGAAAGTGGTCATTAGCAAACAAACAAAACTGGCAGTAATTAGTTAATGAATATTCATATTTTTACTACACTCGGTGATTGCATGGAAAGAAAGGGACCCTGCTTGCTAGTAATGTCTGAGGACAATGACATCGCAGTTGCTCTACAAGATTTTACCTTAGCAGATTATTTTTCGAGAAAGTTAGTCATTAAACGTTGTTAAAAATGTCAGGGCTAACACCTGTACAATGTCGGTTATACTCTGTCAGTTAACAGTCTTACGATGTTGTAGCTGTCCGGAAGACGAAGACTGTAGCCGACGACAATGCTGAGCTGCTGCTGCTGGCTGAGAGCGACAAGACGTCTCCAGAGCCACGCGTTGTTATGGGGCAGGCAACAGTTTGAATTGCAGCTTCCTCCGCCTGTCCAACCCGACCGTGTGCCCAGTACTCGCTGGTTAACAAAGTAGGTGCGCCTACATTGGCGCGATCATGTGATCACAACTGCACACCGCGTCTGCGGGAGCGCCCAGCAGACACTTCCGCACTCTTACAAAACTCAAGCCGCTATGTCTCCTCTTTCCTGCGACAGAGGCTCTCCACACGCAAAGATAAACAACGGCACAGTTACTGCCATTTCGTCGTTGCTATCGACACACCCCAACACAGTTTTTAAAGTACCGCTACCAGTCACAAACCTGGTCAACTATTGTATTACTTACTTGCTTAGCGACATTTTTCGAGGGAATACCTCATCTTCAGGCTAAATGCCTTTACAAAAATAATTTTACAATAAAGTCATAATGATGTTACATAGTCTTTTCAGAAATACTGTCGTTATCCTGTATAAGAAGAGAAAACTTAGTGAGGGGGGATGTCACTTTGGAAGCTGGACTGATGTTCGCATGAAACAGACGGCCACTCACTTTGTTCTTCTAGCGTGGCAGTCTCGTTGTGATCCACTGAGGTGTTTCCATTTCCGTGGCTGTCTTGGCTTTCTTGGTCACTGTTCGCAGATTTTCACAAACGTAACAGTAACTTGGAAACACGATCACAAACAAATCCGTAGTGCAGTGGTCAAGATGGCGGTCGAAATACGGCTGGTTTCGATGTAACTATCGATTTGTCAATCTTTGTGGTGTCAGACGTTTACATGTCTTCTGCAGGTCTTATTATCGTATTACAGATGTAAGTTGACGAAATACAAATTGAGCACCTGTTACAATATTATTGAACACACCATGATATAGAATATTTATTTTACGTATTTCTAAGCTCTTGCTGGGGCTAGAGTCAAACGACTGTCGTGTTATGTATCTTTTATTCTGAGAGTACTGTAGCGAAATTGGAAAAGAAATGTGAATTTTTGAAGTCTGTCATTTCATTCAGGATCTTGTAATTCCCCATGTGGCCATGGATGAATATTTACATTTCTTCCAGCTCTTTTCTAAATTATGTAGTACTCTGAGATCGTAGTCTATCGTAACACCCTATGACAACCTCTTCATCTCACAAGGGGAAGGCCTCGGACACGGCCAACCGATTCGGCTCAGACTAGGTAGGTCTCTTGTGTACTACCTAAAACGAAGGAATCTAAGATATTTTGGGTCAACACACCCGCATTTCTGAGAAAATCACCCCTAAAGGTTATGACGAGCAAACGATTCAAAATTGGCGGGATAAATAGATAATTGTAAATAGAGCATCTTTCATCATCAGGTATAGGGTCCGAAAACGCATACTTTTCCAGATATCGAGGAAAGAAACTTTTACAACTGCCGCTTCTGTACCCACATGGTAAACGCTTTTCGCCGACAGCGCCGACAGCGCCGGTAATGCCGGCACGGTTGCTCAGCGTGTTCGGTCAGAGGGTTGGCTGCCTTCTGTAATAAAAAGAACTGAGTTAATCGATCAACAAAGAACTTAAACGAATGTCGTACGACGTCCGTCCCGAGCAGATGCAACGAACAAAAGCGAAAAAAATGAGATTTAAAAAGAAAAAAAGCCAAGGTAACTGGCTAGAAATCGGGGAACCCGGGTTCGAATAGCATAAAAACATAGAGAATGTTGTTCTTTTCGTTTATATTTTTTCATATCTCAATTGACAGGGGTAGGAGGGTTAATAAAGCAAGTAAAATGGTTCAAATGGCTCTGAGCACTATGGGACTTGACTTCTAAGGTCATCTGTCCCCTAGAACTTAGGACTATGTAAACCTAACTAACCTAAGGACATCACACACATCCATGCCCGAGGCAGGATTCGAAACTGCGACCGTAGCGGTCGCGCGGTTCCAGATTGTAGCGCCTAGAACCGCTTGGCCACACCGGCCGGCAATAAAGTAAGTAAATCAACAATGAATGATAGTAATAAGGTAGGCAAATAAATTTCTCAAACCTCTTGGGATAGCAAACAACTAAAAAGTTACTATAGGTCACTTTACAATGGCTCTTCCAGTTACTGTTACGTGTCCTCACTGTTCTCCGAAAAACTAGATGGATGGTATTTGTCATATAAACATTCGAAACAAATATACTCACGGCACCAAGAACATCTAATGTATGCAATCATTCGACAGCTACACTGTTCCTTCCGAAGAGTCGGCGGAAAACAAACTTGGTTTACGTTTAAAAATATGTCTTTTACGGGAACTAATTTTGATGCGTAGTTATAGCATCCGTGCGGTTGTGCAATTCCCGCTAGGTTTCCAGAAGCACACTGCAACTCTGAAGCTTGGAAATAAAGTTTTTAACCTGGCGATAGAAATACACATCACACGGTTGGCACACAGGTGTGGAGGTTGGCGGTATTACTTTTACTGTGCATGTCGGCTGACCCTCGCCATCTAAAACATTGTGTCATATATTGTAGTATTAATTTGTCCACTCCAGGAATCCAATATTAAACAAAACTTGTTATCAGAATCCTACGGTTTTAAAACATTCTCAAGAAATGTTATGTAAATCGCATTCGTTAGTTTTCCGGATTTGGAGCAGGTAATGTAAATATTTTTCAACAAGTCGGTTACACGATTGACCTCTTCTATAACCCGAGGACACAATGTAACATTCGTTTCTTGTAAACACAGGAAAACCTTAGGCAACACTTTGCCAGAGGCTGTGATGTCATATTACGCCGTGTACGAATGTGTTAAGTTTGTTTTTACTACTGCGACAAGGGTTCGTTTTCCTCCCTTATGCGATAACGTGCGTCGAATGTTCACCCAATACTCGCATCCTGTTTGATCGGTGTTGATTACTTAATCACGATTAAAACCGGTCACAAATGAAGCTGTTTGCGTGCTGAAAAGAGCCGCCACTTTCTGTATATCTTCTATATTTTGTACCTCCTTATGAGAGCCGTATTTAGTGACGTGCCGTTGACGAATTTTATGATCCGATTTGAAATTTATTGCCCAAGATAATGATGCAGCAAACGTAAAATCCTTGTTGGGCGTATATTGAAGCGCTGCACCTGCAGCCCACTCCTGAAGTAGTCCCGTTGTTACATTCTCGTTACGACAACGAGATTCAACAAATCGGTCGTGCACTTAATTATCGCCTGGTATTTGCCGTATCTTGTCCCTCCTTTAACGATATCTCTTTCCCACAATTTCAAGTGCTTCTTCTTTTTCAGGGCTCTTGTTGCTCCACTCTTTCACAATGTTTGTAAGTACCAATTGGATGATTCCTGGCTAGCGCTACCGCCTTTACTTTTAGTTAAGGGGTATACCGCCGTAGTTCAATCGTTTAGTAACCGGTTCGTAATACTCATCGGGAACAGTTGAAGCACATATTCCCAGTGACGTGGAGATTTCCAAAGTATTATGACCATTTTGCGATACAATATTCGGGATATCTTCCACTGAATCACCTTTTGCTTCATCTTCATGGTATAGTACTTAAGTATCAACCAAAGTCATTTCGTTCGTCAGCTCCAAAATTCGCTGGACGATAGCCGCTCCTATCAATCTGGAACGCCGAAAAACAGAACTGCCTGCTTCCGATAGTGCATTGATAATGCAACTGTCTTGCAACACTTAAACAGAGTGTCGGTAACTTCCCGCTTGTCATAGTCTGTGACAGGCTCCCAACTATATATTACAGCGCTAGTCGAAGGGTGTACATCCTTCATTATTCAGATTATGCACCTGAAAGGTATGACACAACAAACAATAACTAGTTACTACGGCATAAACAGACGAGGTAATTACTACAAACTACATACAGTACTCGTCAAATGTTACTTACGGAAGAACTCTGTATTCATTCACAAAACATCTTTCATTCGGCGCATTAACGATGGAAAAATCACTACACGTGTCCGCGAGGTTCGCGGCAACCTAATGACGGAAAACAACTCTTTCCGATTGACTTCTATAAGGCTCGTGCTGGACACCTTCACTCTTCCAGGTTCACAACTATGATATGACGAAGAGGCAACCGGGACAACATAACTCCTCCCGCGTGGATTCTGTCCCGTGCCTCGCTGTAAACAAGCGTCGCGCAGTTGGCTATGTGTGATCCCTCGTGAGGAATTCGCAGCACTCTTACTCGCAGTTGTTTTCATGCGACAAAGCTTAAAAGTTGAATACTTTTTATTTACTTACCTTATTAACCCTCCTATCCCTATCAATTGAGATATGGAAAAACACAAACGAAAAGAATAACATCCGCTAGGTTTCTTCGAGATTCCCAGCCATTTACCGTGGCCGTTGCGCTATCGGCGCTGTCGGAGTTGTTTTCATGTGACAAAGCTTAAAAGTTGAATACTTTTTATTTACTTACCTTATTAACCCTCCTATCCCTATCAATTGAGATATGGAAAAACACAAACGAAAAGAATAACATCCGCTAGGTTTCTTCGAGATTCCCAGCCATTTACCGTGGCCGTTGCGCTATCGGCGCTGTCGGCGAAAAGCGTTTACAATGGGGGTACAGAAGCGGCAGCTGTAAAAGTTTCTTTCCTCGATTTCTGGAAAAGTATGCGTTTGCGGACCCTGTACTTCATGATGAAAAATGCTCTATTTACAATTATCTATCGATCCCGCCAATTTTGAGTCGATTGCTCGTCATAACCTTTAGAGGCGATTTTCTCAAAAACGCGGGGGTGTTGACCCAAAATATCTTAGATTCCTTCGTTTTAGGCTGCTCACAAGTGAACTGCCAAATTTGAGCAGAATCGGTTGGCCGTATCTGAGGCCTTCCCCTTGTCAGAGTAGCTCTTGCTTCCTAGTCCTCAATTATTTGCTGGATGTATTCCAATCTCCGTCTTCCTCTCTACTTTTACCTCTGCAGCTCCCTCTAGTACCATGAAAGTTATTCCCTGATGTCTAACAAATATCTTCTAATCCCGTCCCTTGTTCTTCTCGGTGTTTCCCATATATTCGTTATCTCTCCCATTCTGCGCAGAACCTCCACATTCCTTACCTTATCACTCCACCTGATTTTCAACATTCATCTGTAACACCATCTACCAAATGCTTCGATTCTCTTCTGTTACGGTTTGCCCACAATTTGTTTCACGACCGCATAATGTGTAAATAGGTGGTTCGGGTTTTTATGTGGGTAACGTCACGTAACGCTCTGTATGAAAATCACTGGCTGTGCTGTGTGCAGTCTGTGGCTGGTTGGCATTGTTGGAATATTCGCTATTGTAGTGTTGGGCAGTTGGATGTGAACAGCGCGTAGCGTTGAGCAGTTGGAGGTGAGCCGTCAGCAGTGGTGGATGTGGAAGAGAGATGGCAGAATTTTGAGAGCGGACGATATGGACTGTGTCCATAAGAAAGAGTAAATTTGTAATACTGGATATCATGAACTTATATATATATATATATATATATATATATATATATATATATAATGACTTTAGAACATTATTAAGGTAAATACATTGTTTGTTCTCTATCAAAATCTTTCATTTGCTAACTATGCCTATCAGTAGTTAGTGCCTTCAGTAGTTAGAATCTTTTATTTGGCTGGCAGTATTGGCGCTCGCTGTATTGCAGTAGATCGAGTAACGAAGATTTTTGTGCGGTAAGTGACTCATGAAAGGTATAGGTTATTGTTAGTCAGGGCCATTCTTTTGTGGGAAAGTCAGATTGCGTTGTGCTAAAAATATTGTGTGTCAGTTTAGTGTTGATCAGAATACGTAAAGAGCGAAATGTCTGAGTACGTTCAGCTTTGTTCAGCTGTTTGAAAATCATATAACGTAAGTGGTTTACCAGCAGAGTCATTCATAAACTTTTCTAAGGGGACGTTTCAAATGCTTTACTCCAAACATACATTCTCAGAAATTTCTTCCTCAAATTAAGGCCTATATTTCATACTAGTGGAGTTCTCTTGGTCAGGAATTCCCTTATTCCCAGCACTAGCCAGCTTCTGATGTCCTCCTTGCTACGCCCGTCATTGGTTGTGTTGTTGCATACGTAGCAGAATTCCTTTGTGACCATCAATGTAAAGTTCCTCGCTATTCTTATTTCTGCTACTTCCCATTACTTTCATGTCTCTTCGATTCACTCTGAGTCCATATTCTGTTATTATTAGAACCTTCATTCCATTCATCAGATTCTGTAATTCTTCTCCACTTTCAGTGAGTATAGCAATGTCAGGATAGCAATGTCATCAGCGAATCTTATCATTGATATCCTTTCACCCTGAATTTTAGTTCCACTCGTGAACCTTGCTTTATTTCCTTCATTGCTTCTTCGATGTATAGGTTGAACAGTAGGGGAGAAAGACTGCATCCCTGTCTTACACCCTTTTTAACTCGAGCACTTCGTACTTGGTCCCCCACACTCTGCTTATTTTCTATTGCTTCTTGTACGTATTGTATATTACCCTGCTCCCGCTATAGCTTACCCCATATTTTCCTTATAATGTCGAAATTCTTGCAGCATTTGACATCGAATGCTTTTTGCAGGTAAACAAATCCTGTGAACGTGTCTTGATCTTTCATTAGTCTTACTTCCATTATCTACCTTATCGTGAAAACTGCCTCTCTGGGCCTACAACTTTTCTAAACCTAAGCTAATCGTAATCATATGCACCTTCAGTTTTCTTTTCCATTGTTATGTATATTATTACTGTCAACAACTTGGATGCATGCGCTGTTGTTCTGATTGTGCTATAATTCTCCCACTTATCGACTCCTGGAATCTTCAGAATTGTGTGGATGATATTTTTCAGAAAATTCGATGGTTTATCGCCAGACTCGTACGTTCTACACACCAACAACGTGAGTAGTCGTTTTGTTCTACACACCAACAACGGATGTAGTCGTTTTTTGATACTCTCCCCCCCCCCCCCCCCACCCCAACCAACAATGATTTTAGAAATTCTGCTGGAATATACGACACTGACAAATGCGAATGAATCGAAAGTTCCACGTAGGTATTTTTTTATTTCCAGAAGATACATTCCAATGGCGATAGGATTGTCTTTTTTTCCTTTTATAAACTGCATTAATGTCTCTCTAAGAAAATTTTTGTGAGCTGAAAACATAAAAAATTCTAGTAACATTTATGTCAATCACCTATCAAAAAGAACTGATAATATATCAAGACGTTGCATTCTGGTTGTCTCCCATCATTGTTCAATGACTCTCGACAATGTACATATAGTAAAATCCTTGCTTTGAGTAATAGAAAAATTTATGTAACTGGGTTTTGATATCGATGAAAACATTTTATTTCTCTGTTAAGAGAATGATTAACAAAGGAGCACAAATGACGCTCGAATCGTTTTCTCATAGAAAAATCGTGCTCCAGCCCGTTGAAAACGGCTTCTGAAAATCATAAAACCCTAAGATGATGTTATAATAAGAAATTTTATCTTATGCTAAGAAATTATACACAGCTGGGCAGTTAATTTTTGACTTATTAATTGGTATGCAGACAATACACAAAATTTACGTGTTCCTTCTACAATGATCAAAGAGAGGTAAGTGACTACATCAATGACAAGTGAATATAAAACATATACATAAAAAAGTAATGTAATCTATGTATAACCACCCACCCTCGTCTTCCTTGTAAAATGCGTTGGTATTTATATATCAAGTGATAAAAGATTTTATTTCTTTATTTTAAATACGATATTTAAATACTATCAAATTTTCTCGCATGTTGTACTTTCCATTAAAAAAGAAGTTGTGGTATAACCCACAAACTTCATATTGCACTGTTTCAATTTGCCTAATGGAAAACAGAAATTAGGTCATCAGTACTATAACAGGATTATTGGAATGTAGAATGTGCTGTGAGTTGAGGTGCAGTTTGTTATTTGGTTGCACAGTAATGAAAGCTTTTGAAAGGGGTATTAACAAACAAACACTGTGTATAAAGCTATTAATGCCAGGTGTCATTGAATATGTGCCATTTCGTTAATGAGATTCATATTAGTAACGTTAGGCAGCTGCAACATGTAATCATTCCATAGTTCTTTTTAAAACAAAAACTTTCAAAGGTCGAAGTGGATGGGAGAAATTTTGTTTAATTTCGCCTATAAGAATACTTCTAGATTACTGATTTCACCAAATAAAACGGATACGTCTTTATACAGAAATGTCAACTAGAAACAGACCTGGTTACTACGAAATGATGCGTCCCGCTCTCTGAAATGACATAACAGTATTTGTTGTTAGTAATTTTCCGAAACTGAAAACATAAATATTTCTTAACTCTCGAATAGCCTTCTATCAGTTACAAGACTAAAATTTGTAGCTGAATTGAGAACTTTTTGGGAGTCCGGAAGGAACAACTTATCTTGGTTGGAAGGACATTGACGGATGTAAACGTAACTTCACCTGTGCCCCGGGAAAGTGTGTTGCGTCCCTTGCATTTCATGTCTTAAAATTAATCACGTCACAGACATTATAAGTAGTAACTTCAGACTTCTCACCAGTGATTCGGTTATTCATAATGCTGTCTGAAAGATCTGCACAAATACTCAGCTCTCCAGAGATTTGCAACTTGCTATAAATGTTCAGAAATATGAAATTGTGTATTTCACGAAAAAAGGAAATAAATTTACTATCTAACAGTCAGAATTGGAAACAGTCAATTCCTGGATAAAACAATTTCTAATTGTATAAAATGGAGCAGTCACATAGATTCAATTGAAGGGAAAGAAGATACCAGACTTGAGTTAACTGGTAGAATACTGTGGAATGCAGTCAGTTTACAAGGCTGATAGCTTACAAACCACTCCTGCGATGATTTGAAAGTATTGCCAATTTGTATGAGGCCGTACTAGAACGGTTTAACAGGAGAAATTGAATGTAAGCAAATAAGAGCTGCGTGTGTGATCACAGGTTTGTTTGGCCAATTGAAAGTGATAGGTGACTGCTGAAAAAAGCGAAATGACACACGTTAAACAAAAGACACTAACCAATCCGTGATATTGTTTTTAAAAGGTCACAGGAAGAAACGATAAATTATTCACTTTTGAAGTTGCTCCTATCAGAATGGCGGCTGATACTGAGTTGTCTGCGTCCGCTGTACGTGTACCCAGTACGGTGATTCTTCTTTTTTCACTTCGACGCGGTTTCTCGTTGTAATCGTAGATCATGCTAACAAACGATGGACCGCTCCATTATAGCAGATTCTGGGCATGATATATATGTAGTGTAAGAGGTCCGAGCAGATGTAATTTCGACGTATTGCTCATGCGCTGCCTGCGATATGCAAGGTATAAGAGAATCGCTGTCCAGAGAGCAGTGTTGACTCAGTAGGAACTGTGTAGCTGTAACAGTAAGTTGTTGCTAGTCTGTGTCTGGTCTGGAGTCTGCTCTGGTCTGGTATAGTGTATCATGTTGGCTGGGCCGGTCGCGGTGCAGCTATACCGGAGCCTGAGTATTATTGTATAAGGTAAAAAACAGTCTCACGCACATCTAGTAATGTTATGTGAACTCCCATGTAAATCTTTTAAAAATGTCCTAATAATAATCTTTGTCATATAAAGTAATTTCCAACAAGCATTCATTTCAATTTAAAGAATTTACTAATTTCTCCAATCCATGACCATTCCGATTGTTGCAAAAGAAAAATCAGTTGCTTCCTTTCATAAATGACAAATCTATCGGCCACCATTGCACAGAGCTGTGACGGAAAAAGTTATTGTAAGAGCAGATAGTTGGCGACTTTATTGAGGTAAGAATTTTTGCTTTTTATTCAGAATGATCTTACAGGGCCGTGACGCAGCACTGCTGTCGTCCAAAATTTACTGGGTTACTGAATTTATTTTTTTATTACGAGGTTTAGGAATTTTTCTGTTTCGAGCTTACATTAAATTATAAAAGAATTTTGGGGGTACATTAAATGGGAAACAAATTTTGTGTGGAGGTTAAATGTGAATGAATTTCTGTAGGGAGGTTATAAATGGGAACCAATTTTGTTCTAAGGTTACACAAAAAAATACAATCATATTATTATTATTTATTAAAATTTTGCGGGGAGGTTACAGTAATGCAGCTTATACGGAGCTGTTCAGCCCATATGGGCATTAAAATACACTCCTGGAAATTGAAATAAGAACACCGTGAATTCATTGTCCCAGGAAGGGGAAACTTTATTGACACATTCCTGGAGTCAGATACATCACATGATCACACTGACAGAACCACAGGCACATAGACACAGGCAACAGAGCATGCACAATGTCGGCACTAGTACAGTGTATATCCACCTTTCGCAGCAATGCAGGCCGCTACTCTCCCATGGAGACGATCGTAGAGATGCTGGATGTAGTCCTGTGGAACGGCTTGCCATGCCATTTCCACCTGGCGCCTCAGTTGGACCAGCGTTCGTGCTGGACGTGCAGACCGCGTGAGACGACGCTTCATCCAGTCCCAAACATGCTCAATGGGGGACAGATCCGGAGATCTTGCTGGCCAGGGTAGTTGACTTACACCTTCTAGAGCACGTTGGGTGGCACGGGATACATGCGGACGTGCATTGTCCTGTTGGAACAGCAACTTCCCTTGCCGGTCTAGGAATGGTAGAACGATGGGTTCGATGACGGTTTGGATGTACCGTGCACTATTCAGTGTCCCCTCGACGATCACCAGTGGTGTACGGCCAGTGTAGGAGATCGCTCCCCACACCATGATGCCGGGTGTTGGCCCTGTGTGCCTCGGTCGTATGCAGTCCTGATTGTGGCGCTCACCTGCACGGCGCCAAACACGCATACGACCATCATTGGCACCAAGGCAGAAGCGACTCTCATCGCTGAAGACGACACGTCTCCATTCGTCCCTCCATTCACGCCTGTCGCGACACCACTGGAGGCGGGCTGCACGATGTTGGGGCGTGAGCGGAAGACGGCCTAACGGTGTGCGGGACCGTAGCCCAGCTTCATGGAGACGGTTGCGAATGGTCCTCGCCGATACCCCAGGAGCAACAGTGTCCCTAATTTGCTGGGAAGTGGCGGTGCGGTCCCCTACGGCACTGCGTAGGATCCTACGGTCTTGGCGTGCATCCGTGCGTCGCTGCGGTCCGGTCCCAGGTCGACGGGCACGTGCACCTTCCGCCGACCACTGGCGACAACATCGATGTACTGTGGAGACCTCACGCCCCACGTGTTGAGCAATTCGGCGGTACGTCCACCCGGCCTCCCGCATGCCCACTATACGCCCTCGCTCAAAGTCCGTCAACTGCACATACGGTTCACGTCCACGCTGTCGCGGCATGCTACCAGTGTTAAAGACTGCGATGGAGCTGCGTATGCCACGGCAAACTGGCTGACACTGACGGCGGCGGTGCACAAATGCTGAGCCGCAGCTAGCGCCATTCGACGGCCAACACCGCGGTTCCTGGTGTGTCCGCTGTGCCGTGCGTGTGATCATTGCTTGTACAGCCCTCTCGCAGTGTCCGGAGCAAGTATGGTGGGTCTGACACACCGGTGTCAATGTGTTCTTTTTTCCATTTCCAGGAGTGTACATGCGGACAACAACGGCGATCGCAAGGAAGCACACGCCATTTGTATTTGACCAAAGGCGCTATAATTTATTATGAATAACAAAAAATGACATGTGGAAACCTCTCACAATGCCACAATTTATAGATTCTGTCTTTCCTTCGTACTATTTGTATAATGGACATTACAGCTCATAATGTTCTTATTAGTACCTGTGCCACAGTATACTTTCAGTAGTAGTGAGTCTTCTTACACTTACCCACTCGCCTCTACACCACTGTGCACACAGACAGTTAATTGTTAGTGTCCTCTCCTTCAACTTTCCGCACTCCTCGTGGAGCGTGCAGCCACCCAAGACAACTCTTTTACACAACTACTAGCTTCGTAGAAAACACGACCTCATCTCTCTACTTCTCTAAGACTATTTAAATATTAATTCGAATGTCAACAGCACTCATACGACGGCAGAGATATACATGGTGTAACCAAATTCCCTCTGCAGACGTTGAGGACTCGTACTGGGAACGAAGACGGTTACATTTAGCATAAAAACTCATATAAACCAAGGTTTCAGAGTTCACGTATTTTCGGTGCCACTGCCTAGCGCATCACGTGCGACACTCATCGATCACCTGGTGAACCATAGTAACTGGAAATGTGTTTACATGCCACTCAGGTGAGTTTGTGATCAGCCCAGAGAGATTTGTACCTGCTGTTGCCATTGTAGTCTTCATTCATATTGCACTATTGCCAAAATATGTGGTTCGAAAACGACGGCGTAACGCCCCATATTTCACATGCGGTCCGAAATCATGTGGACCAAGGTTTTCAGATAGGTCCTGGTGGTCCGACTGCTTTGGCAGCACGTTCTCTCATTTGGACCCGCAGGACTACGAATTGTGGGATCCATAACATCTTAAAGGGACCGCTGAGTCATGTCATCCGAGGAATACCTACTGGCTCGAGTTATGGCTGTGGCGGGTGCTGGAAGTCCAGGGATAGCGGATGATGTGTTGCGGGACATGATACAGAGGGAATCTGCACTGACATCGGTGGTAGCCACATGGAGGCCATCTTGTAAATGGACCCAAACGACAAGCAACAGTCGCCAGAGAGCAACGAATGTTGTGGAATTTTGCCTATAGTGTGGAAACTGAATGTTTCCGGGCTTCAATTCCTGTGGTGAAGCTAATAAGCTTGGTCCCCACTACAACTCCTCAAAATTTTTATAATGGATTTAGTTACACCTTGTATGTACAATATTTTACTCATGTATTTATATACGTTATATAACAAAGACCTATGTAAAACAAAAAAAGAAACATATAAAGAAAAAGTCTGTTAAAAACACGGTTGCAAAACTTAATAGAGTGATCTGAGAATATTTATAGTTTAATCCTTCTTTCGGAAATTTTTCTCATTTTCCTTATTGACTTCCGTTTTCGTTTGAGTAGAGTATAAACTTTTCCGAAAAACTCTTTGGACTATCCTTCGTTTTATGCGAAGCCTATCCGCTCGCAATCCTAAAAGTCCTTCTTCTATGGTCTTAGCGCACATTACCCTAATAGCTACCTCTCTCTCTATCCTGAGGTTTTGCTATTGTTGCATCAATAAGAAGAGGAGGTTGGGGGGGGGGGGGAGGCGGGATTACACTTGTGATGTGGTAAACCGAGTCCTGGACGCTGTCTTGGTTTTCTAACTCCTTGACTTGCAGCATCTGGTTTGCTTCACTGAGGACTCGTATTGGCGTCTTTCTTTCGGGAAGCACTCTTTCCGTGATGCGGAATCAAAATGGTACAAAGTCAACGGAATGTCTACTAGTGTAAATATCACATGCGCCTATATTTCTGTTTGCAAACGAACGAAAGATGGGAAAAAAGATACGCCATGAAGAAGTTATCTATGTAGAACGGAAATCGGTGGATGTGGTGCACATGCACGGACGTCAAATGATTACACCTGCAGAAACGAAGGATGATTTGCTCAGGAGAAAGAGCTTCACAAACCATAATGGCTCAGGGAAGGTTTGGCAGCCACGATGATAATCAATAGAGAATTTCGGCGTCTGAGGTCGAGCGTTGTGTTGCTCATACGTAAGCCCAGGATATCCTGCCATGAAGGGCAACCTAACAGGGTACAGAACATCGTCCTCCTGCTGCTATGCTATGAGTGTACCGCGTATGACGACCAAAGGGGTCCTGCTATGAAAAGAAATGGTACCAGACCTCCCTGCCGCCGTTGGATAAGCAGCTGCCGCAGCAAGTCGTATACTCCTAGCTCACTCATTTGTTACATAGTTTAATTCTTTATTTCTTTGAGTGTTTTTGGTACTTGCATTGTTTAATTCATAAATTTCGGGCGTATTATAGTATTTGAGAGTTGTAGCATCGAGTTTTAGTACCTGAATAGTGTAAATTCGCGTAGTCGCTTGTCTTCTGTTTTTGTTTTGAACGGCCAGTGTCGGTTGGTCACAGTCAGTGTGCTCCCTGCCGCCGTTGGATAAGCAGCTGCAACAGGAAGTCGTATACTCATAGCTCACTCATTTGTTATGTAGTTTAATTCTTAATTTCTTTGCGTGTTTTTGGTACTTGCATTGTTTAATTCATAAATTTCTGGCGTATTATAGTATTTGAGAGTTGTAGCATCGCGTTTTAGTACCTGAATAGTGTAAATTCGCGTAGTCTCCTTCCGCCGCCGAGCAGTGTGTCAGCAGTTCGCAAGTAGCAGCATTACTGCATTTGCTAGGCAATCTTATATTTTAATAACCGTTTAAATTTTGTGTTGATTTGTTTGCGCTCTCTGTAGATTAGTTCAGACGTTCTTTGCACAACAGTTTTTAGCATGGATAGGGACTGCAACTGCTGTGTTCGGATGCAGGCTGAGTTGGCATCCCTTCACTCCCAGCTTCAGGCAGTGTTGCCTTCGGTCACACAGATTGAGGCTGTTGCCAATGGGCATCACTGTGGGGGTCCGGATGGGGACGGCCAGCTCGTCCCACGCATCCCCCGATCGGACTATGACTGTGGTTGCCCGGGATACTGCCCGCATTGAGGCTGATCCCTCACCTGTGGTAGAGTGGGAGGTCGTCTCAAGGTGTGGCAGGGGGCGAAAGACATTCCGGAGGGCTGAACGGAAGGCCTCTCCAGTTTGTCTGACGAACCGGTTTCAGGCTCTGTCTCAGGCTGATACTGATCTTCGGCCTGACATGGCTGCTTGTCCTGTTCCAGAGGTTGCCCCTCAGTCTGCAAGATCCGGGCGGTCGCAGAGGGTGGGCTTACTGGTAGTTGGGAGCTCCAACGTCAGGCGCGTAATGGGGCCCCTTAGGAATATGGCAGCAAGAGAGGGGAAGAAAACCAATGTGCACTCCGTGTGCATACCGGGGGGAGTCATACCAGATGTGGAAAGGGTCCTTCCGGATGCCATGAAGGGTACAGAGTGCACCCATCTGCAGGTGGTCGCTCACCTCGCTAACGGGATGAAAGCAGAGCTCACCATCTACAGCATCGTCGACAGGACTGACTGTGGACCTTTGGTACAGAGCCGAGTGGATGGTCTGAATCAGAGGCTGAGACGGTTCTGTGATCGTGTGGGCTGCAGATTCCTCGACTTGCGCCATAGGGTGGTGGGGTTTCGGGTTCCGCTGGATAGGTCAGGAGTCCACTACAGGCAAAAAGCGGCTACACGGGTAGCAGGGGTTGTGTGGTGTGGGCTGGGCGGTTTTTTAGGTTAGATGGCCTTGGGCAAGAACAGAAAGGGCAGCAGCTAAAACGGGTGCGGGGCAAAGTCAGGACATGCGGGGACCAAGCAGCAATCGGTATTGTAATTGTAAACTGTCGAAGCTGCGTTGGTAAAGTACCGGAACTTCAAGCGCTGATAGAAAGCACCGAGGCTGATATCGTTATAGGTACAGAAAGCTGGCTGAAGCCAGAGATAAATTCTGCCGAAATTTTTACAAAGGTACAGATGGTGTTTAGAAAGGATAGATTGCATGCAACCGGTGGTGGAGTGTTTGTCGCTGTTAGTAGTAGTTTATCCTGTAGTGAGGTAGAAGTGGATAGTTTCTGTGAAATATTATGTGTGGAGGTTACACACAACAACCGACCTAGGTTAATAATTGGCTCCTTTTACCGACCTCCCGACTCAGCAGCATTAGTGGCAGAACAACTGAGAGATAATTTGGAATACATTTCACATAAATTTTCTCAGCATGTTATAGTCTTAGGTGGAGATTTCAATTTACCAGATATAGACTGGGACACTCAGATGTTTAGGACGGGTGGTAGGGACAGAGCATCGAGTGACATTATGCTGAGTGCACTATCCGAAAATTACCTCGAGCAATTAAACAGAGAACCGACTCGTGGAGATAACATCTTGGACCTACTGATAACAAACAGACCCGAACTTTTCGACTCTGTGTGTGCAGAACAGGGAATCAGTGATCATAAGGACGTTGCAGCATCCCTGAATATGGAAGTTATTAGAAATATAAAAAAGGGAGGAAGGTTTATCTGTTTAACAAGAGCATTAGAAGGCAGATTTCAGACTACCTAACAGATCAAAACGATAAGTTCTGTTCCGACACTGACAATGTTGAGTGTTTATGGAAAAAGTTCAACGCAATCGTAAAATGCGTTTTAGACAGGTACGTGCCGAGTAAAACTGTGAGGGACGGGAAAAACCCAACGTGGTACAACAACAAAGTTAGGAAACTACTGCGAAAGCAAAGAGAGCTTCACTCCAAGTTTAAACGCAGCCAAAACCTCTCAGACAAACAGAAGCTAAACGATGTCAAAGTTAGCGTAAGGCGGGCTATGCGTGAAGCGTTCAGTGAAATCGAAAGTAAAATTCTATGTACCGACTTGACAGAAAATCCTAGGAAGTTCTGGTCTTACGTTAAATCAGTAAGTGGCTCGAAACAGCATATCCAGACACTCCGGGATGATGATGGCATTGAAACAGAGGATGACACGCGTAAAACTGAAATACTAAACACCTTTTTCCAAAGCTGTTTCACAAAGGAAGACCGTACTGCAGTTCCTTCTCTAAATCCTCGCACAAACGAAAAAATGGCTGACATCGAAATAAGTGTCCAAGGAATAGAAAAGCAACTGGAATCACTCAACAGAGGAAAGTCCACTGGACCTGACGGGATGCCAATTCGATTCTACAGAGAATACGCGAAAGAGCTTGCCACCCTTCTAACAGCCGTGTACCGCAAGTCTCTAGAGGAACGGAAGGTTCCAAATGATTGGAAAAGAGCACAGGTAGTCCCAGTCTTAAAGAAGGGTCGTCGAGCAGATGCACAGAACTATAGACTTATATCTCTGACGTCGATCTGTTGTAGAATTTTAGAACATGTTTTTTGCTCGAGTATCATGACGTTTTTGGAAACCCAGAATCTACTATGTAGGAATCAACATGGATTCCGGAAACAGCGATCGTGTGAGACCCAACTCGCTTTATTTGTTCATGAGACCCAGAAAATATTAGATACAAGCTCCCAGGTAGATGCTATTTTTCTTGACTTTCGATACAGTTCCGCACTGTCCCCTGATAAACAAAGTAAGAGCCTACGGAATATCAGACCAGCTGTGTGGCTGGATTGAAGAGTTTCTAGCAAACAGAACACAGCGTGTTGTTATCAATGGAGAGGCGTCTACAGACGTTAAAGTAACCTCTGGCGTGCCACAGGGGAGTGTTACGGGACCGTTGCTTTTCACAATATATATAAATGACCTAGTAGATAGTGTCGGAAGTTCCATGCGGCTTTTCGCGGATGATGCTGTAGTATACAGAGGAGTTGCAAGCATTAGAAAATTGTAGCGAAATGCAGGAAGATCTGCAGCGGATAGGCACTTGGTGCAGGGAGTGGCAACTGACCCTTAACACAGACAAATGTAATGTATTGCGGATACATAGAAAGAAGGATCCTTAAATGACCTAGTAGATAGTGTCGGAAGTTCCGTGCGGCTTTTCGCGGATGATGCTGTAGTATACAGAGGAGTTGCAGCATTAGAAAATTGTAGCGAAATGCAGGAAGATCTGCAGCGGATAGGCACTTGGTGCAGGGAGTGGCAACTGACCCTTAACATAGACAAATGTAATGTATTGCGAATACATAGAAAGAAGGATCCTTTATTGTATGATTATATGATAGCGGAAAAAACACTGGTAGCAGTTACTTCTGTAAAATATCTGGGAGTATGCGTGCGGAACGATTTGAAGTGGAATGATCATATAAAATTAGTTGTTGGTAAGGCGGGTACCAGGTTGAGATTCATTGGGACAGTACTTAGAAAATGTAGTCCATCAACAAAGGAGGTGGCCTACAAAACACTCGTTCGACCTATACTTGAGTATTGCTCATCAGTGTGGGATACGTACCAGATCGGGTTGACGGAGGAGATAGAGGAGATCCAAAGAAGAGCGGCGCGTTTCGTCACAGGGTTATTTGGTAACCGCAATAGCGTTACGGAGATGTTTAACAAACTCAAGTGGCAGACTCTGCAAGACAGGCGCTCTGCATCGCGGTGTAGCTTGTTCGCCAGGTTTCGAGAGGGTGCGTTTCTGGATGAGGTATCGAATATATTGCTTCCCCCTACTTATACCTCCAGAGGAGATCACGAATGTAAAATTGGAGAGATTAGAGCGCGCACGGAGGCTTTCAGACAGTCGTTCTTCCCGCGAACCATACGCGACTGGAACAGGAAAGGGGGGTAATGACAGTGGCACGTAAAGTGCCCTCTGCCACACACCGTTGGGTGGCTTGCGGAGTATAAATGTAGATGTAGATGAAATGTAGATGTAGATGTAGAACTCCTGGTTGTCAGGCAGCATGGCGGACGACGGTAAACTTGATGGTCTTCCGCTTTCCGGGGAGTCTCCGGACATGTCTTTCCTAGTCATCAGGACTCAATTCGAAGCGCGACTCAGCACTGAATTCCATTCCAGCCAATGAGAATCCAGGCCAAATGTGCCAGACACCTTTGCAAATGGACTTGTTGGTGTGCATAGGTCGATGGTAGTAGTCGCTAGGGGCGCCGTCAGCTTAGCACCTATCTGTGTGCCGGCCATTAGTGGCCCTTATGTGACTGGGGCACCACATTCACGTCGGATCAATGATAATGATGAATCCGTGGCTCTGAATGTCTCGCTACGATTTCTTAGTCGCCACGTTAGTCGTCTTTCTTGGTCGACTACTTCCTTCTTGACATTACGTTCATGGTTCACCTATTCCTGCCACCGTCAAGTAGTGGTGTCGGTACTAATCAAACGTCGACCGACTCGCCGATTACTCCAGTCAGGTTCTATGAGCCCTACTACATGTACTTTCAAAAAAACGCTGACGTCTGGATCTATGTTTCAAGTGCCAAATGAGTAAACGGAATGAAATCCACAATGACATTACGACATGGTATTGCCATGTGCCTGTCTGCCGCCCTTGCTAATGGTACGATAAACTGCGCTGAAAAGTCACCTATTCGTGCGTCGGACGCCAAAGTTTACAATTTTGCATTTTCTCTCGATATCTGTAAGAATATTATCTTGTGACGAAACTGCATAACTCCTTCGTGTCCTCTTTTTTTTTTTCTTGTCTCAGAGTGTATGAGTTCAGCTTCAGAGAAGGACTCCTTAAACGAGCAGGAGTGTCAAGTGACTTCGGCTTGGAATGCAAATGAGTACAGGTAGGGTGACCAGTTCTACATTGTGGCCTATGGAGCAGAAGTGGAGTCGCAGGGAGAATGACGGCAAATAAAACTACGGAGGAGTAAAACTGACCAAAAAATTTCTTAGTTCCTCTCTCCAGTGACCCATAAAGTGCAAGGCACGCCGAGCGTACAGTTAACGTAAGTAACACGTCAATTGAACTACAGGCTGGTCAGAGTGATAAGGGTGGTGCGGTAATCATGAGTTCTCTAGCTGACAAACACTCCCACGGTGTACTTTGTGTTAGTGCCCACCCCCCCCCCCCCCCCCCGCCGCCCGGCATGGCTTTATGCCTTTATGCATCATAGACTCTTAGCATCGGAGACTCAGAATGAATAAAAGCTGATCCTATGCGCACATGAATAATTCCCAGTTCTATATCTAAGTTCTGAATCCGCCGTTAAAGGGCATCGATTCATTGCTAAAGCAGTATTTTTATCATTTTCTCTGCCTTCGTTACACGCAGCAACCATTAGCAGCGGTATGCGGGAGGGGGCCCTGGATTTAGGGCCAAATGAGCATCGACGGTTGCATTACATAGGAGCAAAAACACACTTCTGCACATCATGGAGAGACTACTTTGAAAAATATTATTATTATTATACTTTGAAAAATATTATTATTTTTATTCGCGATTTCTCCTCAGAAATGGAACACGTAAAGCAAATAATCAATTTTTCTTCGAGTTCTTGTTCTTCCAGTAGGCTTTCATTCTTTCCGAAAAGGCTTCTTTACGGTCATCCGACCAGTTTGGTCTGTACTGTTTTTCTTTTGGTTGCTCTGATATAACTTCCCATTTGCCTGCTTTGTGTCTGAAGGTGTCTCCTTCTAGAATTTCGGCTAGTCTTATGTTTGCATTATTTAGGTCATTTTGAATTTCATCCAGCCAAGGTGTGCAATTCTTAAATAAGGCTATATAATGTATCATTCTCTTCGTCAATAAATTTTCTGGTAGTCAGCTGAGATGCCAAAAGTATTTCACTCGCCTTTTCCTAATATCAGTTTCGATGATTGAAAAGTTTTCTAATTGATTGTAGCTTATAACCTTCCTGGGTATGTCTTCCTCCTAGAATCTTCCTGATGATCTTTCTCTCTTCTTTTTTGATGTGTTCATGTTGTTTTCTGTTAAGGGTTGCGTAGAGGATGGCTTTATGACAGTATTGTAGCGTCGAAGTTTTGCCCCTCTTGACATTCATTTTTTGTTGTAGAGATTTTTCGGTAAACCTAATCCTTTTTTAGATTTTGGGAGGAGCTATTGCTGTGAGATTTTTTCAATACCTGTCGGTTTGATGAATTCTCCAAGGCATTTAAAGTATGGCATCGTGTTAATGTACCATGTTTTGTTTTCAAGCTAGCAGTTTCTGTTTTTGAGCAAAGGAGTTCAGTATTTTCAGATGAAATTTGTAAACCTTCTTTTTCTACACATTCTTTGAGTATTTCAACTGTTTGACTGCAGTCTGCTCGTCCTCTGTTAGTATCACCAGATCGTCCGCAAATGCAAGACATGGTATGTAGAGGTAGTTTTTGGCAACGCCCAGGCGAATTGGCTTCCTAACCCCACATTTCTTTAGTTATTTCTACCATTCTTCCATAACTTTGTGTAGAACTATGGCGAACAGAATAGGAGAGAGTCCCTGTCTCATACCTGTTTGAATCTCTAAAAGTTCTGAAACTCCCCCATAAATTTTAGGTTTCGTGGCAATTAGTGATTGAGTTATGATTTCTCTTGTTTTAGGATCTAATTCTCTCTCTCTTCTAAAATTTAGAATAATGACGGCCTGTCTATCGAATCGTATGCTTTTTTGAAATCTACAAATGTGCGTACTATGGGTTATTATTATTATTATTTGCTACCCCTGGTGTATAGATTTACATCAAATCATGCTTAGGAAATCTTATTTCAAATCAGACTGGATCGTCGATTCACTACCGTAGATTCATATTCTGTCTGAACCTTTTGTAAAAGATTAGCTAGTCTACATTTAATATATATGTTAACCACGACCGTTTCTTTATGTTAACGTACTTGATTTGATATGTATATGTCCGTACCTCCATGAAACTGTATTATTTTACTAAAAAGGAATTCATATTTTACTTTCCAAAGGTCTTCTTTATACAAAGATCATCCGCTACTGTCAGTAATATTTCGGCTGAACCACAGCAAATTTTCTCCCAAAGTTTTTCCTCAATCTGTTGCGGCCCAAAGGCTATCTCCCAGTGTTCAAAACTCAACACCAGGAGATACTCTGTCGATTGTAGTGTATTGATTTATTAATTCGATCAATAAACTTCTATCTGTGTAGATACCGCATACGGTAATAACCAAGGTATTGTGAACGATGACACAACGGTCGGTGGAGAATTACATATGGTCGAAATTAAACCATCTTATATGTAAAAGTAGAAATTTATTGCCATGAGCCTAATTCAGAAATTAAATAGAGGCTGTAGGATCTTGAACAATTATGTACTTGTTCTTAAAAATAACAGTTACAGGAAAAATAAGTATTTATTACTTAAAAATAAAATAAGATGTTAGGGAAATGAAGCTATTAAGTCTGACAAATAAGTAACTCATTGTAAACCTAATTCGTCCTCTAGAGCCTGGGTAGCGCATTCAACTATAACGTGAACGAATGTAGACGCTGTTTTATGATGCTCTTCTGTAATAATATTTATTCTCAAAATTTCTTTAAATGCTAGAATTTTATGAGTTTCCCTCCTCCCTTGCCCCCTTATTTCGTATTAGGATTCCAGCTGAACGACGTAAGTACTCGTAAGACCATCATTGCTTGTATAAACTGTATGAGAAACAAAAGGTGAGATAGTAAATCTTAATTACAACCCTCTTCTTAGCAAATAGATTACGTTCCAGAGACTAAATAATAGGGTGATTATTTTCCGTA
Organism: Schistocerca americana; assembly: GCF_021461395.2. Taxonomy (NCBI): domain Eukaryota; kingdom Metazoa; phylum Arthropoda; class Insecta; order Orthoptera; family Acrididae; genus Schistocerca; species Schistocerca americana. The sequence goes on along the minus strand of NC_060125.1, from coordinate 398,155,557 downwards.
TTTCCTTTATTTTTGGAGCCTTTTGAGTAGACTGTGCCGTGCGGTTAACGGCGCTGCAGTCTGGAACCGCAAGATCGCTACGGTCGCAGGTTCGAATCCTGCCTCGGGCATGGATGTTTGTGATGTCCTTAGGTTAGTTAGGTTTAACTAGTTCTAAGTTCTAGGGGACTAATAACCTCAGCAGTTGAGTCCCATAGTGCTCAGAGCCATTTTTTTTTAGTAGACTGTAATATACAGGGCGATTATAAATAAGGTAAAACTCTCCAACCGCAGTAGAAATAAAACCACTGGTCAGAATGATGTCAAATTGCCACGGAATATTATCGAAGGGGGAAAACGTATAGCAGAAGGAAAATAAGTAGTTACAAAACGTAGCTATAGATGGCGCTGTAAACATCATAATTTAATAGTGATCGACTACAGATGACAAATGAATTACGTAACGATGCATAACATGTAAGTTTGACGTTAAACAAACTGTACCGCCAGCAAATCGTGCACGTGGGTAATTTTGAATGTACAGCAAAGAAGAATGTTTCGTAGAAGTTTACGCACCGTGCTCACGGATATGCCCAATGTTCGTGCCATTCTCCATGTACTATACGTTTGCATAGCACCACTCCTCTCCTCCTGCAGTGCTGTGGCCACTACTACCACCGTCGAATCAAATCATTTCCCCCCTCTGCCAGGTTGCACACCAAAAGAACCCGTCTTTTCGAAAATCTGAATCATTTTCGTCAGACCCACGGCAATCATCGGACCAACGCCTTTTCTCAAACCCTTCAGTGTCCGGAACTAGTTGCAGAGCGACGAGTCCACAATGATCATTCTTGTAATACACCTTTACAAGCAGAGCGCCATCTTGCAGTGAGACAGTCACGAGGAACGTCGCAGACGCGAAATGACGAAAAGCCGTGTACCCGACGTGTTTATACTAACTGTAATGGGTAGTTACAAGTTTTTTTCTTTTCTTATCTATTGATCAATTTTCACACTATTTATTTTTCTTCTGCCATACGTTTCCCCCATTTCCGATTATATTCCGATGCAATTTGACGTCATTCTGACCAGTGGTGTTATTTCTACAGCGTTTTGAAAGTTTAATTCTAAACGCCTTTTATATTTTGAATCTCACTACTTTTATATAATGGATACTGAATACAAACCTGTAAATGTTTCTATATTAGGTCTCTTATTGTTACGTTAAAAACAGTCTTCTAGCACTCGAATTACTTTACACATTTGTGCGCAACGAAGCACAGTTTTCTTATCACTTACAGATCAGAAAGTAATATTTTAAATATATGCGCGTACATTACATTTTCTTATGTTAGTTTATGTTGCAACGTTTGTATACCGTGCTTTTGACAATAATCATCATGCGTTTTTCAGTCGTCTATCTTACCCGTTGTTGTGCTTGTATCCAGTTCACTTTCATTTCGATTACTTTGTAAATGTATATGTCTCTCTGCTTCGTAGGGGGCGCCGCGGGTTTAACGCAGGGCAATTTATATAACGGAAAACAGTAATATTCTATTTGTCATAATCTCTCTCTCTCTCTCTCTCTCTCCCTCTCCCTCTTTCTGTGTGTGTGTGTGTGTGTGTGTGTGTATGGTGTGTGTGTTCTTATAACTCAATCTATCAGAAAATCTGAAGAGGGATAATATCCTCTAAACCAGCGTATCTTAAAGTTAGTTCCGTGGAGATCATGTAAAGTTAAACTTCAGTGCCTTTTTTCATATAATTCGAGAAAATAAATTAGAAACTAGAATAACTCTGCTTATTTGGATAATTGATTCGAATGCTACACGAGCAGTGTCTATATATTTGTTTGTAATAAAAATCTACAGTTTCATTCGTAACTTGATATCATTTTGTACGTCTGACCTCACCTACGCCGCTCCCCATAAAGAAGTACATCACTGTCTACATAACATTTCTTGTCACCTCGTTATATTCTTTTGATGAAATTATCAAAATAATTAAGTACTTAAAATTTCGTTCTCTAAATAACTGTTTATTCCAAATTCTATGTAAGAACATGGATAGTGTACATACATCTCTTTACTTATATACTGAGGAGAGACGTTTTGTCTCGAGGAAAGCTTCTAAACTGCACTTTTCATCTGAGAGACGAGGTTTGCACTTACTATTTAGAACATTATTTCAACTTGAAAGCTGGGTTATTTAATAGAAACTGTCTGATCTAACTGTCTGTTTAAACAACAGTGTTACGAAGATCAGTTAACATAATGTAACCATTCAGGACAAATGTGCAAGTAATTAATTGCTGCTAACGAAAAGCTTCTTGTTTGCGTCAAAAGGTAGAGTTTTAGAACCTTGTACATGTTCACACGAATTTGATTATATAAGTAATACAATTTTCAGAACAGTAGACGATTCATATGCGTATGCTAAATATCTTATTAACAGTAACGTCAGTGGCGTTAGCATTGCTTTTGGTTTGGCATGAAAACCGTGGCGGTTGGCGCAAATCGTAGTGAGGGTCGGGATTCATTATGAGAGAGTGGCGTTGGCTGGCTCGTACAGCGGAGATATAAAACATAACGTGATGGCAAAAGGGGTAAAAGCTATCTTTATAAAGTATTTACTGATGTGCGTTTATTCACATATATAAAAGATACAATTACTGGCAAGGCCACCGGGCACTCCAGTCTTAGTCACAATTAATTACATGAACTCTCATGCCCCACTGTTCAGTGAAAACCGTAACGAGCACGATTCTGAAAATTTCATTTCAAGCTTTACGGGGGCTCAATGCGCTAAGGCTACCAGTATATCTAATGAACAGATTACGGCCTTGCAGCTGAATACGCATTACATCAAACAACAACTACCCACGAGCTGGAAGAGGCACGCTCGTGGTTCAAAAGTGGCTCTGACCACTAGGAGACTCAACTGCTGAGGTCACCAGTCCCCTAAAACTTAGAACTACTTAAACCTAACTAACCTAAGGACATCACACACATCCATGCCCGAGGCAGGATTCGAACCTGCAACCGTAGAGGTCGCGCGGTTCCAGACTGTAGCGCCTACAACCGCTCGGCCACTCCGGCCGGCGCACGCTCGTGCATTATATTAATATTTAATATCTGTCTTAAACACCATGAACTCTTCATCGGCACACCTATAATTCCATAGTAGCACCAATACGCTTACGGTTACCGGAAGTGAGGTAGCAGCCCTCAACACTTTCACAGACATACTCTAAGTACAAATTCACGAAACTTTTCGCTGGACGTCCGATATGGCTTGCGTCGGGCACAGCAGGCGACAATAAAGCAGCGGACGACCGCAGACAGCCGTGTCCGGGACTAGCAGCTCGCAACCCACGGCAGCAACAAGCCTTGTCACAGGCGACCTGAGAGGCTCTCCACCAAGCTGCCCCACACACGTGGTCGGTTCCCTCTCCACTACAAGCGCACCCCGGCCTCAGGTAACATCGAACGCCAACTGTCCACGTCCTTGGCGAGAGCCTCCAGATAACTTTTCCAGCAAAGATAACGCAGCGAAGACTCAGAACGTACCACAAGCAAAGATGAGAGCGCCAAGGCGAGGTACTTGCAAATACGCTGGCGCGCCAGCAAAACGCCACGGCTCACCCTTGTATATATCAAAATGAACTGTGTGTTAAAATCTCACTTACTGTCAATGTAGGAGGACAACAAAGCTTTTATTGAAATAACAAGAAGTTCATCTTTGGAAGGAAAATTTAATTTAATATAATTACCAGACTTCCCGTTAAGTTTAATATGTGAATAACTACAACTATCACACGAAGTCATTTTGATACTTTTAGTTCTGAGGATGTATGTCGACAAGAAATTAATATCGCAGAAGACTTAATGAAAACCCTGTGGTACATTCTACTTTCATCCATATAGCATATATAACAGTATCAACGTAGAAAAGAGAACCAGTAGCACTCATCCAGCTAATATTAAAATTAAAAATTCTGAATGGTTCTCAGTTTAAACTTAAGTTACTTCAAGAACGTTTACATTCATTTATAAACATTTATCGTAGTAGATAAATGTTATTTAAAGTAATCGTGACTTATGTCACAAATAATCCATTTACAGGATGTTGAAAAAAGCAGGACATTATAGAAAGGATTAAGAAACACTGCTCTGAAGTATGTACTTTGAGAGGTATACTGGCTGATTCTGTTACGTTTTGCGTCAGAGCTGTTTGATTCATGTGTTAAAACAGTGTCTATTGACGAAGTTACCGACTAATCATCTATTGGAAATAAGTTTAAAGCTAAGAATAAGGTGTTTGATGAGAATCCTATTTATATTGGTGCTATAGTTAGAGGCTGTGAACGTAATGCTACCGATATAGCACAAAGTGAAGAGAAATATGTTCCGTAGAAGATGAGAATATTGTAGATTTAACAATTTGTAAAAGTAAAGGGAGAGTAACATTTTCAATTAAGGTGTATTGTTGCAACATATGCCTACGTTTGCGATTTTTTACCAGAAAAAGGAACACATGAGATACTACCCTGGCTCCTTACGATTTGCATACCTACAACCAGATACAGATGCAAGAATAGATGAGCTAGCCATAACATTCTACTGAAATAAGATCAACGCATCAGCCGCCATTACTGTATTAGAAGAACTATTACGAGGCTAATGTCAATGACTTCAAACGTCGGTATAGGGTAGCATATAGAGACTATGGTTTTATGCCAAATGGAGTAAGGTGTGGAATCCGGTATTTTGATATTAGGTAAATGTACAGACCTCTCTGGTATGTGTATTACAACTTCAGTAAAACAAGCACCTCAAAAATCCTGAGTCACGTATGTAGCCATTCTAAAAATACTTCCTTAAAGAGGACACAGTTTGTAAACCGCCCATTTAAGGCAGCAATATTTCTGACGCGGTTTCATGTTTGATGTTGCTACAAAAACATAGGCTTCTGTTAATAGTGTTCTTCGGTTGATTATCGAATCAGACGTTCTTTGTGAATAGTGCTACATACTGCGTCACTAGTTTCCGGTGCCGCAAGGTGTAACAGTCTCAAACAAACGCGAGGTCAGCTCCGCACTGTACTGCGAGCAGGTAGGAGGCGCTTCGGTCCTGGGGACCATCTCGGCTTCTGTAGTTTGTGGATCCAATTCCCGGAATGTCCAATTCCTCTTGCTCGGCGGCAGGGGAACGGGGTCGCCTCCCAGAAGGAACTGTAGTGTCCAGGCGGCGGTCACCGCCTTTTGTTATCACCGGAACACGCGCCGCGTTCACTCCTCGGGTGCCTGAACGTGGTTAGTTTCGCAGGACATGTTGCTAACATAAGGCGCCTTACGTATTCCAATGTATTAAATTACATATGCAGCTCACCTTTCCCGACGGTGCAGAACATAAATTACGTTCCTACTCCTGACAGCCATGAATTTCTGCACTTACCGGCTTCTGAAATAAGCACCATCAGTGCGAAACGTTTCGAGACTGGATTAATAAAAAAAAAAAAAAGGTGGGAAGCTAATTTGGATGTTTTAATGTAACGGGTGTTTCGCTTAATCACCCCCACCTCTCGCACACACACCTCACCTATCACTTACACACAACGCACAGAGCATCCAAATACCCATTTGCAACTGTCAGGGAAGTCCTTCCTTAGGATTTAGTTGAACTGGCACATTACATTATTTCGGTATCGGTTACGTAGTTAAGTCCTTGCCCCTTCACGTAAATTTCTGCACACTGTTGTTTTGTGGCAGGTTAGTATTGATAACACCAAGTCTCGTCAACCGTGTTTTGCATTTTCATGAAGTCACTGCAGGTGTCCTCACGTCGCTCTTGTTCGGGAGTCAAGATGTGCAGGATAAATTTTGCGCACCCTTTTCCTTCCTCAAAGCATTCCGGAGAAGGTCATGAATACTTCATTTAGAGATGTTGCTCTATTGCAGTTTGTGACACAGCAGCGTTGAGACACTATGGTCGCAGGTGCACCACTTAACACCGCCTGCTCGTAAATGACTAATGGAATTCATGTTTGTTGTTACTTGCCTTAGTTTAAGCTGCCACCATAGTTAGCGCGCTGACGTCGCTCATACGCAAATAATGAAATAGCTCTCGGGACCTTTTGAACGGACAGTAAGTTGAATGATACACCATAATGATTGTAATGGAAATGAGCGTTTGGCGTCATTGGCCGGGAGGCCCCTTGCGGGGCAGGTCCGGCCGCCTTGGTGGAGGTCTTATTATATTATACGCCACATTGGGCGACCTGAGCGCCGGATGGGGACGAAATGATGATGAAGCCAACACAACACCCGGTCCCTGAGCAGAGAAAATCCCGGACCCATCCGGAAATCGAACCCTGGCCCGTAACACGGCAATCCGTCAATCTGACCACTCAGCTATCGAGGCGGACATGATTGTAATGAAGATACGGCAATCAATCTCAAATATCTTTTTTCATAGATCTGTTAATTGCCTTGCTCATGTATATCCGTACATATTATAAAATGTATTTATGTACGTATGTTCGTACATACGTATGTACGTACTAAGTTCTACATCACCTCCTTAACAACTAGGCCGATTTCAACCAAATATGGTACACGTCTCACTTACTGTGTGGATTGAACCGGTGGGGTTGGAGAGGAGGGGGGGAGGGGTTAAAGCAGTCTACCTAGGAAAGGGGCGGATGTGGGGTTCCAACTTGGTGTAGATCACAAGCCTTAGGAAAAGAGACTGGTTATTTCTGAATACTTTAATGTGAATAAACCTACAAAGTAACCAAATACCAGACAATTACACTACAGTAAGTAAGATGTTAGCAGGTTATATGTGTAAGGAATAGGCTGACTGTTGTTGTTATTGTGGTCTTCAGCTCGAAATTGGTTTGATGTGACTCTCCATACTAGTCTGTTCTGTTTCACTGTGTGTAGCTACACAACAATATTGTGATCTGAGGGTGTTTAGTCAAGACTTGATTTTCTGACTTTAAAGTTTTGTTAACAATTTGGTCACAGTAGACGAAAATTGGACACTGCCCCAATCCTGGAGCAGGACCCTAATTTTCATCTCCTAGTACTGATCGTTTTTCTCCCTTAACTCAATATGTTTCATTCAATTATAAAAACAAATTTCACCGAGTTTAATGAACAAAACCAAATAAAAAATCAGTTAAATTATAGATTTGAACAAATATGAATATGATTTGAAAATCAGAATAGTTATAAATTTAAACTGAATATGAAAGTGATTGAAAATCAGTAAATTACAAATGTTTAACTGAATAAAAAACTGGAAAGGTCTCCCACATGTAAAGACTTAAGATTTTGAGAATAAATTTAAAAATTTTTTCAATTAAATTTTTTTAATTTAATTTTCATTTAAAAAGTATTCACCTAAAATATGTGAACTCATCTTTTTCATATTTAAAAACCTAATAAAGTTTTGTCTTATTAATTAGAACAAATAAAAGTAACTAATCTAGAGGATAAATTTAAATTTGAGAAAAATATTTTTGTTGAAAGTTTTAATAAACCCAAAAGGAACAAGCCAAATGTAATACTGCCAATTATTACTTTAAACCATATTTAATAAAAGATTACTGAGAAAGAAAAAATGTAATTAATGTATTAATCATATGCTGGAATTTTGTAATGAAAATATTGTAGATATTTGAGGAGAAATAGTAGGATCAAATTCTTTCTTTTTTTATGACTATAAAAAATCTGAGGATTATCATAGAAATCATGATCATTTACTATATCATATTTGTGATTCAATTTTCTAGAAATAGTAAAAATGTATATTCAAGTTTATATAGCATTTTTTAAAGTTCCTTCCTCAAGAAGCAAACAAAAAAGTAGTTTAATAGTCTCATAATATTCTATATGGAGTATTGAAAGTTAAACATATTTCCATAAAACTTATATAAACTAAAGAATGATTAGGAATGTTATTATTAAAAGTAGCATGTAATTTCATGGTAGTTTTCTTGTGTTCCTACAGTATTTTTTTCGAGTCATATTTACAACATAAATAAGAAAATTTGTAATAAAATTATATGGATTTATATCAATATCTCGTTTTAAACTGAATTACTCATTTACATTAACATCTCGCTATTTTAAATAATTATTTTGTAACTGTTAGCGAATGACCGCACTTAGTGACTTACAACAAACTTCACAAATAATTTCAAACTTTTACGAAACTTTTCCCACTGACAACCTGTACAAAAAATTATAGGGGGGAAGCCTGTCGCTTGCTACATTTTCGTTGCTCATGCAATGAAACTACCACACCAGGCAGCACGTCTTAATTTATTACATTTTTACTAACAAGTCTATTCGCAACACATTTCCTAGACTGTATAAAAATATACTACCGAGTATATCTGCAAAATTTCATCATTTTCCGGCACGTTGTTAAGGAAATATGTCATAGAAAATTGGCTGCGTGAAATCGTAGCTATAGGATGAAATTCTCTACAGTTTTCGGTTGAAAAGTGCTTACAGTTATGAGTATATGGCTGTGAGCACTATGGGACTTAACATCTGAGGTCATCAGTCCCCTAGAACTTAGAACTACTTGAACCTAACAAACCTATGGACATCACGCACATCCTTGGCCGATGCACGATTCGAACCAGCGACCGAAGCAGTCGCGCGGTTCCGTACTGAATCGCCTAGAACCTCTCGGCTACAGCGCCCGGCACAGTTATGAGTGAAGTACGTCAAATATATGTGAACTATATATGACATGTGCGTATTCTGGCGGATAAATCTCCTCCTAAACCCTGAGATCATATCTACCAAATATGGTACACATATTACTATCTCGAAAGAAATACTGTGGGACTAAGAATCAGTAACTTCCTTTTGGGGTGGGGGTGATAAAGTGGAGAGAGGAGAGGAGACGAAGAGGTGAACAGAGAGGGGAATGGCCGGCCAGTGTGGTGGAGCGGCTCTAGGGGCTTTAGTTTGGAACCGTGCGACCACTACGGTCGCAGGTTCGAATCCTGACTCGGGCATGGATGTGTGTGATGTCCTTAAATTAGTTAGGTTTAAGTAGTTCTAAGTTCATGACCTCATATGTTAAGTCCCATAGTGCTCAGAGCCATTTGAACCATAGAGAGGGGAGGATGGTGGACACTGTGAGGGGGTGGGGGACTTGTACAGAGAAATGGATGAGATTTACTGAGAGAGAAGGTGGAGGAGGTGGGGGAGGGGGAAAAACAGAGAAAGCGAAGAGGGGATGAACAGAGTGAGGGGGAGGACGAGATAAACACAGAAAGGGGGGGGGGGGGCGGAGAGGAGGAGATGGACAGAGAGAGGGGGCAGGACGAGATGATGGGAGTGTGGGACGTCAAAACTGCCGACCATTCTGGACTCTGTACCAGACAGGAATGATTGATTTAATAGTGGAGAGCTACACGTCTCGTAAGAGGTTATTTAGTAAAAACAGAGGCGTCGCAGAAATGGTCATCTAACTACAGTGGCAGACTCTACAGTACAGGCATTGTGCTTCACAGTGTGGTTTACTGTTTAAGTTCCGAGATCGTTCCATTACGGTTAACCAATACTGAGACAGCATTTTATCCATCGTTTGTCGCAAAATTACCGTAATGCCAACACTAGACAGTTTCGAGCTTACACGGCGGCTTACCAAAAATCAATCTTCCATTGGACCAGTTGCGACTGGAATAGTAAAGGTTGGTAGTGGCGCAAACACCATTAGTTGGGTTGCGGAAAATTGCTGTAAGTGTTGATTGGACGTAGTTAAAGCAGTATTTGTAGGTAAACCCACGATTTTGAGATGAGCTTAGAGAACGTTTATTCACACTGCAACTCTACATAAGACAAGGACCATTAAAACATAAGCGTAATGATATAAACCGCTTTACAGAAGATCGAGTGGGGCTTACAAGTGTGCCTAAGATAGTTCCCTTGGTCCCGTTGCCTTTTAAACAGTTTCTCTTCGTCATCCTCAAGTACTTGTACAGCAATAAATTGACTGCAGACCTCTGAAATTTAGAAAGAAGGAGAGGTAGAAGTAAAGCTGCGACTCTGGGTCATGAATATTGTCTCAATATCTCATTCGATAAAGGCAGAAGGAAAATAGCGCATTAAATTCTAGATCTGGCTCAATGTGTTAACCTGCCAGTAAATTATCTATTTATTCCACGGGATAGATAATCGTCGGATGGATTTAATTTCCGGGGCAAGTAAGTAGTTTGCATATTGGTCTCACGCATGTTCTGTCGAGAATGGCTAAGGGGATACTGCTGGCCAAGGAAACAAATGAACATCAATCAGACACTTCATAGAGACACGTGTAACGCTTGAACGCGCGTTGTCCTGTTGAAAAACTGCAGATTATACTTTCCCTTGAGAGGTAATTGACGATGGTGCAGGATACCATGAAGTGCCATTGGTCGTCAGCTTTCGCTCAGCCACTAGGACCCGTGACATCAAGTCACACATACTGGACCCCACATCAGGACACCAGTAGTAACAGCGCGGTGGCTCTCCATAAGCGCGGGATCTCTGTCCAAGTCGCCGCCATAATTGCAGACGATGGTCGTGCGCGGTAGTGCAGAACCGCGATTCATCACTGAACACACTGCGACGCAGGACATGAGTGGCTCGTGTTTGCCGGTCACGGTACCACTTCCAAAGCAGCAGTTTGTGTTGTGTTAACGGCAGCCTACGCACTTGTTGGTAGTTCCCGTACGGCGGCTCCTAGCGACCGACCAATGTGTGGGATGACACATGAATTGCAGGTTGTCCATTACCTGCTGCCAAGAGGCAGGTGCATATGCGAATGACTGCCATCCTCTCCTGTCGCGGTCATATGTCGTCGATCGAATCCTTACAGACTGGTATGCCTGCCTTTACTGTCACATCTAAATGTACCATAGATCTAGATCCTGTACATAGTGGCCAGTCAACCCAATAGGCACCCATTAGGAGCTTCCTTTAGAACTCTAGGAGGTGCTATTAACGCTGTCCCAAACGTGTACGTAGTATATTTTATATTTTAATTAACTTATTTATTTATTTAATAAATTTTGTTTATGAAAATGCTTTGCTTCTTATTTAGTTTTTGGTATTTTTAGTTATGATTTCCACCGGTTTTATTTAGGTTTCGGCTTCAGTCTTTTAACAGCTAAAGAATATATGTCTTTGGTTTTAAATACCACAGGAAAGCTAGATTATATGACCGGCAGCGTCGATCTCACAGACACTCCTCGTAGGAACTGCTCCACCTGATATCTCTAAAATGTCTATTTCGCTACGAAGATCATTCGGCGCAACTAGGTGCTATGTCGTATGATGCGTATCGATTTTTTACCAACAAAAAGTTTATTGCTTCTGAGATATTCTCTCGGAGAATATTGACCGTGAAAAGATGTAGGCTCGCAGTATCATTCCACATTGCACCTGCGATCGATCTACGTCAAGTGATATCTGGAGAATTTTTTTTCAAATCTTTTATAAATTGATAAATACACACCTTCAACACGTATTATTTTCTTGAATTTGTTTATTGTGCCATCGACTAACTAAACATTCACAATGGAGATTAATAGAGTTGCACAACAATGGCAAATCTCTCCAACGTAAAACACGTCCGATCTCTGTAATCGCTTCACACAGAATCCTCAAATATACATATTTCGTTACTTATTCCAGAGAGATGCGTCCGTTGCACGGAAACTCCTCGCAAGCTGTTTATACTACTCCCGGCATTAATAATTCGTCGCACAAAATTCTTAGTTATTCACCATTTACGATCTATTACAACATGTTAGGCCTTTGAAGTAACCATTGAACACGTGACGCATATCACGGCCCTCAAATACCCAGCGAGGAGTGTAGTGTTAACAACGCGAAACATGCACGACAGTGATGTAACTTGGTAACTGCTTCGTCTCAAAGAATTTTTTCCTCCATTTACTTACACATCTGCTGAATTGGTCTACGTGTACGAATCTACATTAATATTTGGTTAGGTTTTCTGCGTTCTTCACGTTTTCTGTCAAGCAGCGGAATTACTGAACATTCATCCCCATATACCGGTTCTCTAAATTTATCCAACGGGCTTCAGGAGAACAACGCGTTTCTACCAGAGAGTCCATTGAAGTTCCCACTGCATGAGTGTTTCACTTACATGTGAGCTGTTCTGACCTGTTATAATCCCAGGGTCTTCTACATCTACATACATACTCTTCAACCCACCATACGGTGCGTGGCGGAGGGTACCTCGTACAACAACTAGCATCTTCTCTCCCTGTTCCACTCCCAAACAGAGCGAGGGAAAAATGACTGCCTATATGCCTCTGTACGAGCCCTAATCTCTCTTATCTTATCTTTGTGGTCTTTCCGCGAAATGTAAGTTGGCGCCAGTAAAAATATACTGCAGTCAGCCTCAAATGCTGGTTCTCCAAATTTCCTCAGTAGCGATTTACGAAAAGAACGGCTCCTTTCCTCTAGAGACCGAGTTCCTGAAGCATTTCCATAACACTCGCGTGATGATCAAACCTACCAGTAACAAATCTAGCAGCTCAGCTCTGAATTGCCTCTATGTCCTCCCTCAATCCGACCTCATAGGGATCCCAAACGCTCGAGCAGTACTCAAGAGAGTAGGCTCTCAGAGACCAGTGTGGCCTGAGCTCCCAGTTGGTGCACATCGACAGCGCAGAAAGATGCGTATATAGCTTCTTTTCTGTGTTTACTTCGTAGATTCTCACTTCAATTGCAAGTGAGTTTCGTATAGGAGGTGTAATTTCGAGTTTTCGTTACTGTAATCGTAAATTCAGGCAGATTGTAGCGCAGTCGTTAGGCATTTGTTTTGTTTTGGTACGTCAGTGGCACTTGTCTGTCTAGTAGGCTCTCAGAGACCAGTGTGGCCTGAGCTCCCAGTTGGTGCACATCGACAGCGCAGAAAGATGCGTATATAGCTTCTTTTCTGTGTTTACTTCGTAGATTCTCACTTCAATTGCAAGTGAGTTTCGTATAGGAGGTGTAATTTCGAGTTTTCGTTACTGTAATCGTAAATTCAGGCAGATTGTAGCGCAGTCGTTAGGCATTTGTTTTGTTTTGGTACGTCAGTGGCACTTGTCTGTCTAGTAGGCTCTCAGAGACCAGTGTGGCCTGAGCTCCCAGTTGGTGCACATCGACAGCGCAGAAAGATGCGTATATAGCTTCTTTTCTGTGTTTACTTCGTAGATTCTCACTTCAATTGCAAGTGAGTTTCGTATAGGAGGTGTAATTTCGAGTTTTCGTTACTGTAATCGTAAATTCAGGCAGATTGTAGCGCAGTCGTTAGGCATTTGTTTTGTTTTGGTACGTCAGTGGCACTTGTCTGTCTAGTAGGCTCTCAGAGACCAGTGTGGCCTGAGCTCCCAGTTGGTGCACATCGACAGCGCAGAAAGATGCGTATATAGCTTCTTTTCTGTGTTTACTTCGTAGATTCTCACTTCAATTGCATGTGAGTTTCGTATAGGAGGTGTAATTTCGAGTTTTCGTTACTGTAATCGTAAATTCAGGCAGATTGTAGCGCAGTCGTTAGGCATTTGTTTTGTTTTGGTACGTCAGTGGCACTTGTCTGTCTAGTAGGCTCTCAGAGACCAGTGTGGCCTGAGCTCCCAGTTGGTGCACATCGACAGCGCAGAAAGATGCGTATATAGCTTCTTTTCTGTGTTTACTTCGTAGATTCTCACTTCAATTGCAAGTGAGTTTCGTATAGGAGGTGTAATTTCGAGTTTTCGTTACTGTAATCGTAAATTCAGGCAGATTGTAGCGCAGTCGTTAGGCATTTGTTTTGTTTTGGTACGTCAGTGGCACTTGTCTGTCTAGTAGGCTCTCAGAGACCAGTGTGGCCTGAGCTCCCAGTTGGTGCACATCGACAGCGCAGAAAGATGCGTATATAGCTTCTTTTCTGTGTTTACTTCGTAGATTCTCACTTCAATTGCATGTGAGTTTCGTATAGGAGGTGTAATTTCGAGTTTTCGTTACTGTAATCGTAAATTCAGGCAGATTGTAGCGCAGTCGTTAGGCATTTGTTTTGTTTTGGTACGTCAGTGGCACTTGTCTGTCTAGTAGGCTCTCAGAGACCAGTGTGGCCTGAGCTCCCAGTTGGTGCACATCGACAGCGCAGAAAGATGCGTATATAGCTTCTTTTCTGTGTTTACTTCGTAGATTCTCACTTCAATTGCAAGTGAGTTTCGTATAGGAGGTGTAATTTCGAGTTTTCGTTACTGTAATCGTAAATTCAGGCAGATTGTAGCGCAGTCGTTAGGCATTTGTTTTGTTTTGGTACGTCAGTGGCACTTGTCTGTCTAGTAGGCTCTCAGAGACCAGTGTGGCCTGAGCTCCCAGTTGGTGCACATCGACAGCGCAGAAAGATGCGTATATAGCTTCTTTTCTGTGTTTACTTCGTAGATTCTCACTTCAATTGCAAGTGAGTTTCGTATAGGAGGTGTAATTTCGAGTTTTCGTTACTGTAATCGTAAATTCAGGCAGATTGTAGCGCAGTCGTTAGGCATTTGTTTTGTTTTGGTACGTCAGTGGCACTTGTCTGTCTAGTAGGCTCTCAGAGACCAGTGTGGCCTGAGCTCCCAGTTGGTGCACATCGACAGCGCAGAAAGATGCGTATATAGCTTCTTTTCTGTGTTTACTTCGTAGATTCTCACTTCAATTGCAAGTGAGTTTCGTATAGGAGGTGTAATTTCGAGTTTTCGTTACTGTAATCGTAAATTCAGGCAGATTGTAGCGCAGTCGTTAGGCATTTGTTTTGTTTTGGTACGTCAGTGGCACTTGTCTCTCTAGTAGGCTCTCAGAGACCAGTGTGGCCTGAGCTCCCAGTTGGTGCACATCGACAGCGCAGAAAGATGCGTATATAGCTTCTTTTCTGTGTTTACTTCGTAGATTCTCACTTCAATTGCATGTGAGTTTCGTATAGGAGGTGTAATTTCGAGTTTTCGTTACTGTAATCGTAAATTCAGGCAGATTGTAGCGCAGTCGTTAGGCATTTGTTTTGTTTTGGTACGTCAGTGGCACTTGTCTGTCTAGTAGGCTCTCAGAGACCAGTGTGGCCTGAGCTCCCAGTTGGTGCACATCGACAGCGCAGAAAGATGCGTATATAGCTTCTTTTCTGTGTTTACTTCGTAGATTCTCACTTCAATTGCAAGTGAGTTTCGTATAGGAGGTGTAATTTCGAGTTTTCGTTACTGTAATCGTAAATTCAGGCAGATTGTAGCGCAGTCGTTAGGCATTTGTTTTGTTTTGGTACGTCAGTGGCACTTGTCTGTCTAGTAGGCTCTCAGAGACCAGTGTGGCCTGAGCTCCCAGTTGGTGCACATCGACAGCGCAGAAAGATGCGTATATAGCTTCTTTTCTGTGTTTACTTCGTAGATTCTCACTTCAATTGCATGTGAGTTTCGTATAGGAGGTGTAATTTCGAGTTTTCGTTACTGTAATCGTAAATTCAGGCAGATTGTAGCGCAGTCGTTAGGCATTTGTTTTGTTTTGGTACGTCAGTGGCACTTGTCTGTCTAGTAGGCTCTCAGAGACCAGTGTGGCCTGAGCTCCCAGTTGGTGCACATCGACAGCGCAGAAAGATGCGTATATAGCTTCTTTTCTGTGTTTACTTCGTAGATTCTCACTTCAATTGCAAGTGAGTTTCGTATAGGAGGTGTAATTTCGAGTTTTCGTTACTGTAATCGTAAATTCAGGCAGATTGTAGCGCAGTCGTTAGGCATTTGTTTTGTTTTGGTACGTCAGTGGCACTTGTCTGTCTAGTAGGCTCTCAGAGACCAGTGTGGCCTGAGCTCCCAGTTGGTGCACATCGACAGCGCAGAAAGATGCGTATATAGCTTCTTTTCTGTGTTTACTTCGTAGATTCTCACTTCAATTGCAAGTGAGTTTCGTATAGGAGGTGTAATTTCGAGTTTTCGTTACTGTAATCGTAAATTCAGGCAGATTGTAGCGCAGTCGTTAGGCATTTGTTTTGTTTTGGTACGTCAGTGGCACTTGTCTGTCTAGTAGGCTCTCAGAGACCAGTGTGGCCTGAGCTCCCAGTTGGTGCACATCGACAGCGCAGAAAGATGCGTATATAGCTTCTTTTCTGTGTTTACTTCGTAGATTCTCACTTCAATTGCAAGTGAGTTTCGTATAGGAGGTGTAATTTCGAGTTTTCGTTACTGTAATCGTAAATTCAGGCAGATTGTAGCGCAGTCGTTAGGCATTTGTTTTGTTTTGGTACGTCAGTGGCACTTGTCTGTCTAGTAGGCTCTCAGAGACCAGTGTGGCCTGAGCTCCCAGTTGGTGCACATCGACAGCGCAGAAAGATGCGTATATAGCTTCTTTTCTGTGTTTACTTCGTAGATACTCACTTCAATTGCATGTGAGTTTCGTATAGGAGGTGTAATTTCGAGTTTTCGTTACTGTAATCGTAAATTCAGGCAGATTGTAGCGCAGTCGTTAGGCATTTGTTTTGTTTTGGTACGTCAGTGGCACTTGTCTGTCTAGTAGGCTCTCAGAGACCAGTGTGGCCTGAGCTCCCAGTTGGTGCACATCGACAGCGCAGAAAGATGCGTATATAGCTTCTTTTCTGTGTTTACTTCGTAGATTCTCACTTCAATTGCAAGTGAGTTTCGTATAGGAGGTGTAATTTCGAGTTTTCGTTACTGTAATCGTAAATTCAGGCAGATTGTAGCGCAGTCGTTAGGCATTTGTTTTGTTTTGGTACGTCAGTGGCACTTGTCTGTCTAGTAGGCTCTCAGAGACCAGTGTGGCCTGAGCTCCCAGTTGGTGCACATCGACAGCGCAGAAAGATGCGTATATAGCTTCTTTTCTGTGTTTACTTCGTAGATTCTCACTTCAATTGCAAGTGAGTTTCGTATAGGAGGTGTAATTTCGAGTTTTCGTTACTGTAATCGTAAATTCAGGCAGATTGTAGCGCAGTCGTTAGGCATTTGTTTTGTTTTGGTACGTCAGTGGCACTTGTCTGTCTAGTAGGCTCTCAGAGACCAGTGTGGCCTGAGCTCCCAGTTGGTGCACATCGACAGCGCAGAAAGATGCGTATATAGCTTCTTTTCTGTGTTTACTTCGTAGATACTCACTTCAATTGCATGTGAGTTTCGTATAGGAGGTGTAATTTCGAGTTTTCGTTACTGTAATCGTAAATTCAGGCAGATTGTAGCGCAGTCGTTAGGCATTTGTTTTGTTTTGGTACGTCAGTGGCACTTGTCTGTCTAGTAGGCTCTCAGAGACCAGTGTGGCCTGAGCTCCCAGTTGGTGCACATCGACAGCGCAGAAAGATGCGTATATAGCTTTTCTGTGTTTACTTCGTAGATTCTCACTTCAATTGCAAGTGAGTTTCGTATAGGAAGTGTAATTTCGAGTTTTCGTTACTGTAATCGTAAATTCAGGCAGATTGTAGCGCAGTCGTTAGGCATTTGTTTTGTTTTGGTACGTCAGTGGCACTTGTCTGTCTAGTAGGCTCTCAGAGACCAGTGTGGCCTGAGCTCCCAGTTGGTGCACATCGACAGCGCAGAAAGATGCGTATATAGCTTCTTTTCTGTGTTTACTTCGTAGATACTCACTTCAATTGCAAGTGAGTTTCGTATAGGAGGTGTAATTTCGAGTTTTCGTTACTGTAATCGTAAATTCAGGCAGATTGTAGCGCAGTCGTTAGGCATTTGTTTTGTTTTGGTACGTCAGTGGCACTTGTCTGTCTAGTAGGCTCTCAGAGACCAGTGTGGCCTGAGCTCCCAGTTGGTGCACATCGACAGCGCAGAAAGATGCGTATATAGCTTCTTTTCTGTGTTTACTTCGTAGATACTCACTTCAATTGCAAGTGAGTTTCGTATAGGAGGTGTAATTTCGAGTTTTCGTTACTGTAATCGTAAATTCAGGCAGATTGTAGCGCAGTCGTTGGGCATTTGTTTTGTTTTGGTACGTCAGTGGCACTTGTCTGTCTAGTAGGCTCTCAGAGACCAGTGTGGCCTGAGCTCCAAGTTGGTGCACATCGACAGCGCAGAAAGATGCGTATATAGCTTCTTTTCTGTGTTTACTTCGTAGATACTCACTTCAATTGCAAGTGAGTTTCGTATAGGAGGTGTAATTTCGAGTTTTCGTTACTGTAATCGTAAATTCAGGCAGATTGTAGCGCAGTCGTTAGGCATTTGTTTTGTTTTGGTACGTCAGTGGCACTTGTCTGTCTAGTAGGCTCTCAGAGACCAGTGTGGCCTGAGCTCCCAGTTGGTGCACATCGACAGCGCAGAAAGATGCGTATATAGCTTCTTTTCTGTGTTTACTTCGTAGATTCTCACTTCAATTGCAAGTGAGTTTCGTATAGGAGGTGTAATTTCGAGTTTTCGTTACTGTAATCGTAAATTCAGGCAGATTGTAGCGCAGTCGTTAGGCATTTGTTTTGTTTTGGTACGTCAGTGGCACTTGTCTGTCTAGTTGGCTCTCAGAGACCAGTGTGGCCTGAGCTCCCAGTTGGTGCACATCGACAGCGCAGAAAGATGCGTATATAGCTTCTTTTCTGTGTTTACTTCGTAGATTCTCACTTCAATTGCAAGTGAGTTTCGTATAGGAGGTGTAATTTCGAGTTTTCGTTACTGTAATCGTAAATTCAGGCAGATTGTAGCGCAGTCGTTAGGCATTTGTTTTGTTTTGGTACGTCAGTGGCACTTGTCTGTCTAGTAGGCTCTCAGAGACCAGTGTGGCCTGAGCTCCCAGTTGGTGCACATCGACAGCGCAGAAAGATGCGTATATAGCTTCTTTTCTGTGTTTACTTCGTAGATTCTCACTTCAATTGCAAGTGAGTTTCGTATAGGAGGTGTAATTTCGAGTTTTCGTTACTGTAATCGTAAATTCAGGCAGATTGTAGCGCAGTCGTTAGGCATTTGTTTTGTTTTGGTACGTCAGTGGCACTTGTCTGTCTAGTAGGCTCTCAGAGACCAGTGTGGCCTGAGCTCCCAGTTGGTGCACATCGACAGCGCAGAAAGATGCGTATATAGCTTCTTTTCTGTGTTTACTTCGTAGATACTCACTTCAATTGCATGTGAGTTTCGTATAGGAGGTGTAATTTCGAGTTTTCGTTACTGTAATCGTAAATTCAGGCAGATTGTAGCGCAGTCGTTAGGCATTTGTTTTGTTTTGGTACGTCAGTGGAACTTGTCTGTCTAGTAGGCTCTCAGAGACCAGTGTGGCCTGAGCTCCCAGTTGGTGCACATCGACAGCGCAGAAAGATGCGTATATAGCTTCTTTTCTGTGTTTACTTCGTAGATTCTCACTTCAATTGCAAGTGAGTTTCGTATAGGAGGTGTAATTTCGAGTTTTCGTTACTGTAATCGTAAATTCAGGCAGATTGTAGCGCAGTCGTTAGGCATTTGTTTTGTTTTGGTACGTCAGTGGCACTTGTCTGTCTAGTAGGCTCTCAGAGACCAGTGTGGCCTGAGCTCCCAGTTGGTGCACATCGACAGCGCGGAAAGATGCGTATATAGCTTCTTTTCTGTGTTTACTTCGTAGATACTCACTTCAATTGCAAGTGAGTTTCGTATAGGAGGTGTAATTTCGAGTTTTCGTTACTGTAATCGTAAATTCAGGCAGATTGTAGCGCAGTCGTTAGGCATTTGTTTTGTTTTGGTACGTCAGTGGCACTTGTCTGTCTAGTAGGCTCTCAGAGACCAGTGTGGCCTGAGCTCCCAGTTGGTGCACATCGACAGCGCAGAAAGATGCGTATATAGCTTCTTTTCTGTGTTTACTTCGTAGATACTTCAATTGCAAGTGAGTTTCGTATAGGAGGTGTAATTTCGAGTTTTCGTTACTGTAATCGTAAATTCAGGCAGATTGTAGCGCAGTCGTTAGGCATTTGTTTTGTTTTGGTACGTCAGTGGCACTTGTCTGTCTAGTAGGCTCTCAGAGACCAGTGTGGCCTGAGCTCCCAGTTGGTGCACATCGACAGCGCAGAAAGATGCGTATATAGCTTCTTTTCTGTGTTTACTTCGTAGATTCTCACTTCAATTGCAAGTGAGTTTCGTATAGGAGGTGTAATTTCGAGTTTTCGTTACTGTAATCGTAAATTCAGGCAGATTGTAGCGCAGTCGTTAGGCATTTGTTTTGTTTTGGTACGTCAGTGGCACTTGTCTGTCTAGTAGGCTCTCAGAGACCAGTGTGGCCTGAGCTCCCAGTTGGTGCACATCGACAGCGCAGAAAGATGCGTATATAGCTTCTTTTCTGTGTTTACTTCGTAGATACTCACTTCAATTGCATGTGAGTTACGTATACGAGGTGTAATTTCGAGTTTTCGTTACTGTAATCGTAAATTCAGGCAGATTGTAGCGCAGTCGTTAGGCATTTGTTTTGTTTTGGTACGTCAGTGGCACTTGTCTGTCTAGTAGGCTCTCAGAGACCAGTGTGGCCTGAGCTCCCAGTTGGTGCACATCGACAGCGCAGAAAGATGCGTATATAGCTTCTTTTCTGTGTTTACTTCGTAGATACTCACTTCAATTGCAAGTGAGTTTCGTATAGGAGGTGTAATTTCGAGTTTTCGTTACTGTAATCGTAAATTCAGGCAGATTGTAGCGCAGTCGTTAGGCATTTGTTTTGTTTTGGTACGTCAGTGGCACTTGTCTGTCTAGTAGGCTCTCAGAGACCAGTGTGGCCTGAGCTCCCAGTTGGTGCACATCGACAGCGCAGAAAGATGCGTATATAGCTTCTTTTCTGTGTTTACTTCGTAGATACTCACTTCAATTGCAAGTGAGTTTCGTATAGGAGGTGTAATTTCGAGTTTTCGTTACTGTAATCGTAAATTCAGGCAGATTGTAGCGCAGTCGTTAGGCATTTGTTTTGTTTTGGTACGTCAGTGGCACTTGTCTGTCTAGTAGGCTCTCAGAGACCAGTGTGGCCTGAGCTCCCAGTTGGTGCACATCGACAGCGCAGAAAGATGCGTATATAGCTTCTTTTCTGTGTTTACTTCGTAGATACTCACTTCAATTGCAAGTGAGTTTCGTATAGGAGGTGTGATTTCGAGTTTTCGTTACTGTAATCGTAAATTCAGGCAGATTGTAGCGCAGTCGTTAGGCATTTGTTTTGTTTTGGTACGTCAGTGGCACTTGTCTGTCTAGTAGGCTCTCAGAGACCAGTGTGGCCTGAGCTCCCAGTTGGTGCACATCGACAGCGCAGAAAGATGCGTATATAGCTTCTTTTCTGTGTTTACTTCGTAGATACTCACTTCAATTGCATGTGAGTTTCGTATAGGAGGTGTAATTTCGAGTTTTCGTTACTGTAATCGTAAATTCAGGCAGATTGTAGCGCAGTCGTTAGGCATTTGTTTTGTTTTGGTACGTCAGTGGCACTTGTCTGTCTAGTAGGCTCTCAGAGACCAGTGTGGCCTGAGCTCCCAGTTGGTGCACATCGACAGCGCAGAAAGATGCGTATATAGCTTCTTTTCTGTGTTTACTTCGTAGATACTCACTTCAATTGCATGTGAGTTTCGTATAGGAGGTGTAATTTCGAGTTTTCGTTACTGTAATCGTAAATTCAGGCAGATTGTAGCGCAGTCGTTAGGCATTTGTTTTGTTTTGGTACGTCAGTGGCACTTGCCTGTCTAGTAGGCTCTCAGAGACCAGTGTGGCCTGAGCTCCCAGTTGGTGCACATCGACAGCGCAGAAAGATGCGTATATAGCTTCTTTTCTGTGTTTACTTCGTAGATTCTCACTTCAATTGCAAGTGAGTTTCGTATAGGAGGTGTAATTTCGAGTTTTCGTTACTGTAATCGTAAATTCAGGCAGATTGTAGCGCAGTCGTTAGGCATTTGTTTTGTTTTGGTACGTCAGTGGCACTTGTCTGTCTAGTAGGCTCTCAGAGACCAGTGTGGCCTGAGCTCCCAGTTGGTGCACATCGACAGCGCAGAAAGATGCGTATATAGCTTCTTTTCTGTGTTTACTTCGTAGATTCTCACTTCAATTGCATGTGAGTTTCGTATAGGAGGTGTAATTTCGAGTTTTCGTTACTGTAATCGTAAATTCAGGCAGATTGTAGCGCAGTCGTTAGGCATTTGTTTTGTTTTGGTACGTCAGTGGCACTTGTCTGTCTAGTAGGCTCTCAGAGACCAGTGTGGCCTGAGCTCCCAGTTGGTGCACATCGACAGCGCAGAAAGATGCGTATATAGCTTCTTTTCTGTGTTTACTTCGTAGATTCTCACTTCAATTGCAAGTGAGTTTCGTATAGGAGGTGTAATTTCGAGTTTTCGTTACTGTAATCGTAAATTCAGGCAGATTGTAGCGCAGTCGTTAGGCATTTGTTTTGTTTTGGTACGTCAGTGGCACTTGTCTGTCTAGTAGGCTCTCAGAGACCAGTGTGGCCTGAGCTCCCAGTTGGTGCACATCGACAGCGCAGAAAGATGCGTATATAGCTTCTTTTCTGTGTTTACTTCGTAGATTCTCACTTCAATTGCATGTGAGTTTCGTATAGGAGGTGTAATTTCGAGTTTTCGTTACTGTAATCGTAAATTCAGGCAGATTGTAGCGCAGTCGTTAGGCATTTGTTTTGTTTTGGTACGTCAGTGGCACTTGTCTGTCTAGTAGGCTCTCAGAGACCAGTGTGGCCTGAGCTCCCAGTTGGTGCACATCGACAGCGCAGAAAGATGCGTATATAGCTTCTTTTCTGTGTTTACTTCGTAGATTCTCACTTCAATTGCATGTGAGTTTCGTATAGGAGGTGTAATTTCGAGTTTTCGTTACTGTAATCGTAAATTCAGGCAGATTGTAGCGCAGTCGTTAGGCATTTGTTTTGTTTTGGTACGTCAGTGGCACTTGTCTGTCTAGTAGGCTCTCAGAGACCAGTGTGGCCTGAGCTCCCAGTTGGTGCACATCGACAGCGCAGAAAGATGCGTATATAGCTTCTTTTCTGTGTTTACTTCGTAGATTCTCACTTCAATTGCAAGTGAGTTTCGTATAGGAGGTGTAATTTCGAGTTTTCGTTACTGTAATCGTAAATTCAGGCAGATTGTAGCGCAGTCGTTAGGCATTTGTTTTGTTTTGGTACGTCAGTGGCACTTGTCTGTCTAGTAGGCTCTCAGAGACCAGTGTGGCCTGAGCTCCCAGTTGGTGCACATCGACAGCGCAGAAAGATGCGTATATAGCTTCTTTTCTGTGTTTACTTCGTAGATTCTCACTTCAATTGCATGTGAGTTTCGTATAGGAGGTGTAATTTCGAGTTTTCGTTACTGTAATCGTAAATTCAGGCAGATTGTAGCGCAGTCGTTAGGCATTTGTTTTGTTTTGGTACGTCAGTGGCACTTGTCTGTCTAGTAGGCTCTCAGAGACCAGTGTGGCCTGAGCTCCCAGTTGGTGCACAACGACAGCGCAGAAAGATGCGTATATAGCTTCTTTTCTGTGTTTACTTCGTAGATTCTCACTTCAATTGCATGTGAGTTTCGTATAGGAGGTGTAATTTCGAGTTTTCGTTACTGTAATCGTAAATTCAGGCAGATTGTAGCGCAGTCGTTAGGCATTTGTTTTGTTTTGGTACGTCAGTGGCACTTGTCTGTCTAGTAGGCTCTCAGAGACCAGTGTGGCCTGAGCTCCCAGTTGGTGCACATCGACAGCGCAGAAAGATGCGTATATAGCTTCTTTTCTGTGCTTACTTCGTAGATTCTCACTTCAATTGCATGTGAGTTTCGTATAGGAGGTGTAATTTCGAGTTTTCGTTACTGTAATCGTAAATTCAGGCAGATTGTAGCGCAGTCGTTAGGCATTTGTTTTGTTTTGGTACGTCAGTGGCACTTGTCTGTCTAGTAGGCTCTGAGACCAGTGTGGCCTGAGCTCCCAGTTGGTGCACATCGACAGCGCAGAAAGATGCGTATATAGCTTCTTTTTTTTTACTTCGTAGATTCTCACTTCAATTGCATGAGAGTTTCGTATAGGAGGTGTAATTTCGAGTTTTCGTTACTGTAATCGTAAATTCAGGCAGATTGTAGCGCAGTCGTTAGGCATTTGTTTTGTTTTGGTACGTCAGTGGCACTTGTCTGTCTAGTAGGCTCTCAGAGACCAGTGTGGCCTGAGCTCCCAGTTGGTGCACATCGACAGCGCAGAAAGATGCGTATATAGCTTCTTTTGTGTTTACTTCGTAGATTCTCACTTCAATTGCAAGTGAGTTTCGTATAGGAGGTGTAATTTCGAGTTTTCGTTACTGTAATCGTAAATTCAGGCAGATTGTAGCGCAGTCGTTAGGCATTTGTTTTGTTTTGGTACGTCAGTGGCACTTGTCTGTCTAGTAGGCTCTCAGAGACCAGTGTGGCCTGAGCTCCCAGTTGGTGCACATCGACAGCGCAGAAAGATGCGTATATAGCTTCTTTTCTGTGTTTACTTCGTAGATTCTCACTTCAATTGCATGTGAGTTTCGTATAGGAGGTGTAATTTCGAGTTTTCGTTACTGTAATCGTAAATTCAGGCAGATTGTAGCGCAGTCGTTAGGCATTTGTTTTGTTTTGGTACGTCAGTGGCACTTGTCTGTCTAGTAGGCTCTCAGAGACCAGTGTGGCCTGAGCTCCCAGTTGGTGCACATCGACAGCGCAGAAAGATGCGTATATAGCTTCTTTTCTGTGTTTACTTCGTAGATTCTCACTTCAATTGCATGTGAGTTTCGTATAGGAGGTGTAATTTCGAGTTTTCGTTACTGTAATCGTAAATTCAGGCAGATTGTAGCGCAGTCGTTAGGCATTTGTTTTGTTTTGGTACGTCAGTGGCACTTGTCTGTCTAGTAGGCTCTCAGAGACCAGTGTGGCCTGAGCTCCCAGTTGGTGCACATCGACAGCGCAGAAAGATGCGTATATAGCTTCTTTTCTGTGTTTACTTCGTAGATTCTCACTTCAATTGCATGAGAGTTTCGTATAGGAGGTGTAATTTCGAGTTTTCGTTACTGTAATCGTAAATTCAGGCAGATTGTAGCGCAGTCGTTAGGCATTTGTTTTGTTTTGGTACGTCAGTGGCACTTGTCTGTCTAGTAGGCTCTCAGAGACCAGTGTGGCCTGAGCTCCCAGTTGGTGCACATCGACAGCGCAGAAAGATGCGTATATAGCTTCTTTTCTGTGTTTACTTCGTAGATACTCACTTCAATTGCATGTGAGTTTCGTATAGGAGGTGTAATTTCGAGTTTTCGTTACTGTAATCGTAAATTCAGGCAGATTGTAGCGCAGTCGTTAGGCATTTGTTTTGTTTTGGTACGTCAGTGGCACTTGTCTGTCTAGTAGGCTCTCAGAGACCAGTGTGGCCTGAGCTCCCAGTTGGTGCACATCGACAGCGCAGAAAGATGCGTATATAGCTTCTTTTCTGTGTTTACTTCGTAGATTCTCACTTCAATTGCATGTGAGTTTCGTATAGGAGGTGTAATTTCGAGTTTTCGTTACTGTAATCGTAAATTCAGGCAGATTGTAGCGCAGTCGTTAGGCATTTGTTTTGTTTTGGTACGTCAGTGGCACTTGTCTGTCTAGTAGGCTCTCAGAGACCAGTGTGGCCTGAGCTCCCAGTTGGTGCACATCGACAGCGCAGAAAGATGCGTATATAGCTTCTTTTCTGTGTTTACTTCGTAGATTCTCACTTCAATTGCATGTGAGTTTCGTATAGGAGGTGTAATTTCGAGTTTTCGTTACTGTAATCGTAAATTCAGGCAGATTGTAGCGCAGTCGTTAGGCATTTGTTTTGTTTTGGTACGTCAGTGGCACTTGTCTGTCTAGTAGGCTCTCAGAGACCAGTGTGGCCTGAGCTCCCAGTTGGTGCACATCGACAGCGCAGAAAGATGCGTATATAGCTTCTTTTCTGTGCTTACTTCGTAGATTCGCACTTCAATTGCATGTGAGTTTCGTATAGGAGGTGTAATTTCGAGTTTTCGTTACTGTAATCGTAAATTCAGGCAGATTGTAGCGCAGTCGTTAGGCATTTGTTTTGTTTTGGTACGTCAGTGGCACTTGTCTGTCTAGTAGGCTCTCAGAGACCAGTGTGGCCTGAGCTCCCAGTTGGTGCACATCGACAGCGCAGAAAGATGCGTATATAGCTTCTTTTCTGTGCTTACTTCGTAGATTCTCACTTCAATTGCAAGTGAGTTTCGTATAGGAGGTGTAATTTCGAGTTTTCGTTACTGTAATCGTAAATTCAGGCAGATTGTAGCGCAGTCGTTAGGCATTTGTTTTGTTTTGGTACGTCAGTGGCACTTGTCTGTCTAGTAGGCTCTCAGAGACCAGTGTGGCCTGAGCTCCCAGTTGGTGCACATCGACAGCGCAGAAAGATGCGTATATAGCTTCTTTTGTGTTTACTTCGTAGATTCTCACTTCAATTGCAAGTGAGTTTCGTATAGGAGGTGTAATTTCGAGTTTTCGTTACTGTAATCGTAAATTCAGGCAGATTGTAGCGCAGTCGTTAGGCATTTGTTTTGTTTTGGTACGTCAGTGGCACTTGTCTGTCTAGTAGGCTCTCAGAGACCAGTGTGGCCTGAGCTCCCAGTTGGTGCACATCGACAGCGCAGAAAGATGCGTATATAGCTTCTTTTCTGTGTTTACTTCGTAGATTCTCACTTCAATTGCATGTGAGTTTCGTATAGGAGGTGTAATTTCGAGTTTTCGTTACTGTAATCGTAAATTCAGGCAGATTGTAGCGCAGTCGTTAGGCATTTGTTTTGTTTTGGTACGTCAGTGGCACTTGTCTGTCTAGTAGGCTCTCAGAGACCAGTGTGGCCTGAGCTCCCAGTTGGTGCACATCGACAGCGCAGAAAGATGCGTATATAGCTTCTTTTCTGTGCTTACTTCGTAGATTCGCACTTCAATTGCATGTGAGTTTCGTATAGGAGGTGTAATTTCGAGTTTTCGTTACTGTAATCGTAAATTCAGGCAGATTGTAGCGCAGTCGTTAGGCATTTGTTTTGTTTTGGTACGTCAGTGGCACTTGTCTGTCTAGTAGGCTCTCAGAGACCAGTGTGGCCTGAGCTCCCAGTTGGTGCACATCGACAGCGCAGAAAGATGCGTATATAGCTTCTTTTCTGTGCTTACTTCGTAGATTCTCACTTCAATTGCAAGTGAGTTTCGTATAGGAGGTGTAATTTCGAGTTTTCGTTACTGTAATCGTAAATTCAGGCAGATTGTAGCGCAGTCGTTAGGCATTTGTTTTGTTTTGGTACGTCAGTGGCACTTGTCTGTCTAGTAGGCTCTCAGAGACCAGTGTGGCCTGAGCTCCCAGTTGGTGCACATCGACAGCGCAGAAAGATGCGTATATAGCTTCTTTTCTGTGTTTACTTCGTAGATTCTCACTTCAATTGCATGTGAGTTTCGTATAGGAGGTGTAATTTCGAGTTTTCGTCACTGTAATCGTAAATTCAGGCAGATTGTAGCGCAGTCGTTAGGCACTTGTTTTGTTTTGGTACGTCAGTGGCACTTGTCTGTCTAGTAGGCTCTCAGAGACCACTGTGGCCTGAGCTCCCAGTTGGTGCACATCGACAGCGCAGAAAGATGCGTATATAGCTTCTTTTCTGTGTTTACTTCGTAGATTCTCACTTCAATTGCGTGTGAGTTTCGTATAGGAGGTGTAATTTCGAGTTTTCGTCACTGTAATCGTAAATTCAGGCAGATTGTAGCGCAGTCGTTAGGCATTTGTTTTGTTTTGGTACGTCAGTGGCACTTGTCTGTCTAGTAGGCTCTCAGAGACCAGTGTGGCCTGAGCTCCCAGTTGGTGCACATCGACAGCGCAGAAAGATGCGTATATAGCTTCTTTTCTGTGCTTACTTCGTAGATTCTCACTTCAATTGCAAGTGAGTTTCGTATAGGAGGTGTAATTTCGAGTTTTCGTTACTGTAATCGTAAATTCAGGCAGATTGTAGCGCAGTCGTTAGGCATTTGTTTTGTTTTGGTACGTCAGTGGCACTTGTCTGTCTAGTAGGCTCTCAGAGACCAGTGTGGCCTGAGCTCCCAGTTGGTGCACATCGACAGCGCAGAAAGATGCGTATATAGCTTCTTTTCTGTGTTTACTTCGTAGATTCTCACTTCAATTGCATGTGAGTTTCGTATAGGAGGTGTAATTTCGAGTTTTCGTTACTGTAATCGTAAATTCAGGCAGATTGTAGCGCAGTCGTTAGGCATTTGTTTTGTTTTGGTACGTCAGTGGCACTTGTCTGTCTAGTAGGCTCTCAGAGACCAGTGTGGCCTGAGCTCCCAGTTGGTGCACATCGACAGCGCAGAAAGATGCGTATATAGCTTCTTTTCTGTGTTTACTTCGTAGATTCTCACTTCAATTGCGTGTGAGTTTCGTATAGGAGGTGTAATTTCGAGTTTTCGTCACTGTAATCGTAAATTCAGGCAGATTGTAGCGCAGTCGTTAGGCATTTGTTTTGTTTTGGTACGTCAGTGGCACTTGTCTGTCTAGTAGGCTCTCAGAGACCAGTGTGGCCTGAGCTCCCAGTTGGTGCACATCGACAGCGCAGAAAGATGCGTATATAGCTTCTTTTCTGTGCTTACTTCGTAGATTCTCACTTCAATTGCAAGTGAGTTTCGTATAGGAGGTGTAATTTCGAGTTTTCGTTACTGTAATCGTAAATTCAGGCAGATTGTAGCGCAGTCGTTAGGCATTTGTTTTGTTTTGGTACGTCAGTGGCACTTGTCTGTCTAGTAGGCTCTCAGAGACCAGTGTGGCCTGAGCTCCCAGTTGGTGCACATCGACAGCGCAGAAAGATGCGTATATAGCTTCTTTTCTGTGTTTACTTCGTAGATTCTCACTTCAATTGCATGTGAGTTTCGTATAGGAGGTGTAATTTCGAGTTTTCGTTACTGTAATCGTAAATTCAGGCAGATTGTAGCGCAGTCGTTAGGCATTTGTTTTGTTTTGGTACGTCAGTGGCACTTGTCTGTCTAGTAGGCTCTCAGAGACCAGTGTGGCCTGAGCTCCCAGTTGGTGCACATCGACAGCGCAGAAAGATGCGTATATAGCTTCTTTTCTGTGTTTACTTCGTAGATTCTCACTTCAATTGCATGTGAGTTTCGTATAGGAGGTGTAATTTCGAGTTTTCGTCACTGTAATCGTAAATTCAGGCAGATTGTAGCGCAGTCGTTAGGCACTTGTTTTGTTTTGGTACGTCAGTGGCACTTGTCTGTCTAGTAGGCTCTCAGAGACCAGTGTGGCCTGAGCTCCCAGTTGGTGCACATCGACAGCGCAGAAAGATGCGTATATAGCTTCTTTTCTGTGTTTACTTCGTAGATTCTCACTTCAATTGCATGTGAGTTTCGTATAGGAGGTGTAATTTCGAGTTTTCGTCACTGTAATCGTAAATTCAGGCAGATTGTAGCGCAGTCGTTAGGCATTTGTTTTGTTTTGGTACGTCAGTGGCACTTGTCTGTCTAGTAGGCTCTCAGAGACCAGTGTGGCCTGAGCTCCCAGTTGGTGCACATCGACAGCGCAGAAAGATGCGTATATAGCTTCTTTTCTGTGTTTACTTCGTAGATTCTCACTTCAATTGCATGTGAGTTTCGTATAGGAGGTGTAATTTCGAGTTTTCGTCACTGTAATCGTAAATTCAGGCAGATTGTAGCGCAGTCGTTAGGCATTTGTTTTGTTTTGGTACGTCAGTGGCACTTGTCTGTCTAGTAGGCTCTCAGAGACCAGTGTGGCCTGAGCTCCCAGTTGGTGCACATCGACAGCGCAGAAAGATGCGTATATAGCTTCTTTTCTGTGTTTACTTCGTAGATTCTCACTTCAATTGCATGTGAGTTTCGTATAGGAGGTGTAATTTCGAGTTTTCGTTACTGTAATCGTAAATTCAGGCAGATTGTAGCGCAGTCGTTAGGCATTTGTTTTGTTTTGGTACGTCAGTGGCACTTGTCTGTCTAGTAGGCTCTCAGAGACCAGTGTGGCCTGAGCTCCCAGTTGGTGCACATCGACAGCGCAGAAAGATGCGTATATAGCTTCTTTTCTGTGCTTACTTCGTAGATTCTCACTTCAATTGCATGTGAGTTTCGTATAGGAGGTGTAATTTCGAGTTTTCGTTACTGTAATCGTAAATTCAGGCAGATTGTAGCGCAGTCGTTAGGCATTTGTTTTGTTTTGGTACGTCAGTGGCACTTGTCTGTCTAGTAGGCTCTCAGAGACCAGTGTGGCCTGAGCTCCCAGTTGGTGCACATCGACAGCGCAGAAAGATGCGTATATAGCTTCTTTTCTGTGTTTACTTCGTAGATTCTCACTTCAATTGCATGTGAGTTTCGTATAGGAGGTGTAATTTCGAGTTTTCGTTACTGTAATCGTAAATTCAGGCAGATTGTAGCGCAGTCGTTAGGCATTTGTTTTGTTTTGGTACGTCAGTGGCACTTGTCTGTCTAGTAGGCTCTCAGAGACCAGTGTGGCCTGAGCTCCCAGTTGGTGCACATCGACAGCGCAGAAAGATGCGTATATAGCTTCTTTTCTGTGCTTACTTCGTAGATTCGCACTTCAATTGCATGTGAGTTTCGTATAGGAGGTGTAATTTCGAGTTTTCGTTACTGTAATCGTAAATTCAGGCAGATTGTAGCGCAGTCGTTAGGCATTTGTTTTGTTTTGGTACGTCAGTGGCACTTGTCTGTCTAGTAGGCTCTCAGAGACCAGTGTGGCCTGAGCTCCCAGTTGGTGCACATCGACAGCGCAGAAAGATGCGTATATAGCTTCTTTTCTGTGCTTACTTCGTAGATTCTCACTTCAATTGCATGTGAGTTTCGTATAGGAGGTGTAATTTCGAGTTTTCGTTACTGTAATCGTAAATTCAGGCAGATTGTAGCGCAGTCGTTAGGCATTTGTTTTGTTTTGGTACGTCAGTGGCACTTGTCTGTCTAGTAGGCTCTCAGAGACCAGTGTGGCCTGAGCTCCCAGTTGGTGCACATCGACAGCGCAGAAAGATGCGTATATAGCTTCTTTTCTGTGTTTACTTCGTAGATTCTCACTTCAATTGCATGTGAGTTTCGTATAGGAGGTGTAATTTCGAGTTTTCGTTACTGTAATCGTAAATTCAGGCAGATTGTAGCGCAGTCGTTAGGCATTTGTTTTGTTTTGGTACGTCAGTGGCACTTGTCTGTCTAGTAGGCTCTCAGAGAGCAGTGTGGCCTGAGCTCCCAGTTGGTGCACATCGACAGCGCAGAAAGATGCGTATATAGCTTCTTTTCTGTGCTTACTTCGTAGATTCTCACTTCAATTGCATGTGAGTTTCGTATAGGAGGTGTAATTTCGAGTTTTCGTTACTGTAATCGTAAATTCAGGCAGATTGTAGCGCAGTCGTTAGGCATTTGTTTTGTTTTGGTACGTCAGTGGCACTTGTCTGTCTAGTAGGCTCTCAGAGACCAGTGTGGCCTGAGCTCCCAGTTGGTGCACATCGACAGCGCAGAAAGATGCGTATATAGCTTCTTTTCTGTGTTTACTTCGTAGATTCTCACTTCAATTGCATGTGAGTTTCGTATAGGAGGTGTAATTTCGAGTTTTCGTTACTGTAATCGTAAATTCAGGCAGATTGTAGCGCAGTCGTTAGGCATTTGTTTTGTTTTGGCACGTCAGTGGCACTTGTCTGTCTAGTAGGCTCTCAGAGACCAGTGTGGCCTGAGCTCCCAGTTGGTGCACATCGACAGCGCAGAAAGATGCGTATATAGCTTCTTTTCTGTGTTTACTTCGTAGATTCTCACTTCAATTGCGAGTTTCGTATAGGAGGTGTAATTTCGAGTTTTCGTTACTGTAATCGTAAATTCAGGCAGATTGTAGCGCAGTCGTTAGGCACTTGTTTTGTTTTGGTACGTCAGTGGCACTTGTCTGTCTAGTAGGCTCTCAGAGAGCAGTGTGGCCTGAGCTCCCAGTTGGTGCACATCGACAGCGCAGAAAGATGCGTATATAGCTTCTTTTCTGTGCTTACTTCGTAGATTCTCACTTCAATTGCATGTGAGTTTCGTATAGGAGGTGTAATTTCGAGTTTTCGTTACTGTAATCGTAAATTCAGGCAGATTGTAGCGCAGTCGTTAGGCATTTGTTTTGTTTTGGTACGTCAGTGGCACTAGTCTGTCTAGTAGGCTCTCAGAGAGCAGTGTGGCCTGAGCTCCCAGTTGGTGCACATCGACAGCGCAGAAAGATGCGTATATAGCTTCTTTTCTGTGCTTACTTCGTAGATTCTCACTTCAATTGCATGTGAGTTTCGTATAGGAGGTGTAATTTCGAGTTTTCGTTACTGTAATCGTAAATTCAGGCAGATTGTAGCGCAGTCGTTAGGCATTTGTTTTGTTTTGGTACGTCAGTGGCACTTGTCTGTCTAGTAGGCTCTCAGAGACCAGTGTGGCCTGAGCTCCCAGTTGGTGCACATCGACAGCGCAGAAAGATGCGTATATAGCTTCTTTTCTGTGTTTACTTCGTAGATTCTCACTTCAATTGCATGTGAGTTTCGTATAGGAGGTGTAATTTCGAGTTTTCGTTACTGTAATCGTAAATTCAGGCAGATTGTAGCGCAGTCGTTAGGCATTTGTTTTGTTTTGGTACGTCAGTGGCACTTGTCTGTCTAGTAGGCTCTCAGAGAGCAGTGTGGCCTGAGCTCCCAGTTGGTGCACATCGACAGCGCAGAAAGATGCGTATATAGCTTCTTTTCTGTGCTTACTTCGTAGATTCTCACTTCAATTGCATGTGAGTTTCGTATAGGAGGTGTAATTTCGAGTTTTCGTTACTGTAATCGTAAATTCAGGCAGATTGTAGCGCAGTCGTTAGGCATTTGTTTTGTTTTGGTACGTCAGTGGCACTTGTCTGTCTAGTAGGCTCTCAGAGACCAGTGTGGCCTGAGCTCCCAGTTGGTGCACATCGACAGCGCAGAAAGATGCGTATATAGCTTCTTTTCTGTGTTTACTTCGTAGATTCTCACTTCAATTGCATGTGAGTTTCGTATAGGAGGTGTAATTTCGAGTTTTCGTTACTGTAATCGTAAATTCAGGCAGATTGTAGCGCAGTCGTTAGGCATTTGTTTTGTTTTGGTACGTCAGTGGCACTTGTCTGTCTAGTAGGCTCTCAGAGAGCAGTGTGGCCTGAGCTCCCAGTTGGTGCACATCGACAGCGCAGAAAGATGCGTATATAGCTTCTTTTCTGTGCTTACTTCGTAGATTCTCACTTCAATTGCATGTGAGTTTCGTATAGGAGGTGTAATTTCGAGTTTTCGTTACTGTAATCGTAAATTCAGGCAGATTGTAGCGCAGTCGTTAGGCATTTGTTTTGTTTTGGTACGTCAGTGGCACTTGTCTGTCTAGTAGGCTCTCAGAGACCAGTGTGGCCTGAGCTCCCAGTTGGTGCACATCGACAGCGCAGAAAGATGCGTATATAGCTTCTTTTCTGTGTTTACTTCGTAGATTCTCACTTCAATTGCATGTGAGTTTCGTATAGGAGGTGTAATTTCGAGTTTTCGTTACTGTAATCGTAAATTCAGGCAGATTGTAGCGCAGTCGTTAGGCATTTGTTTTGTTTTGGCACGTCAGTGGCACTTGTCTGTCTAGTAGGCTCTCAGAGACCAGTGTGGCCTGAGCTCCCAGTTGGTGCACATCGACAGCGCAGAAAGATGCGTATATAGCTTCTTTTCTGTGTTTACTTCGTACATTCTCACTTCAATTGCGAGTTTCGTATAGGAGGTGTAATTTCGAGTTTTCGTTACTGTAATCGTAAATTCAGGCAGATTGTAGCGCAGTCGTTAGGCACTTGTTTTGTTTTGGTACGTCAGTGGCACTTGTCTGTCTAGTAGGCTCTCAGAGAGCAGTGTGGCCTGAGCTCCCAGTTGGTGCACATCGACAGCGCAGAAAGATGCGTATATAGCTTCTTTTCTGTGCTTACTTCGTAGATTCTCACTTCAATTGCATGTGAGTTTCGTATAGGAGGTGTAATTTCGAGTTTTCGTTACTGTAATCGTAAATTCAGGCAGATTGTAGCGCAGTCGTTAGGCATTTGTTTTGTTTTGGTACGTCAGTGGCACTAGTCTGTCTAGTAGGCTCTCAGAGAGCAGTGTGGCCTGAGCTCCCAGTTGGTGCACATCGACAGCGCAGAAAGATGCGTATATAGCTTCTTTTCTGTGCTTACTTCGTAGATTCTCACTTCAATTGCATGTGAGTTTCGTATAGGAGGTGTAATTTCGAGTTTTCGTTACTGTAATCGTAAATTCAGGCAGATTGTAGCGCAGTCGTTAGGCATTTGTTTTGTTTTGGTACGTCAGTGGCACTTGTCTGTCTAGTAGGCTCTCAGAGACCAGTGTGGCCTGAGCTCCCAGTTGGTGCACATCGACAGCGCAGAAAGATGCGTATATAGCTTCTTTTCTGTGTTTACTTCGTAGATTCTCACTTCAATTGCATGTGAGTTTCGTATAGGCGGTGTAATTTCGAGTTTTCGTTACTGTAATCGTAAATTCAGGCAGATTGTAGCGCAGTCGTTAGGCATTTGTTTTGTTTTGGTACGTCAGTGGCACTTGTCTGTCTAGTAGGCTCTCAGAGACCAGTGTGGCCTGAGCTCCCAGTTGGTGCACATCGACAGCGCAGAAAGATGCGTATATAGCTTTTCTGTGTTTACTTCGTAGATTCTCACTTCAATTGCAAGTGAGTTTCGTATAGGAGGTGTAATTTCGAGTTTTCGTTACTGTAATCGTAAATTCAGGCAAATTGTAGCGCAGTCGTTAGGCACTTGTTTTGTTTTGGTACGTCAGTGGCACTTGTCTGTCTAGTAGGCTCTCAGAGAGCAGTGTGGCCTGAGCTCCCAGTTGGTGCACATCGACAGCGCAGAAAGATGCGTATATAGCTTCTTTTCTGTGCTTACTTCGTAGATTCTCACTTCAATTGCATGTGAGTTTCGTATAGGAGGTGTAATTTCGAGTTTTCGTTACTGTAATCGTAAATTCAGGCAGATTGTAGCGCAGTCGTTAGGCATTTGTTTTGTTTTGGTACGTCAGTGGCACTTGTCTGTCTAGTAGGCTCTCAGAGACCAGTGTGGCCTGAGCTCCCAGTTGGTGCACATCGACAGCGCAGAAAGATGCGTATATAGCTTCTTTTCTGTGTTTACTTCGTAGATTCTCACTTCAATTGCATGTGAGTTTCGTATAGGAGGTGTAATTTCGAGTTTTCGTTACTGTAATCGTAAATTCAGGCAGATTGTAGCGCAGTCGTTAGGCACTTGTTTTGTTTTGGTACGTCAGTGGCACTTGTCTGTCTAGTAGGCTCTCAGAGACCAGTGTGGCCTGAGCTCCCAGTTGGTGCACATCGACAGCGCAGAAAGATGCGTATATAGCTTTTTTTCTGTGTTTACTTCGTAGATTCTCACTTCAATTGCAAGTGAGTTTCGTATAGGAGGTGTAATTTCGAGTTTTCGTTACTGTAATCGTAAATTCAGGCAGATTGTAGCGCAGTCGTTAGGCACTTGTTTTGTTTTGGTACGTCAGTGGCACTTGTCTGTCTAGTAGGCTCTCAGAGAGCAGTGTGGCCTGAGCTCCCAGTTGGTGCACATCGACAGCGCAGAAAGATGCGTATATAGCTTCTTTTCTGTGTTTACTTCGTAGATTCTCACTTCAATTGCATGTGAGTTTCGTATAGGAGGTGTAATTTCGAGTTTTCGTTACTGTAATCGTAAATTCAGGCAGATTGTAGCGCAGTCGTTAGGCACTTGTTTTGTTTTGGTACGTCAGTGGCACTAGTCTGTCTAGTAGGCTCTCAGAGACCAGTGTGGCCTGAGCTCCCAGTTGGTGCACATCGACAGCGCAGAAAGATGCGTATATAGCTTCTTTTCTGTGCTTACTTCGTAGATTCTCACTTCAATTGCATGCGAGTTTCGTATAGGAGGTGTAATTTCGAGTTTTCGTTACTGTAATCGTAAATTCAGGCAGATTGTAGCGCAGTCGTTAGGCATTTGTTTTGTTTTGGTACGTCAGTGGCACTTGTCTGTCTAGTAGGCTCTCAGAGACCAGTGTGGCCTGAGCTCCCAGTTGGTGCACATCGACAGCGCAGAAAGATGCGTATATAGCTTCTTTTCTGTGTTTACTTCGTAGATTCTCACTTCAATTGCATGTGAGTTTCGTATAGGAGGTGTAATTTCGAGTTTTCGTTACTGTAATCGTAAATTCAGGCAGATTGTAGCGCAGTCGTTAGGCATTTGTTTTGTTACGTCAGTGGCACTTGTCTGTCTAGTAGGCTCTCAGAGACCAGTGTGGCCTGAGCTCCCAGTTGGTGCACATCGACAGCGCAGAAAGATGCGTATATAGCTTCTTTTCTGTGTTTACTTCGTAGATTCTCACTTCAATTGCATGTGAGTTTCGTATAGGAGGTGTAATTTCGAGTTTTCGTTACTGTAATCGTAAATTCAGGCAGATTGTAGCGCAGTCGTTAGGCATTTGTTTTGTTACGTCAGTGGCACTTGTCTGTCTAGTAGGCTCTCAGAGACCAGTGTGGCCTGAGCTCCCAGTTGGTGCACATCGACAGCGCAGAAAGATGCGTATATAGCTTCTTTTCTGTGTTTACTTCGTAGATTCTCACTTCAATTGCATGTGAGTTTCGTATAGGAGGTGTAATTTCGAGTTTTCGTTACTGTAATCGTAAATTCAGGCAGATTGTAGCGCAGTCGTTAGGCATTTGTTTTGTTTTGGTACGTCAGTGGCACTTGTCTGTCTAGTAGGCTCTCAGAGACCAGTGTGGCCTGAGCTCCCAGTTGGTGCACATCGACAGCGCAGAAAGATGCGTATATAGCTTCTTTTCTGTGCTTACTTCGTAGATTCTCACTTCAATTGCATGTGAGTTTCGTATAGGAGGTGTAATTTCGAGTTTTCGTTACTGTAATCGTAAATTCAGGCAGATTGTAGCGCAGTCGTTAGGCATTTGTTTTGTTACGTCAGTGGCACTTGTCTGTCTAGTAGGCTCTCAGAGACCAGTGTGGCCTGAGCTCCCAGTTGGTGCACATCGACAGCGCAGAAAGATGCGTATATAGCTTCTTTTCTGTGCTTACTTCGTAGATTCTCACTTCAATTGCATGTGAGTTTCGTATAGGAGGTGTAATTTCGAGTTTTCGTTACTGTAATCGTAAATTCAGGCAGATTGTAGCGCAGTCGTTAGGCATTTGTTTTGTTTTGGTACGTCAGTGGCACTTGTCTGTCTAGTAGGCTCTCAGAGACCAGTGTGGCCTGAGCTCCCAGTTGGTGCACATCGACAGCGCAGAAAGATGCGTATATAGCTTCTTTTCTGTGCTTACTTCGTAGATTCTCACTTCAATTGCATGTGAGTTTCGTATAGGAGGTGTAATTTCGAGTTTTCGTTACTGTAATCGTAAATTCAGGCAGATTGTAGCGCAGTCGTTAGGCATTTGTTTTGTTTTGGTACGTCAGTGGCACTTGTCTGTCTAGTAGGCTCTCAGAGACCAGTGTGGCCTGAGCTCCCAGTTGGTGCACATCGACAGCGCAGAAAGATGCGTATATAGCTTCTTTTCTGTGTTTACTTCGTAGATTCTCACTTCAATTGCATGTGAGTTTCGTATAGGAGGTGTAATTTCGAGTTTTCGTTACTGTAATCGTAAATTCAGGCAGATTGTAGCGCAGTCGTTAGGCATCTGTTTTGTTTTGGTACGTCAGTGGCACTTGTCTGTCTAGTAGGCTCTGAGACCAGTGTGGCCTGAGCTCCCAGTTGGTGCACATCGACAGCGCAGAAAGATGCGTATATAGCTTCTTTTCTGTGTTTACTTCGTAGATTCTCACTTCAATTGCATGTGAGTTTCGTATAGGAGGTGTAATTTCGAGTTTTCGTTACTGTAATCGTAAATTCAGGCAGATTGTAGCGCAGTCGTTAGGCATTTGTTTTGTTTTGGTACGTCAGTGGCACTTGTCTGTCTAGTAGGCTCTGAGACCAGTGTGGCCTGAGCTCCCAGTTGGTGCACATCGACAGCGCAGAAAGATGCGTATATAGCTTCTTTTCTGTGTTTACTTCGTAGATTCTCACTTCAATTGCATGTGAGTTTCGTATAGGAGGTGTAATTTCGAGTTTTCGTTACTGTAATCGTAAATTCAGGCAGATTGTAGCGCAGTCGTTAGGCATTTGTTTTGTTTTGGTACGTCAGTGGCACTTGTCTGTCTAGTAGGCTCTCAGAGACCAGTGTGGCCTGAGCTCCCAGTTGGTGCACATCGACAGCGCAGAAAGATGCGTATATAGCTTCTTTTCTGTGCTTACTTCGTAGATTCTCACTTCAATTGCATGTGAGTTTCGTGTAGGAGGTGTAATTTCGGTGTTTTCGTTACTGTAATCGTAAATTCAGGCAGATTGTAGCGCAGTCGTTAGGCATTTGTTTTGTTTTGGTACATCAGTGGCACTTGTGTCTAGTAGGCTCTCAGAGACCAGTGTGGCCTGAGCTCCCAGTTGGCGCACATCGACAGCGCAGAAAGATGCGTATATAGCTTCTTTTCTGTGCTTACTTCGTAGATTCTCACTTCAATTGCATGTGAGTTTCGTATAGGAGGTGTAATTTCGAGTTTTCGTTACTGTAATCGTAAATTCAGGCAGATTGTAGCGCAGTCGTTAGGCATTTGTTTTGTTTTGGTACGTCAGTGGCACTTGTCTGTCTAGTAGGCTCTCAGAGACCAGTGTGGCCTGAGCTCCCAGTTGGTGCACATCGACAGCGCAGAAAGATGCGTATATAGCTTCTTTTCTGTGCTTACTTCGTAGATTCTCACTTCAATTGCATGTGAGTTTCGTGTAGGAGGTGTAATTTCGGTGTTTTCGTTACTGTAATCGTAAATTCAGGCAGATTGTAGCGCAGTCGTTAGGCATTTGTTTTGTTTTGGTACGTCAGTGGCACTTGTCTGTCTAGTAGGCTCTGAGACCAATGTGGCCTGAGCTCCCAGTTGGTGCACATCGACAGCGCAGAAAGATGCGTATATAGCTTCTTTTCTGTGCTTACTTCGTAGATTCTCACTTCAATTGCATGTGAGTTTCGTATAGGAGGTGTAATTTCGAGTTTTCGTTACTGTAATCGTAAATTCAGGCAGATTGTAGCGCAGTCGTTAGGCATTTGTTTTGTTTTGGTACGTCGGTGGCACTTGTCTGTCTAGTAGGCTCTCAGAGACCAGTGTGGCCTGAGCTCCCAGTTGGTGCACATCGACAGCGCAGAAAGATGCGTATATAGCTTCTTTTCTGTGCTTACTTCGTAGATTCTCACTTCAATTGAATGTGAGTTTCGTGTAGGAGGTGTAATTTCGGTGTTTTCGTTACTGTAATCGTAAATTCAGGCAGATTGTAGCGCAGTCGTTAGGCATTTGTTTTGTTTTGGTACGTCAGTGGCACTTGTCTGTCTAGTAGGCTCTCAGAGACCAGTGTGGCCTGAGCTCCCAGTTGGTGCACATCGACAGCGCAGAAAGATGCGTATATAGCTTCTTTTCTGTGCTTACTTCGTAGATTCTCACTTCAATTGCAAGTGAGTTTCGTATAGGAGGTGTAATTTCGAGTTTTCGTTACTGTAATCGTAAATTCAGGCAGATTGTAGCGCAGTCGTTAGGCACTTGTTTTGTTTTGGTACGTCAGTGGCACTTGTCTGTCTAGTAGGCTCTCAGAGACCAGTGTGGCCTGAGCTCCCGGTTGGTGCACATCGACAGCGCAGAAAGATGCGTATATAGCTTCTTTTCTGTGTTTACTTCGTAGATTCTCACTTCAATTGCATGTGAGTTTCGTATAGGAGGTGTAATTTCGAGTTTTCGTTACTGTAATCGTAAATTCAGGCAGATTGTAGCGCAGTCGTTAGGCATTTGTTTTGTTTTGGTACGTCAGTGGCACTAGTCTGTCTAGTAGGCTCTCAGAGACCAGTGTGGCCTGAGCTCCCAGTTGGTGCACATCGACAGCGCAGAAAGATGCGTATATAGCTTCTTTTCTGTACTTACTTCGTAGATTCTCACTTCAATTGCATGTGAGTTTCGTATAGGAGGTGTAATTTCGAGTTTTCGTTACTGTAATCGTAAATTCAGGCAGATTGTAGCGCAGTCGTTAGGCATTTGTTTTGTTTTGGTACGTCAGTGGCACTTGTCTGTCTAGTAGGCTCTCAGAGACCAGTGTGGCCTGAGCTCCCAGTTGGTGCACATCGACAGCGCAGAAAGATGCGTATATAGCTTCTTTTCTGTGCTTACTTCGTAGATTCTCACTTCAATTGCATGTGAGTTTCGTATAGGAGGTGTAATTTCGAGTTTTCGTTACTGTAATCGTAAATTCAGGCAGATTGTAGCGCAGTCGTTAGGCATTTGTTTTGTTTTGGTACGTCAGTGGCACTTGTCTGTCTAGTAGGCTCTCAGAGACCAGTGTGGCCTGAGCTCCCAGTTGGTGCACATCGACAGCGCAGAAAGATGCGTATATAGCTTCTTTTCTGTGCTTACTTCGTAGATTCTCACTTCAATTGCATGTGAGTTTCGTATAGGAGGTGTAATTTCGAGTTTTCGTTACTGTAATCGTAAATTCAGGCAGATTGTAGCGCAGTCGTTAGTCATTTGTTTTGTTTTGGTACGTCAGTGGCACTTGTCTGTCTAGTAGGCTCTCAGAGACCAGTGTGGCCTGAGCTCCCAGTTGGTGCACATCGACAGCGCAGAAAGATGCGTATATAGCTTCTTTTCTGTGCTTACTTCGTAGATTCTCACTTCAATTGCATGTGAGTTTCGTATAGGAGGTGTAATTTCGAGTTTTCGTTACTGTAATCGTAAATTCAGGCAGATTGTAGCGCAGTCGTTAGGCATTTGTTTTGTTTTGGTACGTCAGTGGCACTTGTCTGTCTAGTAGGCTCTCAGAGAGCAGTGTGGCCTGAGCTCCCAGTTGGTGCACATCGACAGCGCAGAAAGATGCGTATATAGCTTCTTTTCTGTGCTTACTTCGTAGATTCTCACTTCAATTGCATGTGAGTTTCGTATAGGTGTAATTTCGAGTTTTCGTTACTGTAATCGTAAATTCAGGCAGATTGTAGCGCAGACGTTAGGCATTTGTTTTGTTTTGGTACGTCAGTGGCACTTGTCTGTCTAGTAGGCTCTCAGAGACCAGTGTGGCCTGAGCTCCCAGTTGGTGCACATCGACAGCGCAGAAAGATGCGTATATAGCTTCTTTTCTGTGCTTACTTCGTAGATTCTCACTTCAATTGCAAGTGAGTTTCGTATAGGAGGTGTAATTTCGAGTTTTCGTTACTGTAATCGTAAATTCAGGCAGATTGTAGCGCAGTCGTTAGGCACTTGTTTTGTTTTGGTACGTCAGTGGCACTTGTCTGTCTAGTAGGCTCTCAGAGACCAGTGTGGCCTGAGCTCCCAGTTGGTGCACATCGACAGCGCAGAAAGATGCGTATATAGCTTCTTTTCTGTGCTTACTTCGTAGATTCTCACTTCAATTGCATGTGAGTTTCGTATAGGAGGTGTAATTTCGAGTTTCCGTTACTGTAATCGTAAATTCAGGCAGATTGTAGCGCAGTCGTTAGGCACTTGTTTTGTTTTGGTACGTCAGTGGCACTTGTCTGTCTAGTAGGCTCTCAGAGACCAGTGTGGCCTGAGCTCCCAGTTGGTGCACATCGACAGCGCAGAAAGATGCGTATATAGCTTCTTTTCTGTGCTTACTTCGTAGATTCTCACTTCAATTGCAAGTGAGTTTCGTATAGGAGGTGTAATTTCGAGTTTTCGTTACTGTAATCGTAAATTCAGGCAGATTGTAGCGCAGTCGTTAGGCACTTGTTTTGTTTTGGTACGTCAGTGGCACTTGTCTGTCTAGTAGGCTCTCAGAGACCAGTGTGGCCTGAGCTCCCAGTTGGTGCACATCGACAGCGCAGAAAGATGCGTATATAGCTTCTTTTCTGTGTTTACTTCGTAGATTCTCACTTCAATTGCATGTGAGTTTCGTATAGGAGGTGTAATTTCGAGTTTTCGTTACTGTAATCGTAAATTCAGGCAGATTGTAGCGCAGTCGTTAGGCATTTGTTTTGTTTTGGTACGTCAGTGGCACTAGTCTGTCTAGTAGGCTCTCAGAGACCAGTGTGGCCTGAGCTCCCAGTTGGTGCACATCGACAGCGCAGAAAGATGCGTATATAGCTTCCTTTCTGTACTTACTTCGTAGATTCTCACTTCAATTGCATGTGAGTTTCGTATAGGAGGTGTAATTTCGAGTTTTCGTTACTGTAATCGTAAATTCAGGCAGATTGTAGCGCAGTCGTTAGGCATTTGTTTTGTTTTGGTACGTCAGTGGCACTTGTCTGTCTAGTAGGCTCTCAGAGACCAGTGTGGCCTGAGCTCCCAGTTGGTGCACATCGACAGCGCAGAAAGATGCGTATATAGCTTCTTTTCTGTGCTTACTTCGTAGATTCTCACTTCAATTGCATGTGAGTTTCGTATAGGAGGTGTAATTTCGAGTTTTCGTTACTGTAATCGTAAATTCAGGCAGATTGTAGCGCAGTCGTTAGGCATTTGTTTTGTTTTGGTACGTCAGTGGCACTTGTCTGTCTAGTAGGCTCTCAGAGACCAGTGTGGCCTGAGCTCCCAGTTGGTGCACATCGACAGCGCAGAAAGATGCGTATATAGCTTCTTTTCTGTGCTTACTTCGTAGATTCTCACTTCAATTGCATGTGAGTTTCGTATAGGAGGTGTAATTTCGAGTTTTCGTTACTGTAATCGTAAATTCAGGCAGATTGTAGCGCAGTCGTTAGGCATTTGTTTTGTTTTGGTACGTCAGTGGCACTTGTCTGTCTAGTAGGCTCTCAGAGACCAGTGTGGCCTGAGCTCCCAGTTGGTGCACATCGACAGCGCAGAAAGATGCGTATATAGCTTCTTTTCTGTGCTTACTTCGTAGATTCTCACTTCAATTGCATGTGAGTTTCGTATAGGAGGTGTAATTTCGAGTTTTCGTTACTGTAATCGTAAATTCAGGCAGATTGTAGCGCAGTCGTTAGGCATTTGTTTTGTTTTGGTACGTCAGTGGCACTTGTCTGTCTAGTAGGCTCTCAGAGACCAGTGTGGCCTGAGCTCCCAGTTGGTGCACATCGACAGCGCAGAAAGATGCGTATATAGCTTCTTTTCTGTGCTTACTTCGTAGATTCTCACTTCAATTGCATGTGAGTTTCGTATAGGAGGTGTAATTTCGAGTTTTCGTTACTGTAATCGTAAATTCAGGCAGATTGTAGCGCAGTCGTTAGGCATTTTTGGTTTGGTACGTCAGTGGCACTTGTCTGTCTAGTAGGCTCTCAGAGACCAGTGTGGCCTGAGCTCCCAGTTGGTGCACATCGACAGCGCAGAAAGATGCGTATATAGCTTCTTTTCTGTGCTTACTTCGTAGATTCTCACTTCAATTGCATGTGAGTTTCGTATAGGAGGTGTAATTTCGAGTTTTCGTTACTGTAATCGTAAATTCAGGCAGATTGTAGCGCAGTCGTTAGGCATTTGTTTTGTTTTGGTACGTCAGTGGCACTTGTCTGTCTAGTAGGCTCTCAGAGACCAGTGTGGCCTGAGCTTCCAGTTGGTGCACATCGACAGCGCAGAAAGATGCGTATATAGCTTCTTTTCTGTGCTTACTTCGTAGATTCTCACTTCAATTGCATGTGAGTTTCGTATAGGAGGTGTAATTTCGAGTTTTCGTTACT
The DNA here is from genome assembly GCF_021461395.2 of Schistocerca americana. Taxonomy (NCBI): domain Eukaryota; kingdom Metazoa; phylum Arthropoda; class Insecta; order Orthoptera; family Acrididae; genus Schistocerca; species Schistocerca americana. Next base: position 398,111,952 of record NC_060125.1, on the reverse strand, counting down.
GTAATCGTAAATTCAGGCAGATTGTAGCGCAGTCGTTAGGCATTTGTTTTGTTTTGGTACGTCAGTGGCACTTGTCTGTCTAGTAGGCTCTCAGAGAGCAGTGTGGCCTGAGCTCCCAGTTGGTGCACATCGACAGCGCAGAAAGATGCGTATATAGCTTCTTTTCTGTGCTTACTTCGTAGATTCTCACTTCAATTGCATGTGAGTTTCGTATAGGAGGTGTAATTTCGAGTTTTCGTTACTGTAATCGTAAATTCAGGCAGATTGTAGCGCAGTCGTTAGGCATTTTTGGTTTGGTACGTCAGTGGCACTTGTCTGTCTAGTAGGCTCTCAGAGACCAGTGTGGCCTGAGCTCCCAGTTGGTGCACATCGACAGCGCAGAAAGATGCGTATATAGCTTCTTTTCTGTGCTTACTTCGTAGATTCTCACTTCAATTGCATGTGAGTTTCGTATAGGAGGTGTAATTTCGAGTTTTCGTTACTGTAATCGTAAATTCAGGCAGATTGTAGCGCAGTCGTTAGGCATTTGTTTTGTTTTGGTACGTCAGTGGCACTTGTCTGTCTAGTAGGCTCTCAGAGACCAGTGTGGCCTGAGCTCCCAGTTGGTGCACATCGACAGCGCAGAAAGATGCGTATATAGCTTCTTTTCTGTGCTTACTTCGTAGATTCTCACTTCAATTGCATGTGAGTTTCGTATAGGAGGTGTAATTTCGAGTTTTCGTTACTGTAATCGTAAATTCAGGCAGATTGTAGCGCAGTCGTTAGGCATTTGTTTTGTTTTGGTACGTCAGTGGCACTTGTCTGTCTAGTAGGCTCTCAGAGACCAGTGTGGCCTGAGCTCCCAGTTGGTGCACATCGACAGCGCAGAAAGATGCGTATATAGCTTCTTTTCTGTGCTTACTTCGTAGATTCTCACTTCAATTGCATGTGAGTTTCGTATAGGAGGTGTAATTTCGAGTTTTCGTTACTGTAATCGTAAATTCAGGCAGATTGTAGCGCAGTCGTTAGGCACTTGTTTTGTTTTGGTACGTCAGTGGCACTTGTCTGTCTAGTAGGCTCTCAGAGACCAGTGTGGCCTGAGCTCCCAGTTGGTGCACATCGACAGCGCAGAAAGATGCGTATATAGCTTCTTTTCTGTGCTTACTTCGTAGATTCTCACTTCAATTGCATGTGAGTTTCGTATAGGAGGTGTAATTTCGAGTTTTCGTTACTGTAATCGTAAATTCAGGCAGATTGTAGCGCAGTCGTTAGGCACTTGTTTTGTTTTGGTACGTCAGTGGCACTTGTCTGTCTAGTAGGCTCTCAGAGACCAGTGTGGCCTGAGCTCCCAGTTGGTGCACATCGACAGCGCAGAAAGATGCGTATATAGCTTCTTTTCTGTGCTTACTTCGTAGATTCTCACTTCAATTGCATGTGAGTTTCGTATAGGAGGTGTAATTTCGAGTTTTCGTTACTGTAATCGTAAATTCAGGCTGATTGTAGCGCAGTCGTTAGGCACTTGTTTTGTTTTGGTACGTCAGTGGCACTTGTCTGTCTAGTAGGCTCTCAGAGACCAGTGTGGCCTGAGCTCCCAGTTGGTGCACATCGACAGCGCAGAAAGATGCGTATATAGCTTCTTTTCTGTGCTTACTTCGTAGATTCTCACTTCAATTGCATGTGAGTTTCGTATAGGAGGTGTAATTTCGAGTATTCGTTACTGTAATCGTAAATTCAGGCAGATTGTAGCGCAGTCGTTAGGCATTTTTGGTTTGGTACGTCAGTGGCACTTGTCTGTCTAGTAGGCTCTCAGAGACCAGTGTGGCCTGAGCTCCCAGTTGGTGCACATCGACAGCGCAGAAAGATGCGTATATAGCTTCTTTTCTGTGCTTACTTCGTAGATTCTCACTTCAATTGCATGTGAGTTTCGTATAGGAGGTGTAATTTCGAGTTTTCGTTACTGTAATCGTAAATTCAGGCAGATTGTAGCGCAGTCGTTAGGCATTTGTTTTGTTTTGGTACGTCAGTGGCACTTGTCTGTCTAGTAGGCTCTCAGAGACCAGTGTGGCCTGAGCTCCCAGTTGGTGCACATCGACAGCGCAGAAAGATGCGTATATAGCTTCTTTTCTGTGCTTACTTCGTAGATTCTCACTTCAATTGCATGTGAGTTTCGTATAGGAGGTGTAATTTCGAGTTTTCGTTACTGTAATCGTAAATTCAGGCAGATTGTAGCGCAGTCGTTAGGCATTTGTTTTGTTTTGGTACGTCAGTGGCACTTGTCTGTCTAGTAGGCTCTCAGAGACCAGTGTGGCCTGAGCTCCCAGTTGGTGCACATCGACAGCGCAGAAAGATGCGTATATAGCTTCTTTTCTGTGCTTACTTCGTAGATTCTCACTTCAATTGCATGTGAGTTTCGTATAGGAGGTGTAATTTCGAGTTTTCGTTACTGTAATCGTAAATTCAGGCAGATTGTAGCGCAGTCGTTAGGCATTTGTTTTGTTTTGGTACGTCAGTGGCACTTGTCTGTCTAGTAGGCTCTCAGAGACCAGTGTGGCCTGAGCTCCCAGTTGGTGCACATCGACAGCGCAGAAAGATGCGTATATAGCTTCTTTTCTGTGCTTACTTCGTAGATTCTCACTTCAATTGCATGTGAGTTTCGTATAGGAGGTGTAATTTCGAGTTTTCGTTACTGTAATCGTAAATTCAGGCAGATTGTAGCGCAGTCGTTAGGCATTTGTTTTGTTTTGGTACGTCAGTGGCACTTGTCTGTCTAGTAGGCTCTCAGAGACCAGTGTGGCCTGAGCTCCCAGTTGGTGCACATCGACAGCGCAGAAAGATGCGTATATAGCTTCTTTTCTGTGCTTACTTCGTAGATTCTCACTTCAATTGCATGTGAGTTTCGTATAGGAGGTGTAATTTCGAGTTTTCGTTACTGTAATCGTAAATTCAGGCAGATTGTAGCGCAGTCGTTAGGCATTTGTTTTGTTTTGGTACGTCAGTGGCACTTGTCTGTCTAGTAGGCTCTCAGAGACCAGTGTGGCCTGAGCTCCCAGTTGGTGCACATCGACAGCGCAGAAAGATGCGTATATAGCTTCTTTTCTGTGCTTACTTCGTAGATTCTCACTTCAATTGCATGTGAGTTTCGTATAGGAGGTGTAATTTCGAGTTTTCGTTACTGTAATCGTAAATTCAGGCAGATTGTAGCGCAGTCGTTAGGCTTTTGTTTTGGTACGTCAGTGGCACTTGTCTGTCTAGTAGGCTCTCAGAGACCAGTGTGGCCTGAGCTCCCAGTTGGTGCACATCGACAGCGCAGAAAGATGCGTATATAGCTTCTTTTCTGTGCTTACTTCGTAGATTCTCACTTCAATTGCATGTGAGTTTCGTATAGGAGGTGTAATTTCGAGTTTTCGTTACTGTAATCGTAAATTCAGGCAGATTGTAGCGCAGTCGTTAGGCATTTGTTTTGTTTTGGTACGTCAGTGGCACTTGTCTGTCTAGTAGGCTCTCAGAGACCAGTGTGGCCTGAGCTCCCAGTTGGTGCACATCGACAGCGCAGAAAGATGCGTATATAGCTTCTTTTCTGTGCTTACTTCGTAGATTCTCACTTCAATTGCATGTGAGTTTCGTATAGGAGGTGTAATTTCGAGTTTTCGTTACTGTAATCGTAAATTCAGGCAGATTGTAGCGCAGTCGTTAGGCATTTGTTTTGTTTTGGTACGTCAGTGGCACTTGTCTGTCTAGTAGGCTCTCAGAGACCAGTGTGGCCTGAGCTCCCAGTTGGTGCACATCGACAGCGCAGAAAGATGCGTATATAGCTTCTTTTCTGTGCTTACTTCGTAGATTCTCACTTCAATTGCATGTGAGTTTCGTATAGGAGGTGTAATTTCGAGTTTTCGTTACTGTAATCGTAAATTCAGGCAGATTGTAGCGCAGTCGTTAGGCATTTGTTTTGTTTTGGTACGTCAGTGGCACTTGTCTGTCTAGTAGGCTCTCAGAGACCAGTGTGGCCTGAGCTCCCAGTTGGTGCACATCGACAGCGCAGAAAGATGCGTATATAGCTTCTTTTCTGTGCTTACTTCGTAGATTCTCACTTCAATTGCATGTGAGTTTCGTATAGGAGGTGTAATTTCGAGTTTTCGTTACTGTAATCGTAAATTCAGGCAGATTGTAGCGCAGTCGTTAGGCATTTGTTTTGTTTTGGTACGTCAGTGGCACTTGTCTGTCTAGTAGGCTCTCAGAGACCAGTGTGGCCTGAGCTCCCAGTTGGTGCACATCGACAGCGCAGAAAGATGCGTATTTAGCTTCTTTTCTGTGCTTACTTCGTAGATTCTCACTTCAATTGCATGTGAGTTTCGTATAGGAGGTGTAATTTCGAGTTTTCGTTACTGTAATCGTAAATTCAGGCAGATTGTAGCGCAGTCGTTAGGCATTTGTCTTGTTTTGGTACGTCAGTGGCACTTGTCTGTCTAGTAGGCTCTCAGAGACCAGTGTGGCCTGAGCTCCCAGTTGGTGCACATCGACAGCGCAGAAAGATGCGTATATAGCTTCTTTTCTGTGCTTACTTCGTAGATTCTCACTTCAATTGCATGTGAGTTTCGTATAGGAGGTGTAATTTCGAGTTTTCGTTACTGTAATCGTAAATTCAGGCAGATTGTAGCGCAGTCGTTAGGCATTTTTGTTTTGGTACGTCAGTGGCACTTGTCTGTCTAGTAGGCTCTCAGAGACCAGTGTGGCCTGAGCTCCCAGTTGGTGCACATCGACAGCGCAGAAAGATGCGTATATAGCTTCTTTTCTGTGCTTACTTCATAGATTCTCACTTCAATTGCATGTGAGTTTCGTATAGGAGGTGTAATTTCGAGTTTTCGTTACTGTAATCGTAAATTCAGGCAGATTGTAGCGCAGTCGTTAGGCATTTGTTTTGTTTTGGTACGTCAGTGGCACTTGTCTGTCTAGTAGGCTCTCAGAGACCAGTGTGGCCTGAGCTCCCAGTTGGTGCACATCGACAGCGCAGAAAGATGCGTATATAGCTTCTTTTTCTGTGCTTACTTCGTAGATTCTCACTTCAATTGCATGTGAGTTTCGTATAGGAGGTGTAATTTCGAGTTTTCGTTACTGTAATCGTAAATTCAGGCAGATTGTAGCGCAGTTAGGCATTTGTTTTGTTTTGGTACGTCAGTGGCACTTGTCTGTCTAGTATGCTCTCAGAGACCAGTGTGGCCTGAGCTCCCAGTTGGTGCACATCGACAGCGCAGAAAGATGCGTATATAGCTTCTTTTCTGTGTTTACTTCGTAGATTCTCACTTCAATTGCATGTGAGTTTCGTATAGGAGGTGTAATTTCGAGTTTTCGTTACTGTAATCGTAAATTCAGGCAGATTGTAGCGCAGTCGTTAGGCATTTGTTTTGTTTTGGTACGTCAGTGGCACTTGTCTGTCTAGTAGGCTCTCAGAGACCAGTGTGGCCTGAGCTCCCAGTTGGTGCACATCGACAGCGCAGAAAGATGCGTATATAGCTTCTTTTCTGTGCTTACTTCGTAGATTCTCACTTCAATTGCATGTGAGTTTCGTATAGGAGGTGTAATTTCGAGTTTTCGTTACTGTAATCGTAAATTCAGGCAGATTGTAGCGCAGTCGTTAGGCATTTGTTTTGTTTTGGTACGTCAGTGGCACTTGTCTGTCTAGTAGGCTCTCAGAGACCAGTGTGGCCTGAGCTCCCAGTTGGTGCACATCGACAGCGCAGAAAGATGCGTATATAGCTTCTTTTCTGTGCTTACTTCGTAGATTCTCACTTCAATTGCATGTGAGTTTCGTATAGGAGGTGTAATTTCGAGTTTTCGTTACTGTAATCGTAAATTCAGGCAGATTGTAGCGCAGTCGTTAGGCATTTGTTTTGTTTTGGTACGTCAGTGGCACTTGTCTGTCTAGTAGGCTCTCAGAGACCAGTGTGGCCTGAGCTCCCAGTTGGTGCACATCGACAGCGCAGAAAGATGCGTATATAGCTTCTTTTCTGTGCTTACTTCGTAGATTCTCACTTCAATTGCATGTGAGTTTCGTATAGGAGGTGTAATTTCGAGTTTTCGTTACTGTAATCGTAAATTCAGGCAGATTGTAGCGCAGTCGTTAGGCATTTGTTTTGTTTTGGTACGTCAGTGGCACTTGTCTGTCTAGTAGGCTCTCAGAGACCAGTGTGGCCTGAGCTCCCAGTTGGTGCACATCGACAGCGCAGAAAGATGCGTATATAGCTTCTTTTCTGTGCTTACTTCGTAGATTCTCACTTCAATTGCATGTGAGTTTCGTATAGGAGGTGTAATTTCGAGTTTTCGTTACTGTAATCGTAAATTCAGGCAGATTGTAGCGCAGTCGTTAGGCATTTGTTTTGTTTTGGTACGTCAGTGGCACTTGTCTGTCTAGTAGGCTCTCAGAGACCAGTGTGGCCTGAGCTCCCAGTTGGTGCACATCGACAGCGCAGAAAGATGCGTATATAGCTTCTTTTCTGTGCTTACTTCGTAGATTCTCACTTCAATTGCATGTGAGTTTCGTATAGGAGGTGTAATTTCGAGTTTTCGTTACTGTAATCGTAAATTCAGGCAGATTGTAGCGCAGTCGTTAGGCATTTGTTTTGTTTTGGTACGTCAGTGGCACTTGTCTGTCTAGTAGGCTCTCAGAGACCAGTGTGGCCTGAGCTCCCAGTTGGTGCACATCGACAGCGCAGAAAGATGCGTATATAGCTTCTTTTCTGTGCTTACTTCGTAGATTCTCACTTCAATTGCATGTGAGTTTCGTATAGGAGGTGTAATTTCGAGTTTTCGTTACTGTAATCGTAAATTCAGGCAGATTGTAGCGCAGTCGTTAGGCATTTGTTTTGTTTTGGTACGTCAGTGGCACTTGTCTGTCTAGTAGGCTCTCAGAGACCAGTGTGGCCTGAGCTCCCAGTTGGTGCACATCGACAGCGCAGAAAGATGCGTATATAGCTTCTTTTCTGTGTTTACTTCGTAGATTCTCACTTCAATTGCATGTGAGTTTCGTATAGGAGGTGTAATTTCGAGTTTTCGTTACTGTAATCGTAAATTCAGGCAGATTGTAGCGCAGTCGTTAGGCATTTGATTTGTTTTGGTACGTCAGTGGCACTTGTCTGTCTAGTAGGCTCTCAGAGACCAGTGTGGCCTGAGCTCCCAGTTGGTGCACATCGACAGCGCAGAAAGATGCGTATATAGCTTCTTTTCTGTGCTTACTTCGTAGATTCTCACTTCAATTGCATGTGAGTTTCGTATAGGAGGTGTAATTTCGAGTTTTCGTTACTGTAATCGTAAATTCAGGCAGATTGTAGCGCAGTTAGGCATTTGTTTTGTTTTGGTACGTCAGTGGCACTTGTCTGTCTAGTATGCTCTCAGAGACCAGTGTGGCCTGAGCTCCCAGTTGGTGCACATCGACAGCGCAGAAAGATGCGTATATAGCTTCTTTTCTGTGTTTACTTCGTAGATTCTCACTTCAATTGCATGTGAGTTTCGTATAGGAGGTGTAATTTCGAGTTTTCGTTACTGTAATCGTAAATTCAGGCAGATTGTAGCGCAGTCGTTAGGCATTTGTTTTGTTTTGGTACGTCAGTGGCACTTGTCTGTCTAGTAGGCTCTCAGAGACCAGTGTGGCCTGAGCTCCCAGTTGGTGCACATCGACAGCGCAGAAAGATGCGTATATAGCTTCTTTTCTGTGCTTACTTCGTAGATTCTCACTTCAATTGCATGTGAGAGTCGTATAGGAGGTGTAATTTCGAGTTTTCGTTACTGTAATCGTAAATTCAGGCAGATTGTAGCGCAGTCGTTAGGCATTTGTTTTGTTTTGGTACGTCAGTGGCACTTGTCTGTCTAGTAGGCTCTCAGAGACCAGTGTGGCCTGAGCTCCCAGTTGGTGCACATCGACAGCGCAGAAAGATGCGTATATAGCTTCTTTTCTGTGCTTACTTCGTAGATTCTCACTTCAATTGCATGTGAGTTTCGTATAGGAGGTGTAATTTCGAGTTTTCGTTACTGTAATCGTAAATTCAGGCAGATTGTAGCGCAGTCGTTAGGCATTTGTTTTGTTTTGGTACGTCAGTGGCACTTGTCTGTCTAGTAGGCTCTCAGAGAGCAGTGTGGCCTGAGCTCCCAGTTGGTGCACATCGACAGCGCAGAAAGATGCGTATATAGCTTCTTTTCTGTGCTTACTTCGTAGATTCTCACTTCAATTGCATGTGAGTTTCGTATAGGAGGTGTAATTTCGAGTTTTCGTTACTGTAATCGTAAATTCAGGCAGATTGTAGCGCAGTCGTTAGGCATTTGTTTTGTTTTGGTACGTCAGTGGCACTTGTCTGTCTAGTAGGCTCTCAGAGACCAGTGTGGCCTGAGCTCCCAGTTGGTGCACATCGACAGCGCAGAAAGATGCGTATATAGCTTCTTTTCTGTGTTTACTTCGTAGATTCTCACTTCAATTGCATGTGAGTTTCGTATAGGAGGTGTAATTTCTAGTTTTCGTTACTGTAATCGTAAATTCAGGCAGATTGTAGCGCAGTCGTTAGGCATTTGTTTTGTTTTGGTACGTCAGTGGCACTTGTCTGTCTAGTAGGCTCTCAGAGAGCAGTGTGGCCTGAGCTCCCAGTTGGTGCACATCGACAGCGCAGAAAGATGCGTATATAGCTTCTTTTCTGTGCTTACTTCGTAGATTCTCACTTCAATTGCATGTGAGTTTCGTATAGGAGGTGTAATTTCGAGTTTTCGTTACTGTAATCGTAAATTCAGGCAGATTGTAGCGCAGTCGTTAGGCATTTGTTTTGTTTTGGTACGTCAGTGGCACTTGTCTGTCTAGTAGGCTCTCAGAGAGCAGTGTGGCCTGAGCTCCCAGTTGGTGCACATCGACAGCGCAGAAAGATGCGTATATAGCTTCTTTTCTGTGCTTACTTCGTAGATTCTCACTTCAATTGCATGTGAGTTTCGTATAGGAGGTGTAATTTCGAGTTTTCGTTACTGTAATCGTAAATTCAGGCAGATTGTAGCGCAGTCGTTAGGCATTTGTTTTGTTTTGGTACGTCAGTGGCACTTGTCTGTCTAGTAGGCTCTCAGAGACCAGTGTGGCCTGAGCTCCCAGTTGGTGCACATCGACAGCGCAGAAAGATGCGTATATAGCTTCTTTTCTGTGTTTACTTCGTAGATTCTCACTTCAATTGCATGTGAGTTTCGTATAGGAGGTGTAATTTCGAGTTTTCGTTACTGTAATCGTAAATTCAGGCAGATTGTAGCGCAGTCGTTAGGCATTTGTTTTGTTTTGGTACGTCAGTGGCACTTGTCTGTCTAGTAGGCTCTCAGAGACCAGTGTGGCCTGAGCTCCCAGTTGGTGCACATCGACAGCGCAGAAAGATGCGTATATAGCTTCTTTTCTGTGTTTACTTCGTAGATTCTCACTTCAATTGCATGTGAGTTTCGTATAGGAGGTGTAATTTCTAGTTTTCGTTACTGTAATCGTAAATTCAGGCAGATTGTAGCGCAGTCGTTAGGCATTTGTTTTGTTTTGGTACGTCAGTGGCACTTGTCTTTCTAGTAGGCTCTCAGAGACCAGTGTGGCCTGAGCTCCCAGTTGGTGCACATCGACAGCGCAGAAAGATGCGTATATAGCTTCTTTTCTGTGTTTACTTCGTAGATTCTCACTTCAATTGCATGTGAGTTTCGTATAGGAGGTGTAATTTCGAGTTTTCGTTACTGTAATCGTAAATTCAGGCAGATTGTAGCGCAGTCGTTAGGCATTTGTATAGGTTAGTTCATACATTCTTTGTGTGTTTCCCTTGCGTTATCTAGGCATGGATGGACTCGTGTTTCAGTAATTGTTGTACAACATCGATTACAATGGACGGGGACTGTGATTCCTGTGTTGGGATGAGGGATGAGTTGGCATCCCTTCGCTCACAGCTGCAGGCGGTGCTGACTTTGGTTGCGCAGCTTGAGGCTGTTGCTAATGGTCACCACTGTGGGGAGCCGCAAGTGGGTGTCACAAGGATGTCAACCTCGTCCCGCCTGTCCCCAGATCGGTCTGCCGCTGTGGTTGCCCCGGTTGCTGCCCGCATTGGGGCTGAGCCCTCGCCTGTGGTTGATTGGTAGATCGTTCCAAGGCGTGGCAGGCAGCAAAAGACATCGCCGGAGGCTGATCAGAAAACCTCCCCGGTGCGTCTGACAAACAGGTTTCAAGTGCTGTCTCTGGCTGAGCCAGATGCAGCTGCCTGCCCTGTTTCAGAGGATGATTCTCAGCCTTCAAGGTCTGGGCAATCGCAGAGGCTGGGCTTATAGGTAGTTGGGAACTCCAATGTTAGGCAAGTAATGGGGCCCCTTAGGTATATGGCGGCTAAGGAGGAGAAGAAACCCAGTGTGCAGTCCATGTGCATTCCGGGTGGAGTCATTCCTGATGTGGAAAGGATCCATCCGGATGCCATGAAGAGCACAGGGTACAGCCAGCTGCAGGTGGTGGCACATGTCGGCACTAATGATGTGTGTCGCTTTGGATCTGGGGAAATTCTCTCTGGATTCCTGCGGCTATCTGATTTGGTGTTGGCTGCCGGTCTTGCTTACGAGATGAAGGCGGAGCTCACCATCTGCAGCATTGTAGACAGAACTGACTGCGGACCTTTGGTGAAGAACCAGATGGAGCGTCTGAATCAGAGGCTCAGATGGTTTTGCGACTGTGTTGGCTGCAGATTCCTTGACTTGCGTAATAGGGTGGTGGGGTTCGGGTTCCGCAGAATAGGTCCAGAATTCACTACACTAAGCTGGCGGCCACACGGGTAGCGGAGCCTGTGTGGCGTGGACTGGTCGGTTTTTTATGTTAGAAGGCCTCGGGAAAGTACGGGGTGGGCTGCAATCTCAAAGGGTGCATGGGAAATACAGGACGTGCTTGGATCAAGGAACAGTCGGAATTGTAGTTGTAAATTGTTGTAGTTGTGCTGGGAAAGTCCCTGAGCTGCAAGTGCTAATAGAAAACACAGAAGCTGAAATGGTTATAGGTACAGAAATCTCGGTAAAGCCTGAAATAAGTTCTGCAGAGATTTTTACGAAGTATCAGACGGTGATCAGGAAAGATAGATTAGGCAGAATTGGTGGTGAAGTGTTTGTGTGTGTCAGAAGTGGTTTATCTTGTAGTGAAGTCGAAGTAGATACTCCATGCGAATTGGTATGGGTGGAGGTTATACTTAACAGCCGAACTAAGTTAGTAATTGGCTCCTTCTAACGACCTCCAGACTCCAATGATATAGTTGCTAAACAGTTCAGAGAAAATTTGAGTCTCGTAACAAATAAATACCCCACTCATACGGTTATAGTTGGTGGGGACTTCAACCTTCCCTCGATATGTTGGCAAAAATACTTGTTCAAAACCGGTGGTAAGCAGAAAACATCTTCCGAGATTGTCCTAAATGCTTTCTCCAAAAATTATTTCGAGCAGTTGGTCCACGCACCCACGCGGATTGTAAATGGTTGTGAAAACACACTTGACCTCTTAGCCACAAACAATCCAGAGCTAATAGAGAGCATCATCACTGATACAGGAATTAGTGATCACAAGGTCGTTGTAGCTAGGCTCAATACCGTTTCTTCCAAATTCACCAGAAACAAACGCAAAATAATTTTATTTAAAAAAGTGGACAAAGTGTCACTAGAAGCCTTCCTAAGAGACGATCCCCATTCCTTCCGAACTGACTATGCAAATGCAGACGAGATGTGGCTCAAATTCAAAGATATAGTAGCAACAGCAATTGAGAGATTCATACTTCATAAATTGGTAAGAGATGGAACTGACCCCCTATGGTACACAAAACAGGTCCGAACGCTGTTGCAGAGGCAACGGAAAAAGCATGCGAAGTTCAGAAGAACGCGAAATCCCGAAGATTGGCTAAAATTTACAGACGCGCGAAATTTGGCACAGACTTCAATGCGAGATGCCTTTAATAGGTTCCACAACGAAACTTTGTCTCGACATGTGGTAGAAAATCCGGAGAAATTCTGGTCGTATGTAAAGTACACAAGCGGCGAGACGCAGTAAATACCTTCGCAGCGCAGTGCCGATGGTACTGTTACCGACGACTGTGCCGCTAAAGTGGAGTTATTAAACGCAGTTTTCCGAAATTACTTCACCAGGGCAGACGAATGGAATATTCCAGAATTTGAAACACGAACAGCTGCTAGCATGAGTTTCTTAGAAGTAGATACCTCATGGGTTGCAAAGCAACTCAAATCGCTTGTTACGGGCAACTCTTCAGGTCCAGATTGTATACCGATTAGGTTCGTTTCAGATTACGCTGATACAATAGCTCCCTACTTAACAATCATATACAACCGCTCGCTCACCGATAGATCTGTACCTACAGATTGGAAAATTGCGCAGGTCGCACCAGTGTTTAAGAAGGGTAGTAGGAGCATATACTGTATTCAAACATTATGAATCACCTCGAAGGGAACGATCTCTTGATTCGTAATTAGCATGGTTTCAGAAAACATCGTTCTTGTGCAACGCAGGTAGCTCTTTATTCTCACGACGTAATGGCCGCTATCGACAGGGGATCTCAAGTTGATTCCGTATTTCTAGATTTCCGGAAAGCTTTCGACACCGTTCCTCACAAGCGACTTCTAATCAAGCTGCGGGCCTATGGGGTATCGTCTCAGTTGTGCGACTGGATTCGTGATTTCCTGTCAGGAAGGTCGCAGTTCGTAGTAATAGACGGCAAGTCATCGAGTAAAACTGAAGTGATATCAGGTGTTCCCCAGGGAAGCGTCCTGTGATCTCTGCTGTTCCTGATCTATATAAATGACCTGGGTGACAATTTGAGCTGTTCTCTTAGGTTGTTCGCAGATGATGCTGTAATTTACCGTCTAGTAAGGTCATTCGAAGGCCAGTATCAGTTGCAAAGCGATTTAGAAAAGATTGCTGTATGGTGTGGCAGGTGGCAGTTGACGCTTAATAACGAAAAGTGTGAGGTGATCCACATGAGTTCCAAAAGAAATCCGGTAGAATTTGATTACTCGATAAATAGTATAATTCTCGAGGCTGTTAATTCAACTAAGTAACTGGGAGTTAAAATTACGAACCACTTCAATTGGAAAGACCACAGAGATAATATTGTGGGGAAGGCGAGCCAAAGGTTGCGTTTCATTGGCAGGACACTTAGAAGATGTAACAAGTCCACTAAAGAGACAGCTTACATTACACTTGTTCCCCTCTGTTAGAATATTGCTGCGCGGTGTGGGATCCTTACCAGGAGGGTTTGACGGAGGATATCGAAAGGGTGAAAAAAGGGCAGCTCGTTTTGTATTATTACGTAATAGAGAAGAAAGTGTGGTAGATATGATACAGGAGTTGGGATGGAAGTCGTTAAAGCAAAGACGTTTTTCGTCGCAGTGAGATCTATTTACGAATTTTCAGTCACCAACTTTCTCTTCCGAACGCGAAAATATTTTCTAACATTCTGTGTGGTGTCTGTTTGTTCTATATCGTGTCTCCCTACCACTATCGCGCAACGACGCTCTGAGAGTGTTTTTTAGGGAATTGACTGGTTTGAACCTGGGACCACACATGACATGTAGAATTCAGAAGAGTTCAGTGAGACTAGCGATGATATAACCAAATACTTAATGATTTCAGCGTCAGCTCCACTGCACTCCCTGTAAAAGAATCTTAATGCTAACTAAATTTAGTGGAAGGGCTTCAAGGCTTTCCTATTTTTAGTTAGCTGGTAAAATAACGTCGAAAAAGCAGTTAAGTTTACCATTGGAAATTTTATTCTACTCACAAAACATTGTTTATAAATTGCACTATTGATAAAATAAAATGTTTTAATACAGGATGGTAAAAACCAACTGCGTTCAACAAAAACGTGAACGAATATTCCCTGAGTAGGTTTCCAAGTTCTACAATGGATCGAAGGATGACCTATGGCACATCACATCTATAATCTGGGTTTAAATTAAGTTTCACAAAAGAGAAAACTATCAAAATGGTTTACAGTGACCCTCAATTATCTTTAATTACATATCTAACTTGTCGTAAATTACAGTGGCTGATGTGGCTTCTCAGTAACTATATAACACAAAAATCATCGCGTTTCAGATTTTTACTTCATGTGGCAAATGTGAACACCATGAGCTTTAATTGACGATCGACACTAGTATTACGCAATGAGGGGGTGTAACAGATGATACTTCTGCAGTTCTGAGTGAAGCTTTATGTGCTGTTATGCGGCATCGCGTGCGTTCATTACCTTGTCGGTGTTCGTCAGGGGGTGGCGAGCAGCACAGCTCCGCTCACCTCGCCGTCTCGGAAGCAACTCTCTCCTAACTTCTCCTTACAACAATTTACCGAAGTTGGTTTAAAAAAAACTATCTGGCTGTGTTTTCATCTGACCAATCAGGGTCTCAATGTTAACCTTAAGCTCCGCCTACTAAAATTCTGTCTATCCAATGAGAAACGTTATACTTTTCATGGTGGGGCAATGTTTTTAAAGTTTGCAACGTAACAGAGAAGCGAAAAAGTCTCACGCTAAAACTTATTGCTGGTGTGGTCCTTTTAATGTTATCGTAAGATCTATAATGTTCTTCTGGAGGGCTGTAGCTTTTAACATGGGCTGGGGGGTGGTCCTGACGTAACAGAGACGCGAAAAAGTCTCAAGCTAAAGCTCTAGCTTTTAACATGGGCGAGGGGGTGGTCCTAACGGTTAGATGGCGACGTGGGTGTCCGTCCCTTATCGTTGGGCCCTCTAACTGAACATGGTTCTGCTCTCGGCTTCTGTTCTCGTTTCTCCCCTCGGAACTGCGTCTGTCTCACGGTGGAAAGGTATTACATGCATTTAGGCATTCTTGTGTTAGTCTGTGGTATTCCATTTGCTCACTTGTTACTCGTATTACTTTGGTTAATTTAATGTCACAATTTATTCGGAGCTATGTGACAGACTACTGGATTTGCTTATCATGTCAGGGTTTTCATGGAAGGTGTTGGATTTGCCTGTCACCTTACATATCACCACCCTTCGAACTTAATTTTTGCACTGAATTTAGGCAATGGTTGAATCGTTGTCTAAGTCAGTCAAAAATTATTCCTTTATCTAAATTATGTTGCCTACTGTTCAGCCATGATATTCTGGTTTTATGCTAGTTTGTATTACTAATTTATATTTTTATATTCTTCCACATTATTCTCAAAAATGACAAGAGAAGAATATTTTTATGCTATTATTAATTTTTAATTATTTTCTTTCTTTATTTAAGTGTGAAGTTTGTTTTTTAAGAAGTTTGTTATCGAAAGTGAGGAGTGTTTCACATCGATTTTCTTAGAATTTTTTTTATAAATGTAATAATTAAGTAAAATCTATTCTTAACATATTTTCTAAATATCATGTACAAGTAAATTATTTTTTGTTTCTAAACACTCATTTCAACATTGTTACACTAACAAATAAGAATTATTTCTAAGAATTGCTTTGACAAAGAAATATACATACACAAGTATTGAGATATTATCCTAACAAATCGTACAAATGTTAAAAAAAAGGAAAACATCCAACAAGCTAATTTCTTGTTCTTTTTTTTTTTTATAAGGAGAAAATAAGTTAAATACAGTTCTTCTTTTACTTTTACGAGGAGATAATAAATGGGATATAGTTTTAGTGTTGATTATGCCTTACTTTTGTTCTTTGTATACTGTCCATTTCAGAACTAATGACTTATTTTTATCGATAGTCTATTTTTTTTTACTTAAGTCCATAGACAATGACTGTTATTTTTTAGTTTATTAGCTGTCTGGTGTGCTTAGCTTCTTTAGTTTTTCACACATTTCTTTTGCACAATTCCTAACTCACATAATTTGATTTGACACATTCACACAATCCTATGAATGTTTAAGCATGATGTTGGCGAATGTTTTTGCATGAAGGTGATGGACTTAAGCGAGATGGATGTGGGCAAGTATTTGATGTACAGCTTCGTTCGTCGTTTCTTGTTGGCTTTGCAAGTGTCTGTTGCTGTTGTGGAGGTCCCACAATGGAATGGAGCTGTGAGTGCAGAAACTCGTGGTTTACTGGCTTTGTATGCGTGAAAGTCATCGTTATGTGTCGCTGAAAGTGGTCGTTTTTCGTTGTAATACTTCGCAGACGACTAGTTTACAATAGGTTAGGGATTTGGGAAGGTATGTTGTCTATTCTTCACCCATCTTCTTTCTTGGTCTCAGTCTTGCGAATCTTCAACTTCTGTTCTTCCTGCTTTTTCTCTGCTTCTTGCTTGTTTCTTGGTTCTTCTCTGCACAGGATATGGAAATATTTATTGATAACTACTCGCTTTGAATTTCTCCTCTTAGTAACAGTTTGATAAATAGTTTGGGCATGTCACTTCTACTTTGTGGACATTTTCTTCAGTTTCGTGCATCAGTGTGCTGTTTAATAGCGGTAGTGTGACTTTTATATATATTTTTTGCCAGTGGTGGCTTGCCCAAGCGGTCTTCTCGTTGGGCC
Organism: Schistocerca americana; assembly: GCF_021461395.2. NCBI lineage: Eukaryota > Metazoa > Arthropoda > Insecta > Orthoptera > Acrididae > Schistocerca > Schistocerca americana. The sequence goes on along the minus strand of NC_060125.1, from coordinate 398,095,474 downwards.
GTTTTTTGCTCGCTCCGTTCATTTGGGGCACTCGGAGACCCTTACAGCGTTCGGTGTCCCTTCGCGTCTCAGCAGGGCTCCGCCACTGTGCGGTTCCGTGTTCCGTCCCAGCAGGGTTATGCCTAGCGGGCAGATTTATTGCCCACTTTCGATACAAGGGCCTTCTGTTCGTCTCGCTGTCCTTTCCTTTCTCTCGACACTTCTGCCTTGTAGGAATCGTGTCTTGCTAATTACATCCATTTCTTTCTTGATACTTCTCTCGTTGGAACTAGTGGGTCGTTGCATCATGTCCTTTCTGGAGTTTTTACAATGGTTCTTACAAAACGTTTTACTTATATTCACCTAACATATGTCTAGTACCTACATTGTTTTACGCCTTCTTAAAAGTGTTACAAATTTCGGCACCCTTTCCATGTTACAATTCTAAGATATTATGAGTCTTAACGACTAAAAGAATCCTGAAATTCGTTTTTTATTTTTGTGCAGTGTCGTGGTGTATAGCATTTTAGTATTTCATGCTGTTGGACTATCTACGTTTTATCCCTTCACCTTAATCTATGGTACTATTGGTGTTATTTTTGTTTTTATTTTTATTGAAACTACTTTCTTTTTCCCACCTTCCTCTGTCTTCATTCTTCTTACTCCTGACGATCTTATCTGCAACATAATCTTGAAATATTGTGCTGATTATTTACCAGTAATAAAATTAATCTTCATACTTGTACTGAAAGTGTTTAATACTGCCAGTCTTAGGTAAAAATACCTCTGCTTTACCTCATAAAATACCCTCTAATTCTCTTTTACTGTGTTCTGAAATACCTTAAACTTCTCGTAATTTTTCGTCGATTTCTTTATGAACTTCTAACATGAGGTGAGGCGATTCCCCCTTTTGTGCATACCATTCTAATTCTTCATCCTCCTTATCTCACATCATTCTTAATTGTTTGTTTATAACTGGTATTTCTTCTAATTTTAGCTTTTGCTCAAAGAGAAGTGTAACATTCCCGAATGTTACGCTACCTTTCCCCATATCTAATATTGCTTGTCTCTCATTTAAAAAATCTGCACCTATAATCAAATCTACAGTTAGTTTAGGTACAACCACGAAGTTGGCTTCGATCTTTTGACCTTGACACGAAAGAGTTGACCTTGTTTGTCTAGTAACTTCCGCAGCATTGTTTCTAATAGGACCTCTTACTTTAATCTTACATGTTTTCAGAACTGGCAATTCCTCATTGGCATTACACTGCATGAATAAATTTTCTGAGATCGCAGTCAGTTCACTTCCGCTATCAATTACAATATTGACTGGGATATGCTTTACTATGGCCTTCACAATTGGTTGAATCTGAAAGTGTTGGTTCTGTTCTTCTTCTTGCATCAACGAATCCTCCACTGAATCATACAGGAGTTTTTTTAGGAATTTCCCTTGTGAATTCGAACTTTCTGTAGGATAAGCTTCGACTGCTACTTCTCTCTCTTTTATTTCCTCTTCTCTATTTCTCTCTTCATTTACACTTTCTTCAACATCCTCGACTTTTTCCTCATCCTCGTCTATCTTCTCCTTCTTCGTCGCTACTACCACATAATCGCATCTAATTATCGCTTCATAATTTCCTTCATTATATACGTTGGGTTGTGTGCCCACTCGTAACTTATTTTCAACTTCTGTCGACTGCGCATTATCCTCATTGAATTCGCTTTCCCTGGTTTCCATCTCAAATAGCTCTGCAATACTCATTACATCGTCCTTTCCTCCTACATTCGTTGTGCATGCCTCTGGTAATTCATCTTCCTCATCAGTATTCTCCCAATTAATTTCGTCCCAACACGATATTGTTATTTTCTTGTCTTCGTTTTCATCTGGTCCCTGCGGATTTGTTTCTTCCTTCTTCTCTTCTCGTGATAAGATTTCTACTTTTCTGTTCAAGGTGCTGCAATTGTCCTGGGTCGGTGCGTCATTCTCTTTGGCATGGGCGCTTAGCTGTCAATTTGAACGTTTATCGGGGTTTGGTGGTCTTACCTCCACCTTTTCCATCTGTATCCTCTTTTCTTGTTCAGCTTGTTGATAGTGGTTTCTTTGTTGATAATTTGTCGGTGTATTGGTTCTCCAGTACCCTTTCCGGTTGTCGTAATTCCCTCTGTAATAGTTGTTGCCGTTCCTGGGTGAATTATAGTTATTGCCATATTCTGTTCTAAATCCATAACCGGTTCTTTGTTGAAATCTATTGTCGTTTCTTGGTGCGAAGTTATCACATGGTTCGTAATTATTGTTTCTTCGTACTGTCTTGCGGATTCCAATGCTTTTTGCTTTCGTTTTCACGTGCGCTTCGTCTTTTTCTTGCGTCATCTTCCGAAAACATGAACTCTAGTTCCCTTAGAATACCTTTAAATGCTTCGACGTCATTTCCTCCGCGACCTACTAATGATTGCTGGTATTTCAATGGTAACTTCATCGCGCATAGTTTAATCAACTCTCCGTCACTGTATGGTACATCTAAACATTGATTTTTCTTCGCCATTAATTGGAAAAATTTCACTGGACTCGTCTCTCCTGAATTTTCAAAATATGGGTTCTGTAATAATTCCTACTTCACTCTGTTCTGTGCTTCGCTGGACCAATATCGTGAGAGAAACTTCTCTCTGAAATCTTCGTACGATCGGCATGTCGCTGCAACATTCTGCATGATACCCTCACCTCCGATGAATACTCACCATCGAGGACAACGTACTGGTTTGTATTACTTAAGAAGTCTTCGTGCCACTCACATATTTGGGAACCAATGCCATATGCTCATATCTTAGTTAGGAGTGGGGCAACGAGTCAAACGCTTTCCGGAAGTCAAGGAATATGGCATCCATCTGATACCCTTCATCCATGGTTCGCAAGATATTATGTGAAAAAAGGGCGAGTTGCGTTTCGCAGGAGCTATGCTTTCTAAAGCCGTGCTGATGCATGGACAGCAACTTCTGTCTCAAGGAAATTCATTATATTCGAACTGAGAATATGTTCGAGAATCCTGCAGCAAACCGATGCCAAGGATTTTGGTCTGTAATTTTGATGATCCGTCCTTCCACCGTTCTTATATACATGCGTCACTTGCACTTTTTCCAGTCGCTCGGAACCTTACGTTGGGCTGGTGATTCGTGGTAAATGCAAGCTAAGGAGCCAATGCAGTAGATCTGTAAAACCGAATTGGAATCCCATCTGGACCCTTCTCTTGGAACTCTCTCGTTGTCTTTTGTTATTTCGTCTTGTCCATGACTTCTAATATTGTCGGAGTATTGTTGAATTGGTCACCCTATCTTGTATCGCGCAAATTTCTGAGAACACTTCAAACACACATAGGCCTGCCATTCACATTCCCTTCTACAGATTTCGTGTACCGTACTCGTCCCATTTCATATTGCTTCTTAGTCCTATCCTAGGTTATTTAAGCGATTTGACGTGTTCCAGACTTTCAACACTAATCAAGTGAGCGTATTCAATGGTTCTCCTCTCATTGTTATTAGCCTTCTCCTTCTCTTATCTACATTTTGAGGTAATTGAAATACAATACGCCAAGCGAAAACTATAATAAGGTCCAAATTCGTACAATTTCCTAACTCACAGTGCCAGCGAAGTAATCAATGTAGATCTCACCTTACTATGATAAAGAGGGAGTGTCGATGACTGCAAAACATCACCCAGTTCAGAACTGATCTCTTGTATGGGCGTTCTATTTGATAGCTCTCCATTTAACCTTTGTATCTGAAGGCGACAACAACCCTGAAATAAAATCAGATTGCCTTCTCGTTTAAAATTTATGACAGATTTAATAACTTCGCACTTGGAAACGAATTCGTAATATATGCTTTTGTCACAGCAGTCAGCGAATCAGGAGTGGGAAATGGGCCACAGCTTTTACATATCACCAGGATTCAGGCTGATCCGCAGTTTGTCTGGCAGCAAGCTGACAGCTTTATCTCATACTAATCTGTCAATGTTTTAAGCCGGCAAAGTTCTTGGTTCCTTGAGTAGGTCCGTTGCCATATCTGATATTTAATACTTGTTTGTACGAGAAACTTTAAAATTTGAGTATACCTTTGAGAGGCACCCACGTGCCTTGCTCATACTGTGGCATCAAGCAGTCGGGCCTGCTAGATGAGTGGTCTGCCAAACGAGTGGAATCATTCTTATTTATCGAGTAACATGAGCTCTAGTACTCACAATTAAGTTACAAATTATTTTCCTGTTTGAATATTACGCAACGGAAACGGATAACGCACATCCGACTATTACTAATTGACACAACTCTGACTGTTCACTACGCAGTGGCAATACCACATTTTCTCTCTTACCCAACGGCTTTGATCAACACGTGGCCATCGCACTGAATATGAATGGCGCACACATAATAAATTATGGATATCATGACAACATACTATTCGAAGGAAAAGGCCACCAATCTTTTTCTTTTCACTATCTTTTTTTATTCCGATAAAACCTATCTGGCTACTCTCCCATGCAAACCACACATTCTTAAATTACATGAAATATACCACTCTGACAACATGGAATACAACACTAGAATAGTCACAACGTTATAATCACATCACTTTCAGCTTTCCCACTTCAATTAGTATTCATCCCAGTTTCACACGACACTCATCCACTTCGTAACTTTTCTTTCCTACTATGAACTCTTGACGATATATGCACGTCTTCTTGTGCATTTCAAGCCAAGTGGCGCTGCTGGATAGACGGCTGACTCACCTTGCATCACTGTCAGAGTATTGTAGTTTGAATCAAGCGTCACACGGAAACATAACACGCAAAGTAATATTAAGAACTTATTAGTCACACACGCGAGTACTCAACTGATACCATGGACGAGTACTTCTCCTTATCCTTTGTCTCATACACAAATTGAGACTCACACAGTACTCACCACGTGGAAGTACTCGTCTCTAATTTCAAGTCCTGCACACGCCATTTCTTAAATATTTCCAACTTATAGTACACACGCCAGTAATTCAGCTTAACTTTAGTACTCGGAAGTATTTCAACTTATTTCTACACGTGGTTTCATTGTGACTACTGGTCACTTCCGAAGGTTACTACGATCCCCTTAATATTACTTGCCTGTCATTTAATTCTCCCCCCAAAAGTTCCTGAAACAGAGAAATAATTATTCCAAACTGCTGTTAAGTATTTCACACGCATACCATGTCTCCACTCTTTTGTCCTTACGGAGCACACCTAAGACAGGTCTTACCAACACAAGATCCAGCGCCAGAGAGCTGAAAGATGGCCGTTCTTCAGGTCAGCTCGCACCTCCGTCAAGGTGGGGACGCACCGTGTTATCGTATTGGTCAGTCACATTTCAGGCGCTCAAGTAAATTTCATCTCTTTTGTTCCACCAAAGGACCGTCTCAAAGATGATCATATATTGCCCATTCACTATCTGTGGTTAGCAGACGACCATACATTCATTCATTTCGCAGATCTCACCAAATTGGATATAGGGATTTATTCTGTGGGAGTGCACATGTGATCAATTAAATAAATAAATTGTCATTCTTTCCCACACTGGTATCCAGTTTCGGTGTATTAAGTGAAATTGACTTATTATTGCAAAAATTATGTCTGACAAGAGGAGGAGGAGGAGATTAGTGTTTAACGTCCCGTCGACAACGAGGTCATTAGAGACGGAGCACAAGCTCGGATTAGGGAAGGATGGGGAAGGAAATCGGCCGTGCCCTATCTAAGGAACTATCCCGGCATTTGCCTGAAGCGATTTAGGGAAATCACGGAAAACCTAAATCAGGATGGCCGGACGCGGGATTGAACCGTCGTCCTCCCGAATAGCGAAGAAAGTTGTACCTATTTTCAATGTCGGGCGATACTGTACTCTTTCACCTTTAATGTTCCATTATTTATTCATATAACTGCATCTTCTTACAAAATTTCGTGGATTTTACTACAACAGTGAAGTCAGACTAACGTGCTTTGTTGATTCCTTACTTCGTTTAATTATGTATTTCATTTTGCAATGAAATAAGGTCTTGTTCGTTTTATCATCTGCAATAATTGTATCTAGTGAAATGAGCTCAGACTGAAACCAAATAAAATGAAATGCTATTAAGACCACCTACTCTGGCACTATTAAAAGGTCCTAGTTCTACCTGGATGATACTATGTTTGCCAGACACGGTAGCCGAGCAGTTCTAGGCGCTTCAGTCCGGAACCGCGCGACTGCTATGGTCGCAGGTTCGAATTCTACCTCAGGCATGGATGTGTATGATGTCCTTAGGTTAGTTAGGTTTAAGTAGTTCTAAGTTCTAGGGGACTAATGATCTCAGATGTTAAGTCCCATAGTGCTCAGAGCCATTTGAACCATTTTATACTATGTTTAACGGATCCATGTCTATTACACATTTTAGCGTTCAAGCAGCAGTAGCCGACCGCGACAGACGCAGCAACAGATAAGTAACCGCATTTGTCGTTTACGAGTTCCTTACCAGGAGCGAATTTTATTATATCATCTGTGTGCTTCAATACTTTAGTTTCTTGAGTTTCTTTCTTAACATCTAATATCCACAGTTCTAGCCTTTTCGTTTGCGTAAGAAAGAAATCCGATTTCGTGACATATAGTTCCAAATCAGGGTCAAATTATTTAGTTTCACCTGAGTGTTTCGATAGTTAAGTTTTTGAATATCTGCGTATCACTAGACACAGTTCGTGCGTTTTCGTCAGTATCTTCAGAAGAGTTGCGCAGCACGTGCTGATAGTCCGTTTATCTGCATTGTTTAGTTTTTACGGTCTTAAATATGGATAGCGACTGCGATTGTTGTGTGCAGATGCGAGCCGAGTTGGTGACACTTCGCTCTCAGCCTCAGGCTGTGATTGCTTCGGTTACACAGCTTGTGGCTGCAGTGGATGGGTATGACTGTTATGGGCCAGCCGTGGGTATCCAAGAAACGTCTAGAGCGTCAGAGTCCTCTGATCGGTCCTCACCTGTGGCCAACCCAGTTACTGCTCGCACTGAGGCTGACCCCTCACCTTGTTGCTGAGCCAGGTGCTGTCGTCTGTACTGTTTCAGAGAAAACGACTCAGCCTGCAAGATCTGGGCAATCGCAGAAGGCGGAATTGTTGGTTGTTGGGAGCTCCAACGTTAGGTGCGTTATGGGGTCACTCAGCGACATGGCTGACAAGAAGCGTAAGAAATACCGGGTGGAGTCATCAAGATGTGGAAAGGGTCCTCCCGGATGCCATGAAGAGCACAGGGTGCTGCCAAATGCAGGTGCTGGTTCACGTCGGTACCAATGATGTGTGTCGCTTTGGATCAAAGAGATTCTCTCTGGTTTCGAGCGGCTAACAGAAGTGCTAAAGGCTGCCAGTCTTGCTTGTAAGATGAAAGCAAAGTTGACTATTTGGAGCATAGTCTACAGGACCGACTGCGGACCTCTGGTACAGAACCGAGTGGAGAGTCTGAATCAGGGGCTGAGACGGTTCTGCAACACTGTAGGCTGCTGATTCCTCGACTTGCGCCAAAGGGTGGTTGGGTTTCGGGTTCCGCTGAATAGGGTCAGGTGTCCTCTACACGCAGGAGGCGCCTACACTGGTAGCAGGGCCTGTGTGACGTGGACTGGGCGGTTTTCTAGGTTAGAGGGTCTCGGTAAAACACACGAAGGGCTTCAGTAACAAAGGGTGCAGGCTGAACACAGGAGGAACGTAGATACAGGAACCATTGGTATAAGAGTTGTAAATTGCCGTAGCTGTGTTGGGAAAGTACCAGAGCTCCAAGCGCTAATATAAAGCACTGATGCTCAAATCATTATAGGCACTGAAAACTGGCTAAAGCCGGATATAAGCTCAGCCGAAATTTTTGCGAAGAACCTAACAGTGTTCCGAAAGGATAAGCTAAACACGGTTGGCGGAGGCGTGTTTGTTGCTGTCAGGAGTAGTTTAACTTGTCGCGAAATTGAAGTAGGTACTTCCTGTGAGTTATGGTCAGTGGTCATTGTTGGCAACCGGAATAAAATAATAATTGGATCCTTTTACTGACCTCCGAATTCAGATGATACAGTTGCTGAAAGGTTCAAAGAAAACTTGAGTTTGATTTCAAACACGTACCCTACTCAGACGATAATAGTTGGTAGTGACTTTAATTTACCCTCGATATGTTGATGAAAATACATGATTAACTCCGCAGCTACGCATGAAATATCATCCGAAATTGTGCTAAACGGGTTCTCTGAAAATCATCTCGAGCAATTAGTTCATGAGCACATGCGAATAGTAAACGGTTGTGGAAACACACTGGAACTCTTAGCAACAAATAATCGTGAGTTAATAACGAGCATCACAACCGATTCAGGAATCAGTGAACACAGGGCTGTCGTAGCAAGATGGAATATTGTAATACCCAAATTTTCGAAAAATAAGCAAAAAATATACCTATTCAAAAAAGCAGATAAAAATTCACTTGACGCCTTCCTGAGAGACAATCTCGACTCATTCCAAATTAATAATGTAAGTGTAGAAATGTGGCTTGGATTAAAAGAAATAGTATCGGCAGCAATTGAGTGATTTATACCAAATAAATTATCGAACGAAGGAGCTGATCCTCCTTGGTAGACAAAACGGGTTAGAACACTGTTGCAGAAACAACGAAACAAACCTGCTAGATTTAAACAGACGCAAAATCCCCAAGATTGGCGATCATTTACAGAAGCTCGAAATTCTGCGCGGACTTCAATGCAAGATGTTGATAACAGTTCCACAACGAAACTTTATCTCGAAACCTGACAGAAAATCCAAAGCAATTCTGGTCGTATGTGAAGTACAGGGTTATTACAAATGATTGAAGCGATTTCACAGCTCTACAATAACTTTATTATTTGAGATATTTTCACAATGCTTTGCTCACACATACAAAAACTCAAAGTTTTTTTAGGCACTCACAAATGTTCGATATGTACCCCTTCAGTGATTCGGCAGACATCAAGCCGATAATCAAGTTCCTCCCACACTCGGCGCAGCATGTCCCCATCAATGAGTTCGAAAGCATCGTTGATGCGAGCTCGCAGTTCTGGCACGTTTCTTGGTAGAGGAGGTTTAAACACTGAATCTTTCGCATAACCCCACAGAAAGAAATCGCATTGGGTTAAGTCGGGAGAGCGTGGAGGCCATGACATGAATTGCTGATCATGATCTCCACCACGACCGATCCATCGGCTTTCCAATCTCCTATTTAAGAAATGCCGAACATCATGATGGAAGTGCGTTGGAGCACCATCCTGTTGAAAGATGAAGTCGGCACTGTCGGTCTTCAGTTGTGGCATGAGTCAATTTTCCAGCATGTCCAGATACACGTGTCCTGCAACATTTTTTTCGCAGTAGAACTTAAAACCGTGAGATTGCACAAAACACGTTAACTTTTGGTGAATTGCGAATTTGCTGCACGAATGCGTGAGGATTCTCTACCGCCAAGATTCGCACATTGTGTCTGTTCACTTCACCATTAAGAAAAAATGTTGCTTCATCACTGAAAACAAGTTTCGCACTGAACGCATCCTCTTCCATGAGCTGTTGCAACCGCTCCGAAAATTCAAAGCGTTTGACTTTGTCATCGGGTGTCAGGGCTTGTAGCAATTATAAACGGTAAGACTTCTGCTTTAGCCTTTTCCGTAAGATTTTCCAAACCGTCGGCTGTGGTACGTTCAGCTCCCTGCTTGCTTTATTCGTCGACTTCCGCGGGCTACGCGTGAAACTTGCCCGCACGCTTTCAACCGTTTCTTCGCTCACTGCAAGCCGACCCGTTGATTTCCCCTTACAGAGGCATCCAGAAGCTCTAAACTGCGCATACCATCGCCGAATGGAGTTAGCAGTTGGTGGATCTTTGTTGAACTTCGTCCTGAAGTGTCGTTGCACTGTTATGACTGACTGATGTGAGTGCATTTCAAGCACGACATACGCTTTTCGGCTCCTGTCGCCATTTTGTCTCACTGCGCTCTCGAGCGCTCAGGCGGCAGAAACCTGAAGTGCGGCTTCAGCCGAACAAAACTTTGAGTTTTTCTACGTATCTGTAGTGTGTCGTGACCATGTGTCAATGAATGGAGCTACAGTGAATTTATGAAACCGCTTCAATCATTTGTAATAGCCCTGTATGTTAGCGGCAAGAAACAATCAATGCCTTCTTTCCGCGATAGCAATGGAGCTACTATCGAACACAGTGCTGACAAAGCTGAGTTACTTAACACAGCCTTCCGAAATGCCTTCACAAAAGAAGACGAAGTAAATATTCCAGAATACAAATCGAGAACAGCTGCCGACATGAGTAATGTAAAAGTAAATATTCTCGGAGTAGTGAAGCAACTGGAATCACTTAATAAAAGCAAGTCTTCTGGTCCAGACTTTATACCAATTAGGTTCCTTTCGGAGTACGCTGATGAATTAGCTCCATACTTAACAATCATATACAAACGTTCGCTCGACGAAAGATCCGTACCCAAAGACTGGAAAGTTGCACAGGTCACACCAATATTCAAGAAAGGTAGTAGGAGTAATCCACTAAATTACAGTTCCATATCGTTAACGTCAGTATGCAGCAGGATTTTAGAACAGATATTGTGTTCGAACATAATGAATTACCTCGAAGAAAACGGTCCATTGACACACAGTCAACAAGGGTTCAGAAAACACCGTTCTTGTGAAACACAACTGACTCTTTATTCACATGAAGCGTTGAGTGCTATTGATAAGGGATTTCAGATCGATTCCGTATTTCTAGATTTGCGGAAGGCTTTTGACACGGTACCACACAAGCGACTCATAGTGAAATTGCGTTCTTATGAAATATCGTCTCAGTTATGTGAGTGGATCTGTGATTTCCTGTCAGAGAGGTCGCAGTTAGTTGTAATTGACGGAAAGTAATCGAGTAAAACAGAAGTGATTTCTGGCGTTCCCCAAGGTAGTGTTATAGGCCCTCTGCTGTTCCTTATCTATATAAACGATTTGGGAGACAACTTGAGCAGCCGTCTTCGGTTGTTTGCAGATGACGTTGCCGTTTATCGACTAATAAAGTCACCAGAAGATCAAAACAAACTGCAAAACGATTTAGAAGAAATATCGGAATGATGCGAAAAGTGGCAGTTGACCTTAAAAGTGTGAGGTCATCCAGATGAGTGCTAAAAGGAACGCGTTAAACTTCGGTTACACGATAAATCAGTTTAATCTAAAAGCCGTAAATTCAACTAAATACCTAGGTATCACAATTACGAACAATTTAATTTGGAAGGAACACACAGAATGTTGTGCGGAAGGCTAACCAAAGACTGCGTTCATTGGCAGGACACTTAGAAAATGTAACAGACCTACTACGGAGACTGCCTACACTACTCTTGTCGGTCCTCTTTTAGAATACTGTTGCGCAGTGTGGGATCCTTACCAGATAGGACAGACTGAGTACAACGAAAAAGTTCAGAGGAAAGCAACATGTTTTCTATTATCGCGAAATATGGGAGAGGGTGTCACAGAAATGATACAGGATGTGGGATGGACATCATAAAAAGAAAGGCGTTCTTCGTTGCCACGGAAATTTCCATCACCAACTTTCTCCTCCGAATGCGAAAACATTTTGTTGACACCGGCTTACATAGGAAGGAATGATCACCAAGATAAAATGAGGGAAATTAGAGCTCGTACGGAAAGATATAAGTGTTCATTCTTTCCGCACACTATACGCGATTGGAATAATAGAGAATTGTGAAGGTGGTTCGATGAACCCTCTGCCAGGCACTTAAATGTGATTTACAGAGTATCCATGTAGATGTAAGAGGTCAATGAGTGTGATCGCCAGTGTCAAAACTCATTTTCGGAAAAGGCTGCTTGCTTCGAGTGAAGCAGAAAAATTTTCATAGAAACTGATCTAACTTGTACCGTTAAAGCTGTATCAGCATCTCATAAGAACCGTTCATTTTTGTTTTACTTGCAAATATTACGTCGAACTTGTCGGTTACTAATTTAATCAGTTCACATTTGCAGCTTATGCAGTACTGCGTGGGTATAGTGTACCGTCATTCTAGTTTCTTGACCTGCGCTTTCACCAAACGTTGCGCTTCAGAATTACGGTGCTGAATATTATGAGCGTCTGGCAGAGCTTATATTTACATCCTCGTTACTGTTGTTCCGTTGGAAAAAATTCCACGTGTCTTACAAAGGTGATTTCGTAGCAATTTCAACACCACAGAGTACCCATACTTTCCTTTCACAGTCCCCTATGTTGGTTTGATACAAACGAAATTTTGAATCATATGTGACTCGGAAGCAACACTTACAATGCTCAGTTCAACACAGTCTGGATTGTATTTTCCATAATTTTTTTCCCTAGAGATCCCTTGTCAGTACCATTATCAAGTATTCGACGTTTCCATGTTAAAATTAAGCTGTTGCATCTAATTTTACGATTAGCTAACGCATCTCAGTAACTATCTTCATGTATCTGGAACAAATTTTCAAACCGCAAAAAATTATAGTGTTAATAAAGCGTTATTTTTAACAGTTTCCATCACAGGTCATTATCGAGTTTATTGTTAGAAATAGACTGAGTTGAGGATTGAAGCTCCACAGATACTTCAGTTTGTTGATAATCAGACCAACAAGTTATGAATACCCATTGCATTCTGCATTTGCGTTAAGTTATTTTCCTGTCCTCTAGGCGTTCTTGAAAATTTCTGTCATTTCAATAGTTATTAATATATTTCGACCCGAAATAGATCCAGAACTAACTGCCAGGATTTCCTTTTTCCTGAGTTAACGACATATTATCGTTACGGTAACTATTTACACAGATCGTGGGTGCTACCTACGCCACGCTACGTTTTGGCACATGGTTATGGATTGACTATAATATATATTTATAATTTAAATATATAACAAAATCAATATTTAAATTATAAAAATGCGTATCAACGCCTCTTTAATGTAACTTCGGTTTTTGAGCCTTACCGGCTATGTTGCTAATGTATGTATGCTACACAACTCTCTGTTTTATCTTGCCTGTTAGGTATTTTCTGCTTGGAATAGCACCCGAAGTATTTTCTGTAGCGAGACCTAACAGTTCAATTTTCAAATCTCTCTGCAAAAGAAGGCTTTCTAAAATATTTTTGATCAAGAATAATTATCTTATACACTCGTTAGTACAGAAATACGGAAGGAAGGAGGTAGAAGATAAGATTAAGTAACCCGCACGTTACGAGACCATTAGAGGCCTAGTTGGATTCCTATTAACGAAAGGATGTCGTTTGCAGAGTAATCACCCGGGAATTGGCCTTTTGCGCTTAAGGGGAACTATGGACAACCCAAATCTGGATGGTTGGAAAGAGAACTGAACCACTGCGCCAGCTCGATCGGTACCACGCACATCTAAGAATAATATTTTATATGAAACGAAGGAAAACTACCACCACTGAAGTTTGGCAGAACATTTTTCTGCTATGAGCAACGGCACAGCTGTATCTGTTCCCACTCATTTTATCCTCAATTAAATATTACTGGAAAAGAAAACAAGAGCACCCCGCGATAGGAATTCTACTTCTAGTCTGTAACTGGAGGTAATTTCACGATGGTGTTGTTATGCCAGTTAGATCAAAGCCGATTGCCAGGACCGAAAGAGTTATGCGCGAAAATTGAAAGAGCAGCGTCTAATATACTCTGATAAGCCTAAGCTTTATGACCACTGCCCACTGCGTCGTTGGATGCCGCCTCGTTTTGTTGCAGGCACGCGAGGCTGTAAGAAAAGTATGTATGCGCTGCTGGTACGAACGGGGAAGACCCTGGCGAAGATGGAGGCTATAAACGGGGAAATCCATTCAGATAAGTGACTGTGCAGAGGGCAAATTATTATTACGCAGAGCCTGTGAACAAGTATCTCGAAAACGGCGAAGCTGATCGAATGTTCACGTGAGCATCTGTGAGAATGGATGGTAATCTGTTGCTGGTGTACGCACAACTGTTTCGGAGCACATCGTTCATCGTACACTGTTGAACGTAGAGCTCAGCAGCAGACACATACGTGTTCATATGTTGACCCAGCGACATCATTTGCGATTGCAGTGGGTACGGGACCATCGGGGCTCAACCGTCAGTGAACGGGATCGTGTCGGCTCTCCGGGAGTATCACATTGTTGCTACACTGGGTCCCTGGTCAACCGCCATCATCGAGATGGACGGCTGCTCGAAACGTACAGCGCGTCGTGGATGCAGCTCGTTGGAGCAGTTTTATGCTGTGGGAAACATTCTCCTGCGCTTGCAAGGGACCTGTGGTAGTAATCGAAGACACGCTCACAATTGTGAACCAGCTGCATCTTTTCATGCATGTCTTACCCGACAGCAGTGAATTGACCGTGTCTCGGCGCCAGAACAGTGGGTTGAGGAGCATTGTAGTCAACTACCGTTGATGTCTCGGCGTCCATATTCGCCTGATGTGAGTCCTGTGGAACTCATCTGGGTCGGTATCGAGCGTCATCACCGCGATCGCGGATCAGAGGCTCGTTATTTACGCAAACTACATGACCTGAGCGTAGACGTCTAATGCCACATACCTCTACAAACCCACAAACAAGCTGTTGGATCCGTAATCTCCAGAATCAATTATGTATTTCATTTCATAGACGGACAAAAATGCTGGTGAGCAGTTGGTAATAAAGTTTTGGCTCATCAGTGGAAATTTGCGACTGAGACTGGATACGACCTGTTTCTTTGTCCTTCAGCACAGACATAACAATATTAAACACAATTATGTTGAGGAATCCGTGGAGAAGAAATAAAAACTTTGAAGTTCGCCGATGACATTGTAATTCTGTGAGAGACAGCAAAGGACTTGGAAGAGCAGTTGAATGGAATGGATAGTGTCTTGAAAGGAGGATATAAGATCAACATCAACAAAAGCAAAACGAGGATAATGGAATGTAGTCGAATTAAGTCGGGTGATGCTTAGGGTATTAGAGTAGGAAATGAGACACTTAAAGTACTAAAGGAGTTTTGCTATTTGGGGAGCAAAATAACTGATGGTCGAAGTAGAGAGGATATAAAATGTAGACTGGCAATGGGAAGGAAAGCGTTTCTGAAGAAGAGACATTTGTTAACATCGAGTATAGATTTAAGTGTCGGGAAGTGGTTTCTGAAAGTATTTGTATGGAGTGTAGCCATGTATGAAAGTGAAACATGGACGATAAATAGTTTAGTCAAGTAGAAAATAGAAGCTTTCGAAATGTGGTGCTACAGCAGAATGCTGAAGATTATATGGATAGATCACATAACTGAGGTGTTGAAGAGGATTAGGGAGAAGAGAAGTTTGTGGCACAACTTGACTAGAAGAAGGGATCGGTTGGTAGGACATGTTCTGAGGCATCAAGGGATCACCAATTTAGTATTGGAGGGCAGCGTGGAGGGTAAAAATCATAGGGGGAGAGCAAGAGATGAATACACTAAGCAGATTCAGAAGGATGTAGGTTGCAGTAGATACTGGGAGATGAAGAAGCTTCTACAGGATAGTGTAGCATGGAGAGCTGCATCAAACCAGTCTCAGTACTGATGACCACAACAACATGTTAAGGAATAGTGTCGTCCATGCCAACATATTTTGAAACTCATCATTCATTTTAGCAAATCTGTTACAAAAATGTGAGAGCGCTACTCCTTACGTCAATTCCAGAGCACAACTCCCGCGGGAAAACTAACAACATCTGCCTCACATTCTTTCCATTTATATGAAGAAAAATCGAAATGAGAAGACGGCAGAGGTAAAATTACTAAAGTGAGCGCCTAGACGATAACACATGATGCTTGTCGAGATAAATAAAGACGAAAACACTACATCGAACAGCAAAGCTTGTGTGATACATCACAACCGCTCTGTGTAGTTCAGGCTTTCACTACATACACGATCTTCACATCAGGTCTCTTTCCCGTCCGTATCTTTACTGATACAGCACAGTTCCGTACCACTGCAAGCTGGTCACTGTCAGGAGCGAGTATCCAAGATAAAGTAGCAAGCATTATTTAGAGAATTTTCGTAGATAGTTCTGGAAAAATGTGAAATCATTCAGGCCCACCACGACTACTAAAACTGTTCAGTACACATCTACAATTAATAACAGCATACTGACTTCGTTATTACTGTATCACTCGAATAACAGAAATGTATTTATCAATAAATTTAAGATTTACTTAAGATGTTAACCTCGACTTTCGGGAAACAGTTTAGGAGAGGACAAGCGAAACAGCAGTATTCCTGACGCCGTGAGGCCTCTGACGAGTTGACTCGTTGCTGTAACGTTTTTGTAATGTTCCTGTTCGTCGTTCAGAACTTTATAACGTAAATTTTATAAGTCGATAGTGATGGGTTTTTGCAGGAGTAATTATTTTTTTGCGTATTTGAATTTGTATGGATTTAGGCGGTAGACGATTAAAAATTGTTTTAGTAAATTTCCAATTTCATGTTTAGGCAATAAATTATTGTCTACGGGCACGGTAACTATGAGCGCAAGTAACATTAAAATTTGTTATTACTACGCACAAACAGTATGGCATTCGGTAAATTCTTTAATTCATGGGGAACATTTTGGCAAAGTTTCGGGATTAGACCGTATCCCAATCTCTAATCCGAAGGGTAACTGCGACGTCATGCAACGTTTCTGGTCTTTCCATTGGAGAAACTGTACGATAACGTTACAGAAGTAGGAATCAGAGTCGATATGGTCGATAAAAGGGTCCGGTAGAAGAGACAGAGGTCAACACAGCTTTGGGCAACTTGCGATCAAATAAGGCGAAAGCTATGTACAATACTCCTTCAGTACTTGTAAAATTGTTGAGGGAAGTGGAACTCAAAAAACTATTCACATTGGATTGTAGAATCTATAAGACTGAAGATATACCATCAGACTTTCGAAAAGACATCATACAGGAAATCCTGATTATAGCTAGGGCAGTTATGGAAGAAGCGACAAAGAAACTGCTGTAGGCATGCATATTCAAATACAGAGACATGTAGACAGCTAAAATACGGCGCTGCGGTCGGCAACGCCTCTATAAGACAAGTGTCTGGCGCAGTTCTTAGATCGGTTACCGTTGCTATAATGGCAGGTTATCATGATTTAAGTGATTTAACTAACCTAAGGACATCACACACATCCTTGCCCGAGGCAGGATTCGAACCTGCGCCCGTAGCATCGCGCGGTTCCGGACTGAAGCGCCTAGAAACTCTCGGCCACAACGGCCGGCTAAAACATCAGATCTCCTGTATCGCTGTGGCCGCAAAAGGATCCTGCAAGAACGGGACCAATGACGACAGAACAACGCGGCAGAAGTGTCACAGATTTGAATGATGGGTCATCAACAAGTGTCAGCGTGCGAACCACTCAACGAAACATCACCGATATGGGCTTGTGGAGCCGAAGGCCCACTCGTGTACCCTTGATGACTGCACGACACAAAGCTATACGGCTCGTCTGGGCCTGTCAACACCGACATTGGACTGTTGATGACTGGAAACACGTTGCCTGGTCGGACGAGTCTCGTTTCAAATTGTACCGAGCAGATGGACGTGTACGTTTGTGGAGACAAACTCATAAATCCATGGATCCTGCATATCAGCAGGGGACTGTTCAGGCTGGTGAATGGTCTGTAATGTTGTGGGGCACGTGTAGTTGGAGTGATATGGGACTCCTGATACGTCTAGATACTACTCTAAGAGGTGACACGTACGTAAGCATCCTGTTTGAGAGCCGGTGTCCATTCATATCAAATGTTGATTCCGACGGATGTGGGCAATTCCAGCTGGCCAATGCGATACCCCACACATCCAGCGCGGCTCCAGGAACACTGTTCTGAATTTAAACACTTCCGCTGGACACCAAACTTCCCACATATTGATCTTACTGAGCATATTTGCGATGCCTTTCAACGTGATGTTCAGAAGAGATCTCCACCCCCTCGTGCTGTTACGGGTTTGAGGACAGCCCTGCACGATTCATTGTTTCGGATCCCTCCAATACTACTTCAGACATTAACCGAGTCCATTTCACGTAGTGTTGCGGCGCTTCTGTATGCTCACGGGGACCCTACACGATATTAGGCAGGTGTAGCAGTTTCTTTGGCTCTTCAGTGTAATACTGCTTCGGTTCTTGTAAAATTGCTGAGGGACGTGTAACTCAAAAAACAATTGAAATTTGATTGTAGAATCTAAAAGACTGGAAGTAAACGACCAGACTTCCGGAAAAACAGAAACACACAATACTGATTATAGCTAGGGCAGATTGTGGAAGAACTAACGCGCAATTAGCTTAATATTTCACGTATCAACACTGACGCCAAAAATAGTACATGGTAGAATGGAAATGGAATTTGTGCGCGTTTTAGATGTCTATTAGTTTATATGTAGGGAAGATGAAGGCATAAGACAGAGTAGTATCCACCTTTAGAATGGCATAGTTTCTGTCTTAGTGTCAATAACATAGACTCCATAGTAAAGAAGGAGAGGATTTTCTTTTACCACTCCTCCAGTTTAGTGATTTTTTTTTTTTTTTTCGAGGGAAAGAAGTATCCATTAACACATGCCTTAAATTAACCTATAGCTGGCTTTCCACTTACAGATAATTCAAGAGAGTCGATGTTATACGCTTTCAATTCTCAAACGGTAATAGCCGGTAGTTCCTAGTGGGTGTCACCCATTAAGGCCTCTATGATCCAAATAGCAGACCACAAGCTTTCACCAAACCGTACTTAGGTCAGCATTCTGCAGTTTCGTGTGGAATGAAGAGAAGAATTTTAGTCCTAAGTGTCTCTAAATGAACTCACTCATATCTCAGCTGTGCGAAACATACGATATGTCGCGTATCTGCAGCATCCGGATATCTTCATTACATAGGCTAATAACACACCGCTGATTAAGTTTGATTTCTGTTGGAAATTTCTGCTTCCCAGGCTGATGCAGCGACTATAAAATTGCCTGCGACCGTGGGAAGCAAACGCTAGCCGCCCGGTGAATCTTGACTCATTTGGGTAATTACATTCCATAACTCTCGTGAGATTTTTTCCTCTTCAAGAAAATTAATATTTTTTAAGAAATATAATTACTATTTTAGTTATTTGAATGTTAGACCTCTACATTTGCCTGTTACCTGTTAAGACATTTGAGTTAATGTGTTTGAATAATATGTGATTTCTTGGTTATTACATTAATTTGTTATGTTTTACTGTAAGGTTGACCAGTTAATCCTTTTAGTAACTTTTGGTTATTATTATTGTAAATTCTTGTTGAAATACGTAAGGCTTGGTTGGAGCTTGGGGCCAGGATCACACTGAGTTTCTTGTCTTGGTCTGACTATTTTCGTACGTTCCATGATTACTATGCATGAATTATATGTTAACTTGTTTGCTCTCGGTTTTCCGAGCTGTTTGCAGCTCTGGAGGCAATGCCTCGGGGTGTTATCAGTTACCCGCCGGTTCATCGGTCGTAGCCTGTAGGTGTAGGATATAGCGGAGACATGGCTTAGCCATAGCCTGGGGGATGTTTCCAGAAACATCCCCCAGGCTGTGGCTAAGCCATGTCTCCGCTATATCCTTTCTTTCAGGAGTGCTAGTTCTGCAAGTTTCGCAGGAGATCTTCTGTGAAGTTTTGAAGGTAGGAGACGAGATACTGGCAGAAGTAAAGCTGTGAGTACCGGGCGTGAGTCGTGCTTCGGTAGCTCAGATGGTAGAGCACTTGCCCGCGAAAGGCAAAGGTCCCGAGTTCGAGTCTCGGTCGGGCACACAGTTTTAATCCGCCAGGAAGTTTCAAAACTGTAACAGCTTGCACTGTACGTTCTTGAGCAATGTCCTGTAAAATGATGGTCAAGTCCCGCAGAAAGTGTCATCACTTCTGTCTCTAAGCTGGTCGTAGGCTGTGTTCCAAAATTGAACAGCATAAAGAAAGAAGTGATGACACTTTCTGCAGGACTTGACCGTAATTTTGCAGGACAATGCTCAAGCACGTACAGTGCAAACTGTTAGAGATTTGATTGACTGATGGGGCTGCTAAGGGCTATACCACCTACTGCACTCCCCTGACTTAAGCCCTCGTGAACTCAACTCGATTTCTAAACTGAAGTAAACACTTCACGGCATTCGCTTCAGAACTGCTACAAATTCGTCGGGCAGTAGACCGCGCTGCTCGAAATGTTAACACAACTGGCATTGCTAAAGATTCCTACGACTTCCACATCGCTGGCAACGGGTTATACACAATGCTGGTGACTACTTGGAAGATCAGTAAAACTTTGACACACGTATCTATCTTGTACCAGCTGTAAATAAATAGTGGCCCCTTTTAAATTTCCAACCCTGGTATTTGTCGAGATGGTTGACGTCTGTTGTGTCTCTTTGCGTACACTGTACAGAAATGAACTACATTCTCCCTACACTCTCCATACTCCATGACCATGTCGGCTTTATCTGCATAGGTAAAGTTGCGTGGAGTGGCCGCTCGGTTATAGACTCCATGTCCCGGATGGCGCTGCCCCTCCCTCCTCGGGCATGGATGTGTGTGTTGTTCTTGGCATAAGTTAGTTCCAGGTAGTTTAAGTAGTATGTAAGTCTAGAGACCGATGACCTCAGCAGTCTGGTCCCTTAGGAATTCACACACATCTGAACATTTTTTTTTTTTTTTTTTTTTTTTTTTTGCATTCGTAAATCTCACCGTCCACTCACAAGCGACTACTTGGACTATCTATCACACACTCACTTACAAGGAAGTCGCAATGGAGAAGGAACACACAAGCACACTGTAAACAAATGTAGCTACACATGGCAGAAAAATTGTCGGTGACGAAACTTTTCAAATTACGATATGTCATAAAGGGCTCGCGCTAGAATGCTCCAACAAACATCTTTGACGTTCTAGTTTCTCCTGCTTTTAGTTGCATTTTTCTATTCAATAACTGTATGTTTGCACAAAAAATTCGTTTTCTAAGTATTATTGCCTTCTGTTGATTGTCTATCAATAGCAGCCTCACACTGCAAATCCATTCTGCGAAAACCGCACGTCAATAGCACTTTCCATTTCCGCAATATTTGCGCTGCAATTTTAGGTGATTTAATCTGTATTGCTAATGGCTTGGGTTACATAAATGAGACAATAAAGACTGCATATTTATACCACGAGGAAAATAAAGCCGGAACGCTAGTTCGGAAAAAACAACGTTGACATTGTTTTACACATTACTTACATGACGCTAACAAGCTGCATCGTGCTGGCTGCACTATAGCTGCCACATGTATATACAGATCGTCATCTACGAACAACAAAGCGGTTTCTGTTCCTCCGTTTTTCATCTATTTGAAGCCTAATATAACCTTATTTCATTTTTTTTAAATCTGTAGCTTTGACTGTGCTTATTTTCGATGTGTTTTATTTACTTCGTTAACGGTAATTGTCCTGGTTACCAGTTATTTTTCTTTGCTCACAAAACGCAGGTTTCAGTTACATGTATTTTAACGGCTGCATGAAGTGAATTTGTAACGTTGTGCATCTATCTGAAGTACGCGTTTCTAATTGCAAGTGCAATTGATATCAAGCGTATTTACCATTTGTGTGTGTGTAATGGTGGGTAGGTGGGCGGGTGATAGTGTAAGAACCACCTGGTGACACAACGAAATCGCTCAATGGACTTGGCGTTTATTCTGTGAATAATGTTATTTACGATGTGTTTATTCTTTGATTTTGTTCTAGCGCTATTCCATTTCTTTTTATATATCTTGACTTTGTTGTTGTTCCTGTGTTCAACGACATGCAGGAATAAAGTTATATTCCTGAATGCATTACTCTCTCTCGAAAATAATTATTAATTAGCCTCAGTGGCTTTAGTGGTGACCTCAAACATTGGACATAAAGAAAGCAGCCCTACGGAAAACAACGCAGCACGTTAAAATTCGAACACCGCAGTTCCTGTCTGACAAACTGCAGCTGTGGTTTGCCATGATTGAGCTCACGTTTGCCCAAAGCAAGATCGATGATGAGCAGACGAAGTTCGCGGTAACTGTGAATGCGCTGCATGCTAGAGCAGCAACCGCAACAGAAGACGTAATACTCCGACCTGCAGCAGAACGCCCGTACGCGGCGTTGAAAAATGTATTACTCACCAGAATGCGTAAACCGTTAAATCATCGCATAAGGCTGGTGCTTAAAGAAGAAGCTATAGGTGACAGGACACCGTCGGAATTTTGGAAGCATTTGCGCGGTATCGTCAACGCAAAAAAAAAGTGTGAAGTCCTATGGGACTCAACTGCTATGGTCATCAGTTCCTGAGCTTACACACTGCTTAACCTAAATTATCCTAAGGACAAATACACATACCCATGCCCGAGGGAGAACTCGAAACTCTGCCGGGACCAGCCGCACAGTCCGTGACTGCAGCGCCTTAGAGCGCTCGGCTAACCCCGCGCGGCTTAACGCAGAAGGATTGTCAGATGCGACGCTCAAACACATCTGGCTAGATCAATTATCAAGCACGGTAAAAGCCGCACCAGTAACGCGTGAAAAAGTCAACATGCAGAACCTCTTGGAGATAGCAGACAAAGTCCATGCGACCATAGACAATCCACTGATGGCTGGCGTGACTATCTTTAGCGAGGAAGAATCGTCAGAAGTGAGAGGAGCAACACAGAAGACTCAGCATACGGACGACAACAAACTAATGCAAGAACTAATACGACAGATGACATTATTGCAGAAACAGATCTCACAATTGTTACAGCAAGGCCAACAGCGAAATTCAACAAGGACGGATATGTTGGTACCATCAACGCTTCGCGGATACAGCAACAGAGTATTCGCAGCCATGTGGGTGCCCAGACGTGAGCGGCGGCCTGCAATAGGCGTAGCGGGCCGCGGTAGCACAGAAGAGCACCTGCAACAACGAGGTGAGATCGACGCAAGCTACGGACAGGTGGGTAACGTCAATAATTTTCTTACTACCTCCAAACGGCTTTATGTCAGAGATGTAAAGTCGAACCGTTGCTACCCAATAGACTCGGGATCCGATGTGTGTGTGCTCCCCTTTACTGACTGTCAAGGAACGGATGGCATTCCACTGATGCAATTAACCGCAGCGAACAAGTCGCCTTTTGTTGATCATGGCACACGTAAAATCGAAGTCGCTTTAGGGGGTTCTCGTAAAGCTGTCAGTGGACATTCATTCTGGCAGAGGTGTCATAGGCGATACTGGATGCTGACTTTCTTTGTGATATCCACATTACCGTGGATCTTGTTAATGCACAGATTAAACGAAATCAAGAGGCAGTAGATGGCATCACGGAACGCGACACTTAACCACTCTGGCAAGCATAAATGTGACGCGGTGTCACAAGCCGTAAATGATAACACGGTCGCAGAAAAATCCGCGGTAACTCACAAAGCAGTACATCGCATTTACACCACGCCCGGTCAGCCAATACATCAACGACCGCGCAGGTTAGCACCCAGTCGGTTCGTGGCAGCAAAAACAAAATTCGAGGCATTACTGGCATCAGGTGTCATACGTAGATCGGACAGCCCGTGGGCGTCACCCATACATTTGGTAAAGAAAAAAGATGAGTCGTGGAGACCATGTGGCGATTACAGGAAGTTAAACGCTACACCATATCGTTACCTAGTGCCTAATATTCGCGGTTTCACAGATCAATTAGCTGGGGCAACGATCTTTAGCATTATTGATTGTAAAAAAGCTTATCAGCAGATACCGGTCTCAGAAGAAGACTACCGAAAACAGCAGTTACAACACCTTTCAGTGTATTCGAATATGTCCGAATGCTTTTTGCGTTAAAGAACGTAGCTCAAACATGGCAAAGATTTATTGATGAAGTTTTGCGCGTTTTGAAAGGATGCTTCGCGTATCTTGATGACATATTAATCTGATCAACGATGGCAGAAGCACACGAGAAGCAACTGCCCACAGTGCTCGCCCGCATAAACCAATACGGAATAATAGTCAACAAAGCAAATTGCGAACTGTGAAAACGGTAAGTGACGTTTCTAGGATATGAAGTTTTGGCCGGGGGCATACGCCCGCGGGAGGACAAGGTAGCAGTAATTGACAACACGAACCGCCCCGAGACTTACGAACAAGTAGAAAATTTTTAGGTGCGGTAAATTTCTATAGACGGCATTTGCCGCGAGCTGCACTAGTACAAGCGCCCTTGACAGACGCTCTCGCAGGTAAAAATGCAAATGGCGTACGACCGTTGCAATGGAACGTGGACATGGAGAGAGCATTTCAACACATAAAGGCTGACTCACGAAAAGCAGTACTCATTACTCATCCGGTACCAAAAGCACCTCTGTCAATAGTAGTCGATGCCAGCCAAGACAAGTTGGGAGCCGCACTTCACCGGAAAGTAAACGACAAATTATAGCCTTTGGAATATTTTTCACGAAAACTTACAGATCCACAAAGGAAATGGAGCGCATACGACAGAAAACTATTAGCGATGTACGAAGCTATCCGGTACTTTCGCCCGTATGTAGAGGCAAGAGCATTTACTCAATACACCGACCACAACCCAATAACCTTTGCATTCAGTAAGTCGAAGGATAACTGTTCTCCACGTCAATTTCGCCACTTACAATACATCAGTCAATTTTCTACAGATATCTAGCATATCAAGGGAGCCGAAAACCACAGACTACGATAAATTAGCCGCAGCACAAGCTAATGACACACAACTCCTACCGTAGTTATAGGACGTAACAACCGAATTTCAGTTAAAATTAATCCAGCCGGCGGGCGCGAATGTGATGCGGCATAGCAAATAACAAACCCTCGCCTTTCATCCCAAGGCAACTACGGAAAGAGGTTTTCGACAGCATATACGGACTCAGCCATCCGGATAGCAGAGCAACTATCAAACTACTAACGGAACGTTTTGTCTGGCCGAATATAAGGAAGGATTGCCGCGGTTGGGTAACAAAATGGTTCAAATGGCTCTGAGCACTATGGAACTTAACATCTGAGGTCATCAGTCCCCTAGAACTTAGAACTACTTAAACCTAACTAACAGAAGGATATCACACATATCCATGCCCGAGGCAGGATTCGAACCTGCGACTGTATCAGTCGCACGGTTCCGGGCTGAAGCGCCTAGAGCCGCTCGGCCACCGCGGCCGGCGGTTGGGTAACAACATGCATGCTGTGCCCAAGGAACAAGATTGGACGGTGTATTCATAAAGTAGTTGGAGATTTTCCCCCGGTAACAAAGAGGTTCTCCCATGTTCATTTGGACATTGTCGGCCCTCGGCCACCTTCGGATGCCTACAAGTATTTGTTGATATTGGTGGACCGGTATACAAAATGGGCAGAAGCTTCTCCACTATCGGTCATTTCAGCAGAAACTGTATTTTTGGCTTCTTGGATCTCCAGTTTTGGATGTCCGCTATACGTGACAACCGATCGAGGACGACAATTTGAATCCACTTTGTTCCAACAGTTTGCCAAGCTCTGTGGATTCCCCCATCACCGCACCACAGCTTATCACCCAGCGAGCAATCGAATGGTTGAGCTGCTAGGTCTCCGAACTGCCTGCAAATCAGACCTAGGTGCATCCATGGCTGAACTGGTTTACGGAGAGAACCTCAAGCTGCCGGCAGAATTGTTCGTTGAACCGACGGAAGCGACAGCGGACGACAAGCCTTACGTCTTACCACCAGTCCGCACCACATGGCACGGCTACGACCGACACCTGGTTCTCGACATGGCACCAACACGCCATTCGTTCACAAGCAGCTCAGCGATTGCCCTTATGTGTGGCTGAAGACTGACGCTGTACGAACACTTCTTCAGCCGCCACATACTGGGCCGTATAAAGTACTCGCGAGAGATGAACATACGCTCCAGATAAATCATGACGGGACGCGACAAACAGTTTCCATTGAGAGAGCTGAACCGGCGCACATGTGGCCACCAGCTGACGAAGAAAATAAAGAAACCAGTGAAGGGCCGCCGCCTACACAATATGACGAAGAGGTGTTGCCCGCAGAGAGCAACACGGCAAGCCAGAAGCAGGAAACCACACCGGAAGACCCACCGTTCCCAGAGAAGCGCTCTAGGGCGGACAGAATTATAAAATACAAGTACCCTGATGTGTCTGGAGCACCAGTCTACAAAGAGGCGCTGCGTAGGAACCGCCCGGTGACACAACGAAATCACACAGTGGACTTTGTCGTTTATTCTGTGAAGAATGTTATTTACGATGTGTTTAATTTTTCAATCTGTTCTAGCGCTATGCCCTCTCTTTTCATACATCATGGCTTTGGTATTGTTCCTGTGTTCGACGACATGCAAAAATAAAGTTATAGTCTTGAACGCATTACTCTCTCTAGAAAATAATTATTAATTGGCCTCAGTGGCTTTAAGAGAAAGATGTTATTTATACAGCGGTTCTGTTGTGGAAAATGGTAGACACAACTTGTTGCAGAGTAATTCGTTTTCATTATATACTTTTACCATGTTGTATTGAGATTTGTATATGATAATTCCCTTTTATTGTTAATTTTAGTTAAAGCTATTGCTAGTTCTAAGAATTTTCAAATCGGTTTCTGTGTCTGTTGGGTTGTGATTCTGGGCCCAGATATACAAATTGCAGCAATTTCCACTTGATTAGCAGGTATCAGATTATCAGTATTTTTCAGCGTATGAGGTGTTAGTCTGTATATGTGGGCCAAACGCGTAGGAGCTCCAGAATCAAAAATTCAGAACGTTTAACGACCGTGGACACTGATTTGATAATTTTAAAAACTAACAACAGCTGCAAAAGCTGGCTACAAATACTAAGATAAGTAGGGAATCATTATGTACAAAAATCAGTAACGCAGGGAAAACATACTCCATGAATACACATCGCTTTGCAACAGAACACTATTTGCCACAACAGAGCAACTGTATAAATAATTAGCCCTTCTCCACTACCATGCAGTCACACACACACACACACACACACACACACACATGCACACACACAGTAGTTATCCTGAATGACAATGACGTTTCGTAACTCGTGCGCCACGCTTCAAATAAACTCACGACGAAACAAATAAACAACGTACAGCCACCACATCGCGGCAAATGAGAATTTAAACATTGTGTTTTGTAGCGGAATAGCTAATGGTGTGTGTGTGTGTGTGTGTGTGTGTGTGTGTGTGTGTGTGTGTGTGTGTGTGTGTGTGTGTGTAGCCATGAAAGCTTCCGTTAACAAAGAACATAGGTGTTTTAACACACCAAAAATTTCGACAAACAGGGATTCACAATCAGAAACCGCACGTAATTCACATAATAAGATGGCTTTCGGCCTGGAATGGATAAAAAACAGATCAATAAAATGAGTTTCGTGGTTTTCAGAAGAAAGGATGTAAAAACTGTGGTTGTTGTAAGGTTACCAGTACAAAATAATTTGCTGACATCATGCAACGTATGTTTAAAGCTATATAAGTATTGGTTTCCGAATTAGGGATCCAGGCACAATTTACGCCTTAATGCAAACTTCGCAACAGTTTCTGTCGCAGTATGTAACATATGTCATTAACTATATATGTAAATCAACGAAAAATTTGACACTTCCTAATTATCACTCACTTATGTACGTGAGTAACTTTAAGCTCAAAGCTAACTGTTTCTATCACACGGTGATATCCAGACTTTGCAACAGAAAAATATTTCACTGAGAATAGCACAAAAATTGCTGACAGATATTTGGGTATCGAAAAACTAAACCAAATTTCTCTTGCCTACTATGGAATATTTTTTTCTCAGCAAGCTCGGAGAGAGTGATGAATATTAGCAATCAAAAGAGGATTGATCGTTTCAAGCTTATAACTAATAGCTACGGCACCGGCATCATCCTTTCCCCTCTGTTAACCTATACCAACGCAGACACAACTTTTACTCATAACAGACATTCATAACCCTCTAGCTCACATGTCATAATATATTACGGTTGGTGGACGATAACGACAAAACACCTACACCACGTCCTAGCTTAGGATCGCATTGCATTATTCTTTAATCTTCTCCCGGCACTAATTCTGATTGTGAGCCTGACTTTGACTGACATAAAAGTGGATATCATTCCAGTCACGTATAAATCTTTGGGATGACGACACTGAAGTAATAGATATTAATCACATGTTGCAACAGTTCTCACACGTTTGGAAATGAATTTTTCACTTAGCAGCAGAGAATGTATTAGTTACAAAATCAGTTCTGTCAGTTCCAAAATGAAAATTTAGAAGGGAGTTTAACAACCCGTCGACAACGGTGTCATTAGAATCGGAGCACATACTCGGATAGGGAAGGGAATCAGAAGGAAGGAACTATCCCAGAATCTGCTTGTAGTGATGTAGGGAACTCAGAGAAAGATAAATCTATCAATTTTATTGTAATAATGTGTAAAAGAGTGGCACTGTGGATATCAGGAAATATTATATACACACATCCCAGAACTCCTGAAGACAGACGTTGACTGTGGATATTGTATCACAGACACAGTCGTTTGACTGTTCCGAGATGTCACTAAACTCGCCAAAAGATGAAAAAACCGTTCATGGGCAGTGCCTATTAGACGGAGGGTTCCCGACAGCCAATCAGTTCCAGTCATTCCATAAGGAAGGAGGTACGCAGCTCGTGTTGTCTGTAGTTCAAGCACGCTTAGACGGTCAATACTACGGTTTGATAGCGTCCGTATTGTTACTTTGTGCCAGGAAGGGCACTCAACAAGGGAAGTGTCCAGGCATCTCTGAGTGAACCAAAGTGATATTGCTCGGACATGGAGGAGATACAGAGAGACAGGAACTGTTGATGACACGCCTCGCTCAAGTCGCCCAAGGGCTACAACAGCAGTGGATGGCCGCTACCTACGGATTATCGGTCGGAGGAACCCTAACAGCAGCCCCCCCCCCCCCCCCCCATGTTGAATAATGCTTTTCGTGCAGCCACAGGACGTCGTGTTACGACTCAAACAGTGCGGAATAGGCTGCATGATGGGCAACTTCACTCCCGACGTCCTTGGCGAGCTCCATCTTTGCAACCACGGCACCATGCTACACGGTACAGATGGGTCCAAGAACATGCCGAATGGACCACTCAGGACTGGCATCACGTCCTCTTCACCGATGAGTATCGCATATGCCTTCAACCAGGCAATTGTCGGAGACGTGCTTGGAGGTAACCCGGTCAGGCTGAACGCCTCAGACACACTGTCGAGCGACTGCAGCAAGGTGGAGGTTCCCTGCTGTTTTGGTGTGGCATTATGTGGGTCGACGTACGCCGCTGGTGGCCATGGAAGGCGCCGTAACGGCTGTACAATACGGGAATGCCTTCCTCCGACCGATAGTGCAACCATATCGGCAGCGTATTGGGGAGGCATTCGTCTTGTGAGTGACTTCCTTCAGGATAACGACATCGCTCTACTAGAGTGGCCAGCATGTTGTCCAGACATGAACACTATCAAACACGCCTTGGATAGACTGAAAAGGGACTTTTATGGACGACGTACCCCATCATTCATTCTGAGGGATCTACGCCGAATCGCCGTTGAACCAACAGTGCCGTGGCGAACTTATGGATGGTATGCCATGTCAAATACAGGCATACATCAATGCAAGAGGACGTGAAACTGGGTATTATAGGTACCAGTGTGTACAGCAATCTGAACCACCACTTCTGAAGGTCTCACTGTATGGTGGTACAATATGCAGCCGGTAGTCCAGAAACTCTAAATTCCTAGAGCCACTACAATACCGGTGATTGTAGTGCTGATCCACACATCAAATTTCGTAGCAGTTGGAGACAATTTAGAGGCCTAGGACTGGAACCGAATAGTTGAATGTCACTGGATGCTCTCACAAAGTTTGTTCCTCCCAGTTCCTTCCTGTGACGGAGTAGTTTCTAAAGTGAACCAGTTTAGGCGGGAAGGTGACGGAAGTCATAAAACATTTACAATTAAGGTGCCATATACTAAAGCTGTCTAAATATCAGCTTTCATGATAGCCGACGCAGTAATGTCATTAATATGCAACCTATTTGGAAAGGTGGGAAGAAGCGTAGTCACGTGTTGGTCCATTACGTTGTACTGCCGCGCGGTGTAGTAGCACGGCCTGGGGCGCTTTGCCACTGTTCGCGTGGCTGCCCCCATCAGAGGTTCTAGCCGTCCCTCGGGCATGGGTGTGTGTGTTCTCCTTAGCGTTAGTTAGCTTAAGTTAAATTAAGTAGTGTGTAAGTGTAGGGGCCGATGACCTCAGCATTTTCGTCCCATGGGAAGTTATTGCCTACAGACATCGTACCAAAATGTCATTAAGTAACAATGGTCCTTATTGGGACTGCGATTTTCTCATGTACAGATAGCTGTTCCATCGCGTATCCAAGGTATAAAAGGACAGTGTATTGGCGAAGATGTTATTTATACTTAGGTGAGTCAAGTGAAAAGGTGTCAGATGTAATTATAGCCGCAGGTCGGGACTTTGAAAGCAGAATGGTAGTTGGAGCTAGAAACGTGGGACATTCCATTGCAGAAATCGTTACTTAATTCAATAATCCGAGTTCCACAGTGTCAAGAGAGTGCCGACTCAACCAAATTTCCGGCATTACCGCTCACCGCACATAACGCAGTGGTCGACGGCCTTCACTTAACGACCGAGATCACCGGCGTTTGCGTAGAGTTGTCAGTGTTAACAGACAAACGACACTGCATGAAATAATCGCAGAAACGAATGTGGGACGTACGACTAACGTATCTTTTAGGACAGAACGGTGAAATTCGGCATTAATGGACTACGGTGGCAGACGACTCAAGAGAGTGCCTCTGCTAACAGGACGGAATTCAAATTTACTGGCAGATTAAAACTGTGTGCCACACCGAGGCTCGAACTCGGGACCTTTGCCCTTCGCGAGAAAGTGCTATACCGATGCTTTTTTAATTTTTTTAAAATTTTTTGCACGAGCAAAAAGTTGCAGCTAATGAGAAAACCTCTGAAGTTTGAAAATAAAAGACGACGTTCTTCATGAAAGAAAACAATATTCCTTGAAAGCGTAAATCATAAGTAGGTATATTTTCTCAACATCCTTTTTCTTTTTTTGTTGTAAACGTAAATAAGTGTCTCAACATCAGCAGCAATGCAACTTTTTTTTTATGGGGGAGCACATGAGAAAGGAAACAAATAGGCTGCAGATGCTGAGCTATGCGTGAATAGGGTAGACATGTGTCAGGGAAAACATTAGAAGACGAAGATTAAAGTCAAGTGAAAGAAATTAGGAATACTTGCTGCGCCACGCTCTACTTTGGTGCGTCGTCAGAACTCTACTTCGGTTCGTCGTCAGAACATCGTTCATTCTGTCATTGACCATTATAAGTGGAACGTGGGGTCGTCCAGTTTGGCTGGCACGTTATGTTGAGATTCCAGGTCCCAGGCGGGTTGACGAAAACACTCTATAAATAGTAAGCGAAAGTGGCCCGATAGTGTCGATGTCGGCGAAGGGTATTCAAATGGTTCAAATGGCACTGAGCACTATGGGACTTAACATCTCGGGTCATCAGTCCCCTAGAACTTAGAACTACTCAAACCTAACTAACGTAAGGACATCACACACGCCCATGCCCGAGGCAGGATTCGAGCTGGCGACCGTAGCGGTCGCGCGGTTCTAGACTGATGCGCCTAGAACCGCTCGGCCACACCGGCCGGCGACGAAGGGTGTGGTGGTGTACTTGGAGGCGTGTTCAGGAGTCCGCCGAATCGACGATGTCGTCCCGAAAGAGGTAGCTGATAGCCACGCCACTAATCCATGTGATGGCGTGACACTTAGACAATGGAAAGTAGGTCGTGTCTGGATGTCATCATGGTAGGAGAAAAGTGATGTAGGGGTACTCGGAGGTAGAAAGCCACAATCTTCTGTACGAGGGTCCAGACAGCTGGTGCTGACCCACACTCAAAACGATGTAAATCTGTATCTTCGACATTGCACTTGAGCCACAGGGGTGAGTCCACCAGCGCGATGCAATTCAGTTTCTGTTCAAAATGGTTCAAATGGCTCTGAGCACTATGGGACTCAACTGCTGTGGTCATCAGTCCCCT
The DNA here is from genome assembly GCF_021461395.2 of Schistocerca americana. Taxonomy (NCBI): domain Eukaryota; kingdom Metazoa; phylum Arthropoda; class Insecta; order Orthoptera; family Acrididae; genus Schistocerca; species Schistocerca americana. The sequence continues at coordinate 398,063,336 of NC_060125.1, read as the reverse complement.
AGAACTTAGAACTACTTGAACCTAACAAACCTAAGGACATCAAACACATCCATGCCCGAGGCAGGATTCGAACCTGCGACTGTAGCAGCAGCGCGGCTCCGAACTGGAGCGCCTAGAACCGCACGACCACCGCGACCGGCCAGTTTCTGTCTTGCAGTATATTTAACATAGACGAGAAGGTACCACGTCACGGTGGTGTAATTGGTGTGGTGCGGTTGATGGATCGTTTTCCAAACTGTAGGCCATGAAACCTGGGGGTAACGTGCTTCGGCGGGGTTTCGGGGTGGGTACGTTCGGAGAAGCCTGTAGACGTCGCGGGTGGTCGTCTTCCTGGTCCTTGGTGCTGCATTCCAAAAGGAACGGCCGATGTGTGACGTCGGAGGTGGGATGTGTGCCAAAAACGTCGGTGGGCGTATCGAAACAGGTGCGAGCTTGGTGGTTAACCTTTCAGTCGAACTAGCTTCCTGACTTTCACATAACCGGAGCATAGAATTGATGTAAGATGCCTTAGTCCTGGCTCTCACGTTAACCAGATCGAGGCCAACATTCCGCTTCGGTAAGGTGAGGGCATCATACTGAACTTTGAAGATGTGTCCAGCACATATAAAATACCCGAAAGCCGCCTGCAGTCTGGCTGCCATAGTTGCAGTGATAGGCAAAATCTGCGCGATGTGGGGTATCCGGGCTGCCAGATGGGTATTGACGAAGTCACTCTCTGGCATATATTCAGCGGGCGTAGTAGGTAATTTTCTATGTTCACCCGGATGTGTAGCAGTTAACACCCGAAAACTGATCGCCGAGGTGCGGCGAGCATGTACACCAATCCACACTGCGAAGGGTGTCCACCAGTTGAAATGGGACTACGCTGTCTGCGGGAAGGCCGCGGCCGATCTTCTTGGCGCATGATTTTGCGAGGTTCATAGCGCTCCCTGCCCCCGCACTGTAACGGATAATCCGCTGCATCGCAGCTTGTACGTCGGCTCCTGAACGTACGAAGAGAGCGAAGTCGTCCGCTTAGGATCGGTAGTGGAACACATGATACCAGAGTGGAATACCTGTCAAGCGTCGCCGTAATCCGCATATGAGTGATTCCATTGCAATGGCATAAAGCACCGTCGACAATGGGCAACCCTGCTGTACTGAGCGTTCATTCCGTATAGGTTGTGTAAGTCTGCCATTGACGAGAAGCCTGGACGTTGCCCTACGAAGGAGCTGCATAATCACCAGCGTGAACGTCGGCGGAATCGCCATCCGGTCCATCACTGCGTTGAGGAATAATGCATGACTGGCGCGGTCAAACGCTTCATTGAAGTCAATGGAGATTAACCCCCTAGCTTAAAAAGTGGTGTGAGAGACGTAGCGTGCCGACCTGGCCAAACATCACCTAGACGTATCAGAGACGTGGTACGTTTACCGCGCCGAACAAGCGTATGTCATGTGAGAGATGTCGTTTGTCTGCCGCGCCAAATGTAAACAGAACGTCTCTGACAAGTTGTGGAGCTGATCGAGTACACGCGGCTTACATTTGCCACATTCGGACCTGCCGACATTACAAAAATACTTTCACAATGTTCCCAACGTGTAGCAAACGTGTTCACGAGGAAAGGGAGACATATGGTGGCATAGCCAACAATGATTTTGCAGAATATTTTGACAGCAGCAGTGACAGTGGTAGCGACGTTTTACCTCCTGTACGAAAACCGTGTAAGCGGCTTTTGATTGAAGGTGATACTGACGAAGAAGAGCAAACCTACCAGCAACAATCAGAGTCGTGGATGTGGCAAAATGAAGACAATGGACCAACAATCTGGACGTATACGTAAATTCCCGGAATAAAGGAAGCAGCTTTACAGCGCACGAGTACAAGCATAAGAGAATTAGACGTTTTCTATGTAATATTTAATAGTACATTTTGAGAAAACATAGTAACTGCGACGAATAGATATGCACAAGACGTACTCAACAATGAACAGAAGAGACTAAAAATAGACCAAACGTGGTCTCCTATCGGCTGTAATGAAATAAAATATACATTGCGCTACGTATAATCATGGCTGAAGTAAGGAAACCGTCGATTCAGATGTATTGGTCTAGGAGGGCCGTTATAGAAGCGCCAATATTTAGGAAGACGATGCCATTCAGGAGATTTCTGCACATAAGTAGATTTATGCATCTAGCGAATAACAGTTTAGCCAACAACACAGATAAGCTGTGCAAACTAAGGCCACTCACAGATCTGTTCAACCACAATTTTAAGGAAGTGTACACAATACAAGAGAATATTGCCATTGATGAATCATTAAAGAATTTTAACGGGTGCTTATCCTACAAACAATTTAATCCATCAAATTGAGCGAGTTTTGGTATTAAAATTTATAAATTGTGTGAGTCAAGTTCAGGATACTGCTATGATTTTAAGAAATGCACGGGTATGGACAAACGTGATGCTAGTGGTAGTGCCTCTGAAAGTGTATTTCTAGAACTATCACAGTCGGTATTACAGAAAAGGCATACTCCAAGTTTACATAACTGGTATTCTTCACCGATACTTTTGAAAACTCTGCTCACCAATATAATTAATGTGATTGTAACAGTGCGCGCAAACAGAAAAATATGTGTCCACAGATTTCATGAAGGAAAAATTAAAGAAGGAAGAATATACAGTGAGGATTTGTAATGGAATATTGGCACTAAAATAGGAAGATAAACGAGACGTTTACGTGCTTTCCACAAAACATTCAACAGCAGAAATGATTGCCACAGACACACCTCTCCACAATGCGTCGTGGAAGTCGAAATGTGTCGTCGAATACAGTAGCGGCATGATTGGAATTGATCGCCAAGATCAGATGCTCGCATGCTTCCTTGTAATGAGAAAATGTATGAAAGGATACCGCAAGATATTCTTTTACCTTTTTACCTATTTGATGTTGCTTTATTTAACACGTACATTTAGTATTACAAAATGCATTGCGGCAAACGACAGAGCTACGCAGAACATAGGATTCACATTGGAGAATCATTGTTGAAAACTACACCTTTACCGCAATATAATCGGAAGGGACGATTAGCATCCGGCGATATACCACAACACTGGTCACATTTTCCCAACCGTATTGATCCAACACCATCAAAAGTAAATCCTGCGGGAGCTTGTGTAGTGTGCAGAAAGCATAAACGACGCAACGAAACAACGTGGGAAGGCAAAAACTGCAGGGTTGCATTACATGTGCCAGATTGTTTTGAACGATATCATACAATCGAAGACTATTAAATTCGTGTACATGTCATTGTGAAGACGTTGCGTTTGAAAATATGTTTACCAACGTACTAAGGTAACTAGTCCCAGAATGTTTTGAACAAAATATTATACAGTCTTAGATCATTGAATTGTTGTGAATATCATTATTAAGGTGTGTTTCATCAATGTATGTTTGCTTATAAAGGGAAATAAAACGTTTGTGAATATATCGTTGCGTTTGAAACAGTGAATGTTTCGTTCCCAATGGGCAACTAACCATCATTATTTATGATACCTGTAGAAATGCCACTTTACTGGTATCTCACACACGTACTTACAAATCCCGAGGGCGTCTGCACGACTTCGGACGCCACCAGGCTCACGCTAACTGAACTTAAATCGTAAGGCAAAGGGTTAAGGCATCTGGTAGTCGCGACTGTAATGTCACAGCGGTCACATCCCGATATTCACTGAGGGCTGTCTCTATATATTGTGATCGCCGCCTAAAGGTATTTGTTCGTGGGAAACAATTTCTCGTAATATGTGTTTGAGTCTTACAGCTAGAAGGCGTGCAAAAATCTTGAATTGAGTAACGTGATCGGCCAATAACTATCGAGTCGTGTTCCTCCTGCAGGTTTCGGGACTGGTATGAGTGAGCCTTCCATGAACGTTGGTGGCGGGAGAGATGCGCCGGACAAAAGTTACCGGTAAATACCTCTCCATTGTGGCAACATCAAATCTTGAAGGGTCCTGTAAAATTCGAGCGGTACACCATCCGGGCAGGGAGACCGATTCAGTGATCCTTTGGCCACAGTGCCATGGACGTCGTCGGTGGTCACTCCCGCAGTCAGGAAGGTCGCAGCAGCGGCATTTAGTGTGCAATGTATCTCCTGGGCAACCGCAGCAATGTCCTCTGCACCAGCAGGTACTTCTTGATAGAGAAATCTATAGTGCGTTCTGAAGGCCTCCGCAATGGTAGCTTGTGAAGCCAGCCGTTATCCAGCAGCTAGATCCAAAGTTGTCATCAGGGCCTGTCAGCGTCGACGAACATTTTGAACAATATGATGCCTAGAAGGTTCTTTACCGTTAATCCCATCTTGCCCGCGTGCTCGTATAATGGCTCCTTCTAGCCGGCACCTGCTAAGGTTAAAATCTTTGCCTTGATGCGTTGAGCTTCTTTTAGACGATCCGGGGTTGGAGAGTGCTATAGTAGAAATCTGGCTTTGTGTCAAGGTGCGTCGGACGGCCGGTTTGGCGCACAGTGTGGTCTCGTAAGACATGATGCGTTGAATACAAGCGTGGCACGTGTCGGTGACCTGTTGTCGACATTCGGGGTCCCGCAGTAGCATTACGTTACGTTTCCAAGGTCCTGCACTGCGCCATATAGATGCCTACTTAGGTTCATGGGACAGATGCAGATATCATGATTCGAAAAGGCAGACCGCCAACGTTCCGCGTCCAGGAGAACGGGTTTGAGAGCGTCAGAGATGTGACTCGTGGTGTGTGTATGCCCCAGGCGGTCACCATGTACCACGCTCCAAGTGTCGAGGAGACGAATGCGGCGGGCGAGGAAGCGAAGTTCCGGACATGTGGTACGCTCCAGAATACAGTTGAAATCTCCACCTACGAGAGATGGTCGTATCTGCCGGGGAATAAAGGCGTGATATCTTCTTTGTAGAACTGGGAGCGATCCCTCCGTTTATCAGTGCCCGATGGGGCGTGGAGCTTTATGATTTTGATTCCTTCAGCTGTTATGGCCACTCCTCGCGCCGTTGGGAGATATGAGATATGGGAAACTACAGTTCCTTTTCGGAGGAGGATGGCTAAGCCTGTGTGTTCCATAGCCGACGGGACGTCGTACGTCTCGTATCCATAGCACTCGGACCAAATTTCTGTCCTTATTTTCTGTTGCAGGGCGATGTCGACGTCGTCTGTTCTTAGCCTGTTGCGGAGCAGTTGAAGTTTAACGTGAGAGCCGATATTATTGGTATTGATGGTAGCTATTCGATATGCCTGAGGGGGATGCGTGCTGTCGATAGGTTCGTAGCTGGTGCGGATTGTCGTGGTGGATTCTGGAAGTCCATAGTAGTCGCAGGAGTCGTCCTAGAAACATCTCCCATTTTAGTGTTGGTATAACGGAGGAACAGATCTCATTTCCGCTGGAGGTGGTAAATGAACCTCATCCGCCCATGAAAACTGTCCGTCAGTTTCATCATTGGTGAGGCGTGGCAGCGCTGGCCGAATCGGCTCAATTGCATCGGTGACGACGGGCGTGCTATGTTCCATGGCTTTTGGGTGCGGGGCTAGCCACGATGTCTGTTCGACAGCTCACTGTGTTGTGGACGACGCGTCTCCGTGGCGGAGGAAAAAGAGTTAAAAAGAGTGATCGTGTACTCCATCAGATTTATGTTCCATTTCTTCATCCTGTAGGGTATGTGTGTGTGGGTGGGGGGGGGGGGGGGGTGGGAGGGCTGCTCAGTGGTTGATTCTGATGTCTTGCCGCGTTTTTTTCGCCGTTTGGGCGACTTTTTCTTCCGGCAATGTCTTTCGGTTCTCAGGGAGGAAGAGATATACGCCGTTCCGGTACAAAAGTCGTGGGTTCCATGTTACAGTTTTCAGTCTCCATAAAACTCTTGCTGGTATCCTTGTGATCTTCTAGCGTGGGCGTGTCCGGTCGTAAGTCGTGTTCGCGGACGGCAATGCCGGGTGGCGAGGTGCTGTAACGACTCAGCGTGTATCGGTCCAGAGAGACCTGCATGAACTGCGTATTGTGAGGGGCTGGACAAGCAGTATCGCCGCATAGGTGATTGGAAGGGTGGTTGTGGTTCGGTCGATGTTCGTACCGTCGTGCCGTAGTTGTGTGATGTGGCGTTGCAGGCTTTCATTACGGACGTGGCCTTCTTTGCCACAACTGGAACATGGTCGAAATGGACGATGGGACGTGCCGTTTGAGATGTACTCGGACTTGTCTCACACCATTAAGCACTGGATACGTCGTAAACTGTGCCCATGTCTCAGCTACGCGACCCTGTACATTTCCGTGCTGGCTTAGTGCCGCGATGACTGCATCTTCATTCATCTCGAAAGGCAGTTCGAACACACAAATCGTTCGAAAGCCGTGTCCTGCATGGTCGACATCCTCAACCCCGATGTTGCCGTCGGAGTGTCGAAATTTTAGACCCCGTCGCGTCGTTGAATAATCTCGTGGCAGGCAGCGTCGCTGCCAATGATCGATAGGTGTATGCCGATGATATCGTCACGGGGAACTTCACATCTTCGCGTAGGAAGCGTTCGACGGCCAGTTCTTTGCGTCATGCGTATTTATTCGAAAAGGTGAACGTAATAGTGCTTTTCCTGTGAGAGTTGGCCATTACAGCCTGTTCGACTGAGAAGCGCGGTGACGAGGCGGTAAACAAACACTCCGCGCTGGCAGTGGCGTGGACTGCCGAGCACGGTCCGCACTGCTGCCCTGCCGAAGGCAGACACCGACTCACCTACTCAAGCACGAGTCACGACCCCTCCCCACAGCTTGAATTCCGCCAGTTCTGTGAAATTTGGAAGGTAGGAAACGAGGTACTGGCGGAATTAAAGCTGTGGGGAGGGGTCGTCAGTCGTGCTTGGGTGGCTCAGCCAGTAGAGCACTTGCCCTTAAAGGCAAAGGTCCCGATTTCAAGTCTCGGTGTGGCATACAGTTTTAATCTTCCAGGAAGTTTTATATCAACGCGCACTCCGCTGCAGATGAATATTTCATTCAGGGCGACATTGCCTGCAGCGCCTCTCCTGGTCTGTGACCATATTGATTGGATGCTAGAGAACTGGAGAAACATGGCGTGGTTAGATGAGTCCAGATTTCACTTGGTAAGAGCTGATGCTAGAGTTAGAGCGTGGCAAAGACCCCACGAAGAAATGGAACCACACTATGAACAGTTCGCTGTGCCAGCTGGTAGTGGCTCAATAATGGTGAGGGCTGTGTTTATTTGGAATGGAATGAGTCCTCTGGTCCAGCTGGATTGATCATTGACTGAAAATGTTGATGTTTGACTACTTGGGGACCATTTGCCGCGAGTCGACTATGGAATTTTTATGAATGACAATGATCCATGTCACCGGCCCCAGTTGTTGGCGATTTGTTAGAATAACACTGTGGACAGTTCGAGCGAATGATTTGGCTGCTGAGATCGCTCGACATGAATCCCATCGAATATTTATGCGACATAATTGAGAGGTCACTTCGTGGACAACATCCTCCACCAGCAACACCTTCGCAATTGTGGTCGGCTATGGATTCAGCATGGCTCAATATTTCCGCAGGGGACTTCCAACGACTTGTTGACTTCGTGCCTTGCCGAATTTCAGAAAAAGGCGGTCCGGCAGAATATTAGAAGATATTTCATGACTTTTGTCACGTATTGTACAAGCACAACACTTGTATTTTTTTATCTTGCATGTCATTTGACTCCGCTAGACTTAGAACCACTTAAACCTAACTAACCTAAGGACATCACATACATCCATGCACGAGGCAGGATCCGAACCTGCGACTGTAGCAGCAGCATGATTCCAGACTGAAGCGAACAGAACCGCTCGGCCACAACGGCCGGCTTCCATCTTAATCTTTGGTGAAATACTAGGAGCCGGCTGGAAGACAGCGAATGAAGTGTATTTCAGCTTAGAAGTTTTCTGACTGGCCAAAGGTTGTGGCATAAGATAGATAACATAGTGCCAAGTGGGGTGTATATTGATTGGCTGGTTTGTTTTAATAGTCTGGAAATTACTGGACTCCGAATGGTGGAGAGAGGAGGGGAGGAGAAGAAGAGAGAGGAGGAGAGGAGAGAGGGGCTTAGAGTGTCTCTTCTAAGGTTCTAGTGAATTTAATATCGAATCCTCATTGCATTCCTATTGAAGATGATCTTGCCATAGATTTCAGATTACTATGATATTCGGTCCCCAGGAGTAGCCTCCCAAGGGCGTCCTGACAAGAAACAAATATTTAAGACGAACTCAAGGTAAAATTCGACGAGTAGAAGCGTCGACTGACACAGCTGTGCTAGGGAGACTAGAATATATGGCGTGCGGAATGCAAGATTCAAATTAAACCAGCAGGGGTAACCGATATGAACGCAGAGAAATAAAGATGTTTGCCCAGATGAGAACGGAATATCAACAGCCTCCGATGGGACAAATTAATTATTAGCAGGAAGGTACGGCAAGGAATGAGTTACTCTAAACTGTTCAGCATTTCAATGTTCATTATTAGGAAGGTAACCAACCCAAAACCAACAACCACCAATCTGGTTAGAAACTGCATCATTTCGTTTACTGGTATGCTTATTTTTATTTCAACATTCGAGACGGTCACAATCTGACAATTCTTGGACCATAAAAGACATAGTCTGGCACACATGCCGATATCACAAGCAGAAGATGAGCTCATCGGACAAAAAATTTCTCATCCTAGTGAATATGCAGAGATAAAACGTTGAGCCTTTACAGATAGCGCAGCAGCTGAGTCACATACAGAACCGTGTGTACGCTGCCTCTACGTCATCATATGACAGCAGCAAACATTTTACGTAAACACGGGACGCGACAGACTGTCAAAAAGCGGCAGTCGCACTTGGCTGCACGCGTTGCCATACAGCATGTGAAGTTGTGTAGAAGCAGTGGTGTGACACACGAGGCCACGAAATACGGCGTCAGAATTGTGGTCGAAAAAAGATTCTGACTGAGAGGGACCGGAGACACGCTTACGGCTTGTAAATCAAAATAGTTTCCAAACGCAGCAGTAATTGCTGCAAGCAGTGAATGAAGGTTCATCCACCACTGTCACGAGAGAACACTGCTATGTGAACAACATGCAAGTGGCCACTGCTCACGCAGGCACGTAAAGATGACAACATCAAGGCTCCTGAAAGAATGCGACAGGATTTGTGAATACTCGCCCACTCCATTACATATCGATTAGCGTGGAAAATCGACTGACTTGAACCATATACAAGATCTGTGGGACTGCGCTATCAAATCCTCAGCGAGTGACTTAACCTAGATGAGACGCAGCTGCGTAGCATTGTTGAGTGAGATTCTAACCGAATGCAGGGCGGAATTACGCGATATTAAATGATGCCTGTAATTTCTGTAGGGGTGAGTAATTGTTTCCATCCGGTGAGCTTACTACATAGAGGGAATTGAGAGAAAAGGGTCATTAGGCTTGTTAAGTGAGATGAAAATTTGATAATGATGGGGGATAAGAACGAAGAGTTGGGATAATTACGGGGAAACACCTCCTCGGCCTTACCGGTATGAGAAGAAACAAGAGTTGTTTAGTTCTATAATATTTTTCAGCTGTTAGCAGTATATGCAATGCGCAAACGTCACAAATGAAGGGGGAACATTTGACACACTAAATGAGACTAGCTAGTGGTATGCAAATTCATAATTTAGTAATGGTGAAGAGTGACCTAAAATTTAAGAACGTTGTCTAGAAGAACATACAAGGAAGTGGAATACTGAGATATCTAGAAATGGCGATGCGCGGTCAGAGGCCTCTTTCCTGTATGTTAAGTAATAACGGATATTACAACAATCAAAGGAGGGTAATCACAGATTTTGAACGATTGTATAAAAGACGTAACTAAGAAGGAATATCTGCAAACGCAAAAAATACTTCCATTGATCGACTAAGAAGCTAGAATAATGTTCAGGAAAAGACAGGAATACAGTAATATTAGGCACATAGAAATCAAATAAATAGAAGTACAAGGATAAAAATGAAATCGCTGCAGGAGATATCTTAAGAAAATACAAAAGATATGACAGTTAGTTCTACGTGTTCAAAAGATAGAAATGTAAAAAAGAAAAAAAAAAGAAAAAAAATCAGTTTTTACCAGCTAAAATTCCTTCACAAGAAAATGTCAAGTTCTCACATATCTTTTGCATTTCGGAAATTAGCTGTGTAATTGTTTTTTAACTGAAGCTACTCTAATTTCAGTAATGACGTAATTCTGCCTGCACGATGTTTGTTACATTCTGAATATTTCTGTGGCATTAAGATGAACTTAATGTGCCGATGTAGCATTTTCTGCTTAGCTTGTTTCTGTGGCACCCTCCGGTAATGGAACGAAAACAACAGGGGACGCCATCTTTTCGGGTCGCTGGCTCATCTTACGACGTAGCTCTTTCACTGCCCTTCGGCTGAGAACTGTATTTCAGCTGCAACGAAAAGCAGCACGACTCCACTTAAAAGTCTGAAAGTCTTCAGTTCTCTATTTTCGGTTATAAAGAAGCATCATTTTGTTTCCGATCTATTATTTGCGGAACAATTTGAGCACTAATCTCTGCAAAATCTGCAAAATATATTACAGTACCCTAGTCGAGAACACGTAGAGGTGATAAGATTACCTCGAAACAAGAAATTTCTGTCACAAAGTCAAACATACAGCAGTGCCGGGCTGGGAAGTTCTAGTACATACCACGAAAGAGTGTCAGCAGAAACCTCAGTAGTTACTAGAATCAGCTACGCTCACGTTATTTCGGTTATTTATTTGGCGTATAGTACAGAAAATCATATACCATCTCATCTTTGTGCACCATGAATAGTGCTTGTCGTTAACTGAATGAACTAAAGCAGTACTGACGACGGAATAATCTATGGATGTCCTGATGATTACAAATCACAGAGTCTCTCACAACTATTACATACAAAAAGTTTTTGTGGGTCATACGGCTATAGATCTTAGTTATCCGAAATGGTTAACTCAAATGAAGGCATAATCAGAATATTCCGACTCCTTAGTAAGAATTTAAAAGAGAACGAGATTAGATAGGTCACAATCCTAGGACCTCATATTAAAAACATGAGTATGCCATATAAATATATTTGTCTTTATCTCATTGAAAGAAACAGATAAACAGTTTCAGTAATAGAACAACTATATTTGTATCATACCAAACTAACTTAACTTGTGTAGAATTTTGCACAGAGCATAACTTAATCATAGCTAACACTTGGTTCAAGAATCATAAAAGAAGGTTGTATACATGGAAGAATCCCGGAGATACTAAGAGGTATCAGATAGATTATATAATGGTAAGGCAGAGATTTAGGAACCAGGTTTTAAGTTGTAAGACATTTCCAGGGGCAGATGTGGACTCTGACCACAATCTATTGGTTATGAACTGTAGATTAAAATTGAAGAAAGTGCAAAAAGGTGGCAATTTAAGGAGATGGGACCTGGATAAACTAACTAAACCTGAGGTTGTACAGAGTTTCAGGAAGAGCATAAGCGAACAATTGACAGGAATGGGGGAAAGAAATACAGTAGAAGACGAATGGGTAGCTCTGAGTGATGAAGTAGTGAAGGCAGCAGAGGATCAAGTAGGTAAAAACACAAGGGCTAGTAGAAATCCTTGGGTAACAGAAGATACTTTGAATTAAATTGATGAAAGGAGAAAATATAAAAATGCAGTAAATGAAGCAGGCAAAAAGGAATACAAACGTCTCAAAAATGAGATCGACAGGAAGTGCAAAATGGCGAAGCCGGGATGGCTAGACGACAAATGTAAGGATGTAGAGGCTTATCTCATTAGCGGCAAGATAGATACTGCCTACAGGAGAATTAAAGAGACCTTTGGAGAAAAGAGAGCAACTTGTATGAATATCAAGAGCTCAGATGGAAACCCAGTTCTTACCAAAGAATGGAAAGCATTAAGGTGGAAGGAGTATATAGAGGGTCTATACAAGGGCGATGTACTTGAGGACAATATTATGGAAATGGAAGAGGATGTAGATGAAGATGAAATGGGAGATACGATATTGCGTGAAGAGTTTGACAGAGCACTGAACGACCTGAGTCGAAACAAGGCCCCGGGAATAGACAACATTCCATTACAACTATAGACGGCCTTGGGAGGTGAAATACCCTCAGACTTCAAGAAGAATATAATAATTCCAATCCCAAAGAAAGCAGGTGTTGACAGATGAGAAAATTACCGAACTATGAGATTAATGAGTCACAGCTGCAAAATACTTACGCGAATTCTTTACAGACGAATGGAAAAACTGGTAGAAGCCGACCTCGGGGAAGATCAGTTTGGATTCCGTAGAAATGTTGGAACACGTGAGGCAATACTGACCCTACGATTTATCTTAGAAAATAGATTAAGGAAAGGCAAACCTATGTTTCTAGCATTTGTAGACTTAGAGAAAGCTTTTGACAATGTTGACTGGAATACTCTCTTTCAAATTCTGAAGGTGGCATGGGTAAAATACAGGGAGCGATAGGCTATTTACAATTTGTACAGGAACCAGATGGCAGTTATAAGAATCGAGGAGCATGAAAGGGAAGCACTGGTTGGGAAGGGAGTGAGACAGGGTTTTAGCCTGTCCCCGATGTTTTTCAATCCGTATATTGAGCAAACAGTAAAGGAAACAAAAATTCGGAGTAGGTATTAAAATCCATGGAGAAGAAATAAAAACTTTGAGGTTCGCCGATGACATTGTAATTCTGTCAGAGATAGCAAAGGATTTGGAAGAGCAGTTGAACGTAATGGAAAGTGTCTTGAAAGGAGGATATAAGATGAACATCAACAAAAGCAAAACGAGGATAATGGAATGTGATCAAATTAAGTCGGGTGATGCTGAGGGAATTAGATTAGGAAATGAGACACTTAAGGTAGTAAAGGAGTTTTGCTATTTGGGGAGAAAAATAACTGATGATGGTCGAAGTAGAGAGGATATTAAATGTAGACTAGCAATGGCAAGGAAAGCATTTCTGATGAAGAGAAATTTGTTAACATCGAGTATAGATTTAAGTATCAGGAAATCGTTTCTGAAAGTATTTGTATGGAGTGTAGCCATGTATGGTAGTGAAACATGGGCGATAAATACACTCCTGGAAATTGAAATAAGAACACCGTGAATTCATTGTCCCAGGAAGGGGAAACTTTATTGACACATTCCTGGGGTCAGATACATCACATGATCACACTGACAGAACCACAGGCACATAGACACAGGCAACAGAGCATGCACAATGTCGGCACTAGTACAGTGTATATCCACCTTTCGCAGCAATGCAGGCTGCTATTCTCCCATGGAGACGATCGTAGAGATGCTGGATGTAGTCCTGTGGAAAGGCTTGCCATGCCATTTCCACCTGGCGCCTCAGTTGGACCAGCGTTCGTGCTGGACGTGCAGACCGCGTGAGACGACGCTTCATCCAGTCCCTAACATGCTCAATGGGGGACAGATCCGGAGATCTTGCTGGCCAGGGTAGTTGACTTACACCTTCTAGAGCACGTTGGGTAGCACGGCATACATGCGGACGTGCACTGTCCTGTTGGAACAGCAAGTTCTCTTGCCGGTCTAGGAATGGTAGAACGATGGGTTCGATGACGGTTTGGATGTACCGTGCACTATTCAGTGTCCCCTCGACGATCACCAGTGGTGTACGGCCAGTGTAGGAGATCGCTCCCCACACCATGATGCCGGGCGTTGGCCCTGTGTGCCTCGGTTGTATGCAGTCCTGATTGTGGCGCTCACCTGCACGGCGCCAAACACGCATACGACCATCATTGGCACCAAGGCAGAAGCGACTCTCATCGCTGAAGACGACACGTCTCCATTCGTCCCTCCATTCACGCCTGTCGCGACACCACTGGAGGCGGGCTGCACGATGTTGGGGCGTGAGCGGAAGACGGCCTAACGGTGTGCGGGACCGTAGCCCAGCTTCATGGAGACGGTTGCGAATGGTCCTCGCCGATACCCCAGGAGCTACAGTGTCCCTAATTTGCTGGGAAGTGGCGGTGCGGTCCCCTACGGCACTGCGTAGGATCCTACGGTCTTGGCGTGCATCCGTGCGTCGCTGCGGTCCGGTCCCAGGTCGACGGGCACGTGCACCTTCCGCCGACCACTGGCGACAACATCGATGTACTGTGGAGACCTCACGCCCCACGTGTTGAGCAATTCGGCGGTACGTCCACCCGGCCTCCCGCATGCCCACTATACGCCCTCGCTCAAAGTCCGTCAACTGCACATACGGTTCACGTCCACGCTGTCGCGGCATGCTACCAGTATTAAAGACTGCGATGGAGCTCCGTATGCCACGGCAAACTGGCTGACACTGACGGCGGCGGTGCACAAATGCTGCGCAGCTAGCGCCATTCGACGGCCAACACCGCGGTTCCTGGTGTGTCCGCTGTGCCGTGCGTGTGATCATTGCTTGTACAGCCCTCTCGCAGTGTCCGGAGCAAGTATGGTGGGTCTGACACACCGGTGTCAATGTGTTCTTTTTTCCATTTCCAGGAGTGTAGTTAGGACAAGAGGAGAATAGAAGCTTTCGAAATGTGGTGCTACAGAAGAATGCTGAAGATTCGATGGGTAGATCACATAACTAATGAGGAGGTATTGAATAGGATTGGGGAGAAGAGGAGTTTGTGGCACAACTTGACAAGAAGAAGGGACCGGTTGGTAGGACATGTTCTGAGGCTGAAGGAATCACAAATTTAGCATTGGAGGGCAGCGTGGAGGGTAAAAATCGTAGCGGGCGACCAAGAGATTAATACACTAAACAGATTCAGAAGGCCCCCCAGGGGATCCACAACTCTTTTGTGGATACGTGCGTAGCGAGCACGGGGCCCCGAGCTAATGTGGCCTTCCTTCCTTTCCGGGCTGCATACCTTCCCTTTCCGCATCCTTCCCCATCCCCTGTCTTCACCCCCCCCCCCCCTCACCTCTGGCTGTTTCCTTCACTTTCTCCCCCTCTGGGAGTATGGTTTGCGCCTACGTCCGGAGACGGACGCTTGTAAATGTACCGCATTCTTCTTCTTCCTTGCTTGTATGTCTTCTTCCTTCCTTTGTCCTTCTCCTTTCCTTACCTCTTCTCTTTACCCTTTTCTCCGCTGCGGCGTTTGAGACCCCCTCTTCTTTCCTTTCCCTTTCTCTTTCTTCCTCCCTGTGCGTGTCTGAAGGCCGACCCACGCACTTCCATGCGTAGCCGGTGACGGGGTAACGCGTAATTCCCCGCCCCGGGTAGACAGGTAGGACACGTACGTACCCCCTGGTAAAGGCCAGGCCCAGGGAGGGGTGATTACCCGAGCTGATACCTTCCGAAAGTGCCGATTGGTCCCTCCGTCCGTTTGTCGGGAGGTGTGACCTGCGGTGTGAACAATCACCTAAGGCGGGTGTGCCCTCGGTGAGGGCCCCCACAAGGGAGGAGCGCGCCATCGGAGACGCCGGTAATCATGGGGGATTCTTCCGCAATGGTTTCCTCACCTTCCACTATGTCTGCTCACAAACGTAAGTTCACTGAGTCTCAGCCACAGACGGTTCTTCCATCGTTGCCACAGTTCCTTGTTGTTTCTCGGTCTGACGAAGGTCACGACTTTTCCACGGTCAACCCTTTCATTATTCAGAAAGGTGTCGACGCAATTGCGGGTCCTGTAAAGTCTTGTTCCAGACTACGGAATGGCACCCTGTTGTTGGAAACACACAGTGCCCTCCAGGCTCAAAAATTGCTGCGTACTTCTCTGCTCCACACCTTCCCTGTCCGGGTGGAACCGCACCGTACCTTAAATTCCTCGCGTGGAGTCGTTTATACACGCTCCCTCGATGGATTGTCTGACGAAGAAATTCAGCACTACCTGTCTGACCAGGGCGTCACCGCTGTTCATCGGGTTATGAAAAGGGTTGACTCGAACATCATTCCAACCCGCACTGTCTTCTTGACATTTGACAAAGTTCAACTCCCATCAAAAATCAAAGCAGGCTATGAGATAATTTCCGTTCGCCCTTATGTCCCGAACCCTACGCGTTGCTATCGATGTCAGCGGTTCAATCACACCAGCCAGTCCTGTTCCAATCCGGCCAAATGTGTTACGTGTGGCCGGGATGCCCATGAGGGTGCTTGTCCACCTCCATCCCCTCGCTGCATCAACTGTATGGGTGACCACGCTGCTTCCTCTCGAGATTGCCCTGTTTTTAAGGACGAAAAGCTGATCCAGGAAATAAGAGTGAAGGAAAAGGTGTCGACCTTTGCTGCTCGAAAGTTACTCGCCAGTCGACAGCCCACCGTGCCTCAGAAAGGAAAATACAGCGCTGTCCTTGCTTCTCCTCGGCCAACAAAGGAGGCGGCCACGCAGACTTGCGATCTCACATTTAGTACCACGGTCGTCAGATCGGCCAGCGCAAAGATCGCCCGTTCAACCTCACCTCTTTCGCCTGCCCACTCTATGGCTCACCCTTCGTCGGGTTCTGCTAAATCTCGAGCCCAAAAGTCAGACGCCAAGTCTTCCAAAAAAGAGCATTCTCGTGAAGAGTTTTTACGTACTGCAACTTCACAACCATCGGTTCCTCCTTCATCTAAACATACCTCCAAGAAGGCTACGAAGAAACACAGTTCCTCTCCTTCTCCGCCAAGGCGTGTCCCATCTACAGCACCACCTGGCGGAAATCGCCCTCGGCCATCTTCTGTGTCGCCGAGGCGCACTGTTGGTGGCCGGTCAACTGGCCGATCGTTGGTGGCAGGAGCTGCTCCTGACCAACCTATGGATCAGGATCTTCTGCCTTCGACTGAATGCCATTCCATCCTGTCGGTCGCAAGCTCTGAGCAGTCGTTGAGTTGACAGCACCCTTGGTGACGTTCCTCCATTTTCTGTTCACCCTATGTCCATTATCCACTGGAATATCCGCGGCATTCGCGCCAATCGGGAGGAATTGTCGATCCTCTTACGATCCTACTCGCCGGTCATCTTCTGTCTTCAGGAAACAAAGCTGTGTCCCCATGACCGCTTTGTTCTCCCTCATTTTCAGTCCGTCCGATATGACCTCCCCTCTGTTGAAGGCACTCCAGCCCATGGAGGACTCATGATTCTGCTCCATGATACTCTCCATTATCACCCAATCCCCTTAAACACTTCGTTCCAAGCTGTCGCCGTCCGTCTTTCCCTTTCTGGATACACGTTCTCTCTTTGTACAGTATACATTCCATCGTCTACACCAATGGCACGAGCTGATCTCCTTCATCTTCTTGATCAGCTTCCACCCCCCTATTTGCTGGTTGGGGACTTCAATGCCCACCACCCGCTTTGGGGATCTCCACATCCTTGTCCACGTGGCTCACTATTGCTAGACGTCTTCCACCAAGCGGATCTAGTCTGCCTCAACACTGGGGTCCCTACATTTTTGTCTGCCTCCACGGCAAATTTATCCCATTTGGACCTTGCGGTCGGTACTGTTCCGCTAGCTCGGCGCTTCGAATGGTTCGCCCTTGATGATACACACTCGAGTGACCACTTTCCATGTGTTCTTCGACTGCAGCCTCAACTGCCATATATGCGCTCGCGACGCTGGAAGTTTGCCCAAGCCGATTGGACACTTTTTTCGTCTCTAGCGACATTCGATGACCGTCGCTTTCCCAGCGTCGACGATGAGGTCACACATTTTACCGACGTTATTCTCACAGCTGCGGAACGTTCAATACCACGCACTTCCGAATTGCCCCGGCGCCCCCCAGTTCCTTGGTGGAACGAGGCATGCCGTGACGCAATACGTGAGCGGCGACGTGCTCTTCGCATTTTCCGTCACCATCCAACTTTGTCCAACTGTATCCGATATAAGCAGCTCCGTGCGCGATGCCGTCGCGTCATCCGCGATAGCAAGAAGGCAAGCTGGAAATTCTTTACTAGCTCATTTAACAACTTCACTCCCTCCTCGGAAGTTTGGAGTCGGCTTCGACGGTTCTCAGGCGCGCCTAGTTTCTCCCCGGTCTCTGGGCTCACTGTCGCGCATGCTACCTTAGTGGACCCCGTCGCAATTTCTAACTCATTGGGTCAGCACTTTGCTGAGATTTCGAGCTCTTCAAATTACCCGCCAGCGTTTCTCCCGAAGAAACGTGCAGCGGAAGTGCGACATCTTGCTTTCTCCTCTCAAAATCGCGAAAGCTACAATACTGTTTTCTCCATGCGCGAACTCCAACATGCACTCTCTTCTTCTCGCTCCTCCGCCCCAGGACCGGATGGTATCCATGTCCAAATGTTGCTGCATTTATCAACCCATAGCCTGCGTTACCTCCTTCGCCTTTATAATCGAATTTGGACCGACAGTACCTTTCCCAGGCGATGGCGGGAAGCTATTGTCGTTCCCGTACCGAAACCTGGAAAGGACAAACATCTCCCCTCTAGCTATCGCCCCATTTCTCTCACGAGTAGTGTCTGTAAGGTTTTGGAGCGTATGGTGAATTACCGTTTAGCTTGGTGGCTGGAGTCCCGCAGTCTTTTAACACCAGCCCAATGCGGATTCCGAAAGCATCGTTCTGCTGTTGACCATCTTGTTGCTCTCTCCACTTATATCATGAACAATTTTCTCCGGAAACGCCAAACGGTAGCAATATTTTTTGATCTGGAGAGAGCGTACGATACCTGTTGGAGGACAGGCATCCTCCGCACACTGTTCTCTTGGGGCTTTCGAGGCCGGCTGCCCCTTTTTCTTCGCGAATTTATGGCAGAGCGCACATTTAGGGTGCGGGTGAACACTACTCTCTCCCGTACTTTCTCCCAAGAAAACGGGGTACCCCAGGGCTCCGTGCTGAGTGTTGTACTGTTTGCCATCGCCATTAATCCAATTATGGATTGTCTCCTTCCTGATGTCTCGGGCTCCCTCTTTGTGGACGATTTTGCGATCTACTACAGCTCTCAACGGACCAGCCTTCTTGAAAGACGTCTTCAAGGATGTCTCGATCGCCTCCACTCGTGGAGCATCGAAACCGGCTTCCGTTTCTCACCCAGTAAGACCGTTTGTGTTAATTTTTGGCGACGTAAGGAGTTTCTTCCGCCCTCCTTACATCTAGGTCCTGTCAACCTTCCGTTTTCCGACGTCGCAAAATTCTTGGGTCTTATGTTTGACAGAAAACTGTGCTGGTCCTCCCACGTTTCCTATCTTTCGGCTCGCTGTCTGCGTTCCCTTAACACCCTTCGTGTCCTGAATGGTACCTCTTGGGGAGCGGACCGGGTGGTCCTTCTCCGCCTCTATCGCGCCTTAGTGCGCTCGAAATTGGATTATGGAAGCATAGTCTACTCCTCTGCTCGGCCGTCTATTCTTCGGCGTCTCGACTCTATCCACCACCGTGGATTACGTTTAGTGTCTGGAGCTTTTTACACCAGCCCTGTGGAAAGCCTTTATGCTGAGACTGCTGAACCTCCGCTGTCCAATCGGCGGGCAGTCCTTCTGAGTCGTTATGCTAGCCATCTGTCTTCCATGCCTGCTAATCCAGCCTATAACCTTTTTTTCGACGAGTCCTTTGATGTCGGGTATGCAGGCCGCTCCTCCTCCCTACTACCCCCGGGAGTCCGCTTCCGTCAACTGCTCCATTCTCTTTCCTTCCGCTTTCCTAAAACCTTCTTGACAACTTGGGGTACAGCACCGCCTTGGCACCGTCCCCGGATCGACTTGCTCAGAGACCTATGTGAATTTCCCAAGGATGGTACCCCTACACTTGTTTACCGTCGGGCATTTGCTGCTCTATGTGCACAAATGACAGAAGCCACATTTATTTACACCGATGGCTCGAAAACATCGTTAGGTGTAGGGAGTGCCTATATTGTTGGCGACACCCCAAATCACTTTCGGCTTCCCGACCAGTGTTCGGTTTATACTGCGGAGCTTTACGCTGTTCTCCAGGCTGTCCACTACATCCGCCGCCATCAGCGGATACAGTACGTAATCTGCTCAGATTCTCTCAGCTCTCTCCTCAGTCTCCAAGCTCTTTACCCTGTGCACCCTCTGGTCCACCGGATTCAGGACTGTCTGCGCTTGCTCCACCTGGGGGGCGTCTCAGTGGCGTTCCTGTGGCTCCCGGGACACGCTGGTATCTGTGGAAATGAGGCGGCCGATATAGCAGCCAAGGCTGCAGTCTCTCTTCCTCGGCCAGCTCTTCAGTCTCTTCCGTTTACCGATCTACGGAGCGGTTTATGTCGCCAAGTTACTCATTTATGGCATGCGCATTGGTCAACACTTCCCCACAATAAATTGCGGGAAGTGAAAGCCGTTCCTTGCGCTTGGACCTCTTCCTCCCGAACGCGTCGTCGGGAGGAGGTAATTTTAGCCCGACTCCGGATAGGGCACTGTCTTTTTAGTCATCGACATCTTTTAAGCGGTGATCCTCCCCCACTCTGTCCCCACTGCTCTCAGCTGTGGACGGTCAGACACCTTTTAATTGAATGCCCCTATTTTAATCCGTTACGCTCCCGTCTACAGCTATCGCCTGATCTATCGTCGATTTTAGCAGATGACACGCGCTCAGCTGACCGCGTTCTACAGTTTATTAGAGACAGTGAAATGACGTCAGTCATTTGAAGCCTTTTTTTTGGGGGACAACCAACCCCTTTCTATAGTGGACTTTTAAGCATTCCTTCTGCCTTTAGTTTCTCAAATTTTCTGACTTTGTTTCCATTGCTGCTGATTTTAAATTTGGTTTTTTTCCTGTTTTCTACGTCACGGGCTGGGCGCTAATGACCATCGAAGTTTTGCGCCCTAAAACCTCAAAAAAAAAAAAAAAAAAAAAAAAAAAAAAGATTCAGAAGGATGTAGGTTTCAGTAAGTACTGGGAGATGAAAAAGCTTGCACAGGATAGAGTAGCATGGAGAGCTGCATCAAACCAGTCTCAAGGCGGAAGACCACAACAACAACAACACTATAATGCACCTTGTGAGACGTAACCTGTGTTTCATGAAACCAGCTGCGTAAACAGCTTTAACTGTGACTGTTCATCGTCTCAAATCCGATATATAACTGGTGCTGTATTATGCGACCAAGCCTAATAAGTTTGTAATGAACATTACAGACAACGTTCCTCCTTAACTATGTCATATCAATAATCCCATCAGTGTTCCCAGAGACGTAAATTCAGGGGTTTCTCCGTTATGTAGTTAAGCAGTATCTGTAATTGATTGAAACTTTTTTTTTAGATTAAGGATTGCCGGACTAAGTGGTTTGTCAAACGCCAAGTGATGCAAGACAAAGTAGTGCCACATCATAAATCTTTAAATAAATTTTGAATTTTGAGAGATACCTTCGTCCGCTGGAGTGCGTCATTACATTCGGTCAGCCATTGGAAATAGGGACTTAAGCACCTTTTCTGAGCATGCTCTGAACGATTATAATTTCGATGATGCTATATGTGATTTTTGCAAGATGAAATGATCACTCCATCCTGACTTAACATGTCAGCCACAGCCAGCCTGCTTTGCCCTCCCCTCCCACATCTCCACACCTCCACACATACCAGATCCACTCCCGTTTCCCAGCTCATTACAGTCAAGTTGTACGTAGAAGAACGGTAAACCTTCGTTTATACCCGGTACATGTCAAGGGAAAACTTTTGTCAATGGTGACTGAAATAGAGTCGTCGGAATGCTGATCAGGGATAAAACTCAGGGAGGAAAAGGATGTCCCACAACAAATCCAAAATGATTAAAGATACAAGATTCGAAATGCTGGTTGTTTATAATTATGGTCCGAGTTTCAAAATGCTGAAAAGGAAAAACCACTGCTCAGAAAGACGTCAGATTTGAACGGAGTATTATCGGAGAAGGGGGATACGGCTACGAACACCAAATATGAAACTGAAATTTTACCCAAAATGCGGCACTGCAAGTAACAGAATATGCAAAATAAAATACGCGAGGTACACGGCTGTTCCCCAGTGAGCGTCTTAGACGCTCTGAATGTCTATCACAAAGGAGGATCGCACGCTGGTGGTAACGAGCGGTGATCGAGCGTTAGCGTTCCAAAAGGCGGTGTACGTGGGGGTACCCAACTCTGGACACGCCTGTGGCCACGTTGCACAACATTCTACGAAACATCCTGCATTGCTATCCAATCCCAGGAGTTTCTTCATGGTGACCTGCCATTAAGCCAAGTGTTTGCTCTAGATTTTCTTGCTCACCTGGAATTGGACAGTTAATCCCCATTTAGCATCCTGTGGACATACAAAGTCCAATTAAATTTCCGAGGACACGTCAATACATGGAACTGCAAAATATCGGCAACGTAAAATCAGCTCGTACTTCAAACGGTACCAAAAAAATGGTTCAAATGGCTCTGTGCACTATGGGACTTAACATCTGTGGTCATGAGTCCCCTAGAGCTTAGAACTACTTAAACCTAACTAACCTAAGGACATCACACACATCCACGCCCGAGGCAGGATTCGAACCTGCGACAGTAGTAGTCGTGCAGCTCCGGACTGAGCGCCTAGAACTGCTAGACCACCGCGACCGGCTCAAACGGTACCGCTTCATTCTTCAGAGGAAATTGTGTGATGCGGTTCCCGGCATCTTTTATCGCAGTTTTATGTGTTTTTTCGAGGACGGGAGTCCTACGAGTCCTGTTACCTGTACTGTGATTGGTGATCGCTATGAGAGTCTTTCAGTCACAAGCGTCTTTCTAACACTTCAACAGCATGGATGTGTGGGGAAGATCAATTTTTATGCAAGACAGCGCAGCTCCACATACTGCACAACCAGTGAAGCCGCTGCTGCGAAGGTCTTTTGGAAATGCTACAGTTATCAACCATCATTTTCCAACTGCCTGGCCGTTCAGGTCACCTGATCTTAATCCACGTGACGTTTGGTTGTGGGGCAATTTGAAAGACACTGTCTTCAGTGCTCCGTCTGGAAACATAGCGGAACACATTGCGCAACTAATTGTGAACGTGACCCCTGAGACACTGATCTGTTGTGGAACACGCCGCTTCTCGATTTCAACTTGTGGCAGAAAGCGGTGGACGTGTCTTGAGCCGGTATCATGACGGTTAAAAACCGATTTCGTTCGTGTATTTTATGTGGATATTGACAGCAGGACAAATAAAACCCCATTTATATGTTCCTTTTCGTGTGGGTTTTGGTCTGAGGACCATAAAAACCGATTTTTCCTATCGTAGATAGTACGGCTTTGGTGTGGGGGATGTGCTTACCTAACCAACAGTGACACAAGTCTTGAATGCCAAACTAGCACGGTAATGCAAATTTGGTTCGTCAGGTTCTTTAAATATACAACTCACACCATAGGCGTCGTCTTGCCATTCATCTGTCATTTTAGACGATCGCTTTTACGTTATGGCATTTACAGCGCCCTGTAATAGGGCCATTTTTGCTAAATTTTTGTTTCCATAACGTTTCTCCCTTCTGCAATACTACTCCGTCATTGACGTCGTTCTGTGCAGCGCTTCATTTTTCACAACGCCTTAGAACTCTACATGAAAAGGAAGCTGTAACTATGAACAGAGTGAAATCGAGTGGTAAGGAATTATTCAGTCGATACCGTCAGCTATCGGTAAGGATAATTTGGAAGAGCATTAGCGCCTAGGTACAAAAAAAAAAGACTTTGGGTTTATCGATGACATTGTAGTTCTATCAGAGACGGCAAAGGACCTCGAAGTTCAATTGAACGGAAAAAAATAGTGCCATTAAAGGGGGTGTAAGATGATTATCGGCTAAAGTGAAATAACAGTATGGAACGTACTAGAATTAAATCAGTCGATGCCAAGGTAAGAAAGTTGAGAAATACGACAGTAAATGTAGTAGATGGGATTTGTTGTCTCAGCGTAAAATTAACTGTTGTTGGTGGATCTAGAGACAATATAAAACAGATGCTTTCAGTTTCGAGAACGATTACTTCAGAAAAAGAAATGTTACGATGTGTTACACTATGAACTGTTAGAAAGTCTTTTCTGAAAGTGTTTGCCTTGATTGCAGATGTTTAAAGAAGTTAAAGGTGAATAATTAACATTTCCGATGGTAAGAGATCAGAAGCCTTTGAAATGTGGTGCCACAGAAGAATGTTGAACTCTTAGGCCACCACTTAACTAAAGGAAAGGATCAGTCGATACGAAACGTGCTGTGTAGTCAAGTGATCATGTATTTGGTGTTGGAGGGAAGCATACTGAGTAAAAACTGTCGAAGGATACCAAGGCTGATTACATTAAAAACCCTATAAGGACAAAGGGTCCAGTATCTACTGAGAGTAGAAGAAACTTGCACAGTATAGCCCAGTATGAAAACCTGCATCGAAGAAATCTTCCAAATGAAGATCGTAACACAGCGTGAAATAACAGAAGAGATACAAGATAGTTAGACATCCGTAGAGAGGAAGGCTTGAAAACGCTTGTGGTCTCGCGGTAGCGTTCTCGCTTACCGACCGCGGACTCCCGGGTTCAATTACCGGCGGCGTCAGAGATTTTTCACCTGCTCCGAGATAACTGGGTGTTGTTGTGTCGTGTTCATCATCATCATTCAACCCTATTACGGTCGGAGGAAGGCAACAGCATACCACATTCCTTAGGACCTATCCTAGCACGATAGTCCGGGTCTCCAGCATTGTTCCCCTACACTCTGTGAAGAAGTATGGGACTTTACCATATTCATCCAGTATTTGAGAATGAGAGCACTGAGCGACATCCAAAAAAATTTGCACTTAATTTCACAACTTTGCCACACTTTCTTTTGCTGAAATCACCACAACGTAAAAGGAGGGGGAAAATGAGTGTCGCTTACTCAATTTTTGCTGTTCATGCAGTAAAATTTCTGCATCAGACGTCACGTCTTTATTTATTACTTATTTACTCTATCTGAAATACAGCAGTGAATGTACTTCCAAAAATTATATCCTTTACGATGGAAAAAGAATCGCAACACCAACAAAAAGTAATTAATGGGGAGTAATGTACGGGAAAACATTTGTCTAGGTAATATATTCAGGCACATATTCATACTTTCACGGTGCAAAGATAGAAAATAAAACAGATCTACACCCTCCCCTCCAGTGAGCTCTGGATTGACACGACCGATGTCACAAATATCAGTGGTTTGGGGTCAGGGAAATGCACGCTACAGGGCGTCTGGCTCGGAGGTGTCTTCGAAGTAACCAATCTGTAACAGTTCTTCATGTCACTGCGGTGCCAAATGCTGCTCAAATTCCTGCTGCTATGCTGTACGATGTGCCAGAGGCATACGCCGAAACTGATGGTCTTCAGCGCGCCGTAGTCGGCCAGAGTCTGGTTTCCTTGCGACTGTACATTCCCGCGGCGACCGCTGCTGGCAATCATGTATAGTGGCTACATTCCTGCCAAGTCTTTCAGCAGTATTCAAATGACTCTGAGCACTATGGGACTTACCATCTGAGGTCATCAGTCCCCTAGAACTTAGAACTACTTAAACCTTACTAACCTAAGGACATCACACACATCCATGCCCGAGGCAGGATTCGAAGCTGCGACCGTAGCAGTCTCGCGGTTCCGGACTGAAGCGCCTAGAACCGCACGGCCACAACGGCCGGCTTTTCTGCAGTATTGCAGAAGGAACATCCAGCCCTATTACGCGACCTCCTTCAAACTCAGTGAGGTGTTGATAACGCCGGCCTTTGTGGCTGAGCGGTTCTAGGCGCTTCAGTCTCGAACCGCGCTGCTGCTACGGTCCCAGGTTCGAATTCTGCCTCGGGCATGGATGTGTGTGATGTCCCTACGCCAGTTAAGTTTCAGCAGATCTCAGTCTAGGGGACTGATGACGTCAGATGTTAAGTCCCATTGTGCTCAGAGCCATTGGAACCATTTTTGTTGATAATGCCGTCTTCGCCCCATGAAGGCATTCTCGACTAACTTCAACCCACACCGGCCAGTCTCAACGGTAATAAACACTCACGACCGTTACAGCGTGTATTTGAAACAAACCTGTTCGTATCCTCACAGTGGCGCTACTGATACGCGACTGGTGCGGAATTTGAATATAAATCATCTTTCTGCTGTAGAAATATGCCAAACAATTTTCGCTTAAGTCAAAAAAACTCTTTCTGCGTGCTGCGTTTTTTCTGTCAGTGTGGTTCAGGATATACATCAGAAACACCGAACTTCGTGAAAGAACGAGCATTTGCTTAAAATGGAGGGCAAAATTACTCATACTATGTTCACCCAGTGTTTCCTGATGAGTGCATTTATCGACTTGCAGCAAACGTGAAACATAAAAAATACCGTTTCTGAAGTTTATCTTACAAGCTTAATTTAAAATATTAAACAGATTTACTCATTTTTAAAGTAATCATATGTTGAAAACTATTTTTTATATAGGACTTGGATTCTTTCAAGGATCAGGGATGTACCAGTGTGTTGAAAGACCTTTAGGATCTATTACGACGCCCTCTTCCCCTCCTTGTACCATGAGAGTGAGCCCAGTTGGGAAAAAAAACTGTAGGCTATTTTGTTGAATGGGATGAAAAGGTAAGATCATTTAGTGAAACAATCAGCAAGAGTTGATTCAGTTTCCTCTAATTCACTTAATACATGCAATAATCGGTGTGAAAGACATATTTTATATTTTGTATCATTAACAGCATGCAAAATTCAAAGAAAGATAGAGTGGATAAGGCAGGAGGTTTAGGATAATTATTTCATTATGGTAATTCAACATTATGCGGAAACAGTTGACGTTACGTGTCCTACGAATAGGCTTTATTCAACTTAATCTGAGTGCCTCGCATCTAGCACTTGTATCAGCTCATACGAGACTCTTGATGCTCCGATGACTGACACTAATTCTTGATGATATATACTTACCCCAAACCACAAATCCCTAAGATGAGGTCTCCTGTACCGTGCACCGAATGTGGATCCATACGCTGTTAAACTGATAATCACAATTTTTCGTAAACAGTATATAGTTTAGTAGTTTCCTTACGTGCTCCTGAGATAACGTGAACAGTAACTGTTTATGGAAATAACCGGTTTTTGGTGGCATAGCAAATCTGATTGTAATACACTCTAAGACAACAAAAGCGGAGGACCGGAAGGAATTATCCAGACGGAACGAAATCGGTAGATAAGATGTACATGTGCACATAAACAAATGGCACAAAGTTAAGAAAAATTGAATATTTATACAGGAGAAAGAGCTTCACAAACTGAACAATAATGTGAAGGTCTTCCTCTATGCCTTACGAAAGCAGGCACAGAAATGATTCAGAGATTGCTGGAAGCCCGCCTCAGGGATATCACACCAAATTCTGTTCAATTGGTTAGATCGTGAAAATCCTGAGCTAGCTGAGGGGCCCTGCCTCTAGGGCTCCTAATTTCATCTATTTCTGCCATTTCTTCTTACACATCTTCATTACCTGTGGGCAGGAAAGGCTTGTCTCTTGCAAACTCTACCGCTGTAACCTGATCCTTTTTTTTCTTTTTCTTTTTCTAGCATCAGGTGTTCTCTATCATGTTAAGTACTGAATTCGGCTATGTTAGATGTTCAGGGTGGCCGGATGCCCCATCTGTAGCCGATCCTTCCCCACTCCTCCCTCCGCCTTCAAACGAACGGAATTTGTACACCACCACTGTATGCTCCTATTGTCATCCCATATGACATTGTGTGTAGGGTTTCTAAGAGTCTGTGTATCGTTTAACCGAGGCAGGGTGGAGAAACAAATCTGTATTCATCTATTCGGATTTGGCAGAACGCGTAAAAGCCACATCTAGGCGCATCGACACTCAATCTTTCAGGCGGACTAGATCCTGTCCTCACCGTTTCCCCAAATCCCGAAAGCGGCGTGCTAACGCTCGGAGCTGTCTGGCAGGCGGTGTTTGGCTTGTTGATTGGGAGGTTGATTTGGGGCAGGGGACCAAACAGCGAGGTCATAGCTTTCATCGGATTAGGGAAGGATGGAGAAGGAAGTCGGTCGTGCCCTTTCAAAGGAACCATCCCGGCATTTGCCTCATGCGATTTAGGGAAATCAAGAAAAACCCACATCTGGATGGCCAGACACGAGTTTGAACCGTCATCCTTCCGAATGCGAGTCCAGTCTGTTAATCACTGCCCGACCTCGCTCGGTGCTCTTTTGTCTTCATCCTCACCCGCAGGTATATTTCACACACACTTCATTCCTTCTAACTCTTTCACTTCTATCAACGTCACTTGGAATTTTCAAAAGACATAAATCATTTTTCCCCTTTTTTCTTGAATGGCAGTCCCCTAACGATTTTAAACATCCCACTGTATCATATATTGCCGAATGCGTACTCTTTGTCCACAAATGCTACGCAGGAGTCCAGATTCTTCTTCAGTCTGCCTTTCATAATCATGGACATATCCAAAAATTCCTCTAACAAGGAATAAATTTTAAAGTTTCTACTTTTGATATAGCTTAACTGGTGTATTTGGAGATGTACCGTGCCCCAATAACCAAATTTATTAAGATGCACACAAAATGTATTGTACCCTAAATGAAAAAATGAAATGTCGTGTGGCTAGGGCCTCCCGTCGGGTATACCGTTCGCCTGGTGCAGGTCTTTAGAGTTGACGCCACTTCGGCGACCTGCGCGTCGATGGGGATGAAGTGATGATGATTAGAACAACACAACACCCAGTCCCTGAGCGGAGAAAATCTCTGACCCAACCGGGAACCGAACCCGGGCCCTTAGGATTGACATTCTGTCACGCTGACCACTCAGCTACCGGGGGCGGACTTGTACCCTAAATGACTGATTGTTATCTACTCAGTATATTTTTGAATGTACTAATGATCATATGGAATACAACCACACGGAGGTTCTGGCCTGCACTCACATATACTCGGATTATGTCATCAAGAAAGCAACTGAGAATGAATTAACATGTTGTGATTGGATTCCCATTCTCACCCTGGTCAAACAAGGAGGAAGAGCCTCGTGTTACATTTTGACCCACTGGTAATTAGTTTTCACTTTTTATGTTGGTCACCTTTGGTTGTGTGTTGGCGGTAGCTGTTAAAGATGTACGTGTTTTCTATCTACATTTGCCGTATTAGTGAACATTAATACGGAGTCCACATTACGATCTTCTTAAACGCAATGTGGGGCACATCCTAACCATGAAAATAACCTCGATATCGGAACACCTCGTTGTCTGTAGTTCACTGTTGGCAATGAACATGAAGACGGATAAGTCCTCCAGGAATGCGCCAAACCGAAATCTTTCCATCTCGATGCCATTGGATATAGCGTGATTCATCACTTCACATCAGTCGTTTCTGGTCATGTACTATTCAGTGGCGTTACCCTTTACACCGCCTGAAGCTTCGCTTAGCATTGGCTACAGAAACGTGTTGCTTATGGCGAACTGCTTGACGACTCTACCACGTTCTTCTAAACTCCGTACGCACAATGATCATGCTAGGTGGAATGGTGATAATACTTTGGAACTCACTGGTGATTGCTGTCCGTTGTGGCCGAGCGGTTCTAGGCGCTTCAGTCTGGAACCGCGTGACCGTTACGGTCGCAGGTTCGAATCCTGTCTCGGGCATGAATGAGTGTGATGTCCTTAGGTTAGTTAGGTTTAAGTAGTTCTAATTTCTATGGGACTGAAGACCTCAGATGTTGAGTCCCACAGTGCTCAGAGCCATTTGAACCATCACCGGTGATTTCTTCCGCTGATATCTTGCAACTTTTTTCAGCCACCGTGTACAACGTCCGGCGATCCCAGTCCGTTATTGCAAGAGTTCCCTTCTTCTTCCCACATCACAATCTCAACACCAATAGCTGTCTTCAGCTGGGTTCAAATGTCCCAATGCATTTGTTAGTCTGGTGACATCTGCTGACTAGGCCACGTTCACAGTCACTTAAGCTCTCCTGATCAATCCCATCTGCTGTTACTTCCTCTTTACTAACACTTCGCGTGTCCCGCGAAACATCTAGTGGTCAAATACAATTTACATAGGGGCGTCCAGACACTTCTGACCACATACTGTGCATAAAAATTACATTTTTCATATTATTAATATGAGTATTAATTTCAAGTATTTTGAATTTATGACCCGAAATAAAATCCTTATGTGTAGAATATGTTTCTAGTTATTTGTGGTTACGATTAACGGGTCACGGAAAATCGTTTAATCATCTGAAATAGAAAACTGTAACGAGAGAGAAAGTCCTGCTAGATATAAAGCAAAGCAGCCATCGAAAAATGCATTTGTTCAAAACTTTTCAAGTTGGAAAAAGAGGAGGCTATGCTAGGAAACACGTTTACAGTAGGTTCTGACCTTTTGTATCTTACAAAACCGACATCTAATTGCTTCAATTCAAGTAATTTTTCTTCGGGCCTTAAGTTTAATAATTTTGACTGGTGAAATAAAGGTTCAACGAATTAAATTATAGTAGCTACATTTTTGTTGTTGTTTGGTACAGAGCCATTTCGGAGCAGTTGAAGACTAGATGAGTACGTGAATCCACACACCCAACCCCTCCCCCACAACCCCACCAGCGCCTAAACTGCAGATAGAACGGACTCTTTCCGACTTAGGTCTTAAACAATATGATTATCGCCTGATCATTTTGACGTGTTAACGCGCATTCATGTCAATTGGGTTACAGAATCAATAACCGTGACTGGAGTGCTACTATGTTGCACCTAACTGAATTCTAGAAGTGGCCGGTTCCTGCAATTGAGATCTTTTAGACGTTGAAATCTGGCAGTCTTTTTTCTCTTTTGCACAACAATAACGTTATACTTTGCCTTTACACCTGCTGCATTTGGGATCCACAGATATACGACGACTGGGAAAACATACAGCATTAAGTGACGGTTTTCTTCAGGTTCTACTAAAATGACTTTGCCGTATATAAGTGAACGTTTATCAGCAGCCGCTACAGATCTTGCTTGTGCACGACAACTGTAAACAACTGTGTTATTCAAGGGTCACCCAACAAGGCGAAATGGTAACCCGGCCGTAAGTTGGATACGTTGCGACTTCCCCCCTCACTGTTAAATTAACACAATAATATGACCATGATCACATATGCCTAATGAACTTAAAAACTGAGGATCGTTGCCGAGAAAAATCTGACTGGTTGTTAGACAGAAGTGTACAACATGTCATTCTAAAAGAAACCTATTTACTCCACTACTTTCTATACATGTATGGATTTTTTTCTTACTTAAAACAGCGTCATTACTCACATAAGATACGAAACTAAAAGAGGCATCACATGACTCAAAGAGCCCGCAACAAAACTGACTGAAATAATACGGAAAATAATAAATACGGTCGCCAGGCCAACTGGGCACTGTCTGTGTGCGACTTTATCAATAATGCGGACAGCATTGTATGCGTAACCGTTTGGTTAACGCATGTTTCCGACAACACAGTGCGTTACAAAATAATGGTGAATAAGGAAAGCAATTGTCATAGATCGTTAATAGTGAGATTTGTTAATTTGGAAAAGATATGTAATCTCGTTACGGCAAAGTAAATGAGTGACTGAAGGTACCTATTTTGGTACGACATTAATTTACATAACCTCAGATTAGGTTTTCTTACGTGCACTAGTTTTCTGTCTATAGAAAACTACGTGCTTTGAATAGCGTGTTCAATACTACGAAAATTTTACTCGATCAAATAATCGTCGGCTTTCGATGTATTCACAATTCGGAAATACGAACGAAGCCAGCACGCAACAGTATTTCTATAATGGCCAAGGATATGAAAAATGTGAAGTTAATTTAGTCTTTTCTTTGATTTACAGTTGCCAAATTTACTTTAACTTTTAGTTAATTTACCTTACTCTATCTTCACTCAGTTAGCATGAATGACTACCTCCAAATGGTATTGGACAACACTGAGAACTTTTTTGGGCTTCATTGGTAATTACTTTCAAGTGTCATTTTAGCACATGCACAAAACCGGCAGTAATTTGTATACCTCTCCTCCAGCTATTTAAACAAAAAATCTCCGACATTCACTAACTGGAAAGTAATGGCGCCATAGCTAAATGACAACGAATGAGGATAGTGACTGTATCAGATAGCTACAGTTTCTTCATGCAGAACTTATTATTGAAATAAAATTCATTAAGAAAGTCACTAGGTAACGCCCCACACAGTTTTTATGAGATATAAAATAACCTTACAGTTCGTTGCAGATATTAAGACTCCACATTCTTTGTCGCCTACAATGCTCCCACTGCTCCATGTGACAGTGCGGGCACAACTTTCAATCGTAGTGATCAATTGTGGGGCAATATCTACATTAATATTGGAGCCTCATACATCTGCCGATACTCGCCATGCTCTTGGTGCCTCGCTAGCAACAATTGCACTTCACGTATGCCCAACAATACACACAGTAGCCCTTGTAACCTACGCACTCAATTATTTGCTGGATGCATTCCAGTCACAGTCCTTCCTTACTGTTTTTAGCCTCAACAGCTCACTCTAGTACCATGGAAGATATTCCCTAATATCTTAACAGATGTTGTATCATCCTGTCCATTCTCCCTCTCAGTGTTTTCCATATAGTCCTTTTCTCACCGATTCTCTGGAGAACCGCTTCATGTCTTACCTTATCAGGGCATCTGATTTTCAACATTCCTCTGTAGAACCATACCTCTATTTCTTCGATTCTCTTCTTTTCCGGTTTTACCTCGGTCCATGTATCATTACCATACAATGTCTTGCTTCAAACGCACAATCTCAGAAATTTCTCCCTCAAACTGAAAAGTATATCTAATACTAGCATACCTTCCTCGGCAGTCCGTCGCGGTGGCTGAGTGGTCGGCGTGACAGACTGTCAATCCTAAGGGCCCGGGTTCCGTTCCCGGCTGGGTCGGAAATTTTCTCCGCTCAGGGACTGGCTGTTGTGTTGTTCTGATCATCATCATTTAATCCCCATCGACGCGCAGGTCGCCGAAGTGGCTTCAAATCGAAATATCTGCACCAGGCGAACGGTCTACCCAACGGGAGGCCCTAGCCACACGACATTTCCGTTTCCATTTTCCTCCCTCTGCCAGGAATGCCCTTTTTTCTAGTGTTAGTTTGCTTTTGATGCTTCCTTTGCTGCGTCCATCTTGGGTTATTTTGCAGCCTCGGTAGCAGAATTCCTTAACTTGACTTACTTCATGCACATCAATCCTGACGTTAAGGTTTTCACTGTTGTCATTTATGCTACATCTCATTACATTCGTCTTTCTTCTATTAACTCTCAGTCCATATGCTGTACTCATTACACTGTTAATTCCATTCGACAGATTGTGTAATTCTTCTTCACTTTCATGGAGGATAGCAAAGTCGTAAGCGAGTCTTATCACTGATATCCTTTCACCTTGAATTTTAATTCACTCCTGAAACTTCTTCGAATTATAGATTGAACAGCAGGGACGAAAGACTCCATCCCTGTCTTGCACCGAGTACTTCGTTCTTGGTCTTCAACTCTTATTTTTCGCTCTTGGCTTTTGTACAAGTTGTATATTACCCATCTCTCAGGCCAGTTTATTCCTATTTTCCTTAGAATTTCGAACGTCTTGCACCATATTAATTGTCGAAAGCCATCCCAGGTCGACAAATCCTTGATAGTTCTTCACTCTGACCGAAACGCAAGAACGGCCTTTCTTGTCCTTTACTTTTCCTAAAGCCAAACCGATCGTCATCTAGCATATCTCTTTCCTAAGTTTCCCTAAGGGCAGTAAACCAGAATAAATACATCTTAATGCAAAGTACAGTGGACCTGTGGTCTGGGCATAGGATCATTGAATGGTAATCGCAACGTCTTGTATCCCAGGTTCAAAATCCATCACGACTAAAATTTTGTGTAATAATCAGCAATGGAGACTGAAGGCTTGTGTCGTTAGAAGAAGCCTTCTTTCTGCCATGGTCCTTGTCAAAGAGAAGAAGACCGACGTTCAGGGCAATCTCCTGCTCCTTTAATTATAACCTAGAAAGTTATTAGTTAAGTCCTCAATATAACGTAATTAAAGTTTACATGGAAATCAATCCTATTGTTGAAATTACGACTGTTGTAGGGACACAGAATCTTAATTTTTAGACTTAAGTTTTGTTGATCATGAGTTTTCAGTGTATGATATAACAAGGACTGAAAAATCTAATTCGTAAGTAATAATAAAGATTAATACTAGGTATCACTATAATAATTGTTATTAGAAAACTGACACTAAAGGTGGAAGGACAAGAAATGATCAACGGCATGAAGATGCAGAAGGCAACGGAAATCACTGCATTAACGATACATTATGTGTGTATATAGGAGATCTGTAATTCAAAAATTGTCACGATGATCTCTCCATTGGCAAAAGATTCCAGAATAGTGCCCCATTCCGATCTTCGGGAGGGTACTACCAAGGGGGACGTGGCCACGAGAAAAACATTGAACAAATAACGAAAGGATAATGTTCTTCGAGCTGGGGAGTGGAAAGTCGGAAGCGTGATCGTTGTTGGGAAGCTGCAAAAACTGAAAGGAGAAATTCAAAGGCTCAGTCTAACTGTGGGGGCGAGTAGTCGGGAGGGGCTCGGTGAAATGAAATGAAGAAATGGAAAGAAGACAAGGATATATGGTCAGATGAATGTAAAGTTATGTTAACAGCAGCAGAACATAGTATAACTGGAGTTAGATTCGTAGCCGGAATCGATAGTAAACCAAAACCGACAACGATAGGTCACGTATAAACACCGACGTTGCAAGCTCAAAATGAAGTGACAGAGTATATGAGGATATAGAACACGTAATCAGTACGCAAAAGGAGATGAAAGTGTAATAGCCAGTGGGCTGGAATGCGGTAGCAAGAGAAGGAGTATAAATACTGTTACGGGAGAATGCGAACTTGGTACAAGGAATGTGAGAGTAGAAAGTGTGGTAGAGTTCTGCAACAAATATTCTTTATTACTATTGAATATTTCGTTCAAGAATCACAAGAAGGGGAATTATTCATGGGTAAGGCCGGGAGGTACGGGAAGGTTTGAGTTAGATTATATCGTCGTCAGACGAATATTCCGGAATCAGATACTAGATTGTAAGGCGCACCCAGGAGCAGATATGGACTCAGATCACAATCTAGTAATGATGAAGAGTAGGCTGAAGTTTAACACATTAGTCAGGAGGAAACAATACGCAAAGAAGTGGTATACGGAAGTACTAAGAAATGTAGAGATACGCTTGAGGGCTATATATACTGCAATAAGAAATATCACTGTAGATAGTGCAGTAGAAGCGGATGGACATCTGTAAATAGGGCTACAACACAAGATGGGAAGAAAATGATTGAGGCAAAGAAGGTAATTTCGAAGAGACCATTGGTAACAGATGAAATATTTTTGCCCATCGATGAATGGAGGAAGCTGAAAAATGTTCAGGGAAATTTAGAAGTATAGAAATACAATTGGCTGAGGAATGAAATAAATGGGAAGTACAGGGAAGCTAAGAAGAAGTGGCTGTTGAATGGACTGATTTTGCGTATAGCAAAGTCAAAAAAACGTTTAGTTAAACAATAAAGGGTGGGAATATTATGGATGCATCGGAAATTCCACTGTTAAATGCACAGGAGAGAGCGGGCAGGTGCAAAGTGTTCATTGAAGGCCTCTGTGAGGGGGAAGACTTGTCGGGTGTTATAAAAGAAACAAGAGTCGATTTAGAAGAGGTAGGGGATCCATTATTAGAATCAGATACTAAAATGGCTTTGGAAGAGTTAAGATCAAGTAAGGCAGAAAGGATGGATAACATTCCACCACAATTCCTAAAATGATTGGGGAAGCGGAAACAAAACGACTATTCACGTTGGTGTGTACAATGTATGAATGTGGAAATACACCACGTGACTTTCGGAGAAATATCATCCACATAATTCCGAAGACTGCTAGAGCTGACATGTCTGAGAATTATCACACCACCAGCGTAACAGTTCATGCATACAAGTTGGTCAGAAAAGAAATATACTGAAGAATGGAAAGGAAATTTGAGGATCTGTTAGATGACCATCGCTTTGGCTTCAGAATGGCTAAAGGCATCGTAAGAGTAGTTCTGAAGTTGCTGTCAATAATGGAAGCAAGACTAAGGGAAATTCAAGACACATTCATAGATTTTATCGACCTGGGAAAAGGGTTCGACAGTGTGAAATGGTGCAAAGTGTACGAAAGTCTGAGGAAAATAGATGTAAGTTGTAGGGAGAGAAGGAATAATAAGAGTGGAAGACCAAGAACGAAGTGCTCGGATTAAAAAGGGTGTAACACAGGGATGTAGTCTTTCGCCGCTACTGGTCAGTCTGTACATCGAAGAAGTAATGATGGCAATCAAAGAAAGGTGAGAGTGGAATAACAATTCAGGGTGAAAGGATATCAATGATACTATTTGTTGATGACATTGCTATCCTCAGTGAAAGTGAAGTAGAATTACACGATCTGATGAATGCAATGAACAGTCGAATGAGTACAGAACAAGGACTGAGTGTAAATCGAAGATATATGAAAGTAATGAGATGTAGCAAAAATGGGAACAGGGAGAAACGTAAGATCAGGAATGACAATCACGAAGTAGATAAAGTTAAGGAATCCCACTGCCTAAGTTATAAACTAATAATGACGGACGGAGCGTTGAAGACATCAAAAGGGGACTAGCACTGGCCAAAAGAGCGTTCATGGCCAAAAGAAGCCTATTAGTATCACACAAAGGTCTTAGTTTGAGAAATAAATTTCTGAGACTGTATGTTTGGAACACAGCAATGTAACTTAGTGAAACAAGGACGGTGGGAAAACCCGAACAGAACAGAATCGAAGCGTTTGTTGTGTGGTGCTGCAGACGAATTCTGAAAATTAGATGGACTGATAAAGTAAGGAATGAGGATATTTTGCGCAGAATCGTAGAAGAAATGAATATATGGAAACCACTGATAAGAAGAATAGACAGGAGTGAGCCTTAGAGTGTAAAATCTGTAAAGGAAAAAAAAAAAAAAGATTTTGTCGTACAGAACTAGACCTCCAGGCTAGCAAATAAACACTTAGATAAATTATTCCACCAATGAGATTTGGTTTTAAAAGGTAGCAGAATGAATGAGTCACTGCACGAGAACAGACAACAGGAGGCTGCACGATTAAAGCGAACAATTATTTATTTGCACCAACTGTGGATTCTCGCACAGTACGCAGTACAGAATCGTTGCGAAGTGATAGTGCGTAAAGAGTATTGTCCACCAATATTGTCAGGGTAGGTTTCATTGTCATGAATGAGGAAAGCTTCAGACCAACATGTATAAACGGACAAAAAATTTTAAAAATATGTAGAACAAGGAAAGCTGGAGCTTTGCCATTAATTAAGGAGCACCAACCTTCTCTTCTTTATTCCTTTCACAAAACGTTCGAAGAAAACTGTTCCCTCTGCACTGATACTATTCCATCTAGTTTTAGATCCTGTAGAACTGTTTTAGTAACTTCCAAAAAGTGATATCTGGAGTCTTAACATATCAAATATTGAAAGGTGGCTACACGGAGTCACAGCGCCAGAGATTTCGCCAAAGAGTATTATTCAGCCGGCTCCACTGGCAGTGCTTGTTCAGTAGTTGTGGTGGTTAGTGCTTTGCTGAGAGGATGTTGGTAGCTGTACTATTTGAGGCCGTGTCGTGTGCAGTTGTTTTGATGGGCTAGACAGCAGATGTTGTTCGAATGGAGATGTTGTAATGATCAGAGTGTATTTTTAGTCAATATACATGAAGGTAAAAAACATTTTTTTATTTTTTTTAAATTTCCTAACTAACAATGCCTCTAGGTCACAGGTTCAGTCAACAAAGCATCTGGTTTGTGTTCATGTTTCAATGTGCAATTATGGTATTTGAGTTTTATTTAATTAATTCAGTGTAAATGGTATTAAAAATATCTTGTCTTATTGAGGAAGAACCGTGCCAGATGTGTACGTTGAATCACACTTCTACACACAGAACAGTTCCACTTTTGCTTTGTTGTTCATAGTTTTTGTTTCGTAGCTTTTATAGTTGCTGGGGACTTAATTAATTAATTGTGGTAACGGAAATTTCCTTCCATTCCTTGTCGTTATTCTATGCAGTCTGATTGCGGAGTAATACTAGTCAGGGCCAACCGGTTACGAGACTGCGTAACCGGACAGTCAGCTACTGAAATTAAAATTATTTGCATTAAAAAAATTAAGCCCCCATGCACGTGGCGACCGCTGCTTCGGATCGTCCCTTGGAATCTTCTGATAGTAAAAATAGCAGACAGTAGTATTGTTGTAGTAATTTGTAGTTTAGTAATTGTAGTCTATATTGCATGTGTAGATTTGGTAATTGAACATTTGTAGTTGTCTTGTCTTTCTTTTAAAGGTATTTTTGCAGAAATTAATTTTTTATGTCTTGTATACGCGTTTGACAATTTTGTGCAATTATGAAGATTTCAATTGTTCGTTAATCGTGTTTGAGGGAAGCATTTCAAATGAATGGTATTGTTGGTGATAAAGTGTCATATTGTGTGTAATTTTCGTATAGTGACGAGTTTTGTATGTTTTGTAAATGATTGCGCGATCGATGATGGATAGTGAGAATGACGAAATTGTTAACATGGCGAACTCGCCAACACAGGAGAACAGTATGATGAATTATGAAGTAGAAAACAATTTAATAAGCAGGGAAAGTAGTCCGGA
The DNA here is from genome assembly GCF_021461395.2 of Schistocerca americana. Lineage (NCBI taxonomy): Eukaryota > Metazoa > Arthropoda > Insecta > Orthoptera > Acrididae > Schistocerca > Schistocerca americana. The sequence goes on along the minus strand of NC_060125.1, from coordinate 398,024,667 downwards.
ACCAGTCCAAAACATTTCACAATCAAAAAATTTTCAGAATACGAGATTAACGACAGAAGATTCTGGAATAGTATTGAACACAGATAGCTTTACAGCTTTGACGGAAGAAGTTGGTTTTGCGGGAAATGTTAGGGGTGAAAAGAATTTCGAACAAGTTAATATGGAGCAGTTGATGAGTACAATATTAAATTTGGGATCACGGTTAGACTCACAAATAGAAACAATTAAAACTGAGATGGGAACATTGGAAACATGGTTAGACTCACTGGGATCACAGTTAGGGTCTGAATTAGCAACACAGTTAGACTCACAAACAGGAACAATTAAAACAGAGATGGAAACAATGGAAACCCAGTTAGACTCACGAATAGGGACATGTTTCAAAAATATGAAAGATGAATTAAAGAAAGAAATTAGAGAAGAAGTACAACCGATTTTGAATGCTCACAATAATAGATTAATTTCAATAGAAATTAGACAAAAGGAACAGGATAGAGAACAGGAAGAAAGAGATCACATGCTAGTACAAAAATTTTCAGAGTTAAATTTACAACTCGCACACGATAAGGAAGAAATATTAGAGAGAATCGAGGAATCCGTACCAAATGACAGAATAAATAACCTAACACAACAATATGAATAGTTAACTACTAAATGTGTCAATACTGAAACCCGAGTCGTGACACTTACGGAAGACGTAAGTAAACAGAAAGAAAAAATAGGTGACTTATCGGAAAGAGTTGAGGAGATTTCAGATAAATTGACAAATCTTAGTTTACATGGGGACAGAGATTCAGATGATACAGCTCCATTGCCATTTGCAGAAACAGAAGAGTACCAGAGCATAAATAAACATGTTGAAAATCAGGGAAAAATTAATGAACGCGTTAAAAGGGAATTTGAGGCATTACGAAAGTAAGTCAAACAAATTGAAGGCGAAATCGTAGGAAAAGACAGCAGAAGAAATTTAGAATCACAAATAGCAGAGGGGTTTGAAGAAAATAATTTATTCCGTTTACGAGATGCAAGAAGAGAGCGCCAGGCGCGCGAACTTGACAATAATCGACATTCGGACTGGGACAGACGAGGTAGGTATTTGTCGCCATGAGGCGAAAACTTTGACTATAAACACTTTTTAACTGTTCGGAAATTTAAGATCTTTCACAATTCTAAGAATGACATACATCCATATTCATGGTTAGATCAATTTATGTACGCACTTCCACCAAATTGGCCACAAAGTCACAAACTGGAATTTATGTGTGGATATTTAGAAAACGAACCGGCGACGCGCATGCGCGCACTTATTAGAGATTTTAATAATTTAAATGAATTTTATCATGCATTTCTATCGGCATATTGGTCCGAAAACACGCAAGACAGAGTCAAACATAGTCTTATTATCCAGCGTAATTTTAAACAGTCTGAGTTCCGCACGCCGGCAGAATACTTTGAAGACATGATTCGAAAGAATCAGTTCCTTTCCAACCATTATAGCCCGACTGAATTAGTTCGCATTTGTTTAATTAAACTGCAACAATCGATAAGACACATTGCTATAGCGGGAAGATGTAAAGTCCTCAGGGGATTCACTACGCTTAGTGAATATGTGCCGTAGCGTGCATAGGGCCCCGAGCTGTAGTAGTGCTATTTCCCTTTTAGTTTTCTTCACTGCTGCCTACTCTTTTACTATTCTTTGTATCTATCAAAACAACTCTTCGACTATCAATCTGGAAAAGGAGTCAGTAAAGAATAACCGGATATGACTATTTTACACAAAAGTGATTTCGGAAATTAACGTTTGGACTTAGTATATCTTCTGCAGCATTCATTCGTAGTTTAAACGTAATTTTACCTGTTTATCTTCGTGACAATATTACTTCGTATGTTGACGATATTCTTATTGCTAAACGTTCTTGGAGTGAGCACAACAAAATTTTGGATTCATTATTACGTACTTTTGCAAGAGCTGGCATTACAGTGAACTTGGAAAAATCTGAATTTGGTCGTTCTCAGGTGAAATTTCTTGGTCATATTATTTCTACAGAAGATATTCTTCCTGATCGAGAAAAACTAGACGCCATTCGTAATTATGCTGTTCCTACTACTAAACGTGATGTTCATAGTTTCTTTGGTGTCTGCAATTTTCTTAGACGCTTTGTTAGATTGGACAATTTGGCCACACCTCGTTTATGTGAACTATTTGGAAAGAATTCTAATTGGTGTTGGGATGAGGAAGCTCAATCAGAATTTGAACAACTTCGTGACGCTTTAGTTGCTGCTCCACTTCTTTCACATCCGGATTTATCTAAAGATTTTTGTTTGGCGACGGACTCATCATAGGTGCACATTTATTTCAGGAGATAGAAGATAACGGCGTTGTAGTACAGAAAACTATTGCATTTGGAAGTCGTGTTCTCTCTAAATCAGAAAAGAATTATTCGATTACGGAGCTTGAAGCCCTGGCCGTTATTTGGGCTTTCACAAAATTTCGCATATTTTTGTATGGCAGACATACTAAGGGTTACACCAATCATCGAGCTCTGGAATTTCTTATGTCAACAAAATTAACACATGGAAGATTGTCACGATGGGCGCTGTATCTACAGGAATTTGATTGTAGTATTGTTTACATACAGGGTTCTTCAAATATTATTGCTGATCCTTTATCACGTGGACCTATGGGTTTGAAACAAAGTGCTGAGGAGGACTGCAAAGAAAACAATTATTGTTTGATGTATATGCAAGGTGTTGCGGTTGAAAATTTTGTTTCGTTTTCGCTCCAGGACATCGCTAAGGAGCAAAACAAGGATCCAGTCAGGAAGGACATTAAGGAGTAGTGGAGGAGAAAGGAAAGCGTAGCGGTTAGACAGTATTATTCAGTTCGCAATGATATTCTTTTTAAACGAAAATCGGTCGACAACTCTGTTTGGTTAGTTTGTATTCCTGATGAGTGGGTTAATAAATTGATTTGGTATACACATTTCAGTTATGCACACTTTGGTCCCAGAAAATGCTTTCATAAATTACGGGTAAATTGCTACTTCAGTAATATGGAAAAACGTATTCGATCTGTTCTTTCCAAATGCAAACTGTGTCAAAAGGCTAAGCCGCCAACTATTGCTCACAGAGCACCGTTGTCTCGTATCATTCCAGCGAAATTAAAGGAGATGACTGCAGTCGATTTGTTCGGTCCAGTGGTTTTGCGTACATTTTGGTAGCAGTGGAATTGACATCAAAATATATGTGTTTTACACCTTTACGCAAAGCAACAGCTCGTTCAGTATCTAACGCTTTCCTCAAACATTTTCTTAAAGAAGTGGGTCATGTTGATAAGGTTATATCAGATAATGGATCACAGTTTCACGCTAAAATTTGGCTTCATACTGTACTGCGTCGTAAGATTAACCCAATTTTCATTTCACTTTTTCATCCTCAATCTAACGCTTCAGAGAGATGGATGAAGGAAATGAATAAATTGTATCGTCTTTATTGTCATCAGATTCACAGAACTTGGGATGAGTATCTTCATATTTTTCAAAACATTCTGAATGAACTCCCTAATGATTCAACTTCTTTAGCGCCTATATTGATATTAAAAAATAAAGCACCGACAAATCGCATTTCTGAAATCGTTTCTTTTCCACCTACACGGAAACTGCGGCATTCTGAAGTTGTCAACCTGGCTCTACGAAACATTGCATCTGCGGCTGCTGGAAGAGAGAAATCAGCTGAACGTCCTGGTCGTTTAAAAACCTTGTCAGTTGGTGAAATGGTGTTAATTCTCATCGTTTGTCTCACAAAGGAAAAGGCTTGTATCGCAAATTATTTCTGGTTTATAACGGTCCATATAGAGTTCGCAAAATTATTCATGATGACACTGTCGAAGTAGAAACTCTTAAATCTCGGCGCTCTAAGGGAATACATCATATATCGAACGTTAAAATTTTTGTGGAATGACATACTTTTGAGAAACCAACAGTTATACGTAAACACCTAGAGAATACAAGGATACCGCGCCGTGTTCCGGCGGCGGCACATACTCAAAGCAACAGTCAAGTCTGCGCGCCGCACAAGGCAGTCGTTGACAGCAAACAATTACTTCCTACGTCACGCGTACCTACAGCTGATCGAGCGCTCAGTGCGAATGCACTGACAGCCGTAAACAAATACACAGTCTAATTTCTTCGAATAAATTCAGTATAAAGCTATAGTGACTTGATAAATTATGTTACTAACGTTCAGTATTTTTCAGGATGCGGTTGAATAAAATATTTAAGAACTTCAGGTAAATTCTGTGTGTGTCCGACGTTAAGAGGACTTGCTATCGAGAAAATTTCAGGAAGAATGTAATTTCGAAGAAGAAAGTAATAAACTAAAAAGGTAACTATTAATTGAGTTTATTTTTCAGGTAACATATTTCTACTTGGTACGTACTTTAGACGTAAATTGTTGCTTGCGATTACGTGATTCATACTTCGTGTTAACTGATATTGACAATGATTGATTAATGAACAGGGTTGTTACTTGTGTATATTATGCATCGCTTGGCTGCACTGCTTTTTCACTGATGTTATATTTTTCTATTATGTGCCTGCTGTGCTTATTTATTTAAATTATAATTGTCACCTGATTAATTGTGCTGATGTGGTTATGTATGTAGGTTACACTTTGTGATCTATCTGCTTGCGCCTTCATGTTTACTTATTAAGATTACACACGAACATTTATTTGCTTATGCTGATATGATGCTAATGACCTGTTTATTATGTAAGATACATATTTGCTGCTTCGCGTATGGATTGCATATTTATACATTTCTGTTTGTTGTCATAACTACTCTAGTTTGGTATATAGAAATGCTGATATGCGGTGTACGAACATGTAGTTTAGGGCACACTATGGTGTTAATTATAGATTGACCGCTTGTGGGAATTGTGCTGCATCCACTTGTTGACATTCTGTTCTCTACTGGTATATTTACTCGCTATTGCATGTTTTGCTTACGCTCAGTGCCTTATATTTTAAGATAAGAAAATGAACTGCTATAATTCTATGAACGACTTTGGTACAAGAAACTTCATTGAAGTCACATGAGCTCGAGGTTTTATGGAAGCTGTAAAAATTTATGCTAATAGGAAGGAAGCTATGACATGACATGCCAACACTAGGTTTAGACCATTGACAGTTATTACACTGCATTCTTCGTGAGCAATTGAAATAGCAAGTGACACTTGACACAAGAAATACTCCACGTGTTTGCTTCTGTTTTGCCATAATTCTTGAAGTGGTGTACACACTGTGAAATAATATGATCATTCACACTCTGTACTTATACTTACTTAAGGAAAGTTATTCAAACTAAAGGCTGTTAGGTCATGTATGCATTTCTTTTATTTAATGATGGACAAGGTAACCAAAATGTATTTTATAATTCATAATGAGTAGAATATTTGGTCAGCTGGATTACACAGAGGTTGTGAGTCGACATTGGGTCTTCAGATTGTATGGGATGATGAATTGAAGTTTGCACTGGGATTTTATCCGTACTTGTTCGAGGAGACTGACTAGAGGAAGGAGTTGTTATGGAAGTGAAATGATATTGGCGATAAGGTTTATATGTGTCGACGTATTGAAGAGGTATTATTGAGGTATTGAGATTGTGTGAAGTTGATGATCATTGGAGTTTTGGTGGACAAGAGGTAAGGTAAATGATATTGATGATAAGGTTTATATGTATTGACGTAAGAGGTATTATTGAAGTATTAAGATTATGTGATGCTGATGATTATTGCAGTTTTGGTGGATAAGAGGTCAAGTAAGTGAGGAGGATATTTTTTTTTTTTTGGTTTATATGGAACGAGGAGGATGAAGATGGCGGACTAGAACACTCAAGTGGAAGGAAGATAGTCTACACACACACTTTGTTAAATCACTAACCAGTATATACTTTTTTTGGAGAGAGGAAGCATTTGCATATCTTGGCACACTGACAGTTGTTCAGAAACCGTACATTTTGATTTGGCTTGGCAAACATTAGTCTTGACATGATGACTATGACGTTGACTAACTATTATTGACTGTTATACACTGCTGCCACTACTACATGATACACATGTCGAACATCAAATCTTTGACCGAATTGCATTTACACAGTTAACACTATTCAATTACACAGTAGTACTTAATGTGGATGAAAGGTGAGTAAGTGTGTTTTGTGTGTTTTCCTTTCCTAATCCCAAATAATTGGTACCGACTTATCTCCTAAATATTATTTTACTTGTTTGTTGCGGCTTGCACTGACACCCATATATATTATAGGTTTACTGATATTTGTGTATTTGTAATATTTAATATCACAATTATCTGATATGATTTGTGTGTTTATTATAATTTGTATGTTTAGTGTAAGAGCATTGATGATAATTTTGTAAAAGCAATTGTGTGTGCATTCAAACTGTTGTTCGTGCTTGCACCTGTTCAACATTGATGGGTGCCTCTTACAATGTTTAATTTATGCTAATGAACTCTGATGAACTGTCTGATTAGTGATAGTGAATATTATGGACTGTTGCCTGCACTTTTTCAACATGATGGGTGCCACTTGGAAATGTTTAATTTGTGCTAATGAACTTTGATGAACTGTCTGATTAGTGATAGTGAATATTATGGACTGTTACATGCACTTGTCAACATGATGGGTGCCACTTGGAAATGTTTAATTTCTGCTGATAAACTCTGATGAACTGTCTGATTGGTGATAGTGAATATTATGAACTGTTACCTGCACTTGCTTAACATTGCTGGGTGCCACTGATGGAACTGCTTCTACTGAAATGATGTCACTTGTTGCTGTCTGCACCTCTTAACATTACTGGGTGCCACTGATGAAACTGCTACTACTGATGATGTGAGTTGTTGCTGTCTGCACCTGTCAACATTACTGGGGCCACTGATGGAACTGCTTCTACTGACATGATGTCACTTGTTGCTATCTGCTCCTGTCAACATTACTGGGTGTCACTAATGGAACTGCTTCTACTGAAATGATGTTACTTGTTGCTGTCTGCACCTGCTCAACATTGCTGGGTTCCACTGATGGAACTGCTTCTACTGAAATGATGTCACTTGTTGCTGTCTGCACCTGTTCAACATTGCTGGGTGCCACTGATGGGACTACTGCTACTGAAATGATGTCACTTGTTGGTGTCTGCACCTGCTCAACATTACTGGGTGTCACTAATGGAACTGCTTCTACTGAAATGATGTTACTTGTTGCAGTCTGCACCTGCTCAACATTGCTGGGTGCCACTGATGGAACTGCTTCTACTGAAATGATGTCACTTGTTGCTGTTTGCACCTGTTCAACATTGCTGGGTGCCCCTGATGGAAGTGCTTCTACTGAAATGATGTCACCTGTTGGTGTCTGCACCTGCTCAACATAGCTGGTGCCATTGATTGAATGATACTTGTGTAAACTATTATGTAAAATCACATGTAAGAAAGGATTTGTATTCCTTACTGTATTTTATATATTAGGTTATTGAAGGGTCAGTGCAAAGCCAAAATTTATTTAGTTATGTGATGTTTACTTATTAATATTATCTTTTATTTTTGTCTGTATTTTTTGGACGAATTTGGTGGTATTTTCACCACCAATGCCGGCAAAAATACCATCAAATTCTAGCCCGTGGAGGAGGGGCATATGAAAGGTGGCTACACTGAGTCACAGCGCCAGAGATTGCGTCAAAGAGTATTATTCAGCCGCCTCCACTGGCAGTGCTTGTTCAGAAGTTGTGGTGGTTAGTGCTTTACTGAGAGGATGTTGATAGCTGTGCTATTTGAGGCCATGTCGTGTGCAGTTGTTTTGATGGGCTAGACAGCAGATGTTGTTCGAATGGAGATGTTGTAATGATCAAAGTGTATTTTTAGTCAATATATATGAAGGTAAAAAACATTTTTTTTAAATTTCCTAACTAACAATGCCTCTAGGTCACAGGTTCAGTCAACAAAGCATCTGGCTTGTGTTCATATATTAGACTGTAATTCGGGTTTCTATGTGCAATTATAGTATTTGCTGTTTTATTTAATTAATTCAGTGTAAATGGTATTTAAAATATCTTGTCTTATTGAGGAAGAACCGTGCCAAATGTGTACGTTGAATCACACTTCTACACACAGAACAGTTACACTTGTGCTTTGTTGTTCGTAGTTTTTGTTTCGTAGCTTTTATAGTTGCTGGGGACTTAATTAATTGATTGTGGTAACGGAAATTTCCTTCCATTCTTTGTTGTTATTCTATGCAGTCAGATTGCGGAGTAGTACTAGTCAGGGCCAACCGGTTACGAGACTGCGTAACCGGACAGTCAGCTACTAAAATTAAAATTATTTGCAAAAAGAAAAGATAAGCCCCCATGCAGTATCTCGCTCTCTAACCTGCTGATATTATGACTGAAGCTTTTACTGCTAATACGTAATTGTATACAGTAGACGACTAATAAGGACATGCCTTTTCTTTTCTCTTTTTTCTATTTGGTTTTTTTCATCAGTCTCCTGTGGTAACCTCTCCATTACAGCCGGCCGTTGTGGCCGAGCGGTTCTAGGCGCTTCAGTCCGGAACCGCGCTGCTGCGGCTTGAGTCCTCCCTCGGGCATGGTTGTGTGTGTCGTCCTTAGCGTAAGTTAGATTAAGTAGTGTGTAAGCTTAGGGACCGATGACATCAGCACTTTGGTCCCATAAGTCCTTACTACAAATTTCTACCTCCTTCTCAGTGTTTCCCATTTATTTCTTTCCTCGTCCTGACTCTGCAGAGAACCCACTCATTTCTTACTTTATCAGTCCACCTAATTTTCAATATTCTTCTGTAGCAACGCGTCTCAAATGCTTTGATACTTTTCTGTTCCGATTTTACCGAAGTCCATGTGTCACTACCATACAATGCTGTATGCAATAGTACATCCTCCGATAACTGTTCCTCACATTAAGACCTACATTTGACACCAGTAGATTTCTCTTGGCCCCGAATGTCCTTTTTCGCAGTGCTAGTCTACTTTTTACGCCCTCCTTGCTCCGTCCGTCCCTGGTTATTTTGCTGTATAGGTAGCAGAATTCCTAAATTTCATCTAATCGTGACCATCAACTCTGACGTTAAGTTTCTTGTTGTTCTCATATCTCCTACGTCTCATTACTTTAATCTTTCTTAGATTTAATCTCAATCCATATTCTGTGTTCATTACATTGTTCATTCCTTTCAATGACTCCTGCAAATACTTCTTCACTTCCACTCAAGGCAGCAACGCTACCGGCGAATCTTATCACTGATATCCTTTCACCTTGAATTTTAATTCTACTCTAGAACCTTTCTTTTACTTCCGTCATTGCTTCTTCAAGGTATAGACTATGTCCAGGTCTTGCACCCATCTTAATCCGAGCACTTCGCTCTTTGTCTTCCACTCTTATTGTTTCCTCTTGGCTTTCGTATATATTGTACACTACTGGCCATCAAAATTGCTACACCAAGAAGAAATGCAGATCATAAACGGGTATTCATTGGACAAATATATTATACTAGAACTGACATGTGTTTACATTTTCACGCAATTTGGGTGCATAGATCCTATGAAATCAGTACCCAGAACAACCACCTCTGGCCGTAATAACGGCCTTCATACGCATGGCCATTGAGTCAAACAGAACTTGGATGGCGTGTACAGGTACAGTTGCCCATGCAGCTTTAACAAGATACCACAGTTCATCAAGAGTAGTGACCGGCGTATTGTGACAGGCCAGTTGCTCGGCCACAATTGACCAAACGTCTTCAGTTGGTGAGAGATCTGGAGAATGTGCTGGCCAGGGCAGCAGTCGAACATTTTCTGTATCCAGAAAGGCCCATACAGGACCTACAACATGCGGTCGTGCATTATCCTGCTGAAAAGTAGGGTTTCACAGGCATCGAATGAAGTTTAGAGCCACGGGTCGTAACACATTTGAAATGTAACGTCCACTGTTCAAAGTGTCGTCAATGCGAACAACAGGTGACCGAGACGTGTAATCAATGGCACCCCATACCATCACGCCGGGTGATACGCCAGTGTGGGGATGACGAATACACGCTTCCAGTGTGCGTTCACCGAGTTGTCGCCAAACACGGATGCGACCATCATGATGCTGTAAACAGAACCTGGATTCATCCGAGAAAATTACGTTTTGCCATTCGTGCACCCAGATTCGTCGTTACGTACACCATCGCAGGCGCTTCTGTCTGTGATGCAGCGTCAAGGGTAACCGCAGCCATGGTCTCCGTGCTGACAGTCCATGCTGCTGCAGACGTCATTGAACTGTTCATGCAGATGGTTGTTGTTCTGCAAATGTCCCCATCTGTTAACTCAGGGATCGAGACGTTGCTACACGATCCGTTACAGCCATGCGGATAAGATCCTGTCAAAAAAATGGTTCAAATGGCGCTGAGCACTATGGGACTTAACTGCTGAGGTCATCAGTCCCCTAGAACTTAGAACTACGTAAACCTAACTAACCTAAGGACATCACATACATCCATGCCCGAGGCAGGATTTGAACCTGTGACCGTAGCGGTCGCGCGGTTCCAGCCTGAAGCGCCTAGAACCGCTCGTCCACTTCGGCCGGCTAGATCCTGTCATCTCGACTGTTAATGATACAAGGCCGTTGGGATCCAGTACGGCGTTCCGTATTACGCTCCTGAACCCACCGATTCCATATTCTGCTCCCAGTCATTGGATCTCGATCAATGCGAGCAGCAATGTCGCGATACGATAAACTGCAATCGCGATAGGCTACAATCCGACCTTTATCAAAGTCGGAAGCGTGATGGTACGCATTTCTCCTCCTTACACGAGGCATCACAACAACGTTTCACCAGGCAACGCCGGTCAACTGCTGTTTGTGTATGAGAAATCGGTTGGAAACTTTCCTCATGTCAGCACGCTGTAGGTGTCGCCGCCGGCACCAACCTTGTGCGAATTTTCTGAAAAGCTAATCATTTGCAAATCACAGCATCGTCTTCGTGTCGGTTAAATTTCGCGTCTGTAGCACGTTATCATCGTGGTGTGGGATTTTAATGGCCAGTAGTGTATATTGTCCTCTTTCCCTATAGTTTATCCACTATATTTCTCAGAATTTCGAGCATCTTGCACCATTTTACATTGTCGAACGCATTCTCCAATTATAAAAGTCCTATAAACGTACTTTTATTTTTCTTTAGTCTTGCTTCCATTTTTAAACCCAATGTGAGAACCGCTTCTCTAACGCCTTTGGCCTTTCTGAAGCTAAAGTGAGGGTCCTCTAACAGAACCTCAGTTTTCTTTTCTATTCCATTCCATGTACCACGCTCAACATATGTATGATGACCAGTGCAGAGGAGCCATTATGACAGATGAGGGAACTGAAAACTTAAAACGTGTATCAGAAAAACAAAAGAATTTGAACGTGGCGTCGGCATTAACATCATCAGCGAACATCAGCTACAGCTCAGGAAAATATCACTGTAATCGGTGAAGGTAGTTTTACGAAAAACGCCAATTAATCGTCATGAGCAGCGAAGGTGAATATGCAACGTTTTTGTTATTGTTCTAAATAAGCACTTCGATCAGTGACGCGTACTGAAGTGTAACACTTTACTGTACCCCGCTTGTTGGAGTACTGGAGTGTACCTTGTTACTGCGTCTCGTCACTGCTACCGTGGCTAGAACGTGGTGGTGCTGACTCCACAGCCAGGTAACCAGTTAGCCTTGCCGATATGCTACAGCTATACAAGTTCACAGGCTACCACGGTCAGTATCAGTTTGAATTAATTTGATTATCAGGCTGCGACATTATATTTTGAGGCTTAATACCCAAAAGTACTTTATTCAGTTACGACATCCATGTTCACATAACACTGGGGACGGGGATTGGGGGGGGGGGGGGGGGTAAGACTGTGCTAACGATCGGAGATTAGTGCTGTACGAGGAGGCGTCATAGAAACTTTTGAAACTTTGTAAAAGGTTGGGTTAGGTTAGGTTAGGTTAGGTTAGAAGTGTACATCTACCTTGACTGCAGAACAGTGGTGAAACTGTCGCCTAGCGACGGAAATCTCTCAATTTCGCATGGGAAGCATGACAACCAAACAAACTGTGCCTGTCACCCATAATATGAAATGTTGTTGTCGGATCATTTTACAATGTTTTTTGATTAAAAGCTGGGGAATGAAAATATCCCTTATAATTAATATTAATGGCTTTTAATATTTCAGGGCGAACACATAAGGCTGATTTAAGATTTTGTACTGAATTCTATCACCGGGAACAAGGTATGAGTCATAGTTGAAGCTGAACCCATCCTCTGCTTCATCAAGGACTGACAGTACATATTCATCAGTTTTAGGGTCACTTACTTTTATTTCGAGGTAACGCTATTTCCATCTATGATAGCAGCAAGTACTTCGTTAGAAAATTTTCATGCTCACTGGACTAACGTGGCAAAAGTCGTAGGACAGCGATAAGCATATGTGCAAATGGCCGTAGTATAAATGGACAGTACATTGGCGGTACTGTCATTTGTACTCAACTGATACATGTGAAAAGATTTCTGACGTGCTTACTGCTGCACATTTGGAACTAGCAGACATTGAACACGGAACACTAGACGCATGAGTCATTCCATTTCGTTATGGGATTAAATATTTCTAGATGTACAGCGTTAAGAGTGTGCCAAGAATACCAAATTTAATGCATTATCTCTCACCACGAAAAAGCAGTGACCGATGACCTTCACTTATGACCGAGAGCAGCAACGTTTGCGTATAGCTAACAGACAAGCAACAATGCGAGAAATAACCGAAGAAATCAAAGTAGGACGTATGAAGAACGTGTCATTTAGGACAGTGCGGCGAAAATTGGCGTTCATCGACTATGGCAGCAACGACCGACGCGAGTGCCTTTGCCAACAGCGCGACGGCGCCTACAGCTCGTCTCCTGTTCTCGTGACAATATTGGTTGGACCCTGGATGACTGGAAAACCGTGGCGTGGTCCGATGAGTCCCTGTGCAGGATGGTGGTGGCTGAATAATGGTGTTAACTGTGTCAACGTGGAGTGGACTGGGTCCTCTGGTCCTCTTGAATTGATAATAAATAAATGTCGTGTGACTAGGGCCTCCCGTCGGGTAGACCGTCCGCCGGGTGCAAGTCTTTCGATTGGACGCCACTTCGGTGAGATGTGCGTCGATGGGGATGGAATGATGATGATTAGGGAAACACAACACCCAGTCCCTGAGCGGAGAAAATCTCCGACCCAGCCGGTAATCGAACCCGAAGCATTAGGATTGACATTCTGCCACGCTGAAAACTCTTTTTTTTCGATGTGTATGTTCGGGGCGGACGTCACATGACACCTGTTTAAGTTCATTATCGATCCGTTCTCTCAGTTTTTTTATTACAGAGGGCAGCTAACCCTCTGACCGAACACGCTGAGCTACCGTGCCGACATCACTCAACTACCGGGGGCGGACACCTGAAGGGATCATTGACTGGAAATGGTTATGTTAGGCTACCTGGAGACCTTTTGCAGCTATTCGCTTACCTCTTGTTCCCAAACAGCGATGGAATTTTTGTGGATAAAAGACGGCCAAGTCACCAGGCCACACTAATTTGAAACGAATGATTTGGCTGTCCAGATCGCCCAGCATGAATCCTATCCAAGATTTATGGACATAATTGAGAGGACAGTTCGTATACAAGATCCTGCACCGACAACACTTTCGCAATTATTGACTCTCTGGAAGCAGTATGGCTCAATATTTCTGCAGGAGACTTCCAACGACTTGTTGAATGCATGCCATGTCGTACTACAGCACAAGGCGGGCAAAAGTAGGTCCAACACCATATTAGAAGGTATCCCATTGCTTTGTCACCGCTTTGTATGGTGGCGACGGGCCAGATAATGAAAGGAAAAAATGTTCACGGTCACAAACATAACTGCTGCAAACACAATCGGTCTCTTCTACACCTCAGAGCACTCTTAAACGTACTGAGAGCTGCAGCGCTACAGTGTTACAAACATTAAAGGCGAACAACAAAGGACATTCCCCTTTCCTCCACCATACCAGTTACGGTTTGAGTTGCATAGTGATTGCCAGTGCTGCTGTGTGTTTCGTCGCTCTCGATAATGTGAAATCTGCTCACACAGTCTTTCATAAAGTTCCCCCTTTTGCCACATATAAGATCCAAAAAAGACTTAATAGTTGATTTAAGGTATTGTTGGTTGCTTCGCATCAGGACAGAGCAGTGTTTTCTTGTCAGTGACATCAAGCGACGCTCTTGGAGCGTGAATTTTACAGTTCCAGAGTTAAGCTGTCCACCACCACTCGTGACGGAACAGGATAAGAATTGGTGGACACTTTTTTTTCTCTAACGTCGATATTACAGGAATGGAGACAATTTGTTCTGGGTTTCAAAATATTTAGTGGACTGTTAGTTGTGCTCATAGAGCCTGCAGTCTTCGTGCGGTTTGTTTTCTAGTTAAAAATAAACGTCAGAGCTAACAAACAGTTTTAAAAAATGGCTCTGAGCACTATGGGACCTAACATCTGAGATCATCAGTCTCCTAGATGTAGAACTACTTAAACCTAAGGACATTACACTCACCCATGTCCAAGGCAGAATTCGAACCCGCGAGCGTAGTAGCCACTTGGTTCCGGACTGAAGCGCCTAGAACCGCTCGCCTACCGCGGTCGGCTAACAAACAGTCGGATAAATACTATACAACAGTGCACTACGCGGCAACACGTAGTCAACCTCATTAGGAAAGCCAAAAATTCTACTAATTACTGTAAAAGCACACATTTCGCCAGAGGCAGGTAAATCCAAATATCACAACATGAACTTCGTTCCAATACATCTTGTTAGACCCGCTTTATGTTACATAAATAAAACTTCATTGAGTCCTTAGAAATTATAGTTCTGATTTAAGACACAGTGACATACCTAAAACGGCAATTCAACAAAACAATAAATAATCAAGTTACAAACAATGCAGTTTCCCAGCAAAGAGTGGCACAGCACCTGATCAGAAATTATGGGATGAATATTTTAGTGTCCACGCTAATCCCCACTGGGCAGGCAAAGATCGCAAATGATATGCACACCGGCTACGAATTAAATTTTTTATGGCGATCTCCGCTGTTTGATGCGGTGCAGTATTAGCGTAGTATTCGTCCCGCTCGTCATCTTTGCATATTTACGTCCGCCGGAGTGCTCTTTACAAATTCAGACTTCTGCTCATAAAAGCGTTATCAGTGTGTAGCTCCCACCGTAAATATTTGAATATACGTGTAAAATAAATGCCTGCCCTGTGATATATTAATAAATAGACAGCGAGCGGCGCGAGAGTGTTTTGTTTAAAGCGGCTACCGGGATGCGCCGCGCCGGCAATGCTGCCAACGCCTGCAGTTGGCGCAAGATTAAACCATTTATAATACAGCGACCTGTTTAAGGTGACGCTGTGCGTTTGCAGATTGCCTTCCTGGCAGACAGCGGCGGAAAGAGGTTCCGGACTCACATTAGCCATGCACACGTGGGAAATAATGTGTAGGCTTCCTGTGCAAAGAACAACTGCGTCTATCGCATTACTCAATGTCAGCAGTAAATTTTTGTTCCCACTCGTATGAGTGCACTGTAATGAGAGCTCCTTGCTGCTGAAGTCTAATTCTCCTTTCGTGTGATATGATTTACGTGTTTAGCCTCAAAATCAGTTTCTTCCTAGAAGGTAAAATATCGCTTAAGTGCATCTGTTCTCGTTTCGGCTGTCATTTGTAAAGTAGATGATGTAGCACGTACATCAGAGCATTGCACCTTCAGCCTTCAGATGAGTCAGTCGTTGTTTTCATTTTTTTTAAGCGGCAGATAAATTTATATTTAGCGCTGGTGTTAAATGCTAATTCTGAAATTGTTATCGACAAGCAGTAGATTTATTGGCATTTGTATATACACTACTGTGACTGTGATAAGCGTTAAGGCCAAGGCCACTATTTTTTATGAGTAGGTAGGTGTGAGACATTATCTAAGAAGCCAGTACTGCTTTTGATATTTAAAGAACATCTTTGGAATTCTCGTCTTAGCAGCTGGTTTCGTGGTCAGCTAGCATTTAATTATTAATGTTTCACTCTTCCTATATTACCTTAAAAATAATACGAAGACCTGCTGTTAGCATGTCTCCTTCTGCACTATATATAGAAACAAGTAAATTGTCACTAGTTCAGTCCCTGCCTACACATTCTTTTACAAATTGTATATTGTGAAAAGCGTTCACACATAAGGAAAGAACGTTGTAGGTAACATTCTTTTTGAAAATGGTCTTAAATATTACTAAAGCATATAACATCAGTTATATTTCTCTACAGTGCACCAATAGATTGACTGTTGTAAATATCCACCATAGCAAAAACTGAGTTTACGGTCAGTGGAAAGCCAACATAGCATTATTTACTCCTAATTATTTATACTCACAATTATTTGCCGTTAGAGTTAGATGGATCAGCCTGGGAATCTCAACTCTGGTGTATGAAGGTGTATTATTGCTTTCTGGATGCCTCGGCTGTCCACAGCTAATGTTTTGAATTCAGAAACAGTCATATGTTTCAAATCGAAACTTGTTACCCACGTGAATCTTAGAAGCCAACTAGCTAATAAGCTAAACAGCCTGTTCTGTAATAAACAAGAAGAAAGAATACTTCACCCATAACAGGAGAAACAGAAAGGATTGAAGAAAATAAAGGGTGACAGTGTGACAAAGAGTTGTAGTGTCTACGGGAGTTATTTGCATAGTGCAGGGACATGGCAAAATTTTGGTTACTGTAGCACAGTAGAAAAGCAAAAAGGAAAGATACTGAATGCAAAAAATGTGAAATTGTGTCATTTATGTATAGTAATTACTTTACAGTAACGTTAGTTGTATTATATTTAAGTTGGAAACGTGTTTGGTGTAGTCGTTTATAAACAATTGTAAAATAAATTAACAGTAAGAATATTAGCTATGAAACTGAAGTGTAGAAATCTATGCACTTGCTCCATTGCTACGAATATTTACCATCACATAACAGTGCTTGATTTGCGATGCTATAGATCAGTGTGCGAAACCGGTACCACTGACGGAAAAAAAAAAAAAACGAACTGAATGAGATGTGGTATGATACAACTTTAGCTGTGGTTGAAGCGATGTAAGACAAAAGTTGTAAACTCACTTTTAAAATGCTCAGAAAAGCGTTAAAATAAGGTTTTAAGAAGTTTAAATTTCAAAACACAGACTGACCGTTACAGTACTGGCACCTCATTTTTTACAAATTAAGCAGTTTATACATGTGGATGGATTTAGTACTGCTTTCGAACTCTTCCTATTTTGTGCTAACATTTCTATCTCTGCATAACTAAAAACTTTAGTATCCGCCCAAAAATGCTTTCCATTCTGTAGCATATGTCTGTGTGTATTAGCATTTCATTATGTAGGATGTGATTTTCTTTAAGGTGGCGTACACTACACTACTCGATGTGTTTACTGAGAGATGAATCTGAAAACCGCACATGCAGTTCACAGATTTAATCTACAGCAAGGAGTTAGAGAAGTAACTATAGTGAACTGCTGTTAGACGTCTGTCACAGAAATTACTGTTTATGTGTGACAGGAATGTGTATACATCAGTGTTCACTAGTGGTGTTTTGATAACAGTTAAGGATCTGTCAATGAGATTCTCAAAATTAGGTTTCATGTGGACGACAGACTTTAAGTGCGTTGCAGAGAGATGTTCAGTTTTTTTTTTCATTTGGAAAGCTTGATGTTTAAGATAAGTTAGTTTATTCATTTAAGACGCCTTTAATAATTAAGGGTACCTATATCCATACATACAAGCAAGTGAAGTAACTGAGTTGTGGACTATTCTGTATGTGTCTGGTAAAAAATAATTTTGAGTCTCTCAGAAAGAAGCTTGTTTGATTGTATACTTACTCCTGTAATACTGCTTTGTTTCATATTCGGACTGGCACCTGATAGGAGATTGAAGTTTACGGGAAGGTGCATCATTATTAGTCATGCGCACCATTAAGAGGAACGCAACAGTAGACGCAGCTCCACCGCAGAAATTTTGGCTATTTTCTGCGACGTCTGGTCAAATACCAGGCCGAAGAAGCTAGAACCAAGACGAGTACACTATGTGGTCAAAAGCATCCGGACACCCCCAAAACCATACGTTTTTCATATTAGGGTATTGTGCTGCCACCTACTGCCAGGTACTCCATATCAGCGACCTCAGTAGTCATTATACATCGTGAGAGTGCAGAATGGGGCGCTCCGCGGAACTCAAAGACTTCGAACGTAGTCAGGTGATTGGGTGTCACTTCTGTCACGCGGCTGCACGCGAGATTTCCACACTTCTAAACATCCCTAGGTCCACTGTTTGCGATGTGAAAGTGACGAGGATACGTGAAGGGACACGTACAGCAGAAAAGCGTTCAGGCCGACGTCGTCTGTTGACTGACAGAGACCGCCGACAGTTGCAGAGGTTCGTAATGTGTAACAGACAGACATGTATCCGGACCCAAACACACGAGTTCCAAAGTGTATCAGGATCCACTGCAAGTACTAGTCTATGACAGTTAGGCGGGAGGTGAGAAAACTTGAATTTCATGGTCGAGCGGCTGCTGAGAAGTCACACATCACGCCGATAAATGCCAAACGACGGCTAGCTTGGTGTAAGCAGAGTAAACAATGGACAATTGAACAGTGGAAGAAAGTTGTGTGGAGTGACGAATCACGGTACACAATGGCAGGGTGTGGGTATGGCAAATTCCCTGTGAACGTCATCTGCCAGCATGTGTATTGCCAACAGTAACATTCGGATGCGGTGGTGTTATGGTGTCGTTATGGAGGGAGCTTGTACCATTTGTTGTTCTGTGTGGCACTTTCACAGCAAAGGCCTACACTGATACTTTAAGCACCATCTCAGTTCCCACTGTTGAAGAGCAATTCGGATATGGCGATTGCATCTTTTAAAACGATCGAACACCGTTCATAATGCATGGCCTGTGGCGGAGTGGTTACACGGCAGTATTGTCCCTGTAAGTGTAATGGGCTGGCCTGCACAGGGCCCTGACCTGAATCGTGCCAGGCCTCACCGACCGACATCGATACCACTCCTCAGTGCAGCACTCCGTGAAAAATGGGATGCCATTCCGCAAGTAACCTTCCAGCACCTGACTGAACGTATGCCTGCGAGAGTGGAAGCTGTCAACAAGGCTAAGGGTGGGCCAACGTCACCCATGGACGGCGCCTCGAGCTTGTAAGACATTTTCAGCCAAGTGTCCGCATACTTTTGATCACATTGTGTAGTTGCAACACCCCTGCTCATTGTTGTTAAGCTTTGCGACAGCAACACTCCAAGTGCCCTCCATAATAGTAAGTGCAACGTCCAATGGCTGCTCACAGTATCTCTTATATTGATTTCTAAAATGGTGTTCACAAAAGGGGAACGTCCGTAGAGCTATTAACTGCATCAATAACAGAAAGACTATAACAAATCTCATGCTTAAGTATCAGAAGTCCCAACTTTGTGATTTTATCTACTCAACCCAGAGAACTAACTGTGGCAGGTGCGACGCCTCCTGTTACTGCCTACTGGCACTTCCACGATCAGCGAAGGTATAATGTCCCTTTTCTGTGCCTAGCCAGCACTCTTCACCGCGTCGAGATACGTGAAAGTTTGCTATACAACACTGTCTGTTGCTGTTGTCAATATTTGTTGAGCAATAAGTTTAAATTCAAATTATTACCATCAGCTAGCGGCGTTGTTTAGCGGTTGCCACCAAAGACGCTCATTAACAGTTGCTAGGTGGCTGATTCGTGTTTCAGAATAAATTGATAGCTTTGATTATGTATAGCACACCTACACCGTATTAATTCCTTCGAAAGTTACAGGCTTCATTTAACACAGATTATTTGATATGATTTACTATGAGGGAGATTCATACTTGACCCCGAAAATAAATGTCTGTAATAGAGAGTCAAAGAATTTACTTTTAATTAGCCAAGTTTCTAGTGAGGTAAACAGCTTTACGCAGTGGTGAATGTACTCGAGAGTCGCGGATATACAGAACTACAATGCTAAAAGCTCGGACACAAAATGTCAAACGCAAAGATTCCCAGATGCTAAACGCTCACAGATGCTAGAGACTAGCAGGCGCGAAAGAGTACTTGTTGGTCTTTGCAGAGATTCACAATAACACGCCGCACTCATTCACGTCACAATAACACGCCGCACTCATTGACGAGGTATACTCCAGAGGAGATAATATACAACATGCCCAAATCTAATGAGTATATTAAACTTTACCGATCTTGGTTGAGCGAAACAAAGACAGAAGGTCGTTGTTAGACGACTTTCATGAATCAATAAAGGATGCTGCGCGACTGAGGAAGGCCTTATTCGATAGTAAATTTGGTAGAAATGTGACACTTATCATAGGCGATAAGGTCTTATTAAGAAAACACTCTAAGTCATCGACTCTTAAGAAGTCGAACAAGAAATGGCAACATGTTTACGCCGGATCTTATTGGATCATTTGCATTCTGCATAAGGGAAGTTATTTGTTAGCTAGCGAAGGTATTGGGGGAGGGGGGGGGGGGGGGCGAGGGGGCAACCCAAGTGTTTGTTTCCTCACAAAGATCTGTAGTGACTGTAAATGGATCATTGAATGTGAAGCTTTACCTAAATCGTTTTTATAGTGTAGTAGTATTACAATTTATTGTTTTAATAATGTCCTGATCTTAGTGTATTTTAGTTCAAAATGGCTCTGAGCACTATGGGACTTAACATCTATGGTCATCAGTCCCCTACAACTTAGAACTACTGAAACCTAACTAACCTAAGGACAGCACACAACACCCAGCCATCACGAGGCAGAGAAAATCCCTGACCCCGCCGGGAATCGAACCCGGGAACCCGGGCGTGGGAAGCGAGAACGCTACCGCACGACCACGAGATGCGGGCAGTGTATTTAAGTGTTCTCTTTGTTTAATAGTATAGTAGTTAATCACAATGCAATTTGTTAATACTTGGTTCTGTAATTGTTTGAGTGCTCACATGTAACTTTTATAGAACAGAAGCCTCAGATTAAGTACAAGCACAATTACTTATCGAATTTATTTGAATATTAAATCATCGCCGTGCTGGTTGCCCAGTGAAGATTCAATTATTTCAACAGGATTGTGCCCGGAACTGAATAGGCCAGAATCTCGGCTAACCTGCGGAAGTAAAAGAGATCTGAGCATTAAGAATGACTGGGAAACAATGAAATATCTCATGTGAAAACAATTATTGTCTGACACGAGTGGGAAATGAATGGTGGGAACTATTAGAAAGGCTAAGATACTGCATACATTAGTGAACAAGAATGTAGATTGTTGAGGATAAAATTTAATAAGTGACATTAATGGACATTACGTTTATATGTTATTTCTATATGTCATGTCTATATGTGTTGTTTATTTTCTATATTCGTCTTTCTGGAGCATGTGTGGAAACATCTTACAAGTTGCTGAGGCCGCGGCCCAAACAACCTGAGATATTGCAGCTCTTATCTGATGAGGCGAGTCATCTTTTAGCTGCAAGGCTCCAGAAACGGTAAATACGAGCTACGAGATGTTCCACGACGTAGGCGAGCTGTTCGTTGATGTCAACCGGAAATTTGACTGCCAATTTAGTTGAGACCATCACGGAGGTCTACAGGCAGCATCGGTATGAATCAGATGAACAATTTGAAGGAAAAGAAGACCTACCCTACCCCCGAAGGTCGGCAGCTGAAGGCAGTCCGAAGAACGCTTTATGAAACTTAACATCACACATGAAGAATCAGCGAATGGAAGTTGAAGAGAATGAAAAATCTGAAATCACACGTCGTCTGTCGTAATCTCCAAGAAGCTATGCTATGTGGAGGGCAAGAAGATTCATTAATACGGTGGGCCTGTTGCGAGCTACAAGAAGAGGCGACATGGGTCAAGTAGTGATAACGGTGGTTCATAGCCATTAACGAGGTGGCACAGCATATGTTGTCATGCTGCAAGCTGCAAGAAGAGTCAACAATGAAGAAATCGTGTTGCTTAGCCATTGAATAGGCGGAACTACAAAAGATGACGTAGATTACCCATATTCCCTGTGCCCTACTGTTGCAACCGCTCAGATGGCCTGCAGAACCCAAACGACCACTATGTGCAGCCGCACAGGGGCGGCGAGATGAATGGACGTCGCAGGTCTCGCCGGGCAAAACAACAGACAGGACAACAATCAAGTTCCAAGATTGTTAATGAAATATTTAAGATTATACATAGATTGGAATGTGTAATTAGTATAAACTGACCCATTCAGTAACAGGCATTGAATGAATATTTAAGTTTTGTGTAGTATCTAAAATAAAATTTATACTTAACTTTAAACTGCCTTATTCAGTATAGATATTAAATGAGTGAGATATTTAATGTATGTTAGGAAAAATGGAAATATTTAAGATCTAGAATATACTTTGAATTACTTAAGTTACTCTGTAATGAAGAATCTAGTATATAAGGTACATGTAAAAGAATCTATTGTACAATTCTTGTAATCATGTCACATCACCCACTCATATATATATATATATATATATATATATATATATATATATATATATATATATATATATATATATATAACATACTGCCACTCGATCATAAAAAAGGAAAGAAGAAATGAAGAAAAAAGAAAAGAAGAAAATAAGGTCCCAAGCAAAGATCCAAAACCCTATTCCATAAAAAAGATAGTAGAATCTTAAGTCAAGCTAAACACAGTTAACGAAGAACCCCCAACCCTGTAAGAGAAAATTTGAATATGCGTCATACTAAAATATCTCGTAGTTACCTTAAACGATGAAAACCTGTGAAAATACATTAGTCATCGTTGGGAGGCTGTGTAACCCTTCGTTACATCTCTGGTCTTTTTTTTCTTTTAACTAAAATTTATTATAACTGGCCATGAACAATTCCCACATTTCATATAGATTCACGAATTAAGATTTTAAAGAAGATATATGGCTTTTGCTTTTGAGCAAGCAGTAAAGGAAACAAAAGAAAAATTCGGAGTAGGTATTAAAATCCGTGGAGAAGAAATAAAAACTTTGAAGTTCGCCGATGACGTTGTAATTCTGTCAGAGACAGCAAAGGACTTGGAAGAGCAGTTGAACGGAATGGACAGTGTCTTGAAAGGAGGATATAAGATGAACATCAACAAAAGCAAAACGAGGATAATGGAATGTAGTGGAATTAAATCGGGTGATGCTGAGGGAATTAGACTAGGAAATGAGACACTTAAAGCAGTAAAGGAGTTTTGCTATTTAGGAAGTAAAATAACTGATGATGGTCGTAGTAGAGAGTATATCAAATGTAGACTGGCAATGGCAAGGAAATCGTTTCTGAAGAAGAGATATTTGTTAACATCGAGTATAGATTTAAGTGTCAGGAAGTCGTTTCTGAAAGTATTTGTATGGAGTGTAGCCATGTATGGAAGTGAAACATGGACGATAACTAGTATGGACAAGAAGAGAATAGAAGCTTTTGAAGTGTGGTGCTACAGAAGAATGCTGAAGATAAGGTGGGTAGATCACGTAACTAATGAGGAGGTATTGAATAGGGTTGGGGAGAAGAGAAGTTTGTGGCACAACTTGACTAGAAGAGGGGATCGGTTGGTAGGACATGTTTTGAGGCATCAGGGGGTCACAAATTTAGCATTGGAGGGCGGCTTGGAGGGTAAAAATCGTAGAGGGAGACCAAGAGATGAATACACTAAGCAGATTCAGAAGGGTGTGGGTTGCAGTAGGTACTGGGAGATGAAGAAGCTTGCACAGGATACAGTAGCAGGGAGAGCAGCATCAAACCAGTCTCAGGACTGAAGACCAGAACAACAACAACAACATTTGGCTTTATTGAAAGAGTTTCTAAAGACTGTTCCTTTTGATTCATAAATTTATATAAGGCAAACGGACGTGTTGTTAATGCCTTTCACGTCTGTCAGTCTTTCACGTCTGTTAGTCTCTAGCGTCTGAGAGCCATTAGCATCTGGGAATCCTCGTGTTCGACGTTTTAGTGTCCGAGATTTTAACGTTGCAGTTCTGAGTAATCGCGACTCTCAAGTTCATGCGCCACCGTGTGAATCTGTTTACGTCACTTGAAGCCGAGTTAACTAAAAGTTTCATGCTTACTCTGACCTACGAGAGATACTATGCAGCACATTACAGGGTGGTACCATTCCCTTGTAACGTATTAACAATTATCCAAGAAATGTGGTTCTTTTTAAGAACACGAATTTAGAGTAAAAAGAGATAGACATCGAAATAAATGCAATAACATGAGGTTTTGTTGACTACATTTCGAGCCTGACCGGTTTCAAACGTGGAACATGGGAAAGTCGTACGGAATGCAAAGTATTCAACATACCAAATAAGCACGACAGCGGTAGATGAAGGAGGATGATAAAACACTGAAAACTATAAAACCATTTCTAGATACGGAATAAAGCAACTGTGCAATGACTGCTTCAGCCAGAAACACTAGATCCACGAATGAGTGATTCTTCAGTACAGTCGTCTTTTGATGATGTAACAATAGCGTTCAATATTATTTTCGGTATATTGTACTCAAGGAAGTTTATAAACATGGAAATCATTAGACTCAAGGAAAATAATTTCCGGTCGGAGTATTAATAGAAGCAGTATAGAAATATATTGTGCTTGTGCGAGCTTTACGCTCCAGATAAAACTACCAACTTCTTCCTTCTCGCTGCTTAGTCGCTGCCTCTACTTCAGGGTGACTTTTAATAGCGCTACTTACAGTTTTTGATAATTACTCGTCAGATACCCCCCCCCCCCCCCCCCCCCCCTTTCTGTCTTCCCAAGTTCCATGTCAAAACAAACTGTGTTGAGTTTCGAATCAGTAACGTAAAAATTACTCTCGAATTTCAAAACCAGGGATGTGCATAAATATTACTTCTGCATGACAAATTTTTGGCTGCTGGTGGGGTGCTTTGCGTGCCTCAGCGATGAACACAGCCGTACCGAATGTTCAACCACAACGGAGGGGTATCTGTTGAGAGGCCAGACAAACGTGTGGTTCCTGAAGAGGGGCAACAGCCTTTCAGTAGTTGCAGGGTCAACAGTCTGGATGATTTATTGATCTGGCCTCATAACACTAACCAAAACGGCCTTTTTGTGCTGGTACTGTGAACAGCTGAAAGCAGGGGGAAACTACAGCAGCAATTATCCCCGAGGGCATGCAGATTTACTTTATGGTTAAATGATGGTGACGTCCTCTTGAGTAAAATATTTTGAAGGTAAAATAGTTCCCCATTTGGTTCTCCGGGCGGGGACAACTCAGAAGGACGTCGTTATCTGGAGAAAGAAAATTCGTGTTCTACGGGTCGGAGGGTGGAATGTCAGATCCCATAATCGGATACGTAGTATAGAAAATTTAAAAAGCGAAACGGATAGGTTAAAGTTAGGTGTTGAGGGAATTAGTGAAGTTCGGTGGCATGAGGAACAAGAATTCTGGTCAGGTGAATACAGGGTTGTAAATACAAAACCAAATAGAGGTAATGCAGGAGTAGGTTTAGTAATGAATAAAGAAATACGAACGTGGGTAAGCTACTACGAGCAGCATAGTGAACCAACGTTTGTCTGGCCTCTCAACAGATACCCCTCCGTTGTGGTTGAACCTTCTGTATGGCTGTGTGCATCGCTGAGGCACGCAAAGCACCCCATCAGCAGCCAAAAATATGTCACGCAAAAGTAATATTTATGCACATCTCTAGTTTTAAATTGTAAGACATTTCCAGGGGCAGATGTGGACTCTGACCACAATCTATTGGTTGTGAACTGTAGATTAAAACTGAAGAAACTGTGAATAGGTGGGAATTTAAGGAGATGGGATCTGGATAAACTGAAAGCTGACACGAAGCCAGCAGCTACCACATTGGTACAAGTATATATGCCAACTAGCTCCGCAGTCGACAAAGAGATCGAAGGAATGTATGATCAAATAAAAGAAATTATTCGGATAGTGAAGGGAGACGAAAATTTAATAGTCATGGGGGACTGGAATTCGATAGTAGGAAAAGGAAGAGAAGGAAAAATTGTAGGTGAATATGAAATGAGGGTAGGGAATGTAAAACGAAGCCGCGTGGTAGAGTTCTGCACAGAGCATAACGTAATCATAGCTGTCGTTTGGTTTAAAAATAGTGAAAGAGGGTTGTATATGTGGATGAGGCCTGGAGAAACTGGAAGGTTTCAGATAGATTATATAATGGTAAGACAGAGATTTAGGAACCAGGTTTTAAATTGTAAGACATTTCCAGGGGCAGATGTGGACTCAGACCACAATCTATTGGTTATGAACTGTAGATTAAAACTGAAGAAACTGCGAAAAGATGGGAATTTAAGGAGATGGGATCTGGATAAACTGAAAGCAACAGAGGTTGTAGAGAATTTCAGAGAGAGCATTAGGGAACGATTGACAAGAACGGGGGAGAGAAACACAGTAGAAGAATAAAGGGTAACTTTCAGAGATGAATTAGTAAAGGAAGCACACGGTCAAATACGTAAAATGAAGAGGGCTAGTAGAAATCCTTGGGAAACAGAAGAGATACTGAAAATAATTAATTAAAGAATAAAATATAAAGATGAAGTAAATGAAGTAGGGAAAAAGGAATACAAACGTCTCAAAAATGAGATCGTCAGGCATGTTAAATGGCTAAGCAGGGATGGCTAGAGGACAAATGTAAAGTTTTAGAGGCATATATGACTAGGGGTCAGATAGATAATGTCTAGAAGAAAATTAAAATGTCATTTGGATAAAAGAGAACCAATTGTATGAACATCGAGAGCTCAGATGGAAAACCAGTTTCAAGCAAAGACGGGAAAGCAGAAAGGTGGAAGGAGTATATGGAGGGTTTACACGAGGGCGATGTATCTGGTGGCTAAATTATGGAAATGGAAGGGGACGTAGATGAGGATGAAATGAGATTATATGTTACTGCGTGAAGAATTTGACAGAGCACTGAAAGACCTAAGTCGAAACAAGGCCTCGAGAGTAGACAACATTCCGTTAGAACTATTGATAGCCTTGGATGAGCCAGCCCTGACAAAACTCTACCATCTGGTGAGCAACATGTCTGAGACAGACGAAATACCCTCAGACTTAGGAAGAATACAATACTTCCAATCCCAAAGAAAGCCAGTGTCGACAGGTGTGAAAATTACCGAACTATCAGTTTAATAAGTCACGGCTGCAAAATACAAACACGAATTGTTTACAGACGAATGGTAGATTGGCTCAAATGGCTCTGAGCACTATGGGACTTAACATCAGTCCCCTAGAACTTAGAACTACTTAAACCTAACTAACCTAAGGACGTCACACAACACCCAGTCATCACGAGGCAGAGAAAATCCCTGACCCCGCCGGGAATCGAACCCAGGAACGACGAATGGTAGAGGCCGACCTCTGGGTGGATTAGTTCGGATTCCGTAGAAATGTGGGAACACGTTAGGTCATACTGACCCAACGACGTATCTTAGAAGATAGATTAAGGAAAGGCAAATCTATGTTTCTCGCATTTGTAGACCTAGAGAAGGCTTTTGACAATGTTTACTGGAATACTCTCTTTCAAATTTTAAAGGTGGCAGGGGTAAACACAGGGAGCGAAAGGCTATTCACGATTTGTACAGAAACTAGATGGCAGTTATAAGAGACGAGGGGCCTGAAAGGGAAGAAGTGGCTGGGAAGGGATTGAGAAAGTGTTGTAGCCTATCCCCGATGTTATAAAATCTGTATATTGAGCAAGCTGTAGAGGAAACAAAAGAAAACTTGATAGTAGGAATTAAAACCCATGGAGAAGAAATAAAAACTTTGCGGTTTGGCAGTGGCACTGTAATTCTGCCAGAGACAGCAAGGGACTTGGAAGAGCAATTGAACCGAATGGACAGTGTTTTGAAAGGAGGACATGAGATGAACATCAACAAAAGCAAAACGAGGATAATGGGATGTACTCGAATTAAATCATGTGATGCTGAACGAATTAGAGTAGGAAATAAGACAATGTAGTAGATGAGTTTTGCTACTTGGGGAGTAATATAAATGATGACGGTCGAAGTAGAGGAGATATATAATGTAGACTGGCAATGGGAAGGAAAACGTTTCTCAAGAATAGAAATTTGTTAACATCGAGTATAGATGTATGTGTCAGAAAGTTATTTCTGTAAGTATTTGTGTGGTGTGTAGCCATGCATGGAAGTGAAACATGGGCGGTAACTAGACAAGAAGAGAACAAAAACTTTCGAAATGAGGTGTTACAGAAGAATGCTGGAGATTAGATTGGTAGATCACGTAGCTAATGAGGACGTACTGAATAGAACTGGGAGCAGAGGAATTTGTGGCACAAATTGACTAGAAGAGGGGATCGGTTAGTAGGTCATATTCTGAGTCATCAAGGGATCACCAATTTAGTATTGGAGAGCATCGTGGAGGGTAAAAACCATAGAGGGAGACCAAGCGAGGAGTACACTAAGCAGATACAGAAGGATGTCGGCTGCAGTAGTTACTTGGAGATAAGGAAGCTTGCGCAGGATAGAGTGGCATGGAGGGCTGCATCAAACCAGTGTCTGGGCCGGCGGCGGCGGTCTAGCGGTTAAGGCGCTCAGTCCGGAACCGCGCGACTGCTACGGTCGCAGGTTCGAATCCTGCCTCGGGCATGGATGTGTGTGATGTCCTTAGGTTAGTTAGGTTTAAGTAGTTCTAAGTTCTAGGGGACTGATGACCACAGATGTTAAATCCCATAGTGCTCAGAGCCATTTGAACCAGTCTCTGGACTGAAGACCACAACAGTCATATTTGCCTTACCAGCTTATAGTAGCGTATAGTAGCTTTATATTTCGTTATTAAGGTTATTATTTGTAGGTCTATAATTAATAATCTGAAAGAACTATGACAACGGCCTTGCCGCAGTGGATACACCGGCTCCCGTGAGATCACCGAAGTTAAGCGCTGTCGGGCGTAGCCGGTACTTGCATGGGTGACCATCCAGCAGCAATGCGATGTTGCCATTTTTCGGGGTGCACTCAGCCTCGTGATGCCAATTGAGGAGCTACTCGACTGAATGGTAGTGGCTGCGGTCATAGAAAACCATCGTAACGACCGGGAGATCGGTGTGCTGACCACACGCCCCTCCTATCCACATCCTCAACTGAGGATGACACGGCGGTCGGATGGTCCCGGTGGGCCAGGAGCTACGCTAGCAGAACCTATGCTTCCGTAATCCCCCTACGGCGATTACTTCTTGGGACTGTGTCAATGGCAACCGATCCCAGACTGGTCAGTAGTAGAGAAATCAGGTAAAGAGTCGTCCTCCTACGGGGATCCCTTCTTGGGATGTGTGGGTGGCAGCCACATGGGCGTTTAGCTACGTCTGACATTACCTGTCAGGCTTCTTCTGTTTCCTTTCTATCGGCTTTCTTCGATCCCAGAGGTACTAGATTTCGGGGCGGAGGCGGAGAAGAGGGAAACCGTAGCGTTTGTTCTCAGAGAGGTGGCTAAAAACAGCGGGTGGCTCATAGTGAGCGGCTGAATTCGCTTGGACAATCATCAGGCTGTGCGGCAAGGAACGGGACACTACTTCATTATTTTGTCCCCAGGAAGTGCATGGTATCGTTCTCTTGGAAAGAGGATCCATAGCGAAAACTCCCCCTCAGTCAGATCACCTGAGGGAATTACATCGAGATCAAATACAAAACTCTGAAGGATGCTAAAGAAGGAAAGAGAAAATACTGTAAAAAGGGGGAAGGAACGTTAAGGATTAAAACATGGAATGTGCTCACACTATTGCATGCCGTCAAGCTGGAAAATGCCAAAAGGAAATGATTAGGAACAGACTGGATGTATTAGATTCGGTATGTATCGTGTGAAATTGGGGTGTAAGGGAGAATGGTATAGTGGAAAATGCAAATTGTTTTATTCATGCACTGTTAAGAATGACAGCTATGGCGTGGAAATTATGATGGGATAGCGGCTGATGAAAAACGTGTTGAAAGTGTACATAGATGAAAGACTGATGTTGATTAAAAAGTGAGAAGAAGGATGTTCTTTTAGTACTAATATACATGCCAAAAAGGTCAACACACTGACAGCGAAGTAGAGGAATATTATGAAAGTATTTAGGGAATTACGGGTAAAGAAAAAACAATCGCCTGCATCATCGTAACGGGGATTTAAACGCAGTGGTAAGAGAGGGAAAAGAAGCGAGAGTGGCTGGATGATTTGGAATGGGAAGCAGGAACAACAGGGGTGGAAGACTGGTTAATTTCGGCGGAGAAAGTTCTCTTGCTATGTGAAACACTTTG
Organism: Schistocerca americana; assembly: GCF_021461395.2. Classification (NCBI taxonomy): domain Eukaryota; kingdom Metazoa; phylum Arthropoda; class Insecta; order Orthoptera; family Acrididae; genus Schistocerca; species Schistocerca americana. Next base: position 397,994,197 of record NC_060125.1, on the reverse strand, counting down.
TTTGAACGCCACAGTTGAATGATGACAGACACAAAACTGATTATATCATAATTCAGGATTGGTACAAAAAGTGCCGAAAGAACCGACCAGAACTTGGCGGTGGCGGACTTGCAAATATGGTTGAAGGGAGTCAGAGGAAGAAAACCAAGAGAGAAACATGATCCAGAGAGTCTACTGGATGCTGACTTTAAAAGGAGGAAAAGTATGGGAGTAGAAATCATGGCACTATGCTTCATAAATGGAAGGAGGCGTTGGGAAGGTGGCAAGAATATGTAGTGCCTACGTGGGGCTGATTAAAAACCAAGAGATATAGCATTACAAGAGAGGACTAGTTGTAGAAAAGACAAAGTATGCTGCATCTTGGAAGTTGAAGTAGAAAAGGCCTGTTACAGAGGTGAAGAATCATAAAGCAAATGTAATGCGGGGATAACAGAAGAGTTGTTCAAGAGCCTTCCGAGTAGTGGTGTGAAAGAGTTAACGTATCTTTGTAATAAGATACATGAGAAAGGTAAATGACCGGACGACCTTCTCTCAGCAGTAATGATACCGACTGAAAAGAAAAGGAATGCCAAAATGTGAGAGGGTCTTAGAATTATAAGTTCCATTTCTTCACGCAGCAAACGTTTCATTAACGGTGGTAAATAGAAGACTTCAGGGAAGACTGGGAAAAGGTATTGTAGAGGAACAGTATCGATTCAGAAGATGGGGTGAGAGGTACTTTGGAAGACGAAGAGAAGTTTATACTGTTTTCTAGAACTTTGAGAAAGCTTTTGATGAATTACTGTGGATTAAATTAATGGACATTCTAAGGAATAATGGTGTCGACCGGGTGGATAGAACCCTGATTAAATCCCTATACCTACAACAGAAATTACGAGTGCAGATTGGGAATGAGATGACAGACGAAAACACAACCGAAGGAGAGGGAGGCAAGGCTGCTTGCTGTCTCTCCCCAGTAATGTCAATACTGTTGAACATCTATTTGGAGCATCTTATTCAGAGTGAAACAAAGTAGAAGAGTGCGGGTTGGTGATACGAGGATAGAATGTATCCGATCTAGGGTGTTATTGGCAGAGAGCGAAAGAACTATAACTGGGATGTTAAAAGAATCAAATTAGACCTGATAGGGTTACCCAATGAGAATTGATGAGAAAAAGAAAAAAATATGTATGGTGGTAAGAGCAAGAACAGTAATGGCAACTATTAAATTAGGACTGGATGATATAGAACACGTTAGTGCTGTCAAATATCTGGGAAGCATTACTACAGACGACATCAGATGTAATAAGCAGGTGATAACACGTATAGCATTTATAAAGCTGACATTTAATAAGATGAGGAGGCTTTTATGTTGGGACCTGAGGAAGAAACAAGCGAAACGTTTGATATGGAGCGTGGCATTATACGGATACGCTGACACTGAGGAAAGAGGACGGAAGAAGGGAGGAGGAAGGACGAAGAATAGAAGCATTTGAACTGAGGATGTGGAAGAGGATGAAACGGATGAGATAGGTAGAACAAGTGAGAAATGAGGAGGTGTTGAGAAGAGTGGGTGAAGGGAAAGGAATTTTGAAGGTAACTGGGAAGAGGAAACACAACTGGCTTGGGCAGTGGGCGAGAAGAGATTGTTTAGTGATGGAGGCTATGGACGGAACGGTGACCTGAAGATGAAGAAGAGGACGCAGAAGATAACAGACCTGAATAGCATAAAGATAGCAAACAATTCTGAGAAAACGAAGAGCGTAGCAAATACAAGACTCCATGGGCGCTACATGTGAAGAGGTGCCCTAGAGTAGAGTGATGGTGATTACATGGCTCGTGTATTTCATTGACTGTTCACATTAATTGGACACAATTTATAGTATGTCTCTCGTCATACAATAAGAGAACAGCTGTGCGGAAGTTGGCGATTAGTTTCTCTGAAACTAGTAATGATTGCGTATTTTTTAGTGGTCTAAGCAAATTGGAAGTTAAAAGCGACGCAGTCACCTCCCATCTGTAAGTAAATAACCCCAAACTCCACATGCAGGGCCCTCAAACGTCAAGCAAGGTAGAGTTCTAGATTCCAAAGACCAGAAGATTCATAACCTCGGGTGATCGAGAGCCTACAGCAGGTACGATGTGCATAATGCAGAATCAGTTAAGTTTATTCATTATGGCGGACTTGGAAAGGATTGCCTGCACATGCCTCAGTAGTAGGGCTATTGGTTTCCATCATACATTTGTCTGCGTATTCCTACTCCCTGTATGCCATTTTCATTGTGACGAGTACTTGAACCTAAGGATTTGATTAGAAAAATAGAGTGTGGTACATTCGTGGTTCTTGGTCTATAGCACTATATATTATTGTGTGTATCCGATTCTTAGCAAAACTAAAACCCGGGATGGCCACTTTTTCTGGTAATTGATTAGAGAACGTAGTGAGCCTCATCTCTGATTTTATGAACCAGTGTCTGGCTCTTCTGCATATTCACTGAAAACGCATGTAGGAGCAGTAGAAAGCTGGCCAGTAAGCCATCCAGAGTCTCATTTCGCTGTCATCAGTATATCTACCCTCTTTGTGTAACATCCAAGTGTTCCTGTACTATCTCCATCCACGAAGCATGAAAAATCTCAGCTTGACCCAGTTGCCGTTTCGCTCCTGTATGCAGTCGCTCGTGTAATAAGAAACGGATGACCAAAACTTCGCTTCCCGTCTGTTCTGACCTAAGCATGAGCTTCGAAGTATGTCGTGACCAGAGTCGTATGACGACATATAAGACTGGTGTCAGATATTGGGTCCATATGCGATTCCTAGCTGAGTAACTTTACTAAGAAGTAAGTTGTCTCAGTGTAGGAAATGTAGGATTTTGTTTCAGAAATGTAGTAAGCCCCGTTTTAGGATGAACCGGCTGGAGTTTTCGTGGTAGATCAGGAACGTTTCACAGGCAGAACAGTCCATTTTAGTGCACAAACGGACAGACGCAAGAAAGAAGAAGTGGTTACCATTCTAGGTCATAAAAGTACGAGACCGCAGCGAGCAGCCAGCAGCAGTAAATAACAGAGGAGTCATTTACAGCAGTTGCGACAGTCGGAATTGCGGACACCGACATCTGAATCAGCACCACGTGCTTGCCGACCGCACCGAATTCCAACGTTACGCCTCCACGAGACGTCTACACAGCACCACGGCCTGACCGACAAAAGCGGTGACTGAATATCATCGTAGTGTGGAAACCAGGTCTACGGCTTCCAGAAAGGACCAAACAACGTCTAACATATATCTTGAAGATAGTGATATCTCCACCCCGAGTAGTCTTTCCTGACTCACTCAAGCTAATCTCGAGAGCTTTCGATAGATATAACAATGAATTTAGAGAATTTGTTGCAAATTGTGACTTAACATTAGAATCAACACCAAGCCGTAACCATAATGTGCTATTAAAATTTGTGAAAACTGACACTGTGGTTGTAGCTCAAGGTAAACTATCCGTACGCGATTTGATGACAACTTGGTGTGGCGTCCCCGCATTCCAACCGCGTGCTGATATTGTCGACGCCGTAGAGCTGCTACTGGCACAGCTCTCGCAGTGGAGTTGAGACACGATGCGCGATGACGTAGGTCCCCGTTGGTGAACGGGAGACAGAAATGCGAACTCGTACGAAGGATGCTTCTTCTGATTTAAGATTGAGTGATTCATTGCCCGGATATGCAGTAGTTGTTAAATCTTATCTCATCCGCATCGTACACACCACCAATTGCGAGGAAACATTGTAATTATCAGTCTTCTCGTACGTTGTTGGCTCGTTGCTATGGAGTTGTTGAACCTGTCTGAAGCGAGATCCACAGACACTCTTTGATCACGTCTGAGTGAACCTACGCCGTAATGTTAAAAAAATGTTCAAAAGTTCTCTTTTCAATTAATGAAGTGGGTATTTTTATATTCAGATTGAATTGTCCCTGATGAACAGTCGTTCGTTAACTATCATTGATTAAATCACTTAATAATGTAGTCCACGCTTGATATTTCACTAGGAACGAACGGTTTATTGCTCCTTGGCCACTAAATACTTTATAACTTTCACACCACACGCACACGCAGTTGGTTGGTAAAGTCAGTTCTATTAAAAGTGACTTTCTTGACAATTACGACAACTGGACTCTTCAGCGTAATTGTATTATCTTCGTGAAGTCGTGTAATTGTGTCCTACTCGAGACTAATTGAGTGTATACTATCTACTTTTCTTTTAGTTCCAACTATTTTAAAGTCAAGTCCAATATTCAGTAGCTTCGTCAATAAAGTTCAATTAATCCGCTACGCACTGTTAAACGCGTCTATCAGTTCCTGTCTCTGCTTAGAAAATCAGTTTCCGAAGTTCGTGAATCACGTCACGCAAGAAACAATTCTGAACGCAAAACAATCTCGTCGCGTTCCGTACTCTCAATAACTAAGACAAGAATTGTTCTCGTACGTCTTTACAGGACGAAAGCCAGCAAGCGACATCTTCTGTGAAAGAGTATTGTAGGCGCATTTAATTTCTTCGTTGCACTTACAACTCTCTTCGACATAAAAGTTATCTCTGACTAACATCACCTTGGACTTAGCTTTTAAGATATTAATTGCAATTATCACTTGTATATTTGTCCATTAATTAAATCTGAGGTTTCTTCCTTCTCTTTTCATAACAAAAACTCTCAGTGATGTATAATGTTGTTGTTATCAAAACTTCTTGGTGTTAGCTTATCGGCAAAGATATCGTACTTGCCAAGATGACTCTTCCCTACTTCATATTATGATATTCTGTCTTAATTGACTTTAAGGGGGTCGTTGGGATGTTATATTGGGCAGATGTGAATGGTGTTTTATTGGAGAACCATGACTTAAAACTGACGCTGGGTTACCATACGTGTTTGCCATTCTCTAGTAGGCAGAACAGGGCCGAAAGTATGACTGAAGGGGCGCAATTGTAGAGTAGTGGTTTAGCTTCTGTGGCGTGTTGGATGAATCATGCATTGTCGACGCCGCGGCTGCAGAACGCCATTTACAGATTGTTGTCGAAGTAATTAATATTTATTGTTACGGAACTTGTCTATTTCACATGAGTGCTGACGGTTCAGAATTGGTGATTTATCTGAGAATGATGATTCCGAAATCGTTTGTCACGTCAGGCGGACTACAATCAACTGAGTAGGGTCGGTTTCGGCAACTAAATTGTACTGAACAATCGTCCATTCGAGCATAGAAGTGAGAGAGAGAGACATATAATCCGTCTGACGAAGCGTAGATAATATTCGTCCGGATATTGTAACGCTTCACCACCAAACAACCGCGTGCGGTTGGTTGTGCGTACGCTCGTGAAGGTGTGAATAACTAACTACGTACCATAACTGAGTAACACTAATTGCAAGACTGTGTTACGCCTCTAAACTTATAATGGTCTATTTGACAGTGGATTTTCTGTGGCTGTGCTCGAAGTAACTGAGTGTTTTAACAGTGGCTGAAAATACCACTACAATTGTACTTGTAGTTTTAGTTTTAGTTATTTCATGTTCCATAGATCGTTTTCCCGATTATCTTATCGATATGATGTGGAACAAGTCAGATTACAAGATGTGTATACACATATGAATGGTGCTAATATTAATATTACTGAAACTTTTAGTTCTACACATGCAACTACATTTCTGGAACAGAAACTCGTCCATGGAGTAGAAGGAGTTGTCCAAAAGAAATGATTTTAAGCTAGATTTAAAACTTGATCTGCTACCTGCCAGACACTTATGTTCTTGGGAAAATGATCAAAGATTTTTGTTGCTGAATAATGTAATCCTTTTTGAGTAACTGACAGCTTCAATAACGGATAGGAAGGTCAGTTTTCCCTGCAGTGTTGTACGTATGAACATCACTGTTCTTCGCGAATTGAGATGGATTATTTGTTACGAATTTCATTAGCGAATATATGTACTCTGATGGTGCAGTTAAGATACCTAACTCCTTGAAAAGGTGCCTACATGACGTCCTTGGGTGAACATCACTAATTATTCTCACTCCTCTCTTTTGTACAATCAGTACTTTATGTCTAAGTGGTGAGTTACCACGGAAAACTATTTCAGAAGACATTATTGAGTGGAAATATGCAAAGTACGTTAGGAGGCTGGTCTGTTTATTACCAAGACTAGCGATTATACGAAGAGCGAAAGAAGCTGAACTTAGTTGTTTGAGAAGCTTAGTAATATGCTTCTTCCAGATCAAGTTGTCATCAATGCGAACACCCAAAATTTTGGAGAGATCTACCTATTTAACCGAGCCCTGTTCATATGCTACATCAATTGTCAGTATGACTCTATTCGGTGTACAGAACTGGATGTAGTGAGTTTTTTCAAAATTAAGGGAAAGTCCATTTTCTGAGAACCGTTTAATAATTCTTTGAAAGACTCCTTAACAATATCTTCGGAATGGGATTTATTATGACACTCGTGTCATCTGCTAAAAGTAGTAGTGTCGCTTGCTGAACGTTAAGTGGGAGGTCATTCACATGGATAAGGAACAGCAGAGGACCTAAAATTGAACCCTGTAGGACTCCCTTTGTGATAACTCCCCTTTCACTAGAATTTACCACCCTCCCAACATTATTTGTGCTATCCAGCATAACTCCTTGCTTTCTGTTCATGAAGTATGATGCAAACCAGCCGTGTGTATAGCCTTCAATTCCATGTTTTTTTATTTAGAACACGACCGGTTTCAGGCTGTTATATGCTCATCTTCAGGTGTTATAAGTTCGTGTTGTGACCCCGAGAGCCGCGGTGGACAAGCACAAGGTACAGTGTTTTACAAGGGTCCTGTACTCATCCACCAAAGTACTCTGGGTCACAGCACAAACTTATAACACCTGAAGATGAGCGTATAACAGCCTGAAACCGGTCGTGTTCTAAATAAATGAACCTTACAACTGTAGCGGTATTTTCAGCCTTTGGTTTAATGCTCAGCTGCGGATGTTCCTCGGATAGGATTTTTTGAGTGATTTACGTTTCGACGACAGATATCGTCACATTCCAGTGGACTATGTAGCTAAAATACCGGTTATTTCATATATTAGTTGTCAACAAGGGTGCATCCCATAATTTAAGATGTTGATTATCAGACTGATGACCGTAGATGTTAAGTCCCATAGTGCTCAGAGCCATTTTTGTTGATTATCAGAATATATCTGGATCATACCAGTTAAACATGTATCTCATTTTGTGAGGTCTCCCCAAACTGACACAAATATTTAACATTGCAGGACCAGTTATTCAGGTTGAGGTGAGAGAAGCAAGAAGACTGCCGTGGGATTTCCAGGCACGTGGGGTATAGGCACGCTGTGTTAAATATCCATCTCTCGTCTTCGTGTTCATGTGACTTCTGCAGTGGTAACTGAGCAGTGGCAGTATATTTAGCTATATTGTATGCCGGGTGTCTTATAACACTGCATCACAAATTTCGAGAAGCCGTCCACGAAATTGCGGGTAGCCAAGAACTAATTGGGAAGCAGGTGCGAGCAGTGTTCATGCAGGGAATCAAAGATAAGAGGATTATAACGGTGGTGAGAGCAAGAGGAGAGAATTTATAGAACAACCAGTGGATCCAACATTAACAAAAGAAGCTTCCGTCTCCTCTTGTAAAGAAAAGTTCGTTGAATCCAGTCGCACCAGAGATTGTTCTTTTCGGCGTAAGAGAGGAGCCACCATGCAGCCGAGTATTAGAAGAGCAGAGAAATGGACACACCATCCTCACCGCCGACAAAGATAGAGGAAACATGCGCTGTGGCCATCACAAGGAAATTGAAAAGATCCGAACGATGGTGTGTCGACGATGCGATCTTCAAGGGCACCCAGGGCGGTGTGATAAGGCGAGACCCCTGATATGTTACGTATGTAAAGATCGAGAACATCTAGCCCTATAACGCAATTCCGACGCTAGACTAGGAAATTACAAGACTCAGGGACCTGGAAACGAAGGAATGGAAAAGTTGTATGCCGTACACTGCGAGAATGATTTCGCAAATATATGTCGCATTGGGTAATACAGTGGACAGACAGTAGCGCCGACGAATGAATAAAACTTGAAGGGATCACTAAAGAAGTAATAGAGACATCAGAAGCCGCGATATTAACGAGAGGGTAGATGACAATGTGTATGCAGAACACCAGATTCATATAGTGGAGGACGAGTTAGATGTCCCGCACTGAGGAATTTGAGGGAGGGCCTTCTGTGAGGGTTTAAGAGTAATCACAGGTTACGTATCGTAGGTGGTGTGAGTCAGTGAAAGGTTGTTACGGCTATGGATGGAACGGGAGTCAAACCGTCGTATGTAGCAGACTGAGGGAGAACCGCGACGAAAGAGACGGGTTGTAAGGCAAATGTGACACCAGAAGTATCAGTAGGAATGCAGATAGGACTGGACTTAGAGCCGAGAAAGGAGAGCGACCTCCAGAGTGAAAAACCAAAATAAATGAAAAACAATAAGACGCCGCATCTACGGGAAACAAGGACCAAAGGCGTGAAGCAAACGCATGGGAAAGGGGTCTGTATGACGTTGTATGAATAAGTCCACTGGAAGAAAAGATTTTAATCCTTGAAGTGCAGAACATAGTTCTCACTGGAGAAGCAGCTGTGGTACATGAGTATGTATTTGCCTACAGACTTGGTGACAGCTAAAAAGGATCTTAGCAATACTTTTTGTTATTTACCGAAAAAATATTTGCTTTGAGCCTGTTATTTTAATGTTTTTTGGAAAAGAAATGGATTAGCTGTTTTGTTTAAATGAAAATTGAGATTTGTCAGCTTATCACCGTAGACGTATTAGTTTAATCATTGTGATTCCCATTTTTCTGAAAAAAAGAAAATAGCTTAAGTTTACTATACTCTATGGTTTAACTAGCTAGTTTTTATAGGAAATTTATAATACTTGAATATCACAGTTGCTGTATACCCGGAGATCTAAAGGCAAAAAGTTGGGGAACTCGAAGATTCCCTTCTGCTCAGCACTGTTATTGCTGTTAAACTCAGTATATGTCGGTAACTTAACCTTCTGTTACTCAAGATTTGCGCTAGAGAAACCGGAGACCGCATTGACAAGTGCAATGTAGCAATGTGGCGCACTCCAGTGAAATTGGTTGCTGGCTTCCGACTGAGAAAATGCTTTACTATCTAAAGACAGTTTCCTTGAAACTGGATCTAGTTCGTTGGACATGAACTGTGCTCAGGCTCGGTCTTAGTTGGAGTTAACTGTCTACAAGTGTATGTGTAAATATTTGCACACTCCAGCAGTCTTCAGGTAAATTATTAGTTTTTTCACCTTTTTAACACTAGTTCTTCATTTCAATGTTTTAGTACCATTTATTTTTCTCTCTTCTTACACAAACCTCCCCCGTAGCGTTTAAATGAACTTCTAGCCATAAAGAATTCAGTAATTTCTGCTGTGAGAGATAAAGTCAAAGAATAATTCCTCGTGCCACAGAGTTTGTACGTTGTTCCTCGCAATCGATAATACACTCCTGGAAATGGAAAAAAGAACACATTGACACCGGTGTGTCAGACCCACCATACTTGCTCCGGACACTGCGAGAGGGCTGTACAAGCAATGATCACACGCACGGCACAGCGGACACACCAGGAACCGCGGTGTTGGCCGTCGAATGGCGCTAGCTGCGCAGCATTTGTGCACCGCCGCCGTCAGTGTCAGCCAGTTTGCCGTGGCATACGGAGCTCCATCGCAGTCTTTAACACTGGTAGCATGCCGCGACAGCGTGGACGTGAACCGTATGTGCAGTTGACGGACTTTGAGCGAGGGCGTATAGTGGGCATGCGGGAGGCCGGGTGGACGTACCGCCGAATTGCTCAACACGTGGGGCGTGAGGTCTCCACAGTACATCGATGTTGTCGCCAGTGGTCGGCGGAGGGTGCACGTGCCCGTCGACCTGGGACCGGACCGCAGCGACGCACGGATGCACCCCAAGACCGTAGGATCCTACGCAGTGCCGTAGGGGACCGCACCACCACTTCCCAGCAAATTAGGGACACTGTTGCTCCTGGGGTATCGGCGAGGACCATTCGCAGCCGTCTCCATGAAGCTGGGCTACGGTCCCGCGCACCGTTAGGCCGTCTTCCGCTCACGCCCCAACATCGTGCAGCCCGCCTCCAGTGGTGTCGCGACAGGCGTGAATGGAGGGACAAATGGAGACGTGTCGTCTTCAGCGATGAGAGTCGCTTCTGCCTTGGTGCCAATGATGGTAGTATGCGTGTTTGGCGCCGTGCAGGTGAGCGCCACAATCAGGACTGCATACGACCGAGGCACACAGGGCAAACACCCGGCATCATGGTGTGGGGAGCGATCTCCTACACTGGCCGTACACCACTGGTGATCGTCGAGGGGACACTGAATAGTGCACGGTACATCCAAACCGTCATCGAACCCATCGTTCTACCATTCCTAGACCGGCAAGGGAACTTGCTGTTCCAACAGGACAATGCACGTCCGCATGTATCCCGTGCCACCCAACGTGCTCTAGAAGGTGTAAGTCAACTACCCTGGCCAGCAAGATCTCCGGATCTGTCCCCCATTGAGCATGTTTGGGATTGGTTGAAGCGTCGTCTCACGCGGTCTGCACGTCCAGCACGAACGCTGGTCCAACTGAGGCGCCAGGTGGAAAAGGCATGGCAAGCCGTTCCACAGGACTACATCCAGCATCTCTACGATCGTCTCCATGGGAGAATAGCAGCCTGCATTGCTGCGAAAGGTGGATATACACTGTACTAGTGCCGACATTCTGCATGCTCTGTTGCCTGTGTCTATGTGCCTGTGGTTCTGTCAGTGTGATCATGTGATGTATCTGACCCCAGGAATGTGTCAATAAAGTTTCCCCTTCCTGGGACAACGAATTCAGGGTGTTCTTATTTCAATTTCCAGGAGTGTATTTGGTTGAAGTTTAAATCAGTTTCATTTTTCAAACGATGATACAACCAGGCAGGAATTATTTCTGTTTATTACTGCGCAATAAGCACTGGACATTGAACTACGGATCACCTTTTCAATTGAACATTCCATGATAAAATGTACAAATACGTGACAATCACACAGCTAACCGTCAATTACGCAACATATGTGAGCTGTTGCAATGCCCTTCGTGGGAACAAAATTTTCTTTTTCTTTTAAAACAACTTTTGGGACCTCTCAGGACTGTTTAGGGACAATCAAGGCTCATAACGTTTTATCATAATGCAGCACAATGTACAGCAGTAGTGAAAACGGTTATGATATTTTAGAGGAGGTAACATGTAGTGAGGGGCTATTTATTTTGCAAAGGTTCACTGGACTAGTTGTTCATCTAATAATGGAACAGCTGGTCTGCCATGGGATGATTAACTGATAGTTTTCCCATTTGTGCAAGTCTCGAAGGAAAGCGTGAAAAACACCGAGAGAGACCCGCTACCCTTGTGCTTGGGCTTCTCTTCAGATACTAAATTTAGTGAGTTAATGAAATCCATTGAGTAAAAACTATAGTTACGAAAGCCACATAGTTTGTTGAACAGGCTGAATAGCTAAAAACTTTTACTTTTGCGTTGTTGCAAGCACAGAGTAAAATATAACTAACCCAGAATGTGATTTTGTTCCATTGTCACCTTTGAGTAAATATTAACAATTTCTCATCTATCCTGCATACTGTTAGATTAGATGTCATTATTTTATACAATCGGCAAAACGGTTAATCGGTGTTTGGAGGTGAAGTCTCCTATAGGGAGATGTCAGATTGGTTCGGAAGTAGACGTGAGGTTCTAAGAGGCGGTAGAACCGAGGTCTTTCTTGGCAGAGAAACAAGTGTGGATGGAACAGGAATTGGGATTGATCCTGAGGAATTGGATCGCCCCATCACACTCAGAACAGTGTAGGTTCGGGTACATGGAAATAAGCTCCTGTAAGAAATTAGGTTACTCGACAAATCTCATGTACTTGTCTGTTTCAACATTCCGACTCGGAAAAATTCAGTTAGTGCATATTCAAGTAACAGTAAGTTATTCTGGTTCTTAAAATTGAGCTGGTGGCTTACAGAAACAAGAACTCTCAGCAGAAGACACACATCACCACCCCACTACTATAAATCACCTGCTGCAGCTACAAAAATGGTTCAAATGGCTCTGAGTACTATGGGACTTAACATCTGAGGTCATCAGTCCCTTAGAACTTAGAACTACTTAAACCTAACTAACCTAAGGACATCACACACATCCATGCCCAAGGCAGGATTCCAGCCTACGACCGTAGCAGTCGCGCGGTTCCGGACTGAACCGCTGCAGCTACCTCTAAGGATATAGACGGATGTATTTATAGCTTGTAAATACACGGAAATTTAATACTTTCTCTTAAATCGCAATGGTATAAAATTCTGATTTTTAAGAAGTAACCATTACTTTTATTTTATTCCCATCCAACTCTAAGACCGAATTTTTCTTTCTAATTAAACAAAAATGAAACTGTACTTTATTACATCAATAAGTCAAATTTATTACTAAATGAAGACTATTACAAAATTCTTCCCTAATAGCTAAAATAGTGGTAAATGTATGTACATTTTATTCATAACACATATTCTCCCTTCTAGTTATCTGTTGAAGAAACAGAATATTATTTGTACACATACATAGATACATACAACATAATATTATGCAGACCATTTCTTGCAGATCTTCTGTGTGAACGAAACGTTAACTAACCGAAATTTTTTGTATATAGTAAATCATAACTATATTTGACATCATACATCTTTCAATAATAGTTATCTCCTTTTCATTATTTATGAGCCCCTCTCACATCAAGAGAGGTACATTTTTAGCCATAGAAGAGGTTGAAGTACTAAAATTCGATATGTTCCATTACAACCAAGTCGACACACTCTAGTATGTGGAATTCTTAAAATGGTTTGGGCCTATTTTCGGTTCTTCTTCTTCAATAACAAAGACTTTGGATGTGAGTGCAACAGTACTTGTTCTCCAATATTAAACCATTCCACCCACTTTCTTCTCCCTCCATGAAACTGCTTGTGTGTTTTGGCTTTCTCGGTTAAATTAATCAGAGCGTTCCTTACCTATCCCTCTCTCTGAGGAATTTCCACTGTCACATTAGGGATTTTATCTACCCCCTCTAATTGCATTCTTCTCGTCGAAACATCAACTCTGATGGGATAAAATTACTGTTCGTACTGGGTAGATGGTTCATGATTTCTTCAAATTTTTCCAGGTAATTGATACACATGGTTTGTCTGGCGTGACAATATATACGCCTAAATCTAATAACTCCCTACAAATCCGTTCCATGGGATTGCCTTCCAGCTGGAGATAAGTATCTGTCCAACATTAGCTCTGGCTAACGCATTCCTCGAAGCAAAGTAGGTACAACTGGACGTATTAGCTGACAGTACTGTATGTGAATTATCTATATGTGGCATGAAGTTGTCAATAAAACTACTTGAAAATTGGGGCACAGCTTGTTGTCTGTAACGGATACACTATTAGACACCTCGTGAAGATCTAAAAAAAGCCACTATATACTAGCAGCGTCCTCTGTCTCTGTGCACTGGCCCACAAATGCCCACACAATGCCCAGGGCCACTGCTGAATGCGTTGGACCCATATTGCGTCGATTGTTTGGCTTCGCCCTTTGGCAGATTGGTCAATAGTGAATTTCTTTTGACATTTTACGCCCGATGTCCAGAAGTTAACGTATGAACTTGTCTTGTCCGCGCACTTAAGAACTCCAAAATGAACCCTTGCATGTTGCATATACCAGATAACTCTCTTTTCATAAACAGTCGCAATGTAAACGCATCAATTCTTCACTCTTCCTATGGAAGGAAAGTTGATCTACGTTCTGCCGGGCCTTTCACCATCAGTCGTCTTGTCCTTGCAATTTAGGCATACTACGTAACCATTCCAAGTAGTATCTTCGATTAAGTTGGTCTTGCACTAACAAAATAAGAACATCTCCTGTCTGTTTATCGATAACTGTTACCTGAATGAAACCATATGGCAGTCGGAATCGCCATTATATTCTCTTTGCCACTAGTATTCATAGTCTTAAAGCTATTTTCCTGTAGAGTCAGTGTCCGTCTTGCAAACTGGGGTGGGAATAGCTTACAAGTTCATTTGAAACAGACACAGTCCCAAGATGATCGAAGACAAATCTGTCATCAAACCAAACCCAACTGACATATCAGGATGATATAATAATTTTGAATTCGCTAATGACTTGCTTTGTTTCCTTGCAGACTACTTGACATTCATTAAGCCACTGCCATTCCACTTTTTTGTGCAGCAGATTCAACAATGCTTCAGACTTATAAGACTGATCCTGATGGAATCAGCGAAAAAAGGAAGTGAGAACGAAAAATCCTTAGAGTAGGCTCATAATGTCAGAAAGTTCTTGATTGTACTTATCTTCTCCGAATCACGTAAAGTTCCTTTAGAATTAATTAACTGGCATAAAAACTTGATTTTCAGCAACGCAAAACTTAATTTCTGCAAGTTAACTCTTGTCCAGCCTCTCTAAAAGCTTCAAACAGATGAGCTAATATCATCGGATATTCCCCTCCCCCCTCAAATAGATGCAGATATTAGCAGATCATCTACAAGTAGTGTCAGTTGACTCCTCAAGGCAGGTCCGAACACTTGATCCGGGGCTGGGATAAAAAGTCAAGCATTAGTATTAAGTCCGAACAGGAGCATCTTGAATTGCTAACTTCATCTGGCATATATGTATATGATATACTTCCTTGAAGCTTGTCCATGGCCGAATTGCTGTTTCGAGACTTCAAGGTTGCATCTTTCTCAAAGACTTTACAACATTTGTTAGTCAGGTTGGCTAATTGCCTTTTATGATCCTGTGTAAGATTCTCAGGTTCCTCTAATTTATTTTTCTTCGAAGGCCTTTGACTTCCGACAAGCATCAATTTTATGCATGCCCCTCAGGAATTTCTAATATTTTACGCTCCTTTCACAACTGGTCTAGCTGGACTTCAGCATCATTCACCTTCCACTAAAACATCCTGCAGAGAAGTTGATTCTTCCATCCTTCTAGCATACATTATCCAGCCCCATAATGCAATGTCAGAGTCATCTATTGATTACTACAGACATGAACGGAATCACTACTTTTTCTAGTTGTAATTTCAGCATAATTTGAATGGGCACGCTTTGAGATTTGCTGACAACAGCTATACCTGTCCTACAACTGTTTAGAGAAAAAGTAGGCACTTCCTTTCTTTGAGACAGTCTTTCAAAGAACCTGGAACAGATAGCATTTACAAGAGTCCCAGTCTCCAGAACTATGGTAACTGGAAGTCTTCTAGTACCTGCCCTTACTGCTGATATCGGTACTGTTGGATAATCCCCGTCACACTTATTTGTATCTGCACAGAAGCCCTTTACAATGCTACTCAATCATTATATCTGAAGAAATTAAACTTGTGTACAGAGAACCTGAAAGCCTTTTCAGCAGCTCCACTGAGGCAAGAGCTTAGTTTAATGGGTGGGGGCCTGATTGGGGAGCACTTTCATCAGTTTTTTCTGTGGTTGCTCCCAGCCAGCCTGACTCAATCATCTGTTGCTGTTGCTTAACTGTGTGGTTTGTTTGATGTCACTGATGGTTCCGAGTCGGATTTGCAAGATTATTACTGGATTAGAGCTCTAGTCAAGCTTATTTTGTTTGTTACTCTTAGGCCTAAAACCTGAACCACTGTCATTTCATCGATGCCTCCACTGTTCGTAATTAGTCTTTGTGTGTTATTGGTTCATCCCAATAACGAGTCTTATTCATGTACAAGGTCCGGCAGAAAAACCTCCCCTTTAAGGAAAGCTAATAAAAACAAAACCAAATAAGGTAGAACAATTTTATTTATACTAAATAAAAGTACATATTATGCCATTTTAGAAAATACTCTTATGGTCTTACATTTTAAATAAAACATCCCTTAAATGGCTTTTTGCACTGTCGACACACTGTTTGAGTCTTTCCCTGAAGTTATTCAATACTCTTTGAGTCATTTCAGGTGGAATAGCTTCAACCTCTTGTGTAATTGCTTCTTTCAGGGCTCGTAAAGATTGTGGACGTTGTTCATAAACTTTTGCTTTTAAATAGCCCCAAAGAAAGAAATCACAGGGCTTTAAGTCCGGCGATCGTGGGGGCCAGCCAATGTCTCCACGCAACGAGATCACATGTCCAGGAAACATTTCCTTCACCAATGCCAGTGACTGCCGCGCTGTGTGGGCTGTAGCACCATCTTGCTGGAACCACACGTTCTCTATTTCACCAAAAAGCTCCCTTAGTTGCGGTTGGAGAAAGTCGCGGAGCATGGCACAATAGCATTCACTGTTGACGGTTAAATTCCTGTCATTTTCTTCGAAAAAGTAAGGACCGATCACTCCGGAATTGTAAACAGCACACCATACTGTTACTTTAGGGCTATGAAGTGGTCGTTGATGAAGTTCTTGGGCATTGTGTTCACACCAGTACCTGCAATTTTGGCTGTTCACTGTTCCGGCAAGGTGAAAGTGTGCTTCATCAGAAAAAATCACAATATCGTTGGGACGAATGTTCCGAAGAAGGTCTTGGCACAAACTTACACGGACACCACAGTCTCGTTCACTCAGTTCCTGCGTAGTTACAGTTTTGTAAGGATGCATTTTAAGATCTCGATGCAAGATTCTTCTCACACTTCGATCAGATATCCGTAATGCTGCCGCATGCTTTTTAGCGGATCGTCGAGGAGATTGTTGAACTGAAGCTCTAACTGCATCAACATTTCCGGGGCCTGTTGCAATCCGTGGTCGTCCAGGTGGTTTCCTTTTAATGCGGAACCTGTCTCACGAAAGTTAGCAACCCAAGAATAAATTGTTTTCTTATCGGGAACAGGGTCCCGTCGTCCGAGCGCAAAGCGAACGCGAAAAGCACGTTGAGTATTAATAGGCGATTCGCCATTTTGAATAAAATCTTCCACAACGAAGGCACGATGTTCACCAGACCACGCCATGGCGTACACTGAAAACGGTACGTAGGCAGCTACTTAACGACGCGCCCCCCACCACTCTGCTCCTTCTACTGTCCGCTGCACGTTACTTTGTAATCGGGGAGTTTTTTATGCCGGACCCTATCTGCGCAGATTTCCATTCTTGTACGAAATTACTTTCGGATTAGAAACCTACTTCCTCAGTCATTCTTAAATCCCACGTTATCAGTACTTTGAGAGGAAAGAAATACTTTGAAATTACTCATACAGTCTGCATGTATCGATTATATCTGTCACCCAGTGCGGTGAATCCCCTTGAGAATATCCGGCCACGTAGTTAATCTTCGGCGCCTCTCCCATGCTCGGGGTAAAACTTTACGACATCCTCTTATAACTGTCACCGGATTAACAGTCTTCTTCTCTTCTGAGAGAGGCTGAAATTATGTTTCAGCAATTTCTATTCCATCGGCCTCTTAGTATATAAGTTAGTTGGCGACAGAATACCACTGGCAGACTCAGAACTTTTTACGGAAAAAATCTAATATGTCTGCCAGTTGATTCTATTTGATACTGTGCTTGAGGTCTGTTGTGTATGTTCGCTCCACCTCTCTAATTTAGCATTCTGCATTGCCCCTCGGACCTCTTTTATTTCCAAAGAAAAACGTTTGAGTGACATACCTATTTGTGTCTTCCACTGTACGAAGTCTGATCCAGTGTGCTCCTTAACTTCCCTTAACTCACCTTTATACTCTCAGTGGAAGGTGTATTACGCACAGACAAATTAGGAACAGTTTCCTGTATGTTTCTCTCAACATATGTGGAAACTTATCTCTCCTGTATTCGAGTCCACTTTTCGAGTTCATCGGAATGTTGTTCTGTATGCTGTAGTGCTACATGGACTTCAGGCAAACGACATTTCTCATTACCTATTTAAGAAAAGGGAATATGCTCGTGAGAAAATAGTAAATTAGTATTAGATGGGCCCGCATCTCGTGGTCGTGCGGTAGCGTTCTCGCTTCCCACGCCCGGGTTCCCGGGTTCGATTCCCGGCGGGGTCAGGGATTTTCTCTGTCTCGTGATGGCTGGGTGTTGTGTGCTGTCCTTAGGTTAGTTAGGTTTAAGTAGTTCTAAGTTCTAGGGGACTTATGACCACAGCAGTTGAGTCCCATAGTGCTCAGAGCCATTTGAACCATTTTTTAGTATTAGATGGGGAATAAGTCGCGAAAAATATACTGTGCGCCGTCGTTTTGTTTCATCTTTGAACAGAGATGACGATAGGCGTGATGTTCGAGTAATCGGCAAGGTGTGACGGCGAGTAAACCTTTCTACCTGCTGTGGACGGGGTCGTTTATGTTTTAACGCCGTGGCTTGACTGCGTATTGACAGTCAAGGAGCAGACACCGTCTCCAAGAATGAAAACAGCAAAGACCAAAAGAAACTCTGAAATGAAATATTACTCACTTCCTGTCGAGTCTTGAAGGCGAATGTTGTATTTAATTTATATTCTATGTGCACCAAGCTACGAAGTACTTGTCATCTGTACACTCTCTAAAACAAATACAAGACTGTCAACGAGGAAATGTTGACCCCATTTCGTGGTTAGCGTAGATATCGTATTTGCCTCCTATGAATCACAGCTGCAAAGGAGAAGAGTTGAAATCTTTCCAGGGCTACACACGATTCAACGGAGATACTGCCTTGCAGGACCTTCACATAAGGGAGGTAATTAGCGGCGACCGACGTACTTCGAAGACAAATAAGACACATACTTCGGTTGAGACATGAGATGAGAGTGTTCTGACCCGTCCTCAAATACATAAAAAGGGGGTCAAAGAACATTTCAGTGTTCATCAAACTTGTTTGCAATTAGCTCTTCATAGCCCGATCAGATAATACTGAAGTCCTCATTTAAATGAGCAACCGTATATCCCAACTTACTTTGACGTGTGCACGTCTCCTGGACTTTTGCGAATCCCGTTCTAAACACTTGGTAGTTCCTCTCGCACTTGCCACAGTTGCGCTGTTACATTCGATATCCACTATTACTTTAGAGCTATGTCGGAAACCTGTGAATTAATAGATTGCAAATCTTGTTCAGTGACAACGCTTTGAACAGGGCTGAAACATGCGCCACAGTCGTAGGAATTCCACATTACTTAAACTCTATCGTGGAGACAGTGGTACTCAAAAGTTTTAGCTGATTTTAGATCTCAGCTAGTGTACTGTGCCCTGAGACAAGGATGCTGCCCCTACTTACACAGCCGGCCGAAGTGTCCGTGCGGTTAAAGGCGCTGCAGTCTGGAACCGCAAGACCGCTACGGTCGCAGGTTCGAATCCTGCCTCGGGCATGGATGTTTGTGATGTCCTTAGGTTAGTTAGGTTTAACTAGTTCTAAGTTCTAGGGGACTAATGACCTCAGAAGTTGAGTCCCATAGTGCTCAGAGCCATTTTGAACCTACTTGCACAGAACCGTCAGTAGTCGCATGAATATTTGACTGCTGTTCACGATGCATTTTGTTATACTGTTTAAAGGACTTAACCGTAATCTAAAAGTCAAGGATTCCCGTTAATGTTCCCTCCACTAATACCACTATCTTAAGAACACACACAGTAATCAATGCACTGCACTGCACATAAATGTTCCAGTGCACTTTATCACATATTACTACGCTAACTACCAATAAAGGCATAAACAGTATCTAATTCCTAATAAAGTGCAAAACATACTTGAATTTTCTCATTTTGAGAGCACTGAAGGAGCGGCCTAGTTTACTTGCTAAAAAATATTCAACAGCCTAGATCGCACCAAATGTATCTTCATCTAAGACAAGCGGCTTGTACAGACTTCGCCATCAACTAGGTCTTGACAGTCTTTTTGTTGTGACACGTGTTCGTCTTAAATTGAACCACACGTCAAGTTGTCAAGTGGATAAAACTCAGCACATCTAAAAGGATTGCCATAGTTGAAATATTTCAAAACATAAAGCATGTTGTAATATATATATATATATATATATATATATATATATATATATATATATATATATATATATATCGCTCACAGATGCCTGTTATATCAATGCCTGTTACGTCTCAAAAACACAGGACACAGTAACACATCTGTTTACATAAACTGAACATATATTTTTTAAAGATGTAGGTTGAAGGGACTGGTTCAGGTGAACTACAGAAAAAGAACACTGTCTGTGATTGCCTGTTTGTAAATTCCATATCTCTTGAAATTCATATATCATGGACTGGCTGATCATTTCTCTCCATGAGATCCAGTTCCACTGCAAAGTATGCAATAAAGTTAACATGTGATTACATGCAACACACATTACCGGCTACACATCCCTACAAAACTTCTACTCCTTCTAGCCAGAAGGTCTTGTCACTTCGTCGCCAATAAAACAGATGGTGGCAATGTTTCCTATTATTTACAGAAAAAGTATTTGCTTCAAATGTGTAACTCGAAGGCTTGCGAGGTGCCGGGGTGGAGAAGAGTTTGTACCTCTTTAATTCAGACGAATCCTGCATGAGAACGAGACATGCACTGGACCCCCTCCTTATATAACAGATAATTAATTATGCGCACAATGGTAACAGAAGGAAATGATGGTGGACCCTGCTAGTTGGTAAAATAAGGAGTGCACACTCACAATAATTTAATAAAAATCGTAATCTACTCAAAAAAAGTGAACTTTATCATAATAAACAACAGGAAATGGGATTCTGCCTATATCTACGAAATGATATGCGGATTAAATATCACAATGAGATTTATTATATATCAGAACATGAATGCACATGATTGTTGACACACACAGTAGGTTAAAGAATAGGGTATACTGAAATATTATGAGAATAAGAGTTGGCTCGAGAATAAGGGGCTCTTACTCTCTGTGATGCAGTAGATTGACGATAATGACTTGAGCTCCTAATGAATCAAATATTAATCTCCCAACTATACAGGGTGTTACAAAAAGGTACGGCTAAACTTTCAGGAAACATTCCTCAAACAGAAAGAAAGAAAATATGTTATGTGGACATGTGCCCGGAAACGCTTACTTTCCATGTTAGAGCTCATTTGATTACTTCTCTTCAAACCATATTAATCATGGAATGGAAACACACAGCAACAGAACGTACCAGCGTGACTTCAAACACTTTGTTACAGAAAATGTTCAAAATGTCCTCCGTTAGCGAGGACACATGCATTCACCCTCCGTCGCATGGAATCCCTGATGCGCTGATGCAGCCCTGGAGAATGGTGTATTGTATCACAGCCGTCCACAATACGAGCACGAAGAGTCTCTACATTTGGTACCGGGGTTGCATGGACAAGAGCTTTCAAATGCCCCCATAAACGAAAGTCAAGAGGGTTGAAGTCAGGAGAGCGTGGAGGCCATGGAATTGGTCCACCTCTGCCAAACCATCGGTCACCGAATCTGTTGTTGAGAAGCGTACGAGCACTTCGACTGAAATGTGCAGTGCCCTGCAAACAATAGGTGAAACTCGACAGACGGCAGTCGTTCCGCCAGGCGCTTAAGACTGTTGTACGAACCCCTCATAATTCAGGGAAGTGCAGCCTCCAACCGGAAACGCAGTGTGCTGCGTCCTCCGATGCTCGCCTCGCATAGGCCACCCAGGGAAGTAAAACAACATGTTTAGGAATCAAGTGAAAATCTTTTTTGAGCTCTCAGTACAAATACTCTCACAACAATAACCTTATTCAGTCTGTTACTACCGTGCAATGACATAGAAAATTAATAAAATTGGTGGAAATGAGAGGCGACATGCAAAAGAGGGCATGGAACCTCTCACGCTCTTTGCAAGAAAATAGAACACTAAAAGGCTGATTTCGTTTAACTCAAAATTTAAATGTTGCTTAACAACCTGCAAGCAAGAGTTAAGTTAATGTGAGTACTACTTACCGGACCCAAAGAAATGAGCGTAGGTTATCTTAACTCTTGAGTTTAAGTAACCCATTGTACAGAAAATTTGTAATACCTAAATATCACAGTAACTGTAGATTCGTAAGAGTGAAAGCAAAAACTCGTGGAATTCGAAGATTGCCTTCTACTCAGCGCCATCGTTGCTGTAAATTCCTGTAGATTACTGTAGCTTAAGCTCTTGTTATTCAAAATTTGTGCTAGACAAACCGTAGCCCACGTAGGTAGCTGCAATGCAGTGCCGTCCAGTGTATATTGAATGCTGGCTTCCAACCGAACTATTTAAAGACAATTCCGTTGAAAAGGGATATAACTAGTTGGCACTGGACCTTGCGCAAGCAGTCTTCGTTGGAGCCGACTGTCTACTAGTATACGTATAGCTTCTTACACACTCCAGCAATCTTCAAGAAAATTGTAAGTTTTCTCACCTTTTAAACGAAGTTGGTTTCTTGAATCTTCTAGTATTATCGAAGAAATTAACCTTCTTTTTTACTACACAGACTTACGCCATACCGTTTAAATAAACTTCTAACCATAAAGAATTCAGTAATATCTCCATGTTCTGCGCGCGTGGGGTTGATCTGTTTTTCTGTTATTCTGCGCAACAGATTAATCTGATATGTACCCTTTACCCTGTGGCTCCTGGAAGATGCAATTTCCACCCCCACACTACTACAGAAGTCAGACAGACGCTCCTAGCGTTCTATAGAGAAATGCCTGAAAAACTTTCAGCAATAAATATCTTCTGGAGTCGTCCGCTGTAAGGAAATTACACAAAAATTCACAAAATTTCTTACATAACTAGTGGGATACTTGGGTACTGGAGTTGTGCTAGTTTGTGTAGGAAAAACATGAAACTAACGAAAGTTATTATTTATTTTGCAAAAATTCTGAGAAATCACAATGACACTTTTAGTTATGAATTGAACAAGTTTTATACTGGTTGTTTTCGGAATGTGCAGTTACCTTTCAAGGATAGGATTCGCTAATGAAATTTCAATACGAAGTGTAAGATGCTTGTTGCCTTGGCAGAATGGCTGAGAGGCGCGCCTACTCAACTTGAATAATTATCCTTTCGAATGTTGCTAGGTACGGTCGAGGCTGTTGCGTGTGAAATGCAGCGAAGTGTAGTGTTGTGGAGGAAATATGGTGCTCGCAATAGCTGTAGCGCACAATACCATAAGCTGCGATGACTGCTGTCTGCGCCGCTCGCTGCTGACAAATAAGATAACTCTCATTCTATCTGGATTGACTTTCGCCAATCAAAGTCTCTTTATGCCTTGATGAAGTCAAGGATTCCTATTCGCCCCTAGTTTAACTATTGGCGTGGTACACCGGTCAGATAACCAGTCCACCGCAATGCCACTCAAAATTCGCTCGCAGGCTTTTAAGTATAACTCTGCCCATTTACACAGCACAATAAGTGTTTCGGCCAACTCAGTGAACAACGCTCAATCGCAAGGACTCAATATAGAGTCGCCCTTTGATTCACTCTCGACAGAGGTGCTCTCACAGTGAAGTACTGACAAGGGAACCTCCCCATCGCACCCCCCTCAGATTTACTCATAAGTTGGCTCAGTGGATAGGCCTTGAAAAACTGAACACAGATCAATCGACAAAACAGGAAGAAGTTGTGTGGAACTACGAAAGAATAAGCAAAATATACAAACTGAGTAGTCCATGGGGATCATAAGCAACATCAAGGCTAAGGTCAGCTCCGGAGCGCCGTGGTCACGTGGTTAGCGTGAGCAGCTGCGGCAAGAGAGGTCCTTGGTTCAAGTTTCCCACCGCGTGAAAATTTTAATTTTTTTATTTTCGGTTTATGTGACAAACTCTTATGTTTTCATCACTTTTTTGGGAGTGATTATCACATCCACAAGAGAACCTAAATCGGGCAAAGTAGAAGAATCTTTTTACCCATTCGCCAAGTGTACAAGTTAGGTGGGTGGACAACATATTCCTGTCATGTGACGCACACGCCGTCACCAGTGTCGTATTGAATATATCAGACGTGTTTTCCTGTGGAGGAATCGGTTGATCTATGACCTTGCGATCAAATGTTTTCGGTTCCCATTGGAGAGGCACGTCCTTTCGTCTACTAATGGCACGGTTTTGCGGTGCGGTCGCAAAACACAGACACTAAACTTATTACAGGGAACAGAGACGTCAATGCTCGAACTGACAGATCATAACTTTGCGAAATAAAAAACGTAAACTTTTCACTCGAGGTGGGATTTGAACCAAGGACTTCTCGTTCCGCAGCTGCTCACGCTAACTACGGGACCACGGCGCTTCTGTGCTAACATTAGCCTTCGTGTTGCCTGTCTTGCGTATGGACTACTCAGTTTGTATATTTTGCTTATTTTTTCATAGTTACACACAACTTCTTCCTGTTTTCTCGATTTATCTGTGTTCAGTTTTTCAAGGCCTATCCACTGTGCCAACTTATAATTAAATCTGAGGGGGGTGCCAATGGGGAGGTTCCCTTGTGAGGAGAGACTTATTCCTCGCTCTTTCGAGTACACGTACGAGCGCGCACGCTCTCGTTACGTGTTCTCGCTCCAAGAGCGACAACGGAGTCGCCTCTCCATGCCAGCCGTGAAGGGGTATATCTTTCGGTCTCTTCCATTATTCCTTCAGCTCAAGGTGTCAGAAATATCGTCTGCCAATCAACATTGCTCTTCTAAAACGGGAGAATGGCGTTTTGTTTAAGGTGAGCAACCCAGAAACCTGGAACATTGGCGTGCTATGTGTAAAGAATGCGTACGCTGGCCGCTCCCACACAATGTGGTGGAATTTGCTTTTAAGCCGAACACGGGGTCGTTCCCCCTTTCCACTCGGGTCCACGCTGTCCGCTACACGGGCGGTCACCGACCGACATGGGCTGCGTCGTCCTATGAAGGGCCTGGCGTCCCGTTGTGCTGCCTCTCTCCCGCACTAATACCTTTTGTGACCGTCGTGTCTGGAATGTACGTTTGCACGCCAGCCTCGAGTATTTCAACCACGATGCGCTCAATTGTCAATTGCATATCTTTTACATGAATTCGTACAACATTGACTTTATCTTATCGAGTCTGGGTTCGAATGAAGCGTCTTGATGTGCGAAACATGATTGTGAGGGCGGAACATGTAAGCAATGAAGGTCAGGAGACCACGACGTCTTACAATGTGAGAGGTAAATTCAAAGAATAAATCCGTGTGTACCACCGTTTATACATTGTTCCTTGGAGATGACAGCATTCAGCTGATGTTTTAAATCAATTTCATTTTCATTGTTACTTCTGCACTAAGTGCTGGCTATTACAATATAATAA
Source organism: Schistocerca americana (assembly GCF_021461395.2). Classification (NCBI taxonomy): domain Eukaryota; kingdom Metazoa; phylum Arthropoda; class Insecta; order Orthoptera; family Acrididae; genus Schistocerca; species Schistocerca americana. The sequence continues at coordinate 397,968,911 of NC_060125.1, read as the reverse complement.
CGTTTCCCACTAAACATTTCATAATGACGTGAACAAATACGTGCTAAACGCACAACTAATCGTCAATTACACTTCACAGTTGAATTATTACACCATGCAGAGGGGAGCTTGCATCGTGAGTATTCTGTATACTACATAAGAAGACTTTATGGTGAAATGTCCCAAGGTGAAGACAAAAGCAAATCCTAACATAGCAGAGCGTGAGGAACACTGCATTCATACCATAGCTTCAGTGGACCAAGAGACATCAGATGACCGACAGCCTACAACGGATGCCGTGTCAGTGTTATCTTCAGTTAAGCTCTTACACTAAGGAGGATTTTTAGAAGCTTGCCGGTACGTACCTCTCGACTAGAGTTATTGGTTTCCATCATACGTCTGTCTGCTTGTACCCATGTCTGACGTCGCTTTCATTATGGCGAGTACTTGAACGTAATGGTTAGAATAGAAGAATAGAATCTGGCACTTTCTTGGTTTCTGGTCTGTAGTGTCATGCATTACTAAATGAATCCATTGTTTAACAATGCTATATGCCGGGATGGCCATTTGTTCTGGTAACTGAATGGACATTCTAGTAAGCCACATCTGCGTTTTTATAAACCAGTATCTGTACGCTTCTGCATGTTCACTAGAAACAGGTGAGGAAGCTGTAAAAAATAGACCAGTAAGCCGACCCAGAGTCTTACTTCTCTGTCATCATCGTATCAACCACCTTACCTTAAGATCCAAGTCTTTCTGTACCGCCTATAAACACAGAGACCTGAAAAATATCAGCTTGACCCCGTCGCCGTTTCACTCCAGTTTGATTTGATTCGTGGCAGGTGCTCCTCCCCGTTCTTAAAGCGGCGCTTTAAAACGCATGGCTAACGATGCAGGTACATACCAGTCTTCCTACCAAGGTAAGATTCTTGTCTGTACCAGGAATTCCGGGATTTCCGCATGCCACTTACACTTGGCCAGGTACAGACGCGGGTAAATAAAACCGTGCGCTAACAGAACACGTACATTTCTTAACTGTAAGTTTGGTCAAAGATCTGTATTTTAGGACCTAAATATAGAAACATACGTTTTCGGTTACACTACTATTTGACTTATAAAGAAATGAAATCTCTTCATAATAGCTGTCACAGATGATACAGGCAGCACATCTTTCCTTTCTTCTACTTAACTCATTTTGCTGAATACTGAAACTTATCATTTACGCACGAAAATATACTAATACTTATAGATGTTGTTTAACATCCAAGTGAGATGTATGGAATGATACATAAAATACCAAACGAGTTGATGAGAAAAGTTACCAACAGACTTTTCATAACCATGCTGCAATAGTACCAGTACTTCAGGAAGTAACTCTTTTGAATAAAATTAAATGATATAAAGTGTTGAATATTTTGCCCTATAATTGTACATGACTGAATTAGTTTCCTATCTTAAGCTTCGTGTGTTTGTGTTGTAATACTGAACAACGCAAGTGGTCTAGTTACGAAGTTTGATAAAATGCATCGCCACACTAAGTTAAACTGTATACCTGTGTTGCAGTTAACTTCAACCAAATTAATTAGTAATCCTAGAGCTACAAACTGAAGAAAGTGTTCTGTGAAATTCCGTATTTTGCAGTGCAATGAACAGCGCTAGTGGGCGTGACGTTACAATAAGTGACTTACAATTACAACATATTACTAACAGAATAAAAATGCTAAATAAAATTGGATCTGAATTTTGAAAGTATGAATGACTAAAACATTTTCCTTAAAATGCCCTATGAATTTTCGTAAGTAAACACACTAACCGAATTCCACACACTGAATGATACACACAACTAGGCACTATACTTTAAGACCTAGACTTTCTGACAGTAAATGTAACTTAAACTCAATTTCACGTAAACTGAAACTGATATTAATTTGAACTGCAACATCTAACTGTAAATGTTCTTACTGTCATGACTGAGACGTAAAACTGATCATAACAAACTTTCATGACTTTTCTGTGACAACGGAAACTCAGTATTGTTCGAAGCGATGAACATAAAAATATAGTGCAGCAGTGAACCAACGAAAGGGAAAGAAAGTCTTGCATAATACAATGAAAGAACGTATAACAATTCTAGGCAGGTCATGCCTTAGCTTTAGTCTCTGAGTGATATGAGGCGACACACATTTTCAAACATCAGATTTTAGTGAAGAGACGGTGCAAGATATTGTATCTACTAAACAATTAAAGACTCTGTCATTCTGAAGCTATATTGTAATAATGTAACTCATTATTTCACTACTACAATCGTCTTTACAAAATTATTGTTAAAAGTGTCTCTGCCTTGAAATTAAGCATTCAACTGGACAAAGAGTGGTAAAGTCTGTACCTCTGACTGCCAACCATGTGAAAGATAGCCGGCCGCTAAGGCCGAGCGGTTCTAGGCTCTTCAGTCCAGAACCACGCGGCTGTTACGGTCGCAGGTCCGAATACTGCCTCGGCCATGGATGTGAGTGATGTCCTTAGGTTAGTTAGGTTTAAGTAGTTCTATGTCTAGGTGACTGATGACCTCAGATGTTAAGTCCCTTAGTGCTTAGAGCCATTGGAACCATGTGAAACATAACTTTACTTAATCGCGTCTTAATAATCGAACGAACTGACCCGGACCTACGAAGAAAAGTCCTTTTATGTCTTTCCGTTTTTCAAGAAAATCATAAATTGCGTACGGGTAAGCAAATCAGCAACAACACTACCAGAAATTCTTCACATTTCTCAAATTAATCTTTATCTAATCAAATTTCCAAACTTCAGAATCCTCTGTACCTTTATCTCTATGCACTGCAAGCCATTTTCAGATCGCCCAGTAATGTATCCAACAACTGACTCACTCACTTACTTCTCACAGAGAGTTACTGTCAACGACAATACTACTGACAGGCAAAGATCACAGTGCCTGTCCTGAGAACCTCCGTTTGTAACATATCGACCACTGATGACTACTGTTTGAAAAATATTCAGAATACAAATGTGAAGTGCGACACATCGAATGAAAAAACCGAGCTCACATCACATTCCTTGAACACCAAAAATAAACTCCAAACCCTACAATATACATTGACGAATGAAGCCAACTCTAACAAATGAATATTGTTGTGGCTCTCTTAAAATTATAAAAAGATCCTTCGCAATGCTTCATAAACATGTGTTAATGGTGCCTTATATACATACCTAAACTCTTGTAAAATCTGCATCATATGGCGGTGTCAGTTAGCCTCCACTGATAATCTTACCAGAGAAACAAGACTGACTTTCAGATTACGGGATCTTGCTTTTCATTGGTTATGGTTCTCAACATCAACTTTTCCTCTCTCGTGCTCTTCTTATAAACGCAATGCTAGTCAGTCACTCACTGCTGATCACAGAACGTGTACCTTTCGTCTTTAAACCAATAGTCGAAATTCTTAAAAATATACACTCCACATTTCCTTTATTATTTTCCTGTGCGACTCTATGTCTGAGTGGGTCATCAACATTTGTCTAGGCACCTAGAAGTGCGCTAGGCCGTGTTTTCTCAACTCTGTAGGTAACAATGTTCTCTCATCCATCCATAACTCTGTTCATAAATATTACCACCCTTGTCGAAAAGAGGACATATAAATATTCATGCCAAGAAGCTCAAAGTACTTATACTATTCTTTCTTCGATTTCCTTCCACATCTACACGTGCATGATTACTCTGCAATTCAAAGTCAAGTGCCTGAGCAGAGGGTTCATTGAACCACCTTCAAGCTACTTCTCTCATTCCACTCTCGGAAAGCGGGCGGGAAAAACGAACACAAATATTTCCGTGAGAACTCTCATTTCTCTTAATTTACTATGATGGACATTTGTCCCTATGTAGATGGATACCAACAAAACATTTTCCCCCTCTGAGGAAAACGATGGAGATAGAATTTTCATGAGAAGCGTCCACAAAAACACAGCGAAAAAACTTTTTTCTTTTAATGACTGCCACCCTAATTCGTATACCATATCCGTGGCTTTCTATCCTCTATTTCGAGATAATAAACAGTCAGCTGTCCTTCTTTAAGCTTTTTCGATGTCCTCCTTCAGTCCTATCTCATGAGGATCCGGCACCGCACACCAGTACTCCAGAAGAGGGCATACAAATGTAGTGTAAGCAATCTTTTTAGTACGCCTGTTACATTTTCCAAGTGCTCTGCCAATAAGTCACAAAGTTTGGTTGCTTTCCCCACAACGTTATCAATGTGACTGTCCCAGTTTAATTAATACGTAACTGTAAATCCTGAGTATTTACTTGAGTTTACGGCCTTTAGATATGTGTGAAATATGGTGTAACCGAAATTTAGCGGATTCCCTGTAGTACTCATGTGGACGACGTCACACTTCTCATTACTTAGAGCCAATTTTCACTTTTTGGACCATGCAGACGTCTTGTCTAAATTATTTTTCAGTTACTTTCGATCATCTGATGAGATTACAAGACGGTAAGTGACTCCATCAAATGGTTCAAATGGCTCTGAGCACTATGGGACTCAACTGCTGAGGTCATTAGTCCCCTAGAACTTAGAACTAGTTAAACGTAACTAACCTAAGGACATCACAAACATCCATGCCCGGGGCAGGATTCGAACCTGCGACCGTAGCGGTCTTGCATTCCAGACTGCAGCGCCTTTAACCGCACGGCCACTTCGGCCGGCGACTGCATCATCTGCAAAGTGTAAGAGGGCTGCTCAGGTTGTCTCATAAGTCGTTTACGTAGCTCATAGCAGCTGGGGACATCTAATCCTTCGTTGAGGGACTCCATATTTTAGCTGTGTTTTACTCTATAATTTTCGTTAGTTTTTAACGTGGTTTTCTGTCAGGAAATCAAGTATCCAATCACACTACTGAGACAATAATGCTTAGGCACACAATTTGGTTAGAAGTCGCTTATGAGGAACGATGTCAAAAACCTGCTGGAAATCTAAAAATGTAGATTGGACGTCCCCTGTTGATAGCACTCATTACTTTGAGAGAATAAATAGCTAGTTTCACAGGAACGATATTTTCTGAATGCACGTTGGCTATTTGTCAATAAATCGTTTTCTTCGAGATAATTCGTAATGTTTGAGAGCACTATATATTCCAAAGTCCCATTGCAATTCGACATTAGTGATATTGGTCTGTAATTCAGCATATTACTCTTATATCATCTGTTGGGTGTTGGTGGGACTAGTGCAACTTTCCCGTCGTTGGGTAAGGAGCTTTCTACGAGAGAACGATTGTATATGATTGCTAAGTGTGGAGCTATTGTGTCAGCATACTCTGAAAGGAACCTGACTGATATACGATCTCGACCAAGTGACCGTGACGTTATGTTTTGTAGCTGTTTCTCTACATCGAGAATATCTGCTTATAAATTACGCACGTAGGCAATGGTTCTTTTTCGAACTTTGGTGTATATAATTTGTCATTTTTAGTGAAGCAATTGCGGAAAAATCGATTTTAGTAACTCCGCTTTAGTGTCAGAATCACCAACAGCATCACAGTTCTCATCTCGAAGTGAAGGTATTGACTGCGTCTGGTATATTTTGCATACGAACTGAGTCCCTTTGGGTTTTCTGCCATATTTGAAGATAGCTTCCCTGTGGAAACAATTAAAAGCGTCTCTCATTGAAGTTTGTGTTAAATTTTGAGCTTACCTAAAACTTTGCCACTCCTCGGGAATTTAGGATCCTTTAAATCTGGCATGCTTTTCTCGTTGCTTTGCAACAGTGTTCTGAGTTGCACAGTGGAAGGAGTAGAGACTGTCTCTTAGGAAGGTGTCAAGCGAATTTATATGTGCTCTTTTATACAGATGTATCTTGTGTTTATTTTTGTTGGGTTTGGATGTTACGACATTCATTATAGCTTCAACAACCTTGTGGTCAATTATTACTCTATTATTTGATCAGGATTATTCGTTGCCAAGGGGTCAAATATGTTTTTGCAACCACATGAATTTTGATAGTTGTCCTGGGCTCACTGTTCGAAATAATTTTCTGAGAAAGGATTCATAAGATTTCGGACGTCGTTTTATAGCTACCACCGGCTATAAACATGCATTTCCTCCAATAAATTCAAGGTAGTTTGTAGTCACTGCGCCGGCCGAAGTGGCCGAGCGGTTCTAGGCGCTGCAGTCTGGAACCACGCGACCGCTACGGTCGCAGGTTCGAATCCTGCCTCGGGCATGGATGTGTGTGGTGTCTTTAGGTTAGTTGGGTATAAGTAGTTCTAGGGGACTGATGACCACAGAAGTTAAGTCCCATAGCGCTCAGAGCCATTTGAACCATTTTTGTAGTCACCGTCAACTGTAACTGTATGAGTGGAATAATTATTTGAAATGAGATACAAGTTTTCTCTGAAGTGTTCAGCAACACTTCCAGGAGGCCAATTAGGAAGGGGGATTCAGGGGCCATGTCTACCCTCTTCCTCTGTTCGTCCTGCACCCTTCCAAATTGAAGCCTTTCTGCACCTTACTGGGCCCCATTAACCTAATAAACCACCCAGACCCCTCCACACAGCCCCCGCTATTGGTGTAGCCGCCTCCTGTGCGTAGTGGATCCCTGACCTATTTAGTGGGACCCGCGAACGCACTACTGTATGGCTCAAGCCGAGGAATCAGCAGTATACATGGTCGCAGAACCGTATAAGCCTCCGATTTAGATCATCCACTCGTCTCTGTACGAAAGAACCACAGTCGGTTCTGTAGAGGATGCTACAGACGTTGAGGTCTGCCCTCATCTTGCAAGTAAGACTGGTAGTCTTTACCACTTCACCTAACAGCCCAAAACCATAGATAATCTCTTCAGACCCAAAGCAGCATACATATTTAGTACCAAAATGGGCACTACCTACAGTTGGCTGCACACTATGCTCTTTATGGCGTCAGAAACCAGCCGTGGAACGACTCCTTCCAGTATGCACACGTCAAACACAGTGGGAAAAAAAACCGTTCTGAGCACTATGGGACTTAACATCTGAGGTCATCAATCCCCTAGAACTTAGAACTACTTAAACCTAACTAACCTAAGGACATCACACACATCCATGCCCGAGGCAGGATTCGAACCTGCACCGTAGCGGTCGCGCGGTTCCAGACTGCAGCGCCTAGAACCGCTCGGCCACCCCGGCCGGCAAACACAGTGGATTTCTTATCCTCCTTTGCAGCCATATCCCTAAGGGGCCCCATTATGCGTCTAATGAAGTAGCTTCCTACTACGAGTAATCCCATCCTCTGTGAATCCCCAGAACTTGCAGGCCGAGAGGCTTTCTCTGGAACCGGGCGAGCGATTTCATCTGGCTAAGGGCCTTCCTCAGCTACAGACAGCGCCTGAAACCTGTTTGAAGGTGAACAGTGAAGGCCTTGCTATCGCCCTCCCTGTTATGTCTTTCTCTGCTGGTCACACTTTGGAATGACCTCCTTCTCCACCAGTGAGGGGTCAGCCTAACTGCAGGCAGTACCCAGGGCGGCCACAATAGTGGACATATCAGGGGACACATGGGTCATGCTGGACGTCCCTCAGATCGCCCCTTCTAGACCACCACAGTAAGGGTCATTGGCAACAGCCCCAGTCTGCGTGACCGAAGCAAATACTGCCTGGAGCTGTGTGTGAAGGGGCATCATCTCAGCTTGCATCTTAACACACAGTTTCTGTCCATACTAAATATGGGCTGATAAATAAACAAACATGCACGAAATATATGAGATGAAGCTAGAGAACAATGACGAAATTTAAAATATGCCACTTATAATGAGAAGCTGTGTAAACACACAGTATTCTGATTCACTGCTACTACTGACTGGTTTTGACTGGTGTAGTTATGGATGATGATAGTGTTTTAGACCGTTAAACTGTGGCAATTGACATTATTTTCGCTGAATGATGTATGCTGAAGCAGTAAAGGGGAACAGCACACAAGCAGTATTGCAGGATATGGGCCATTATTCTGCAGACAGCCAATCAGCCACTGTGTGCTCTCAAACCATATTCATACATGGAGAAATTATTGTACTGGTCTTGCCAGTAATTAAATTAGTCGCACAGCGGGACTGGCTGGCTCGTTGTTGCCCTCACAGATTCGAGTTATCAACTGCCATCCAACACTCTCTACCGTGAGAGGTCTGTTTGGCTGATTGTCTTCCAGTGGTGCTGTCATGATTTCGTATTAACAATCACAATAATGGAAAGCTGGGCACTGCGGAAACATAAATTCGACATCAGCCGCCAAATGTCAGATGTCACACTGGCGCGAGTAGTGGGAACGTAGATTCTCTAACAAAGCCGTCCCACATGGGACGCAAACGTGGAGAGGGACAAGTTGTGTGACGTCATAGCATGGTTGTTCTGTTTTCCGAGCATTCACGAAGCAAGATACAGAATTATCCACGTTGGAATTTCACCAGACATTGCGGAACTTGAAATGAAGCGATGATGAAACGCTTTATGCACACACCATTCATAAGGCAGACACCATAATGGAATATAGCTTCCTGCAGCTAATATGTCATGTTCGGTGTTTCTTTTACTTTAATTGGCGTGTTATGAAACTATTCAGTGTCCAGCTACAAATGCATGAAAGACCATGGATAAAACCACTCTACTCCATGACTACCACAGTGGCACTGGCGCTGCAACCGTAATAGATCTTTAGAACCGAAAAAACTGTCCTGGTTTCAGAAGATAGGTTTATTTAATCTTCAACTGTAATCCGTTTTTTCTATTTTACGCATCATTAGCTAATAGATAAAAATTTCTGCTAATTGTATTCGAGGTTATACGTAAGTAAGAGTTCCATAAAACTGGGAGGTAACAGCCAGATGGCCATAGTTAATGCTTCGTTACATCATCTAGAAGCAACACGGAAAATGGTAATGGCTCTGAGCACTATGGGACTTACCTTCTAAGGTCATCAGTAATGGTAATTACGTTAGGAAAAAGAAACGTACCTAACTTAGGAAAATAGGCATAGTCCGTGAGTAGTTGTACGAACACATAATTCAAGAAATACGATGTCATAAACATTGAACTGATACACGGTGGAAGCGTAACATTGATTGATTTTGATAAAACAACAGTGGTCCTAGCTCGTTTTTGCCGGCACCGGAGCGGTTTTTAAACCTACCATTCTTGTAAAGCCAGCCAGTACGCTTAAATAGTAGTAGTATATCTTCAGGGATTAATGACACTAATATTATGTGTCTTTGTCCTCCAATGCTTCATACTGAAAGATTAAATGTCGGCACGATTCACCCCATTCACTATATAACCTATACTTGGGGGCTTCTCTTTCTATGCCCATCGTGTGCAGGTGTTTCCCGAAGTTCCCATGGCCAGTCATTCGTCCCAACATGACTTTAATTAGTCTTCTGTTCGAGGACAGAATAGCTGCAGTTGCCTTAGAACGCGGCTTCGCCATCATTAGCTTGCCACCTTTTGGTTTCTGGATCTTACTGCAATATTCTGCTCCCTCTTGATCAACGTACGTAGTTTTCATTTTAGCTACGCCTTAGTGACAGTTAATATAGGCTCTGGTCTAACAAATGGAGTCGTTACGGTTTCCCTGGCTAGTCTATCAGCATGATCATTGCCACTAACTCCTGAGCGACCCGGGAACCACAGCAGGTCTAACATGTTGCTTTTTCCTTAGCCTCACAAGGGTTTTACAGCATTATGCAACGATCTTTTAGGCTCTAAATTGGCTGCCTGGATGGAGCGTAAGATATAGTCTGTGCTAAGTGCGTCTTGTGTGGTGTCTGATCATAATGATATGGTGCCACACTAGAGAGTGCCTTTGCCGTTCAGCTATCTCTGTATGTGTGGTTGTGTACCGATCTTACGGTTGATACAGAAAAGATACACAACAGATGTTTCAGGCATGGAAAGAATTCCTTACGATGATATTAGGAGAATTAGTGCGTCTATGTCACAATGGATACAGGAGTGCATTCTTGCCTGTAGGGATCAAATATTATACTGATGTCGATGATGAAGATCATTTCTGGATGTTGAATACCTCTTATGTGGTTAACATCTGCATAAAGGTTGCTAAATGTCGGACTTAATTGTCATGGTGTAACACTTCCCATTTCCGTTAGTGTTGGTAAATAATGTAGTGTGTCTTCTACGTCCGTAACTAATAGCTATGAAAAACAGCAAATGCTGTAGCAAAACCAGGTAACTGTTGCAAGCGCAAGGCCTCCTCAATTAATAGTACCAGAAATCACCAATGCTTTTGTTAATGAAACTGAGCGAGAGAGATCCCATCAATTTGAGGTGAAACTGACACATAATAGTAATTATTCATTAACCTGCGTGTTAGTTTCATCGTATGTACTGTACCCGTCTAGCGATGATGTCTGTTTGAGGTTTAGTCATAGACATTTAACGCCCGGGTTCCCGGGTTCGATTCCCGGCGGGGTCAGGGATTTTCTCTGCCTCGTGATGACTGGGTGTTGTGTGATTTCCTCAGGTTAGTTAGGTTTAAGTAGTTCTAAGTTCTAGGGGACTGATGACCATAGATGTTAAGTCCCATAGTGCTCAGAGCCATAGACATTTCATTATTACCTCCAAAACATCAATCTGTGCCCATTAAATGTGGTAATGGTGAAAGCGCTTCTCTGAAGGTTGTTAGGAGTACAGGCGCAGATATTGTGATGATTAGAACCTTAGTGTGCACCCAGCTCATTTTCTTAGCTGTTTTTTTATCTGCTTCTAACCGTCTTCCCACAAACATGCCACATAACTTACTACCTGATATTTTCTGCTCGGTCGTAACTGCACCACTAAATGGATACACTTGTCAGTATAGACTTCATCTTTTGCATCCAAGCGTCCATATTTCAACACCTGACATACTGCTCAGCCAAAAATAAGCATTAATTACTTCCTCTTGCCACATGTACTTGGAGGTACCAACCAACCAGAAATTTACTTCTCGTAATACCTATAGTTATTAGTATGCAAATAAAGCAAATACTCATATAACGTTGTTCACTGTCTTCAGTGACCAATAAAATGTTCTCTACTTTCATCCATAGCACCCTATATATTCCCAATTGAATGTGACAATTTTTCACAACGATGGGTGGCTTGGTGGAGAGGTTGGGTGTAGAATACCCTATTTTCGTTGTACAGGAGTGGTTCCTTTTCGAAAACCACCTTATCATCTTTCTGAAAAACTGTCAGGTGACTGTGGTGGAAGTAAGGGGGTGGGGATAGTTTTGACAGCCCAAAGTAGCAGAATATTTAACTGAGCTACAACTTTTTAGTGGAGTAAAAAGCTCCCTTGGGCAGCCTCCAGCAACGTTTCACTGTTACAGCCTCCAGGATCCTCGTCAGTTAATTCAGGAGATGATCTGTTTGCACCACACCAAGGCATTCTCAGGCAGTTCTGACACAAATAGGTTTAGTTATACTGAAAGAAAGGTAATGTACAAATGTACAAGAACAAAAACGGAACAGTGAGAGCTTAAGACCAAGAAAGAAGTACTTGGATTGAATAAAAGCATAAGACAGAGATGTAGTCTTTCGCACATACTGTTCAATCTATACAGCGAAGAAGCAACGACGAAAGTAAAAGAAAGATTAAAGAATGGGATTAAAATTCAAGATGAAAGGATTTCAAGAAGCAATGACGAAAATAAAAGAAAGATTAAGGATTGGTATTAAAATTCTAGTTGAAATGACATCAACGATAAGATTTGCTGATGACATTGTTGTCCTCAGTGAAAGTGAAGAAGAATTTCAGGATCTGTTGAGTGGAGTGAACGGCCTGTTGATTACAAGATTAAGATTGAGAGTAAACAAGAAAAAAATAAAACTAATGAAAACTAGCAGCAATGAGATTAACGATAAACTTAACATCATAATCATCAGCAAATAGACAAAGTTAAGGAATTCTGGTAGTTTGAAAGCAAAATAACCCATGAAGGAAGAAGCAAGGGGGACATAACAAGCTCACCACCACAGGCAGAGAGAGCATTGCTGGTCAAAACAAGTCTCGTACTATCGAACATAGTCCTTAATTAGAGGAAGATATTTCTGTCAGTGTTCGTTTGGAGCACGGTATTATACAGTAGTGAGTCATAGACATAGGACTACAGCAATATATTTCAATTCGTCAACTGACAACGGCCACGAAAGCCTGCTGACTTACATAGGTGACAAACTGTTCATCGTCATTACAACACAGGTCAGTCCTGTTTTCGTTAGTTGTTCTACGTTACATGGAAATGTCCTCATCTCTTTTTTTATTTCAATTGCTGATTTACTACTTTTTTTTAACCAAGAATCAGTTTAGGATTCCTGATTACACTCCTGTCACTTTTAAGGACTGCACATTCATTGACTTTACCCATTAAAGAAGGCTGAGAAACCAAACAGTTACTCCGTGGCAAACGTGTATTAGCTACTTGTACCATGTGACACAGTATTGTAAGTAGCCTTGTTTTAGTACGAAATTACAAATCTTATTTATCACATAGGAACAAATCAGTACTTTGCGAGGTGTATATGATCCACATGTAACTTCCTAATCAGATGCATAATATTGTGTTCCTTATGTAAACCTGTTTATTCAGTACCCTGATAATGTCTCAGATAACTTCATTTCCAAATTTTCAGACTACTAATTTGTAAAAAAGTTGGTGCAGATACACACTGTAACATACAGCTCAAAAGTTGCTAAACTGGTTGTCTCTCTAATCGACTACAATTAATAAAGCTGTTGCGGACAATTGGAATTTACATTCAGTTTTCTGTTCTAAATGTTTTAAAACCAGTGTGTTAACACCTGTGTTATAATGTATGAATGTTGAAGCAATTGTGAGATTAAATGTTTAGGGCAGGAGAGGAATTCATGTCGGGCGGCCTCAAACCAGTCAGGAGACTGAAGACAAAAAAGGAAACATTGATTTTATCAATGACCGCCCCATTTTATTATTGCTCCGCTAACGGTGTACTAACTTACGGTGACACCAACATTTCATTGTGAACCAGGAGAGGGACCTGTACATGAAAAAGATTTATTTTGTCGTGGGTCATAATTTTCGTATGATTGATTTTCGAAACAATTTAACTTAATTAGATTTATGGATGAAGTGGCGGGAATACGCAAATAATACAACGAAGAGGCACTAGCAGTTCTGCTAACGACCATTTCCAGAGGCTATCTTTTATTTTCCATCACTGTAAAACGCTGCGCGCGCGTAATCCGGAAACCTGTTCGCCGCGGCGGCCAGCACCTTAGGCGGGGCGGGCATTCATCGCGCTTGTTTGTGCACGTCAGCCGCCCGGGCGGACGAACCGAGTCGGCGGATGAGCAGCTCTCGGCAGGAATATCTGGCGCGCCGGGCCGCGAGGGATGATCACAATGCGGCCCGCGAACCGCAAACACCGAAGCCGCATCAGAATGCAAATTGCCCGCTCATATTTCACTCATATTACAGCCGACGACTGGAGTGGTAGAACGTTGCCCCGGCTAGGGCGGAGGTCGAGGCGCGGGAGGGGGCTTCCGCCTGTGCGGAAAGCGGAAGGGTGAGGGGATTTTGGACTGGGGGAGGGGTGAATAGGGGGTGGAAGGGGGGGTTGGTTGGTGGAGGAGACGAGGGCCTCTGCTATGCCAGCGGCATACCAGGCCAGCAGCCGCGCAAAGAATTCCGTATTAACATGAGAAAAGCCGTCACGCCGCGACCCCACGGACCGACTTCGGCTCTTAAGCCACTCGCCGCGAAATCTGCGAGCGGCCGAGCTGGTGTCCCCGCCGTGATGGATCGTGGCCGCTTCTTTTTCTGCCGTCTTCCATCCGAGTCGCGCTACGCCCCGTCTCTCTCAACCCGCCCTCATCTCGACATCTTTCTCCACCCTGCCTCCTCCACTCTGTCGCCTCTTTTTCCCGATTTTCAAGGCCTAAGCGAGTTCCAGATGATACGCTTGGTTTCCGGCTTTCTTGTCTTCGCCGTTTGTCGCAGTGCGAGTTTACTGCAGTACTATCACCCTCTTCTACAGGGTTAAAAGTATTTAAACCGACAAACTCTGGGAGGTTGTAGGGGACATAAAAACAAATATTTTTCATAATGTCATTTTTTCCTAGGAGGATTATCTAAGCCGGTGGAGGCCGTATTACGCTCCTCAGTTGTAGGCAACTGCTGTCCACTAGTGTAGTAGTGCATTGTCTCTGTTTACTAATGGCGCGATACACCTGGAGTGAGTAAACTGATATGGTTGGTGAGTACTACGTAGCGCATCACAACAGACGAGCTGCACAGTGGGTTTATCAACAATATCCTAATCACCGTACCCCGCATCATAAGACCTTTGCTGCTGTGTACCAACGTCTGCGTGAGACCGGGTCATTCATCAGATTACCTGGACAGGGACACCGTCGCACGGTAAGAATGCTGCAATTTAAGGAAGCTGTCTTGCAGCATGTGGAGCGGGATCCATTAATCAGCACTCGCGCCATTGCACGTAACATGGGCACGAATGAGATGAATGAAAGAACAGTCCTCTGCGAGCAATTGTTACTTCCATTTCACTTAACAGCGTGTCCACAACCTGGAACCAGTTGATTATCTACCCATAGCACAATTTTCGCAGTGGTACCTGGAACAGTGTGAAATGCATCCTACATTTCCAACCTCTGTGTTGTTTACCGATGAAACAACGTTCGGGCGTGATGGAGTCTTCAACATGCACAATTCGCATGTTTGGAGTGAGGGTAACCCACATGCCACAGTTACTAGGGGTCATCAAGGGCGGTTCTTCGTTAATGTTTGGGTCGGTGTTGTTGGGGACTGTTTAATTGCGTCGTATCTGCTACCTGGGCCATTAACAGGCGCTATTACAATTTTCTCGCCAGAGCATTGCTAGAAATTGCTGGAAGGCGTCCCGCTCCCTACGAGACAACGTATGTGGTTCCAACATGACGGGACGCCGGCACATTTCAGTCATCGTGTGCGTCGATTTGTGGACCAACGGTTCCCAGAAACGTGTATTGGCAGAGGTGGTCCTGTACCATGGACTGCTCGATACCCAGATATGTCCCCTCTGGACCTTTTTCTGTGGGGAGAGATGAGCAACCTTGTTTACGCAACTTCTGTTGCGTCAGAAGAGGATCTGTTTGCCCGGATAGTAGCAGCAGCAGGAACAATTCAGGATACTCCTGGGGTTTTTGCCCGTGTCAGACAGAACATGATCCAACGGTATAATCTTTGTTTACGTGTCAGCGGAGACATTTTTGAAAATCTACTGTAACTGAAATTGGGCTGTGTTGTCTCTTGGTCATAAAAAATGGAAAATTGTTTGTTGGTGTAATTTATTTGCCGGCAGAGAAATCTCCCTCTACCATTTTAAATATTACTCATAGAAAAAAATTACATTAGGGAAAAATATTTGTTTTGATGTCCCCTACAACCTCCCAGAGTTTGTCGGTTTAAATACTTTTCACCCTGTATAGCATCGCGATCAAAGAAACTGTTTCTTCTACCAGCTTCGCGATCAAAGAAACTGCTTCCCCTACTCCCAATATTGATATAAAACCGAAAGAACTAACGTGCGAGAGTGTTCCCCGCGTCACCTTTACGGAGCTTCACTGTTTGCAAAAGTCTTAACCCCTGAACAATAGCAGATTGTCATCGTCGGCATAATTACATCAAACTTTGCACGATACAGGTTTGAAACATTCTTACTCTTTTTGGATAACGTAATTTTGAGCACTGGGCCAAGTCACCGAATACTACTAAAATAACTAAATTGCCTAAGTTTTGATAGTTTGCTGTGGGCCTCTTCAGGGCGTTTCACTGGTGAGGATCGCACAAGTCAATCGAAACGACGCCAGTTCAGTTGTTTCAGTAGTTTACAGTGACGTAGCCCAATACTTAAAAATTATTTTACCGAAATAACATCGGCCGCGGAAGTCTATGAACTAATTTCTGTTCTTACACAGTTGTAGAAGACTGACTGAGTGACAACTGGGTTTGAATGACTGCTAAAAGAGACTCAATCAATTCTCAGTGTACTGTATTCGCCGAGATATAAGTTACACTCGACTGTTCATCCCAACCTTAAAATGGGGTATTGGGGGAGAGTGAGCGAGAGCGGCAGAATTGTAAGAGTTACGTCATTTTGTCTATTTACTAAAACACTTCGCAGTAAGGTCCTTAGTAATCAAATTTCTCCTTTTCTGTCCCAAAAGAAGAGGTAACCACGTGGTTGAAGACGCAGGCGGGCGAATTTTACGACGAAGGAAATTCCAAGCTCGTCCATCGCTACGATAAGTGCCTTAATTTAAATGGCAACTATGTACAAAAGTAGTATTTAAGTGTGGCTTTCATCTGTATATAATAAAAAAAATTTCCAATACTTTATTTATTTTTAATTCCAAAACGTAATGTACTTTGTGG
Source organism: Schistocerca americana (assembly GCF_021461395.2). Lineage (NCBI taxonomy): Eukaryota > Metazoa > Arthropoda > Insecta > Orthoptera > Acrididae > Schistocerca > Schistocerca americana. The sequence continues at coordinate 397,952,488 of NC_060125.1, read as the reverse complement.
ATAACCCTCGTACATTACACAAGAATAACAACCTTCTAATTCCAGCCTACGCAGTGGTGCCTCCACTAGCTGTAATTGTTTCATCACTGTTAGTATTTTTGCCAGTTTCCTCTCGAGGTATGTTTCCCTCGTTACCGTCAACAGCACTGGATTCGCAACACTTCTTGGAACCTTTCATGACAAATCTCGATACAATGTGTGCCACGGGGAGAAACTCCGATGACGCATAACGCCAACTGGTTGTTTTTTAATCTTGCCTAACGGACTGAATGCATGATACTGTTGTAAAGGCCAGTAGGAATAGCGTTTTTGCAGACAGTTTTTTTTAATCATTTGCTTCTCTCAACATGAAGTACTTTCCGTTCTGAAGTCATAGCTCCATGAATAACAAGGTGTTTCCTGTACGCATAACCCGCTGCATCAACCGATAGTCCCTTGGAAATTTGTGTGTGCTCTTTTCAATTTCCAAGTGATTTAATTAGTTTTGTTTTTCCATGAGTTAAGTATCCCATTTTCTGCTTTTATTTGTACGAAAGAAAGAATCCTAATTGTAAGTTCAGGATATTTCTCAGCTACAGGATTTCCTTTATAAAACTCCAGATTGTATTTTATTTTCTAACGTCATTCAAAGCAACACATTACATTTTCCTTACGCACACATCTTCCCGTGTAAACGGAGCTGAGAGTGCAATAATTGTCACTACAGAGATGGACCGTCGACAATCGAAGACGGCTACATTGTTACCTCATATTCGACAAATAATATCATTTCCTAGCAGTAGCATGCTACTCCCAGTTAGTGTTTCGATTATGCAAAATTATGTCGATATTTTTAGGGCAGATCAGGTAAACCAATTCGAATTTTCGTGATCGAAGTTTGTGGAAGAAGTGTGAGCGCTACGTTATATTTCTAAATTATTAAAATTTTGTGATGTACACAGTGCGCGATGGAGTCACGTGCTCATAAAATAGAGCCGAAAATTACGGATAAGGTAACAGTAACCTGACTAATATAAAGAGAAAAAACTTCCAGAAGAGCTAATAATAGTTATGGAAGTCGATAAACTGTACACGAAGCGTCTAAGGTCCAGTTCTTTGAGCTGTTTATGTGCTTCGTCAACGCTAAAATGGACAAAGACCACTGGATGTAATTTTGGAGCAACAGAGCATGTAATCTTTAAATTTTTAAATGAAGTATGTGCAGACGTACTTGAGTTACAGTTAAAATGTATCTCTGACGCTCGATATAGCCGGTTACAAATGGAAGTACCATAAATAAAGTAAAACTTACAAGGGGATACCAAGATGTTGTCGGATGAGAGAAAAATTGAACAAAGAGTCTACGGCGGAGATGTTGGCCATCTGCGGTAGTGCAGATCCGAGGCTGATAGCTTCAAATGATGCAACGATAATTGTCTGCAGTCCATCCTTCCGGAGACAGACACCACTCCAAAAGCAGGAGTCCGTGCTGTGGCGTTAAACTCTACATACAGATAGGGCGCCGATCCCTTGACAGGTTTTTGCTAAGCTCCAACCGACGAAGCTGGATTGCACAGAAAGTTTTTGTGTCCCAGATCGCAGGCGCAGATTTATGGGACCTTTGCGTAGTATGAATTGTACATTAAGCATGACTGTGAATTCCCTCACATTTCCTGTAGTCCAGAACCGGCCACTCTCACGTCCGATAGGCACAGATGCCAAAATATTGGACAATATCACGAACAAGCTACATGTTGACTCTGAACTACGCCGCTTTCAAACTCTGTCAGGTGCTGGTAAAGTATTATCGCAGGTACACGGTTTTCTCCATGACCCTCTACAGCGCTCCTCGACTATCTGATGCAACGTATTCACGTTATATTCAAATACCCTAAAAACCATTGAAAAGCCAAGATCGAATAACTTCTTTTTGTTTAGGACGGCCAGTTTCAAATGTAATTGCTGTCATATTTAGGTCTGTAACACCTTTTTGTTGTAAAACATGTTCATTTGGCGCTGAGCAAAAGGATGTTAAAGATCTGAAGATGACAGCAATGACTGTTGAAACAGGTCGTCTTAAATAAAAAATGTATGCGATCTTGGCTTTTGAATGGTTTTTTGACAATTAAAATAGATCGCCCTTCAACACTCTGAAAATGAGAAAATTCAAATACCCTGTCCGGCATTATAACTTAGTCGGTATTTGGAGACATTAATGGTCTCTGGTGACTATTATGCCAATCTCAGCTCATCGCGAATGCACTAATTTATTTTTATGGAAGTGTGTTAGGTCTTTGCACCTAATTGTTGGCTAATTGTTTGTATGTATACTAAATTTCATCTAAAGGGACCATCTGTTTTCGGTGCTTAAATGTTTTTGCTCTGATTTTGATATTCTGCCAAGCACCGATGGAGAATTCAATTAACGCTCATATTTTATTATTTATGGTTATAAAGCCAAACCGTTAGCTATGTCAAACTTCTGTTTCAAGGGTTACTTTTATTTATGTGATAGAGATTGTAGGGATATACTGTGGGATACCAAGAAGCGCAGAAGTTAACAAACTAATAAAAGGAATGTGGTTTATGCTACGTTGTAGTCCACCACTAGAAACTGAAGCAGTCGCAACAGATAAAAAGTGATATTACAGTTATGGTTCAAATGGCTCTGAGCACTATGGGACTTAACTGCTGTGGTCATTAGTCCCCTAGAACTTAGAACTACTTAAACCTAACTAACCTAAGGACATCACACACATCCATGCCCGAGGCAGGATTCGAACCTGCGACCGTAGCAGTCCCGCGGTTCCGGACTGCGCGCCTAGAACCACTAGACCACCGCGGCCGGCTATTACAGTTATGAAGCTTCGAACAGAAAAGTAGGTAATTACTTGTTCACAGAAACCACACCATGTACGACCTCAATTTCTTGTTGATGTTAGAAACGAAAGAAGCAGATACGTAATTTAAGGCATGTTTAATCTAATACAACAGCAGTGATTCCAACACGGTTACGTCGTAATATGAGAAATATATTCCTCAACTACCTTATGATCTCAAGTGGCAGAAAATGTCACGAGCAACTGGAGACCATATGCCCTGGTAACGACGAAATAATTTTATCGGTGTTATTTACAATACCAAAGACCACAAAAGCTCATTCTTGATTAATTTTTGTCACAGCTAAATAACAGTCTTAAAAATGTACACTAAAAATTAATAAAAGAAGCTCAGTGAGATTATACACTTTAGGCAGGAGGTCACTAACCAATGCATTTATGCTACATCTGAAGCATTGTACACTCCTGGAAATTGAAATAAGAACACCGTGAATTCATTGTCCCAGGAAGGGGAAACTTTATTGACACATTCCTGGGGTCAGATACATCACATGATCACACTGACAGAACCACAGGCACATAGACACAGGCAACAGAGCATGCACAATGTCGGCACTAGCACAGTGTATATCCACCTTTCGCAGAAATGCAGGCTGCTATTCTCCCATGGAGACGATCGTAGAGATGCTGGATGTAGTCCTGTGGAACGGGTTGCCATGCCATTTCCACCTGGCGCCTCAGTTGGACCAGCGTTCGTGCTGGACGTGCAGACCGCGTGAGACGACGCTTCATCCAGTCCCAAACATGCTCAATGGGGGACAGATCCGGAGATCTTGCTGGCCAGGGTAGTTGACTTACACCTTCTAGAGCACGTCGGATGGCACGGGATACATGCGGACGTGCATTGTCCTGTTGGAACAGCAAGTTACCTTGCCGGTCTAGGAATGGTAGAACGATGGGTTCGATGACGGTTTGGATGTACCGTGCACTATTCAGTGTCCCCTCGACGATCACCAGTGGTGTACGGCCAGTGTAGGAGATCGCTCCCCACACCATGATGCCGGGTGTTGGCCCTGTGTGCCTCGGTCGTATGCAGTCCTGATTGCGGCGCTCACCTGCACGGCGCCAAACACTCATACGACCATCATTGGCACCAAGGCAGAAGCGACTCTCATCGCTGAAGACGACACGTCTCCATTCGTCCCTCCATTCACGCCTGTCGCGACACCACTGGAGGCGGGCTGCACGATGTTGGGGCGTGAGCGGAAGACGGCCTAACGGTGTGCGGGACCGTAGCCCAGCTTCATGGAGACGGTTGCGAATGATCCTCGCCGATACCCCAGGAGATACAGTGTCCCTAATTTGCTGGCACTGCGTAGGATCCTACGGTCTTGGCGTGCATCCGTGCGTCGCTGCGGTCCGGTCCCAGGTCGACGGGCACGTGCACCTTCCGCCGACCACTGGCGACAACATCGATGTACTGTGGAGACCTCACGCCCCACGTGTTGAGCAATTCGGTGGTACGTCCACCCGGCCTCCCGCATGCCCACTATACGCCCTCGCTCAAAGTCCGTCAACTGCACATACGGTTCACGTCCACGCTGTCGCGGCATGCTACCAGTGTTAAAGACTGCGATGGAGCTCCGTATGCCACGGCAAACTGGCTGACACTGACGGCGGCGGTGCACAAATGCTGCGCAGCTAGCGCCATTCGACGGTCAACACCGCGGTTCCTGGTGTGTCCGCTGTGCCGTGCTTGTGATCATTGCTTGTACAGCCCTCTCGCAGTGTCCGGAGCAAGTATGGTGGGTCTGACACACCGGTGTCAATGTGTTCTTTTTTCCATTTCCAGGAGTGTATTTATAATTTGTCCATCAAAATACGAAGTGACGCAGCTTTGTTTTTTGAGGTGATTACCTACTCCTCGGAATACGAGCGGGCCACCTTACCGTTGTAGTCATCTCGCTGTACCACTTAAGCAACGCTTCGTGTTCAGAGTTTCATTGCAGTACAGGTCGGGGTCAACAAAAGTCGCCTTACCCTCCTCACCACACTCATTAGTAGATAACGCTGCTGCAAGGTTCTGCGAGGGTAGCAAGAGGATTCCGGATCCTTGCACCGTGAGAGCGGCTAACAAAAACAACAAAAATAATTAACATTACATATCTGCATCATCGCAGTATCTTTTTATTTTCAGTGGGGCATCACGTTTGATTCTTACTATCATTCTAAATACATTTTACCGTGACTCTCGCTGTCCTGATTACCACAGGGTATACATGATAGCTGTTTACAACGTACACAGTGGTGTAGAGGTAGTCGAGATGAACTATTTCCTACCGCACACTTGTGGTCTGTCAAGTCGAGAAACTACCTGAAACTGGCCTACACATAAGGATCAAAGCTACAATGTACGGGCATCACACATTTTCTACATTCACTCGCTCTCTTCGCTCAGCCTATCAGTTTCAGAGAGAAACTGGAATGGACTCTTTTTTTTTGCTGAAGTACGTGTTCACTAGAGGCCGCAGTTTGCGAGTTATTCAAGAAAAACGTGCTAAAGTGACCTTGAGGCATACCCACACCTTGCATTTACCTTTCGACAGCCAGGATTTTGAGTAGGTTGTTCACGGCACTCCCCGCTATCGCTGTGGAAAATTTGTGACTACATGAATTGTATCCCATATTCGACCTTCTCTTATCATCGGCTGAGCTATTATACCACCGACTTAGTGGACTATTAATGACACTACAACTTGTAAGTGTGGCTGGTTGGCATTGTTGGAATATTCGCTATTGTGGTTTTGGGCAGTTGGAAGTGAACAGCGCGTATCGTTGGCCAGTTGGAGGTGAGCCTCCAGCAGTGGTGGATGTGGAGAGAGAGATTCCAGAATTTTGAGAGGTTGCTACAAGCGGACGATCTGGACGTGTGTCCGCCAGAAAAAGGAGATCTGTAAAGATGGATATCATGAATTGATATATATATATATATATATATATATATATATATATATATATATATACACACATATATGATGATGACTTTTGAACACTATTAAGGTAAATACATTGTTTGTTCTCTATCAAAATCTTTCATTTGCCTACTATGCCTATCAGTAGTTAGTGCCTTCAGTTGTTAGAATCTTTTCCACATGTAACGTCCCCTTAGAATATTTTATGAATGACAGTGCTGGAAAAACTCTTACGCTATTTGATTTTCAAACAACTGAGCAAAACCGAACGTACTCAGACATTTCTCTCTCTACGTATTCTGATCATCAATAAATTGACACAATTCTTTTTTTAGCGCAAAGCAATCCGGCTTTCAATAATCCATACAAAAGAATGGCCCTACTAACAATAACCGATGCATTTCATGAATCACTTACCTCACAGAAATCTTCGTACTTGAACTACTGCAATACAGTGAGCGGCAATACTACCAGCTAAATAAAAGATTCTAACGACTGAAAGCACTAACTACTGATAGGCATAGTTAGCAAACGAAAGATTTTGATAGAGAATAAACAGTGTATTTTCCTTAATAGTGTTCAAAAGTGATTATATCTGTTCATGATATCCAGTCTTACAAATATCCTCTTTCTGATGGACACACGTCCATATCGTCCCCTCCCAAAACTCTCGAATCTATGTCCCCACATCCAGCACTGCTGGCGGCTCACCTCCAACTAGTGGTGGGCAGGAAATCGCGTATCTGTTAGAAATCACAGTGACTGAGAAGTCGCAGATATCACAATAACATTTTTACAGAATCTAACTGCGATTTCAGTCACAGTTAGCAGTCGCAAGTAGTACTTCACATTCAAAGACGTGAGCCATCTATTGGTCGAATTTAGCACTGCTTTCTGCATTTCCAGCGACAAGTCGCAACTAAGAGTCGCAAGTAGCAAATAAAAAGCGCGGTTAACAGTGGCATCTGTTGGCCAAAGTTTGTACTACGCTCGTCTCTGCGATTCGCAGTCGAGTCCAACTGCGATTTCCGTGACAAGTCGCGACTAACAAGGGAACCTCCCCATCGCACTCCCCTCAGATTTAGTTATAAGTTGGCACAGTGGATAGGCCTTGAAAAACTGAACACAGATCAATCGAGAAAACAGGAAGAAGTTGTGTGGAACTATGAAAAAATAAGCAAAATATACTAACTGAATGGTCCATTTGCATGATAGGCAACATCAAAATATTACGTTATTCAGAGCGCCGTGGTCCAGTGGTTAGCGTGAGCAACTGCGGAACGGAAGGTCCTCGGTTCAAATTCTACCTCAAGTGAAAATTTTACTTTATTTATTTTCGCAAAGTTATGATCTGTCCGTTCGTTCATTGACCACTCTGTTCACTGTAATAGCTTTAGTGTCTGTGTTTTGCGACCGCATCGCAAAACCGTGCGATTAGTAGACGAAAGGACGCGCCTCTCCTATGGGAACCGAAAACATTTGATCGCAAGGTCATAGGTCAACCGATTCCTCCACAGGAAAACACGTCTGATATATTCTATACGACACTGGTGACGGCATGTGCATCACATGACAGGAATATGTTGTCGACCCACCTAACTTCTACACTTGGCGAATGGGTAAAAAGATTCATTTACGTTGCCCGATTTAGAGTTTCTTGTGGAGGTGATAATTACTCCCAAAAAGTGAAGAAAACATCAGAGTTTGTCACATAAACTGCAACAAATGAATCCAAAAGTCTCACATTCGCACACTTTTCCCTATGCTCTGTCAAAACATATCTTTTTAACTTTTTCAAATTTTTCCGTGTGTAGACCGCCAAATCCTGCATATGTCCAAGCAAATCTGAATATGCCCTGGAATTTTGGAGAACGAAGTTGATTTATGTGTGAGTGCCTGAACTTTGATAATTGTCTGAAAATAAAAAATCAAAATTTTCTCTCGTAGGGAGCTTTGAACTAAGGACCTCCCGTTCCATAGCTGATCACGCTAGCCACGGGACCACGGCGCTCCTCAGCTTTGTTTCTCCTTGATGGAGTATATCTGATACATGGATTAATCAGTTTGTATATTTCGCTTATTTTTTCATAGTTCCACGCAACTTCTTCATGTTTTCTCGATTGATCTGTGTTTAGTTTTTCAGGGTCTATCCACTGTGGCAACTTATAACTAAATCTGAGGGGGGTGCGATGGGGAGGTTACCTTGTAAGAGTCGCAAGTAGCAACTAAAAAGCGCAATTAACAGTGCCTTCTGTTGGCCAAAGTTCGTACTACGTCCATCTCTGCGGTACGCTATCGAGTCCAACTGCGATTTCCGTGACAAGTCGCAACTAAGAGTCGCAAGTAGCAACTAAAAAGCGCAGTTAGCAGTACCATCTGTTGAGCAAAGTTCATACTACGCTATTCGCTACCGAGAAACTGCGATTTCTGTGACAAATCGCAACTAAGAATCGCAAGTAGCAACTAAAAAGCGCAGTTAACATTTTTTTCCTAGTGCCATCTGTCGACCGACGTACGTACTTCGTTATGAGAGCCTTGTGCCTCACGAGATCGGTGTGCTGTGTGTGCATATAAAGGACTTATTTCATTAGTGGTACAAGTCCATTTTTGTTCATTTTGAGATACAGAGTCGGAAAGTTAAATGAGCGCTGAAAAATCTGCAGTTGAGATAACAGAAATATTCAAGCATATGGCTTCTTGCTAGAGATGAATCTTTATTTATGTTTGTTTGGATCATTAATTTCAGAAACATTATAGACAGAAAAGTGGAGGTAATGGACTTGTACCACTATTGAAATAAGCCCTTCACATTATACGACGATATGCACATTCAGCATCAGTTATGGTTGGTCAAACACAGCTGTGACTCTGAAAGTATTATATTAATAAGAAACAAATTGCCTTTTTCTCCCGAAAATATCAAGTAACGTAACAAATGTGTTTGATTCTGCTTCCAATATGACAGTTTTGCTTAATACTCCACATGCCTACAGGACTTTGCAATGTTAATACAGAGGAACTCAGACATCTGTATAAGTGTAGTGAAATGAAAACAGTATTATTGGGTCATATGAATGCCTCACTTTTGTTCCGACACAGTTCAAGGATCGGGATAAAAGTTTTACACCTGGTGTTCTACATGGCAACTTCACACACAAGAACTTTTTGCCGACACTACTATCACCTACATAAGTAAGCTTTTCCTGTGTTACTTTCAAGTAATGCACTTAACCTATTCCTGATTTAAATGGAAGATCTGTACTTCCCACTTTCATATCAACAGCCTCAAAATGCATATTGTAGACTTTGGGATATGTTACAGGTCAGTGTCACACCCAAGATTGTGGAGACGGGGAAGGGGGGGGGGGGGGGCGGCATGTCACTCTCCAACTAGTGTTTACCAGTAAATAAGTGGCGGAAAATTACGGGTGGGACGGCTTAAACATGTGGAAAATGAGATTTTCATTATTAACTCACTGTATTTAACATTTATTATTCCTCTAAAATCGCACAACAACTTCAATAAAACACAGTTTAATCACTCATCTGCACACTTACTTCACAATTATGTCACTTTTAAACTGCAAAATCTTCTAAGAGCTGTCTTGAATCTTCACGAGTCTCTCTCAACAGCCTTGAAGTGGATAGATACGTACAGCAACCAGTTATCAGAGTCAGAACTGTGTCTGCAAAATCACAAGGATTATTAAACAATTTTTGCTGTCACTAATTACAAGTAATATAATTGACAGAGTAGATTGCTAAAATTTGCTCTAATGAAAGCCACTCAATGGGGTATATTTCACATTTGCAAGAACGATCTCACTGAAGTAATTAAGTCCATCGAAACACTTAGAAACTAACCTCTCGTCTGACGAAAACGGTCTAAAGACGCAGTGGCAATTTCTCGAGATCTGTTGACAATGATATTTTGAGTTATCACTTTACTGAGTGACTAAAATGTAGTTCGCGTACCTGTGAACATAACAATATGGTAGAATTCATTTTATAAACACGACCTATTACGCTACTGTATGACTACTTACATATTAATTACACTATTAATATTTTCACAGTTGTTTCTTCAATACAAAATTAAAGCCAATGGAAGAACAAACGTAAAACATACTTACCGATGACAGGTTTGTTGAGATGCAATTTTCTGTGTGGACAGATGTAACTTTTTCATACGGTGGTAAGTCGCAGAAATCGCAGGAGTCACAGAAATCGCAGAAGTAGCAGAAATCGCAGAAATCGCAGAAGTCGCAGAAGTAGCAGAAGTCGCAGAAATCGCAGAAGTAGCAGAAATCACAGAAGTCGCAGAAGTGGCAAAAATCGCGGAAGTAGCAGAAATCGCAGAAATAGCAGTGGCGGAGGGATACACGACCTAGGTTCCTTAACTGCGACCCTTAACTGCGACAAATCACAGTTAAGAATAACAGATACTGAAAAGTAGCATTCACAGAAATCACTGATATCGGAAAATCGCAGTTTAGCCCATCACTACCTCCAACTGCGCCACGCTACGCGCTGTTCACATCCAACTGCCCAACACCACAATAGCGAATACTCCAACAATGCCAGCCAGCCGCAGACTGCACACAGCACAGTCAGTGATTTTCATACAGAGCGCTACGTGGCGTTACCAACATAAAAACCTAAACAGCCCACTTACAAACTTTCCTGTAGAGGTAAAACTCATTGCACGACTAATAAATTGGTTGGTTCCTATGTCACCGAAGAACCACAAAGAGTTGTGATGGAATCACTAAATATGCATGTCTTCATGTATATCACAGTTACCTATGAATGTGGTATACAGGGTGTCCATTAAGTCACTTTACAACTTCAAAATTTTATTTCAACGGCAGTTGTTGAAATATTGTAGCAAAATATCTTTAGTTGTAACCACTGTTTACTAGAGTTTTTATATATACTAAAATTTTGTGTTTCAGATACTCTTTTGATATAAGGAACTGAACCTCTGTAAAATGGAAAAGAGAAAGCATAATGTGTGTCCTGGTTTATTGAGACAAAATTTGATGTTCAGACACAACGAAACTTCAGAACAAGGTATGAAAGAGATCCACCATCGCGACCTTCAATCCGAGCAGGGCACAAAAAATAATGGAGACAGGGACAGTGTCGGATAAAGGGAGGAGCGGGAGACCAAGAACATCCGACGAAAACATCGATCGCATTTTAAACGTCTTCACTAGTTTACCATCCACACTGCTGCCAGACAGTTGCAAATACCAAGTTCAACTGTACATAAGATCCTCCATAAGAACTTACGGTTGTACGCTTAGAAAGTGCAGCTGTTACAGACACTTGAGCCAAATGACAAGACAAAACGGACTCAACATGCTGGAACGCCTTTCGCAAGATGAAGCATTCCTCAAGCTAGTTTGTTTCAGTGACGAGGCTACTTTTCATGTTTCTGGGACTTTAAACAGACACAATGTGAGAATCTGGGGATCTGAATACCCCCATGTGACTACAGAGTTTCACCGGGATAGTCCAAAAGTGAATGCGTGGTGTGGAATCATGCGCAACGGAATAATTGGTCCATTTTTCTTCAACGAGTCAAGAGTTACTGCAGATGTTTGCCTCGACCCTCTGACCGAATATGTAGCAACATAATTGATTACAATTAACTATCATTTTCGTGCAAGATGGTGCATCACCACTTTGGGGACTGCATGTTCGTCGGTTCCTCAATGAAACATTTCCAGGCAGGGGGATTGGGATGGATGGGCAATTCCTTGGCCACAACGTTCGCCGGATATCACTCCCTCGTACTTATTTTACGAGCATATGTAAAAGATATCGTGTATCTAACACAGATACTGGACATTGCTGACTTGAAGCAAAGGGTTCGTAATGCCATTGCCACCACTGATGACGCTATGCAACAACGAATATGGCAAGAAAGCGAGTACCGCCTTCAGGTGCTTCGTGCAACTAAAGGTGCCCACGTAGAGGTCTATTAAACACTGTCGAAATACCAGACCATATTATATGACATCTCTTCGGTTCTGATTGTCTGGAAGCTGTGCTTCTCCACAGGGTAAACTTTTTCTGCTCTTATTATTCCATTGCGAAAACTAAAGGATGGCAGTAGTGATAGGTATATGTTTTATATAAGATATCTATAATACGGAAAAGATTAACTGGGCTAATGTTTCTTATTAGATTTGGAGCTACATTTTTCGTAATTGGTGATATCCATTTTTGACAGTACTGTGGCGAAAAAAATGTATTTTTCTTGCTTTAATATAACATTTTCATATCACTAGCGTAAAACATTTTCGAGAGACCTTCATAACGTGAAACTGAAGCATACATTCCTTAATTATAAACTGCGGCGTAAATCATGCTTCTTAACAAACGAATGTGTAAAAGTTTCTGCGTGCTACACACATGTCAGGGTGCTTTATAACATGGTTAGCGACAACTTTGTTCACTCATGGACTTATGATTGGACGTAAATTCGTTATATGTATCATCTCTTCGACTGGAACTCACTCTCGTTAAACGGTCTTCTCATTGTTTACAATAACATTACTTTTCCATTCGTTCCCTTCTCTTGCATACAGAAATCGCCATATTGATGAAAATACGCACCAACATCTTGCCCTTTATCTAAATCCATAAATTAACAATCTTATGTGTAAATATGTTGCAGTAGTCCATTCAGTCGTTCCATTAGAACCCCCTTTTAACACTGGGTCATTCCACTGAATAGCAAGAGTGTATTTGTTTCAATAGCGAAATGTTGTGATCGATAAAATATTAATCCACGGGACGCCGACAATGGTAACTGTTAAACAATAATCCTTGGGACACCGACATGCAGTAACTGGCTGGTGCTTATCTGTTTTGAAATATATTTAAAATACGTACACGTGCGCACTTGACGCAGCAGTAACATCTTTGCTCTGAGTGGCTGCCGTCCAGACAAGCTTTATCAGTTGTCAACGTAGGGATTCATTGCCGCTGATGGCATCCAATCGCTGGTTCTTTACATATCATAAAATGGAATGTAAAATGGCTTAAGAGCCCAAGTTGTCTTGAGCATTTGTTAACTTATTCTTACCGACATCCACTTCACAACTAATACTTGTTAGTTGTTAGGTATGATATTCTGAAGAGACAATAAAAAGTGTTATCTAACGTGAGTATTGTTCCTTAGCAATATAAAGTGAATCACGAACTTTACCCGAATGATTCAACCTTATAACACCTACTGTCATGTAAAAAATATGAATGAATAACTTTCAACTACTCAAATATAATTTAATTAATAAATGCACTGTATGAATTTATATTTATGGTGTTCTCAGCTCAGCTGGTGAACATGATTAATAACGAAATACAATTCGATGATTGTTTTTCATGACACAAATTGGAACCTGCGTGTCTTTACGAAGTTGATACCGAAGTTTGCTAACACTGTTACGATATTTATCGTTATTAGCACCATATACAATTGTCAAGCTGGAATAACCACATAAACTGGGTGACTAAGAGAGATCCTTTTTTTACAATAACCTCGTTTACCTCGTTAATTATTTGTATTCTAAGACAAATTCGTTTTCTCTTTCAGGCAATTGATTCTATCTTTTCTGAGGTGGGAAATAGGACCAGATTTGTAAAACCTACAAAGTACTACAGAAGTCCAACATCAGTGGAGCAAATGACTTTACGTCATATGTATAGTGAGACCATTTCAGTTAAGTTTTCTGTATAAAGCAATAGAGTGCCTCATAATTCAGTGCAGTGTGATTCATTTTTCAAAGATCTGCGTAGAAAATGATAATATTATGAATTTTGGTGCGTACTGTAAGGTAAAAATTAGCCACTGACTATGAGATTGTTTTTGTAAACCAAATATCGTATGCATTAGTTGAGGAAGCGTCAAAATTTAGAGCAAATGTAGCACCGGCAAGTCTGTAGCAGTATATTTTAACGCTTTTATTACATAAGTTAGATGCTATCGTGAACCAGCAAACTGCTAGGGCACAAAAGCAAGACAAACTTGCTAATCATGAATATGCTATCGGAAATCAGCAAAGCTGGACGAACTTGTGACTCGGAAAAGTACTATAGTAGCTGCTGATACCAAACTTCTGAATCAGAGTAGTGCATTACCAGAAAACAAGACGAAATGCTGAAAAGCAATATTGTATTGTAGCTATTACGGAGAGGCAGGACAAACTTCAAGAGATTTAACTGACGAGAGTAATGTTTTAAAGGCAGCTAATCCTGGTTAACCTGAATCAATGCAGGAACTTCATACCATGATTGGAGGACGTCTGGAAAAAACAGAGTGAATCACCAAACACAGTTCATAATCTAACAGGAGAAATGTAATAAAATCACTGGTGGAGAGAACCATGCAACCGAAGATCAAATGGATCTGGAGAGAAAATGCTAACAGAACAATTTGCTCCTTGGTTTGTAGCAAAAGGCGTACAGCTTGCGGAGTTAGTCGGAACAAAGATTACAGAAATCAGCATCATAAATCTCTGCTGAATTTCATGGCAGGAAAATACAGATAGATTCTCCAGTGGGAAGTGAATTAAGAAACGTTAATAAAGGGTTAGCGCAGAGTTTTCACGTAGGCGAGAAGTAGTCAATGAACAACTCGAGGAAATGAAAAAAGATCTAGCAGAAACGGCAGAGACTGGGATGACGTATAGGGAGCGGGTTCTGAAAGAAATTTTTATGCAGAACCGATTCTCAGGAAACTAGCGTATGCACAGCCAAATTCGTTAACCAACGTATGACAAATCGTAACAATAGGCACAGTGGTAGTGCCATATCTTGATAACAAGATACTCTAAGAAAATGTAATGAGCCATTCCCACTTCCAAGCTTTTATTCTGGAAAGTAACTTTTTCTTCCGATCGTATTCGCAAACGCATTACAAGAAGATATGCCACATTTGCAGGTGGAAGCACAGAAGACTGCATTTGTTTCATACCAGGTGATGGAGCTATGTCAGCAACAAGTATTGCTGAATATTGTTCAAGTCAATTCTGACATGTGTTTCCTTCTGAGTACTGGTCAGTAATCGCACAGGAGGGACTGTGCATGGTAAGTGTAATAGTAAGTGATAAATGACGTTCATTCGCCCATATATTATAAGTATCATACCTCAAACGGTGCCTACATTCTCTCTTACACAGGTACATTAAGGATTAAGGGGCTACTTGTTTGGAAGTATTTGAGAAGATAATACGACAAATCTGTCTAACTGGAGGCAATGAAGAGCATTGTAAGTGCGGAAATATCCGTTCATGAATGTAAATGTAGAGTTGATTTCTTTCATAAACCATTTCCATGTCACTAACACAATATAGATGTGTACATATACATACATGTTAAGTTTTGTTCACACTCAAGTGAAATAGAATTAATTAATCCCAAAGAAAGTGAATGATCTTATGAAAACTATAAGGCCACTCATGTTTATTTGTGAAGTTAATTACCATCTATAAATTCATACTTTTGTACAAAGAACTGTTAACAGAATAGTTTTAATTTTTTGTTCACTCTGTTTCTATCTATGGTAATGAAAATAGAAGAAATAATATGAATCAATGGTTTTGATTTAATTTCGCTTGGATTGGCTTTCAGAATCTAGTAATGGTCAACCACCTTAACTGCTACTGACATGTGAGCTATCGAGTAGAGCCGTGTATCAAATTGTAAGGTATTCTATGACTCATACGTGAGAAACAGGTTGCCCTCTATAGGGCCTTGGTGACTACGTGTCACTTTTGAGCTAACTACTCACCTCCCATGCGCAACGGTCTGAAAGCGTACATGTATAAGAAGAAACACTACATGGGCTACTTATGTCTTGAAATAAAAAGGTGGGAGACATCAGACAGGGGTACATTCCTTCAAAACAACGGAACAGAATGCTGAAGTAACTTATTATTTTTCGAAACGTAAGAGGTTTACTTGTACAAACTAGTTAAGAGAATGTGAGTAATAATTGGTAAATGTAGTTTTTGTTATCTATAGACGTGGTGTTGATTGGAAAGACGTGTGGCAACTGGCGATAAGAACTACTGACTGATGTATGTGTAATGCATATGTCATTGGGGAAGTGTAAATGTGCAGTCATTAAAGTATAAAGAAAACAAAGAAATAAAGTATGTAGTACACAACCTGCAATCTGAAAGGTGACATACGAAAACTAGCTCTCAGCTGTGCTGTTGTTCGAATATATGACAAAAGTTGACATTTCTTGAGTGATGTGCTTGTGATGGTCAAATACCAGATATGAACACCAACCACATTGTCTGTATAGACGTAATTATGTGTCTTCTATGTCTGCATAACTGGAAAAAACTGGAACTGACTTCTCTTGAGATAAGCTATGAGATCATAGATCCACAGTAAATCAACTCTCTCCAGACTGGTATAAGTGCAGTGACCCTACCAGGTTTTACGATAAACAACAACACTGCCAAAAACGTCCAAATGTTTAAATCTCTATGTATTAAAGGACATGTCCACATTGACTGACTAACTGACTGAGTCATCCTCACCCTGTACAAACGCAGAAGGATAGAAACTTTTAAATTAGAGAGGTGGTTGATATTACATTGCAAGCATCGTTTAAGGAGGGATTTTTCGAAATTGTAGCCCTAAAGACGTGAAACAGAGGATGAAATCCTTTTTGAAAACGTCACTATTGAGGCATTTTTAAAGCTACAACTACAACAACTAGTATTCAGTTTCTCAGACGGAAATAGATAAATGTGAGTTTCAGCATTTTCGAAAATTTAACATCTTTGCGGGTGGAATACTACGTGAAATTTTTCTCAAGTAAATAATTATTAAAGAGCCACTGAAACGTTTTTGAGGTTACACCCACAAAAATTGGTATTTTACTTATCAGTTAGAAATGAAAAACGCATGATTCAGGTTTTTTTTTTCTAAATTCAACCTCTAATGGGATGGAAAGGACATACAATGTTTTAGGAAAATTCTTCTTTTTTTTTTTTTTTTTTTTTTGGTCATCAGCCTACTGACTGGTTTGATGCGGCCCGCCACGAATTCCTTTCCTGTGCTAACCTCTTCATCTCAGAGTAGCACTTGCAACCTACGTCCTCAATTATTTGCTTGACGTATTCCAATCTCCGTTTTCCTCTACAGTTTTTGCCATCTACAGCTCCCTCTAGTACCACGGAAGTCATTCCCTCATGTCTTAGCAGATGTCCTATCATCCTGTCCCTTCTCCTTATCAGTGTTTTCCACATATTCCTTTCCTCTCCGATTCTGCGTAGAACCTCCTCATTCCTAACTTCGTCAGACCACCTAATTTTCAACATTCGTCTATAGCTCCACATCTCAAATGCTTCGATTCTCTTCTGTTCCGGTTTTCCCACAGTCCATGTTACACTACCATACAATGCTGTACTCCAGACGTACGTCCTCAGAAATATCTTCCTCAAATTAAGACCGGTATTTGATATTAGTAGACTTCTCTTGGCCAGAAATGCCTTTTTTGCCATAGCAAGTCTGCTTTTGATGTCCTTGCTCCGTCCGTCTTTGGTTATTTTACTGCCTAGGTAGCAGAATTCCTTAACTTCATTGACTTCGTGACCATCAATCCGGATGTTAAATTTCTCGGTGTTCTCGTTTCTACTACTTCTCACTACCTTCGTCTTTCTCCAATTTACTCTCAAACCATACTGTATACTCATTAGACTGTTCATTCCGTTCAGCAGATCATTTAATTCTTCTTCACTTTCACTCAGGATAGCAATGTCATCAGCGAATCGTATAATTGATATCCTTTCACCTTGTATTTTAAATCCACTCCTGAACCTTTCTTTTATTTCCATCATTGCTTCCTCGATGTACAGATTGAACAGTAGGGGCGAAAGGCTACAGCCTTGTCTTACACCCTTCTTAATACGAGCACTTCGTTCTTGATCGTCCACTCTTATTATTCCCTCTTGGTTGTTGTACATATTGTATATGACCCGTCTCTCCCTATAGCTTACCCCTACTTTTTTCAGAATCTCAAATAGCTTGCACCATTTTGTATTGTCGAACGCTTTTTCCAGGTCGACAAATCCTATGGAAGTGTCTTGATTTTTCTTTAGCCTTGCTTCCATTATTAGCCGTAACGTCAGAATTGCCTCTCTCGTCCCTTTACTTTTCCTAAAGCCAAACTGATCGTCACCTAGCGCATTCTCAATTTTCCTTTCCATTCTTCTGTATATTATTCTTGTAAGCAGCCTCGATGCATGAGCTGTTAAGCTGATTGTGCGATAATTCTCGCACTTGTCAGCTCTTGCCGTCTTCGGAATTGTGTGGATGATGCTTTTCCGAAAGTCAGATGGTATATCGCCAGACTCATATATTCTACACACCAACGTGAATAGTCGTTTTGTTGCCACTTCCCCCAATGATTTTAGAAATTCTAATGGAATGTTATCTATCCCTTCTGCCTTATTTGACCGTACGTCCTCCAACGCTCTTTTAAATTCCGATTCTAATACGGGATCCCCTATCTCTTCTAAATCTACTGCTGTTTCTTCTTCTATCACTTCAGACAAATCTTCACCCTCATAGAGGCTTTCAATGTATTCTTTCCACCAATCTGCTCTCTCCTCTGCATTTAGCAGTGGAATTCCAGTTGCACTCTTAATGTTACCACCGTTGCTTTTAATGTCACCAAAGGTTGTTTCGACTTTCCTGTATGCTGAGTCTGTCCTTCCGACAATCATATCTTTTTCGATGTCTTCACATTTTTCCTGCAGCCATTTCGTCTTAGCTTCCCAGCACATCCTATTTATTTCATTCTTCAGCGACTTGAATTTCTGTATTCCTGATTTTCCCGGAACATGTTTGTACTTCCTCCCTTCATCAATCAACTGAAGTATTCCTTCTGTTACTCATGGTTTCTTCGCAGCTACCTTCTTTATACCTACGTTTTCCTTCTCAACTTCTGTGATGGCCCTTTTTAGAGATGTCTATTCCTCTTCAATTGTACTACCTACTGCGCTATTCCTTATTGCTGTATCTATAGCGTTAGAGAACTTCAAACGTATCTTGTCATTCCTTAGTACTTCCGTATCCCACTTTTTGAGTATTGATTCTTCCTGACTAATGTCTTGAACTTCAGCCTACTCTTCATCACTACTATATTGTGATCTGAGTTTATACCTGCTCCTGGGTACGCCTTACAATCCAGTATCTGATTTCGGAATCTCTGTCTGACCATGACGTAATCTTATTGAAATCTTCCCGTATCTCCCGGCCTTTTCCAAGTATACCTCCTCCTCTTGTGATTCTTGAACAGGGAATTCGCTATTACTAGCTGAAACTTGTTACAGAGCTCAAATAGTCTTTCTCCTCTTTCATTCCTTGTCCCAAGCCCATATTCTCCTGTAACCTTTTCTTCTACTCCTTTCCCCACAACTGCATTCCAGTCGCCCATGACTACTAGAATTTCATCCGCCTTTACATACTGCATTGCCCTTTCAATATCCTCATACACTTTCTCTATCTGTTCATCTTCAGCTTGCGACGTCGGCATGTATACCTGAACTATCGTTGTCGGTGTTAGTCTGCTGTCGATTCTGATTAGAACAACCCTGTCACTGAACTGTTCACAGCAACACACCCTCTGCCCTACCTTCCTATACATAACGAATCCTACACCTGTTATACGATTTTCTGCTGCTGTTGATATTTCCGCCCCGGTAGCTGAGTGGTCAGCGTGACAGACTGTCAATTCTAAGGGCCCGGGTTCGATTCCCGGCTGGGTCGGAGATTTTCTCCGCTCAGGGACTGGGTGTTGTGTTGTCCTAATCATCATCGTTTCATCCCCATCGACGCGCAGGTCGCCGAAGTGGCGTCAAATCGAAAGACCTGCACCAGGCGAACGGTCTACCCGACGGGAGGCCCTAGCCACACGACATTTCCATTTTACCCGATACTCATCTGACCAGAAATCCTTGTCTTCCTTCCACTTCACTTCACTGACCCCTACTATATCTAGATTGAGCCTTTGCATTTCTCTTGACAGATTTTCTAGTTTCCCTACCACGTTCAAGCTTCTGACATTCCACGCCCCGACTCGTAGAACGTTATCCTTTCGTTGATTATTCAATCTTTTTCTCATGGTAACCTCACCCTTGGCAGTCCTCTCCCAGAGATTCGAATGGGGGACTATTCTGGAATCTTTTGCCAGTGGAGAGGTCATCATGACACTTCTTCAATTTCAGGCCACATGTCCTGTGGATACATGTTACGTTTCTTTAATGCAGTGGTTTCCATTGACATCTGCATCCTCATGTCGTTGATCATTGCTGATTCTTCCGCCTTTAGGGGCAATGTCCCACCCCTAGGACAAGAGAGTGCCCTGAACCTCTATCCGGTCCTCCGCCCTCTTTGACAAGGCCGTTGGCAGAATGAGGCTGACTTCTTATGCCGGGTGTCTTCGGCCGCCAATGCTGACGTTTTGATTATGAATCAAAGACGCAACCCCTAGACAATAGGTCCTTCTTCATTATGAAAGCATTTTTAAAGATAGATCGATGAGAAGTTGTATTTGTCTTCTCAGTTAGAAATAAAGAAATACACAATTTGAGTGTACTTCAAAAGTCATAGAAATAGAAAAGGAATTTTATTGAAATGAAGTCGAAATTGAGGCAATTTTGAAGGAAGAACTTCGAAAATTTGTATTTGACTTGTTTGCTGGAAATATTAGAATTCATGTTTGACAATTTCCGGAAATTCATTCCCTAAGAGGATGGAAAAGAGGACGAAAATTTTTAAGGAAATACTCCATCATGAACGTGTTTTGAAGCTAGACCTCTGAAAATATGTATTTGTCTTCTTGGTCAGCAATTAAAAAAAAATGCTTGTTTCACTGTTTCTTTTTAATTCGACCCCTATTGAGGTACACCAGTGCTTGAAAAGTTTTTTGAAAGAAAATTGTGGTGTGAAAATATTTTTAAAGCTAAATCTATGTACATTGGCATTTATTTCCTAGGTTAGAAATAAAAGAAATAGATGTTTTTCTGTTTTGGGAAATTCTAAAGGGATGAAATATGTGCTGACTGATCCATTGACTCATCATCATGCACCCAAAATCATTTAAGATAGACACATGAGATGTGGAGATGCCGTTGATCTTATACTTGTCTGGAACTTTATTCCTACGGGGGTTAAATAGGATTTTTATAAATATGTTGCTATTGGAGAAGTTTTGAAGCTTCAACTACGAAAATTTGTGTCTGGTTCTTCAGTCAGCAGTAAAAAATACGTGCTTCAGTGGTTTTAGAAATTCAACTACTACGGAGGTATAATGGAAGGTGAACGTGTTTTTAAAAAATAAACAATAATCAAAGGAGTAATGAAACATTTTTAAAGCCACGTCTATGAAAACTGATATCTGAATTCTCCGTTAGAAATTTTAAAAGTATGAGTTTCAGCCTTTTTTCTAAATTCAACACATAACGTAGTGAAATTGGAGATGAAATTTTTTTAGTAAGTATCTCGTTACGATAAGACATTTTTAAAGCTAAGAATATGAAAACAGAAACATCATTTCTAGGTTAGAAATAAGGAAATGTGTTAAGCGATGAAAGTTAACATGGAAATACCACAAGAACTGAAATGCAGGATTAACTAAAACCTCTTACTCCAGCTACCAGAATCGCCTATTGGTCAAAAGTACATTCAGACAACGCCATGTTTCTATGTCCTTCAGAGCCGTAAATGGGTTAGAAAGTGTTGCAGTTTCTGAAAAATGTGAAAATTACATTAAAGAAAAACATAAAAGTCTCTACAGACCATAGTCTGGCTGAAGCAGCAGGTTCTTAGCGACTGACATCTATGTATGAATTCAGTAAGAAGTAACGGATAAGTGACTCACTTAAATTCATTAACAACCACCTTTTGGGTTAGAACTAATGTCAGAAATAATAATAACAATTTTATGAATGAGAGAAAGACAGTAGCTCTTCCCCTCTTGTTGCTCAATGAAGTTTTCCTTTACGGGAAGACTTTTATGTTCTTAATTAGAAATTTTGTTGTTACAAATGTTTCATGAAATTCGCCACTGGATGTTGTGTTTTGCGCCAGAAGTTTCTATCCTGAACGATCTATCCACATGGGCCTCACAACAGAAGAAACACTTGCCTGGTACACAAGCCCCTTCTCCAATTGACTGCATGTGTGTGCATCAAATGCATCCATCCACATTCACTTGTGATGCTTTTTGTAACCAGCGTTGGTGTCTTGAAAAAATTAATAGTTTCGTAAATCGTAAGTTCAAACCGTTGTTCTAAAATTCAAGCAAACTCATTTAAAGTTTCGAAGTCCGTAGGATAGAAAAAGAAAACTGTAGGCTCTTGTATGAAATATTATTACGTTATGCATCCAAAACATAGAAATTATTTTTAAAATAATTCTTCATGCGGAATATGTTGAAAGAGTAGAAAACGTTACTGAAATGTCAGTTTGAAAAGAAAATTTCTGTGTAAGTAAATATTTCATGAGCTTGAAGGCCTCATCCTCATTCCCAAAGGAACTGTGCCTGAATGGGGACGCAAATAAATGAATAGAAAGTAACGTGGTTTAGTCAGTAGCATCCAACTTAATGAATAGCCGATAATTTGCACGAGTACTAACTCGTAAGGTATCATCAGCATAGCGATGCTAATGGAAAATTATAGAAACAACTAAAAGCCGACAAACCAAATGTTCCAAGAAGAAAAATAGCCTACCGCTATGTAGTATTTATTCCTAGTTAAAATCAACCATAAAATGAAAATGTTACTAATAACAAAAAGTATATGCAACCACTATGACAGAATCATATCTATTTGAAACATTAGACACCAAGATGTCTCGATGTGAAACATGGGCTTCAAAGCTCCAGCTGTCTCACTGTGTTTTCATCGACGGATCGTCTTTGTAATGTACCATCATTTGGTCCTGTTCTCCATATTCGTGATATGGACATTTTATTTAGCAGGCTTTGTAATATCTGAAAACCAGTTAGGAGCTGTATTATTGTGTCTGAAGCATGTTCTCAGTATGTCAATGAGACAGATGGTAGTAATATTACTGGGAGCTTAGACTCTGAAGATGACGGCTAGTTCCTGTCGAAACATACCACAGTATAAGGTATTTTATGTCAAGCGAGCTTGGCTTGTAATATCACAAATTACAACATTAGACCGTCCCAACAAGTATGTAGATTATATAGACCAATTTATGTTAAATACCCTAAATAAAACGATCACAATCTCAAATGGACGTCGAATGTCTCAGCCCTTGCCTGTTATCTGTGATCCACAATAATATATCGTGTATTTCGTCTATAGCAAAATGTATTTAAAATATATACAATAGCGCACTTGGTGTGCTAGTGATATATTTGATTTGAGCGGCTGTCGTACCTGGAATCTGTATCAGCTGACAATGTAGGCATTACGTGCTGCTGATGGCATCCACTCACTAGTTCTTTAAATATTATAAAATGAAATGTATAATGACTCTAGAGCTAATTCGTATTGAGCAATTGTTGACTTATTCTTGCTGACATTTGCTTCATAGCTGACAACAGTTAGTTGTTGGGTATCACATTTTGAAGAGACAATAAAAAGTGTTGTCTTACATGCATGTCGTTCATTAGTAATATAAAGTGAACCTCGAACTTTATCCGAAAGGGTGAACTATATATCACTGTCTATGACATATGAAATTAAATGAATAGCCTTCAGCTACTCAAATATAATTCAATTAATGAGCCGTCAACGCTATCCGCATTTATATTTACATTTTGTTATGCTTCGTGCTCGTAGCTGCTGCACATGATTAATAATGAAATTCAGTTTTCCGTGACACTATTGAAAACCTAAATTCCTTTACGATTTCTGATGGCCAAGTCAGCAAACATTATTACGAGGTTTAAAATTGTTGGTATGAGATGGGTTTGGCAATCTGGAGTAACACTACGGTAGGTAGCATTGCTGCTCTGATAAGGGCGGTTGTGACGAATTAACAGCAGCAGCCCTGACCCACCACATAGTCACATCATTTAGCAAGTTCCGTTGTGGGTGACGTGCTATGGTGGAACTTCGGTGGAATTTGGAGGAGACATTTCCACATTGTTTTCAGTCTCTAAGGAACTGAATTTAAGATCTACAAATGTGTCTCATAGTGCTCTGTAAACACTGAAGAATCCATTCAAAACCCTTGCGGCCAAATACCATGTAATACAATATTCACATAGTAAAACTCAAAAAATGGCTTCAATTGTCATAAGATTTAAAATTAGCTACACTCTGAGCAATAGCTTTAGATACTAACCCTCAGTCATGTAGATGAATAGACAATATCTATTCAGTCATTACAACATAACGAGTCAGTCAGGCCAGGGGTGAATGACGATGCCAAAAAATGTGCAATATACGTAATATATTTTTAACTGTGGCTTACATAATTTCAATTATGCTAGTCCAACAGTTTTCCAATAGATACTTGATACAAGCAAGTTCATCATAGACAGTAACAACACAGACGTGAACCTAAGTAGCAGGCTTCGAATGCACTGAGTCAACTCCATTATCAGACTGGGCTGGAACTGGTGTGGCTTTTCCTATGGTGGTTCGGTGGTGGTGCTACGCATGATTAAGATTTGTTATAGATTTGTTATTGATTTATCAACCATATCTTCCAAATTCTTTCACATTTTTCGCGTTTTTACATAGTTTCCAAATATAGAAAATAAGTAAAATATGGAAACACAGGAAAATTATGAAAAATTTTTTTAATGAGGGAATAACAAAACTGGATGCTGATAACAGCACTGCACTTGATTTCTACCTACGTCACTACCCAGGTGTTTGTGTGTCTGCGAGCTGGCTGTGGATTGGGGAGATAGTCACGTGAGTTACTGCCAACCTCGTGATATGGGCTGCACGGTTTTGGTGTCAATTATGTACAACACCACAATTGGGATGGTCATCTACTTTTTGAAAGAATTAATTTGACTCTGTTATCATAACTTGCGGTACTTTAATGCACGTTGCCAAATTTTTGCTTGTCAACCGTGCCATAACATCTGCACATGTTCATAGCCCTTATGGATGCATTTTAACTTTCCATAAGAGTGCTTGGAGACTTAAGAGGAAAGTGACTACAATAAAGTTATCACCATCAAGATATCACAAAAAGATTTGTTATAGATTTATCAACTGTATCTTCCAAACTCTTTCACATTTCTCGCGTTTTTACGTAGCTTCCAAATACAGAAAATATGTAAAATACGGAAACAGAGGAAAAATATGGAAAATATATGTAATGAGCGATTACCGCACTGTACTTGCTTTCCACATAGGTCACTATCCAGATGTGAAGAGATGACTCACATTCATGAAGTTATACACGCATGTGGAAATTACAGCACAGTTGGTATAGTGTTGGATTATAAAGCAAAAACTACGTTACCTCCATTATAATACTAAAATTAACGGTGATAGGATCATATTAATTCGTACAAAAAATATATTACCGTCAACGCAACTGACTGTGATGAAATTGCCACATATAATTTATCTACACTAATTTCCATGATATAAATTGGTAACTAAAATATAACTCAGTATTTCGGGATGAAATTTTCACTCTGCAACGTGCTGATATGAAACTTCCTGCAAATTAAAACTGTGCGTCGGACCGAGACTCGAACTCGGGACCTTTGTCTTTTGTGGGCAAGCGCTCTACCATCTGAGCTACCCAATAACGACTCAGGATCCGTCCCCACAGCCGCACCTCTGCCAGTACCTCGTATCCTTCCATCCATACTCCATAGAGGCTCCCCTGCAAACGTTGTGAGACTAGTACTATGCAGGAGATCTTCTGTGAAGTTTGGAAGATAGGAGACGAGGTACTGCCCAAAGTAAAGCTTTCAGGACGGGGTCGTTAGCTGTGGTTGGTGAGCTCAGATGGTAGAGCACTTTCCCGCAAAAGGTAAGGGTCCGTGGAAGAGTCTAGGTCTGGCACACAGTTTTAATCTACCAGAAAGTATCATATCAGTGCACACTCCGCTGCAGAGTGAAAATTTCGTTCTGGAAACATCGTCCAGGCTGTGGCCAAGTCATATTCCCGCGATATCCTTTCTTCCAGAAGTGCTAGTCTTTCAAGGTTCGCAGGAGAGCTTCTGTGAAGTTTGGATGGTAGGAGACGAGGTACTGGCGGAAGTAAAGCTGTGAGGGTGGGTCGTGAGTCATTATTGGGTAGCTCCGATGGTAAAGCACTTGCCTGCAAAAGGCAAAGTTCCTGATGTCGAGTCTCTGTCCAGTGCCAGGTAGTTTCATCTCAGTACTCATATAATTTTACGTCATTTAACATAATTTGACTCTTTTTCATTTATACAACACGCGCATTAGTTTACACGTAACTTGAAAGTGAGAGAAATAGAGGATAGGTGTTGTGCATATTCAGCATAGCTTATATTGCATTAGAGACATACATTCGCAGTTTCTAAAGTCTGGAGCTTTGAGAGGGCTGATAGTTCGGACATGACTCCTCTGTGGTCGGTGTTAATCCCGCCATAGGACTACACTTGTAATTAAGTCACCTAACCAGACTGCATTACTGTGTGTCTAAACTACCATCGCCGAGTTGGCAGAGCCGCCCATGTCAGAGCAGCAGTGGGAGCGGCAATGTTACCTAGCACTTAGCGATCACGTGTCGGTGTCTCGTCGGTACCATTTACTAAAGTGCACTACTTAAACAAACAAACACGCTCATATTACAACGTGAAATTGACTAACCAATGGGTGTGCTAATCGATCGAATACCTGTACTATTCCGACAGTTTCACAAAGATGTCTATTAGCTTGTGAAATAGGATGTAACGCTTAATTTTGATGTGAATGTTTTACACAATAGGTAAATAAAAATGCAGTAAATGAAGCAGGCAAAAAGGAATACAAACGTCTCAAAAATGAGATCGACAGGAAGTACCAAATGGCTAAGCAGGGATGGCTAGAGGACAAATGTAAGGACGTAGTGGCTTATCTCACCAGGGGTAAGATAGATACAGCCTACAGGAAAATTAAAAAGACCTTTGGAGAAAAGAGAACCGCTTGCATGAATATCAAGAGCTCAGATGAACACCCAGTTCCAAGCAAAGAAGGGAAAGCTGAAAGGGGGAAGGAGTACATACAAGGCGATATACTTGAGGACAATATTATGGAAATGGAAGAGGATGTAGATAAAGATGAAATGGGAGATATGATACTGCGTGAAGAGTCTGACAGAGTGCTGAAAGACCTGAGTCGAAACAAGACCCGGGAGTAGACAATATTCCATTGGAACTACTGACGGCCTTGGGAGAGCCAGTCCTGACAAAACTCTACCTTCTGGTGAGCAAGATGTATGAGACAGGTGAAATACCCTCAGACTTCAAGAAGCATATAATTATTCCAATCCCAAAGAAAGCAGGTGTTGACAGATGCGAGAATTACCGAACTATCAGTTTAATAAGTCGCAGCTGCAAAATACTAACGCGAATTCTTTACACACTAATGGATAAAGTTGTACAAACCTACCTCGGGGAAGATCAGTTTGGATTCCGTAGAAATGTTGGAACACGTGAGGCAATACTGACCCTACGACTTGTCTTAGAAGCTAGATTAAGGAAAGGCAAACCTACGTTTTTAGCATTTGTAGACTTAGAGAAAGCTTTTAACAATGTTGACTGGAATACTCTCTTTCAAATTCTGAAGGTCGCAGGGTTAAAATACAGGCAGCGAAAGGCTATTTACAATTTGTACAGAAACCAGATGGCAGTTATAAGAGTCGAGGGGCATGAAAGGGAAGCAGTGGTTGGGAAGGGAGTGAGACAGGGTTGTAGCCAATCCCGATGTTATTCAATCTGTATATTGAGCAAGAAATAAAAGAAACAAGAGAAAAATTCGGAGTAAGAATTAAATTCCATGGAGAAGAAATAAAAACTTTGAGGTTCGCCGATGACGTTGTAATTCTGTCAGAGGCAGCAAAGGACCTGGAAGAGCAGCTGAACGGATGGACAGTGTCTTGAAAGGAGGATATAAGATGAAAATCAACCAAAGCAAAACGGGGATAATGGAATGTAATCGAATTAAATCGGGTGATGCTGGGGGAATTTGATCAGGAAGTAAAACGCTTAAAGCAGTAAATGAGTTTTGCTATTTGGGGAGGAAAATAACTGATGATGGCCGAAGTACAGAAGATATAAAATGTAGACTGGCAATGACAAGGAAAGTGTTTCTCAAGAAGAGAAATTTGTTAACATCGAGTGTAGATTTAATTGTCAGGGAGTCGTTTCTGAAAGTATTTGTATGGAGTGTAGCCATGTATGGAAGTGAAACATGGACGATAAATGGTTTGGACAAGAAGAGAATAGAAGCTTTTCAAATGTCGTGCTACAGAAGTATGCTGAAGATTAGATGGGTAGATCACATAACTAATGAGGAGGTTTGGAATAGGATTGGGGAGAAGAGAAGTTTGTGGCACAACTTGACTAGAAGAAGGGATCGATTGGTAGGACATGTTCTGAGGCATCAAGGGATCACCAATTTAGTATTGGAGGGCAGCGTGGTGGGTAAAGTCATAGAGGGAGACCAAGAGATGAATACACTAAGTAAGTTCAGAAGGATGTAGGTTGCAGTAGTTACTGGGAGATGAAGAAGCTTGCACAGGATAGAATAGCATGGAGAGCTGCATCAAATCAGTCTCAGGACTGAAGACCACAGCAACAATAATGTGTGACTTTCTGGCATCGACTTATGACTTCTTCATCGACTTGTGACTTCTTTATGCAAGGGGAAGACAACTAGAGGAACAGTAATGTTATTTGCAACAACGATTACGCTGTTTAACGTGGACAAGCTCCAACTCTAAAGATGTATAGGGATTCTGTATGTCAAATCAGAGGCCCAGGTGTCGAAAACGTTATAGAGAACCGTTTTATAGTGTGCCCTAATACGTTTCAAGTAGACACTTTTACATCTTCCTTGGCTTAGGAATGTGGTATGAAATTGCAGTCTTTAACCACGTATCTAACAGAAGCTTTAGCTGGATATTGGGGGGACTCCTTAATCTGAACTAAATGCTAGTGACACAGAAGTGTTATTTTAAAGCCGGAGAATCATATATTTTAGCCAAAATACTGTCAAATACAGACATAATCAAATGAAATCCGGTTCCTACAAACAACGTGATTCCACAGATCTTAAAATATCCCGTCTTAAACCAACCCTTATTAAAGATTTTGAGTATAAAACGTATGTGTAACACTGCAATCGTTCTACGACTTGTGTATTGGGGTAAATAAGAACACATGAAAACTGACTCGTGTACTTGTACAGGGTCCTCAGAAGGGAGAAAATGCTATGAAATACGTTCTGTCTGCCTAAAGCTTTAATTGTTTGATTGTATTCTATGTGGATAATTTTTGATAAGAAAATTATATTTCAAAGCACAGGGACTGGACTTTGGGGGTGTGTATGTCATAGAAGGTTACAGCTTTAATGGAAAATTTGCTAATGGCGAGAGGCAGTACTACTCAGTAACATTCTACTAAAAGAGGGGACAGGGACGCGTATTTTAGACTATATCTTAGTAGAAATCTGTGTTAACAATTCGATTACATTGATCCGCTGGAGTACAGAAAGTTCTTTGTAGGCAAATGCATTTCATTTCTGAATGTAAATTGGCCGGGGGGGGGGGGGGGGGGGGGGGAGGAGGGAGGGGTGATTGTGTACCTTAGATGACTGTACGCAGCTCTAATGGAACGTCTGATGATGGCGTGAGGCAAAGACACACAGCAATACTCTACTAAAATAGGTTATTGGCAGCGCTACATAACGCAGTTTGCAGGAAACTCTTCTAAAAATAGGGGATTTTAAGCATAGTGTAGGTGATCTTTGCTAACACCTCAAAACTCCACACAACATACTGGCAGCCGTAACGGCCGAGTAGCTCCAAGAAAGCAATCTATTAAAAAGTTGAGACATTATAAGATAATTATATAATACTAAGAAATACTATGGCTTTAAGCAAGGAATACTTGTAATGTTTGTGGGGTAGCGCTGAATTAGGAGGATCGAATTGGGCAGCAGATGTGGACAGACTACTGCTTTGCTGTATTGGTGAAATAAACAAATTTTGAACGGCTGTATTGAATAACCGTGTAAAATTCGACTTTTAAATTTTTCAATATTACTTGCTTCATCTTTCGGTTTTTTATGATTTTTCTTAGTAGAGAAGTAGAATCGGTTACAAGATATGACTGTATCTTGGAGTAACAAATGTGAAGAAGCGACTTTTGCTATGAGAAGTGATACATGATCATTGGTATCGTCATTGGACAGCTCATTACATACAACCCTCCTGGTGTGCCATGATATATGTACAGAAAGGAAAATTCAATGACTACATCACACTTGCTGGTGATTTTTCAATGACATGCGAAAATCATAGGAAATCACCAGTAGTTGTGGATTCAGTTGAAGACTGATTGGTTGGTTAGTTTGGGGGAGTGGACCAAACAGCGAGGTCATTGGTCCTCGAAGAGTGGAGGAAAATAAGGGAACAATAGTACACAACTGGGCGATTGCCTAGTTGTGATGCCGTGATTTTAACAACGCCTCATTTCTTGAAATGTCATCGGGAGTTAGAGGGACATGTAACAAAAATATGAGAGCCATTAATACAGCTTTTTCTGTGCCCGCAAGTTGCGGTCCGTCACCCTATTTGAGGCTGGACACGTATTCTCTGACGTGGCTGATGACACGTGATTAGCGTAGTTCTACTGGCTGTTATTTACCGCGTGTGGGTGATTCTGTAGCGGTTGGTGGCTGGTGCGATTGAGAGAGTCCAAAAACCCTTTCACCATTTCGCTCGCCCAGTAGAGTTATCTGTCATGTGTTTCGGACATTTTCTGGCTTACCAGTGCGACAGTGAACGCCAGTCACATCTCACGCGCTCTCACCAGCATCATTATCCATCAGGAGTGTCGGACGCTTCTGCCTGATCATTGGATAGAATTACCCGTGCCTCTTGTATGAGGCTGCAGCTTCTAACTTGGGCGACGAGGGTCTGGTGCCCCGTGAGTGGCCATGGCAGTATTCCACAGCCAGTCGCTATCTGGAGTCACTAGTGACTGCAGGTGCGTGTACATGCGGGACTCCACATCGTAGTTTCAGTTTATTTAAAGTTAAATACCTTCCTATCCTATTTCTCCCATTCTATTCCATGGCGGTGGTAATTACTTACGGTGTAAGTTTAGCGATATCGTGTGCATACTTCTCTGTAGGATTTTCCTCCTTAATTAAAATATGCTACGCACCTGTGAACTGAGGCTAATCAAAGGCATTCTTGAAGTGACGCATCGTTTTTAACGGAGTGTGAGGTCATTTTTTCAACACATTACTAATGCAGGTAGAAGTTTCTTGTTGACTTAGTACACAGTAAGAGTGTACTTGCTTCAGTAATGCTCTATGGTAATTGTTTAAACAATAAAAATGTATAGTGAGTTTTAAAACATCTCATTGGCAATAGGTTTGGAGTTGACATTACAGCGCTGTTTGATCACACCCTCTCCTCTACATATATTTTATTTAACAACGAGTTTTATGAGCAATTAGACGGTGTCGCCATGGGGAGTCCTTTGTCTCCCCAGGTGCCCAATCTTTTTATGGAAGATTTAGGAGCGAGCACTCGCCTCAGCCACTTTTAAATCAACAGTATTTTGGCGATATGTTGATGACACGTTTATAATTACGACTCATGGTCTGGATCATCTGCGAGACATCCTACAACATATAAACTCCATACATGAAAATATAAAATTTACTATGTAGTTGGAGAAGGAGGGTTGCCTTCCGATTTTAGACGTATTGGTGCGACATAAGAGCGACGGCATACTTGGTAATTCGGTGTATTGAAAGCCCTCTCACACAGACCTTTACTTGCAAGCCGCTAGTTTCCACCATCCGGCACAAAAGACGGCTGTTTTGGAGACAATGAGTCACCAGAACACGTTGTGTCTGACACCGATAGTTTGCAAACGGAACTGGAGCACCTGCAGAGTGTATTTCTGAAGAATGAGTATTCATCCCAGCAAGTGGAAAGAGCGCTGCAGACCTGTAAACGACGGAACAAAGAAGAGGGAGAGGCCTTTAAAACGACTGCGTTTTTACCATATATTGGTAATATTTCAGGGAAAATAGGCAGAATACTAAGCAATTATGAAGCGATAGCAATCCTTCGCCCTCCTGCCAAAATTTCGTCACTGGTGGAATCTGGCAAAGACGACCTAGACCTGCGCAAGGCAGGTGTTTACAGAATTCCGTGTGAATGCGAAAAATCTTGTATAGGGCAAACGACGCGTACCGTGCAGGATCGCATTGTAGACCCTCAGCGGCATACTCGCCTTTTTCATCCTTGTAGGTCTCCGAACACTGTATTCCCACTGGTCATGCTATGAATTACAATGAGGCAAAAATTGTGGCCCAAACGTCTAACTTTTGTTTTACTATTAATGAATCCGTGGAAATACAGCTGTCTGACAATGAGTCTCTTATTAATCGTGACGGTGGTTACCAATTTAATTCGGCATGGAATCCAATCGTCGAAAAACTTCGTGTCCTCCGTAGCCGGCGTAGTTCTGTGATAGAACTGCGGGAAGACATTCTAATTGACATCGATGCGGCGAATTTTCACCACGGGGGGCGCGCGGCGCAGCAGAATCGATCGCGCTCAAGTAGCGCACGCACAACGCCAAGTGAATCCAGCACGCGTGTGCCGGAGGGGCCTTAAGTACCAGAGCTCTGGGAGTTTTCGCCAGTATCACCTGAAGACGGCCATAAGACTCTGCGCCGAAATATTGTGGCAGGAATTTGCAAACATCTGGCAGTCCGCCAGAAATGTATGGTATTTACGTTCGTCTTTGGTTGGTGATCTTGGAATGTGGGAGAAAATTGGTCAAAAATGTAACAGATAACCTAAAAGTTATAAAAAAAACTAGAGATGATCATACTTTGGACTTCTTACAAAAGTGCAACTGATTTGAACGCAGTATGACGTCACACTCAAATAATGCAGGAACAAATTCCTCGTAGACTGGTACATATGAAGTGTTTATTTGCTTGAATAATGCACTGCTGATTCGAGGCATTGTTTTATCGGGTTTCTTGTCATTATACCTGATAGTGCGGAGTATATATGTATGTACAATTACCACGAAATTATTTAGGTATGTCAGGTAGTGACATTACACCACTGATATGGCGTACATAAGCACAACGTCCTCTGATGTGTGCTGATAGCTGAGCATTGTAATCACGTACTACAAATTTTTTCGCAGCACACAAGACACTCATTCACAGCACATTACATGAGAGAGCTTGCACACATCAAGTTTCTGAACGCTGATACTTAAAAGTGGATGCCCTGTTAGGCATTCCTGTTGTTATATATTTTAACTGTTCTTGGGAAGTCGCCAACATACACTATGTGGTAATCCCGTAACACAGGAGGCGCTTGACCTTTGGACACTGTAGATATATCTGAAATATTCTGACATAATTCTCTCCGCGTCATTGGTAGTGTGAAAAGATTGCATTCATTCCACAGTATGTGTAATTTTCAGCCATCTCCACTATGTTGAACCTACGATCTTGGGACAAACCTACAACCAAATATTTACTACCACTCACGTTTTGATTGTAAGTTACAGAGGATAAAATTACTTTGACAGGTGAGGTACGTCATCGTATTGGTCTGACGAGCTGTGCTGAAGATGGCGGAAACCCGAACTCCTAGTTTCTGAACACCTGCAGGGTGTCAGACAGGCTATCTCCGTACTGCTGGTGCTGCTGGGATGTATATGCCTTCTACGTTTCCTAACACCATAGTTCAAGCATTTATAGCTGTTGCTACAGTGGCGCAGGATGCTTGAACAGCTGATACAATACATCACATATACTGACTGCGGGCTGCTGTTGTGGTGTTGCGGACAATTGAAACTCGAATGCCTGTGTGACCTGTCCCCCAAACCTTAATCCACAGCCTCCAGGGTGCGTTGTACTGTAAGAAAAATGAAAAATTGTAATTATTCGTACAAAAACCCTTACAATATTAATAAATGTATAAAAATGAGAGACATAGATGGACTAATACTTACGTCTGAATGTAAAAGTTGTCATACTGCTTTTATCATATTCAGAGGCAGTGGCTGAATGCTGGCTCTTCATCATGATGATTCTTTCATTGAGGTGTATTGCTTACTGTGGTCCTTAGAACGAAAACTGGTTTGATTCACCACCTCATGCTACTTTTTCCTGTGCAAGAACCTCCATCTATGAGTAACTGTTTCAACCTACATTCAAATGGTTCAAATGGCTCTGAGCACTATGGGACTTAACCGCTTAGGTCATCAGTCCCCTAGAACTTAGAACTACTTAATCCTAACTAACCTAAGGACATCACACACATCCATGCCCGAGGCAGGATTCGAACCTGCGACCGTAGCGGTCGTGCGGCTCCAGACTGTAGCGCCTAGAACCGCTCGGCCACACAGGCCGGCAAACCTACATTCCTCTGAGCCTTTTTCCTGTAGTCGGTTCTATCTCTCTCTCTATAATTTTATCCCTCCATTACTATAGCGGTATTCCCTTGATGTGTCAAAACGTGTCCTATTGATCAATCTCTTCTTTTTGTCATGCAATAATTTACTTTTCCCTCCAAGCTGTAATAGAATCTTCTCGTTGGCTACAAGATCTACGCCCATAATTTTCAGTATTTTTCTGTATTCAAAAGTTTCTAGTCTGAATTGTTTGTCGTTTATGTTTGGTTTCTATACAAAGCTACTCTGCAGATAAGAACCTTCAGACAGAACCTCCTATCTCTGAAACGTTTGTTCGAAGTTAACAACTTATTCTTCTTCATAAGCATTTTTATTTTCATTGCTAGTCTACATTTTATATCCTTTCTATTCTGGTCACTATCAGTTAATTTGCTGCCGAAATTTTGAATCAGTCTATTAGATTTAGTATCTCGTTTCGTATTGTAATTCTCTCAGAATTGCTTGATTTCATTCTACTACATTCCACTTCCCCTGTATGGTTTTGTTAGACGTCATATTCTCCTTTCAAGACACTATCAATCCATTCAGCTGATCTTCAAAGTTCTTTACTGTCTCTAACAGAATTACGGTGTCATTTGTAAACCTGAAAGCGTTCATTTCTTCTTCCTAAACTTTAGGTCCTTCATCAAAATTTTCTTTGGTATACCTTACTTTTTGCTCACTGTACAGACTGAACAAGTGAACACAGCTCTACAACCCCCTCTGACTCCTTTCTCAGCTACTGATTTTCTTTCGACTAAATTTTTATAACTGCCGTCAGGTTCTGTAGAGGTTGTATAAAAAGTTGTTGAGCACTAGACAACGGCAAAACTTCAGGTAGACAGAGCGGATTTCGCAGCTATTCTTCTCCCTCAGCCCACTCTCGCCAGTCAGGACGTGGGATATGCGTTTTTCCGTCGAAAGAACCATGGAATTCCTTGGTGGAAGCTTTTAATAAGATGATATGTTTGTAACAGCCGTGTATTTCCTCAGGAAATGTGAATTTTGTATTCGATGCATCGGAATAACTTTCGATTTAAATTACAGAATCAGGTTTTCTGATTGGGTCATACTGTCATTTTCTGGAGAACCCACATTTTTTTCCTCGTCTACACGCAGAGCATCGGATAGCCACTTACCAGAATTGTACCATGGAATGAGAGAGGTTTTCTGTCTCTCTACATAACCAAAAGTCCTGTTGGTTCAACATAGAGAAATATCTGCAAGAGTTGGGCACTGTTTAAATTCTTCACTAGAGTTTTACTGGTCAGCGCTTGTAATCTTCGCTACAACTGACCAACGACTTCCCGCTCTTGCAAAAAAGCATCAAAGCTCCAGGGTGACCAGAAGGAGAACACTTCACTTTAGATTTTAAGACAATAAAGAGTTTCATGTTAGGCTTTTGCAGAGCAATCAGTTCACAGTATGCTTTTTCAGAGTAACCACTTCACTGTAGGATTTGGAAGAATACACATGCCTTTAGAATTTAGGGGAGTAAAGATCAGGTTAGGACAGGAGAAATTCCCGATGAGACAAGCCTAGCTACCGCTAAAAGGATGTCTGCACTGAAACATTAAGTGCAAAGAGAAGACTGAAACCAAATTTTCTAGCAGCTGCTGCCACCTCCTACCTTATTCCACTTCCCACGTGTTAGGTAAGATGGGTCACTGTCACGATCCGCCAATGTTGTTCAGACATGAGGTTGATACGCTCCATTCAGGAGCCCAGTACAATTTTTTTGGAAATTTGTGGTAAGGTCTTACGGGACGAAACTGTTGAGGTCATCGGTCCCTAAGCTTACACACTACTTACTCTAACTTAAACTAACTTACTCTAAGGACGACACACACACCCATGCTGGAGGGAGGATTCGAGCCACCGACGGGTGAAACCGCACGGAGAGCCCAATGCGTCCAGCCTGTAATTCTCAGAGCGCATTTTGGCAATCTTATAGTGATTTTTCTTATCTTTATGGGTGGATTCAGTATGTAAGTAACAACTCATGCAGTCACATTCCGTGTCCAACGAATTATTAACGTAATTGTGTTTCATCCTCCCAATCCACCTATGTCAAGGTTATAGTTGAGAGTTATAAACCCTTTTCCTTTCGTCAGTGGTACCTATTAATACGGCAATGGGTATATTTCATGTCTGAAAATAACAAGCGTAATTGCTAGTGTGACATTTGTTTCCATTAATTTCTAGAAGATCCTTCCTCATTAATATATCTACGTGAGTGACGTAGTGCTCATTTGCTTCATGATTAATTGGGCCACACCAATTAATATTCATTTAAGTAAGACGTTTCTGTTGTGTGACAGGATCATCTGTTTAACTTAACTCCCATGATCATTTGGGGCGGTTCCTCAGTTGTTGGTCCCAGAATTTGGTACTGTGTATCACAGGCGTATGCTACAACCACAATCAGCACCCCACGTTACAGCTACTTTTCTTCTCTCCAAACTACTCTCTAATTTTCCTACACTCGTTACCTATATTTCCCATAGTTACATAAGCTTCTATATCCTTACTTTTTTACTGTAGCCACGCTCTTGTTTAGTCCTTTTATACTGCTTATCAGTCTTGTTTCTTAGACGTTTGTACCCCTTTTCGCCTGCTTCATATCTGCGTTATTGTAATTTCTCTTGTCATCCACTAAATTCAATATCTCTTGTGATATTCGAGTATTTCTCCTAGGCCTTGTCCTTTTAGCTATTTGGTCCTCTGACACCATCACTATTTCATCTCTTGAAGCCAGCCATTCACCTTCTACTGTATTCTTTTCATCTATTTTAGTCAGACTTTACCTAATGCTCCCTCTGAAACCCTCAAAAACCTTTGGATCAGTCAACTAATCCACATACCATCTGTTCCAATTCCTGTCCATCTGCAGTTTCTAAATTTTAGTCTACGGTTCATAACCAATAAATTGTGGTCAGAGGCCGTATCTGACTATGGAAATTTCTCACAGTAACAAATATCATTCTGAGATCTCTCTCTTACTATTAGATAATCTGAAACCGTCCAGTGTCTCCAGGCGGCCTCCAGGTACACAGCCTCCTTTCATGATTCTTAGACCAAGCTTTAGCTATGACTAAACTATGCTCTCTGCAGAATTCTACCAGGCAGCTACTGGTTTCATTCCTTTCACCATTCCATATTCACTAACAATATTTTCATCTTTTCCCCTTCATACCTCAAAGGGCCAGGCTCCAATCACAATAAAATTTTCTTTCTCTCCAGGCCTCAAATGATGATGCACATACATTTGGGCCAGAGGAGGGATAGGGAGGTGAGATGGCTGAAGGAACTTGTTATGCATCATTAAGTCATGCAGATGTCCTCCAGGGAAAAGTGGAAGTTCAGTCATCCTATTAGCTTAGATCAACGGGGAGGGGGGGGGGGGGGCGGTGAAATTACATAGGGACCTCGATTCTAGATTGTTATCTGTCCCGTAACCTTCTCTGCTTCTCTGCTTCAGTACTCACATACTTGGACAATCCACAAAGTGACGCACATACTCAAGGGAGACACTTAAGAACGCAGCTATATTTCAACCAGGTACGCACATGTCCGTGTACTGCTTACACAACAATTAAGATTAAAACAAATTAAAAAAGCAGGCAGCAATAACTCAGTGTTTGCTAGCATATGAAATTCATGACCACCTGGGCACAGCCAATTCTAACCGGGACTCACACCTCCGAATGATAGTTTAAACAAATTGGTGCAGCCGATATGAGTTATGTTGATCCCCTTTAATAACACAGTGTTTAAAACTGTAAACAATAACCGATCAAAC
The DNA here is from genome assembly GCF_021461395.2 of Schistocerca americana. Lineage (NCBI taxonomy): Eukaryota > Metazoa > Arthropoda > Insecta > Orthoptera > Acrididae > Schistocerca > Schistocerca americana. The sequence goes on along the minus strand of NC_060125.1, from coordinate 397,914,223 downwards.
TGACTAATCATTTCCTCCCCGTTAAAGTGAAAGACTCATTACCCTTCAAAAAACTCACTAATCGTATAATACAAACACTGATATTGAGAATCGATACAAGATTTCAGTTGAATTAGATTTCAGTTGATTAAATAAGCCACAGATCTCAATACGCAAAACTATTGGCAAACGCAGCTTCGCTAGTCTTGTGTTTGATTTCCTGAACCATCAATCACAAGCAGTCGCGGAAACCAATTTCCGAATACGCAACTCATCTGCACATCAAATTCCCCACAGAAGTACTCGGAGGTCAGCTTGACGGTGCTTGCAACAGGAAGCAGACACAATGCTACAGCTGATGGAATATGACCGATATTAGATAGCACTTTCACAATTCGTAAATTAACCCTCAGGTCATCTGATAGCTCAGAGAAACAACTGAAATACACTTCCCCTTCTAGGTTCATACTGCAGAGGATATAACTAACCTCTGCTGCACACGATACATCAAAGGGAACATGACAAATTAACATCTACCTACAGCACGACTCGCATCAGCGATTCAATGGAGAAAACTTAGCACCAGAGACGCTGGAGGACACTCATAGTGCTGAATGATTCTACTGCAGGTCACCAGATCTATGTACCGACCAAAGCTTTCTACACACACAGGCCTAAAAACGGCGCCTATATTGTTAGGTGACGTCAGTAGCTGTTGACCGTTTATTATACGAAGCTTCAGTCCTCTAGTGTGTTGTATTGAAATGGGCTTCCACCTGAAAAACATTTCACACATTACTCATCTGTAGTTCTAGTTTAATGTATGGGATACAAGCGCTATGTCCCCTGTTGCCAGGGAAATTATAAATTCCAAGAAGCCATGAATCTGCACATGTTCAGATTTCCTAAATGCCAGAAGTGGTGATAAATATTTAACATATTATTTGTTCCCACTGCACCACATTTGTCAATTACTTTTAGAGGCAAGATCAGTTGTTCCTTAGTTCAACACCATACCTTACAGGATTAGTACAACGCTGGTTATTGAATATTTGAATAACAGTTTGACAAAGGGTATTAATAATGATTGTTACTGTGCTACGCCAGATTTGTCACAAACTCTTCTAACTATAAAGGATTTTTGGGACATAAAGTTACTTTGACGGATTTTAACTGTATAGCTCGAACTCCCGAGGATAACAGATGGACTTGTTTCATCCATACTTGCTGGTTGTTAATCCTATTTGTCGTCGCACCTGTCTTTCCTGGAATTGCCTGACGAAAATCGGATGTGTGTGGAAGCAGCACATAACTGTTGTGCAATCTGGTTTTCGATTCAATCTGTCACTTCGTATCGTCTCTGATACTTCCAGTAGCTGTTGCGTTGTTTCATAAGCTACTAACCTGCTTATTGCATGTAAATACCCGTTCCAGAAGAATGTGGCACTGTATTTTTCACATTTCTAGTACTGTACTTTGACCACTGACGCCGAATGCACGTACTGCTTACTACACTGATGGACAGTGACAATAGCAACGCAGAATGGTTCGAATATAAACACACAAACATGACTCTCGCGTCGTATTTCAGATAGAATTGGGAGTACAGATGAATCACACGCGACAAGTGAAATAAAAGTTAAAGATATAGTTACTGTGTTCTCAGCTAAATCATCTTATTCCGTACTACGTACCACCACGATCTTATGGGTGTCGCCGGCCGAAGTGGCCGTGCGGTTAAAGGCGCTGCAGTCTGGAACCGCAAGACCGCTACGGTCGCAGGTTCGAATCCTGCCTCGGGCATGGATGTTTGTGATGTCCTTAGGTTAGTTAGGTTTAACTAGTTCTAAGTTCTAGGGGACTAATGACCTCAGCAGTTGAGTCCCATAGTGCTCAGAGCCATTTGAACCATTATGGGTGTCCAGCGGTGATCTCATCAGCTACGTATCACACTGCTGTCTATGATACCACAGGGCTGCCCCTGGTAACCGTTCATTTGACCGACTAAATTGCAGATCATTTCTGTCAGCGCTTCGAATATTCTGTGCTTAGTATACTTTTGCCCTCTACCCACCAGGCTATCCGAGAACGCTAATTCGCTGCTTACTAGCCGGTCCCGGACCGAATCCGCCCAACGGACTAACGACGAGGACCTGTATGCCGGCCAGCTTGGATTTGGTGTTTAGGCGGTTTCTGTGCCACGCTCGGTGAATGCCGGGCTGGTCCCCACGTTCAACGTCAGTTACACGACTCACAGACATTTGTACACATTCGCACTATTTCATGGCTTCAGTGGACGCAGACAGTTGGGTTACACTACTTACGTCCTGAAGGGTTCGGGGTGGAGGCAGGAAGGGCATCTGGCCACCCTCTGCTACTAACACTGCCAAATCCGCAATAACAAGGCCGACTCCGCGTTGGCGCGGGACAAGGCCCAAAGAAAGAAAATTTACTTTTCCCCTCTACAGACTTTTGCGTGCTGAGCGAATAGCTGTCTACAAAATTTCCATCCTCCTTATGTACTCAGCGTAGACAAAAAGGCTAACTTTGATTACAGGTGATTAATTTACATTATTTTCTCACTGCTAATGAGAGTCACTAGGTAATCTTATCTGTGCTGTTTGCACAGTGTGTTCCTGGTGTGACACTAGTGTTTCTGGTAAATATAGTATGTACTAAATGAAACATCGAGCTGTGGGGCAACTTATTTTTATGTCGTAGGCTGGATTGTGTCACCTGATTTCGACCTTCGAAGATTTATATTACAGCTTTTCCCCAGTAACTTTGTGACTGAACTGCTTGTAATACGGTACGGTTTAGAGATGAAGACTGACGAAACATTATTTCATAACTTCGTTTAGATTCAAGATATCTTGTTTGACATTTGCGAAAAATTTTTGGGTAATTCATAGCAGATCCAGAGTGTTTCCTGATGCTGTATTACGACAAAAAAGTATAAAAATAAATATATCAAATTACATTGTGATGAAGATGTAAACATTTCTTACTACTCTTGTACATCTTAGAAACCAAAAATTTATAAGGAATTTAGTACTTAGCAGAAAAAGAGTCGACATATTGGGTTTGTTTTCAGGTCTCTGTGATTTAAGAAGAGTGAAAGAAAGGAATATACTCACTTGAAAGATATTTTGGCCTGTTTTAATATGTCCCACGAATAATATTACGTTTATATTTAGATTTCACATCTATAACATAGTTCAAATGCGTGTGACAATCTCTGACCGTATATCTTTCTTACTCAAGAATCGTCTTCTTTCGGCTATTCGATTAGATCATAAGACCTGTTTCCACACTTTTTCTTCCAGTAGGATCGCGTTCTATCAAGTATCTAGGATTCTCAGGAGTGACATACGCTTACACGTTCTCCGTTATAATGCTTTCATCGGACTACTTTTTCAGTTAAGGGCGGTACCGTAACATCTTTCCTTACTTCGTCATTTCTTCTTCTGTAGTTCCTTTTGCTGCCTTTCGCTGATCTAAAGATCTTCATTTCTGATGTTTCAAGATGTCGTAGGTCTTTTGCTCGTAATATCCAGCCAGTGATTCATAAAGTATTGTGGTTAGTGCCATGAGTTCATAAAACTTCATTTGAGTTTCTCATCTAGTTTTGTCCTTCAATGTTCTTCTTATCGTCCCACGTATGTGGTGATTGGCATTAATTTTCTTTATTTATACCTTTCTTTTTCAAAATTTATATCACTTTGTAGATACTGAAAATGCGACACCTGATTATTGAATATTATCTTTGTCCTTATTGGTGTTTTGTTTTTCTGAGACTTACACTGTTTAATCTATGTACTGGTGTTTATAATTCGTCTTCAGCCAAAAGCTTTATATTCAGAAATTTGCCTGGCCCCATTCTTATCCTCAGAGATGTTCTTACATCATCTATTTTCTGAACAGGTCGTCGATGCAGATGTTGAACAGTGTAGATGGCATACTACAACTTTACCTTTCTCCATGGTTTTATCCCTATTTCTGATGTCTCTTCTTTACCAGGATCTATTCTTTTTTGGTGTTTTTGTATAAACTTTGACAGACTTATATCAGTTGTCCGGAAAAACGTCTTTTCTACATCATTGACCAGAGTTTTTTTTCTGTGAATATGATCGAACACTCTCAAAGTCGACAAATGCTATGTTTGTCTCCTAATTGAATTCTCATCTTTTTTGTATAATTGGTTTTAGAGTGAAAACATCATCGGCACAAATTCTTCCTCTAGGGAAGCCTGCTTGCTGTTATAATAAAATTGAATCCGAGACATCTCGAAGTCTTTCACCGATTATTTTGTTGTGGATTTTATACGAAGAATTCTTAAGGCTGATTCTCTTGTAATTAATCTTCTTTATTAAATAATGATAGAACCTTAACGCACCTTCATTCTTCTAGTATGTCACTTGCATGCCAATATATGCCACACAGCTGGACCTTTCTGAATTCTAGAAATGCTCCTCTATTTTTTTCAGTTCTGTCAAATCTGTTAGATCCGACCCCTGATCTGTTCTGTATCTGGATTATAGCATAATTTTCTGTAGTGGTTTATCCGGTCTTCTTAAGGTATGATACATTTGTAATATTTTTGTCTGTTCCTCGTAGCTGGCTGATCAGTTTATATGTTATTTCCTGTCTACCGTGTATGTCATTTTAATTTCTGCTTACAAATGTATCCCGTGACGGCCTGTGTGCCTGTCTTGTATTTTTGTGATTTAGTTCGTGACTTCATTATATGGTTCTTGAGATTCCTCAGTCGTTTTCCAGTAAGAACTCCCCACGTGCTTTATTTTTCTCTTCTGTGGCTTCTGCTACATCATCGTTCCAAGTCTTAAGTCCCCTTTTTTTCGCCTAGTGGCCCGAATTAAATTCTCATATCGTCCCATGTCCCTTGTCCAGTGTGGTGTCACTGCCAGACACCACACTTTCTAGGTGGTAGTCTTTAAATCGGCCGCGGTCCGTTAGTATACGTCGGACCCGCGTGTCACCACTATCAGTGATTGCAGACCGAGCGCCGCCACACGGCAGGTCTACAGAGACTTCATAGCACTCGCCCATGTTGTACAACCGACTTTGCTAGCGATGGTTCACTGACAAAATACGTTCTCATTTGCCGAGACGATAGTTAGCATAGCCTTCAGCTACGTCATTTGCTACGACCTAGCAAGGCGCCATTATCAGTTGCTATTGATATTGTAAAGAATGTACAGACAAGAGCTACGTTCAACATTAATGGATTAAAGTTAAGTATGCCACCAGTTACATCCTGCCAATCCACAACATCCAGCGCTGCTGTAAGTCTTGTATATTTGGTAGGGGTACATCTTCCAGTTAATCAATGATTTATTATTATGTTTTGTGCACCTCTGGCGTTAACAATAATAATAATTGCGAACTCGTAATTTTTGTGAAGATATCGATGCTTCACTGACGAGAATGTTGATTAATATTAAAATTATTCTTTCTATAACACCGATCATATCCGAAAATGCGGTTGTATTAACTGTCACTGGAACAGCTGAATTTTTATTGCATGTAAATGCGCTAGGCAACAATGATACGTTCTTGATACTGCGTTTGTAAGCTGAATGACCATAACGTAATGAACAAATACGGAAAAAGTGCAATTGTGTTTTCATTTTTAAAAATCTAATAAACGTGGCAGTGTAGAGTGAATTTCTATTATTACGACGTTGATGGACGTGAGAACGTAAAATACATTTCTGCGCAAGTGTTATGTGGATGGTAGGTCTGAGTAGAAGGGGAAGCTGACATTTGCATAGCTACGACGCACACAGTAAAAATCTAGTTTATCCTGGTCTATTTTTCTGCTGCCTGGAGCGATAGGGATAAACTCTCGCTGAAATTTATGGCCAGTATCGGAGGATTCCATTTGTCGGTAGTAAGACTTTAAAGCCGCGAAAAGCTATTTAGCTGTTCCAGCATGACCGTGCTAAGGCGGCGGCGATCTCATTGACAAGTGGGGTGCTTTTGTTTCCTGTGGCTAAATCCTCGCAGGTGCGGTAGCGGTAGAGACGAATAAGATGGGTTAATTATTGGCTGGAATTGGGGAATTTTGCCTCAGATTCAAAGCATATAACGTGTTTTTTTCTAATTTACTGGCTATGAGTTAACTGGTAAAACGTGACACATATAATCCAATTATCCAAGTATAAAGAGCTACATGAAACGAAAGGATAATACCGCACAATAGTAGTGTCCAGTTAAAGCAATTTTAAACAGATTAAAATACCACAAGTAGTGTTACACAGAGAACAGGAATTTAGAATAAGCGTGTGAAATGAAAAAAATTATCATAGGCAAAAATGTAAAACAATAGCTTACTAGCAACGAGAACTGCATAATACTACTACCGTTGCCGAGAGAAGAGGCATAGTGCCTTGCACACTGGAATCGTACTGTGTAGGGCTGCGCTTCAAATCCCGTTCCGCCGTCCACATCTTCATTTTCTGTAGTTTCCCTCAACAGCTTATGGCAGATCCCCAGCACGCTTCCTTGAAAAGAGTACGGTCGATTTCATTCAAAATCCTCCACCTCTTAAAGCTTTCTCTCCATCTACAATGATCACGTCGTTGATGGGAGGCAAGTATTTGCTCTCCCTTCCTTTTCCTTTGAATACCATTTTTGTCAGCATGTAAAACCCCTTTTGCATTAAAGCGAGTAAGTAATGATGCTAGCAAGTTATCTATATCTCTGTCCAACGAGAGGTGAGAATTTATCTGTTCGTAACGGACCTAATAAACCGTAATTTATGGCGAAGCAGTGAGTCAGTGGGTGGGTGTCACCACCAAGTTCCATTAATTATTTGCAAGGATGACTAACTATGAAGTAATATTTACAGGTATGATAAATCTCTGGGTTTATTAGCACAAACTGATTTTCTTTAAATGTTTCTAACAGATTATCATTTTACCACACGAAATTTTTTTTACTGGCAAAGTAAACTCCACATTTTTTTGGTCTACTGTAGGTGTAACCTAAAAATGATTCACTATTATGCAAAGTTATGAAAATTGGGCTTGTGTTGAATGGGAGACGATTTTATTTCAGTCTTATGTTATGAGTACGTATTTGTTGTTTTTATGTGTCAAAGTTAAGTAAACGTGCCAAAGTGTGTAAATAAACTGTGAAAAAACTTCACTGACCTACAGGAGTCCTATAACAACCATACACCGTTGTAACAGGGAAAAGAAGGAAACCAGCTGAAATATGCTCCTTTCGGAGCCCAAAAAGTGCGAATATGCTCGTCTTTGAAGATAAGGAACCAGCTGCCTTGATCCTCATTTCCACTTCCTTAGCAAAAATTTGGTCATGCAGACATATCTGAGTATTTTTGTGCTGAAAGAGAGTAACAGAGAGACAGTGACGTTGGAAGAGACACCAGACAGTGCCAGGATGACAAAGGGCTTGGAGACAGTGACATGGTCGGAGAGAGAAAGTGGCAGTTGAAGAGAAAGAGAAATTTATGAAGTGAATAGCAGAGTTAGCCAAAGAGAGGAGACAGTAATCGTCGCTGAGAACTAGTTTCAGTAAAAGAGAAAGAGAAATTTGAGGAGGTAGTAGCAGTAGGAGCTAAAGAGAGAGGAGATAGTGGAAATGAAAAAAAGGAAATGATTGGAAACCATACGTAGACTAAGAGGATGTGGAACGCCCAGGCCGACGAATTTTACCACGAAAATATATGTTCACGTTCCATCATCCCACGACTAAAGTTTCCCCATCCTAGAGATCAAAACCCCGAAAAGAACTTGCCCCAAGGACATGTGTGAGTCTGAGAGAACAGTGGTCGCAGGAAAAGACAGCAGGCTATAAGCGAGAAACAAAGATGCAATGGCAATTTGAGGGGAAAAGAAAGGGACAAAGTGAATATCAGTGGGACAAAAAGTGTGTGTGGTTTCTTATGGGACTTAACTGCTAAAGTCATCAGTCCTTAAGCTTACACACTACTTAAGCTAAATTATCCTAAGGACAAACACACACACCCATGCCCGAGGGAGGACTCGAACCTCCGCCACAACCAGCCGCACAGTCCATGACCGCAGCGCCTTAGATATCAGTGGGCCAGATAGACAGTGAAAGAGGTAGAGAATGATTCTGTGGTAAGGAAGAGTGAGCGAATAGGATGAAGACATTGATAGAAGCAGAGACAGGTAGGAGAAAGAGCCAATAGGAGAAAAAGGAGACAGTGGAAGAGAGAGACAGTGGCACTGAGGGAGAGATGCTGAGTATGGAGACTTCATCAGAGGCAGAGATTGTTCTGTGTTAAAAGAGTGCGAATACATTCACATGCGGAAAATTTTGGTGACGAATGTGGAATGAGGAATGAGGTAGATGGTCCTCTACTTTTATTTTTATTTTTTTAATTTACACTTAGCGATCCGTAGGACCAAGTTGAGGAGCAAATCTCCAAGGTCATGGAACGTGACAGTACATGAAATTACAAGCCATAAGTTTAAATAAAAGCAATCAACAGTGTAAAACAAGAATCAGCTTAATTTTTCAAGGAACTCCTCAATAGAATTGAAGGAGTGGCCCACGTGGAAACTCTTCAGTTTCGATTTGGAAGCGAGTGGATTACTGCTAATATTTTTTAATTCTTGTGGTAGGTTGTCGAAAATGGATGTAGCCGTATGCTGAACACCCTTCTGCACAAGAGTTAAGGAAGTCTGACGTAAATGCAGGTTGGATTTCTGCCGAGTATTAACTGAGTGAAAGATTATTATTCTCGGGAATAAGCTCATATTGTTAACAAGAACGACAGTAAGGAATATATATATTGAGAGGTCAATGTCAAAATACCCCGACTAGTGAACAGGGGTCGACAAGAGGTTCGTGAACTTACACCCCTTACTACCCAAACCTCCCGTTTCTGAGCTAAAATATCCTTTTAGAATGGAAAGACTTACTCCAAAATATAATACCATATGACGTAAGCGAATGAAAATAGGTAAGGTAGACTAATTTTCGTGTCGAACCATCACTTACTTCAGATATCGTTGTAATAGTAAAAATGCCAGCATTAAGTCATTGAACAAGATCCTGAAGTGGGCCATCCATTTCAGTTTATCATCTATCTGGACACCTAAGAGTTTGAATTGTTCAGTTTCACTGATCATATGCCCATTCTCTGAAATTAAAACGTCCGATTTTGTTGAATTGTGTGATAGAAACAGTAAAAACTGAGTCTTACTGTGATTTAGCGTTAGTTTATTTTCTACAAGCCGTGAACTTATGTCATGAACTGCACTGTTTGAAAGAGAGCCAGTGTTGCAGATAACAGCGTTTACTACCAAGCTAGTATCATCAGCAAACAGAAATATTTTAGATTTACCCGTAATACTAGAGGACATCTCATTTACCTGCCATTTGACCGTACCCCACCCAGACCCCACATCACAGCCATTCTCAACACTCTGAATAATGATCATTTGCAGTCTGTTTTTAAAGTAATAGGTGAACCTACTGTGAGTTACTCCCCGTATTCTGTAGTGGATCCAAATTCTGGAGCAATATTTCGTGATCAACACAATCCGACGCCTTAGTTAAATCAAAAAATATCCTTAGCCTTCGAAACCTGTTGTTTAATCCATTCAGTACCCCACAGAGAAACAAGAATATAATATTTCCAATTGTTAAATGACTTCTAAAGCCGAACTGTACATTTGACTGCAAATTATGTGATATAAAATGATCAATTATCCTACATACACAGCTTCTTCAATAACTTTAGCAAAAACTGCTGGCACAGAAATAGGTCTAAAATTGTCTTCATTATGCCTTCTCCCTTTATATGAAGCGGCTTTATTACTGAGTACTTTAATTTTTCGGGAAACTGACCATTCCTAAAGGAAAGATTATCAGACACTTCCTTCACAAGTTTTTCATTTTATTCTGTGAATTAGCTATTATTTGCATAATAACATTTTCTAACACCTTACAATACTGTTTGTAATGGCAACTGTAATTTCATTGTGACTGCTTCTAACTATTTGATGTAATTCCCACTTTGTTCTACATGATATCCGTATCCCACCAGACAGCCACCCAGGCTGCCTTTTACTGCTAGTACCCCGTTTAGAACGTTCCAGTGGAAAGCAACTCTCAAAGAGCATGAGAAATGTGTTAAGGAAGCATTATAATCGTCATCTATGTTATCGGCACTATAAATATCCTGCCGCTCTTGTCCCTTGACGAGGTTTAAAAAACTATCCATTGCCATTGGATTAACTTGCCTACATAGTTTTTAATTATATGTGACATTTGTTTCAGTACAAAAGCCTTTTAGCGTTAAAATGTGTGCATTATGGTCTGAAAGGCCATTCATCCTCTTACTAAAAGAATGTCCATTTAGTAACGACGAATGAATAAAAATATTGCCTATGACTGCACTACTGTTCTCCTGCACCCTAGTTGGAAAAAACGCTGCCTGCATCAGATCGCACGAATTTAGATCTACCACTTCATTTTCCTTGCACAATCATCTGCAAAATTAATGCTGAAGTCAGATATAACTAATATCTGGCACTTCCTGTAAAATGAATCAAGAACGCAATCTAGCTTGAGCAGAAATGTTTTAAAGTCAGAGTTAGGAGACTTACAAGCAACAAAATTTAGAAATTTAGTGTTACTAAATTGAACTGCCCCTGCACAACATTCAAATATCTGCCGTGATACGTCTATGGACTCAAATGGATTAATGATTTTTACGTACATGGCCAGTCCGCCACTCGGCAAGGAACACCTTGAAAAACAGCCAGCTAATCTGTATCCCGGTAAAGGAAGCCTCTGGACTATCAAGTTGTTTAAGTGATGCTTCGATATACCAATAATTTCAGAGTAATCATCTGTAAGCAGTGCACTAACTTTATCTCTAATATAGCTTCCATGTTTTTGAAGTATGCTAATTCCTTCTCCACTTGGAAACATGACGTCCTCAGAGGGAGATTCCTTATTAGAGGGACTTCCTTTAAGACGGTATACCTAACAGCCCCCATGAACCATGGACCTTGCCGTCGGTGGGGAGGCTTGCGTGCCTCGACGATACAGATAGCCGTACCGTAGGTGCAACCACAACGGAGGGGTATCTGTTGAGAGGCTAGACAATCGTGTGGTTCCTGAAGAGGGGCAGCAGCCTTTTCAGTAGTTGCAGGGGCAACAGTCTGGATGATTGACTGATCTGGCCTTGTAACACTAACCAAAATGGCCTTGCTGTTCTGGTAGTGCGAAAGGCTGAAAGCAAGGGGAAACTACAGCCGTAATTTTTACCGAGTGCATGCCACTTTACTGTATGGCTAAATGATGATGGGGTCCTCTTGGGTAAAATATTCCGGAGGTAAAATGGTCCCCCATTCGGATCTCCGGGCGAGGACTACTCAAGAGAACGTCTTTAAAAGGAGAAAGAAAACTGGCGTTCTACGGATCGGAGCATGGAATCTCAGATCCCTTAATCGGGCAGGTAGGTTAGAAAATTTAAAAAGGGAAATGGATAGGTTAAAGTTAGATATAGTGGGAATTATTGAAGTTCGGTGGCAGGAGGAACAAGACTTTAGGTCAGGTGAATACAGGGTTATAAATACAAAATCAGATAGGGGTAATGCTGGAGTAGGTTTAATAATGAATAAGAAAATAGGAGTACGGGTAAGCTACTACAAACAGCATAGTGCACGCATTATTGTGGCCAAGATAGACACGAAGCCCACGCCTATTACAGTAGTACAAGTTTATATGCCAACTAGCTCTGCAGATGACGAAGAAATTGATGAAGTGTATGATGAGATAAAAGAAATTATTCAGGTAGTGAAGGGCGACGAAAATTTAATAGTCATGGGTGACACGAATACGAGAGTAGGAAAAGGGAGAGAAGGAAACATAGTGGGTGAATATGGATTGGGGCTAAGATATGAAAGAGGAAGCCGCCTGGTAGAATTTTGCGCAGAGCACAACTTAATCATACCTAACACGTGGTTCAAGAATCATGAAAGAAGGTTGTATACATGGAAGAACCCTAGAGATACTGAAAGGTAACAGATAGATTATATAATGGTAAGACAGAGATATAGGAACCAGATTTTAAATTGTAAGACATTACCAGGGCAGATGTGGACTCTGACCACAATCTATTGGTTATGAACTGTAGATTAAAACTAAAGAAACTGCAAAAAGGTGGGAATATAAGGAGATGGGACCTGGATAAACTGAAAGAACCAGAGGTTGTACACAGTTTCAGGGAGAGCATAAGGGAACAATTGACGGGAATGGGGGAAAGAAATACAGTAGAAGAAGAATGGGTAGCTTTGAGGGATGAAATAGTGAAGGCAGCAGAGGATCAAATAGGTAAAAAGAAGAGGGCAAGTAGAAATCCTTGGGTAACAGATGAAATATTGAATTTAATTAATGAAAGGAGAAAATATAAAAATGCAGTAAATGATGCAGGCAAAAAGGAATACAAACGTCTCAAAAATGATATCGACAAGAAGTGCAAAAATGGCTAAGCAGGGATGGCTAGATGACAAATGTAAGGATGTAGAGGCTTATCTCACTAGGGGTAAGATAGATACTGCTTACAGGAAAATTAAAGAGACCTATGGAGAAAGGAGAACCACTTTCATGAATATCAAGAGCTTTGGTGGACACCCGGTTCTAAGCAAAGAAGGGAAAGCAGAAATGTGGAAGGAGTATATAGAGGGTCTATACAAGGGCGATGTACTTGAGGACAATATTATGGAAATGGAAGAGGATGCAGATGAAGATGAAATGGGAGATATGATACTGCATGAATAGTTTGACAGAGCACTGAAAGACCTGAGTCGAAACAGGGCCCCCGGAGTAGACAACATTCCATTAGAACTACTGACAGCCTTGGGAGAGCCAGCCCTGACAAAACGCTACCATCTGGTGAGCAAGATGTATGAGACAGGCGAAAAAATCCTCAGACTTCAAGAAGAATATAATAATTCCAATTCTAAAGAAAGCAGGTGTTGATAGATGTGAAAATAACCGAACTATCAGTTTAATAAGTCACAGCTGCAAAATATTAACGCGAATTCTTTACACACGAATGGAAAAACTGATAGAAGCCGACCTCGGGGAAGATCAGTTTGGATTCCGTAGAAATGTTGGAAGACGTTAGGCAATACTGACCCTACGACTCATCTTAGAAGAAAGATTAAGGAAAGGTAAACCTACGTTTCTAGCATTTGTAGACGTGGCGAAAGCTTTTGACATTGTTGATTGGAATACTCTCTTTCAAATTCTGAATGTGGCAAAGGTAAAATACAGGGAGCGAAAGGCTATTTACAATTTGTACAGAAAGCAGATGGTAGTTATAAGAGTCGAGGGGTATGAAAGGGAAGCAGTGGTTGGGAAGGGAGTGAGACAGGTTTGTAGCCTACCTCCGATGTTATTCAATCTGTATATTGAGCAAGCAGCAATGGAAACAAAAGAAAAGTTCGGAGCAGGTATTAAAACCCATGGAGAAGAAATAAAAATTTAGAGGTTCGCCGATGACATTGTAATTCTGTCAGAGACAGCATAGGACTTGGAAGAGCAATTGAACGGAATGGATAGTGTCTTGAAAGGAGGGTATAAAATGAACATCAACAAAAGCAAAACGAGGATAATAGAATGTAGTCGAATTAAGTCGGGTGATGCTGAGGGAATGAGATTAGGAAATGAGACACTTAAAGTAGTAAAGGAGTTTTGCTATTTGGGGAGCAAAATAACTGATGATGGTCGAAGTTGGGAGGATATAAAATGTAGACTGACATGGCAAGGAAAGTGTGTCTCAAGAAGGAGAATTTGTTAACATCGAGTATAGATTTCAATGTCAGGAAGTCGTTTCCCAAAGTATTTGTATGGAGTGTAGCCATGGATGGAAGTGAAACGTGGACGATAAATAGTTTAGACAAGAAGAGAATAGAAGCTTTCGAAATGTGGTGCTACAGAAGAATGCTGAAAATTAGATGGGTAGAGCAAATAATTAATAAAGAGGTATTGAATAGAATTGGGGAGAAGAGGAGCTTGTGGCACAACTTGAGTAAAAGAAGGGATCGGTTGGTAGGACATGTTCTGAGACATCGAGGGATCACCAATTTAGTATTGGAGGGCAGCGTGTAGGGTAAAAATCGTAGACGGAGAGCAAATGGCTCTGAGCACTATGGTGGGACTTAACATCAATGGTCATCAGTCCCCTATAACTCAGAGCTGGTTAAACCTAACTAACCTAAGGACATCACACACACCCATGCCCGAGGCAGGATCCGAACCTGCGACCGTAGCGGTCACGCGGTTCCAGACTGAAGCGCCTAGAACTGCACGGCCACACCAGCCGGCCGTAGAGGGAGACCAAGAGATGAATACACTAATCAGATTCAGAAGAATGTAGGCTGCAGTAGGTACTGGGAGATGAAGAAGCTTGCACAGGATAGAGTAGCATGGAGAGCTGCATCAAACCATTCTCAGGACTGATGACCACAACAACAACAACCTAGCAGCTGACTTCTGTCAGAGTCTTTTAAAGGGGAGCATATTCGCCTTTTCGCGTTCCGAAAGGAGTATTTTTAAACTAGTTATATGTTACCCGTCATTCCGTATAGCATACTTGTATTATTCTTCACATTTCATACTCCCTGCACCATTTACATTACCCAACGTTTTGTCTAAATTGACGAATCCTATGAGCGTGTCTTGAATTTCCTTCAGTCTTTCTTCCATCATCAAACGCAACATTGGAACTGACTCTCTGACACCTTTACCTTTCTTGAAGCCAAACTGACCGTCGTCTAACATATCCTCGGTTTTCTGTTCAGTTCTTTTAACATCATTCTTGATGGCAGCTTGGATGCAAGATCTGATAACTGTATGACAGTTATCTCACTTACCCACCCGTGCTACCTCCGAAATAACGTGGATCATCTCCTATCGGCATTGATTCGAATTTATCTTTATATCATATCATCGGACTACTCTTTCCCATCGTAGAGGCCTTCAATATACTCTTTTCACTTACCCGCCTTCTTGTGTGGATTTAACACTAGGATTTCCATTACACTCCTAATGATGATGGCATTTCTTTTAATTTCATCGAAGGCTGTTTTGGCTTTTCTATATGCTGAGCCAGTACTGCCGACAACATTGCTTTCTGATTTCTTCTCATTTTTTTCTGTACCCATTTGGCCTAGGCTACCCGTCACTTTCTGTTTACGTATTTCATCCCTAAGGGTTTCATATTGCTGTATTCCTGTCTTCTTCTTTCTTCTGAAGATTTGTTTCTTCTTTCGTCGATCAACTGAAGTATTTATTTCACTAGGTTTCTAAGGAGTCTTCTTCCATGTACGTATGTTTGTCTCTCCATATTCTGTGATTGCTCTTTTTACAGATGTCCACTCCACTTACAAAGAAGTGGAATACTAGTTTAACACTAGTATTCCAAATCGCAGTATTCGCATTCTCAACGAACTTTAAACACGCCTCATCATTCCTCACTCTCTGCCCTACCTTCCTATTCATAACGAATCCTACTCCCGTTATAAAATTTTCTGCCGATCTTGAAATTACTCTATATTCGTGTGCCCAGAAATCCTTGTCGTCTTTCCATTTCACTTCACTAACACCGCAGCATCTATAATAAGCCTTTCAAACTTCTGACAGTCCGCGCTCCGTCTCTTAGAATGCTTTGTCGTCGTTGGTTATTCTATCTTTTTCTTACGGTCGCCTCCGCCTAGGCAGTCAGCTTCCGGAGATACGAATGGGGACTAATATGGAATCTTTTGCCAACGGAGAGGTCGTCATAACACCTTTCCAATTACGGACCACATCTTCTGTGGATACACATTCCGTGTCTTTAACAAAGTACGTCCCATTGCCCTCTGAATCCTAATGCCGCTGATCATCGCTGAATACTCTGCCTTGTAGAGGCTGTTTACCACCACAAGGCAAGAGAGTGCAATGAAACTCTATCCATTCCTCTGCCCTCTTTGACAAGGCTGTTGGCAGAATGAAGGTGACTTCCTATGTTTTTCTGATTTTTGCTGCCATTCCTGATGAATTTTATTAAAAATTTTAACATTGGATAGGTCCCAACTCAGAATCCAGGACATTCTGATTATTAGTCGAAGACGCAACCCTTCTTTTAATTATTTTATTGTAATTAGTAAAAGTGAAATGGAAAGAAGGCAGGGATTTCTGCTCAAGTGAGTATAGGATACTATCAACAACATCGGCAGAGAATGAGTTATGTGAACAGTTCAGTGATATGGCTATTGTTACGAGAATTGACAGCAAACCAACAGCGAATGTTCAGGCAAATATGCAGACGTCGCAAGCTGAAGATGAAGAGATAGAGGAAGTGTATGAGGATACTGAACGGGTAATGCAGTACGTAAAGGGAGATGAAAATCCAGTAGTCATAGGGGAACTTGATTGTAGGGGAAGGACTGCAAGAGAGGGTTGGCGGAGAACATGGGCTACGTACTTAGAAGGAGAGAGGAAAATGGCTAACTGAGTTTTGTAATAAATTTCAGCTAGTAACAGCAAATATTCTGCTCAACGATCACAGGAAGGGGCGGTATATTTGGAAAAGATCGGTAAGTACGAGAAGATTTCAGTTAGATTACATCATGGCCAGACAGAGATTCGGAAGTAAGATACTTGATTGTAAGGGGTACCCAGGAGCAGAAAGTGACTGAGATCACGATCCTGAAGTGATGAACAGTGGGTTGAAGTTTAAGAGATTAGTCACGAAGAATCAATACGGAAGCAGTGAGATGAGATATTACAAACCAATGAAGAGACACGTTTGAAATTCTCTGAGGCTGTAGATATTACATTAAGGAGTAGCTCAGTAGGTAGTACGGTTGAAGAGGAATCATCTTTAAAAAGGGCAATCACAGATGTTGGAAATAAATACAAAGGTACAAAGGAGATAACTGCGAAGCAACCATGGGTTAACACATGAAAGACTTCAGCTGATCGAGGAAAGAAGATAATGCAAAAATGTTCCGGGAAACTGAGTAATACATAAATATAAGTTGCTGAGGAATGAAATAAACAGAAAGTGAAGGGTAGCTGAGATGAAATGGCTCCATGAGGGGGAATATTTGTCTGATGTGAGGGAAGAAGAAACAGGAGTAGATTTAGAAGGGGTAGGTGATCGAAAAGTAGAATCAGGATTTAAAAGAGATTTGGAAGACTTAAAATCAAATACGGAGGAAGGGATGGATAACATTTCTATCAGAATTTCTTAAATCATTTGGGTAAGTGGCACGAACGTTATTCACGATGGTGTGTATAATGTACGAGTCTGGCGATATACCATCCGACCTTCGGAAAAATAGAATCCCCACATTTCCGAACCTGCAAGAGTCGACAAGTGCGAGACTTTTTGCACAGTCAGCTTAACAGGTTATGTATCTAAGTAGCTGACAAGAATAATGTACAGAAGAATGGAAAATAAAGTTGAGGATGAGCTAGATGTCTTATAGTTTGGCTTCGGGAAAGGTAAAAGCACCAGAGAGACAATTTTGCTGTTGCGGTTGATAATGGAAGGAATACTACAGAAAAATTAAGACACGTTTATAGGATTTGTCGACTTGTAAAAAGCGTTCGACAATGTAAAATGGTGCAAGATGTTCGAAATTCTGAGAAAAAGAGGGGTAAGCTATAAGGAGAGACGGGTATGATACAATATGTACAAGAGCCAAGCGGGAATAATAAGAGTGGATGACCAAGAACAGAACCCTCGGAGCAAAAAGGGAGTAAGGCAGGGATGCAGTCTCTCCTCTCATACTGTCCAGTCTGTACAACAAAGAAACAATGACGGAAATCAGAGAAAGTTTCATGGGTGGAATTAAAACTCAATGTGAAAGGATGTCAATGATACGATTCGCTGATGACATTACTATTCTCAGTGAATGGGAAGAAGAATTACATGAGTTGTTCTATGGAATGAACAATCAATGAGTAAAAATTATGGACTGAGAGTAAATCGGAGAATGACGAAATAAATGAGAAGTATCATAAAGGAGAACAGAAAGAAACTTAACGTCACGATTGATGGTCACGATGTAGATGAAGTTACGGAATTATGCTGCCAAGGCAGCAAAATAACCCATGACGGACGGAACAAGGAAGAATCAAAAGCAGAATATCTCTGACAAAAAGGGCCTTCCTGACCAAGAAAAATCTACTTGTATCAAACATAGACCTTAATGTGAGCTAGAATTTTCTGAGAATGTGTGTTTGGAGCGCATCATTGTAAGGTAGAGGAACTAGACTGTGGTAAAACCGGAAAAAGAGGAGACTCGAAGAATTTTATATGTAGTGCTACAGAATAATGTTGAAAATCAGCTGGAATGGTAAGGCAAGAACCGAGGAGGTTCTCCGCAATATCGAGGAGGAAAGCAGTATGTGGAAAACACCAAGAAGAAGAACGCACAGGATGATAGAACATCAGTTAAGACATCAGGGAATGAATTCCATGGTACTAGAGGCAGCTGTGGAGGGTAATAATTGTAGAGGAAGACAGAGATTGGATTATATCCAGCAAATAACTAAGGACGTACTACGCAAGTGCTACTCTGAGATGAAGAGGTTGCATAGAAGAAGAATTCGGGGCGGGCCGCATCAAATGGGTCAGAAGACTGACGACGTAAAAAAAGGAAATAAAAAAATAATTAGAAAATAAAATAAAAGTAGTAAATGTGTACAAATGAATCCTATAAAATCTATTGTTTTAAAAAGCTGTTATTCAAATTGTAAAGAAAGTACATTTGCATTTTACTTGTGCTTCTTCAGCTAAAAGAAACATTCGTCAAGAAATCGCACTATGCTGTGTAAAAATGTTTACAACAGACTCATTTTAGTTTGCTAATGCTTCGATGAATGCAATTTTCTATGGATCAGCCAATCTCTCTCTCTCTCCTCATTGCTTACATTTCAGGAAAATTTGTCTTCAGTGCCATCCTGCACGGAACATGAAACTGAGCCCAGCACTTTCCACCTAGTGGGAGTTTGCAGAAATACTACATAAATAATTTGCGAAGCTCCAGCGTCAGGATTACGGCCCGGTGGCGAAGGCAACGTTACGGGCAATTGAGTCAGTGGCGCTTTCTGCCGGAGCGACATGCGAGGTGGTGGCCACGCTGCTGTTCGTTCCGCTGTGGCGGAGGCGGCTTTGCGCTGGTCTCAACCGCGCCCCTCTCACAGGCGTAGGACGACTTCTGGCGCTGTCACGCCGAGATCCTCCCAGGACTTCAGTGTAGGCGGTATCAGGCCGAGAAAGCAGGCTTGCGGGACTGTGTCACAAAAGCAGGTGAAGGACTCAGTGCGAAGACATACGCAGCCTGGTCTCGAAACGGAGGCTGCTGTTGGCGCTGCCCAGTCGTCTCACGGTCCTGCGGTCCTGCGGTGTGCATTGTATGGCGTTGTGGGCATTTTTGGCAGTATCACCAGTAATCAACTACTACTTACTCCCCTTCGCCAAAGGCTTAGTCGATGGCCTCGCAAATGCTCTTCTCATGGCTACTACATTCTCATTACAAAATGTCATGAGCTTACATGGATCAGCGAAAAGACCATCGACTAAGCCTTTGGCGAAGGGGAGTAAGTAGTAGTTGATTACTGGTGATACTGCCAAAAATGCCCACAACGCCATACAATGCACACCGCAGGACCGCAGGACCGTGAGACGACTGGGCAGCGCCAACAGCAGCCTCCGTTTCGAGACCAGGCTGCGTATGTCTTCGCACTGAGTCCTTCACCTGCTTTTGTGACACAGTCCCGCAAGCCTGCTTTCTCGGCCTGATACCGCCTACACTGAAGTCCTGGGAGGATCTCGGCGTGACAGCGCCAGAAGTCGTCCTACGCCTGTGAGAGGGGCGCGGTTGAGGCCAGCGCAAAGCCGCCTCCGCCACAGCGGAACGAACAGCAGCGTGGCCACCACCTCGCATGTCGCTCCGGCAGAAAGCGCCGCTGACTCAATTGCCCGTAACGTTGCCTTCGCCACCGGGCCGTAATCCTGACGCAGGATTGCCGAGTGCCGACCTATCAGACGACGCCAGCTGCGCCGTCCAGAACTCACGAGGAGAGCCGTGCCTGCTCATGTTGCCACTGGTTCCCTGCCACCTACGGCATCACCACACTAGAATGTGTACAGATGTGCCACTACAGAGTGGCTCATACAATAGTGGGAGTCACCTGCTGCAACACATCTGTAGTGGCCCCGTCATCTAACATCTTTTCTGGTAAACATGCCGAAAATAATCCAGCATGGCTTTCACTATGGTTGCTTGGGTCATACAGGAGTGATCACCACCGGTCGTAAAGCACATGATTTACCTTCGGAGATGCTAGCACATGACCACCATAGTGTGGTGCATGGTGGGTACTTCGTCAGCTGTTCGATCGTGTCGTCAAGAGCGCACTACAGTGCATTGTAATCGGCGCATCAGCAGCTGTAGTTTGATAGGTGTCGTTAATGCTGTCTGTATGAATGAGGATAGAGGGATTAGGTCCCCGAGCACTGTGTAGTAAAAGTCCATGGTCTGCTAATACCATGCAGCTGTGTCCTTGCCAAAGTGCAAAACGGCCTTGTGAGTTGCCAGTTTCAAACAGAGGGTCCACCACGCCAAAGTCGAGGTGTCTAAGGGGTGACATGGTTCACAGTTGGTCCACATTGCAGTGCTTTCCTGAAGGCAGTGTGGGTCGTGAGTGGTGAGTTACGTTTATCTGCAAAATCCGTTATTATGCCAGACATCCTGGGGATGTATATCCATGATGCTGTGGGCAGGTATAGGCGCTGTGATCAGAGATAGCCAGAGGCCATCATTCGGTGGCCATCACTTTCTGTGTACGGTGATCCAGTTAACTCGCCGATTGACTGGTAAGATTCGTGCGCACGGTCCTGTTGCTGTGTAACTTCTCCTACGCGTTGCACAAGTTAGATTGTAAACCACCATACACAGTTCCTGCGTGTAGTGCGGAATATCATCTGTGGATTGAAGGACACATCCTAAGTGAAGGAGTATGATGTCTGTGGAGTCACTACGTTTGGCGGTGCATAAACGTTAATGAATGCGGTGTGTGACCGCTATTCCTTGAGCGGAGGAGAGATACGCGATGTTGATAGCTTCTGTACTGTCCTGCTCTAAGATCACCACGCCAGTGTCTCCGGGACTACCAGGAACCCCGTGCGCTGCATAACCGTAGAAGTCCGGAAGTGTGTTCCTTAGCATTTCTTTCACGAATGCGGAGTCGACTCCTGTGGCTCGTACTGACTCTGTCAGGAGTTGCATCTTGGCAGGGGTCCAAACGATGTGGAAACGGTGAAGCAGTAAACCTGGCGGTACAGTGGTTGGGCAGGGTAGTCCATAATGATGGTGGAGAGCAGCAGACATAGTGAGTGAATCACACCCTGCCGACTGCGACCCTCCTGTTGTTTTTCAGACTGCATTGTTTGGTGGCATCTCAGCAGGCTTCAATCAAGGTCCTGCTCAGTTATATTGTTTTTGGCTCATGACACAGGCGCAGAAGTCTGTTCATGCTCCATAAGGTCGTAGTGGTTTGTAGGAAGGGGCTGAGTGGCTGCGCAGTCTACGTTGTAACCTTTCTGCTAATCGCTGATCGCCGAGGAGTGGTCATTCCGTGTGTGGCCTTCCAAGTCGGACAACGGTAATGCCTCACTCCTCGCTGTCAGAGGGCTTTGGTTGGTACAATAAGTGAATCAATAGCCTCAATGCTGTCTGCAGTGACTGTAGTTTTCTGTAGTTTCAAAGGCGTTGTATGAGTCGTTCCACTGGTGAGGCTGTCGGATGTGCCGCACGGGGTAGCCGCGCGGTCTTGGGCGTCTTGTCCGGGCTGCGCGGCTCCCCGCGTCGGAGGTTCGAGTCCTCCCTTGGGCATGGGTGAATGTGTTGTGCTTAGCGTAAGTTAGTTTAAGTTAGATTAAGTAGTGCGTAAACTTAGGGAACGATGACCTTAGCAGTTTGGTCCCATAAGACCTTACCACAAATTTCCAAAAAAATGTTGTCGGATCGGCTTGCCGTTGGTCCGCGGAGGGTTCTTTTCGTATAGCAACGTCGATGTATTTGTCTGTACAGGTGGAGGCATAGCGATCACCGCCACATAAGTCACTACAAGGATCACGGCGTTCGTGGAGGTCCCAGGTTCTACGGAGGAAGATTTGTGATCCTAGTTAGAAGCACTCGGGACGTAGGTGACCTTCCTCACTGCACCTAGGCCATGCTTCAGGCTGGCGATGACCCAGCAGCCTCATATCTGGAGGTTTGATGTAAGTGTCGTCGAGTTCAGTGCACTCCTTGTGTAGTCCGTTGAGGACTGAATTCATCTCAAATTTTGTACCCTTTTCTGCCACGTGTTCTTGTACCGCGCCGTATGGGGGAGCGCCGTCTGGACGTCTGCTGTTGCGAGCTGGAAGGGTAGTTCGAATACGAGTATAATCTGCAGTCCGAGTCCGACTTGGCCACCCTAGACGTTGCAAAAGTATCAGTCTTTGTTGCGATTTGTTTTTATCTTCTGTTGACCTTAATAGTCGATAAATGACAGCGCTGTCTGCAAACATCCTAAGACGGGTGCTCAGATTGTCTTCTAAATATTTATATAGGTGAGGCATGGCAAAGGGCCTGTAACAATACCTTGGCGAACGCCAGATATCACTTCTGTTTTACTCGTCGACTCCCCTTCAGTTACTACGAGCTGTGACCTCTCTGACAGGAAATCACAAATCCAGTAACATAACCGAGACTATATTCAATAACCACGCAATTTCACTATAAGTCGATTGTGTAGTACAATGTCAAAAGCCTTCTGTATATCTAGAAATAAAGAATCAATTTGAAATCCCTTGACAACGGCAATCAACACTTCGTGTGAGTAAAGAGATAGTCGTGTTTCACAAGAACGAAGTTTACTAAATTCGTGTTGACTGTGTGTCAATAGACCGTTTCCTTCAAAGTAATTCATAGTGTTGGAACACAATATATATTATTTTCTGGATATATTCCAATCCCTGTCTTCCTCTACAGTTTTTGCCCTCTACAGCACCCTCTGGTACCATGGAAGTCTTTCTCTCACGTCTTAAATGATGTCCTACCATCCTCTCCCTTATCCGTGTCAGTGTTTTCCACATATTCCTTATCTCTCCGATTCTGTGCAGACCCTCTTCATTTGTTACCTTGTAAATCCACCTAATTTTCAACATCCGTCTATAACACCACATCTAAAATGCTTCGACTCTCTTCTGTTCCGTTTTTCCAAGGTCTATGTTTCACTACTTTACAATTCTGTGCTACAAACTTATATTCTCAGAAGTTTCTTCCTCAACTTAAGGCCTATGTTTGATACTAGCAGACTTCTCTTGGACAGGACTGCCCTGTTTGCCAGTGCTGGCCTGCTTTTGATGTTCTGTTTTCTCCGTCCATCACTGGTCATTTTGCTGCCGAGGTAGCAGAATTCCTTAACATCGTCTACTTAGTAACCATCAATCCTGATTTTAAGTTTCTTTCTGTTGTCATATCTCCTACCTCTTATTACTTTCGTCTTTCTTCAATTTACTCTCAATTCGTACCCTGTACTCATTAGACTGCTCATGCCATTCGGTATATCATGTAATTCTTCTTCACTTTCAGTCAGGATAGCAATGTCATCAGCGAGTCGTGTCACTAATATCCTTTCACATTGAATTTCAGTCCCACTCCTGAACTTTTGGTTTTATTTCCATCATTTCTTCTTCGATGTGCAGATAGAAGAGCAGGGGCGAAAGACTACATGCTTATCATATACTCTTTTTAATCCGAGCACTTCGGTCTTGGTCATCCACTCTTATCGTTTCCTCTTGGCTCACTGGTAGCACATTGAAACTAACGAGTTATTCGCTTCACTGATTTCATGTCAGTTCTTGTAAACAGCGTCCGTGGTTATCGACGGTCCCTGTCCGTCACTTTATGAGGTCTACCTGATGTTAGTTTAGGTGTTACTTTTCATTAGCTTTTCCACTTCACAGTCGCCAACAATCGACTTCGACAGCTTTAGAGGGATTGAAATGTCCCTGATTGATTTGTCGGTCAGGTGACATGTAATGATTAGTCCACTTCCGGAGTCACTGAGCTCTCCTGACCAAACTATTGCGTTGTTCCCGGTTCTCTACTGACTACACTATATACACCGTTTTCTTTTATACTAGCATGTCCACCTTTCTTGACATCGAGTGGTCAAGTCCCCTTTATTTTGAGGGTAAGACTGCTTCAGCTGTAAGAGCTTTATTTATAAGCACGACGGGTTTCGCTGCATTTTAGGTGTATCATCAGTTGCAATAAAATCTAGTCATGTTCTGATCAGAAAAGAGCGGCATGACACAGCGTTCATAGTCAGGAAATTCGCGCGAAGTAATTTCTGACTGTGATCGCTGGGTCATCTGATTCTTTTTTCTGATGAGAACATGATTTTATTTTATTTTACCTGATGATGTAGCTAAAATGCTGCGAAACCAGCCGTGCGTATAAGTATAGTTCTTATGGGTGAAGCGGTTTTATTTTCGAGTTGATATATCCGTGCTGTGTCTTCCCTTCTCCATAAAAGTCCGCTTTGCATGGCGCTGTCAGGATGCTTTTGACCACAGTGAGTACACCTCTCGTGGATTTCATGGGAATAACATAATAGAGACGCGGGCGCGTACCGAGTACTGTACTCCTTCTATCGTTGCTCAATATGTGGGTGATACAGGTCCGAAAATCGCTAATAGTCGTACAAAGTAGCCTTCGCAAAGCACCGTTCAGCGTCTTGTGGACTAGAGAAACAGTATTAAATGTAGATAGCTTTAATGGAATTGACACAGCTCCATAAGAAAGACAGTGCTGAGGAAACATAAAAGGTATAATGGGCCATGATTTTGTAGTGGAGTAGAGACTTGCCACTAAAGACTGAGCAAAATACTCAATAACAAGAGTTATTAGTTAGCAAAATTTTTGCCCTGACAACTAACAAGCAGGAAAAGTGCTAACTGGTGTTTACCTTGTGTCAGTTGTGATTTGAAACGGCGTGTACTACATCAACAAACGCTCGACTTCTGTCAACATATACCGACGCTCTCACAACACCGCACTTAATTTATCAGAGCTAAATAACACCTAACTGTTGTCCATAGCGTATTTTCATGCCGGCTACACCACAAGTGGACAGATAAAGATATATATTTAACTTGTGTCATAGACTAACCATACCACAGAAAGAAAATGCATCCAAAGTTATTTGCGATGTAAGTGTATTATTGCTGGGATATACAACATTAATATAACCTGTTGTGAAACCTCTTCTTTTCCCACTATGAAATGCATCAACGAAAAATCGCTTCTTTTATGGGGACTCTGTTGTCATGTCAACCTTTTTTTACATGTTCTACATGCGTAGTGGGACCGGAGTTTTCGTCTTTTCTATAGAAGGACCTAGCACTTCCCTAAACGGGATCAACATGTCAATCCAGGCGACTGAGCATTAATTCTTCCAAGATGTAAACAAATAATTTACTATAGCAATTGCTGTCTGATTCATGTCATTTGGTCACTTAATTTTCACAATGTCTCCACCAGGCCCTAAATTTGAGCACCGAAATTCTACGACCTACATTTTTACATAATTTCGATGTTACACTTCTAATCGTTTAATTATAACTTAAAATCTTCTTTGAAGCTAACATATTTGTGAGAAGGCGTAGGGAGATGGTTCTTCATTTGTTATATGACAATATAGTCTAGGAAACTAGTAGCACTAATGCTGTAAGCAGATACAATTGCTCTTATATGTTCTTGTAAGCAGCACGATATCGAATTCTGTTTGCAAAATTGCATCTTAAAAAAGTGAATAAAAATCCACCCAACTACTCAGAAAATATTCTCATTTTCTGAAACAGTGCCCAAAACTTGCTTCGTCTCCTATCTGCATCACTTGTAACGACCCCATCCGCCTTATTTCGCGAAATGCAAAGCCAAGCCCTACAATTCTCTACCTAAATTGTCCCAAGCGTCCCATCGGCAATCCTGTTTATTCTAATAATCCTATCCACCCACCTTCCACTGCTGAGGAAAATAAAAGTTCTTCACGACCATACTCCAAAATATCCATCCATTTCAACGGTTACGCAACCTCGCACAAATCTCCGTCACTGCCCACTCCGTATTCAGTCTAAACGCGCAAGTCACCTACTCCCACGGCTGGCCCACTTCGTCTTCAGTCATCCCTGGTTTAAATTGTATCTTATTCTCAACCACACTAACCACTTCTAAATCATTATCATGGTGTACCAGCACACAACATCCTGCACCAAATCTGTTTCTTCCCAACAAAGAAAACCGTGTTCGTGCGTACCAAGAACCAAACCCATGCCTTTTCTTTCAATGAAACCTTCCATCCTCCAATCCTATCATTCCATCCCAACCACGCCTTATATCCTACAGTGCACAGATAGATGTGCCACTGTATGCATCCGAAATAATCGTCTCTCTCCCTATGACTTCTCACACAAACAGGGAATACCTTTTCAATTATACTCTTGCCGCTGATCAAAAACACCCACAACAGATCCCCTGCAGAACTTCAGTGACAGTGTGTCTCGCAGGTTACGTAGCCCTCATCCCACAGTACACCAAACCCGAAAGTAACATCAGTACAGATGTCATCTTAGTATCTTCCAGCCTCCATGGACTGCTGACAGCCGTCGATCAGTTTGAAGTAGTCACCTACCTGTTCTAATCACATCGCCTATGTACCACGTCACACCTATGCCCTCCATGCTAATATCGATTCAAAAGTTATTTATTCATACTGACACTGTTTCACCAGAAGAGTCATGACTTATGTAACAACCCCAGCAACGGTGATCACTTTGCAGCCTATCTTTCCAACATCTTCATGCTTTCTGACCCTCCGCATTTTGATTATTCCCTGCCCCCGCAGTCTATGAACTCACGAACACCACTGCCCCTCACTCTGTGGTCAACAGCTTTCATTACTTGGACAACATACCACAAATAGAAATAAATACACCTGTCACAGCACCCGACACACAACAAGTGCTCACTAAAGACGCAATACTTCCATGGTCACAAAACGCATTGCCTGTTGAAACCTGAAAGATTGCTCCCCTTCCTGTCTAGGAATGTGGAAGCTCCCAAATTCCTAATTTTCCTCACGCTTTACAGTGCGCTTACTGATACTTATTGTTATGGCCCCATCATTCTAATTTCAGTGTTTAGCGAGGACCATGAAGCCATCATCTTCATCTTCACTGGCGTCGTACAAAATACTATCCGCAGCTGCAGCCAAGAATCCACGCATCTTTCAGCCTTCTTCAAAGCTTACGTACCGTTACAACACTTTATTTATCGTTGAGAGTAACTCCCTTTGCTCTTGTTACACTCAACAGTATTATAACATCAGTCCCGCCTGACTCGATCCACGACTCCTGTTCCATCTTCAGGACAGCTGCTGGCCGATGTTTTGGCATTACGAGCTTGAAGCACCTCTCCAATAAAGGTCATACTTCAAACGCCAAGAGCTGCTGATAAATAATTCTGTATTCACAATGGGATTCGATCTTCAGATCATCTTCCGGTATTTTAAAGTTGTTTATAACAGCTTAGACGACAATATTAAAACAGCGGCTGCACGTAAGGGTACATGACACTCTGCATCACTTACATCAAAACCAATACTGACTGTCGTAAGTTGCAGTGTTCGGCGCTGCCTGCGTTGTTTAATATCTCATAACCACTAACGGCAAAGCTTCCTAACAGTCACTTTAGGCAATATTCAAATAACAAATGACGATATAATCGACTTTTAAACTTATACTTCCGGAGAAAGTTAGGCTGTGCTTTGTTATCAGTAGTCGATAAACAGAATTTCGATATTTCTGTGAAACTTCTGTAGGAAGTAAACCATTTTCTATTAGCATTTTTAAACCACATTTCTTCAAGCAAAATTTAATGAACTTTATATTTACCCTACACGAAAAGATTATTAGTTGCATCATTTGGATTAGTATCTGATTGTGTTTTTGGAGAATTCGCACTCTGTTGTTTCAGTTCAGTTTCACTGTATCAAGGAGGGCTGTGTTTGAGCACGACTCGAACTGAACTGTTTGAACAGTTTACATCACAGTTCGGGATATCTCGGGTTCTGTTCGATATTTCGATGGGCCTGCGATGAGGTGACTTTGGTTGGTGTATTTTTCCACAACTTCCTTTTGAGCTTTTGTGACACTGCGGAATTTGATAATGCAGAAAACCATAAAACATGGTCTAAAATGTGTTCTAACGTATACTCCACCCGCAACTAATCAAATTATCAAGCTTCATTCGTCCCGCGATGAAGCGACGTCTGAAAGTACTATTTCTACACCAGGGTCTGCCGCCGTAATTCTTTCTCGCTATAGGAATTACAGTCAGTTAACCACGAGCGACCAGAAGTTACACGCAGAACAGCCAAACCGTGAAGACTACTTGCTTAACATTGTGTTTGTCCGCAGTTGGAACCCAGTCGATCACCGATTCTGCTTGGCGCGGATTCTAAAAGTCCCCGGTAGGTTTCCGGAAGTTTGCGGCACCAATGTCTATGCGCCAGTCACACAATTCCCATTAATTACCGTTCGTTTATGGCCTCGGCGCTGGTGCCCAATAGCGTCCCAGAGGTCTACTATCAGATTCAAAAAATGGTTCAAATGGCTCTGAGCACTATGGGACTTAACATCTGTGGTCATCAGTCCCCGAGAACTTAGAACTACTTAAACCTAACTAACCTAAGGACGGGAGAGGCAATTCTGACGTTACTGCGAATAATGGAAGCAAGGCTAAAGAAAAATCAAGACACTTTCATAGGATTTGTCAACCTGGAAAAAGCGTTCGACAATATAAAATGGTGCACGCTGTTCGAGATTCTGAAAAAAGTAGGGGTAAGCTATAGGGAGAGACGGGTCATATACAATATGTACAACGACCAAGAGGGAATAATAAGAGTGGACGATCAAGAACGAAGTGCTCGTATTAAGAAGGCTGTAAGACAAGGCTGTAGCCTTTCGCCCCTACTCTTCAATCTGTACATCGAGGAAGGAATGATGGAAATAAAAGAAAGGTTCAGGAGTGGAATTAAAATACAAGGTGAAAGGATATCAATGATACGATTCGCTGATGACATTGCTATCCTGAGTGAAAGTGAAGAAGAATTAAATGGTCTGCTGAACGGAATGAACAGTCTAATGAGTACACAGTATGGTTTGAGAGTAAATCGGAGAAAGACGAAGGTATTGAGTAATAGAAATGAGAACAGCGGGAAACTTAACATCAGGATTCACGGTCACGAAGTCAATGAAGTTAAGGAATTCTGCTACCTAGGCAGTAAAACAACCAATGACGGACGGAGCAAGGAGGACATCAAAAGCAGACTCACTATGGCAAAAAGGCTTTTCTGGCCAAGAGAAGTGTACTAATATCAAATACCGGCCTTAATTTGAGGAAGAAATATCTGAGGATGTACGTCTGGAGTACAGCATTGTATGGTATTGAAACATGGACTGTGAGAAAGCCGGAAAAGAAGAGAATCTAAGCATTTGAGATGTGGTGCTATAGACGAATGTTGAAAATTAGGTGGACTGATAAGGTAAGGAATGAGGAGGTTCTACGCAGAATCGGAGAGGAAAGGAATATGTGGAAAACACTGATAAGGAGAAGGGACAGGATGATAGGACATCTGCTAAGACATGGGGAAGGACTTCCATGGTACTAGAGGGAGCTGTAGAGGGCAAAAACTGTAGAGGAAGACAGAGATTGGAATACGTCAAGCAAATAATTGAGGACGTAGGTTGCAAGTCCTACTCTGAGAAGAAGAGGTTAGCACAGGAAAGGAATTCGTTGCGGGCCGCATCAAACCAGTCAGTAGACTGATGACCAAGAAAAAAAAAACCTAAGGACAGTACACACATCCATGCCCGAGGCAGGATTCGAACCTGCGACCGTAGCGATCGCGCGGCTCCAGACTGCAGCGCCTAGAACCGCTCGGACACTCTGGCTGGCCTATCAGGTTCAGATCAGGGTAATATATCGAAGTGAGAACAGTACTATGCTCGTCAAAAAATTGTAGCACGAATTTAGTCTTTTACAATGAGTATTTTCTCCTACTGTAATATGCCACCCCTTGGAAAATGCATTAGGTGGACCGCTATAAAGTTCCCGTAGTTCACAGCTGGTGATGGTGGAGCTCCCCAATTGCGGCCCGTTATCATCGCTAATCCCCACTCGTCCCTTCTCTCCCTGAACAGGTTGTTGTATTATATACTTCTACAGAAGACAGTTTTCTCAACACTGGAAGAAATGTTCTTATAATGGTGTGCCCGAGAACAAATACATTCCTGGAAATGGAAAAAAGAACACATTGACACCGGTGTGTCAGACCCACCATACTTGCTCCGGACACTGCGAGAGGGCTGTACAAGCAATGATCACACGCACGGCACAGCGGACACACCAGGAACCGCGGTGTTGGCCGTCGAATGGCGCTAGCTGCGCAGCATTTGTGCACCGCCGCCGTCAGTGTCAGCCAGTTTGCCGTGGCATACGGAGCTCCATCGCAGTCTTTAACACTGGTAGCATGCCGCGACAGCGTGGACGTGAACCGTATGTGCAGTTGACGGACTTTGAGCGAGGGCGTATAGTGGGCATGCGGGAGGCCGGGTGGACGTACCGCCGAATTGCTCAACACGTGGGGCGTGAGGTCTCCACAGCACATCGATGTTGTCGCCAGTGGTCGGTGGAAGGTGCACGTGCCCGTCGACCTGGGACCGGACCGCAGCGACGCAAGGATGCACGCCAAGACCGTAGGATCCTACGCAGTGCCGTAGGGGACCGCACCGCCACTTCCCAGCAAATTAGGGACACTGTTGCTCCTGGGGTGTCGGCGAGGACCATTCGCAACCGTCTCCATGAAGCTGGGCTACGGTCCCGCACACCGTTAGGCCGTCTTCCGCTCACGCCCCAACATCGTGCAGCCCGCCTCCAGTGGTGTCGCGACAGGCGTGAATGGAGGGACGAATGGAGACGTGTCGTCTTCAGCGATGAGAGTCGCTTCTGCCTTGGTGCCAATGATGGTCGTATGCGTGTTTGGCGCCGTGCAGGTGAGCGCCACAGTCAGGACTGCATACGACCGAGGCACACAGGGCCAACACCCGGCATCATGGTGTGGGGAGCCATCTCCTACACTGGCCGTACACCACTGGTGATCGTCGAGGGGACACTGAATAGTGCACGGTACATCCAAACCGTCATCGAACCCATCGTTCTACCATTCCTAGACCGGCAAGGGAACTTGCTGTTCCAACAGGACAATGCACGTCCGCATGTATCCCGTGCCACCCAACGTGCTCTAGAAGGTGTAGGTCAACTACCCTGGCCAGCAAGATCTCCAGATCTGTCCCCCATTGAGCATGTTTGGGACTGGATGAAGCGTCGTCTCACGCGGTCTGCACGTCCAGCACGAACGCTGGTCTAACTGAGGCGCCAGGTGGAAAGGGCATGGCAAGCCGTTCCACAGGACTACATCCAGCATCTCTACGATCGTCTCCATGGGAGAATAGCAGCCTGCATTGCTGCGAAAGGTGGATATACACTGTACTAGTGCCGACATTGTGCATGCTCTGTTGCCTGTGTCTATGTGCCTGTGGTTCTGTCAGTGTGATCATGTGATGTATCTGACCCCAGGAATGTGTCAATAAAGTTTCCCCTTCCTGGGACAATGAATTCACGGTGTTCTTATTTCAATTTACAGGAGTGTATTTGTCCAGCTTTGCCGCAATCTGTCCTGTTAATCCCACCTGCCTGTGACGTAGAAGTAGACACTACAGGCAGTGACGGGTGTGGTTACCAAGCATCCAGACACGTCCTTTAGCCCTTCTTCACCTTCATCACGGTAAATAATTCACACTTTCAAATACATACAGCTGCATTCTGATTGTGTCACATGCAGTAAGTCTGCGCACCTTCGATGAGCTGGGCATCAACAGTGACCTTATATATCCCCACTGCAGGAAGTCCGTTGGATTTAGGATCTCCTCGACCAATCCTTTATCAATAAAACTTTGCGGTGGGGTGCCGTCACACAATCTGTAGAAACTAAGGCGGTGCCCATTCGTGCGTAAATAGCAGTCGTTGTTTTTCTGCAAGGGCAACGTTCTTGAATATTACTTATAATTCATAGCGTAGAAATCAACCAGCGGAAAAAATCTACCAGCAAAAAATGCGGATATGCTCTTCTTTATTTAAAGACTCCGAATGAAGAGGACGGTGCCAGTAGCCTCAGACCTTTAAAAAATTTTGCAAAAATATTTCTATGCAAATAGTCAAGCTCTTTTTAACTTGCAACTCACCTCACACTCTCGCAAGCTGCCCTAACTGTAACTCGAGCACACCCACTAGTCAATCGCCGGAAGTCTCTTATATCCACCCAATCGCAATTTTTCACTCTCAGTCACTCATTCGACCCAATTAATTGCTATTATCTCTTTGTGGCTCTCCAAAAGTCACTGTCTTGTGTCTCGCATTAACAGTCGCCTTCGTGCTGTTCTTCATTCATTCCTTCCCACTTCTGCTGTCACTTCTCACTGTCACTACCTCTCCCTTCCTCGTTTACATTATCATAGACTCTGTCTCTTATCAGTGGCTCTCACCCACTTCCACTTTCTGATCCTCTTTATCCCTCTCCCAGTACCACTACCGCTGTGTCCCACTCTTTCTCTCACGCTGCCATTGTGTCCTTCGCTCTTTCTGTATCACAACGCTGCCTACTATCTTCCGTTACTTTCTCCTTCTCTCTGAATATAAAAAAATGCGACTGCGCTTGCATGCCAAAATTTTCGAAAATTTTTAAAGGCGCTGTGGAAGGTAGAATGAGGCAGCTGGTGGGCCACTTTTCAGTCAGTCTTTTCGTAAAGAGTGGCATATTCGCCTTTGTTGCGCTCTGATCGGAGCACTTTTCCGCTGGTTCCGTTCATTTCCCTGCTACAGCAGGGCACTTAACTCACATGAAAAGAAATTGGTGTGTCGGTAAAATTCTTATGGTTTATTTATGTGAAACTGAAATAGCGTAAAACTAATTTTACATCTAAGACATGATTTTACATACCATAAAATTTTGCATGCTCTTCAGTACTGCAACGTGGATTTCCCAGAACGCTTCTCATGATAATGGAGACACTTTAAGTCATACATATCCGTGCTACGCAACTTTATAAATTGCATTTTCGCATCACACTTCATTTTACGCAAGTATTTTACATAAACAAGTAGGGTAACTTTGAATATCTATACTACAGAAAAGGATAAAGATATCCAGAAAATTTTCAAGTTTGTGAGAGATAGGAATCTTATAAATATATATTAAAAATTAAAGCCATTTGCTACGCATAGCTGTCTTGGAATCGGCGACTGGGGTTTGGTCTGGTGCTAATCACAAAAGAGTGGTAAAAAACGCTTATTTTGGTGTTCCGTCAGCATCCGTAAATGAGTTTATGCTAATGCTTCATTCATTCATTCACGGGTATGCCCATCAGTTTAATTAAATCGTGGGTTTATCACGGAATACCCGTGACCAATCAATTTATTTAATTTTTACTTGTACATTTTACGTGTTTGAATCTGGCAACTTTGAACCTCGGCATCTGGGCAGGGATAATGGTAGCAAGAAAATTTTGAAAGCAGTTCGAGATCAGATTCTAGAGAATAAATCGCAAGAAGTTTATCCATTTGCTTTGCATATCCGTCCTGGAATCCGCTGCAGGGGTTTGATACAAAAACTTCAAGTTTTCAATAATTTTTTAAGCTTGCAAGTAGTAGAATTGTGGCGAATTGCACTCGCAAAATTTATTGAAGTGCATTATTCACCAACAGTTTACACTTCAGTTTAAAAAATGGTTCAAATGGCTCTGAGCACTATGGGACTTAACTACTGTGGTCATCAGTCCCCTAGAACTTAGAACTACTTAAAGCTAACTAACCCAAGGACATCACACACATCCATGCCCGAGGCAGGATTCGAACCTGCGACCGTAGCAGTCGCGCGGTTCCGGACTGCGCGCCTAGAACCGCTAGACCACCGCGGCCGGCCACTTCAGTTTAAATCAGGGGATATCAAGGGTGTAGCCGTCAATATTGGTCAATTTATTTGCTAATTTTTACGTGCGTATTTTACTTATACAAGTAAAGTAGCATCGAACCTTTGTATGGTGGAAAGGGACAATAGTATCAAGAAAATCTTCAAGGTAGTTCAAGAACGGGACCTTAGATATATATTGTAAGAATTTCAGCCTCATCCTGTGCTTAACTATCTTGGAATCCTCGGCTGGGTTTTGGTCTGTTTCTGACTAAAGAGCAAAAAACAAAGCTTTGGGCTTTTCCGAAGAACCGCGAGTTAGCTAACGGTGCCTCTGTAAGTCCCATGTCGTCTACCACAGACTACATCAAGAGCAAAAACAACTAACCCATTTTGCTCTATTTGCCTAAGGAGGAGGAAGTGCATAATATTCATACTTTGACCTTGCACTGAAGGATAGTAATACTAACACGATCGCCGGCCGAAGTGGCCGTGCGGTTAAAGGCGCTGCAGTCTGGAACCGCAAGACCGCTTCGGTCGCAGGTTCGAATCCTGCCTCGGGCATGGATGTGTGTGATGTCCTTAGGTTAGTTAGGTTTCACTAGTTCTAAGTTCTAGGGGACTAATGACCTCAGCAGTTGAGTCCCATAGTGCTCAGAGCCATTTTTTTACTAACACGATCCTTTTGTTTGGTATACAAACTGTCCCTAATCCAACGGCTATTCAAAAATTTGACCCTAACTTTTTATCACCAATAGAACACAAGGTATGAGTACCGGAAAATCTCTTTTTTATTCATAGTGTTTTGGAACATATAGGTAAACATGGTGTCGCATTCATAACAAAGATACACAGTTACCGCTAATTCGGTGAAGTGTCTGGTCCTATTACTGCGTCATAGGCGATTCCTAGTCTTCCATTGATACTGAAGCAATTCTGATGCCCCATCTCAATTATTGCTCGAGGATTTGGATCTGCCCGCAAGTGCGTATTTTGGTAATTTAGCATGCCATCTCTCGAAACTTTGGCCACCGTTACAAATAAAATGTAGGCTGTGAACTGCGGTTGTTCAATATATCACATTTAAACAGTTATTCATTTCTCGACATATCATTTTGGGAACCTTCCTCGTCGCTCGGAGTGACCGCGCGGTTTGAAGCGCCATGTCACGGACTGCGTGGCCCCTCCCGCCGGAGGTTCGAGTCCTCCCTCGGGCATGGGTGTGTGTGTGTGTGTTGTTCTTAGCGTAAGTTAGTTTAAGTAGTGTTTAAGTCTAGGGACCGATGACCTCAGCAGTTTGGTCCATTAGGAATTCACACACACATTTGAACGTACCTTCAGCCTTTGACCAATATTAGTCCTCACAGGAACGCCTCACGCCTTTCTTTTAACAAAATGTATACTTTTCTGAAATAAACTGACAAGGAGAAGGGACAGGATGATAGGACATCCATTAAGAGATCAGGGAATGACTTCTATGGTACTAGAGGGATTAGTACAGAGAAAAAACTATTGAGACAGGCAGAGCCTGGAATACATCGAGCAAATATTTGAGGACTTAGGTAGCTCAAAAATGGCTCTGAGCACTATGGGACTTAATTTCTAAGGTCATCAGTACCCAAGAACTTAGAACTACTTAAACCTAACTTACCTAAGGGCATCACACACATCCATGCCCGAGGTAGGACTCGAACTTGCTACCGTAGCGGTCTCGCGGTTCCAGACTGTAGCGCCTAGAACCGCTCGGCCACTCCGACCGGCTGGATGTAGGTAGCAAGTGTTACTCTGAGATGAAGAGGTTGGCACAGGAGAGGCATTCGTAGCGGGCTTCATCAAACAAGTCAGAAGAATGATGACAAAAAAAGAGTAAAAATACTTTCCTTAACACGTCCTGTCACTGAAGTGCCACCAGACAGCATTCATTTTCTTAATAGACACAGCTTACGATGTTTGGGCTCATTAGCCCTTCTTCACAGTAAACAACGCACTCTTTCAAATACACCCGCCTGAAATCGGACTGCGTTACACGCGTTGTCACACTCTCATAAAGTGTCTGCACGCGTATTTAAGATGAAGGCAGTTCAGACGCCCATGTGGCAATCCATATTTATGTTTCCAGTGATATCTTCAAATCATTGAAGGTGAATTCCCTGTTGTCCCGGCAAAGAGCACAGCCAGTTCGCTTCCCCATCCTTTACCAATCCAAGATTGTTGTGCTGCATGCCTGACGACCACGTCGCCGCCAGTAAGCTGAACTCTGAAAATCTGCATTTCCTCCCTATGCGATAACTGAGCAATGCCTGTTCGATTTGAAAGTTTATTTTAGTGGTGTCACATATCAGTACCACCCTACCAGCGTATTACAGTTGGAAACGGAACTGGAGACTTCGTTCCACACTGATAGCGGTTGAGCGGGATGTGACACCGCACTGGATCACACTCGCTGAGCCACAGCCGGCCGTGGTGGCCGAGCGGTTCTGGGCGCTGCAGTCCGGAACCGCGCGACTGCTGCGGTCGCAGGTTCGAATCCTGCCTCGGGCATGGATGTGTTTGATGTCCTTGGGTTGGTTAGGTTTGGGTAGTTCTAAGTTCTAGGGGACTAATGACCTCAGATGTTAAGTCCCATAGTGCTAAGAGCCATTTGAACCATTTGAACCAAACCTTCTGTGGCTCTATACTATGAGCTCCCTCTGTCACCACAACCCAGCACAGCCAGCGGCAGATACTCAGCCAAACAGAATTTGCAGCCATTACGCTATGACACCTTCATTCACGCTTAACCATTGTAGCCACTGAAACAGCTAGAGTCTATATCTTACTGAATTGTTTGCGTTTAATCTGAGACGTCTCTATCGAATTTAAACAGGTTTTCGCTGTTGCACTTGTTCCGCTTCTCCACTATGTGGGGGAGGGGCTGCTTGATGCCATCAGTAGCTGTAGAAGGCACCATCTTATGGGAGTCAGCTTCTGGCTCGCATGAGTGAAGTTGCAGGAACTGCGATTGCATTTGGATCACTGACTGTCAGCTAACTTTGTAAGAAGAGCTCGCAATATCACCCCTCATACAAGTCACGCCGGTGAAATCGTATGGACATTTTGCGGTGTGCTTTTCACGACAAAGCAAAGTTGTGCCTTGGCTCAAAGTGTGCATCAGAGCTTGGTCAGAGAGTGGAAGCAAACACTAGATTCCAATTAGGTGTGTGAAGTGATGTTCTGTGCTGTCGGAACCACTAGGCCACCGCTGCACAAAAAGAGAATCTGATCGTCTGTTTGAAATTTCCACCTCGCTTTGTAGTGGAGTGGAGAGCTATGTGGGAACGATACTCAAGGAGTTCATACATCATTGGATTTTACGGTGAACATCCGTTCTTGTAATATCAGGTAAGGAATGAGTCACGCCTGTTTACTAGAGCCTTTCAATGGCGCCTGTAGCACCGGTTGGGTAAATAGAGACAACTGAGTTTAGTAATTTGAGTGCGATTTTTGAGCAGGCGTTGTCTCTGTTCTTGTAAACTGCCTTCAGACAAAGGCACTGTAATGTTCACCAATGAAATTTCACATGTATTATTCAGTATTTAAGGTTAAAGGAAATTTTACTTTGTGTTCATCTTTAATAATGCAGTTGTTCCTTTTGGAGTTTATTTTAGTGAAGTATCTGTACTGTATTTCTATTAACTATATTAATAAACACTGGTCAAGGTAGTTCTGCCATTTTTAGATCAGTTGGCGAAATAAAATAAAAGTCATATAGTTCGCTCAAGCGTTAACCTCATTTAATTACATGCGAGAGAGTGTATGGTATCTTGTTTTTATTTTAGACTAATTGCTGTTCTAAGGTTGTCCCAATGTTGTGGAGAGAGTCGATGTCAAGTTACGGCACTTACTGCATCTCAAAAACAAAATCCATCAGCACCGGGCATGAAGGCCCAACGGCACCGATCGGCCGCCGTGTCATCCTCATCTCACAGGCGTCACCACATGTGGATATGGAGGGACATGTGATCAGCACACCGATCTCCCAGCCCTATGTCAGTTTCCGAGACCTGAGTCGCTACTTGTCAATCAAGTAGCTCCTTAGTTTGCCTCACAAGGGCTGAGTTCAACCCACTTGCCAACAGCGCTCGGCAGACCAGATGGTCACCCGTCCAAATGCTAGCCCAGCCCAACAGCGTTCGATGATCTGTCGGGAACCGGTGTTAGCACTGCGGCATGGCCGTTGGCACTTACGGTATCTGCTTGAGAATAATGTGATTACTGATTTGAATTGTAGAATGGTTCGATTATTTATTGATTATCTCCATAAAATGTGAGTTCCTAGAAGTTGTGGCCTCTTGGGATCAGTTAACTTCTAAACTTGAACGTAAATTGTCCTTCATACTCTCCTGGTGTTATTTCCTCCTTTTTTTAGTGTATGTTTGTGATGTGTAAATACTTGCTACCTGAGTTTTACTGATGAATGTCCTAAAGTTTGTGCTAGTAGAGGCGGATTGTTCGCTGCTAGTAGAGTTATATCTGAAAACGTCGGGTAGGTGTGGGGGGGGGGGGGGGGGGGCAGCCGTAAGAAAATCTGTTCCTAAACTGTGTAGCAGATAAGGAGGATGCAAATAGATCCGTAGTGGAAAATGCCCGTTTGAAGAAGGCCTGTCTAATTTATGAACTAAAAGTTTACGGTGTTCCAATCGAAATGTTACTGAATTAGCACACTGCCTAAGAGGTCTGTTAGATCGTTCGTTACCGGACATATTGGGCGAGGTGAGATCTGCTTGTGCCCCTTGTACGGAACAATTATCTGATGCCCGAAATAATGTTGAAATTTTATAATGAGTGGGAGCTTCATGCGCACATTTCGTGTTCAAGCCTACTGTCAACATATCCTTGGGAAGATTAAGGATCTGGTTCGAGTTCTGCCAAGATGGAGTTCTGCCAAGGTTTTATTAGGCTGCCAAATCGAAATTAATCTTGTAATTTTTACAGTACAGGACATTAGATTTGAGGATCTCATGCTTGAGAATGTTTAGGATTCTGACCAGCTAATCATAAATAAAATTCCAATAATCCATCAGTATGAAACTCAGTACCATTGTCTGAGGTTATGGTTCCATTGTAATGTAGTCAGGGATTGTTAATAGCGGCCGTGCAGCAGGGCATAAACAGCTTACGTGTGCACAACCACCAAGTTTTGTAATTAATTAGCCAATCAAACACACCCACTACCTTTTATTTGTGTAAGTGTCAGCTCTGAAAAGATGTGTATCTTACTAGATTCCGGCTGTTCTGTGTCCGTAACTAATAGTCGATACTACCATCGTTATAGTGGTAACTGTATCACTCCCAGTGGTAATTCCTTGTTGTTTCTTCTTCGACGTCATATCAGACTGAAAGTTGGGCAATTTTCTGGCCATTAAATTCTTTGTTGTTAGGTGTCTCAGTTCCTCGATTACTCTAGGATGTGATTTTTTTAATGAAACCCAGTACATTATAAATTATGCGGCAGGGCAGTGTTACTTTAAGTTTAGACAGGGCGTTAAAATTCCCTTTCGTAATCACTGGACTCATGGTGAAACTTAATCGGGAAGAGAGGAAGAGAAAAGTTTGGATTGATGCCTTTTAAACTCTTCCCAGAGGCAGTACGTGCTTCAGGTGTTGCAGCAATTCCTTGAAGTGTTGACGGACTGGGTAGGAGTTACTAACGATACTAAGTATTGGATTCGGTTGACTGACTCGATTCCTGAGAGGTAGACTCCTTGTAGGTTGTCACCTGCGGAGATGAAAGAACTTCGTCGTATTGTCGGTCGGCTGCTGGGCGAATACGCTGTTAGACCCTCGGTCTCACTGTATACCTCACACATTCTCTTCTTGCCTAAGGCTGGCAGGGCAGAATACCGACTCTGCTTCTTAATCAAGTGGTTATACTGGAACGCGTGACTTACATAACTGTTTTGCCTGGGATGTTCACGCAAAATTTTTTCGAGTAATTCGTCTTAACGAGGCATATTTAATACCTTTAATCGGGGAATCCAAGAGTGTCACGGCCTTCTGTACAGACTTAAATTTAATTGAGTTTAATCGTTTCCCCGGTCTCGTCAGACATGCTTGATTTTTTGCTTGGTGATTTTTAGTTCCGCTGTGTGTGCGGTTATTATGATGACGTAGTTATATACAAATTTTAAAGGAACATACCGCCATTTGAATGTTTTATTAATGGAATGGACTCGACTGATATCTGAAGTAGTGCTGGAGGAAACTGACACCATGAATCCTGCAGATCACTTCTGAACAGCAATCTGAGGTGATGGCATACCAGATACACTAAATAACGTTTATGTCTCACAAGTTTGGTGACCAAAGAAAGTTATTAAACTCAGAAGAGTGTTCCTGGAGCCACTCTGTAGCAACTGTGGACGCGTGCGGTGTCGCATTGTCCTCCTGGAACTGATCAAGTCCGTCGCAATGCACAATGGAGATGAATGCATGCCGGTGATCATACAGGATGGTTACGTATGTGTGACATGTCGGCGTGTCAGGGGTCCCGTATGAACCCAATTGCACATGCCCCACTCTGTTACAGAGCCTCCACCTGCTTCACAAATCTGCTGCTGACATGCAGGGTCTGTGGATTCATGAGGTTGTCTCAATACCCTTACACGTACATCCCTTCGATACAATTTGAAAGGAGACTCGTCCCTTTCAGCCAATATTTTTCCAGTCATCAACACTCCAATGTCTGTGTTGACGGGCCCAGGCGAGGCGTAAAGGTTTGTGTAGCGCAGTTATCAATGGTACACTAGTGGGCCTTCGACTCTGAAAGCCCATATCGATGATGTTGCGTTGAATGGTTCGAGCGCAGACACTTGTTAAACACTCGGTACTGAAATCTGGAGCACTTTGCGAAGGGGTTCCACTTCCGTCACGTTGAACGATTCTCTTCAGTCGTCGTTGGTCGCATTCTTGCGGGATTTTTTTCCATTAGCAGCGATGCCGGATTCCTGATATTCTTGCTACACTCGTGAAGTGGTAGTATGGGAAAATCCCCACTACATCGCTACCTCGGATATCCTGTGTCGCATCGCTCGTGCGCAGACAATATCATCACGTTCAAATTCATCTTGATAACCTACCATTGTAGCAGCTGTAACGGATCTAACAACTGTGCCAGACACTTGATGTCTCATATAGGCGTTGCCGACCGCAGCACCATATTCTTCCTGTTTACGTATCTCTGTATTTGATTACGCATGCTTAAACCGTCTTTGGCGCTTCAGTATATTATCAGTTTTGAAGAGCATTTGGGTCATTTTGCGTAGGTTTTGAGTAGGCATAACCATGACGGGCTAATAGTGAGACCTTCAAAGGTTAAACATGTTCGTAGTCAAATTGAACATGTTCTTAGTCAAATTAAACATGTTCATAGTCACATTTCCTTATTGGGACACTTGTTCTCCAGTGCGAGGGTGGTGATCGATCAGTCATGAATTCAGGCCATCTAATTAGTAAAGGAGTGGAGCGTTTTATTGGAATGGTTAATTTTTTTCGTAGGTATACACTTAATTATGCCCATATTGCAGCCCCATAGAATCAGCTCCGTAAAAGGAAGGAACGGTTCTGCTGGTCCTCGGCCCAGCAAGAGGCTTTTGATTCTGTGAAGGCAGCCCCTGGTAGTGCACCTGTGTTGGGTGTTCCCGATTTTAATAAAGAGTTTGCGAGGTGTCGGGGGTAGCAGAGTGTTTTGCACTAAATTCAACTAGAATTTGAATATGGAAATGATGCTCTAAGCCTCCCCCCCCCCCCTTTCCTAACTCCGACGTTTTGCTGTTGCACATAGATTAAAAAAAGAAACGCGAACTGATTGTAATCGACCCTGGAAGTTGAGTATAGAAGAGTTTGGTCCCTGCAATAATTTCATTTGATAAAAATTAATTTGACAGTGGAAAGTTTAATTAATGTCGTGGCAGATGAAAGGGTTGCTCTGCCTAACTACAGAATGAAAGTTCTGTTCAAGATAACAATTGGATTTATTCTGACTAAATACAAAATGAAAAACACATGAAACATTTACAGTACGTCAATTTGATATACAGAGAATTGCTGTGAAGATGAAGTTGTTCATACACTGGATTGTGACATTTATTACCAAGTGGTATGTGGAGCCAATTACTTGCAACTCAGATCTTAAGAAAAACACCCAACAAACACAACATTAATTGCGCTGCAACAGTAGTGAGAACTCAGACAATGAAAACCCAAGACAGAACCAAGATAGAAAGAACGGAAACAGGCGCGGTCTGCTGGGCTCTGATTATCACGTAGTTGTTGTTGTTGTGGTCTTCAGTCCTGAGACTGGTTTGATGCAGCTCTCCATGCCACTCTATCCTGTGCAAGCTTCTTCATCTCCCAGTACCTACTGCAACCTACATCCTACTGAATGTGCTTAGTGTATCCATCTCTTGGTCTCCCTCTACGATTTTTACCCTCCACACTGCCCTACAATACTACATTGGTGATCCCTTGATGCCTAAGAACATGTGCTACCAACCGATCCCTTCTTCTGGTCAAGTTGTGCCACAAACTTCTCTTCTCCCCAATCCTATTCACTACTACCTCATTAATTATGTGATCTACCCATCTAATCTTCAGCATTCTTCTTTAGCACCACATTTCGAAAGCTTCTATTCTCTTCTTGTCCTAACTATTTATCGTCCATGTTTCACTTCCATACATGGCTACACTCCATACAAATACTTTCAGAAACGACTTCCTGGCACTTAAATCTATACTCGATGTTAACAAATTTCTCTTCTTCAGAAACGATTTCCTTACCATTGCCAGTCTCCATTTTATATCCTCTCTACTTCGACCATCATCAGTTATTTTGCTCCCCAAATAGCAAAACTCCTTTACTACTTTAAGTGTCTCATTTCCTAATCTAATTCGTTCAGCATCACCCGAGTTAATTCGACTACATTCCATTACCCTCGTGTTGCTTTTGTTGATGTTCATCTTATATCCTCCTTTCTAGACACTATCCATTCCGTTCAACTGCTCTTCCAAGTCCTTTACTGTCTCTGACAGAATTACGATGTCATCGGCGAACCTCAAAGTTTTTATTTCTTCTCCATGGATTAACCCCCCATGAACCATGGACCTTGCCGTTGGTGGGGAGGCTTGCGTGCCTCAACGATGATACAGATAGCCGTACCGTAGGTGCAACCACAACGGAGGGGTATCTGTTGAGAGGGCAGACAAACCGTATGTTTCCTGAAGAGGGGCAGCAGCCTTTTCAGTAGTTGCAGGGGCAACAGTCTGGATGATTGACTGATCTGGCCTTGTAACACAAACCAAAACGCCCCTGCTGTGCTGTTACTGCGAAAGGCTGAAAGCAAGGGGAAACTACAGCCGTAATTTTTCCCGAGGGCATGCAACTTTACTGTATGGCTAAATGATGATGGCGTCCTCTTGGGTAAAATATTCCGGAGGTAAAATAGTCCCCCATTCGGATCTGCGGGCGGGGACTACTCAAGAGGACGTCGTTAACAGGAGAAAGGAAACTGGCGTTCTACGGATCGGAGCGTGGAATGTCAGAACCCTTAGTCGGGCAGGTAGGTTAGAAAATTTAAAAAGGGAAATGGATAGGTTAAAGTTAGATATAGTGGAAATTAGTGAAGTTCGGTGGTAGGAGGAATAAGACTTCTGGTCAGGTGAATACAGGGTTATAAATACAAAATCAAATAGGGGTAATGCAGGAGTAGGTTTCATAATGAATAAAAAAACAGGAGTGCAGGTAAGCTACTACAAACAGCATAGTGAACGTATTATTGTGGCCAAGATAGACACGAAGCCCATGCCTACTACAGT
Source organism: Schistocerca americana (assembly GCF_021461395.2). Taxonomy (NCBI): domain Eukaryota; kingdom Metazoa; phylum Arthropoda; class Insecta; order Orthoptera; family Acrididae; genus Schistocerca; species Schistocerca americana. The sequence goes on along the minus strand of NC_060125.1, from coordinate 397,870,219 downwards.
AGTACAAGTTTATATGCCAACTAGCTCTGCAGATGACGAAGAAATTGAAGAAATGTATGATGAGATGAAAGAAATTATTCAGGTAGTGAAAGGAGACGAAAATTTAATAGTCATGGGTGACAGGAATTCGAGCGTAGGAAAAGGGAGAGAAGGAAACATAGTAGGTGAATATGGGTTGGGGGTAAGAAATGAAAGAGGAAGTCGTCTGGTAGAATTTTGCACAGAGCATAACTTAATCATAGCTAACACTTGGTTCAAGAATCATAAAAGAAGGTTGTATACATGGAAGAATCCTGGAGATACTAAAAGGTATCAGATAGATTATATAATGGTAAGACAGAGATTTAGGAACCAGGTTTTAAATTGTAAGACATTTCCAGGGGCAGATGTGGACTCTGACCACAATCTATTGGTTATGAACTGTAGATTAAAACAAAAGAAACTGCAAAACGGTGGGAATTTAAGGAGATGGAACCTGGATAAGCTGACTAAACCAGAAGTTGTACAGAATTTCAGGGAGAGCAAATGGAAACAATTGACAGGAACGGGGCAAAGAAATACAGTAGAAGAAGAATGGGTAGTTCTGAGGGATGAAGTAGTGAAGGCAGCAGAGGATCAAGTAGGTAAAAAGACGAGGGCTAGTAGAAATCCTTGGGTAACAGAAGTAATATTGAACCTAATTGATGAAAGGAGAAAATATAAAAATGCAGTAAATGAAGCAGGCAAAAAGGAATACAAACGTCTCAAAAATGAGATCGACAGGAAGTGCAAAATGGCTAAGCAGGGATGGCTAGAGGACAAATATAAGGATGTAGAGGCTTATCTCACAAGGGGTAAGATAGATACTGCCTACAGGAAAATTAGAGAGACCTTTGGAGAAAAGAGAGCCACTTGTATGAATATCAAGAGCTCAGAAGGAAACCCAGTTCTAAGCAAAGAAGGGAAAGCAGAAAGGTGGGAGTATATGAGGGTCTATACAAGGGCGATGTACTTGAAGACAATATTATGGAAATGCCAGAGGATGTAGATGAAGATGAAATGGGAGATACGATACTCCGTGAAGAGTTTGACAGAGCACTGAAAGACCTGAGTCGAAACAAGGCCCCAGGAGTAGGCAACATTCCATTAGAACTATTGACGGCCTTGGGAGAGCCAGTCCTGACAAAACTCTACCATCTGGTGAGCGAGATGTATGAGACAGGCAAAATATCGTCAAACTTCAAGAAGAATATAATAATTCCAATCCCAAAGAAAGCAGGTGTTGACAAATGTGAAAATTACAGAACTATCAGTTTAATAAGTCACAGCTGCAAAATACTAACGCGAATTCTTTACAGACGAATGGAGAAACTTGTAGAAGCCGACCTCGGGGAAGATCAGTTAGGATTCCGTAGAAATGTTGGAACACGTGAGGTAACACTGACCCTACGACTTATCTTAGAAGAAAGATTAAGGAAAGGCAAACCTACTTTTCTAGCATTGGTAGACTTAGAGAAAGCTTTTGACAATGTTGACTGGAATACCCTCTTTCAAATTTTAAAGGTGGCAGGGGTAAAACACAGTTAGCGAAAAGCTATTTACAATTTGTACAGAAACCAAATGGCAGTTATAAGAGTCGAGGGGCATGAAAGGGAAGCGGTGGTTCGGAAGGGAGTGAGACAGGGTTGTAGCCCCTCCCCGATGTTATTCAATCTGTATATTGAGCAAGCAGTAAAGGAAACAATAGAAAAATTTGGAGTAGGTATTAAAATTCAAGGAGAAGAAATAAAAACTTTGAGGTTCACCGATGACATTGTAATTCTGTCAGAGACGGCAAAGGACTTGGAATAGCAGTTGAACGGAATGGACAGTGTCTTGAAAGGAGGATATAAGATGAACATCAACAAAAGCAAAACGAGGATAATGGAATGTAGTCGAATTAAGTCGGGTGATGCTGAGGGAATTAGATTAGGAAATGAGACACTTAAAGTAGTAAAGGAGTCTTGCTATTTGGGGAGCAAAATAACTGATGATGGTCGAAGTAGAGAGGATATAAAATGTAGACTGGCAATGGCAAGGTAAGCGTTTCGGAAGAAGAGCAATTTCTTAACATCGAATATAGATTTAAGTGTCAGGAAGTCGTTTCTGAAAGTATTTGTATGTAGTGTAGACATGGATGGAAGTGAAACGTGGACGATAAATAGTTTTGACAAGAAGAGAATAGAAGCTTTCGAAATGGGGTGCTACAGAAGAATGTTGAAGATTAGGTGGGTAGATTAGATCACGTAACTAATGAGGAGATATTGAGTGGGATTGGGGAGAAGAGAAGTTTGTGGCACAACTTGAGTAGAAGAAGGGATCGGTTGGTAGGACATGTTCTGAGGCATCAAGGGATCACAAATTTAGCATTGGAGGGCACCGTGGAGGGTAAATATCGTAGAGGGAGACCAAGAGATGGATACACTAAACAGATTTAGAAGGATGTAAGTTGCAGTAGGTACTGGGAGATGAAGAAGCTTGCACAGGATAGAGTGGCATGGAGAGCTGTATCAAACCAGTCTCAGGACTGAAGACCACAACAACAACATGTATTTTTATACCTACTCCGAATTTTTCTTCTGTTTCCTTCACTGCTTGCTCAATGTACAGATTGTCGAAAGAGCGAGACGACACGCCCACTTCTCCTACGTCACGGAGCTTCCCTTTCATGTCCCTCGACCCTTATAACTGCCATCTGGCTTCTGTACAAATTGTAAATAGCCTTTTGCACCCTGTATTTCACCCCTTCCACCTTCTGAATTTCCCTTTTAAAATTTTCTAACCTACCTGCCCGACTAAGGGATCTGACATTCCACGCTCCGATCCGTAGAACGCCAGTTTTCTTTCTCCTGATAACGACGTCCTCCTGAGTAGTCCCCGCCCGGAGATCCGAATGGGGGACTATTTTACCTCCGGAATATTTTACCCAAGAGGACGCCATCATCATTTAATCATACAGTAAAGCTGCAGAAAGAACACGATCTGGCGTACTGGCGGCGATGGGTGGTTGCTTCGAAGGCCCGTCTTGTTGATGATAATGTCGCGAGTATAGTCCGATACTAATTATCCTGGCATGGTTGTACCAGATTAAAGACTTCCTAGCAGTTCAAATGCTCCTCTGAGGGAGATGAAGAAAGCTCTGGACACAATCACTGACAGCACAATGATTGATTTTAACAAGCGAAGTCAACTTTACTCGGAAAGTTACGTTTAAACCCAAATTTCAGCGACTTCGTCAAACAGGTACTATTAAACAAATGTACATTAAAGAGCCAACAGAAGGCACAGTGTCAAGAGAAGCGAGTGCTCAGTCTTGTAACCTACTCAGACCGAAAGGACGAGACTAGATTACGTCACACAGCACCCGTACAAGCCAAACCAAGTACATTACCACCCCCACCACAGTGGCTGCGGTTAAACGTGTTAATCAGCAAATTGATAACCGGTGGAAAATTCCACTCTGTTGCCCAAGCACTCCTACTACACCAATGGAGATACTTAGCGCCAATTTCTGCGCCACTTCTGCTACGTCACGGAGCTTTTCCCTGAGGAAGCCAATCATAGGCAATCTTTTACAGAAAACACGGAAATTTGCCCTAGAAAATTGCGTGGGAACTGATGTCGTTCCCAAGCCTGTGTCTATCGAATTTCCGCGAAGAAAAAGAGTATCTCACCCCAGGCGCTCCCCCTGAACCCACCGTGGGCGTGTCGTCTCGTTCTTTCGACAATGTCGGCGTTGGTGAAGCATCCACCCCATTCAGCCAGTACCTCACACCAGCCGGCATAACCCTTTCTTTACCAGCAGAACCCTCCTGTCTTTCCAGACCACCCAGGCGACGAGAGACGACACGTGGGAAGGAAAAGCAACTCTTCACCGCATGCAACTAGAGAGGAAATCATTCATATCTTCCGAGTTCTCAGTATTAGTATTGTAATGACCATTCTCGGCTATGCCTCCCCAAATCGAATTACTAAGAGTAAAATGATTACTGTAAACATGATAGGGGGCAGGCCACCGTGTGCATCGGAAAGGCATGCCGCCTTTCAGGTTTATATTTCAGACCGATGCCGCCCGATATGGTATAGTTGCTGTCCTCCTCTAGGTGGGGGAGGGTGAGAGGGAGCCCCTCGCTTATGCGTTTCGTCGTTTATCTGATTCGGAAAATAATTATTCCGTATAGGAGTAAGGGTGCTGTCCGCTTTCTTTGGGCTAGAAAAATTTCGCTTTTTTCTTGACCAAAAGCTTTTGCCCTGCAACCGCAAAACCAAACATTAAGCTGGTGCTGTATAGCCCAAGGAAACGCGGTCTCGTATTGTTCGTTGGGTTGTTCGAATTTTGGCATAAGTCTGTGGTTAAGCACATACGGGGAACAGATAATCAGGTGGTTGGTGCTGTGAGCCGAATGCTCCCGCAGGAAGGAGAGGGAACCGTAGAGTATGGGTTGGTCGAGGGAAGGTTTACTGCCGTTCAACTGGAGATTCTGTTCCTGTTGGAGAATTCGATGGAACGACAGGAACAGGACCCTGAATCGCCATTGGGCTGGGAAAAGATCGAATGTGCTGACATAGCAGAACAATATTTAATGTTGGTCTGGACTTGTTATAATAGAACATTTATTTGTCTTTCAACGAATCTAATTCCTGCAGTATTTATTTTCATGAATCACTGTGTGGAGTGCTCTTGGGCTTAGCAAAAACCTTACGTAATATCAGACAGCATATTACCTGGGACAGTTTAGATGATGTTAAAAGGATGATGGTCCAGTGTGAGCTGTGCAAAATTGCTAAGCCCAGTCTCAATATCCCTCGCCCTCAATATCCCTCGCACCAAGGGCGGCCATCGCTATAGCCTTGTGGTCTGTGATGCGTTTAGTTGTTTTGTGTCGCTTATACCTAGCAGGATGGTAACGAGTTTCACATCTTATTAATATTTAGTTTCGGGCTACCTAAGACCCTCGTCTGGACAATGCTGCTGCCTTCCTCTCAAGAAGTTTTGTTTTGATTATGGCATTAAACACGTTACAGCGATTACCTGCTATTCTCAGACGTCTTTCACATAGTGCATTAATCACAGTTTAAAGTCAGTGCTAATTACATATCATGTGAAACACCACTCTAGTTGGGATAAGTCAGCAGGGTGGTTGAGATTGGCTTTTTATACCGCTGTCCATGAAGCGCATTAAGTAACCTCTGCTCACTTAATGTTGCCGTACACAATCAATTCGCATTTTTCGAACATGACCTGTTGACAGAAAAGACTGATCCTTCCGGCATTAAGGCGAAATGGGATGTTGCTCGGCGTTATATTTTTCGCATGCATCACAGGCAGACCAGGTGGTACATACAACCTGGGGTGTGGGAAGTTGAGGATTTGGTCAATGCGCATAACATGTGGACTCATGCTCATGCCGGCCGTGATATTAGCCAGAAAATGGATGTTTCGTGAGCCCGAGTAAAGCCCTGGAGCGCATTTCTCCTGCCACTTTTTGGGTGCAGCACACTAAGAATAAGAAACATATCAGATTTCGTGTTAGTCAAAGTAAATACGACAATAATAAAAATGTTAATTAACACAGTAAATTTCTTATTCCTTCCCTTATGGGTGTTCACTTTCTGATCTTTTTTTTGGATGGGGGGGGGGGGAGGGGGGAGAAGAGATGGTCTTCATTGTCTTCAGAGAGGTTGCCGCTGTCGCGCTTGTTCTGCCTCTCCGCTAGGGGGGGGGGAGGGGAGAGGCCGGCGGGAGGCCTTCAAGAGAAGTAGAGGATACCGTTTCATGGCAGCAGGCTTTCAGATTGCGTATGTCAGGTCGCGGGAATTGCGCCGGCAGTCGGCTCTTTGACTGTCAGCTCACTTTGTGAGAAGAGCTCCCGATATGACCAACGATATAAGAGTCACGCCGGTTGCACCATATGGACTTCTTGGAGTGTGCTCTTCGCAGTAAAGCAGAACTGTTCCTTGGCTTGAAGTGTGAATCAGAGCTGATGCGGCCGCACGGAGCCGCCGCGCTGATTGAGGCGCCATTTCAGGGATTGCGCTGCCATTCCCTCCGGAGATTCGAGTCCTCCCTCGGGCCTGGGTGAGTGTGTTGTTCTTAGCATAAGTTAGTTTAAATAGTGTGTAAGTCTAGGGACTGATGACCTGAGCAGTTTGGTCACTTAGGAATTCACACGCATTTGAACATTTTTGAGCTTACACGGAACGTGGTAGTAAACACTTGATTCCAGCCGGGTGGATGCAGCTTGGTAAGGTGGTGTTCTGTGCTGTCGGAAGCGCAAGATCATAGCAGCACAGAAGGAGTTGCTGGGTGGTAATGGCAACCAATAGCAAGGAATTCTTACATAACTGGATTTTACGGTGAGCATCCGTTCTTGTGATCTCACCTGAAGGAATGGGTGACGCTGTTTACTAGTAACTTTCAGTGGCGCCTGTAGCACTAGTTGGTTAAATAGCGGGAAGACAGTTTTCTAATTTGGGCGCACTTCTTAAGGAGACTTTTGTCTTTGTTCTTCTAAACTGCCTTGAAGCAGCTAGGAAATAGGAGATCTTTAAGGTTTAGAGGGAAATTTTTCTGTGAGTTCATCTTTAATAGTGTAGTTGTCCCTTCTGGACTTTATTTTGGTTAAGTACTTCTATTATTTTAACAAACACTATCCGAGGCAGTTTATCCCTTTACAAAATTTTTGGGTCATTCTGTAAAATAAAATAAGTCATAATGTTCGTTACAGCGTTAAACTTGTTTAAGTAATTATAGTTCTGTAAACTTTTTGTACATTCAAGAGCGTAAATGGTATGTTGTTGCTGTTTTAGACTAATTGCTGTTTTAAGGTAGTTCCAATGTTACCCATCCGAGTGATGGCCACTGACGATGTCATGTTTACGAGGCTTGTGATACCGGCTAGTGATTAATGTGAATACTGATTTGAACTGTAGAATATTTTGGTTGGCGTGTTGGTTGATCTGCGGGAGTGGACCAAACAGCTAGGTCATCGGCCCCATAGCATTAGGGAAGGATGGGGAAGGAAGTTGGTTGTGCCCTTTCAAAGGAAACATCCCGGCATTTGTCCGAAGCGATTTAGGGAAATCACGGAAAACCTAAGTCAGGAAGTCCGAAAGCGGGTTCCAACCATCGTCCTCCAGAATGCAAGTCCAGTGTGCTAACCACTGCGCCACCTCGTTCGGCTGAGTAATTAGATTATTTGTTGTAGACAATTACGATAAATTGCGAAAGTGCAAGACTTGTGGCATCCTGAGATCAGCTAGTTTCTGCATTTGAACGTAAATTGTACTTCCTCCTCTCCTTGTATTATTTCCACACTTTTTTATGTATGCTGGTAATGTTTAACTACCTACTACCTGAGATATACTTACGAGAGTTTAAGTCCTACTGATTCCGCCAGTAGAATCGGACTGGTCAGCATCTTCGTATGTTTGGAGAAATACGAGCGAAACGCCCGCCACACCCGCTGGGCAGAACAGGTGATTAGGATTGTGGAAAGGGCCAAATTCGATGTCGGTCAGGTTCACTCAAAATTGAAATGTATTCTAACTTAATAACACCTTTAAACCAAAACGGCACATAACGAGTTTCTAAAAGGCTATTATTTCACGGCTGAAGGCCTACAAACAAGAAATCTTAAAGCAACAATATAAATCTGAAATGGTAAAAATATGCAGTTAAAATTGAAATTAAAAAAATTAACATATATGTACACAGGCGAGGCTGAGAGCCTCAAAGCAAGGGTGAACAGACAAACATAAGCAAGATGCAATAAAACAGCTGAATGCCCACTATAAAATTTCCAAGATTTTAAAATAAATTACCATAACCTTTCAAAGGCAAAAGGCCGCAATGTTTTTTTTTTTTTTTTTTTTTTTTTTGTTTTTTTTTAGGATAAGGATTTAAGTGGATGAAGGCCCACAATTGATTATCCAAAATTCCAAAATACATAAAAAGCAAGAATTTTTAAAAATCATTGGTTACGGTAGATTGTAAACAGACAATTAAACACCGGTGAGGAGGACAATAAAGAAAACGGCACTCAGAACCCTCCAGGAAGGTCGGTCTGTCCTCGTTCACTTAGGTAAGACAGGTGGTGAGCCCAACTACACTTGAACCGTCGGAACCCAACCAGGGGACAGCCACGGACCGACCGACAAAACGACTTGCTTGCCATTAATCGGTACATGAGAACTCAAACACAAAAGTTACGAAGGTGATTATCCATAATGAAATATTTATTAGCTGTCAAAACTACACATCATGTTGGACAGAGACAACAGGTGAGGAAAGGATGCTGCCTGAAATTACGTTAGTGGCCAGGGCAGGTAACTGGAACACTAAGGGCCACAAGGCAGAAAATTACACTGGTGCACTTGAATTGTAGTCAACCAATGTAGTTAATTGAACTGCATGGCGACTCAATTTCAGCAATAGAAACACTCGGTTTTGCTCACAGGAAAACCTCCCCAACAGCGAACCACCGAAACGAACAACACAACATGAATGGACGTGGCTTGGATAGTTGAAACCACTACTCAACTTTTACGTCCTGGGTCGGTGAACCACGAAGCTCGTAGCAATCTGACAGCTCCACACATGCTCCGACACTGCTCAGGGACCGCCAGCGGACCCAGCCGACTACACCGCGCGGAGATAACTTCCCTGGTCACTTCTTCGGAATGCTGAGCACTTCTCAAATAGTCATCAGTGGACATAATGCCAATTACACACACAACCTGACAAACAATGCACAAAGACCTGAACCATACCCAACAGTAATTAAGGAAGCATGAAAACAAATCGGCAGTCGATACACACACGCACACAGCCGACTCATGGCCGATCGGCGAGCTAAAAGCGTCGCCCGGTTGGACGACCGACCGACGATCCCCTAAGACCGTGGCCCAGCTCAAGTGATGCGTGGCGGCAATTGCCGGCCGAGTTATGTCAACGCAGACCTCAGTGCTCCAACCCGATTGCACTAGTTCCGCATTACAACTCCGCGACTGGCAGGTCCGGACTGCGATCCAGACACATTCCAACTGCCTGTCAGCATGAACTCGCAACCAAAACTCCATTATGACAGACAACGACCGGGAAGTAATAGCAGTCGAGCAAAGATACTACGAGCGGGGATACATCGATACGCGCTGCTTGTGCCGGTCACGGTCAGGCAAAGTAGCAACACAGTGACAGTAGCAATTTAAATTAAAGTAGTGATGTGGAAGTACGATAAAAACTGGGTGTAATACATGACGGCGGGAACACGAACCATGCATGGCTCAACGAGTTAAGTAAATTTTCTGTTTGTTGTGTCAACTTGTTCGCTCATCACTTCTACACTATCCAGCTTCCCTACAACGACAGCTGCCGCACTGCTCTGCAACCTACGTCTCGTAACCGTCGTGTACAAAGACGTACTGAACAGTTTAGTGAACCAGCAATTCAAGGCTGTGTAATCCTGCTACTAAAGAAAGTGAAGTTACAGTAATTTTTGCAGAGTTAAATGCAGAAGACGTCATCTACTAAACGGGATGAATGGTAGATGCACAGGTAAGCAGACCACATTCCGAGCACTCGTATCTGTGGCACAATCTCTTCTGTAGGCGAGGGTACAGTTAGGAAAAATATCTGGATTCCGCCCTTCTGTAGCACATAATACCTCGCTCTGATGCGAGGTTCGAATTCTAGAGCAGCGGCTATAGCTTGGAAGGGCCACAAAGTGAGCGCGGCCAGATTTCGGAGGGCTCGACAAGGCGACAAGCGTTTTGCTGAAGTGCTTATCTGGGCCGAACAGCCGCTCTGAGCCGCTGGATGGCTTTATACGTACCAGGAGCGGCCAGCCCCCGGCAGGGGGTGGTAGGGGCGACTGCATACGCCCCCTCCGCCGCGGCAGGAAGCGCCCCGCGGGGCGGCACTAACATTTTATGCGGCCGTTACCGCCCGCCGGGCCACCCGACCTCCCGGACGCAGCTTGCCCTGATGGCGGTCCTCAAACGCCGGCGCAGCTCACTGTAACCTTCCCCGAGTCCACGTGACTCTGGCCGAGGCGCCGTCTTTGTGGTTACTTGCTCAGTGGTCCGTGTGTCGATCGTTCCAGCGTTTTCTTCAGGGAGATATCCGTGAACTCTAAGGCACTCGGTATCTCCAATACTGAAGAGCCAGAGGAAACGCTTACATACTTCGCCATCGTTTTAATTTGTGCTTGACATTCGACAGCCTTACATGACTTTCTTGACCCAGTACGCGCGTTTATACACTGAGGTGAGAAAAACCTTGGGATACTTCTTAATATCGTTTCGGATCTCTTTTTGTCGGGAGTGGTGCAGCAACTCGACGTGGCAAAGATTGAATAAGTCGTTAGAAGTACCCTGCAGAACTGCGGACCCTAACTGCCTCTATAGCCGTCCATAATCGTGGAAGTGTTGCTGATTCAAGATATTGTGTACGAACTGATTTCTCGATTGCGTCCCACAACTTTTTTATAGGATGCGTATCAGCTTGTACAGACTTCGCCATCAACTAGAAGTCTTGACAGTCTTTTTGTTGTGACACGTGTTCATCTTAAATTGAACCACACGTCAAGTTGTCAAGTCGATAAAACTCAGCACATCTAAAAGAATTGCCATAGATATATATATATATATATATATATATATATATATATATATATATATATATATATCGCTCACAGATGCCTGTTACATCAATGCCTGTTACGTCACAAAAACACAGGACACAGTAACACATCTGTTTACATAAACTGAACATATATTTTTTAAAGATGTAGGTTCAGGTGAACTAAAGAAAAAGAACACTGTCTGTGATTGCCTGTTTGTAAATTCCATATCTCTTGAAATTCATATGTCATGGACTGGTTGATCATTTCTCTCCATGAGATCCAGTTCCACTGCAATGTATGCAACAAAGTTATACATGTGATTACATGCAAAACACAATACCGGTTACACATCCCTACAAAACTTCTACTCCTTCTAGCCAGAAGGTCCTGTTACTTCGTCGCCAATAAAACAGATAGTGGCAATGTTTCCTATTATTTACAGAAAAAGTATTTGCTTGAAATGTGTAACTCGAATGCTTGCGAGGTGCCGGGGTGGAGAAGAGTTTGTACCTCTTTAATTCAGACGAATCTTGCATGAGAACGAGACATGCACTGGACCCCCTCCTCATAAACTCCTGGAAATTGAAATAAGAACACCGTGAGTTCATTGTCCCAGGAATCGGAAACTTAATTGACACATTCCTGGGGTCAGATACATCACATGATCACACTGACAGAACCACAGGCACATAGACACAGGCAACAGAGCATGTACAATGTCGGCACTAGTACAGTGTATATCCACCTTTCGCAGCAATGCAGGCTGCTATTTTCCCATGGAGACGATCGTAGAGATGCTGGATGTAGTCCTGTGGAACGGCTTGCCATGCCATTTCCACCTGGCGCCTCAGTTGGACCAGCGTTCGTGCTGGACGTGCAGACCGCGTGAGACGACGCTTCATCCAGTCCCAAACATGCTCAATGGGGGACAGGTCCGGAGATCTTGCTGGCCAGGGTAGTTGACTTACACCTTCTAGAGCACGTTGGGTGGCACGGGATACATGCGGACGTGCATTGTCCTGTTGGAACAGCAAGTTCCCTTGCCGGTCTAGGAATGGTAGAACGATGGGTTCGATGACGGTTTGGATGTACCGTGCACTATTCAGTGTCCCCTCGACGATCACTTGTGGTGTACGGCCAGTGTAGGAGATCGCTCCCCACACCATGATGCCGGTTGTTGGCCCTGTGTGCCTCGGTCGTATGCAGTCCTGATTGTGGCGCTCACCTGCACGGCGCCAAACACGCATACGACCATCATTGGCACCAAGGCAGAAGCGACTCTCATCGCTGAAGACGACACGTCTCCATTCGTCCCTCCATTCACGCCTGTCGCGACACCACTGGAGGCGGGCTGCACGATGTTGGGGCGTGAGCGGAAGACGGCCTAACGGTGTGCGGGACCGTAGCCCAGCTTCATGGAGACGGTTGAGAATGGTCCTCGCCGATACCCCAGGAGCAACAGTGTCCCTAATTTGCTGGGAAGTGGCGGTGCGGTCCCCTACGCCACTGCGTAGGATCCTACGGTCTTGGCGTGCATCCGTGCGTCGCTGCGGTCCGGTCCCAGGTCGACGGGCACGTACACCTTCCGCCGACCACTGGCGACAACATCGATGTACTGTGGAGACCTCACGCCCCACGTGTTGAGCAATTCGGCGGTACGTCCACCCGGCCTCCCGCATGCCCACTATACGCCCTCGCTCAAAGTCCGTCAACTGCACATACGGTTCACGTCCACGCTGTCGCGGCATGCTACCAGTGTTAAAGACTGCGATGGAGCTCCGTATGCCACGGCAAACTGGCTGACACTGACGGCGTCGGTGCACAAATGCTGCGCAGCTAGCGCCATTCGACGGCCAACACCGCGGTTCCTGGTGTGTCCGCTGTGCCGTGCGTGTGATCATTGCTTGTACAGCCCTCTCGCAGTGTCCGGAGCAAGTATGGTGGGTCTGACACACCGGTGTCAATGTGTTCTTTTTTCCATTTCTAGGAGTGTATATATTTTCAGTCTGTTACACCAAAGTGCAAAGCCGATTACACGTATACTCAGCGCACACTATTATGGAGCCGCCATCAGCATGTACCGAGCGACCGTAGCGGTCGCTCGGTTCCAGACTGTAGCGCCTAGACCTACAAGGCCACTCCCGCCGGCCTGGAAGAAGAAGAAGAAGAAAATGAAGAAGAAGGAGAAGGAGAATGGAACACCAAGAGAAATATTAACATGTCATTGCCGACGTAGAGAGAAGGAATCTGCTTTAAGAATGTGTATGTATTTTCAAAAACATTACCTCAGCCCATGTACCAGATATTACAGGAGATACTGTCTTGCATTGGGAATATAACATATGTGACAATGAAAGTGACAGTATCTCACCACCAGATATAACAGAGCTGAACGCTTCATTTATAACTGACGATTTCACGACAGAAAACCAGAATAAAATATGAAAGATAGTAGTAACATTACAGCTATTACATTCGTTCTAAAAAGAAGTTGAGCAGACTGATTGTGAGACCACAGTGCACATTTAGCACATTACATAATTTACCTCATGCACATCAAGAACACTCTAAGAAAACACTGAAGATGATTAATGCCAAAGAAACTGAAGATTTTGTAGCAAGCTTTAGATGTTGACTGCATTGAAGTTTCAATGACCCTAGTGGCAACACTAAATTCAACGCATTTCTGAGAGAGATTGCACCGTTTATGAACACAATTTACCTAAAATGATAATTAAATGTAATAATGGCAAGTCATAAAGGAAATTTTCGGTCAATACGTGTATCAGAGTCTCTCCAAACAAAAAAGTACTTGTGCAAAACTGCCAGAATACGTAATGACCCAGAAATACTTTCTTATTACAAACAGTATTGTAACGAAGTTACAAAAGTTTTAAAGAAGCCAAGGAGTGCCGCACATCATATGTCAAATTAACAGATTAAATTATAATATAAAATGTGTTTGTACTATTTTTAAAAAAAGATACGCCATATTAATTGTGTTGCAGAGATTGGGATCACTGTGGAAGGCAGTGCTTGAATAGCGGATATTTTTAGTAAATACCTTTTACAGACAGGTGAGAAAAATAGGAGCCAGTTGTTCAGGAAAGGAAGCAAAACTGTTCACTTAAGAAGCAATATAGGGACATTTAGTGAATATGCCATAGTTAGGCCTCTTTATGACAAGAGTGATTCCACAGATCTGTATAGATACCACCAAATGTCACTCTTTATATAATTTTCTATAGTTTTTGAGCAGATGAAGTACTCTACAGTTGTCCTGGTTAACAATGGGATACTTTACCAAACACAGTTAACATTCCAAAGGGGCCATTCTACTGAGTCATCCATTCATACATTTACTGAATACGTAATAAAATCGTTAACTCTCTGTCACTCACTAGCTAATTCCTGACAAAGTAACTTACGCAGATGACAGTTGTTATCCACAACATAAATTGTGTATTGAATGGGGTGTGTATGAGTGATTTTAGGAATCTTTTATCTAAATCTAAATACAATTCATTTAATACAAATATACAGTATATGTTGTAACAATATAAAGAGTTTGTGGAAGAATTCCGTAAGTCTGTCAGTCCAAATAACAGTTTTACATTGTTTTACATTGAAACTTCCTGGCAGATTAAAACTGTGTGCCCGACCGAGACTCACTTTTATAATGTTTTACATTATAAAAGTGAAAATCTGCAAGAATGAGAGTAATTACCACAATGAATCAGAATTTCTATTTCAAAACAAGATGTAACGACAGACATATACATACAGTAATTTAAACAATAAAGTGCAAAAATTCAAAATAGGGAACGATTTATTTTTACTCACACGCTTTTCAGACGATCCATATATGTCCAGTTGTGCCTGCAGTACACCACCTGCAAGTTGTTTTATTTTATGCACTTTCACATGCCACGTGATCCAGATCCTTTTCCTGGCTGTGGCACAGTTTCTTTAGTGCGTATCCTATTTTTATTTGGACAGTATGATGACAATGCACAATCTTGTTGAAATCCGTAGATGGATGCTTTGGCTCCTTTTCCTGTTTGGTAGAAATTATTTCACCTCTCTCTCATTTTTTACTACTGTTCCGACACATGTCAGTCAGATTTCTGATTATAGAGAAATTGATAAACCAGATTGCACCAGTAAGCACTGGTTTGACCACATGAAGAACAATGTCACCAGTAGAATTACTGCAGAGTTGCCATCCGACGAACTTGTCAGTCTCTCTATGAACACGTCTGTGATGGATATTATCAAATCTCAGACATCTCAATAGAAAATATATTTACCGGCTACCAGTCTCATTACGCAGTACAATGCTCAGGCCATGTGCTAACAGATAGTCGTCACACTAGTGTCCCAGTTACACGTGTCAGTTACAGTTCGAGCTTGACGTAGCTATATGGGAACTGAGAGAGGGTACTCTGTGCCAGTGTGCCAGGGGATGACCTGAGGATGATACTGTGTACTGAAAGTAGCTAAGAGGCAAAATACGTAAATTGAGGCTATTGAACAAATAATTTATTATTATTTTTTATTAAGTACAGTGTTGGCCGCTATCCCACTCACGGTTTGTCGGAAATTTGAGTCAAGAGAAACCGCAATCGATTTTCACTCATGATGCATGTCCGAAAGAACAGATACCATCTTGATACATTTATAGTTAGGCTCACTGGCCATTTGACCATATTCCTCTGTGCGGATCCACAAACAGTGCCCGAACTTTGAGGGGAATCGGCAGTAAAGCCGCGAGTAATGAGTATGATGAGCAGCGGCTCTATGAATATAGTGCGGGACAATAAGCTGCGAATGTGGGTCTAACGGTAGGAGTGTCAGAGATACGTCCCCGCAGTCGAACTATCCTCTGTGCCATCGGTGGCTCAGCTCCAGTCCGCCTTTAGCCGCGGAGCAGCTCGGACTTGTTTACGTCCCGGCTGCGAACGTTCGCGGAAAAAGCGGTGTTTACACCGTCGTCACTCGCGTGTCTTACTGTTTGAATCGAACGCAATGGCACACAATTTCCGAAAAACCACGATACAGTTCACGTTCAGTAACGAGTATGCACGACCGAAGGCATTCGAAATCGAACGTTTCTTGAGGGACGAAGTGCAACTTAATTACACGGAGGTTATTGGAATTCATTTACCGATCTTGAGCAGCACTCTTTACGTAAAGATGATTGACGACGCAGCATGCGATATGATCATTGAAGCCGCCAAACGAGGATTCCAGTTCCGACACTCCGATGGTCATATTGGCGAAGTATTAATCGCTCATTCGGGCCTGGGCGTGCGTACGATTCGAGTCTTCGAGCTGCCTTTCGAGGTACCAGAATCCTTGGTCACTGATTCGCTCCAGCTATATGGCAGGGTTGTCAGTGATACGGCCGAACGTTGGGCAAGTTTTAGCACGTATCCAGTGCTCAATGGTGTCCGACAGGTGTGAATTGCGCTTACGAAACATGTGCCATCGTACATCAACATCGGCGGCTGTCGAGCTATTGTCATCTATGATGGACAGCCCCGGACATGCTCCGGGTGTGGTGGTGAAGGACATCTTCGATCTGCGTGTATGCAGAGGAGACTCGTGCAACTCCCCAGCGGAGACCTCCAGAATCCGACTACACCAACGTCACTGCCGATTTACGTGGCGGCGCTTCGCGGGGAGGTGACGCAGAGGTCGGAGCGCACTATCGAACCGACGCCGCAGTTGATTGAGGCGCCTTCGGACCCCACTGAAGAAGGAACGGCTCCCACCAACCCTCAATGCCAGACATTACAGGTGATGCAGAAAGAGGATGAGAGCATCACAACAGGCATGGAAGCTGAAGTGGAACGACCCCAGGGCGTTGTAGCGGTGGCGAGAGCGCAGGTGATGCAAGATTCGCCAACACCAGAGGCCGAGGTTAGGGCCCGCAAACAACGCTCGCCAAAGCGCCGCAAGAAGCGCCGACTAAACTCTGCGGAGACGCTCCCTTCTCTTCTTGGGAGCCCAGATGAGTCTAACACTATGGAACTGTCTGACTTGAAACCACAAGCTTCGGATGTCGCAGACCATATGAATTCGGACAGTGAAAAGGTGTCATGTCGCTCGGAAGACGCATCCGCTCAGGGGCCTGCTACCCCTTCTGCGTTGGAGTCTGCGAAAGAACAACAGATGTCACACATCAATGCGGCACAGGAAAATTTGGAGCACCCCAATAATATCAGCTGGTATGAACAGGACGACGACGAAATCACCGATGCGGACCATTCTACTGGTGGGGACTCGCATCCGTCCGCATCTCAAGAAACCTAATGCCGCAGGGACACGTCCGTCGGGCAACCCTCTGCGGATGTGCAAAGGGACTATCGATACGGTGAAACTTTGTCATTTTAACATCATGTGGAGATGACCGCTACTCGACCCCAGGCATACAGAATAGGGACAGTGAATGTAAATACCATTAGATCGCCGGTGAAACAGCAGTTGTTTAGGGACATGATATACGCGTCGGATATGGATATACTTATGGTGCAGGAAATTTACATTCCTGAGTTCCAGGAAGTCCATGGATACATCTCCTACACCTCGCCGCACTCGAACAACGACAGTGGAACGGCGATATTGGTACGGGACGGGATTCCGGTTCACGATCTGGCTTATCTACCTTCGGCACGAGGACTGGCGATAACTGTTAATGGAATTCGCCTTCTCAATGTTTATGCCCCTTCCGGCACAAACAACAGACGGGCGCGTGCTAGATATTATTCGGAAGAGATTGTGCCCTTATTTACCGGCAGATTCGATCATTTCATTATAGGTGGTGACTTCAATTGTGTTTTAGCGCAAAAAGACCAGACTCCACATTACTATACCTGTCGTGAATTGCATGTGCTATGCCGGCATCTGGAGTTAAGCGACACCTGGGACATGATTCATAGGAACCGTGAGGGATATACTTTTTATACCAGTCACTCGGCGAGCAGACTCGATCGAATATATGTTTCGGTTGGCCTACAGGATAAGGTGGTCGACGCGGAACGATGGCCTGCGGCATTTACTGATCATCTGGCTTACATTTGTACCATATCACTCCCTAGGCAAAGTGTGTGGAGAAGCCGCGGGACATGGAAGCTCAATTCGCCACTTTTGGCGGACCCCGAATGTCGTCAGAGAGTCGAGGAGGTGTGGGTCACATGTCAACGCCGTCTACCAACATATACCTCCGTGCTTCAATGGTGGCTCGAGTGTACTAAGCCGGCAATAAGAAGAGCCCTCATACAGTATGGTCGGGATAAGACGAGATGGCAAAGAGACACTCTTGATTATTATTACACCATGCTTCGTGAGCTGTCCTTCCTGGTGCCATCTGCAGAACATCATGCGGAAGTTCATCGTGTCAAGGCACAAATCCTATCGATCACGCGACGACGACTGGGTGGCATCCCAATACGGGCAAGATGTCTCGACACCATCACTGGGAAACGTACCTCGATGCACCATGTGTCGCGGGAACATAAACCTTACCGCCGGGCATTGGTAACAGTGCTCCACGGTTTAGATGGCCGTCAACTGACAACACAACAGGACATTGCAAACGAATTTTTAGAGCATTTCCGCCACCTCTATGCCGGTACACCGACGGACCGTCTGGTGGGGGAAGAGATACTGCAACATCTGCAAACGACACTGACAGAGACGGATAAGGCAGCGCTTATGGAGCCACTCACAGTAGACGATATAAAGGTGGCACTCACAAAAGGAGCGGCCCATAAATCACCAGGACCAGATGGGATTACGCTAGAGTTTTATCGAGAATTCATGGACATGATGATGCCACAGTTGGTGTCGATGTACAATGAGGCGATGCGTCCGGACATGCGCCTACCGTCGGATTTTGTGACGGGCTTTCTTCTTCCCATCCCGAAGATGGCGGGGAGTCGTAGTGTTAATCAATATCGGCCTCTCACTATGCTAAACACCGACTATAAAATCTTTGCACGACTACTAGCGTCTCGTCTCATACTGGCGATTTCCAGGACAATATCCCCTGATCAGGCTTGCCTAGGGGTGCGAAGCAACATCTCCTCGGCGTTAAGTGAAAAATGGTTCAAATGGCTCTGAGCACTATGGGACTCAACTGCTGTGGTCATAAGTCCCCTAGAACTTAGAACTACTTAAACCTAACTAACCTAAGGACAGCACACAACACCCAGCCATCACGAGGCAGAGAAAATCCCTGACCCCGCCGGGAATCGAACCCGGGAACCCGGGCGTGGAAAGCGAGAACGCTACCGCACGACCACGAGATGCGGGCTCGTTAAGTGAATACCGTGACGTTATCGCCCTTGCGGAAACGTGTAAAATGCGAGCAGCGATGATATCTGTGGACTTCGATCGTGCGTTCGACAGGATAAACCATGACTTCTTGGTGTCAGTCATGAGCCGAATGGCAATTCCTCCTGTTTTCCAAAAAAAAAAAAAATGGTTCAAATGGCTCTGAGCACTATGGGACTCAACTGCTGTGGTCATCAGTCCTCTAGAACTTAGAACTACTTAAACCTAACTAGCCTAAGGACATCACACACATCCATGCCCGAGGCAGGATTCCAACCTGCGACCATAGCAGTCGCATGGTTCAGGACTGCGCGCCTAGAACCGCGAGACCACCGCGGCCGGCCCTCCTGTTTTCATCTCCATCGTTATGAGGCTAATACGAGGGGCTACATCGAGGGTGATTGTAAACGGTCGGGAAGCAGGCTCGATTCCTATTAACAGCTCAGTCCGACAAGGGTGCCCACTCTCCATGATGCTGTTTGCGATAGCGCTTGAGCCGCTGATGTGTGTTATGAGGCGCTCACTTACTGGGATAGCACTTAATGAGAACTCTTTCATTTGTCGCGTATATGCGGACGACCTGATCCTTCTTGTCAGATCAGGACATGAAGTGCGTCAGGCTTTTGAACATCTAGACTCTTACGGGACGGGGGCAGGCAGTGTCGTTAACATGACGAAATCCAAAATTATGCACGTTGGACGGGGTCTGGAAGACGTACCGGGACCGTTCCAGATGGTGGAATCGCTGAGATGTCTGGGGATTACATTTACCCGTTCACTACGGCGGTCAGCGGCGGCGAGTTCTCGGCGGCTTCTGCAGAATGTTCGTATGACGATACGCAACAACTCACTGAGAGCCTGTGACATGATCCAACGTGTGGCATACACCAACGTTCACATAGCGTCACGACTGCCCCATTTAGCGCAGATCCTACCAATACCGAAGGGTATCGCCGACTGCCTCATGGCTGCCTTTGGTTACTATGTTAGTACTGGGATGTTATTTAAGATCAAATATGATACGTTAACGCTACAGTTCCGGAACGGTGGCCTCAACCTCACAAACGTGCGAAACAAAGCTCTGGCGCTTTACATGCGAGCGATGATACGAAATTGGCAACAAAGAAAGCGTACCATAACGTCAGCTCTGATAGAAGCACTTGTTCCGCCTTCGTACGAACCCCCTATTGCGGTGGGCAATATTTCGCCTTCTCTTGCACACATTGCCTCATTTCTTGTTGATTACAGTTATGTTCGTCTGAAAGTACCTTCGACGAGAATACCCACGACTCGGGAGGTCTATAGATGCTTGATGGATCACCATGGCCGCAACATAATGGAATTCAAATACCCGTCGAGAACGTGGAACCACATTTGGTGTGCAGTGCATACTCCATTGCTGTCAACAGCAGCGAGATCGATGTGATATATTCTTATGAACCGTAAACTTGTGACCAGGAGTCGATTACATAAAATTCATATGGTCGATTCTCCTCTTTGCACCAACTGTGGACTGTTAGCCACGGAAGAACATGGTTTAGTGTGTGGCGCAGCGAGGGACGTCTGGATGCTGACGCGTCGAATATTGGCGTTCCTTCGGCGCACTAACTACACAGAAATCACATCGGATGTTCTTTTTATACCGTACAAGACCTTTTTTCCGAAACAAAAGACGTATGTGGTCAATTGGATCGCTGGACATGCGACGAAATATTTGTATTCGTACGATATTTAGTCCGTGATGGATTATTGGATGTATTTACAAGAACAACACGAGCTCATACGGAGTCATACGAAATACAGGACTTACTTTTCCAATTTTTTAGGAAGTGCTTTTCACAATCCGCCCGACAGCTGGGGTGTCCCAGAACTGGGAAGACTCCTGCAGCAGAACGACTAGAGACAGTACTGCGCGGTTCGATTATATTGGCCTATAGCACACTGAGAAGAAAACTGGCCCCAACCTGTTGGCGCCAGTTATGACTGCATTATGTTAACGTGAAAAAAAAAAACACCCACACACACAACGATGGTAAACACCGAAACCGCCTCAGATAATGGTCCTTCGAATGGTCGACGCAGGAGAAATAAGTACCGCCCACACTGGCAGAAATGGTCAAGATTATATGGCTTTCTGCCAGGTTTATGATGCGACACCGCGTGCTGCAGGGATCGTGATGCAGATGATAACTTCATTTTCACTCCCGCCCGTGACTAGTATTGTCATTTACTTTATTCCTGTTTAAGAAATTAGCACCCACGTCACGAGAGGGGTTGCTCCAAACAGAACCAACTATGTCGAGAAACAAACATGTAGGTATGAAGGATAAAAATGCAGAATGTTCAAAACATTTGTTTCAATTAAAAATGGTTTAAGAGTTCTCACACACAAAATTTGAAGGCACTACTTTTCAGCACGCCCTCGTGCAAGTGTAATGTGAATATTAGGGGCACCGAACTGTCAGTGTCTTCAACATATTTTCTTTGCTTTCATTCACGATGAACGTCGATAGCAAAAAAACGCTTAGGATATTGACCGTGCCGCTGGACTGAAGTTATGCTATGTTTTGTGTGTGGCAACACCTTAATGGTGGCATGCTGATACCGACCACTAAGCAGTGAAACAGTATTCTGTCTCTCTTTATGTCTCTCTCTCACTCTTTCTTTATCTCTGCCCTCCACCCTCTCTCTCTTTCACACACACACACACACACACGCACACACACACACACACACACACACACACACACACGGGGTATATATATAAAACCTACAGTTTTGTATTGATAAATGTGTATGACATACACTTTATTTAGTGAAAACTTTAATATGCATATTTATTTATTGATATCCACGACAGTAATTTATAGCAAATAACGTTGTGTTTTTAAGTAGTATACAGCCAATCCCGCAAGTCTTCTTAAGACACCATCTGAGCCGGCCGCGGTGGTCTAGCGGTTCTAGGCGCGCAGTCCGGAACCGTGCGACTGCTACGGTCGCAGGTTCGAATCCTGCCTCGGGCATGGATGTGTGTGATGTCATTAGGTTAGTTAGGTTTAAGTAGTTCTAAGTTCTAGGGGACTGATGACCACAGATGTTAAGTCCCATAGTGCTCAGAGCCATTTGAACCATTTTGAACACCATCTGCATGTGTTTTCTTTAATCGGCAATCAGTGAGGGTGTGGTCCACATTTTATCATTCCTGAAAGAGCAGTCTGGTGTGCTGATACATTTACCAGGAATAGAAGTCTTTTCAGAGTTATTGATAGTGCTTCCATTGTATAATCGATAGCCTCACCTTTTGTGAAAAAAGCTATGAACTATAAAGAGTTGCTAATGAAGTATACGTATCTGGATTAACAGAACTGCAGTGTTTTCGATTCTTCCCACTGAATGACCATATTTTCATTTCCTCTTCACTCAATACTAAATAATATTGACAATTGGAAAACATCATGGAAATTAATATGGAAATCGCCACGTGTTGAGCACAAAACCCTACTAAATGCAAAAGGGACACAGGAACAGACAAATGAGAGGCCCAACACACGACGGTGATGTGTATTGAATTAAAAATCCTTCAAATCATTAAGAGAAGTTCTCTCACTTTGTAAGCCAAATACATGGTGAAGCAAACGATTAAAACATCGAATCATTTGTGATTATTATTCTGTCATTAATACACACATAAATCTCAGTTACGATTTTACTTGTTAGAGGCATGACTGGTAAGGAGGGAAATCAACATGTTATCGGAAGACCCGACGATTCAGTTTCGCAGGGAGACATGTGTGGCAGATGCCACGTTGACACAATGTGTCCATCAGGACTGGCAGCTGAGAACGTTCATCTTCCATTGTCTGCGGCATTTCGGCATACCTTTCCCCCCTTTCTTACGATGGCTGATATCCGGCCTTAATCCTTCAGGATGTCCCCAGCTGGTATGTGACACGTTGGTATAGTGCTGTCGTTCCCGGAAACTGTTGACTGTGGTAACTGTCTAAGGGAAGCAGTGATAGGATTATGTTTGCGGGCTGAGGTCAGATGAGGAAAGAGCAGTTTGATGATCATAGACCTAGGCATCAGGCCGCAATGGTTCGTCGACTGAACATGAAAAATGAATTTGTCACGAAGTCATGACAGAAATTGGGATGGAAGTAGGGTCCTGGCTGTCGAAACACTGAGTCAACAACAGGTTAGCATGGCTGGAAAATGCAATCGTCCTTCTTATTATTCTGACTGATTGCTCACTGTCCCATCAATGTTTCTTCTTCGTCTGACGTTTCTAACTCGTCATTGTCTCCTCACTCTCTCCTGTCTGCCCAACTTTGACAGATTGCCTAATTGAATCGTTCAGCTGCTGTTTCTTTGCAGTTTTGTTACCCATCTCCCTTACCCTGTCATCCAGGATGCTGAATTATCCGTCGTATTGGTTTTGTCATTGGCAGGGCCCCATTTTGGAGTCCCATCCACTCAGTGACCGACGCTGAATAACCACACCTTTCAGTCTTCAGCAGGGTGAAGAATCTGTGATCTTGCAGAATTCCTGTCACGTTTTCACATGCTCCATGCTATGGTAGTTTCTAGTGCTGGCTGCAGTGTCCCCAGTGAAACGACCCGAGTCTTTTTTTTTCGTTCCTGAGTAGCGCCAACAGTAGTCACACAACAGACCTGCTTGTCTGTAATCGGAATGCCTCTGCTTCATTCGAGTGTTGCGACTGCAAATGCAAACCATCTCCGAAGGATGTAAACATATAAACCATCCGTGTCTGGTTTTTGGAAAAGTCGGACTCTCCACATGAGGCTTAAATGTTCCTCCAGTATGCAGTGACCTCTGGAGAAGTATTACCATACTCATCCAATATTTCGATGCTATATTTCAGTCAACTGAGAGTTTCTTCTCCTGCTAAAAATCACGCCTGTCCTTTATCTGCAATGTTACTTGGCTGTTTCACCCAGAGCACAATGACGAATGTATTTCCCATGTATGTTACATTTTTTAAAATCTTGTATACTTAAGAATGATTTTTTCGTTATTTAGAATGATTCCACCATCTAGCAGCGTAAGGACGGGATGGCAGTCATATAACGCTGCAACGGTATCTTCAATTTTCTGTCATACACATTTAGAAACATTCAGAACAGTTGCTTATTCCGATATGATTCTTTGTGCCTCCTGACTTCTGTATAGTGTAGCTTGCAAGGATTTGTTGGCTCTATACACCAAACGTGGTGCTCCTCAGTATTTTGAACCATCTGTGTCACTTCATTACGTCTCAATATTATTTTCATTTCCTTCAATACCTTCTTGTAGTCTCTAAAATTCCAAGTTGCGGTTGGATTGTCTAAACTTGATTCAAGGAGATTGTCAAGAAGTACAGCTGCGTAACATGAGAAGCTCTTTATCGATTTGAATACATCAACATGAGTTTTCATTATGACATATGCTTGAGCTATTGGTGGTAGTATTTAACTCCGAATCTGGCAAAGAGATGTACGAAGCGTGTTTTTAAGTAAGGTCCGTTTGAACATAAGTACACAACGAAAGGTTATTTCAAAAAAGTAAATTTATTTTCGGAAAGTACATACTTCACACTATTTTTCGACATAGTTGCCAAGTTTGTTGAAACACGTATCATATCTCTCAACCAAATTTAAAATATCCTCTTCATTAAGACTTACCGCTTGCTCCGATAGCCAAGAGTTCACCACCGTTTTCACGTCACCGTCATCATTGTAACGGCTGCCACTGAGGTGTTGTTTGACGTGGAGGAACAGATGGTAATCGCTCGGCCCTAGATCAGGACTATGGGGTGGGTGGTCTAAAATTTCCCAGCCAAAACTGTCCAATAAATCGCGAGTCTGACCTGCAGTGTGTGGTCTTGCATTGTCTTGGAGAAGGACAATTCCCTTTGTCAGCATGCAGCATCTTTTGCTTTGAATCACCCTGCATAGCTTCCTCAGGGTTTGGCAGTATGCTTCTGCATTGATTGTGGTTCCTCGTCGACGAAGACGACCAACAAAACACCATGCCTATCCCAAAACACCGACGGGATGATTTTGCGCTGGGACAGAGTCTGTTTGCCCTTCACCTTTATAGGCGAGTTTGTGTGTCTCCATTCTATTCGGTGTTGCTTCGATTCGGGCGCGATAATCGAAACCCATGTTTCGTCTCCAGTTACGATCTGACTCAAGAAGCCGTCACCTATTTCGTGATGGCGAGTCTAGAACTTCATCGCACACTCAAATCTTTGGTTTTTGTGGTACTCTGTTAGGAGTTTCGGGACCGAACGGGAGCACAGTTTCCTAACCTTAAGTGTTCAGAAACAATGTTGTAAAGCACTGATCTCGACACGTCAGGAAATTCGTTTGAGAGACCTGTTATTGCGAAGCGCCTGCTCTCGCGAATCCTCGCTTCAAATGAAGCCAACAGATCGCCTGTAATCTAAGAAGGGCGACCGGAGCAGTCCTCATCCTTGATATTTTCAGGGCCATCTTTGAATTCTCGTACCCATTTACGCACTTTGCTTTCACTCATAACAGTATCACCGTACACTTCTCAAATCTGTCGATGAATTTCTGATTCCTTACTGTCAAAAACCGTATCACTGAGCGAACCTCACACGTGGGGGGCGGGCGAGTTGGTAGTCTTAAACATTTTGAAAGCACATAACAGAACCGTATAGGTTAGCTACAGAGCTGAAACTGAGCACAGTCGTTCCGGAGGCATACCGGTACACGACGCACGCGATCGTTGCGGTATGCGCGCGATCTACTAGTACCTACAACAAAGCGGACCTTACTTAAAAAACACGCCTCGTATTTATCGTAGGTACTAGATGGACACTACTCCACAAATGACAGTGGTTTGATTTTCATCAAGTACGTGTGTAACGCACAGTACATCCGTTTGTCAATTTTAGAGAGTTCCCCATTTAAGACAATCAGTTACTCACAGTATATTAATAGTTTTCTCAAGTTTATCTTTTATTAGACTTGCGTTTATACCATATTTCAGTTCAAAAGATATAGATGCCTGAACTGACATAATATTATTATAGGCTTAATCGTAGAGTTCCCAACCTATGTAGCCTATGTCTTGATCAATCGCCACACCTTTTTCTTAGATGAAAATGAATAGCTCTTACGGCTCTGTTACAATATTAATTGTTCAATTCACTTTTGCAGAGCAATACGCCGCTGAGTCATGTTGTGAATATATGAAATATGTATCTATACTATCTGACCCGCTCGGATAACCGAGCATGTTGAAGAGCAGCTTCCAGGATCAGAGGGTGTGACAACATCGGATAAAATCCGCCTTGCGGAATAATTACGAGAGAATGTGAGCTGGCCAGCCTGGATGTAGTTCGAGGCAGTTTTCCACATCCCACTACGTGAATACTAGACTTGTAACCCAAGTCCAGACTCAGTTACAAAATTCAAAAACATACAGAGAACATTCATTCCCCTCCACACAAATAACACTCCCCAACAGACACCTGGAGTACACGTATCTCATTCCAGGTGGTAAATGGGTCGTGACGAGAAGGACTTACAGCGAGCCCTTTAATTCACCGTGCCAAATCCGTAAATAATCATGCTGACCCTGCCACTATGTGTGACAAAATCAAATGGAAAGGATGGAAGAAGAAGACGCATCTGCCCTATCTGATTAAAATCAGTCGGAAATCTATTATTGGACGTTATGTCCTTCGTGACACCCTTCGTCTTTGTAAAGGTATGAATCCTACTGGGGATACTTTCAGTGAGTGAATGTCCGTATGTAGATGTCAACAAATTTTTCCTTAAGAGCCGAATTCAGACGGGGCAGTGACGTAGGGAGCTCGGGTCTGGAGAAAAGTAGACGTTCTAGTTCGTCCTACAAATTTTCCGTTGGAATCAAGTCGGAACTCAGGTCAGGCCGATCCATTTTAGGAATATTATTGTCACAATTATATGCCTCAAAGACGCTGCTCTATGAACGGCGCATTCTTATTCCGATATAAATCATAATCCTTTCGAATAGCCAAAAATGTTTCAAAACGTGTTCATATCCATTCTTAAATGCTATGAGGGAACCGTACACTAACCGTGTAAACCACCCCAAGATCGTAAAACCGCCTACTCCACACTTTGCTGCTGGCACTACACATGATGTCAGGTAAAGTTCTCCAGGAAGTCCCCAAATTCAAACGGTTCCATCGGACTGCCATAGGATATAGCGAGTCTAAACTCTTGAAATCTGTCGCTTTTTATCATCCGCTGTCGAGTAGCTGCTTACACCACCACAGTCGTCTCTTGTCATTGATACCAGAAATGTGTGGCTTATGAAGGCCTTCTCGACTACTGTACCGCATTCACCCCATTCATTTTAACTCTCTCTCAGCACATTGTTCTAGTTGGACTGCTGGTAGCCTTTGCAACTTACGAGAGATTCCTTCCGCTGATTTTATTCAATTTTGTACAGCCACACTCTAGAATACTCGATAGTCACCATCCATCAGTACATGATATGTACCTGGTCTTGGTTTAGCTGTAGTTGTTCCTTCTCGTTTCCACTTCACAGTCGCATCACCAAGAGTCAATTTTTGTAGATGTCCCTGATATATTTGTTACTCAGGTGACATCCAATGATACGTCCGGAGTTAACGTACCCTCCAGAACGACCCGTTCTCTTGTTACTCTTCCCTACTTACATCGACATCAAAATATTGCTCGCCTTATTTTATAAGTATCCGGTCAGGTCATCGTTAATTACAGTAGCCATTTCCGATGTTCGGATTCATTTGACCAAATTGTGTGTTGAGTAAGTAGCTCAGACAATACCAGGAACTTAAGTTTTGTACCAGCTGACAGTCTAACCAAGAACTTCATCTACACTACTAGCTATTAAAATTGCTACACCACGAAGATGACGTGCTACAGACATGAAATTTAACCGACAGGAAGGAGATTCTGTGATATGCAAATGATTAGCTTTTCAGAGCATTCACACATGGTTGGCGCCGTTGGCGACACCTACAACGTGCTGACATAAGGAAAGTTTCCAACCGATTTCTCATGCACAAACAGCAGTTGATCGGCGTTGTCTGGTGAAACGTTGTTGTGGTGCCTCGTGTAAGGAGAAGAAATGCGTACCATCACGTTTCCGACTTTGATAAAGGTCGGATTGTAGCCTATAGCGATTGCGGTTAATCGTATCGCGACACTTCTGTTCGCGTTGGTCAAGATCCAATGACTTTTAGCAGAAAATGGAATCGGTGGGCTCAAGAGGGTAATACGGAACGCCGTGCTGGATCACAATGGCCTCGTATCACTAGCAGTCGAGATGATAGGCATCTTACCCGCATGGCTGTAACGGATCGTGCAGTCACGTCCCGATCCCTGAGTCAACAGATGGGGACGGTTGCAATACAACAACCATCTACACGAACAGTTCGACGACGTTTGCAGCAACAGGGACTATCAGCTCGGAGACCATGGCTGCGGTTACCCTTGACGCTGCATCATAGACAGGAGCGCCTGCGATGGTGTACTCAACGAGGCACCTGTTTGCACGAATGGCAAAAAGTCATTTATCGGATGAATCCAGGTTCTGTTTACAGCATCATGATGGTCGCATCCGTGTTTGGCGACATCGCGGAGAATGCACATTGGAAGCGTGTACTCGTCATCGCCATACTGGCGTACCTCCAGGCGTGATGGACTCTACATTTCCTCAGGATAATGCACGACCGCACGTTGCAGGTACTGTACGGGCCTTTCTGGATACAGAAAATGTTCCACAGCTGCCCTGGTCAGCACATACTCCAGATCTCTCACCAATTGAAAACGTCTGGTCAATGGTGGCCGAGCAACTGGCCAATCACAATACGACAGTCTCTACTCTTAATGGGTATCGTGTTGAAGCTGCATGGGCAGCTGTACCTGTACACGCCATCCAAGCTCTGTTTGACTCAATGCCCATTCGTATCAAGGCCGTTATTACGGCGAGAGGTGGTTGTTCTGGTTACTGATTTCTCGCGATCTATGCACCCAAATCACATGTCAGTTCTAGTATAATAAATTTGTCCGATGAATACCCGTTTATCATCTGCATTTCTTCTTGCTGTAGCAATTTTAATGGCCAGTAGTGTATTACAGGCTGACTGAAGGTTCCCATATAACATGAATGTCAGCCACAAATCCATCTGTAGCTAGTTATTCAACACATAACAGCCAAATAAAAGTTATACATTCTAAATGTGACTGTGAAACTAATCCGAAAGTGA
The DNA here is from genome assembly GCF_021461395.2 of Schistocerca americana. Taxonomy (NCBI): domain Eukaryota; kingdom Metazoa; phylum Arthropoda; class Insecta; order Orthoptera; family Acrididae; genus Schistocerca; species Schistocerca americana. The sequence goes on along the minus strand of NC_060125.1, from coordinate 397,840,962 downwards.
TTGACTGCTGCAGCTTCTTACAACTTATTCATTGTTGCTTTTCAGTATTCCTAAATGATCCGTTTTACCTACACTCTGGGTCATGAGATATAACCAATATGTCTTTTCCCTTTCGCTTAAAGCTAAACTCTCAAGGCTTGCTAAAAGAATGACAGCAGTTCATGTGTTGAAAACCGAGTTTTATAATAACTTTGAGGACTAGCAAGTCAACATTGACACTTAATTCTCTGTGTCACCCTGTACACGAATACCGCTCGATGAGTGACTTTTCTGATTCAGTAGCGAGTATCGCTAGACAGTGGCACACTCCACTTCAAGCGATATCGCACTGTTAGGATCGTTTCGAGAAATCAACAGGAAACAACGTCGACGTTAATGCAGACCTCTGCGCAATATCTTAATGACGATACAATGAGGAAATTCTATAATTTTGTGATTGTCTTGGTGACTAAGTATATGTACTCATACTAAACCACATGTCATTTTGTCGGGGAATTATTATTTAAAGTTCATAAGAAGGCGGTCTGAAATTAAATATTTATACTCATATATATCGTTGTTCTTTATCCGATGTAAACGGATACGTTTCTCCATTACATACATTTAGTCTTAAACTTTTTTTTTTAATTCTTGGTCATTCAAACCCTACCCTGTGGGGAGAGAGGGAGAGTTTTAGTTTTAGTGAATCAAAACTTACGAATGAAATAAGTACTTTTTATTTATCCGTAACGATTTTCCACATAAAAATGAGAACATGGATTTTTTTGAATTACGGCGCCAACTACCAAGAATAAAAAAAAATGTTTAAGGCAAAATGTTCGTAGTTCTTTATATAGAATCTGATTCTGCAGCAAAAAATGGGGGTTCCCATTTGAAATTTTGAGGTTGCCTCCCGCCTCACCCCTAGGGGCTGGGGTGGCGGGCTAATATTATCACCAGCATATGTCCCCCTCGAAAATAATCAACTTTGGATTCTACACATTTTTTTGTGTGAAGCTTATTTTTCGATTTATTCTCGTTTGTCAACTTAAAATTTACACCCTGTATTTGAGTGCTCTTTGTGAGTTCGGAATTCGGTGTGGTGCAGCATCTTGCCTGTCCTTGTCAATTACTACATTGCATTCTGTATAATTATACCACATCTGAGGGGCGCTGCAACATATGTAGCATAATGACTCATTCTACAAAACTCGTAGAATTTTCGTGAAAATGAGCGCCGGAACGTGAACCGATATACAGAGTTTGGAAGTTCATCTGGCAGCGATCCAGAAATTACATGGAATACTTTACTCATTAGCCCATGAAATCTCCAACGTTCACGCAGTTCATCATCTTAAGTATATACCAATCTGTGAGATACAATCTGTTTGATATGAAGCACACTGAGACGTATCCTCGAACGAAGGTATATGTTTCACTGGCGTGTGAGATGATAACAGGTTTCAGGTCCTACCAAAGTGAAGTGCCGATTTTTGGTACGTAGCAATGTTGGTGAGGTCAATACAAGACTTGTCTTCTGTGTTTAGGACTCAGTTTCTTCAGCAAAACATCCACATTATATCTCCAATCCACCTGTTTTATGAAAAGTAAGAAACAGTTTTCGTGTAATTAAACAGATAATGATCCAATAGATAATTTGAAATGCGATGACGCTTGACATACTCGAATTTCCTTCGTTATTTTATCATTCTCGGATCGTTAATGTTTATTTATGTTAAATTACATCAAATTCAGTGACATAAGCCACGAAATAATGAATCGTGAGTAAAATGCTCACATACCATAAAAATTAATGTGCATATATATCTTTTATCCACATGTCCTACTAAACGACTGAAAAGATTTCAATCAAACATGGTACACTTATCAGTTACTACCTGGAATGAATCGAGGTGGGAATAAGAACCATCCGTCTACCAAATGGGTTCTGTTGGGGGTGAAGAAGAAGTGTATCCCACGACGCGCGAATATTCGGATGTTATTCATCTAGTATCAGACAATGACAACACTTACTGACTTGCAACAAACCTTAGACACAATTTCAAGCCTTTGCAAAACCCATATCGCTGGCAATACATACAAAATGATGAAAGCAAAAAAATTCTCTCGCTCACCGCATTTTCGATCGTTGCACGACACATATCTCAGGAGATATGACGTCATAAACACTGAGATGAGTGGAAAACTACCACAGCTTGCACGAGATTTTAAATTTATTACTTCTTTGCTCCTAACTCTATTCGCAACACATTTCTCAGGCATTATTCACGTATGCAGCTGAATGTACCTACAAAACTATATTATTGTAGACACATAGTTCAGGAGATATGACGTAATAATCATTGAACAGCGTGAAAATGGGCAAACCAGAGGATAAAAAACCCTTCTTAAGCCCCTGGATCGACATCAACCAAAGTTAGTACACATATTACTTACTACCTGGAGATAAATTCTGTGGGTGCAAGAACCAGCAACTTCCTATTGGCGAGGGGTTGATGACGTGGAGAGATAGCAGGGAGGGAGGAGACGGACAGACAGAGGTGGGAAATCAGAAGGCAAATATGGGGGGAGAAGGAGATGGACAGCAAGAGGAGAGGACGAAATCGACAGAGAAGGGGATGAAGAGGATATAGAGACAGAGGGGTGTAGGGAAAGATCAGTAGAAGGAAAGGGAGGATGGCAACAATGAGAAGGATGTAACCAAAGAGTGGAGAGTAGGCGGAGATTGGGTGAGGGGAGGATTGAGGGGCTTAGAAGGAGATAGACGGTGAGGAGGAGAATGATCAGATGCACAAGAAGGGGAGAAGCAGATGGAGACAGAAGGGAGGAGCAGACAAAGTGGGGGAGGGTAGCAGAAGCAGGAGAAACAGAGAGATGGACAGAGAGGGGGGGGGGGGGGGTCGAGAAGACGTACAGAGATGTGCCCTAATGCAGTGTTTCTCAAACTGGGGACCGCAGAGACTTGAGCGCCTCATGGCTTAACCAAGGGTCCGTGACGCATAAAAATTTAGATGTGCTGTAATAAAATGGAGCTCACAATTGTTATGCAAATTTTTTTTTAACTACCAAAAAAAGAAGCTAGAAATTATAGCTGCGTTTCTAAATTTAAAGTTTTTCCTACTTTACTAAATTTCTGCCTTGAAGACAGTCAATCATTATATAGGACTAATTCAAGTGAGAGCAATTCCTTTTTTTGCAGGGCACTTTTTCAGAAGCAGTTGTACGTTAACTACACAAAGCTTTCTAATTTCACGGATTTCATTTTCAAGTGGCGGAAAGCCACTACCATCAAATCCAGCTCTTTTCTTTTCGTTTTTTTTTTAATAGGTTCTATTCATTCCTACGGTAATAAACATTAATATTACTCTCTCCCAGTTCTGTGATTTCTAGCAAAACTATGGGAAAATGAGAAACATCTCACAAAAATACACTACTGGCCATTAAAATTCCTACACCAAGAAGAAATGCAGATGATAAACGGGTATTCATTGGACAAATATACTATACTAGAACTGACTTGTGACTACATTTTCACGCAATTTGGGTGCATAGATCCTGAGAAATCAGTACCCAGAACAACCACCTCTGGCCGTAATAACGGCCTTGATACGCCTGGGCATTGAGTCAAACAGAGCGTGGATGGCGTGTACTGGTGCAGCTGCCCATGCCGCATCAACACGATACCACAGTTCATCAAGAGTAGTGACTGGCGTATTGCGCCGAGCCAGTTGCTCGGCCACCATTGACCAGACGCTTTCAGTTGGTGAGAGATCTGGAGAATGTGTTGGCCAGGGCAACAGACGAACATTTTCTGTATTCAGAAAGGCCCGTACAGGACCTGCAACATGCGGTCGTGAATTATCCTGCTGAAATGTAGGGTTTCGGAGGGACCGAATGAAGGGTAGAGCCACGGGTCGTAACACATCTAAAATGTAACGTCCACTGTTCAAAGTGCCGTCAATGCGAACAAGAGCTGACCGTGACGTGTAACCAATGGCACCCCATACCATCACGCCGGGTGATACGCCAGTATGGCGATGACGAATACACGCTTGCAATGTGCGTTCGCGGTGATGTCGCCAAACACGTATGCGACCATCATGATGCTGTAAACGGAACCTGGATTCATCCGAAAAAATGACTTTTTGCCATTCGTGGACCCAGGTTCGTCATTGAGTACACCATCGCACTCGCTCCTGTCCGTGATGCAGCGTCAAGGGTAACCGCAGCCATGGTCTCCGAGCTGATAGCCCATGATGCTGCAAACGTCGTCGAACTGTTCGTGCAGATGGTTGTTGTCTTGAAAACGTCCCCAACTGTTGACTCAGGGGTCTAGACGGGGCTGCACGATCCGTTACAGCCATGCGGATAAGATGCCTGTCATCTCGACTGCTAGTGATACGAGGCCGTTGGGATCTAGCACGGCGTTCCGTATTACCCTCCTGAACCCACCGATTCCATATTCAGCTAACAGTCATTGGATCTCGACCAACGCGAGCAGCAATCTCGCGATACGATAAACCGCAATTGCGATAGGCTACAATCCGACCTTTATCAAAGTCGGAAACGTGATGGTACGCGTGTCTCCTCCTTACGCGAGGCATTACAACAACGTTTCACCAGGCAACGCCGGTCATCTGCTGTTTTTGTATGAGAAATCGGTTGGAAACTTTCCTCATGTCAGCATGTTGTAGGTGTCGCCACCGGCGTCAACCTTGTGTGAATGCTCTGAAAAGCTAATCATTTGCGTATCACAGCATTTTCTTCCTGTCGGTTAAACTTCGCGTCTGTAGCACGTAATCTTCGTGATGCAGCAATTTTAATGGCCAGTAGTGTATGTTCCTAGATCTGCCACTGCGAGTAAATCTTGACTTATATTCGGGGCGGTTAATGGAAAATTGTCATGGTAGATAGATCCCAAAAAATGGTTCAAATGGCTCTGAGCACTATGGGACTCAACTGCCGTGGTCATCAGTCCCCTAGAACTTAGAACTACTTAAACCTAACTAACCTAAGGACGTCACAAACATCCATGCCCGAGGCAGGATTCGAACCTGTGACCGTAGCAGTCGCACGGTTCCGGACTGCGCGTCTAGAACCGCGAGACCACCGCAGCCGGCAGACAACAAGTGTCTGGCGCAGTTGTTAGATCGCTTACTGCTGCTGCAATGGTATGTTATCAAGACTTAAGCGAGTTTGTACGTAGTCTTGTAGTCGATGCGCGAGCGATGGGACACAGCATCTCCGAGGTAGTGATGAAATGGGGAATTTTCTGTACGATCATTTCACGAGTGTACCGTGAATGTCAGGAATGCGGTAAAACATCTAATCTAAGACTTCGCTGAGGCAGGAAAAAAGTCCTGCAAGAACGGGAACAACGATGACTGAAGAGAATCGTTCAACGTCGCAGAAGTGCAACCCTTTCGCAAATTGCTCCAGTTCTCCGTGCTGACTCTTCAACAAGTGTCTGCGCGCGAATCATTCAATGAAACATCATCGATATGGGCTTTTGGCGCCGAAGGCCTACTCGTGTACCCTTGATGACTGCACGACACAAAGCATTACGCCTCACCTGGGCCCAGCGACACCAACATTGGACTGTAGTTGACTGGAAACATGCTGCCTGGTCAGAGGAGTCTCGTTTCAAACTGTATCGAAGGGATAGACTTGTACGGGTAAGGAGACAACCTCGTGAATCCATGGGACCTGCATGTCAGCAGGTGATTGTTGAAGCTGGTGAATTCTACGTAATGGTGTGGTGAGTGTGCAGTTGGAGTGATATGGGAGCCCTGAGAAGTCTAGATACGATTCTTACAGGTGACACGTACATAAGCATCCTGTCTGTTCAGCTGCATCCATTCTTGTTAACTGGGCATTCGGCCGGACTTGGGCAGTTACTGTAGGACAATGCGATACCTCACACTTTCATAATTGATACAGAACGGCTCCAGGAACACTGTTTTGAGCTTAAACACTTCCGCTGGCCATCAAACCCCCCGGGCATGAACATCATTGAGCATGTCTGGATGCCTTACAAAGTGTTGCTCAGAAGAGATACGCACCGTCTCGTAATATTACGGATTTATGGACAGCCCTTCAGGATTCATGGTGTCAGTTCCCTGTGTGTCACTATTTCAGACATTAGTCGTGTTGCGGCGCCTCTGCGTGCAGGCGGGGGCCCAACACAATATTAGGCAGGTGTACCAGTTTTTTTGGCTCTTCAGTGTGATAATGACGGCACCAGTCACACGTCCAGCGCTTGTCATCTTTTTCCCCTTCAATCTTCCATCAAACAAAGGACGAGGGGAAACGTTTCATTCGATAAAGTAGATATTACACGCAGTCTTAGATGTCGCGTATTTATCGCATGACACATGCCACCTGACTGTAGAGGGATAAACAGCAGAGATAAACACAATGATTTGCTATCAGCCATTTGTCTCTTGAGTTGCTCAACGTTCTCTAGTGTGGCGATATTGGTTAAGTTTACAATGGATCGATGGTTGCAATCGTGTCCAGTGAAATTAAAGGCTGTTGGTGATGTTACGTCCTACAATGCTTCTGAAAGTAAGCCTTTATGTTCTCAAGCTACTGTAAGTAACGTGAAGGAAAGAAAAGAAAACTACGCAGTATTTCTGTGACTAGCATCGTTATGGATGTACACACGTAGGCAGTGATGACTGTCAGAAGCCTCAATGTGTCTTGTGTTATGAAGTACTCAGCAGCGAGAGCATGAAACCTGTAATTCTTCGAAGACATTTCGAGGAGAAACGTGAGGGACACGTTGGTAAGTCATACATTTTTTGAGTAAAGACATTCAGAGAGATGAAACGCAGTAAAAGTGTAATGTCAAAGACTGTAGTAGTTGGTAAAACTAATGTGAAAGCTACTTTATCGTCACATCATGTGTCATTGCTAATTGCAAATCTGGGAAACCCCATACAGCTGCAGAAAATTTAATCCTACCGGCTGCGGAAGTTATGTGTGAAATTATGGTAAGTGATACAGCTGCTAAGGAGTTAAACTCAGTTCCACTTTCCAACGACGCAATTAAAGGATGAACAGCCACTATGTCTTTCAATGTGAAAGAACAATTAATTTAAAAAATTCAAGGCAGCTCATTTTCTTCCTTACAAGATGATTGTAGTGCAGAGTTAGATGGAAAAGCAAATCTGCTGGTTTACGGCAGTTTTGAGTGTAAAGAGACAATTTGCAAATCGCTTTCGTTCCGTACGGATATTCATCGAACAACATCAGATGTTTCCAGAATGAGATTATCACTCTGCAGCGGAGTGTGCGCTGATATGAAACATCCTGGCAGATTAAAACTGTGTGCCGGACCGAGACTCGAACTCGTGACCATCGCCTTTCGCGGGCATGTGCTCTACCAACCGAGCTACCCAAGCACGACTCACGCCCCGTAGGAGGCGAGGTACTGGCAGAAGGGAAACTGTGAGGACGGGGCGTGAGTCCTGCTTGGGTAGCTCAGTTCGTTTAGGTCTCATAATTCGTGTGAAAGCCGGCACGGTATCTCAGCATGTTCGGTCAGAGGGCCAGTTGCCCTCTGTAATAAAAAAAAACTGAGTTAATGGATCAACAACGAACTGAAACGGGTGTCTTTCGACGTCCGTCCAGAGCAGATACAACGAAATAAAACGAACAAAATCAGATTAAAAAAAAAAAAAAAGGCTTTAGAGCACTTGCTCGCGAAAGGCAAAGGTCCTGAGTTCGAGTCTCGGTCCGGCACACAATTTTAATCTGCCAGGAAGTTTAACATCAGATGTGTTCTGTTCACTTTACGAGTTCATGTTAAACAACAATATTAGGTGGGATATATGTGTAGCTATCACTATGGACGAAGCAAGTACTTTTACAGGTTTGAAGATAGGCTTAATGTTTCGTGTGAAGTTTACTCATTGATTCATACACTGAGAGACTCTAATGGAGAGAAAAATGCATCAGGATATGAAACGTGTTCAATATGAAGTTACAGAACTTTTTAATTTCATTAAATCACGTTCGCTAAATTCCCATGTTTTCACAGTTTTATGTGAAGAAGTTGGCAGTGAACATGCTCAACTTCTTTCACATATTGAAGTGCGGTGGTTGTCAAGAGGGGAAATACTATGTCATTTCTTCGAGGTGCGTGATGAAGTGCGCTTGTTCCTTTTAGACAAGCAACATTCTTTCTGTTATTTTGATTGGTTGTGTAAAGTGGTATTTTTGGTGAATATTTTCTCCTTTCTAAATGAATTTGTCTTGGGCCTGTAAAGAAAAGACGTTAATATCTTACAGGTTGAGAGCAAAGTTGAAGTATATATAAGTATCTGCATGGAGTGTAGTCCATGTATGGAAGTGAAACGTGGACAATAAAGAGTTTCGAGAATAATAGGTCGAATATCTATAGGAACTGTCAAAATTACATGATAGATATGGAGTGTGTCCTTGAAGTGAAACTTTAATGATTAGCAGTTTAGACAAGAAGAAAGTCGAGGCTTTAAAAATATGATGCTTTAGAATAATATTAAAAATTAGCTTGATAGGTCGAATATTTAATGAGGTGGTATTAATCGAATTAAGGAGAAACATATAATTTGAGGGAGAACATCATAAAACAATCATTAACCCATCAGTTTATTAATGAAAGTAAGTGTGTCGGATTAGAATTGTAGATGGAAGCATAGACTCCAACATAGTGAGCAGGTTCAAATTGATGTAGGGTGCTGTAGTTACGCAGAGACGAAGAGGCTTCTGAGATTACAAATTGATGTGTTGCTTCACTGAAAACCTAGATGTTGGACAAACGGCACATCAGGGTCAGATGAGGATAAAAGAGCCACGTGAAAACCAAAAAGACCAAATGTGTGATTATGGCATTTATTAAGGTACTTGTTTCTGACATAAAAGGTAGTAAAACCTTTTTCCTGCCTTTCCCGCTACTTCCATTTTTAAGTGTAGAAGAACGTTTTCTGCTGAATCATTGCAGATGTAAGGGTGAAATTTTCTATAGACTTTGTATGTACTATAACACAATTTGCTGCGATAAAATTTTTTTAAATGCCTTACAGTGAGATTTGTTTAAATTTTATGAATTAAAATTGCTATGTGTCATTCACATAACTTCAAAAAATTGTTTTCACAGTTCTGAGACGGTATTAAGAAGCCTGTACACAGATTCGTTTATCTATTTACTAACAGGGGAACCTCCCCATCGCACCCCCTTCAGATTTAGTTATAAGTTGGCACACTGGATAGGCCTTGAAAAACTGAACATAGATCAATCGAGAAAACAGGAAGAAGTTGTATGGAACAATGAAAAAATAAGCAAAATATACAAACTGAGTAGTCCATGCGCAAGATAAGCAATATCAGCTGCTCACGCTAACCACGGGACCACGGCGCTCCTGAGGTCGGATTCTCCTTTATATTGCCTATCTTGCGCATGGACTACTCAGTTTGCATATTTTTCTTATTTTTTCATAGTTCCACATAACTTCTTCCTGTTTTCTCGATTGATCTGTGTTCAGTTTTTCAAGGCCTATCCACTGTGCCAACTTATAACTAAATCTGAGGGGGGTGCGATGGGGAGGTTCCCTTGTAAGAATAACCTACCACATTTTGAAAGTGATATGTAAAGTAGCATTTGATAATATGTTCTAAAAATATTTAGCAAGGTTTCATCAAAGTATTTGACAAAAGATTGAAAATATAATCTGTATTGTAGCCAATAATATAATGACAACACTTGCAAAATTTGGTTCCACTTACTACCAGCTACTAAAAGTTAAATCAACCAAATAAAACGATTAATCTGGATAGTAAAATGACACGTTCTGCTGGCAGTCTGTAGTTGTATTAAAGTAATAATGTTAATTTGTAATATGTTTGGCTTGTTAAGTGGGTTACATATCTTCCAGAAAAATTTGATTGTATTTCTGTCACTCACTGTAATGTCATTAAGATTCTCTTGAATAAAGCTACCAGTCATTTTAGCTATTGGTATTAACCTGTAATATATGCAACAAAGGCTGCTAGTAATTTTTATGTCTCTTCCCCCTTGCTTCCGATCACAGTTATGTATGCAACTGGACATTTGGGTATTTTAGCAAGCATATGTGAGGCTAGACTATCATCTCTCGTTGGAATGCGGATGCAACACGTATTTACATATCCCATAACACTCCACTGCCGATAAAATGTACTGGTCGGATTTAGAAAAATGCACAATGGGAACTATTTACTCTGGCCACTAGATGGTAATTACGTTCTCTAAATATATCCGCCAGCAGATTTTGCATTTCGCTTCGGAACCGAAAATTCTCTGGCAGTACGAAAATGCAAACTGTAGTTATAATTGCCTTCCGATGTTTGCTGAGGACGGTAATTGAAAGCAGAAATGAAAGTGAAGGAGTAAAAAGGTCTGAGCCAATGGCGGCGCTATTTCGGATTGGAGGCAGTTTAATCCCGCGTTCAGCCACCAGCGACCAACCACTACGAAGAGGAAACCTCTGCGCTCGCCCATATATTTCCGGCAGCGCGGCGGCGTGTGTTGTGAAAATTGTGTTTCACATTTCCACCGTAATAACTTTGACTTACGGTGGCACTAAGTTGATTATGCGTTTCCGGTAGCTACTTTTGCGAGACGAGAAAACTGCGCGTTGTTGCAGGAAGTGATGCGGGAGGAAATTAAATCCAAGAAAGCAGACACGGGAAGAAGACGTCGCATCCAAACAAAACAAAGGAGTCACTAAGCCGGCCAGGAAAGCGCTGACGTTGGGAGTAGATGATTTGTGCGCCTTTTTCTTCTCCTCCTTTTTCGAGCCTTCAAAAATACGCAAATTGCTTTTCGGTAAAACGTCACTGGAGCATAATGTCCTGCAAGAGGATTTCAGAGTCCTGTGCTTCATAAACTTCCCATGTGGAGCGCACTGGGTTACTCTAGATTACCTCTGCGAAGATGAAGAGAAGTATAACAGAAACTGTGTTCTCGTACGAAATACTCCGGCTATTTATAGAGAGAAATGGCAGCGAAATGCAGAAAGTGAAACGTATTCTATCAGATACTTAGCTTTTGCCCCACCAAAAGTGAACTACATCTATCTCAGATGGAAAAAATGAGCGATAATGCTATAATAAGTAGAAATTCACGTACTTACAATCTTCACATTCCATCTTAATACCTTTATTACTGAGTAAAGCATGCTAAAAATCTGCCAGCAGGAGATAACAGAATAAGAACTATAAGTAGATCAACCTCTCTCCTTTTTGTGCACTTTCCTGTCCTATTCATAGTCACTATTTCTAGTCAGCTTCTTCCCCTTCCACCATTCTAGAGAGTCGTCATCCGTCGTCTGCATTTCCCTCTGGTTCTCTCGAATGCAATTTGTCCACCAGTTTCCGGACTTTTTCCCTGTAGCCTTTCTCTTCCACCTCAACCATATTTCTTACAATATCACCTTAGGCTCTCCTCATGATATGCCTGCATTTTTTTGATCACTCCAACATATTTTATGCTCCATAAGATAATCAGATCCATTCTGGTGACGTCCACCTTAAGATCTTCACCTCAGTTATATCTGTCCTATTGCAGCGATTGTTAGTTTTTGCCCAGGTCACTGCTCCATACAGCAGCACCGTCCTTACGACTGCCATCTGCATCTTCCCCTTCAATCTAACATTTGTATCTCACAAAGGATTCTAAGCATCCTCTTTCAGTTCCTGAATCAGTCTTTGTCAGCTATCTCAGACCCTTGATTTCAGTTAGTTGTCATAGTTGATCCGAGGTAGTTGAAGCGATATATCCTCCTTAGGCTTTTCCTATTCATTCTGAATGTGTCACCTTCCTCCTGTCCCATACATAATTACCCCATTTCCATAATTCTAAGGCCTCTGTCCAGTACTCGCCTCCAGTCTTCTAGTTTTCATTCCCCACCACCTTGGTTGGTGCTGTAAACACAATTACCTTGGAGCTTGACCACGAATTCCTTTTAACGGAACGTCAATAAGATGATCAAAGACATGACTGCCTTCGCACTACCCTTCTTTTGAGACATCAGTCTGATGACTGGTTTGATGGAACCTGCCACGAATTCTTCTCCTTTGGCAACCTCTTCATCTCAGAGTAGCACTTTCAACCTACATCATTATTTGCAGGATTTATTCATATCTCTCTCTTCCTCTACAGTTTTTGCCCTCTACAGCTCCCTGTAGTAACATAGAAGTCATTCCTTGGCGTCTTAACAGGTGTCTTCTCATCCTGTCCCTTCTACTTGTCAGTGTTTTCCACATACTCCTTTCCTCTCCGATTTGCTCGTAACCTCATCATTCCTTACGTAATCAGTCCACCTAATTTCCAACATTCGCACCACATATCAAATGCGAGGATTCTCTTCTGTTCCGGTTTTCTCAGAGTCCATGTTTCACTGCCTTACAACACTGTGCTCCAAATGTACTTTCACAGAAATTGCTTCCTCAAATTAAGGCCGGTCTGATACTAGCTGGGTTCTCTTGGCCAGAATTGCCCTTTTCGCCTGTGTTAGTCTGGTTTTGATGTCCTCCTTCCTTCGTCCGTCATTGATTGTTTTGCTACCTGGGTAGCAGAATTCCTTAGCTTCACATACTTTGTGACTAAATTTCTTGCTGCTCTCATTTCTGCTGCTTCTCATTAGACTCTACATTCCATTCAGCAGATCATGTAATTCTTCTTCACTTTCACCTCGGATAGCAATCTCGCCAGCGAATGGTATCATTGATATCCTTTCACCTTCAAACATTGCTTCATCGATGTACAGATTCAACAGAAAGAGGGGGTGGGGGGAGACTACATCCCTGTCTGAAACCCTTTTTAATCCGAGTACTTCGTTCTTGATCGCACACTCTTATTCCTTCGTGGGTCTTGTGCATCTTGTATATTATCCTTATCTCCCTATAGCCTACCGCTACTTTTTTTACAATCTCTAACATCTTGCACCATTTTACATTGTCGAACGCTTTCCCAGGTCGACAAATCCTGCGGACGTGTCTCGATTTTTCTTGTCTAGCCTCCATTGTCAACCGCAAGGTCAGAATTGGCTCCGTGGTGTCTTTACCTTCCTAAAGCCAAACAGATAGTCAGCTAACACATCGTCAGCTTTCTTTTTAGTTCTCCTGTATATTATTCCTGTCAGCAACTTCGATGGATGAGCTGTTAAGCTGATTGTAGACAATTCTCGCGTTGTCAACTCTTGCAGTCTTAGGAATTGTATGGATGATATGTTTCCGAAAGTCAGATGGTATGTCGCCAGAGTAAATAGTTTTGTTGTCACTTTCCTCACGGGTTTTAGAAGTTCTTTTTGAATGTTATCTATCCCTTCGGCCTTGTTTGACCTCAAGTCCTCCAGAGCTCTCTTAAATTCTAATACTGGACCCCTACCTCTTATAATCCGACTCGTGTTTCTTCTTCTATCATGTGAGACAAATCTTCCACCTCATGGAGGCCTTACGTGTACTCTCTCCACCTCTCCGCTCTCTCCTCTCCATTAACGGTGGAATTCCCGTTTGCATTCTTAATATTTCACTGATGATTATTTTGACTTTCCTGTATGCTGAGTCAGTCCTTTCCACAGTCATTTCTTTTTCGTTTTCTTCACATTTGTTTCTCAGAGACTATTTCTGTATTCCTGAATTTCTCTGAACGTTTTCGTACTTCCTCCTCTCTTCGATCAACTGAAGTAATTCGTCCGTTACCCACGGTTTCTTCACAGTTACCTTTTTTGTACCTATGTTTTTCTTCCCAACTTCTGTGATGGCATTCTTGAGAGATGTCCATTCCTCTTCAACTGTGCTGTCTGCTGACCTGTTCCTATTTCTGTGGTTATAGCCTTAGGGTACGCCTCACAATGCAGTGTCTGATTTCGGAATTTCTGTGTGACCATGAAGTATTCTAACTGTAATCTTCTTGTTTCACCCGGCCTTTTCCAATTAACGCTTCTCATCTGTCACTAGCCTTAGTTATCCTAATTACGTTTGTTGCTCCTCTTGTATCTCCGTTTAGCGCCCGAAAACCTCAAACCACACACACATTGTATCTCCATTTTCTTCCAGACTTCATTCGACGCCACCATCCTGTTTCCAACTGCTCTTAGGTTTTCCATATTGTATTACTGTATAGAGCTTGGAATCAAGGTGGCCGCGAGGAAATATCTATTTGGTTATGTCTACACTGCTTGTCACTCTTATCAGCTTTTCTCACTTACTCCACGCCGCGTGGAGTAGCCGCGTGGTCTCAGGCGCGTTGTCACGATTCGTGCGGCACCTCCCGTCGGAGGTTCGAGTCTTCCCTAGGGCATGGGCGTGTGTGTTGTCCTTAGTGAAAGTTAGTTAGATTAAGTAGTGTGTAAGCCTAAGGACCACTGACCTCAACACTTTGGTCCCATAGGAACTTACTACCACCACCACCACTTACACCATCTTATATCATGCCATGGCACTTTGTCATGATCGTCCTTTGCATCTATAATGATTTTTCCTGATTTCTCTGGCTATGTTTCGCACAAGCTGACTAAGTACGAAGACCATATCTGTTTTCTCCTGGCATAAATCCATACTGTTTCTCTCCTACCAACGTTTCGTCTCTGAGCCGTTTTTCTCAGCTCATATTCCAGACTTTCCAAGTGCGTGACTTCACTTCAGTTCCATTACAATTATCACAGGCTTGTATACCCCTTTATGCTTGTATACGGCCATATTTCCACCGTCAGTCCATTCACCTGGCAGTCACTCTCGGTTATAGATTTGTCTCACAATGTCAAAGAGTAAGTCTAATCGTATAATACCGAGACAATTCCAGCCGTCTATAGTAATTTTATTTGGTTCAGTTGTCTGCCTCGTCCTGCTTTTCCCTGCTTTTCCCTGCTGCTGACTCAATGTGACCCATGTCATTTTGTGGCTGGTGTCATCCTCCTCTGAGATGCTTGTTAGGTTTTACAAAGTAATTTCTCAATCGAATGGACAGCACTCTTTACTTGACAAATGTGGCTGAACTACTTGGGCTTTGCAAACACTTACTGCTCCCTCTTTTATCACCACTTTCCCATAGATATAACTTTATACAAGAATCGCTCTACCAGCTGCTATTCTTGCCTCCTAGGTTTGTCATATTGTATAGCTGTAGGACTTAAACTGATCCAGTTTCATCCCACATCACCTTGGCATTTAGTTTTTAATTTTGCAGCATACTATACTTCATTTTTCCACCGCCACATTTGTTAATGGGGACATCCTTCCATGAGGTTTTCGCCAACTGTTTTCCACACAATCTTTTAATTTGCATTCATTTCGCTTCCACCATTCCAGGATTCCATTAATTGGATCTAACTATTCTAATACCCTTTCCTTGGAAGCTTTGCAGATATATGATTTGGTCAGTCTCCACTGCTTAATTGCAGAACTTGTTCTTCTTTAATCATGTTTTCTCTTTGTAGGTTTACTCGTACTCGGTTACTTCTAGTATCTGTTGGCTCCATACACGTTCTCCCACTAAGACCTTACATTTCTCAAATTCCATCAAATCTAGTGTTTTGCTCATGATGGAGTCTTATATCTGCCTGCCTTTGTCTCCCACCACGTGAACAGGTTAGAAGGAGTCTTAACGTTTCGTGAAGAAGGGTATTACATACCCCTAGGTCTCTTGTCAACGCAACACACCCACAACCCTCACCTTTTTTTTATTCCTCTCATCCAGCCTGCGGTCCACATATCCGCGTCTTAGCACTTCTTCTCATTTACTGACTCATAGGCGACCGTTCAAATCTCTGCCTGGAATAATACCTCCAACTTAAATAATTTAAAGTTTTTGATTCAAATCATTACAGATATTATCCTTTTCCTTTTCATCAGAAGTTCAGTGGATACTATTAAACTGAGTTGTCAAACTGTTACGGGCGACATGTGCCATGTGTGGGGCCGGAATATTGCGAATGAATGTAGTACATGGCATGATTGTAGACAGGATATTTGATGGTTCAAATGGTTCAAATGGCTCTGAGCACTATGCGACTTCACTTCTGAGGTCATCAGTCACCTAGAACTTAGAACTAATTAAACCTAACTAACCTAAGGGCATCACACACATCCATGCCCGAGGCAGGATTCGAACCTGCGACCGTAGCAGTCGCGCGATTCCGGACTGAGTACCTTAACCGCGAGACCACCGCGGCCGGCAGGATATTTGAGAAGTGTGTTAAAGATAGCTGTGTATGGTATATGGTAACATGTAGTGAGTTAACTGATGAGTTAACTGACTTTCAACATGTGGTAGTAATCGATGGATGAAGAATCCGGCATATCTCATTGGAGATAAAAGAATAAGAAATATAAGGTGAGGCAGCGTTCATAGGACGTTATTAAAAACACATCAGGCAGTAACTGTGATTTACTTATTACCTCTTATGTCAATTAATAGTTAAATGTATGCCATTTACTATTGTGTAAGTCATTGTCCATTGCGTGGATTACATTTTGAATACGACTCCAATGAAATGATGCCCCCTCTGCACAACACATTCATGTAGGTGGCGGTGGAGGCTTTCCATAACCCGGAGTAACGTATTCTCTGGGACATTGCCGACGGCAGTTCTGAGGCGATCCTTCAGCTCAGGAATGGTGGCACAACGTGTTCGGAACACTTCTTGCTTCAGGTAGCCCCAAAGCAAGAAGTCTGCACATGAAAGGTCAGGTGAGCGAGGCGGCCAGGAAATGTCATCAAAACGGGAAATTACTCTACCGGAAAATGTCTGTCGCAAGAAATCCATGCAAATTCTGGCTGTATGCGAGATCGCTCCATCTTGTAGATACCATAATTGTTCCACACCCACATCGGCCATATCTAATTGGGGAAGAATGAAGTCTTGCAACATATTTAGGTAGCATTCACTAGTGACACTGACAGCCACACCCCTGCCATCCTCAAAGAAGTAAGGGTCAATAATCCCAAAGGAAGCAACTCCACACCACACTTCGACAAGAGAACTGTGCAAGGGCTCGATGTGCAGTTCATGCGGGTTTACGCCACTCCAATAACGAATATTCTGTTTATTCACTGAACTACATAACTCGAAATGAGCTTCGTCTGACATCAGGATGGTGTACAACTTTGGCGAAGGAGATCACGCATGGTTAAGCAAATGTTTCGCGTGAAACAAAATCTTGAGGCCTTATTTCCTGAACAATCTGCGGCCTATATGGGTGAAAATGGAGATCTTCATGCAATATTCTCCTGAATGAGCGATCGGACATATGCACAGTTTGAGCAGATCTTTTTGGGCTACGCATAGTGCAGCACGAACATTTTCCACGGCTTCTTGTGTCCGCGCAGTCTTTCACTTCTTCCCGGTTTGCCATTGCAAACAGAACCTGTTGCTTGTAATGCACGTACCCACCCCACAATGGTCCGTCCCTTTGGAACTTTGCCATGACGTCCCAAGTTGATTGGTTCAAATGACTCTGAGCACTATGGGACTTAACATCTGTGGTCATCAGTCCCCTAGAACTTAGAACTACTTAAACCTAACTAACCTAAGGACATCACACACATCCATGCCCGAGGAAGGATTCGAACCTGCGACCGTAGCGGTAGCGTGGTTCCAGACTGTAGCGCCTAGAACCGCTCGGCCACCCCGGCCGGCGACGATGTCTACAATGACTGAACTATAGCGAGTGCCACACACAAATATCAGTAGCCGACGTCTGACACGTACCACAATGCCTCCCAGTGACTTCTGGTAAGTCAATCTATGATGCCTGCCCTGACACACGACCAATAGTTTCTGAAGTCCAAGTATTCGCTTAATTTCCAGCACCATATGTGGAATTTTGATCCTTAAAAATTGATACAAGCTGTCCACTATGACCCATGCTCATTTGCTGATATTTAGGTGAGTACTTGACACAGTTTCCAAAAAGAAGACAGTCCACCCTCTCACTATCTTTAATTAAATCCAATCAGTTGAATGTCACTCGCTTGTTATATTGTGCTCAACATATCGTATAACTGGTGATGTCCTCCGTTGTTACAGAAATCTTTTATCAGTCGTGCAATAGCTGTAGTGCAATGTCATTCGCTAGCTTTCATGCATGGAAGGTAGTCAAGCTTGCTCTGACGTTGAGCTAGTTTTCAGATCTTTTCCTGTTATGTCGCCTCCAACCTAGCTGCTAATGCAGAGGTGTACCACTTTGTCAGGTTTCATTAATACTGGTTAAGATACCAGAGACATCAGTTTTTCCACCATCCATGTTTCACTCATGAAATGATTGATTTCCTTTCCTTTTCACTTCCTATTAACTTCTAAACTCTACATAAAAATTACCGAACACAACAGTTAAAATTGAAATACTCTCTTAGATAAAAAATAGGACACACATCGAAGGAATTATCCGAATGGGACACAAATCGGTAGACGCGATGTATGTCTGCAGTCAAACAAATGATTACAATTTCAGAAAAATGTTATGAAATACCGAGGAGAGAGAACTTCACTAATTGAGAAAGTCAATATCGCTGTAATCCACGTCTTTCCCGAATGCAGTAACCTATTCGGCTTGGCGTTGATTGACAGAGTTGTTAGATGCCCTCATGAGGGCTATCCTGCAAGAGCTGCCCAATTGGCACTTAAGATCTTGAAAACCCTGCGCTGCTTGGAAGGCCATGCCCGTAGTGCTCCAAATTTGCTGAACTGGGGAGGAGCGATCCGGGGTCATTTATGGCGAGGATGGGGTTTGGAAAGCACGAAGACAAGCTGTGGAAACACTCGCGTTGACACGCGAGCATCTTCTTCCTGGAACGTCAGCCCAAGTTGGCTTCCCAGGAAGGGCAACAGAATGGGGACTAGAATATCGTCAACGTACTGCTGTGTTGTAAGGGTGCGGTGGATGGTAACCAAAGTGGTCATACTATGAAAAGGCACCCTACACTGTTACTCCAGGTTGTCGAACCCTATGGCGGGCAACAGTCTATTTGGTATCCCATCGCACGTCACTGAAGCCCGTACTACACAAGTAAATGAGATTCCACCCACAATGCACGTGACACCAGTACAGATGGGCTCGTGAGTGTACAGTAGTCGGCGCTAGGAGTCACTTATTTATGGTCGTTTTGTTCACAGTAGCTCCAGTTGCACGTCAGATCGTTGATAATGATGATTCCGGGGCTCTCAGGACCCCTCTGACGTTTGTTCGATCCTCACGTTCTGTCGTCTCTTTGCGTCGACCGCTGCCTTCTTGAAACCGCGTTTTGCCGTGGTTCACCCGGTCTTGTCAGCATCTTTGAATAGTGGCATCGCTGTTATTGAAATGACAAACGATTCGCCCATGAGCTCAATCGGGTCTTTGAGCCATGCTACACGTCCTCTCTCAAGTGCTGACATCTGCATTTATTGTTCACGCGCCTACCTGCGAGGCCTATCTACTTTACAGCTGAGTATTCGGAGTGAAAATAGCAAAGACTTTATGTCCGGGCATCGACATATCCCCTATTTACTGTCCGTGCTAGCTGCACTGTGAAATTGCACTGCAGCGTGACACAATCATCCATCGGGCACCAAAGTATACAAATTAGTATTTTCCGTCGATACCTGTGACCAATTTGCACAACTCCTTCGTGATGTGCCTATTTTTCAGTCTTACTGTACGTCGTACGGTGTATTTTAAATATTTAATCAAACGAATGTAATATAGTCATCCGCTTAGCCTCATATCTCGTGTTTTTATGATACTGAGAGTGCAATTATATCAGCAAAAAACATTTATTTAACGGCGTTCTTGAGTTTTGTTTAAATGGCAACAAGGAACAAGTATGCAACCATTATTAGAGTTATCTACCACACTACTGTTCCAATAAAGTATAATGGCTATAATTTTTCTTAATATTAGCCCTCTGTCAATTACATTTACTCTTGTTGTACCAACTAAGACCTTCCGAAAATATTTTTCGAATATTCCACCTTGCTCTGAAACTCGTGTCACAGAATAAATCTGCATTCCGTTAAAACGATTATGTAGTATGACATAAGATGGTTTAATGTGTTGCGGTTATCGAACTACTATATCACATGGCGTGTCCTTAATTTTCATACTTCAGCTACTATAGTGAGTGCGTTGTTCAAGACACAGCAAAGGCAAATACTGGTACGAAGGTAAATCGGTTGTACTACTCTGTTCTCCGCAATTTCATATGTCGCCCTGCCTACTATTCTTAAGCGTAGGGTATAAACCAGTCTTCCGTAAGGTCCCAGCTGTAATATTTTAAATTACCAGGTCGTACGCAGTAACACTTTGAAACGAGCTTCAAAATCGTCCGTTTTTATGAGATCATGAACGAAGTGTTTGGTCTTCCATATCTCTCTTTCTCTCTCTCTCTCTCCGTGCAATAATCTGTACGCCCAGTGCACCATTTTAAATTTAGCAGCAGGTGATATTTCGTCCTTTGGATACTATTACGTTGCACGGTAACATTAATACCGCGCAACAGAACGATCGACTAGAGAATACGAAAGAGTCAGCAGCATTTTGGCATTTAAATACTGACTCCCCAGTTTTTATTTTGCTGTTTTGCTTCTATTTACTACCTCAGTACCAGGCTTTTCCTGGTGTGTATTTATCCCAGTTTCAATAAGATCAGCAAACTGGCAAGATGAAAGCGAAATTTAAAATTGCTGTCTTGTCTCAAGGCCTTATAATCAGAATCGCAATAGAACCAAAGTTTGAATTTTTGTTTAAAACTGGGTGCCCAGAATTAAAAACAAAGGTCACATATTTTAAACAGCCTTGCAAAATACATCACCAACCGCACCGTGCTGAACGGGACACTCAGGCCAGCAGCCCTGTGCAACTGCTCCACAAGAAGCACGTAAGGTCCGCCGCATACCACTCCTAACCGCCCACCTAGACCATCTCCTTCCTTCCTACAGCAGAGAGAACCAGCAAAGAAAGTGTTCAGCTCGGCGGCCGCGAGCTATCGATCTTGCAGCACGCCTGAGTCTCCACCCTTAAACTGAATTCCCAGGGAGAGGAGGGGATTAGTTAGTACTAGCTGCTTTAACCTGACTCACATGTACTTTTAGGACATGGTTGGTAATTGACTGGAGTGGAGACCTGAAGGATGTGTGACAGACCCGCAAAACGTGGCTTAAACTTACTTGATGCCTTGCCCCCTTTGTCACGTGCTCCCAAGGTTGTGAGCACATACCATGCCCCCTACCTTTATTTGGCAGACTATCCCCACAATTGCAGCGTGCACCTTCCCTTTGATGGAACGCCGCAGGTTCGTTCTTACTCTTTGCCAATTATCTCTAAGAACATTGGGAGTGGTCTGATCAGGAAGCAAGTCCTCTGTTTGCCGCTAGTTGGACAGTGGCGAATTTACAGGATGGCAGATCATTAAGGACGCTGGTAGAGTCTGATGACCCTCATGCCTTGCTGTGTTAAAACCAAAATTAAACCCTGGGAGGAAATGTCCCCACTTTGACTGCGCCTCTCAGTTTGTAACGTCCCCCTTCCCTTCTATCGACCGTGTTAGAAATATATGACCGTGTAAGCATGTGCCTAAACAATTGGAATAAAATTTTAAAAAGGCTATCGTTCCGAAGGTTCAATATAAAGTCGATAAATGAGGGGGAGGTTAACAACAAGATGCCTTCAAGGATAACTTATTCCACCTACTTAATTAATGTAAAATTAGGTATGGTTGTTCGAAAGCTTTGTGCTATCATTCACGTACTGTGCCAACGAGAAGGGGCACCACGTGGATCGGAAGAGAATAATAAGAGTTACTGAAATAATTATAGCTAAAAGAAATACGGTCGTCAGCCCAATTGGGCAAAATTTCTGTTCGGTAGGTGAATTAATGAGCCCAACAGTCAATGTCAAGAATTACTCAAACACGCAACAGAGGGCTGCACGCACGTTAGCAAAAACTATTGAAACATTTACGTAAATTAAAGCGAGAAAGAAAATAGTTTGCACTCGAAACATCATTAACTAATAGAGCTGAAATTTTTAAAACATACAAGGTAACACTTAGATTAATGGTTACTTACTGTTGTAAGTGACAATGGCGCTACCTCACAATAACGTCTACTATTTTCAAATGAATTTTGGAAAATGGCAAAAAAATAATTAAAAGAAACTCTATTGACTTCTGAACAGGGAAGTAGAAATTGATAATTACTGTATCAAAAGGTAATTATTATACTTTAGCACGACTGCATGTCAAAATGTGAACCAGAACTTTGCTAACAACAAATTACAATAATCACTGATATTTGCACTCACTTGGTGCTTTTGTTCATAGTACCAGGAATTATTTTAATTTGATTAGTAGATTTACTATTTGCAACAATTAGATCGCCTCACATTAAAATTCAAATTCAATTTCAGTGAGACTGAAATTACTGAATGCTTTAAGTTCAAATCTTTAATCTAACTGAATCATTTAGTTCGTAAGCAAAAATAACTGGCACTGCAATTTTCATTTTTCATAAACGGTACTTGGATTATTGTAACAATAGGACAGGACAGGAACCTACTTGGTGAATGATTTTAGGAGAATCACGGGTAAACAGGTTTCATTAAACTATGGTAATTATTCACTCGCAAAACACCACAAAGCTGAGTAACGCCGTTACAAAACTAGTTGACAATAAACTGTGATGCAGCAATCTTACTTGAGTCCATTCTCGCCGTGACGAAGTTGCTGACGACGATACTGCTGCTGGCTCCTTTCCATGACAATTAGCGATGTTGCCGCAGCCAATATTTCCACCGCCCACGCTCATCACTTGCCACCTGCCGCTAGACAATCACTCCTCCAGTACAGTGCACGCCATCCATTCGTCCGCACTTCACCAAGTCTCACACTAGAGATCTTTCTCTGTGTAGCGCGCGCTCTGACGTAACATCCTCCCGCTTCCAGAGACGCCGCTACTCCAACGCTACTTATTCGTTGACAAAAACCTAACGTTTCCCTAACATGCCCTCAGCGATTACTCAGCGATATTTACATAATATACATAATTCATTATATAGAAAAATAAACAAATTAATTCATACATCGTGTACATATAAATTTACATAAAGATAAAAGCAAGTATATATACAATAATAAATGGTCAGAGAGCACATCGGCATGAAAGTGTTACAAGTTGCAAGTTATAAGTGAAGCTTTCAAGTTCTTACTAACAAGGGTAATAGGAAACGGTAGTTACGTGGTGGATCTCATGCCAAAAACAAAACCTACAGGAATCCTGAGACATGAAGGCTGGGGCATTGTTGTTGACGAGAGTAACGAGAAGATCAAGTAGCCAGATAATTTTACTAACATGTTTCGTAACGATGAAGCTGTCACCCGAAGGGCGTCCAATTCCCCTAACACACACACTTCTATTATCCTTCTGAGCAATCCCAATGACCTCAGTAACCAATTGCTGATTGCAGTCCTGATACATGGCAAAACCTGGGAGCGATCCTCTTGATTGCACAATTTTACCCTGAAAGTTGCACATCGAGAGCAAGGGCGACAGTACGCAGTAATGAGCTCCACAACATTAAACACATCTTGACTGTTTAACTCATTCCTGACCTAAGCAGATACTGTTTGCTGAACGACCATGGACGCAAAACAGCCTTACGGACTAGGACACTACTCACCATTTCATCTAAAGAACCGTTACATCAGAGTTATGTGATCTGAAGTACCAAATCCCAAGTAACCACGTAATCTTACCTGTAGATATAGTGACTTGCTTCTCTTGGTTTACATAGAACCACATAAATTTCGGCAACTGATTAATAGTATCTACAGCAAGATAATGTATGCTCTTAATCATGCTAAGGAGTGGATTCGGAAATTTGGTAGAATAGGCTGTCTCACTACGCACCTTGTGATCCACGGAAATGTGAATTTCCGCCCGATACTCCGCTGTCACGCCAATCCCCTCAACATTTCGGGATCCTCTGTCCTATTGTAAGACCTTTAGCTTTCCTTGCACCGACACCACCTTGATCAGTAAGTCATTCACTTTATCCTCAGAGGGAACATCAGAAATTATCGAGCCCAAGCCTTCCACTCGGTTGAAGAAATGCGCAGAAAGGGCTTGCAGGTATTTCTCCTTTCTTTTATAAAAAAAGGGGGACCAGTGCCAGCCCAGAACCGCAAATCTTTGTTTAAGTCTACCAGGGATGCAGAACAGCTCGCAATCACTGCTCCAACCTGCCTATGTGCTCCACCCCGAACTCCACAGAAAGCGTGACTGCTGCACAAATATGTGCGCATGAATCACTGTCGTCACCCTCCTTGCTTTGGTCTCATAATCCGTGTTTAGGCTAATCCTTCTTGAAGGTCCCAACACTGACCATGACGTGACCTTCCATGATAGAGAGGGTACTGAAAAAATAACCAGGTGCGAACAGTTTCGAAGCGATACAAAGGTCACACAGTTAAAAAGCTTACAAAAGGTAAAACAAAAATAAATCTTTTGGCCTAGCTCTGAAAGATATCACATTTAGAGCGGAAATAAATATGGAAGTACCCGAGAATCGAGGGTTATTTTGAAACTTCTTAGAAATTTTTTTTTCCTTAAACTGCTGAATGCTTACTCAATAATCTTAAGCTGCTGAGTGAAATTGACTGTACTGTCTCTTTGCTCTTTCATCATTTCAACACTGACCTACAATATCCTAGCGCGACGCAATCTGACTGCTCTGAAATGATAACCTGACTTCAAATAATTAATACAAAAGAATGGCCCTGAGCTAGAAGAAATCCCAACAATAACCCCCACATATCATAAGTCAGTTACCTCACAGAAAATCTTCGTGACACGAACTAAAGCGATACAAGCGCCAATACTGCCAGCTAAATAAGAGATTCTGTCTACTGAAGGCTCTAACTACTAATAGGCATGTAGTTAGCAAAGGAAAGGTTTTTTTGCAGAGCAAACAATGTATTTAACAGATTTTACCTTAATCAAGTAATAACCAATATATAATCATCAGTAATAAATTTCCATGAGTCCGCAGCTCGTGGTCGTGCGGAAGCGTTCTCGCTTCCCGCGCCCGGGTTCGATTCCCGGCGCTGTCAGGGATTTTCTCTGCCTCGTGATGACTGGGTGTTGTGTGATGTCCTTAGGTTAGTTAGGTTTAAGTAGTTCTAAGTTCTAGGGGACTGATGACTATAGCTGTTAAGTCCCATAGTGCTCAGAGCCATTTTTTGAAATTTCCATGACGGATACACATTCAGATCGTCCGCTCGCGATAATACTGCAGACCTCCAACATTGCTAATTATTAATGTCTAACCTCTATCACTGCTGACTACTCACTCCCCACTTCCATGACTGCTGCTTGTTCACCTCCAACTGCTAGTACCGCCAGCCATAGAGAGTCTGTTGCAGAGTGTACACAGTGCTGTGAGAGTTAGTAACGCAGGGCGCTACATAGCGCTGCCAACATACAAATACATAAACAGCCTACTCACAATTTATACTTTAAGTATAAGTATTTAATTACCATATAAAGGATTCCACTTACCCCAATGGAGTATGGAGGGAGATATGATACCAGGTGCAAGAAGCGTCGCGGCCACTGATTAGAGAGGACTCCATTTCATAGGTTCAGCACAGTGTCAAGAAGAAATGTAAACTTAAAACTGACCACAGATCTCAAGGCCCTTTTTCAAAATCACAAGAAAAATTACTTACAATTTGGCGCAAAAATTAAGAAAAGCACATAATCCAAACAGATACGCCCATTTTCTATTTTAAAAAACTCGCCAATTAAATGTAAACTGCGGGAATGCAGGATGCTGAAGTCGGAAACCAAGTAGAAGACAAGCGCCAAATTACTTCAACCAAATTGCGGACTACTGAGATAAGTTTCCAGCGAGCATTACAGATGGGTCTCGCCCACAAATAGAGGGAGCCAGGATGTGGCTCTCTCCTCGTCAGGAAAATGAAAAAGATGTTGACCCAGTGACCGGAAAAATCCCATGTTGAAGGCGTTGCGAGCGACCAGGACAGACTGAAGCACGATCACGTCAACAGCCATACTGAGCTGTAGGGTAAACACCGGCACAAGGAAATCCGTGCGCCAACTATCCGGACCCTACTGCTCCAAAGAAGTATGTACGCTATGACGGACGCCACTCCCTACCGTCCAATTCGACCTCCTTCTTCCTTCCTACTACAGAGAGAGAGCAAAGACCCTAGAACCGGCAAAGAAAGTGTTCATCTCACCGGGCGAGAGCAATCGACCACGCATCGCGGCTCACTGATGAGTTACGTGTAAATTAAAACGACCTTTGTTTCTGACAACAGACCTCACTTACTGGAAGTGAAGCGACGACCCGACAAAAGTTCTAACACGGGGCCTCTCACCCTGTTCTGGGGCTGGCTTGCCGAGCCATTACTTTTGTGACAGGACAGCGACAGGAAGCGACGTCTCGCGCTGCCGTGTGACGCAGAGTAATGGCTGACCCGGTGCGCCTGACCGTATTGTAATAGCTCCGTCAGCGCGGCCTTCGCAGCTCTGATGTATTAACGGCGTGAGGCATAAGCAGGCCTGAAATATGCCGCCATAAATCAGCACCGTCTGTTGCGCCGACTCTGCGTGTGAGCTCGCCGGGCTGGAAGATCGCCTCTGGCAATCCGCGAGGGCTTGTGTGGTTTTCACGTAGATCCCGCAGGGATCAAGAGCCAACAGACCCACGGAACAGCGCACACGGCAGCTGGGTGCAATTCAACCGTCACTGTTTGCCTAAAGGCACTTCCTCGCCTCGGCAACATCTCCTGCCGGAAAGGCTACGTATGGACAATATATGCTCGCTCACTGTCTATGAGTGACCATACACGCGTGCGTTACGTCCCAGAATAACATCTAAAAGCAGCTGCAGCTGTTAACTAAACGTAGATCCTATGGGGCTTATGGCAATGAGTACTATCCCAAGGAATAGCATAAGAATCCAATCGTTCGTTTGTTAGAAAGATGTTCCAAATGGCAAAAATTGAGTAATGTGAGCTGGCTGTCTTTGATTATTAATGAGTTTTAGCATACAAGCGTTCGATACAATGTTTAAAACAAAACCGAAAATAATCCACTAATACCGGATGGTTGTAATATTAAAGTGCTGCTGCTCCTAGAGGTACAATGTGGGCTGTAATTATCAAGTGGCAGTGAAACGTAGTAGATATGCTAATGCATTAATGTGGAACCGATGTACGGTGGAAAAGACATTACTTCTAACTGCGGCCACTAGGTGCAAATTCGGAGCTGTACACTGTATGACGATGTGACGGGACGCTAAGCCGAAACGTGAGTGAAGGGTATGGCTGTCGAAATGAGAGAGTTTGCACTGTTAGTCAAACGGTTTTATGGGAACGGAAGTAATTGCAGTTCTGCACTGAGAGAGTATCGCTGCATGTAAAGTAGGAGCAGAGGTCTGATGTAATTAAATGCCTTAATGAAGGTGATCATGATATTCGAAAACACGGGTGAGCTTAGAGTGGTGTCCTACCACGGTTGAAGTTATTGACAAGGTTACTGTTGGTCTAACTTAACATCCAGCACGTACCCTGGATAGTCCTAATACTTGTGCAGTATCTCGAGAATTTTCCATTCCATAGCCAACACTACGTGTAAGTTTTACGGCCTATTTTACACTAGTACCTGTACAAAATCCTGAGACCTCACGATCCGCAGCAACATTCTGAATTTGCTTTTCGTTTTTTGGCACTGATCGAAGTTAGTGACATGTGAATGGAAAATATTCTGTGGAGTAAGAAGGCACATTTTAGACTACTGGTTGCAATGAATACATAAAACTGCCGATTTAGGGGTACTGTTATTTCAGGTGTTGTACACGAAGAGCCGCTGCCCTCTAAGTATGTGACTGGATAACTGTGGATTCACAAGTACCTTCATTTTCGGTCTATTCTTCTTTGAAGAGCATACATCCAGTGGCGCATAAGGTGTACCGTGACGTCTGCACAGTATCAAGACCTCCCTGTACGGTATGTGCTTCCTGCTTTGGACGGTCGCAACTGTGTGAAAATCATTGTTCCCACGCAGTGTTGAGCAACACTTTATGTTGCTCGCCCAGTGAAAGATCTGCTTAAAGCCTTCCACGAACATGTTATTTCAAGAGGTCTTCCAGATGCATGGCCTGCAAGATCACCTGATCTAAATCCTAGTGGCCTTTTGGGTCTGGGGATATTTAAAAGAACGTGTTTACGAGGGCACGTTCGGTCTCTACGTGGTCTGAAGGCCAGTACACAGGAACACGTTGCTCAGACTCCAGTGGAACTAACGCGAGCAACTGTTGATCTCATCATGCTACAAATGCAGTATCTCGTGGATACCTCCAGTGCTCATACTGAACAAACCTATTAATCGGTAGGTAATAATGCACATGCGTTTCTCACTTGTTTGATCTTATCTGCCCACGCCCTGTTCCCAGTCCGTAACATATGGGAACATTTGTATGCGTCTTTCTTGTATTCACAACACCAGATTTGCTCCTGGGAGCCATTAATATTCTTTCAGCGTAAACTGGTTTCGCATTAACACCCTAGAATATCTACCAAGCTTCGCTTCCACACGATAATTACAGCACTCACTGAACCTTTGTGAATAGCTACGCTTTAATTACACTGTAACCACACAGTGGGAAATCAATGTTTGCCGTCCGGGATTAGCCGAGCGGTCTGAGACGAAGCAGTCATGGACTGTGCGGTTGCTCCCAGCGGAGGTTCGAGTCCTCCCTCGGACATGGGCGTGTGTGTTTCTCCTTAGGATGATTTAGGTTAAGTTGTGTGTAAGCTTAGAGACTGATAACCTTGGCAGTTAAGTCCTAACAGATTTCACACACTTTGGAGCATTTTTTGAAATCAATATTTACTTTCACTATTTCATTACTAATGCTCGATAAAACAGTCATCAGACAGTCTTTCTAAAATAAGAAACGTCTCTTCATGTCTAATGTGGAAGTATTAAACAACTGATGTGATTTTAAGAATATAGTTCTATCTGTAACGTTTCTAAAATAGTCTGCATTTTTAAATTATCACATGATGCTACAGTGGTTTAAACTCTCGAAGATTTCCTCAGGTTCCACTCACGTGTCCTACAGTCAGGCAATGATTAAAGTTTCTTGTAGCTCAGATCATGACAGTTATCTTTTGGGCCAGGGTACAAGGGATCTTCCTCTATTCAACTAACAGGGCAACAATATTACTTTTATATATTTACATATTACCTGCTTGGGTAAGAGAGTTTCGAGGCTGAGCGCGAGATGATGGGCTGACGATGGTACCTGGTTCAAAACCAGTAGTCGTTACAGAATATAAATCAGCGACTACGGACTGTAGCAAATAACTTTTCCTGTTGTATTGATGGCTGTTCCTGCCAGCATTATATAAGGTATGTGTAATGGCACATTAAAAGGTGTGTTTAGAAATTTAGTAGTGAACACTCTCATAGGATGGACCAGCATACCAGACCACATGCAGTAGACAAATGATTGCCACCAACCCATAGGGAAGAGGATGCACTGATTCAAATAAAAAAAAAAAAAAAAAAAAAAACTGCCCACCTGAGATCAATTTAACACAGGAAACAATGCTACAGAGAAACTAGCTGCCCTACTCATTCTTTCAAAGAGGGCTTCGATATTGGCGTATCCATCAACGTGGATGTAATGAATTCCATCCTCCTTCACCTGGTGAAGCAGTTCACATGCACAGTGATCGTTATGACAAGAGCTATATCAAGAAAGATATGACCGATCCATTGAAGACTGAGTGGGTATTTTGTACAACCTCAGCTATTCCAGTTATTAAGTTTGCACTGTCAGCTTCACATGTGGTGAGTGTGAGTGGGACTCTGGCGCAGCGCCCTATCTTTGATCTAAGGGGTCCCCAAACAGTTTCGTTGATCTATGTTGTCCCCAAACAGTTGTACCAGGAAGTACGACAGCGGGTATCATCACCAGAGCATCACCTGAACGCACTATGGCCACGCACCAGGTTCAACAATGGGCTACACACCTAGACGAGACCGAGGGAGGCGATGTAGCTATGCGGCGGGAGGGTCGGTGGACTGTCGTCGTATATAGCGTCATGACCGTCGTATGGGAGCCCCCATTGTCCGTTGTTGGCGCAATCTTCAGAGGAAGGCACGCATTTAGAATCTGGGTGACCGACACACACCACAAGAAGGGAATTCCAAAAGAATGTCTGTCACGCGCACACAGGTCCAACGGCAAAGCGGGGACCATCCAGCAGACTGGTTCTACTTTCTGTCTAACGTCTCGTAACTAATAGTACCATTGGCAGGTAATCGCATGACGCAAGGCCCGAAGCACGTGGATTGTTACGGCGCCCGTCACATATCTGCAGCGTAGTGCCCGAACCGCCATGTGTCGGCAGCGACGGACATGGGGTTCTGCACATTGGGGTCAGGTCATCAGTAACGTCTCGGCCTTGGAAGCGATGACCAGTGGGTCCGTGTCTCGAGACACAGTGGACAGCGCAATGAGGAGCAGTTTATGGTCTCCCATAACACGTCTCGCTAGCTGGTATCTGGAGGCATATCCTATGAAACCTGTTCGGTGTTACTGTTCCTAACAAGCTCCGTAAAAAGACGCACAATACATGGAGATGGTCCCGCAATAGGTGGCTCTGCTGTTTTGAACACCCACGCATATGCTCCATTTCAACAGAGCAAAGCTCCCCCTCATACTGCTGCAGCCTCTCGACCGTGTCTTGAAGCCGTGGATACCCTGACATGGCCAGCTGCATCGATCAATCTCGCCCGGATCGAGAATCCACTATTCTGCAGGAACTGCGTTCTCAGGTGAAAGTGGCATGCGATGGAGCATCACAGGACTACATCTGATACCTGTACAGCTTTATGCTGCGACGTCTGGACGCTTGTATTGACAACCATTGGGACCATACGCCATGTTTTGTGGCCATACAGAGCAGTAAATATTGGTCGTTAAAAGTTGAAAGTTTAATCTTCTCATAAGTGTGGTACCATCTACCTGCCTGCCAACAATGATCGCAATTCTCCTTGTCCTTCTGAGTGCAGCTCTTTTTATGAAGATCAGTCGGACAATTGCATATGGCGTATGCGTCCTCTTATGATGGTTGTGTGAGAAGAGCACATAGGAGAGATGCACCGACACCTTTTAGTAACTGTTAAACAGGAGTTCCGATTACAGTCCGAATATTCAGCTTAAAATTGAGTTCTGTTACTATAGGTTATCCGTCTTGAGGGACTCCCGGTTTTGCGCTCATAGGTAGCACACCACCCCCTAGTACACGTCCACCGCGGCGCTCGTGGGCCACAGCACAGTTGCGACACCTGAGGATGGGCTTAAGAGAGCCCGAAACGGGTCGAAATATCATGCATTTACTGTACATCCTTGCATTCATTTTTCCATGTTTCCAAAACTGCATTTTGCGTTCGAAATATTTATCCCGGTTTGTACAACGGACAGAGGTCAGAGGCTGGTTCAAATGGCTCTGAGCACTATGGGACTCAACTGCTAAGGTCATTAGTCCCCTAGAACTTAGAACTAGTTGAACCTAACTAACCTAAGGACATCACGAACATCCATGCCCGAGGCAGGATTCGAACCTGCGACCGTAGCGGTCTTGCGGTTCCAGACTGCAGCGCCTTTAACCGCACGGCCACTTCGGCCGGCAGGTCAGAGGCTGTCAGTAGGAGAACATAAGCTATAACATGACAAATATTTTCAGCTGCAGGAAGCACTTTAGGTCGTAGTAGCAATAGATAAATCACAATTCACTGCAACGATGACAAATATGTTTGTCGTTTCGGAGAGTGTATTTGTTTATAAAAGTCAACTTGTACGACGGATAGAGATAATGGACTACGGTTATTGTCTGTACTATGCTCTATAGAAATGTCCCGGTTAGTAAGTGCTTTAAAACAAATGAAATAGTGTTACTAATAAGATAATGTGAAAAGAGAGTCCCTTATGCGTGCTTTATAAGTTAACTTCGTAAAATAGGTATTAAGCTTGGCATTCATGATGCCTTTTTGCCTGTGATAGTTAAGAGTCACTTTTATGTCAAAAATTTCCACAAATAATAAGTTTTAGTTCACAATCGCTATTCAGTTTCGGAAGCCGGTTAAAAACTTTTCTAACTGTACCTCACGCATCCCTGTTAGATTGATATACGTTGAGGAAAAGGGACATGGAATTGAGAAGTAATGTATATATGTTTAGTTTGGTATTTAATTACAAAAACCTGCATCGAACATTCATTCACCCTTGAAGAGTACCTACGCCAGTGAACGTTCATTCATTCTTCCGTGTATGATTACAGTTCTAATGTGTCGGCACATTACATTACAAGAGGTCAGCTGTAATCTCTTAAGACACTTCTCGGAAACCATCGAAAATTTCGTTAACTTTAACGTGCGTGTGAGAGTAAAATCGAAGAGTTTGGTGATCGGCTGTCGATAAGTGCTTGGCGACAATTTAATCACTGAACCGTTCTTGTCCGCAGCTCGTGGTCGTGCGGTAGCGTTCTCGCTTCCCACGCCCGGGATCCCGGGTTCGATTCCCGGCGGGGTCAGAGATTTTCTCTGCCTCGTGATGACTGGGTGTTGTGTGCTGTCCTTAGGTTAGTTAGGTTTAAGTAGTTCTAAGTTCTAGGGGACTGATGACCATAGATGTTAAGTCCCATAGTGCTCAGAGCCATTTTCAACCGTTCTAGATAACTATGCGCCCCAATGCTCGCTCCTCACCCCACCCCCAACCCCACCCCGCAATTCCGCTCATGACCGACATTTCATCTTAGGCTAGCTATAACAATAACAAATCTAAACTAGAAGGTATATACAATCTATGAGCGGACAAGTAGTTGCCCTCTTTGTGACGTTTTAAAATTATAGATGGTAGTTCAATGAATCTTTATTTCTTTTTTTAGGAACGATTAATTAAAGTTACTCCATTTTTAAGTACATAAATAAACCTTTAAATTATGATTCAGCGCCATTACGCGTATTCCATTAATTTTTTGCTGGTCTTTCAGTTAGTGTTTTTGGAATTTTAGTACCTCGAACTGTTTTACGTAATTAGAATAATAGACTTAGTTAATGAATAAATACGTTAGGCAGTAGTGTATATATGAAAATATAAGCATAAAATGCTTTCACAAAGTAATTAAACAGTTAATATACCTGTCGCATACCGTCGCATGTTTCTCTCAACTGAATGGATATGTAATGGGTTAATTAAGTAAGTAACGTGCTTTTTCCTCCAACGACTCTGCATTTACGGATGCCGGTAATGAGGTAAAATGATCTCAAGGGCTATCAAAAATTATCCATCTGAGGGCGTAGCTGCAGTGCATAAGCAACTTAGGGCGACTTCGATTCGGATAAACGAGGCTATACAGAAAGTAAGGAACGATCAGTCGTGAAACGGAAAACGCAGTGAAAACATTGTTTTATCTGTAACAATTGGTACACCTTCCAGTTAATTCTCTACATAGTCGCCGTTCCGGCTTGGACATCTCTCGTAGCGTTGTGCCAACTTTGAAATACCCCGTTATAGAAGGCAGCTTCCAGTGCTTTCCAATAATTTTCTGAATTTGGACTGCAATTTGTTGTATGTGCCAAAATGTTGTCTTCATAGCCAACGGTGTAAGGTGTCAGGCAAATCCAACACCTTCCATGAAAACCCTGACATGATAAGCAAATCCAGTAGTATTACACATAGCTCCGAATAAATCGTGACATTAAATTAACCAAAGTAATACGAGTAACGAGTGAGCAAATGGAATACCACAGACTAACACAAGAATGCCTAAATGCATGTCATACCTTCCCACCGTGAGACAGACGCAGTTCCGAGGGGAGAAACGAGAACGGAAGCCGAGAGCTGAACCGTGTTAAGCGAGAAGGCCCTACGATAAGGGACGGACGGACACCCACGTCACCAGCTAACTGCTAGGACCACACCACCCGCAAGTTCTTTAGCGTGAGACTTTTTCGCGTCTCTGTTACGTCAAGACCACCCCCCCCCCCCCAATTTAAAAGCTACAGCCCTCCAGAAGAACAGTATAGGTCTTATGATAACACAAAAAGGGCTACACCATCCGCAAGTTTTAGCGGGAGACCTTTATCGCGTCTCTGTTACGTTAGGACCACCCCCACTCCCCCCAGCCCATGTTAAAAGATAGAGCCCTCTGAAGAACAGTATAGATGTTACGATAACTCTAAAAGGACCACACCAGCTGCAAGTTTTAGCGTGAGACTTTTTCGCTTCTCTGTTACGTTGCAAACTTTAAAAACATTGCCCCACCACGAAAAGTATAACGTTTCTCATTGGATAGACAGAATTTTTGTAGGCGGAGCTTAAGGTTAACATTGAGACCCTGATTGGTCAGATGAAAACACAGCCAGGTTGGTTTTTTTTAAACCAACTTCAGTAAATTGTAGTAAGGAGAAGTTAGGAGAGAGTTGCTTCCGAGAGGGCGAGCTGGACGGAGCTGCGCGGGCCGCAGCCCCCTGACGAAGACCGACAAGGTAATGAACGCACGCGATGCTACATTTTTGAGCGCATAAGGCTTCACTCAGAACTGCAGAAGTCTCATCTGTTACATCCCCTTTACGTAATACTAGTGTCGATCGTCAATTAAAGCTCATGGTTTTCACATTTGCCACTTGAAGTAAAAACCTGAAACTCGATGATTTTTCTGTTATATAGTTATTGAGAAGCTACATCAGCCACTGTAATTTACGACAAGTTAGATACGTAATTAAACATAATTGAGGGTCACTGTAGACCATTTTGATAGTTTTCTCTCTTGTGAAACTTAATTTAAACCTAGATTATAGATGTGATATGGCATAGGTCATCCTTCGATCCATTGCAGAACTTGGAAATCCATTCAGGGAATATTCGTTCACATTTTTGTTGAACGCAGTTGGTTTTTACCATCCTGTATTAAAACATTTCCTTTTATCAATAGTGCAATTTATAAACAATGTTTTGTGAGTAGAATAAAATTTCCAATGGTAAACTTAACTGCTTTTTCGACGTTATTTTACCAGCTAACTAAAAATAGGAAAGCCTTGAACCCCTTCCACTAAATTTAGTTAGTATTAAGATTCTTTTACATGGAGTGCAGTGGAGCTGACGCTGAAATCATTAAGTATTTGGTTATATCATCGCTAGTCTCACTGAACTCTTCTGAATTCTACATGTCATGTGTGGTCTGGCGTCTCCTTACCAGCAACAGGTCCCAGGTTCAAACTAGTCAATTCCCTAAAACACACGCTCAGAGCGTCGTTGCGCAAAAGTGGTAGGGAGACGCGATATAGAACAAACAGACACCACGCAGAATGTTTAGAACGGTTCATTGGCACGGAAATGAACATGAGAGGGAACCACGTCTAGCTGATGGTGGGCGATGAGACACTTCCCATCGAAAACGCTATAGGAGCGTCCCCTTTGCCCCTTCAGTCTGCGGCCGAAAACGTTCGTGGAGAAGGAAATGCATGACAGTTGCGTTACTCAGGATTGCACGAAATCAAGCGAAATCTCTCGGCAGAATCCCATACTTGGCGAGAGTCATTATTTTCTAAGTATTCTTAGGCGCTCCCTCTGCGCTCCGAGTTGGGGAGAACGACGTAACACTATCTACGGGCACACTAAGAGATTTCGGTCAACACATGTGTGCAAACGTTCGTCGGATTTTCACTGTTGTTTCCATTTCGCGACCCATCGTTCCTGGCCTTACGAATAAGCCAACTATAAGCAGCGACACGTAGGCAAAGAATTTATGTGGCATTCGTGTCTTTCCCATATGTGTGCGTTATATGTGGAAACGTGCACTATGAAGACTGTGTTACGAAATGCGTCCAAACAGGAACAGCATGCTGTTATTCGTTTCCTAGTTGCCGAATAACAATCACAGGTAGACGTCAATCGGAATATGAGGGATTCATATGAGACAGTATGTCCAACCAGAACCACCTTTGTGCAATGTTGCCCCAACTTATGTGCTGTTCGTGTTTCGACATAAGACTCCGGTCGATTTGGCAGGCCAGCCTCATCCATTACTCAAGTGGAAGACACTTGAGAACCCGCCCTGTAGTCCGGATTTCATCCCATGCGATTATACGGCATCGGTCCCTTAAAGAAAAGCCCCTGATAGATCGATGATTCCTGTTAGACGAGGATGTGCAGCAGGAGGCACTTAGGGACATGTTCACCTAGAATGTTTTACGAAACGGTTATCTTAGAC
This sequence comes from Schistocerca americana, assembly GCF_021461395.2. Taxonomy (NCBI): domain Eukaryota; kingdom Metazoa; phylum Arthropoda; class Insecta; order Orthoptera; family Acrididae; genus Schistocerca; species Schistocerca americana. Next base: position 397,804,646 of record NC_060125.1, on the reverse strand, counting down.
TTGCCAGCAATCTAATCATACTACTTTAGTACTGAAACTTACGTTCATTATTTTACACATTTTGATTATGAGAAGTTGTTCTTCGAATATGAATAAATGTATGACATGGGGTGTTGAGACTGTAATTTTTTTGTAATTATATCTAGTTGACTATGTGATCCCGTTTAATCTCGTGTTCTGTTGCGACGTTACATGGCGCCTTTCTACAGTTTTGTCGTTTGTACTGTACAGTGAGGCTGATGAGCGATCGAAAACCAAGTATTACAACATATTAGTGTGACGTGTATTTTTCCAACGTTTTTAATCTTCTGTGGTACCTTCTGCTCCACAGTCCTTGAAAATGATGTCCCAAATTGTTTCCGTTCCAGCTACAAATGCATAATAGCTTCTGTGTTATCCACCTAAGACCCATAATAACAATAACAGTTTGGTATACGACAGACAGGTAGCATAGGCGGCGAAGTGGGGAGAGGATTGGAGTGGACTCAGTTGTTAGTAAAGGGTTACCGTTGGGCACATACTTTCATTAGAAATGATTAAATAATTGTTCATTGAACCAAATAGTGCAACAATTGATAAAATGCAAGCCATGAAACTTGGGTGAGAAGTAAATGTGACCAGCCGACTAGACGAAGTTCTGGGAGTGTTTAAATTAACCACGTGCTACAGAAGAGAAATGACCGAATAGTGGATGTCGTCAGTTAAAGTAATTCATGATGTAAGTTCTCACGTGTTCAAGTATGTGCGCTACGTCTGCAGCAGACAGAATGGCAGGATTTCACCAGTAGTATCACTCATGAGATCAGCACCATGCTTATTCGTCTGTAGCCAATGTTGGCAAATATTTCTTTCAGATAGATAATTAACATTAATTAGTGCGATTGTCACAAACTCTATAACCACAATATACACCGATCATCCAGAATATTACGAACACCAACCTAATAGTCGGTAAGTCCATCTTTGGCGGATAACAGCGGCGACGCTTCGTGGCATGGAAGCGGTGAGCGCTTGGTAGGTGGCTGGAAGGGGCTGGCACCAGATCTGGACGCACAAGTCACCTAATTCCCCGTAAATTCCAGGGAGGGGGGGCGATGAGCTCTGACGCCACTTTCAATTACATCCATATGTGTTCGATTAGGTTCATATCTGGAGAATTGGGGGGGGGGGGGGGCGGCACCACATGAATTGGAACTCACCACTGTGTTCCTCAAACCACTACAACACATTTCTGGCCTTGTGACTAGGTGCATTATCTTGTTGAAAAATGCCACTAACGTCGGAAAACACGAGCGTCATGAAGGGGTGTACGTCGTCTGCAAGAAGTGCACGATACTCCTAGGCCGTCATGATGCCTTGCACGAGCTCCATTGGACCTATGGATGCCCACAGTGAAAGTTCCTCTGAGCATAACGGAGCCGCTGCTAGCTTTCCTCCGTCCAACTGTTCAGGTGTCAAGGGGCTGTAAACCTGGAAGATGACGGCTTTATGAAGAAAGTATCTGAATTCATCAGACCACACAACGCCCTGTCGCTGCACCAATGTCCAGTGCCGATGGTCACGTGGCCATATCGTTAGGAGCGTTCGGTGCATCGTGTGCTCAGGCAGACTGGTACCATCCCCAGTATTAAAGTTGGGTAATACTTCCGCCACAGTTGCTGCCGGTAATGTTTTACGAGTGTGCCCATCCTACGAAGTCCGACATCTGTAATCAGGAGTGGCAGCCCAAATCCACGATGCCTAGCAGTAATTTCATCTTGGTTTCGCCACGTGTTGAAGACACCAAAGCACTCCTCGAACATCCGACAAGTCGTACAGATTCCGAAATGCTCGTACTGAGAATCAATGCCTTAATAATACGCCGTAGGTCAAACTCAGATGGATCATGCGCCTTTCCCATTCTACACATAGACAACAAGTTCGCTGTTACTACATGCATCATGCGTGTGTCTGTCTAGGAGTCACTCTTCACCAGGTTAGGCTACTATCTCCTGAACAGGTTAATATCGATAGTAGGTAGGTAGTCGTAATGTTCTGGCTGATCAGTGTAAGATAATACTATGAAACATTCAGGAACACAAAAACGGGTGATAAGAAAATTTCCGTTCGAAGGCCGTACAGTCCAGAATCGGTAAGCCAATCAGTCAAAATCATACTGAGCTTTGAAGCAATAATCCCACCGACGCCCCAAGTCAAAGATAACCGTTTCGTAAAACATTCTACGTGAACATGTCCCTAAGTGCCTCCTGATGCACATCCTCGTCTAACAGGAATCATCGATCTATCAGGGGCTTTTCTTTAAGGGACCGATGCCGTATAATCGCATGGGATGAAATACGGACTACATGGCGGGTTCTCAAGTGTCTTCCACTTGAGTAATGGATGAGGCTGGCCTGCCAAATCGACCGGAGTCTTATGTCGAAACACGAACAGCACATAAGTTGGGGCAACATTGCACAAAGGTGGTTCTGGATGGACATACTGCCTCATATGAATCCCTCATATTCTGATTGACGTCTACCTGTGATTGTTATTCGGCAACTAGGAAACGAATAACAGCATGCTGTTCCTGTTTGGACGCATTTCGTAACAAAGTCTTCATAGTCCACGTTTCCATATATACCGCACACATATGGGAAAGACACGAATGCCACATTATTTCTTTGCCTGCATGTCGCTGCTTATAGTTCTGTTATTCGTAAGGCCAGGAACGATGGGTCGCGAAATGGAAACAACAGTGAAAATCCGACGAACGTTTGAACACATGTGTTGACCGAAATCTCTTAGTATGCCCGCAGATAGTGTTACGTCGTTCTCCTCAATTCGGAGCACTGAGGGAGCGCCTAAGAATACTTAGAAAATAATGCCTCTCGCCAAGTATGGGTTTCTGCCGCGAGATTTCGCTTGATTTCGTGCAATCCTGAGTAACGCAACTGTCATGCATTTCCTTCTCCACGACCGTTTTCGGCCGCAGACTGAAGGGGCAAAGGGGACGCTCCTATAGCGTTTTCGATGGGAAGTGTCTCATCGCCCACCATCAGCTAGACGTGGTTCCCTCTCATGTTCATTTCCGTGCCAATGAACCGTTCTAAACATTCTGCGTGGTGTCTGTTCTATATCGCGTCTCCCTACCACTTTCGCGCAACGACGCTCTGAGCGTGTGTTTTAGGGAATTGACTAGTTTGAACCTGGGACCTGTTGCTGGTAAGGAGACGCCAGACCACACATGACATGTAGAATTCAGAAGAGTTCAGTGAGACTAGCGATGATATAACCAAATACTTAATGATTTCAGCGTCAGCTCCACTGCACTCCATGTAAAAGAATCTTAATACTAACTAAATTTAGTGGAAGGGGTTCAAGGCTTTCCTATTTTTAGTTAGCTGGTAAAATAACGTCGAAAAAGCAGTTAAGTTTACCATTGGAAATTTTATTCTACTCACAAAACATTGTTTATAAATTGCACTATTGATAAAAGGAAATGTTTTAATACAGGATGGTAAAAACCAACTGCGTTCAACAAAAATGTGAACGAATATTCCCTGAATGGATTTCCAAGTTCTGCAATGGATCGAAGGATGACCTATGCCATATCACATCTATAATCTAGGTTTAAATTAAGTCTCACAAGAGGGAAAACTATCAAAATGGTCTACAGTGACCCTCAATTATCTTTAATTACTTATCTAACTTGTCGTAATTTACAGTGGCTGATGTGGCTTCTCAATAACTATATAACAGAAAAATCATCGAGTTTCAGGTTTTTACTTCAAGTGGCAAATGTGAAAACCATGAGCTTTAATTGACGATCGACACTAGTATTACGTAAAGGGGATGTAACAGATGAGACTTCTGCAGTTCTGAGTGAAGCCTTATGCGCTCAAAAATGCGGCATCGCGTGCGTTCATTACCTTGTCGGTCTTCGTCAGGGGGCTGCGGCCGGCGCAGCTCCGTCCAGCTCGCCCTCTCGGAAGCAACTCTCTCCTAACTTCTCCTTTCTACAATTTACCGAAGTTGGTTTAAAAAAAACAACCTGGCTGTGTTTTCATCTGACCAATCAGGGTCTCAATGTTAACCTTAAGCTCCGCCTACAAAAATTCTGTCTATCCAATGAGAAACGTTATACTTTTCATGGTGGGGCAATGTTTTTAAAGTTTGCAACGTAACAGAGAAGCGAAAAAGTCTCACGCTAAAACTTGCAGCTGGTGTGGTCCTTTTAGAGTTATCGTAACATCTATACTGTTCTTCAGAGGGCTCTATCTTTTAACATGGGCTGGGGGGAGGGGGGGGGTGGTCCTAACGTAACAGAGACGCGATAAAGGTCTCCCGCTAAAACTTGCGGATGGTGTAGCCCTTTTTGTGTTATCATAAGACCTATACTGTTCTTCTGGAGGGCTGTAGCTTTTAAATGGGCTGGGGGGTGGTCTTGACGTAACAGAGACGCGAAAAAGTCTCACGCTAAAGAACTTGCGGGTGGTGTGGTCCTAGCAGTTAGCTGGTGACGTGGGTGTCCGTCCATCCCTTATCGTCCGGTCTTCTCGCTTAACACGCTTCTGCTTTCGGCTTCTGCTCTCGTTTCTCCCCTCGGAACTGCGTCTGTCTCACGGTGGGAAGGTATGACATGCATTTAGGCATTCTTGTGTTAGTCTGTGGTATTCCATTTGCTCACTCGTTACTCGTATTACTTTGGTTAATTTAATGTCACGATTTATTCGGAGCTATGTGTAATACTACTGGATTTGCTTATCATGTCAGGGTTTTCATGGAAGGTGTTGGATTTGCCTGACACCTTACACCGTTGGCTATGAAGACAACATTTTGGCACATACAACAAGTTGCAGTCCAAATTCAGAAAATTATTGGAAAGCACTGGAGGCTGCCTTCTATAAGGGGTATTTCAAAGTTGGCACAACGCTACGAGAGATGTCCAAGCCGGAACGGCGACTATGTAGAGAATTAACCGGAAGGTGTACCTATTGTTACAGATAAAAAAATGTTTGCGCTCCGTTTTCCGTTTCACGACTGATCGTTCCTTACTGTCTGTATAGCCTCGTTTATCCGAATCGAAGTCGCCCTAAGTTGCTTATGCACTGCAGCTACGCCCTCAGATGGATAATTTTTGATAGCCCTTGAGATCATTTTACCTCATTACCGGCATCCGTAAATGCAGAGTCGTTGGAGGAAAAAACACGTTACTTACTTAATTAATCCATTACATAGCCATTCAGTTGAGAGAAACATGCGACGGTATGCGACAGGTATACTAACTGTTTAATTACTTTGTGAAAGCATTTTATGCGCATATTTCATATATACACTACTACATAACGTATTTATTCATTAACTAAGTTTATTATTCTAATTACGTAAAACAGTTCGAGGTACTAAAATTCCAAAAACACTAACTGAAAGACCAGCAAAAAATTAATGGAATACGCGTAATGGCGCTGAATCATAATTTAAAGGTTTATTTATGTACTTAAAAATGGAGTAACTTTAATTAACCGTTCCTAAACAAAGAAATTAAGATACATTGAACTACCATCTATAATTTTACAACGTAACAAAGAGGGCAACTAATTGTACGCTCATAGATTGTATATACCTTCTAGTTTAGATTTGTTATTGTTATAGCTAGCCTAAGATGAAATGTCGGTCATGAGCGGAATTGCGGGGTGGGGTTGGGGGTGGGGTGAGGAGCGAGCATTGGGGCGCATAGTTATCTAGAACGGTTGAAAATGGCTCTGAGCACTATGGGACTTAACATCTATGGTCATCAGTCCCCTAGAACTTAGAACTACTTAAACCTAACTAACCTAAGGACAGCACACAACACCCAGTCATCACGAGGCAGAGAAAATCTCTGACCCCGCCGGGAATCGAACCCGGGATCCCGGGCGTGGGAAGCGAGAACGCTACCGCACGACCACGAGCTGCGGACAAGAACGGTTCAGTGATTAAATTGTCGCCAAGCACTTATCGACAGCCGATCACCAAACTCTTCGATTTTACTCTCACACGCACGTTAAAGTTAACGAAATTTTCGATGGTTTCCGAGAAGTGTCTTAAGAGATTACAGCTGACCTCTTGTAATGTAATGTGCCGACACATTAGAACTGTAATCATACACGGAAGAATGAATGAACGTTCACTGGCGTAGGTACTCTTCAAGGGTGAATGAATGTTCGATGCAGGTTTTTGTAATTAAATACCAAACTAAACATATATACATTACTTCTCAATTCCATGTCCCTTTTCCTCAACGTATATCAATCTAACAGGGATGCGTGAGGTACAGTTAGAAAAGTTTTTAACCGGCTTCCGAAACTGAATAGCGATTGTGAACTAAAACTTATTATTTGTGGAAATTTTTGACATAAAAGTGACTCTTAACTATCACAGGCAAAAAGGCATCATGAATGCCAAGCTTAATACCTGTTTTACGAAGTTAACATATAAAGCACGTATAAGGGACTCTCTTTTCACATTATCTTATTAGTAACACTATTTCATTTGTTTTAAAGCACTTACTAACCGGGACATTTCTATAGAGCATAGTACAGACAATAACCGTAGTCCATTATCTCTATCCGTCGTACAAGTTGACTTTGATAAACAAATATACTCTCCGAAACGACAAACATATTTGTCACCGTTGCAGTGAATTGTGATTTATCTATTGCTACTACGACCTAAAGTGCTTACTGCAGCTGAAAATATTTGTCATGTTATAGCTTATGTTCTCCTACTGACAGCCTCTGACCTCTGCCCGTTGTACAAGCCGGGATAAATATTTCTAACGCAAAATGCAGTTTTGGAAACATGGAAAAATGAATGCAGGGACGTACAATAAATTCATGATATTTCGACCCGTTTCGGGCTCTCTTAAACCCATCCTCAGGTGTCGCAACTGTGCTGTGGCCCACGAGCGCCGCGGTGGGCGTGTACTAGGGGGTGGTGTGCTACCTATGAGCGCAAAAAAATCATAATGAAAGTCTGACGTGGCTAAGTCAAATATTTTGGGCGAGAGAATTAATTTAAATACACTACACGCAGTAGACGAGTTCTGAACTTGCCCTTTGGAGAAACACTATAGCTATAGTTTTATAGTTATTCAATTGAAAGTTCTCACATCTTTATGATTATAGCGCATCTCCCTTCTACTTAAATTTAAACATCCTAGCCTTATTTATTAGCCTACTTAATCTATCTTGCTTCCTTAATTTTTAAGACAAAAACCAGAAAATCATGAATTTAAAGAAAAATTTAATTTGTGAGATCCTGAATACTGTTTCTACTAAATTATTATGAAAAAGGAATCTAAATGTAAATTTTTAAGTCTCTAGCTCTTTTCCGTTGTGCCAATGATTTTTTAAAGAAAAACGTTCAAATTTCGAAAATGGTTAAAGTTATTGAACTGATATTCAACACATATTGATTTAGTATTACTCCAGACATGCTAGAAACGTTTCAGGTTACTTGCTTGATTTTTAAAGTATTGCGCAACATTTTTGACGTCAGAGCTAGTTACAGTGGACTAGGCTGGCACACAATGGAAAGACCGATGTGAATTTTATACAGCGTGAGTAGGCTGCTTCCCTACAATAGAGAAAGCGTAATGAAACTTATTCTAATAAAAATTAAATGTATAATATACCATTCGTTCCTGTAATGGAGTACAAGAAAGTAAAAGACAATCAGTATCAAGAAATTAAATAATTTATGTCCGCCTTCCCTTCCTGTACTAAAGTACAAGATGTAATAAACCAAGCTTGACAAAAGTGAAATCATTAAACCCATTAAAATCGAATATTACGAAATCCCGTTAGGGAATACAGTAATACATCCATGTCCATTATTACTTAGGTCCACAACATTACGAAGTGATTGCAGTACACGAGTGAATAAATGCGTAAGTCAAATAGCAAACCTTCCAGAAGTATATGTTAAATCACATTAAATTTCAAGACAACATAAGGAGCTTCATAATGTAAATATACATCAGTTAGATTACTAGTCTACTTAGTCCAAGGGGGTGGATTGTGGGTGTGTGCGGGAGGGTGGGATGTGGAGAGGACGTGAACTGCCAACCTGTCCTAAAGGTGACACAGAGAGTGTATGTCATTATTGCGTATGCAAAATGATTAACTGCGAAAGGAACTATTCACAATTGAACTAAATAGTGGGCACAAAGATAAAATTAGACCTAAATGTAATATATGAAGCTCATTAGTTAGTTAATTATAAATTCATACAGAGTGTGAAATGGGAATAGTTAACCAGCAAAAGAGTAATAATATACTCATACTCCAGCGTAACCTACACATACAGTTCATATTGCACTGGAAACATCATTAAAAATTGTGTGTGTGTAATATATAATTATAGGGAGGAATTATTGGTTAAAAGATCTCGAAAACTTTGTGCTTAATACCCTAGTTTACGTTTGGATTATATGTACTTCACAGTGCGATTCCTCACATGGTAGCAGAACAAAAATGTTTGTCACAGAATTTTGCCCTGCACATATTTCTGGCAGTAAATTGACGTTAAACACTGTCAAGACTGGCAATCTGGCAACACTATATTCACATGTGTAGTAAATGGCTCTATCAGCAGAGGCAGAGTGCTGCTGTGCAGTTGGTGTAGCGGATAGTGTTCTGGATTGGCATGAACGAAATTGAAGGTTCGAACATGAGTCAAGGAATATTTGTTTTTACTTGCTACGATATCTGGCGTCCTAATCGTTGTATAGCAGTTGCAGGGGGTCATCTTCAAAGTATTTGCAGTTACATACTATGAACACAGAAATAAAAATACAACTGTTTTCATTCGTCAGCTTTTAAAGAAGCCTTTTGCACGTCGTGGACGCGCATTCTTTCGCACCACTGCATCTACTAGATTCAAGACTTTGTTTTGTGTGTACCCTCCCCCAATAGTCCCATAGATTAATATGAACTATTATTCTTGCACGTTCAGGTCTATCATCTATCTTTAGGGCCTTACGTCACCAGTAGGGCTAGCAACGTGGTTTGCAAATAATTTCGTTGGGCCCATTCGGGGTGGATACACAGAAAACAGGTTTGGAATCTAGCAGATGCAGTGACGCGAAACAATTCACGTCCACGATGTGCAAAAGGCTTCTATAAGAGCTGACCAATGAAAACGATTGTATATCCATTCCTCTGTTAATATTATGTAACTCCAAATATTTTGTAGAAATCTAACTGTAATCACTGTATGACGATTAAGGCACCAGGTATCATACCACGCAGATTAGTTTTAGAAAATAAAAACAAATAAGCCTCGACCCATAATCGAACAGTCGGCCTCTTGCATGCTAACCCAAAACGCTACCCACTGCGCATATATATACATATATATATATATATATATATATATATATATATATATATATATATATATATATATATATAGAGAGAGAGAGAGAGAGAGAGAGAGAGAGAGAGGGAAATTATAATTAATCTTTGAAACCGCCGTAGAAATAACACCACTGGTCAGAGTGACGTCAAATTGCAACGGAATGTTATAGGTGGAGGGGGAAATCTTATGACAGAAGATAGATAAATAGTTACAAAATGCAGCAATAGATGACGCTTAAGCATCACAATTTAGTGATGGTCGACTACAAACGACAAATAAAATTTACAGCAACGCCTAAGGTGTATGTTTGACGTTAAACAATCTGTACTACTCAGCGCGCATCCGTGTGTAGATAGGTGTTAGTTATATAAGCTCATCCACAAGGTTATATCACATCAGATGGGAGAAATCGGTTTTTAATTGTCCTGAGGCCGAAAACTGCATAAAACATCAATCACATCGGTTTTTAATTGTCCTGAGATCAAAGACCGCATAAAAAGCATCAATCACGTCGCTCTTTAATTGTCCTGAGGCCAAAAACCTCAAAAAAATGCTTTAATCAAAATCAAATCGGATTATTAATTTGCGTGTGACTGGTGCAAAACTAGTTTATTATGCTGTCTTCCGTTTTCTGCAACAGAATGGTCCACAACTGATCGAAGTGTTTACGGGGTCACGATCAGAATGTGTTGCGCAATGCATGCCTACAATGCAGCTAAGTTTGCAATCGGAACGCTGAACACAACATCTTACAGACAGCTCCACAGTCAGAAGTCACACAGATTAAGATCAAGTTATCGGAACGGCCAGGCTGTAGGGAAATGGCGGCTGATAATTGTAACATTTCCGAAATGGCATTTCAGCAGCTACTTAACTGGATTTGCAGTGTGGAGAGGTGTGCCATCTAGCATAAATATATCCCATCCACACATCCACGCTGCTGGCGAGCTGGAATGACGTGGTTGCGCAAAAGACACTCATAGCGCTTACCAGTGACGATACAGATAACACGACCGAAAGGACCTGTCCTTTCGAAAAAATATGGCCCTGTGAAAAATGGTGCCTTAAACCTCGCACCACACAGAGACCTGTTCAGTATGAAGTGGTACTGTTTGATTTGCGTGTGGATATTCCGTTGCCAGTATTCGACTATTCTGTGTATTGACATATCCTGTCAGATGGAAGTCGGCTTTGTCTTTCCGCAAAATCTTCCACTGCCAATCATTGTCCGCTTCCATGCGAGCAAGAAATTCTAAAGCAAAGGTCTCTCTTGCTGACAGGTGAACAGGAAGCAGTTCCTACACATGGGTAGTTTTGAATGGATAGCAAAGAAGTATGTTTCGTAGAACTTTACTCACCGTGCTCACGGGTAATTCCAATTTTCAGGGAACTTTCCGTCCACTACACGTTTGCACTCCATCACGCGTTTCCTCCTGCACTGTTGTGGCCATCGATTCCCCTGTGGTCGAATCAATTCGTTTCTTCCCTCTACCAGGTTGCATACTAAAAGAACCCGTCTTTTCAAACCTCCATATCATTTTCTCCAGACCCACGGCAGTCATCGGACTGCCGTGAGAGAGAGACAGGGAAAGAGAGATCACTTATTAATTTTGTTACCGAAAATCTCCAATTGTACTCGATCGGTTGTTAAAATTCACTGTAAATCCTTTCACTTTCTTTTATTTTGCACAATTCGCTACTATTTTCGGCAAGCGATCATTATCAAGCTTAGCTGACATAAACTGCAGGAAACTTATGAGGGCTAAGCTCGATAACAGTCATTGTCCGAAACTAGTAGCGACTTGTGCAAAATGTAAATAACAACTGAAGGTTTCGCTACGAAATTTAACAGTTATTTGGCAGCTGGAAATTCCCATCTGCAAACGTACATATACCTGAACGACGTATCTCAAATTTCCACGCAATGTTATAATGAACATTGCCGGCCGAAGTGGCCGTGCGGTTAAAGGCGCTGCAGTCTGGAACCGCAAGACCGCTACGGTCGCAGGTTCGAATCCTGCCTCGGGCATGGATGTTTGTGATGTCCTTAGGTTAGTTAGGTTTAACTAGTTCTAAGTTCTAGGGGACTAATGACCTCAGAAGTAGAGTCCCATAGTGCTCAGAGCCATTTGAACCATTTGAATAATGAACATTCGGACAGACAAAGACTATTTTTTGAAATATGTATAGCATATAAATAGAGGTTTAATATAGACAGTGGAATAGTTGTTACCAAAATTCTCAAAAAATACTTGACCGACGTACTTTAAATCTTTGCACGATATTCCACTGAACAAAAGTAGACTGTATACTATATAAAGGGGAAACGTTGTTACAAAACGTCTCGAAAAGTTATTGACATAATTACTTCAATATTTTACAAGATACTCTAACAAACATTCATGAAGACACACACTATGTGATCAAAAGTATCCGAACACCCCAAGACCGAGCTTAGTTGGGCACTGGTTAGCACACTGGACTCGCATTCGGGAGGACGACGGTTCATACCCGCGTCCGGCCATCCAGATTTAGGTTATCCGTGATTTTCCTAAATCGCTTCAGGCAAATGCCGGGAAGTTTCCTTTGAAAGGGCACTGCCGATTTCCTTCCCCATCCTTCCCTAATCCGACGAGACCGATGATCTCGCTCTTTGGTCCCCTCCCCCGAATCAAGCAACACCCCCAGAAACAAACGTTTTTCATATTAGGTGAATTTTGCTGCCACCTACTGCCAGGTACTCCACATCAGTGATCTCAGTAGTCACTAGAGATCGTGAGACAGGAGAAGGGGCGCTCCGCGGAACTCACGGACTTCGAACGTGGTCAGGTGATTGGGTGTCACTTTTATCATACATATGTACACGAGATTTCCACACTCTTAAACATCCCTAGGTCCATTGTTTGCGATGTGACAGTGAATTGGAAGCAGCTCAAAAGCGTACAGCCGACCTCGTCTGTTGGCTGACAGAGATCGCCGACAGTTGAAGAGGGTCTTAATGTTTAATAGGCAGACATCTATCCAGACCACCACACAGGAATTCCAAACTGCATCAGGATCACTTCAAGTACTATGACAGTTAGGCAGGAAGTGAGAAAACTTGAATTTCATGGTCGACCGGCTGCTCGTAAGCCACACACCACGCCGGTAAATGCCAAACGACGCCTCACTTTGTGTAAGGAGAGTAAGCATTGGACGATTGACCGTGGAAAAACGTTGTGTGGAGTTACGAATCACGGTACACAATGTGGCGGGCCGACGGCAGGGTGTGGGTATGGCGAATGCCCGGTGAACATCATCCGCCAGTGTGTGTAGTCCCAACAGTATAATACGGAGGCGGTGGTGTTATGGTGTGGTCGTGTTTTTCGTGGAGGTGGCTTGTCCCCATTGTTTTTTTGTGTGGCACTATCACAGCACAGGCCTACATTGATGTTTCAAGTATCTACTTGCTTCACACTGTTGAAGAGCAATTCAGAGATGGCTATTGCATCTTTCAACACGATCAAGCACCTGTTCATAATGCACAGCCTGTGGCGGAGTGGTGCACGACAATATCATCCCCGTAGTGGACTAGCCTGCACAGGGATCTGACCTAAATCCTATAGAACCCCTTTGGGATGTTTTGGAACGCCGACTTCGTTCCAGGCCTCACCGACCGACATCGATATCTCTCCTCAGTGCAGTACTCCGCGGAGAATGGGCTGTCATTCATCAAGAAAGCTTCCGGCACGTGATTGAACGTATGCCTGCGAGAGTGGAAGCTGACATCAAGGCTAAGGGTGGGCCAACACTATACTGAATTCGAGCATTACCGATGGAGGATGTCACGAACTTGTAAGTCATTTTCAGGCAGGTGTCCGAAAATTTTTGATCACACATTGTGGGCTATGTGTTTTTCCGAACAGCAGTCTACAACTTTTCTGTTAAAAACGACTACGAGAAAGAAAATGCTGTGCATTTGTCTGCTGTGAACATCTACGGTTTTGTTTTCTTTCTTGCCTACTATTTAGGGCATGTAAACCACTAGAGAAACTGTTTCACTCATATATATTCCTTCCCATTATACAGGATGTGTCTTAAGAAACGTGAGGCGCATTCTCTCTGATTTTTCGACAGATATCTGCTATTTCATTTTCGCAACGTGTAGCGGGACTCAGCTGAAACAAATGCTATTCATCACGTCTTTCTTGTTACGCCCAGTGTGTCGGTTTTTCTCTTGTTTCAAACAAAATTATTTTTAAAGACCATTTTATGTGCCCATGTGGCATAGTGGTTGCAAATTAGTCTACTGCGATTTTAGTTTTAACGTTGTGTACTAACAGGTAGAGCAAAACCCCAGCAATAACCAATACTCAATCAGCGACAGCATCGCCTCGGCCAGAGCTGACTGCTACCGCCATAAAAAGAAGTGTGTGTGTGGGGGAGGGGGAGAAGGAGATTAGGACGTATGTCCTATTCTCGTACATCTTTAGCAATTGCGAAGGATTGCCGGTTTTGCTGGCATACAATATTTACGTGAACCAACACGGGACAATAAGACTGAAAGACCAAGAACGAAGTTGAACAGGCTAGCAGTTACCGAGTGCATAGAGAAGTGTATGAACATCTATTTCATAGTGGAGACTATGTTGGTAGGACATGCATTGCTAAGTAAGATGCTAGGAAATGTAGGATGATGGATGTTGTTGATAGTATTTGGGTAGTGGAATTATTGACAACTATATAATTTTAGGAAGTGGATATCACACGAATAAGGTAAAATTTTCTAAATACATTGTTTCCTCTTCAACAAAATCTTTTTTGTGCTAACCGTACATCTCCTAGTAGTTAGAGTCTATAGTAATTAGGATACTTTTAATTGGCTGGCTGTAGTTGCTGCTTGCTGTAGTTCGTGTTATGAAGATTTTCTGTGAGGTAAGTGATTTATAAAAAAAAAAAAAAAAATGGCATTCGTGATGGAAATGAGTGTAGGCAATTAACAGAGATGGAGTTAGCTTCATATTTACTTTATTCAATATTTTTTGGACTTTTATTATTGTTAGGATTTCTTGCAATAATTTCACAAGTATACCCTGGCAGGATTCGAACCTGGAACGCCAAATAAAACTATGCCTTTAGTTGTATTTATTATTTAAACGCTGGCCCACAGAGTTTCCCCTGGCAAAGACAATTCAAACTTAACCTATTCATCTGTGAAACACAATACACAAGGCCAAAGCAATCTGACTGCTACACATTCGCAACATGACTCCCAATGATTCCAATGGCCCTGAATTGCAAGAAATCCAAACAATAATAAAAGTCAGTAAAATATGAAATTAAAGAAATATGAAACTATCTCCAACTCTGCTAACTGCTTAAACTCATTTAATCAGGAACCCCCTTTTTTTGTAAGTCACTTACAGAAAATCTTCATAACATGAACCACAGCAGTTACAACAAGCAGCAACTATAGCCAGCTAAATAAAAGATTCTAAGTACTATAGACTCTAACTACACTACTGGCCAATAAAATTGCCACACCATGAAGAAATGCAGATGATAGACTGGTATTCATTGGACACATATATTATACTAGAACTGACATGTGATTACATTTTCACGCAATTTGTGTGCACAGATCCCGAGGAATCAGTACCCAGAACAACCACCTCTGACCGTAATAACGGCCTTGATACGCCTGGGCATTGAGTCAAACAGAGCTTGGATGGAATGTACAGGTACAGCTGCCCATGCAGCTTCAACACGATACCACAGTTAATCAAGAGTAGTGACTTGCGTATTGTGACGAGCCAGTTGCTCGGCCACCATTGACCAGACGTTTTCAATTGGTGAGAGATCTGGAGAATGTGCTGGCCAGGGAAGCAGTCGAACATTTTCTGTATCCAGAAAGGCCCGTTCAGGACCTGCATCATGCGGTCGTGTGTTATTCTGCTGAAATGTAGGGTTTCGCAGGGATCGAATGAAGCGTAGAGCCACGGTCGTAACACATTTGAAATGTAACGTCCACTGCTCAAAGTGCCTTCAATGCGAACAAGAAGTGACCGAGACATGTAACCAATGGCACCCCGCACCATCACGCCGGGTGATACGCCAGTATGGCGATGACGAATACACGCTTCCAAAGTGCGTTCACAGTGATATCGCCAAACACGGATGCGATTCATTAAAAAAAAAATGACGTTATGTCATTCGTGCACCCAGGTTCGTCGTTGTGTACACCATCGAAGGCGCTCCTGTCTGTCTATCACAGCTTCAAGGGTAACCGCATCCATGGTCTCCGAGCTGATAGTCTACGCTGCTGCAAACGTCGTCGAACTGTTCGTGCAGATGGTTGTTGTCTTGCAAACGTCCCCATCTGTTGACTCAGGGATCGAGACATGGCTGCACGATCCGTTGCAGCCATGCGGACAAGATGCCTGTCATCTCGACTGCTGGTTATACGAGGCCGTTGGGATCGAATACGGTGTTCCGTACTACCCTCCTGAACCCACCGATTCCATATTTGTGCTATCAGTCATTGGATCTCGACCAATGCGAGCAGCAATGTCGCGATACGATAATCCGCAATCACGATAGGCTACAATCCGACCTTTATCAAAGTCGGAAAGTGATGGTACGGATTTCTCCTCCTTACACGACGCATCACAACAACGTTTCACCAGGCAACGCCGGTCAACTGCTGTTTGTGTATGAGAAATCGATTGGAAGCTTTTCTCATGTCAGCACGTTGTAGGTGTCGCCTCCATCGCCAACCTCGTGCGAATGCTCTGAAATGCTAAGTATTTGCATATCACAGCATCTTCTTCCTGTCGGTTAAATTTCGCATCTGTAGCACGTCATCTTCGTGGTGTAGGAATTTAAAGGCCAGTATTGTACAGGGAGGCATATGGTTAGCAAAAAAAAGATTTTGTTGAAGAGCAAACAATGTATTTAGAAAATTTTACCTAATTCGTATGACATCCATTTCCAAAAATTATATAGTTGTCAATCATTCCATTACCTAAATACTATCAACAACGTCCCTTATCCTACATTTCCTTGCATCTCACTTAACAATGCATGTCCTACCAGCACAGAGTCTACACTAAGAAAAACATGTCCATACACTTCTCTATTCACTGGCGAACTGCTAGTCCCTGCCGGCCGAAGTGGCCGTGCGGTTAAAGGCGCTGCAGTCTGGAACCGCAAGACCGCTACGGTCGCAGGTTCGAATCCTGCCTCGGGCATGGATGTTTGTGATGTCCTTAGGTTAGTTAGGTTTAACTAGTTCTAAGTTCTAGGGGACTAATGACCTCAGCAGTTGAGTCCCATAGTGCTCAGAGCCATTTGAACCATTTTTTGCTAGTCCATCCAGCCACAGAATCTCTTGCCGAGGGCGCAGAGCGATGTTAGCGGTATTTACACAGTCTGTTGCTTTGCCAACATACTGTACAAACAGGCTACTTACAGTGAGTGCAATATATGGACTGCAAATCACCCAGAAAAAGACGTAACTAATGTAAAGTAGCAGAAAAGACAATAGAGAGAAACTTAAAATTAAATCTGGTGGTCACAATGTAGACGATGTTAAGGAATTAAACTATCTTGGAAGCCAAAAACAACGCTTGACGGACGGAGCAGAGAGGACATAAAAAGCGTACTAGCACTGGCAAGGAAAGCAATCCTGACCTGAGGAGTTTACTGGGAGCAAATATAAGCCTTAATTAGATGTAGAAATCTCTGAAAATTTACTTCTGGAGCACAGCATTGTGTGATACTGGACCATGGACAGTGAGAACACCGGAGCAGAGGAAAATCGAAGGACTTCAGAGGCAGTGCAACAGAGGGAAGTTGAAAATTAGGTGCACTGGCAGGATAATAAGTGAGGAGGTTATCCGCAGAATTGGCGAGGAAAGAAACGTATTGACACATTGACAAGAAGAAGGGCAAGATAACAGGACATGTGTTACGACATTAGGAAATATCATCCGTGGTACTAGAGGGAGCTGTAGATGGTAAAAGCTGTAGAGGGAAACAGAGACTGGAATTACATCCAACAAATACTTGAGTAATTAGGTTGCAAGTGCTACTCTACGTTGAACAGGTTAGCACAAGATGTGATTTCCTAGGAGTCTTCATCATTCGGTTCTGAAAATTAGTGACTAAAAAATAAAGTAAAGAAGAATGGCCGTCTACAAACTGTGATTGAGGTAGGCGAGGTTTCTGGTACCGTCATCCTTCTACAAAGGGGAGTATGACGTTCCTGTCGGACTGCACGAGAAAATAGGGATACATTATCAGGTTCTGTTATTTTTTCTGCAAAAGTCTAAGATTGCCGTACACACCAAGGTCACAATTTAGAACTGTAGCCCTTACTGTGAAAGGTGTGTCAGGTTAAGGTTGCAGTTTTAGATTTATGGACTGCATTCGTTTTGGTTAACAGATACGTAACTCAGAACTCGTAATTCGTATTACGATTGTGTGTAGCTCTTCTTTAAACGTAACTTCAAAATGAGATTATACGTGTTAATAAGTATCGTCTCAGTTTACTTTCCATGTGTCAAGTAGTCACACTGCGTAGTACATGTAGCGGGCTTTCAAAATAACTACGCATCCTCCGACTCAGAGTTGCAATATTGAAAGTTTTGGCTGGTTTCGTTGTCTAGGGGCTGGGATACGTAGTTGCCGCAATACAGGCCAAATATTGCTGAGTTCACAGTATACGGTATGAATATACACATGAATCCAATGGTCGAAGGTTCCTATCACTCTGAAACTGCGAATTTAGAGCGTAAGAAAGACGTTTATAAATGAAAGATTGCAATTAAATAAAATGTGCAGGTACTATCTTAATGAATTTAAGTGATGAGTATGGTAGTAGAAGCACTTTTGAGAATGTGGTATATTTCTGCAAAACACTTATTGGTGTTGATGGTCCAGCAATTAAATAAAATGTATGCTGAATAACAGGGAAACAATAGATTCCTATTGAACGTAATTAGTTATGAACAACAACATAGTTCGCGAGATATTCACTCCTAGGCGCACACTACGCCTTCACTGTAGAAACCTTGGAAATCTCACAAGTTCACAAGTCCGCACTCCGAGGTATTTCCATCTGTCGCTACCAAGCGCAATCTGCTCCACTGTCCAAGTCTTTCCGCCGACTTCGCGTCCGTCGCGCCCTCCAGAACTCTCCGTGTCCTCTCTCGTACCGTGCAGCACTCCCCGCGTCCAGGGCCGTACCCCAGGACTGCCGCACACGTGTCCTCTCTCGGTAAACTCGCTTCCATCCAGCCTCCACAATCACGAGCGCTGTGATTGGCTAGAGCCCTTGCGCCATGTCTTCATGCCAACGCACAGTCACACAAACATAATGAAACATATTCCGAATACTGGATTTACATTCAAATACTTCATATTCAATAAATATTCCTACGGGTGGACCATAAACACGCTCGAACACACATAATTAAATACATAAACAATTAAATAAACATATATCAAAAGAAAAGAAGTAAAAGGTGGGCCAGGAGCCTAATGTCTCTGTGCATTCTAAAAGACAGTAAATATTTAACCAATTTCTTCATGAATAGTATATATCGGATATAAACAAAGACATAGATGGTAAAATTCTTCTCGAGTATGCAGCCGGATCACAACATCTTCATGACACAATATTTCCGCGGTCTATCTGGCCGCCATCTTCAGGTGAGAGTGCTGGTGCACGAACTCGCCGGAACTGACTTCCTAGCGCAAGCTGCGGCCCCTATATAGGCCAGCAGAAGACCCACAACGCGTGCGCGAGAAGGTGCCGTGACTGCCCTCTAGCGCAGTAAACATACCGCGCCGCCAGCGGTGGAAATAGGCGAAATCGAGATATCGCTGTCAAAAATTAAAATATTTTTTATTCCGACGATCGAAACACAGACAGTTGTTTTTTGATGCCAGATAACACCGGGTCCCAAGTCTTACTTAAAAGATAGCCCTTGTCCCTATTAAGAAGATTGTCAGATAAACGAATCTCTATGGATTCTTTTAAAACACAGTCCCAATAGCGAGATGCAGGGGCAGCCATTTGTGTCTTGTCATAGAGCATTCTGTGTCCTTCGGTGAGACAGTGCTCCGCCACTGCAGACTTCCCAGGTTGAAGCAGCCGTGTGTGTCGCTGATGCTCAACACATCGGTCCTGAATGGTCCGTATTGTCTGCCCAATATAAGCCTTCCCACAGTGGCAAGGGATCTTACACCGGGCTTCCTCAAACCCAAGTCATCCTTTACAGAGCCAAGGAGCGCTCTAATCTTGCCTGGCGGACGAAAAATACTTTTGATATGGTATCGTTTCAGAATTCTTCCTATCTTCGAGGAAATGCTCCCAGCAAAAGGCAGAAAGGGCACCAATTTGCAGGTATCTTCTGGTGGTTCAGGCGAAGGTCCATACTGGAAAGCACGACGGATCTGTTTATCTGTATAGCCATTCTGCTTGAACACAACCTTAAGATGGTCCAAATCTTGTGTCAAGCTTTCTCCATCTGAAATGGCATAAGCTCTTCTCGCCAACGTCCGCAGGACCCCCGTACGCTGGAACGATGGATAACAGCTAGAAGCATGCAGGTAACGGTCCGTGTGCGTGGGCTTTCGATAAACACTGTGTCCCAGTGTCCCATCATCCTTTCTGTACACCAGAACATCCAGAAACGGAAGCTTCCCATCACTTTCCACCTCCATGGTACACTTGATGCTAGGATGCAGGGAATTAAAATGATCTAGGAGGCGGTCAAGAGCTTCTCTCCCATGGGGCCACACCATAAACGTATCGTCAACGTACCTCCAAAAACAAGTTGGTTTTAAGGACGCCGTCTTCAGCGCCATGTCCTCAAAATCTTCCATAAAAAGATTGGCGACTATTCGGGACAATGGGCTCCCCATAGCCACTCCGTCAGTCTGTTCAAAATATTTGTCATTAAATAAAAAGTACGTCGACGTCAGCACGTGGCGACAAAGCCTGGTTGTTTCCTCATCCAGTTTCTCACCAATTAGTTGCAAGGATTCTTCCAAAGGAACCCGGGTAAAAATGTGATCTTCGCATTTACCGACGTGAGGGCCAAGAACAGATGCTAAATAGTTGGCTAGATTGTAGGTAGGAGCACCCAAATTACTCACGATCGGACGAAGCGGGACCCCTTTCTTATGAATCTTGGGTAGACTGTATAATCTCGGTGGCACGGCAGCACCAGGACGAAGTTTTTTAAGATCGTCGTCAGGTAAATAACTCTTCTTCAGCAGTGAAAGCGTCTTCCGTTTTATCCGTTCAGTTGGGTCGTCCTGCAATGTTCTGTATGCTGAGTCCTCAAGTAAGAGATCCATCTTTCCCAGATAGTCATCACGTGACAGAAGAACCGTTGCGTTGCCTTTGTCTGCTGGTAGAACTATCAGATCTTCGTCTTCTCTAATGGACCGGACGGCTGCCCTTTCGAGAGAGGAGATGTTACTCCGTGGAGGCGGCGCCCGCCGCAATATATGTGAGACCTCTTGCCTAATCTCTTCAGCTTGGTCCTCCGAAAAGCTGGACACTGCTTGTTCGACTGCGCAGATGATTTCGGTGATAGGCACATTCCTCGGTGTAGGGGCAAAATTCAGGCCTTTCTCCAACACTGACAGCGTGGCGTCGTCCAGTTCTTTACTCGTGAGGTTAATCACTGTCCGTCGACGGGTGTCGTCATCAGATGTCGTGGGTTGAGAAGAAAGCCGTTGAAACTTCGAAGACTGTTTCATGACAGCGCTCCTATGCGTCCAGTCTGATAGTGCCCAAGAAGAACTATCCACCCATTCCCAGGATGCGTCCGACAGCAGCGACGATAACTCCAAGTGCAAGAAAAGTAAATCCTTGGATATGAGATGCAGTTGTCTTCGATTGAAGCAAATGCGCTCCTTGACTAAGGTGAAACTGGCACGCTTCTTGATGTTGTTGGCCGTTTTCGTATCAATAAAATGCACAAATGTAGCAAACTTAGGTATTACTCTTCCATCGCGGCATCTCAGCAAATAAGCGAGGGCACTCAGCAACTTGCCTTTCTTCTTACGAAGTTTATCAAACTTCTTCACACGTTCCACCATCTCCTCCCCGTAGAGGCTTCTGATGTGGCTACGAAGGCTTTCCCGGCGTAATAATTGATAATATTCTTCTCGGGTATGCAGCCGGATCACAACGTCTTCATGACACAATATATCCGCGGTCCATCTGGCCGCCATCTTCAGGTGAAAGTGCTGGTGCACGAACTCGCCGGAACTGACTTCCTAGCGCAAGCTGCGGCCCCTATATAGGCCAGCAGAAGACTCACAACGCGTGCGCGAGAAGGTGCCGTGACTGACCTCTACCGCAGTAAACATACCGCGCCGCCAGCGGTGGAAATAGGCGAAATCTAGATATCGCTGTCAAAAATTAATTTTTTTTTGTTTTTTTTGTTTCGATCGTCGGAATAAAAAATTTTTTTAATTTTTGACAGCGATATCTCGATTTCGCCTATTTTCACCGCTGGCGGCGCGGTATGTTTACTGCGCTAGAGGGCAGTCACGGCACCTTCTCGCGCACGCGTTGTGGGTCTTCTGCTGGCCTATATAGGGGCCGCAGCTTGCGCTAGGCACACAGCATCAGAGGGTTGGATCCCCTCATTCGAAGGCGCCAGATTGCCAAGCCTGGGCTACTCTCACGTTGGAATCTCAGCTTTCGAAGATTGTGTCCGTCTGTCTGTCTGTCTGCCCGTCTGCCCGCCGCTTACTGCTGTAGCTGTTCGTTCGTTCGTTCGTCCGTCCGTCCGTCCGCCTGTCTGCTCACTGTCCGTCTCCGCCGCTACCGCTGCTGCCTGCTGTCCGTCCGTCCGTCTGTTCGCCGCCGCCGCCGCCGCCGCTAGCCGGTGCTCGCCGCCGCCGCCGCCACCGCCGCCAGCCGGAGCTCGCCGCCGCCGCCCCCTGCCGGTGCTCGCCGCCGCCGCCACCGCCGCCAGCCGGAGCTCGCCGCCGCCGCCGCCGCCGTCTGACCCTGGTCTTCGGCCGTCCTCGTCTTCCTCCGTCTTTGTCTTCGTCTGCCCCGGTTTGTGCCCTTTCCCTTTCGTTCTGTGCGTTATTGTTTCTCCCTGTCGTCATGTCCGCCCCCGCCACCACCGCCACCTCTACCACCACCGCCATAGTTTACACTTCCCCTTCCGCCGCCTCCACCACTATAAAGTGGTGTGCCCAGTCCCGCCCCCCTCCTTCCATCCCACCTCTTCTCACTCTCCCTTCGCCCTCGCTCTTTGTCACCCCCTCTCCAGCTTCTTCCTCCCGCTCCTCTCGATCTGATCCTTTCCCCCCACTCCCCCAGCCTGTCACTGCAGCTCCGGCTAGGGTGGTGGCCCGTCGGGCCACTGTCCATGCCCAGCTCTCCCCGTCGCCTTCGCCATCACCGCCGCCACCGCCACCGTCATCGTCATCGTCGTCGTAGCCTTCGCCATCACCGTCACCATCTCCGGCGCCGACTCCAGCCCCGGGACCTGCCACTCCGCGCCACATTCCAGTTGTTCCCGTCCCTCATGCCTCCTCCGCCGCCGTCAAGCGCCCCAGTGGCACGCCTGCCTCGTCTGCTCCAAAAAAGGCTCCACCTCGTCCCCCTTCCCCCACCCCTGATGCCATGGATGTCTCCTCTACCCCCTCCTCCTACCGCTACCTCCTCTCCCTACCGGATCCCTCCCTCCTTGAAGCCCGGAACCTCACCCTCTTCTTTCGCCAGAATTGTCCTGGTGCCCCCATCTCCCTCCTCACTCCTCGCCGTGATTCGGTACTCATCTCCTCCCCCAGCCCTACCCTCCACACAGACCTCCTTTCCCGCATCCCTGTCACCCACTTTGGCCCTCATGCCTCTCTCACCCCTGCTCCCTCGCCACCTCCCTCCCGCCAACCTCAACCTCCGCATTGCCCGCCGACCCTCACCGCTGTGATCACTCGGCTCAGTCCAGTGATCACGGCGGAGGAGGTGTTGGCAGAGTTTCAGGCTCATCCCCATCTGGAGGTGCATGCGGTTCGCCGAATCCATAACGCTGCCGGCCCCACCCGCCTTATGCGGGTTTTTTCTGAGCACGCCCCCCCCATAGACCGCCTCCTGAAGGAGGGTGCCCTCCTTTTTAACCAGCGTTATAAGGTTGCCCCCTCCCGCTCCTCTCCTCAATCCCTGCGCTGCAAGAGGTGTCTGCGGTATAACGCGCACCCCACAGCTGAGTGCCGCGAGGCCCCCACCTGCCCGCATTTTAGGCAAGCGCACTTCCTCAGGCAGTGCCCTAACCTCCAATCCCCTCCTTCCTGCAATACCTGCAATCTCCCTCATCCCACCGACTCCCAAAAGTGTAAAGCCCGACCCCCTCCGACCACTCCTGAACTCACCGTCCCTGTCCGTCCCCTGGACGCCCCCACCCGTCCTGGCAATTCCCTTCGTCCCCCCCCCCCCCCCACCGCTGAGGACATCATCAGGTTCATCACCATCGTCCTTCAAAATGTTCATCCCTTTCAGCGCCCCCACACCCTCCAGCAGATCTCCCATGCTGCCCGTTCCATATTCCAACTCAAGATGTACGCCACCTACTCCAACAACCAGGCCCATTTCACCTTCTCCCGTCTTGACACCCTCGACTAAATCCCTGTCATGGCGCGACAGCAACGTATCCTTTTCAACAATATCCGCTCCCTCTCCGCCAACAAGATCCTCTTCCTGCACACCCTTGCCACCCACCGCGTGGATGCCTTCCTCCTCAATGAAACCTTCCTCCAACCCCACCACTCCATCCACACCTCACCCTATCTCCTCCACCGCTCTGATAACCCTCTCCCAATTGCGCGTGGTGGAGTTGCCATTGGTCACCACTGCCAGATCCCCGTTCGGCTCCGACCTCTTCTTCCCGACCCCACCGAACACCTGATCCTTAGTCTCTTCTTCCCCGGCCTTACCATTACCTGCGCCCTAATGCCCCTATTCCCTTCGACTTCCTCTCCCACACTGACCGTACCTTTTCCTCCTACGTGATCGCTGCCGACCTACATCCATAGTTGTTCCCCCGCCCAGTTACGGCGGTGGCATCGGTTCCTCTCCTCCCTTCAAGGCGACCTCATCCCCATCCCCCAGCACACCCGTCCCGAATCCAACTCCACTCCTGATGTTATCCTCTCCTCCCCCAACCTCCTTGGCTGCATAACGGTGGATGTCCTGGAGCCTATTGGTAGCAACCATCTCCCTGTCCTCCTCACCGTTTCAGACGGTCGTCGCCCTCGCCCCGACCCTCGTACTGACCCTCCCCCTAAGTATGTCCATGACTATTCCCGTGCCGACTGGGATGCCTACCGGGAAACCCTTTCCACCCAGGTTGATAGCCACCCCTTCACCTACCACCACCCTGATGATGTCACCCATGCCGCCTCCTTCCTCCAGCAGACCTTGTCTGAGGCCGTGGAGGCCCATGTCCCTACTGTCGCCATCCACCCCCACCATCCTACCTTACCCCCACAGGCCGTTCTCCTCCTCCGTGAATCCCATCGTCTCTACCGTCCCTTCCTCAGCACACGTGACCCGGACACACTACGATACCACCGGCAACTCCAGCAACACATTCGTAATTTTCTCGCGGCTAAGAAACGCTGGGACTGGCGACAGACATGCACCCGTTTAAATGCTACCCTACCAATCAACTCGTCCAAGTTCTGGTCGACCTTCCATCGCCTTACCGGAACTAAACCCTCCCCCTATTATCCTCTTCTCCATGATGATCACCCTTTCCCTGTCACCCTTAGTAAGGCCAATTACTTTGCCTCCTACCTCTCCGATGTATTTTCCACCCCCGATGATCCCCAGTTCGATTACTCCCTCTTCCATGATGTCCGCGATCGAACTGACACCCCCGTCTCTCCCCTTGCTCCTGGTTTCCAGTACTTGGACAACATTGCACACACGGAACTCAATGCCCCTATCACTACACAAGATCTCATTGCTACACTCCGCACAAAACGCAACACCGCTTCTGGTCACGATCGTGTCACCTACCGTCACCTTCGTGAACCTCCTGTCTCTTTCCTCTCCACCCTGGCCAGGCTCTACAATGTAGTCCTGTCCACCGGTTACTACCCTGACCTGTGGAAAACCTCCCGTATCCTCATGTTCCTTAAACCTGGCAAACCGCCGTCCGCCGTCTCCTCCTACCGTCCCATCAGCCTTACCTCGGTCTTCAGCAAGGTCCTGGAATCTATCCTCACCCGTCGCATCCACCAGCATCTCCGCCAGCACCGCCTCCTTCCCGTTACCCAGTGTGGCTTTCGGCCGTCCTTCTCCTCGGACGACCTTCTCCTTCACCTCACTCATCTCCTTTCCGAACAGCTTAATTCCCGTCACTCGGCAATCTTCCACTCCCTGGACATCGAACGTGCATATGACCGCGTATGGCATTCCGGTCTCCTCTTCAAGCTCCAAACCTTCGCGCTTCCCATTAACTACATCAGTCTGATCGGCTCCTTTCTCTCCCGCCGTCCTTCCTATGTCACCATCCATAACACAGATTCCTACACCTTTTTCCCCTCTGCTGGTATGCCCCAAGGCTCCGTCCTCTCCCCCCTTCTGTACCTTTTGCACACGGCGGACATGCCGCCGCCGTCAGCCCCCGTCCACCTTCTCCAGTTTGCCGATGATACCGCCTTCCTTGCCCTTGCCCCCACCCTACAGCGCTCCCAACACCTTCTCCAATCCCATCTACACCAGTTCACCGCTTGGTGCAACCAGTGGTTGCTCAAGGTAAATCCCTCCAAAACCCAGGCGATCATTGTAGGCAAAACCACCCTATCCTTCCGCCTCCTTGATTTCTATCTCACCATCTATGGCCGTCCTATCGCCCTCATTCCCACCCTTAAGTACCTTGGCGTCACCCTCGACCGTCGCCTCTCCTGGACTCCCCAACACTGGACAATCCAAGCCAAGGCACGCTCCCGCCTGAGTCTCCTCAAGCTCCTCTCTGGCCGTACGTGGGGTCTGGACCCCTCCACCATCCTCTACACCTATAAGTCCCTCATCCGCCCTATCCATTGTTATGCCCATCCGGCTTGGATCTCCACCTCCCCTACCTTTTATAAATCCCTCCAAATCCTTGAACGTCATGCTCTCCGCCTCGCCTATCGCATCCGTCTCCACTCCCCCACGTGGATCCTGTACAATCCCCTTCCCCCACCTCCTCCTTTTCCTTGAATGGATACAGATCCCGTACACCTCCCGCAAACTCGATCCTCTCCCACTCCCGCCCGCTGCCGCGCCTGTATTCGCACGTCCCATCGGGTCTCCATCTCTCCACCCTCCTTACCCTCTCCCAAGGTGGCTTCCGCCAGCTTCCGCCAGCTCCCCTCCATCTACCCCTCCTATCAACTTTGACCCTGCCCCACCCCCCACTTCTGGTGTCCTTTCCTTTGGGCACCCTCCCTCCCTTCTCTTCCCTTCCCTTCTCTTTCCTTTTCCCACGTCCCCTCCCTCCACCCCTCTTCCCCCGGGTTTCCCCTCCACCTTCCTCCCTCCCCCCTTTCTCCCTGCCCGTGGCATCTCTGTTCTCCCCTCTCACTCACCCACTACCCTTCCTCCTCCTCCTCTCTTGGCAGGTCCCCGGACTCGCACACGCATAGTGAACATTCGCGCGCCGGAGATCATCGACATCAGTATCTCGTGTGTGTGCTTCGTTTTGTGTTTCGTGCAGTTACGACTCCACTGTTCACATGTGCCATCGCCGTTCTCCGTGTTTTGCGCGCCGTGTCCACAAGTGTTAGTGTTTTTATCGTCCAACGTGAACGGCTTCATGTTTATTGTTTTTTTTTTTTTTTTGTATCTCCTTTTTTTTGCCCGCCGTTTCTTGTATTGTCTGAATCACCTCTGTCATGTTATTGTTCCACTTAAGGCTGAAGAGCAGCTTAATGTGCTGCTGCCAGCCCGCCTTTATAGGTAATTAAAATTACAATAAGGGGAAAAGAAAACTTGCGCTAGCAAGTCAGTTCCGGCGAGTTCGTGCACCAGCACTTTCACCTGAAGATGGCGGCCAGATGGACCGCGGATATATTGTGTCATGAAGACGTTGTGATCCGGCTGCATACCCGAGAAGAATATTATCAATTATTACGCCGGGAAAGCCTTCGTAGCCACATCAGAAGCCTCTACGGGGAGGAGATGGTGGAACGTGTGAAGAAGTTTGATAAACTTCGTAAGAAGAAAGGCAAGTTGCTGAGTGCCCTCGCCTTTTGCTGAGATGCCGCGATGGAAGAGTAATACCTAAGTTTGCTACTTTTGTGCATTTTATTGATACGAAAACGGCCAACAACATCAAGAAGCGTGCCGGTTTCGCCTTAGTCAAGGAGCGCATTCGCTTCACTCGAAGACAACTGCATCTCATATCCAAGGATTTACTTTTCTTGCACTTGGAGTTATCGTCGCTGCTGTCGGACGCATCCTGGGAATGGGTGGATAGTTCTTCTTGGGCACTATCAGACTGGACGCATAGGAGCGCCGTCATGAAACAGTCTTCGAAGTTTCAACGGCTTTCTTCTCAACCCACGACATCTGATGACGACACCCGTCGACGGACAGTGATTAACCTCACGAGTAAAGAACTGGACGACGCCACGCTGTCAGTGTTGGAGAAAGGCCTGAATTTTGCCCCTACACCGAGGAATGTGCCTATCACCGAAATCATCTGCGCAGTCGAACAAGCAGTGTCCAGCTTTTCGGAGGACAAAGCTGAAGAGATTAGGCAAGAGGTCTCACATATATTGCGGCGGGCGCCGCCTCCACGGAGTAACATCTCCTGTCTCGAAAGGGCAGCCGTCCGGTCCATTAGAGAAGACGAAGATCTGATAGTTCTACCAGCAGACAAAGGCAACGCAACGGTTCTTCTGTCACGTGATGACTATCTGGGAAAGATGGATCTCTTACTTGAAGACTCAGCATACAGAACATTGCAGGACGACCCAACTGAACGGATAAAACGGAAGACGCTTTCACTGCTGAAGAAGAGTTATTTACCTGACGACGTTCTTAAAAAACTTCGTCCTGGTGCTGCCGTGCCACCGAGATTATACGGTCTACTCAAGATTCATAAGAAAGGGGTCCTGCTTCGTCCGACCGTGAGTAATTTGGGTGCTCCTACCTACAATCTAGCCAACTATTTAGCATCTGTTCTTGGCCCTCACGTCGCTAAATGCGAACATCACATTTCCCATTCTATGGTGTTTATTCAGAGATTGAAGTCCTTGTCTCTTAGTCCCTCGGATTTACTTGTGAGCTTTGATGTCATGTCGCTTTTTACCCGGGTTCCTTTGGAAGAATCCTTGCAACTAATTGGTGAGAAACTGGATGAGGAAACAACCAGGCTTTGTCGCCACGTGCTGACGTCGACGTACTTTTTATTTAATGACAAATATTTTGAACAGACTGACGGAGTGGCTATGGGGAACCCATTGTCCCCAATAGTCGCCAATCTTTTTATGGAAGATTTTGAGGACATGGCGCTGAAGACGGCGTCCTTAAAACCAACTTGTTTTTGGAGGTACGTTGACGATACGTTTATGGTGTGGCCCCATGGGAGAGAAGCTCTTGACCGCCTCCTAGATCATTTTAATTCCCTGCATCCTAGCATCAAGTGTACCATGGAGGTGGAAAGTGATGGGAAGCTTCCGTTTCTGGATGTTCTGGTGTACAGAAAGGATGATGGGACACTGGGACACAGTGTTTATCGAAAGCCCACGCACACGGACCGTTACCTGCATGCTTCTAGCTGTCATCCATCGTTCCAGCGTACGGGGGTCCTGCGGACGTTGGCGAGAAGAGCTTATGCCATTTCAGATGGAGAAAGCTTGACTCAAGAATTGGACCATCTTAAGGTTGTGTTCAAGCAGAATGGCTATACAGATAAACAGATCCGTCGTGCTTTCCAGTATGGTCCTTCGCCTGAACCAC
The DNA here is from genome assembly GCF_021461395.2 of Schistocerca americana. Lineage (NCBI taxonomy): Eukaryota > Metazoa > Arthropoda > Insecta > Orthoptera > Acrididae > Schistocerca > Schistocerca americana. The sequence continues at coordinate 397,775,287 of NC_060125.1, read as the reverse complement.
CAGAAGATACCTGCAAATTGGTGCCCTTTCTGCCTTTTGCTGGGAGTATTTCCTCGAAGATAGGAAGAATTCTGAAACGATACCATATTAAAAGTATTTTTCGTCCGCCAGGCAAGATTAGAGCGCTCCTTGGCTCTGTAAAGGATGACTTGGGTTTGAGGAAGCCCGGTGTAAGATCCCTTGCCACTGTGGGAAGGCTTATATTGGGCAAACAATCCGTACCATTCAGGACCGATGTGTTGAGCATCAGCGACACACACGGCTGCTTCAACCTGGGAAGTCTGCAGTGGCGGAGCACTGTCTCACCGAAGGACACAGAATGCTCTATGACAAGACACAAATGGTTGCCCCTGCATCTCGCTATTGGGACTGTGTTTTAAAAGAATCCATAGAGATTCGTTTATCTGACAATCTTCTTAATAGGGACAAGGGCTATCTTTTAAGTAAGACTTGGGACCCGGTGTTATCTGGCATCAAAAAACAACTGTCTGTGTTTCGATCGTCGGAATAAAAAACTTTTTAATTTTTGACAGCGATATCTCGATTTCGCCTATTTCCACCGCTGGCGGCGCGATATGTTTACTGCGCTAGAGGGCAGTCACGGCACCTTCTCGCGCACGCGTTGTCTGTCTTCTGCTGGCCTATATAGGGGCCGCAGCTTGCGCTAGGAAGTCAGTTCCGGCGAGTTCGTGCACCAGCACTCTCACCTGAAGATGGCGGCCAGATGGACCGCGGAAATATTGTGTCATGAAGACGTTGTGATCCGGCTGCATACCCGAGAAGAATATTATCAATTATTATGCCGGGAAAGCTTTCGTAGCCACAAAGACATAGATGAATAAATATATTTATAAGCAAGCAGCTACCATTGTATCGTGTAACTGTGAGGTACTTACGGCCTGACGCGATCGATAGTAATCGGCCACTTTGACCTACAATAACTCATGTACTGTTCAAGTTACATGCCTGTAATTCATACCAATTTAGGTTTACACTAATAGCTTTCTAAAGCCATGGCGACTGACAAAATCGAATAAAGCGTTTATATTTTGGAAATTCGTTGCTGGGTGTTACTTGTCTAATTTACCACCAGATACTACACTTTAAACTAATAAAGGTATTGAAAATCTTATTACACTGGTAAGTAGGCAGTTTAGGTTCTTATATTGGTAACGCCACGTAGCGCTCTGTATGAAATTCACTGGCTGTGCTGTGTGCAGTCTGTGGCAGGGTGGAATTGTTGTAATATTCGCTATAGCAGTGTTGGGCTGTTGGCTGTTAACAGCGCGTAGCGTTGCGCAGTTGGAGGTGAGCCGCCAGCAGTGGTGGATGTGGGGAAGTGAGATGGCGGATTTTTGAGAGCGGATGATCTGGACGTGTGTCCATCAGAAACAGTACATTTGTAAGAATGGATGTCATGAACTGCTATATATATTATGACTTTTGAACACTGTTAAGGTAAATACATTGTTTGTTCTCTATCAAAATCTTTCATTTGCTAACTATGCCTATCAGTAGTTAGTGCCTTCAGTAGTTTGAATCTTTTATTTAGCTGGCAGCAGTGGCGCTCGCTGTATTGCAGTAGTTCGAGTAACGAAGATTTTTGTGAGGTAAGTGATTTGTGAAAGGTGTAGGTTAATGTTAGTCAGGGCCATTCTTTTGTAGGGATTATTGAAAGTCAGATTGCGCTGCGCTAAAAAAAAAAAAAATATTGTGTGTCAGTTTAGTGTTGATCAGAACAGGTAATGAGCGAAATGTCTGAGTACGTTCAGTTTTGCTCAGCTGTTTGAAAATCAAATAATGTAAGAGATTTACCAGCACAGTAATTCACTAATTTTTCTAAGGGGACGTTCCACACCATCATAATCGTTGTGCAAGTAATAGTAGTGTCCACGTTTCTTTTTAAGGTGTCACTATTCATCTGGCTAATATTAATTTCTATACAAACTGTGAAATGTGTGCCATTAAGGTTTCATAAGGTCCGCCATCCTTCATCGACACAAGGCACCGTCCTCGTCACAGCGGAATTCCCAGGCACGCGGATGGACCATGCACTGATGCCACCCCTCCTGTACGGCTAACGTTTGGCACCTCGTGTTTGCTGCCGGGCCCCGGCTTTGACAACCGTCCAGTGCGGCCGTACCAACTTGTAATATTTTCAGGGCGCCAAAATTCACCCGTCACATCACAATGTTGAAGAAAAAGAGATATAAATCGATTCTGTTTCTGCTCATATTCAGTCACACGGACATATGAAACAGCATGCCTTTGTTATAATCTTCAGAGTAGATTAAAATGTTGTGCACAAGCTCCACTAACTAGTCGCCCTTTACGGATGGAATTTGAAGGATTTCTTCCCATTTTTAGAGTTAATGAAATCCAGATTCATTGGTATTTAATAACAGTAGCAAGCCGAACGTGAGCGCTAACCCTATGAAGCAATTTGGGCTGATATCAAAAATGAGACCATTGTCACTCTCCAGTACACCTACACCTACATGATTAATTGTCAGTTAACATTTAACCTTCGCTGAGAATATTTCTATTCCGTTTCACATTCTAATCCACTAGGGGAAAGTCAACGCCTGAATCCTTCCATTCGAGCTCTGATACCCCTTATTTATAGCGCTGGTCATTTCTCAGGAAGGAGGTTGGAGTTTAGAATATATCTTTACATTCGGTGGAAAAAGTTGGTAATTGTAAGTTCGTAAAAAGGTCTCGCCGGAGCGATAAACACCTTCCTTTTAATGTGCTGCGTGGCGACCTCTGCATAGCAGAAGGACTCTGATATCGATGTAGCAAGAGACTTCGAGGCAAGAGGTACGCTACAAATCTCGTTAACAAGGGGAAAGACCTGAGCCCCTATGTAAGAAGCAGTATTGAAACTACTGATATTGCAGAAGATATCGCTCAGGGATCCTGAAAGACAAAATTGCTGCACACCGCAGCAGCAATGTGAAATCACAAACACGATGGGGAGACTGAGGCAGTAATGTCACAGTTCTCCAATGACCATGTTGTGACTTACGAGAGTGAAGTTTTACCTTTTTCGAAACAATGACAGACTGAGTTCGTATAAAAACTACTGCGAATGCTAGACAGAGTCAGTCAGAGCTACAAGCCGCTACAAGGTGAAGACTTCCATGCGTCGTTAAAAGTGGGTCGTAGAGCAGGTGCTACCAGACACTGTCTTCACTACCTTGGGAACTGCCGTCCGTGCTATGTCCGAAAGGTGCTGACTTACTGCTTCACAGCAGGCGGAAGACTTGCTGGCTGACTTCCATTCACAGCAGGCCGCCTACCTTGGAGGTTCTTGGTTCATGCCTCGGCCACTCAGCCGCCCTGCTGCCGCGCACTATGCAGGCATACCTTCCTTCCGATCCATGCTCTCTGCGGGGAAGCACTTTTACTGTTCGAACTCTGTATGGCCACTCTCTGCTGCTGGTTAGAAGCCGCGTCGCTGCTGACCATCATCGCTTCCACAGGCGCTGCGTACTTCGGAGCATCCGGCTATAACGTGACAGTGAGCACCATTCTGCGCAGCTGCCCCCTCTGGCCGCCACACGCCGTCCCGCCTAGGATCTAAGTGTTGAGTATGTAGCTTCGCTGCCCGCACCTCGTGGTCGTGCGGTAGCGTTCTCGCTTCCCACGCCCGGGTTCCCGGGTTCGATTCCCGGCGGGGTCAGGGATTTTCTCTGCCTCGTGATGGCTGGGTGTTGTGTGCTGTCCTTAGGTTAGTTAGGTTTAAGTAGTTCTAAGTTCTAGGGGACTGATGACCATAGATGTTAAGTCCCATAGTGTTCAGAGCCATTTGAACCATGTAGCTTCGCCAGCCGCCTGCTGGATGGTGCGACGCTGCACACTGGCCGTGAAAATAGGTCATCTGCTAATCCAAGCAGACTTCACAGCCCGATACAAGCTTGCACCTTTCGGGCACTGACTGCTGTTTAGTAACACCAAGACTTTGCAAAGAATAAAAATGTGACAGTTGTTTTCACGATTGGACGTCATTAGCCCCCTCATACCTGGCCACCACAATTCTGCAACCACATCATGCGTGGCCATCCCGACCACTAACAGCCAAGCTTCACCACTCGCCATAGGTGTCATACACCACCGACCCTACAATTGACCACCTCCCCAACTCGCATCTCATATCCACGACAGCCCCGCTCCTATTCTTTGGCTAATACCACACAAGTCGTGTAATATGTGATCTCCTGACCTTCATTGCTTACATATTCCGCCCTCACAATCATACTCCTCACATCAAGACGCTATATTCGAACCCAAACTCGATAAGATAAAGTCAATGTTGTATGACTTCAAGTAAACTATATGCAAATAACAAGTAAATTGCAAGTGAGCACCGAGATTGAAATACTCGAGGCTGGTGTACACACTCACATTCAAGACACGGTGGTCACAAAAGCTTTTAGTTTGGGAGAGGCAAACCGCACGCCAGGAGGCCGGTCCCTTCAGAGGAAAAGTCAGCCTATCTACGTCAGCCGGCGACCACCCGTAGAGCAGACAGCATTTGCCCGAGTGAAAGGGAGAACGACCCCGTGTTTGGTTTAAAAGAAAATTCCGCTACATTGTGTGGGAGCACCCAGCCTACACATTCTTTACAAACATAGCACGCAGTTTCAGAGGTTTTCACAGGAGGACAGCAAATGCCAAACGCCGATGCTACAGATATCCAGATTGGTCGCTTTAAACGAAACGTCATTCTCCCGTTTTAGAAGAGCAATGCTGATTGCAGACGATATTCGTGACGCCTTGAGCTGAAGGAGTAATGGAAGAGACCGAAAGATATACCCATTCATGTCTGGCATGGAGAGAGGCTGTCCCATTGTTGCTCTTGGAGTGAGAACACGTAACAAGAGCTTGTGCGCTCGTACGTGTACTCAAAGAGCGAAGAACAAGTCTCTTCTCAGTACTTCCCTGGAAGAGCACCTCTGTCAAGAGCGCATCAGAGTGCGACTCTATATTGAGTCCTTGCGATTAAGCGTTGTTCACTGTGTTGCCCGCCACACTTATTGTGCGGTGTGAACGGACAGAGTTATAGTTAAACTCCTGCGAGCGAATTTTTGAGTGGTATCGCGGTGGACTGGTTATCTGACCGGTGTACCACACCAATAGTTAGACTAGGGGCGAATAGGAGTCCTTGACTTCATCAAAGTGTAGGGAGGGTTTGATTGGCGAAGGTCAATCCAGATAGAACGAGAGTTATCTTATTTGTCAGCAGCGAGCGGCGCAGACAGCAGTCATCGCAGCTTATGGTATTGTGCGCTACAGCTCTTGCGAGCCCCATATTTCCTCCACAACAGTGCACTTCACTGCATTTCACATGCGATAGTTTCGACCGTACCTAGCAACATTCCAATGGATAATTATTCAAGCCGGCCGAAGTGGCCGAGCGGTTCTAGGCGCTACAGTTTGGAACCGCGCGACCGCTACAGTCGCAGGTTCGAATCCTGCCTCGGGCATGGATGTATGTGATTTCCTTAGGTTAGTTAGGTTTAAGTAGTTCTAAGTTCTAGGGGAATGATGACCACAGCAGTTAAGTCCCATACTGCTCAGAGCCATTTGAACCAGTTATTCAAGTTGAGTAGGCATGGCTCTCATCCATTCTGCCAAGTCAATAACAATCTTAAACTTTGTATAGAAATTTCATTAGCGAATCCTATCCTTAAGAGGTAACTTCACATTTCGAAAACAACCCGGAAATAATTTGTTCAGTTTATAACTAAAAGTGCCATTGAGATTTCTCAGAATTTACACAAAAAAAAATTTCGTTAGTTTCATGTTTTTCTTACTCTAACAAGCACTACTCCAGTACCCAAGAATCCCACTAGTTACGTAAGAAATTTTGTGGATTTTTGTGTCATTTCCTTACAGCGGACGACTGCAGAAGATATTTATTGCTGAAAGTTTTTCAGGCATTTCTCTTTAGAATGTTAGGAGCGTCTGTCTGACTTTTGTAGTAGTGTGGGGGTGGAAATTGCACCTTGCAGGAGCCATAGGGTAAAGGGTACATCTCAGATTAATCCGTTGCCCAGAATGGCAGAGTAGCACCCAAACGCTCACAGTCGTTGTTTTTTAAACTCATGCAATGCTCTCCTGTCTGGTAAGGAATTTACACCATGCACTAAACCCCATGAAGCGACAGACAAGCATAGTGTAGACAGTCTCTTTAGCGGATTTGTCACCCCTTAATGTTCTGACAGTAGAAACAGAGTCTTCCGTTTGAATTCACCACGATTTTTACTACGTGATTCTAGAAATTTGTGTTCGTCCTGACTATAATCCCTACGATATAGATGAATCGGCAGCTATCAAGTTTTTGTGGAGTATCATATAGGCGAAATTTAGCGGAACATTTTCCGTTATTCCCACATTTTGTTCTTCGGGGTCAACTCACAATTTCTGCACCATTCAGAAATCTTCTATAAATCAGGTTGTAGATTATTTTTCAAAAAATGGTTCAAATGGCTCTGAGCACTATGGCACTTAACTTCTAAGGTCATCAGTCCCCTAGAACTTAGAACTACTTAAACCTAACTAACCTAAGGACATCACACACATCCATGCCCGAGGCAGGATTCGAACCTGCGACCGTAGCGGTCACGCGGTTCCAGACTGTAGCGCCTTTAACCGCTTGGCCACACCGGCCGGCGATTATTTTTCATTTTATAATGACTATTAAACGACAAACACCTGTATTATCTGCAAACAATCTAAGAGAAACGCTCTGGTTGTCTCCTTTAGCACCTATACAGCTTGTGACAAGAGGGGCACATGTAGCCCTTCCTTTTGTCATACTAGCTATTGCTCCGGTTTCCCTAGATGACTTCCCATTAGTTACTGCCATTTGTGAACCTTCTGACAGAAAATCAATAACCCAGTGGCATATGTGAGACATACTCTATAGCCTCGCAATTTCCTAAGATATCACTTTTGAGGAACGGTATCGAAATTCTTAAATACTGAAATTATGGAGTAGGGAGCCCCTGTCAAAAGCATAAATTACCTCGTATCATTAAAAAGCCGGTTGTGTTTCACATTAAAGATATTTTCTGGATACCTACCAGTTGTGGGTCAGTACACAGTTTTCTTCGAGATATTTCACAATGCTGGAACACAGTGACCGTTCCAAAATGCTACAACAAATCGATGTATTTGACACAGAAATGTAATTCAGTGAATTGTTTGTATCTATTTTATTGTGCCTTGATGTGATCTGTGAAACTTTCCAATCTTCAGTCATCTTTCGTCAAGTGAGCACTTATATATAATGGCTAAAATTGTTAAAGTATTATACTCCGATACTTGTCGTTGCTGAGGGACGTAAGTTGCTTCATTTCTCCTTGTAAGTTAGACATGTTAGCAGCTGTTCTTCATATGAACTATGGAATATATTCTGCATCTTCTTTGGTGAAATAATTTCGGAAAATCGTGCTCGATAAGTCAGCTTTAATGGCGCTGTCAATGGTAACATTACTACTTATTTTATGAATTGAAGGTAATGACTGTATCTGGCATGTGGCATACTTTACACAGAACCAGGATCTCTTTGGATTTTCTGCCATACTTCAAGACGGAGTTTGCTTCCTCTTAAATCCAGGATGCTTTTACTGTCGCATCTAAAACATCACCTGCCGTGATGTGTTCCTGTGTTACTGGGCTTACCGACACCAGATGCCGGCTTCGGCTCGTAGGGTAATGATGATGAGGCGTGTGACGTACTAAATGCGCTTAAGAGCACACTCACAATACGTTTTCAGTGTATATAATAGATTCTGGAATGTACAGGTAGACTGTGTCGATATGTAGCGTAGCTCGAGGTTTAGGTTACAATGATAGGCGACAATTTGGTTGTGAACTAGTGAACCGGTACCGAAAGCTTCAGCTAATCCTGTTGCTTGCGACGTAAACTAAAACCACGTGCACAAGCTGCGTAGTACGGCCATTCTTTCCTCATGGCGTATGCACCTCAAAGCTTTTATTTCACATTTTTGTATTTTATGAAATTCAGTTTTTTTCTATTAATAAGAAGAACGCGAACGTAACACCATCAGATAAATCTGAGTTGTCACAAATGATTGGCTAAGTGCGAGCAGGACTGCAACAATAAGAGTCCGTGCCATCTTACGTATATGGGCTGCTCGGAAAGTAAGATCTGATCGGTCGTGAAATGGAAACCATTGTGAAAATCCGATGAGACTTTGCACAGATGTGTTTGGCAACGTCTCTCGAGTATGTCGGTCGATGGTGTCACGTCGCTCTTTTCAGTTATGAGTGCACAGTTAGTATACAAGGATGCCTAGGAAACAACGTTTCCCGCCAAGTATGAGGGCCTGGTGGGAGATTTCGCATAATGTCATGCAATCCACGTAACGCAACTGCCGTGCAGTTCATTCTTCATGACAATTCTCGGTTGCATTGTGTAGGAGCAATGAAGATGCTCCCGCAGCGTTTTCGATGGGAAGTGCTTGATCAGCCATGATACAGCCTGTAACTGGCGGCCCCTGAGTTTCATCTCTGCTCACATTAACCGCTGACTTTGAAGACAACATTTTGGCACAGTCAACGAGCTGTAGACCAGCGTAGAGTATTGGCGGAAAACACAGGCGGTTGCCTTCTATGACGAGAGTATGGGAAAGTTGGAGCATCACTACGACAAATGTATAAGTTGTAACGGCGACTACGTAGACTTGTAGCCGGACGGGTAGCTAGCCGATTCAAATAAAATATTTTTTCATTTTCACGTGGTTTCCAATTCGCGACCAATCGGAACTTACCTTCCGAACAGCCCTCGTATGTATGTAGGTAATTCTTCCAGCCTGTAAATCGAGAATCTCGACGATGAATGCTGGCAAGAAATTGGTCCCTCGTATTCCAAGACCGTAAAAACATCTCTACTGTTGTGCCTGAGACACGCAAAAAGAAGCGATCAGGATAATTCGGTATATATATGTAAGATTAAAGAAATATTTTTTATTTGCCTAGTAAAGCATGACTATAACTTACATTATATGTTTGAATGCAGTTATAGTTTTCTATTATACACTCTGCGAATGATGAATAAAAATGTAAGCTCAAGTGGCAAAAAGTTAGTTATATGTGATACTATATAAATTTCCAAATTTTCAATTTCTTTTCCTTTACTACCTCTGTGAAACCTTGTTTGCTGGTAGATTTCATGACTATGCCATCGAGAGTTACCCTGTAGATTTTAATGGGTTTGTTTGCCAGTGTCACTAATACCATGGAAGGTATTTCCTGATGTCATAACAAATGTCCTACGATCGTATCCCTTTTTCTTCCCGCGTTTCCCTTATATTCCTTTCTGCAGAGGAACTTCTCGTTCCTTACCTTATCACTTCATCTAATTTTGAACATCCTTGTGTGCGGAACCCGGAAAGTGGGTCCATTGTCAATAATTAGCTAAGTGAAACCTGGTAACTTTTCCCATTTACTCGGTCGGCCAGGGGAACTTGCGGTGAGCCGAGACAACTGTACATTGGTCACCCAGAATCTACTGGTCAGTGTGACGTATAATTTTATACATATATATTTTCGGTGCCTACAGTGTCACGTCTTTCAGTGTCACACAAATTTTTATTTTTAAAGGGGATCACCTAAGACTATTTCCATGGGTCCGCCCCTCAAATTTCTCCCTCATATCACAAAATTGTCGTCTGATGTAGTACAAACTGAAAAAATAAATTCCTTTTAAAGCACAGTTTCGTATACAATTTATATTCAAAACCTTATACCTGTGTCACAAAACAAATCCTACATCGAGAATACTTTACACAAGTTTAAGGGAGAAATGCTTCCGATAATTATTACAGTATTTACAGAACATCAAAATATGAACAGGCTAAAATGAACAAACAGTACATGAGACTGTGTTAATCAATTCAACTGTAAAAAGCTAAGGAGCATAATATTAGCAAAATGAGAAATATGCAAAAGTGAAATGCCAAAATGAGCACTTCTCAATTGGGAGTAAATCAGAACAATCAGAATGGCTGAAAGAGAGCACGATAACATGAGCCATAAACGAATAAGAGCTAAGCAAATAAGCAAATAAGAGAATAGGCAAAAATGAGATGCCAACAAAATGAGAGCAGGGCGAACTCCGTCGGCACTTATATACGGTTGCGCTCGTGGCGGCACCTCGCGGCCCGTACGCAAGTTGTGCGATTGCTGTCGCAGGTCGAACCTTAATCTATGATGCTACATCAGGCACAGTATACTGCAGTGGTATCAGTGAGGTGATGTCCATGTGTAGAATGGGGAAGGTGCGCGACCTATATGAGTTTGACTGAGGGCGGAATATGATGGCCTGGAGATTCTGCACAAGCATATCGGAAACTGTAATACTTTCCGAGTGTATGAGGAGTGATGTGGTGATTGTCTTCAACCAGTGGCGAAATCAAGGAGAAACCATGTCCAGACCCCTCATTACAGATGTCGGATGTCGTAGGCTGGGTAGACTGGTAGTACAGTAGAGGCGCAAACTGCGGTGGAACTAATATCAGACATTAATGCTGGGCAGAGCACAAGCGTATCGGAAGACAAAGTGAACCCAATACTCCTAACGGGGGTCCTCCACGGTGACAACCTAGGCGTGTGCCAATGTTAACACCAGTAAATCAGCAACTACGACTGAAATGTGCAAGTGATTATCGGCACTGGACATTGGCTCAATATCAGGACGTTACATCCCTAGACCTTTTGTGTCATGCCGAAGGGAGGGCCCGAATCCGTCGTTTGGCATGTTAACACGTGCTTGACACCTGTACGGCGGGTCGTAGACAAACTGGCGGCAGCTCGTACATGCTCTGGGGAACATTCACGTGGGCATCCATGGGTCCAGTGGCACTCGTGCAAGGCACCATGACGAGCAGACAGTTTCATACACTGGTTGCTAACTACGTACACCTCTTCGCGACGGACATGTCTCACGATGGCAATGGCGTTTTTCAACAAGATAATGCGCCATGTCACAAGACTAGGAGTGTAACGACGTGGTTCAAGGAAGACAGTGGCGGGTTCCAATTGATGCGCTGGCCCGCCAACTCAGCATATCAGAATACGATCGAAAAAGTCTGAAATGGGGCGTCAGAGCTCGTCGCCCCCCCCCCCCCCCCCCCGTTCCTGGGATCTTGGACTCTGCGGGAATTGGGTTACCTGCTTGTGTGAGCGGACGTGGTGTCAACTCCCTCCTAGAAAGTCCTCAATGCCTCGACCCGTCGCCACTGTTATCTGTTCCAGAGGTGGGCGTACTGGCTATTAGGCAGGTGGTCATGACGTTCTGTCTGATCAGTCTAGACCTGTGCTCCTCACGGCAACTCCGTACTCGGGGCAGACGCCGTCACAGGCTTATCGACGATCGTGGAAGCGGAAGGGACTGGCTGCGGCAGACTGGAGGCGGAGATGTTAGCAAATTCGGCAGCGGCGGGCCGGCCTGTGCGCTGCAAGGCGAGCGGCGCAGATAACGGCCGCTTGATGGATGAGGCGGCGGCCGGCCGGGGCACTGCGCAGACACGCCGCGCCGCCCCCTGGGCCGCGCCTGGGTCGGGCTGCAGACCGCTGGAACGCCCACAGTGGCGGAGAGGGCTCCGCAGGGGAAGCCAGATCTGCTACCAGCTGTACACGTACTGGAGCTCGAGCCATTCACTCAGTCACACACGTAGAAGCAGCAGCATGAAATGAAACACACGTGTGAATTCACTCTTGGGAAGCGTTTGACACACAACAGATAACGAAAGTCCGAGCATATGGATCAGTGTTTCAGATGTGTTAGTGGTTCGAAGATTTTTTTAAGTAACAGAACACGGTACATTATCCTGGGAGCAGAGTAGTCTTGGAGACAAAAGGTATAGTCCGAAGTAGTACTGGGAAGAGTAATTCAACATCAGCAATTTATTGCTGATGACGCTGTAAAGCCGGGAGAGTGTCACCGTTGAATGATTGTAGGATATAAAACGACATGGAAACAGTTTCTACGAGAATAAAAGCTAACATGGTACGTAATAGGCTGTAATGTAGACGATGTATATTTAAATTATGTGATTAGCCAATTTCGCCGTCTTAAGATTTTCAGGCACGTGTGTAATATTACATAATGCGTTGCGTAATTATGAAATTATATTTCACCACATTCTTCCACCTTTCCACATCGACATAACAACTTTAAACACCATCAAAATGACAATTCGTCGAAATTAGCTAGTAGCACGATTTAAATAGAGATAACCTGCCTTACAGCCTTCTACAGATCATGTTTTCTTTAATTAAGCATTTGGATGTGTAATGGATCTGGGAGATGGGTTAATTTTTACCGGTTTTGTCGATACCAAATCTAATGAGGGAGGTTGAAAATGTTTTCTTATATTTTTGTCAGAATATTCTTTGTAATTTGTAATTTGCATTATTTAATGCTAATTTGCTTATATGTTCGAGAGTGACAGCATATTGATTAATATTAATAGATGTGACGAATAATATCAAAGAGACCCGTTACAAGTGGAAGCTTGTGTGTATTGTGAAATGTCTTTGACGCTGGAGTCGTCTTTGACCGTAGTCAGTCGGCAGTGAACACTCGGTGGGTGACGGTGGAACAATGTACAGGTCCCCGTTACAATAATTTGCAAGTGATCATCAAAAATGAGTTATCCTACTACCTTTTTATATAAACATCCAGAAGGAAGTACATTCGGAAAAATGGTATTTGAAGCACCAAAAATGAGGCAGACGCATTGAACCAGGACATTTCCGCAGCCGACGAAACAGCGTTATGGAATCATACTTTCACTAGACGTCTGAAGCCAACACAAAAAAGTCAAATATCATCTTATAAACATCCACGGAAAAGTGAGTAGTGTCACGAAATATGCTACATTCAAGTATATAAAAATAGCGAGCATATTTCAGAGGCTTAGAGGGGATGGATCCCGACAGGAAAGAAATTTCAGTTTTTATAAGCGTGTGCTGAAAAGTAATTAATACCTCAGAAATTTGTGTGTGAAAAATCTAAAAGCTTCTCAAATAAAACAAACGTTATTAACATTCTACGCCTGTATTCTTCATGTCTACATATTTGCAGCTCATTGCCGGTAATGGGCTGCTAGCTGCAGCGTGTATCATGGTGGTGTGTACCATAACTATGTCAGTGCGTGATAAACAGAGTGCTGCAATCGAGCTTCGAATTCTAAGAGTTCGCGACACATGGAGCGCCTCCTTCTTCAGCATGTCAGTGCCAGACCACAGAAGAGGGCTGCGTCATCCGCTTAGATCCGACGCCTTGGGTTCACAGTCACCGATCATCCTCCGTACAGTCCCAACTTGGTCCCAACCGATTTTCGTCTGTTTCCTGACCTTAAAGAACTCCTTTGTGCACTTCACTTTCGTAGTCATGAAGCGGTGTAAGCAGATGCGAGTTTGTGACTCTGTCAAAAAAATCAAACACTGTTCAGTGGTGGTATCAACTAATGGTCTCTCGTTGAGAGGCATGTGTTTCTCGCCAGGATGACTATTTTAAGAAATAAATTCTTAAAAGCGAAGATGTAGAATATTAGTAACGTTTATTTTATTTAATGGCCCTTAAGACTTTTTCACACGAAAAAGGTCGGGGCATTACTTCTCAGCACGCCCTCGTATTTGGTGCGAAGAATGGCAGCTTTCTGTAAATGCGGAAAAATGGAAGTTAATGCAGGTGAGTAGGAAAAACCATTCGGCAGTGTTCGAGGAGACTTTTAATGGCTAGTTGCTTGACACGATCACTTTTAATAAATATCTAGGCGAAGGTAGCAAGGCGAGCAGTTTAGGGTGTTTCTAGTTAACGGGAATATTAGCGCAATTCGGTCAGCACGTATTATAGAAATGCTCCTTCAACACAAATGAAAATCTACATCTACATATACATCTATACGCTGCAAACCACTGTGACCTGCTTGACAGAGGATACGCCACAGAATTCCAGTTACTAAACCTTCTTACCGTTCCATTCGTATGTAGAGCCTGGGAAGAATGACTGTTTAAGTACCTCTGTAAGTGCTGCAGTTAATCTAATCTTGTCCTCAAGATCCCTATGTGAGCGATATGTGAGGGGTTGTAGTACATCCATAGAGTCATCTCTTAAAGCCAGTTCTAGAAAGTTCGTAAGTATTCTTTCTCTGGATAGTTTACGTCTATCTTCAACAGTCTGGTAGTTCACTTTCTTCAGAATCTCTGTCGCTCTCTCCCAAGGGTAAAAAAAAACTCTGAACATTCGTGCTGCCCTTCTCTGCGTACGTTCTATATCCCCTGACAGTCCTATTGGGACGGGTTCCACACAAGAGCAATATTCAGAAATGGGTCGGACACACGAGTGATTTCTAAGCCAACTCCTTTGTACGCAGATTGCATTTTCCCGGTATTCTACCAATAGAGTGAAGTCTACGATCTGCTTTACCTAAGACTGAGCCCATTTGATCAATCCATTTGATATCTCTACAAAGTGTTACATCCAGGTAGTTATATGAGCTGGCCGATCCGAACTGTAACTCATCTATATAATACTACATTTTTCGTCTTGTGACGTGCACAGAATTGTATTTCTGCAAATTTAAAGCATGATGCCAGTCTTTCCACAATTTTGATATCATATCATGGCAGCCTCCTTCGGACGAGGTTGCCATTAATGTTGTCCGCTAGGTCATTAATATACATGAATAACAAGAGTCCAAGCATCCTTCCCTGCGGCACAACAGAAGTTACTTCTACATCTGACGTGACTCTCCGCCCAGGACAACCTTCTGCGACATCCCTACCTCAGTCCAGTCACAAATTTCGCTTGATACACTGATACGATATTATATGCTCGTACTTTAATATGTTTAGATGTACAACATCTAAACATAAATCAAGAAATGCAGCATCTACGTGACTGACTTAACCCAAGCTTTATGTCGTGGGAGAAATGTGTGAGCTGAAATCCGCATGATCGGTGGTTTCCAAATCTACGCTAGTTGGCATGGAGGAGGACCTTTGTATCTATAAGCTAACAATACGTTCTAAGATTCTACCACCAATGAATATCCAGGATATTGGGCGGTAGTTTGGTGGATCACTTCTGTTACTCTTCTTTTATCCCTGCAGCACAGAAGAGGATCTTGTCATGAAACACTACGGAGGAAGTTTGGAGAAGTGATTGCTGAACTTCTCTACTGCGGCCAACGTACATCAAGCATAAGAACCGTGAAGACAAAATAAGCATTCACACAGTGACAGCCTTTAAACGTCACTCCTTTTGCTAGTGGAATAGGTAAGGAAATTAATTTGATTATGATTTCAGAATGAGATTTTCACTCTGCAGCGGAGTGTGCGCTGATATGAAACTTCCTGGCAGATTAAAAGTGTGTGCTGGATCGAAACTCGAACTCGGGACCTTTGCCTTTCGCGGGGAAGTGCTCTACCGACTGAGCTACCCAAGCACAACTGACTCCCTCTCCTCACAGCTTTAATTCTGCCAGTACCTCGTCTCGTACCTTCCAAATTTTACAGCAGCTCTCCTGCGAACCTTGCAGAACTAGCACTCCTGAAAGAAAGGATATTGCGGAGACATGGCTTAGCCACAGCCTGGGAGATGTTTCCAGAATATTTTCACTCTGCAGCGGAGTGTGCGTTGATATGAAATTTCCTGGCAGACGGGGTGTGAGTCGTGCTTGGGTAGCTCAGTTGGTAGAGCACTAGCCGCGAAAGGCAAAGGTCCTGAGTTCGAGTCTCGGTCCGGGACACAGTTTTAATCTGCCAGGAAGTTTCATATCAGCGCACACTCCGCTGCAGAGTGAAAATCTCATTCTCGAAATATCCCCCAGGCTGTGGCTAGGCCATGTCTCCGCAATATCCTTTCTTTCAGGAGTGTTCTGCAAGGTTCGCAGGAGAGCTTCTGTAAAGTTTGGAAGGTAGGAGACGAGGTACTGTTAGAAGTAAAGCTGCGAAGACGGGGCGTGAGTCGTGCTTGGGAAGCTCAGATGGTTGAGCAGTTGCCTGCGAAAGGCCTAAGGTCCCGAGTCTCGGTCCGGTACACAGTTTTAATCTGCCAGGAAGTTTTGACTATGATCTGTTTATCGTGTGGCACGGGAGACTCGGAGGTATAAGTTTAGCTGCCTAATTGATGAAATTTCTCTTTCCATCGCGCTCAGTGGTACCTTTCCTTTGCTTTGTGTAATAGTTGTTTGTTAAGTGTGAATATTGAATGTAGCTAAGTAGATGAGTGTAGTATAATGATGATGACCGAATGGTAGAGAGCCGTCGGCGTGTGACGTCCTCATCTGACGAAAGATTTGTTAGCAAAAGTGTCACATGTCCTAATGTCATGGGATACTGCGGAGAGTTTAGGAATCTAATCCAGGATATTGGTGCAAAGCTTGATGACCTGAAACTTCACGCCAACACCTGCCCTCCTCTTTTCGGCTAAATACGTTTGGTGAACACTTCTTCTACGACCGGGTTTTGAACAGGCCTAGTTTCGAGTCCAACTTCGAGTCCAATGCTACCTCACTTACTTGCGCTACCGACATCGGCTACATAGACGAGTAGGAGGGAGTAACTAGCAGATATACAAAGTACCCTCCGTCATGCATCTTATGATGACATGTGATACCAATGTTGACGATACATCTCAAATAAAATACAAAATTGGCTCTGAGCACTATGGGACTTAACTGCTGAGGTCATCAGTCCCCTAGAACTTAGAACTACTTAAACCTAACTAACGTAATGGCATCACACACGTCCATGCCCGCGGCAGGATTCGAACCTGCGACCGTAGCGGTCGCGCGGTTCCAAACTGTAGCGCCTAGAACAGATCGGCCACTCCGGCCGGCTGATAAAATTCAATGACGGAAAAACAACGGGAACACCAAAAATTGATAAGTGTAGAGTAATGAAACTTTGGGAATACATTTTTAAGTGATTTACATTGCAAGATCACAGGTTGATGTAAGTGCGACATAAGCCTTTGTAAATGTGAAATGTTGGTACATGAATAACCGGAGTAGCCGCCAGACTGTTGAATGCAAGCATGCAGACTTTGGTGCATTGTGTCGTATAGGTGCCGGACACCATTTCATAGGATGGCGTTCCATGCTTGTCGCACTTTGTCAGTCAATACAGGAACGTTTAGGGATGTTTGTGGATGACGGTGGAGTTGTCGTCCGATGATGTTCCATATATGGTCGACTGGATACACATCTGGTGGTCGAGCAGGCCAAGGCCACATGTCGACACTCTGTAGAGTCTCTTCGGCTACAACAGCGGCATGTGCGCAAACGTTATCTTGTTGGACAACATCACTTGCAATGCTGTTGAATGGCAGCACAAAAGGTCTAATCATCAGATCAGATTGGCAGTCGGGGTGCGTGCGATAACCACAACAGTGCTCCTACTGTCATACGAGATTGCATCCAGGACCATAACTCCAGGTATAGGTCCAGCGAGTCTAGTACCCAGACAGGTTGATTGCGGGCTTTCAAGCGACCTTCTTCTAAAAAAACACACAACACTGACACCCAGCACCCCCCCCCCCCCCCCCCCCCCCATTCTCTCCCCGCCCCCCAAAACTTCCATTGGCTATGTGGAATTAAAAGTGTAACGAAGTCTTAATCTCTATGTTCAAAAGGGATGTATGTTACTGTTACAATACATTTTAGTACAGGATATTGTGTGAGGTTGGCTTCTTTTTCTTATTCACACTTTAGGCCTATATAAAATTTTACAGTGTATCATTATGTGAGTTGATGTTTACTTGTTAGTATATCCTAATTTGTGTTTTATTTCCTAACATAACAACATCCTAACCCAGAATATGTCTAGCTGACTTATTTTTCGGCAGTTGGGATGCTCTGTAACATACAAAATTTCGCCATAACAACATCCTGTCCCAGAATATGTCTAGCTGACTTATTTTTCGGCAGTTGTGATGTTCTGTAACATACAAAATTTCGCCAATGTTGCTTTACCTGGTTCTGATGTCATAAAATGGTTTCCTATGATTTAAGATGTTTTGTTTTCGGTAGTTGCGATGTATTTTAGACTATAAAGGTCTCTAGTGTGGCCTTGTTGGTGTATTACCTTTGTACATACGGAACCTCACGATCTGGCATACTAATGTACAGTGTTTGCTTAGAACCAATAATTGTAATGTACTTCTTACAAGGGAACCTCCCCATCGCACCCCCCCTCAGATTTAATTATAAGTTGGCGCAGTGCATAGGCCTTGAAAAACTGAACACAGATCAATCGAGAAAACAGGAAAAAGTTGTGTGGAACTATGAAAAAATAAGCAAAATATACTAACTGAATAGTCCATGTGCATGATAGGCAACATCAAGGATAATATGTTATTAAGAGCGCCGTGGTCCCGTGGTTAGCGTGAGCAGCTGCGGAATGAAAGGTCCTCGGTTCAAGTCCTACCTCAAGTGAAAACTTTACTTTATTTATTTTCGCAAAGTTATGATCTGTCCGTTCGTTCATTGACGGCTCTGTTCACTGTAATAACTTTAGTGTCTGTGTTTTGCGACCGCACTGCAAAACCGTGCGATTAGTAGACGAAAGGACGTGCCTCTCCAATGGGAACAGAAAACATTTGATCGCAAGGTCATATGTGAACCGATTCCTCCGCAGGAAAGCACGTCTGATACATTCTATACAACACTGGTGACGGCATGTGCGTCACATGACAGGAATATGTTGTCGTCCCACCTAACTTGTACACTTGGCGAATGGGTAAAAAGATTCTTCTACCTTTCCCGATTTAGGTTTTCTTGTGGATGTGATAATCACTCCCAAAAAGTGATGAAAACGTAAGAGTTTGTCACATAAACTGAAAATGAAGAATTAAACTTTTCACTCGAGGGAAGACTTGAACCAAGGACCTATCATTCCGTAGCTGCTCACGCTAACCACGGGACCACGACGCTTCTTGGCTGACACACTCCTTGATGTTGCCTATCTTTCACATGGACTACTCAGTTTGTATATTTTGCTTATTTTTTCATAGTTCCACACAACTTCTTCCTGTTTTCTCGATTGATCTGTGTTCAGTTTTTCAAGGTCCATCCACTGTGCCAACTTACAACTAAATCTGAGGGGAGTGTGATGGGGAGGTTCCCTTGTTAGTAAACTGATACTGCAATTGCTAACATACTATAGTTTCATCTCTGACATGGCATTATCTTTGACTGTATCCTTGAGTGTTTGGCCTAGTTACATCTGTCTGTCATTGTATTACTAGCTGTCGATGTGGACTTGCTTCGACGAAAATTATGGTACACAATTATAGTGAGAAATTTTTCAAGTACACAGTCATTATTGTGAGAAGTCTTTTACGGAGTGCTTAAAAGAGAAAATTACTTTTGTTCAAATTATTGTACAGCTTTCCTGCTGTTTATACCAGTAACTGATATACTATTTAACCTCATATTCCTCTGTAAACTGTGCAATCTCTGATGGTTTGGTATATTCGTTTTAGGCTAAGCTTTGTAATGGTAACTGAGCGAAACTAAAAGCAAATTGTGCAAAATAAATGAAATCTGAAGGTTGCACCACGAATTGTGACACTTATTTGATGGTTGAATATCCCCCACTGCAAACATTCGTATATTCTAATAAACGGTGGTTAAAAATTCACTTCGGTTCCATTCGGTCTCGATCCCAAGAACAAATATTTACTCTGGTTGTTCAAACAAATTTCGGGATTGCAGCTGGTCGTCGTTCAATACCTCGCACGATATTTCAACTGGGCACCTGATCGTCATCTTCAGGTGAGCCGTCGCAGACTGGCGAAAACGTTTTTCCTTTTTTCTTCTCTATTGTTATTTGAATACCTTTACAATAAAGGTAGACCGGCAGCGGCCTATGTGTGTTGCTCTTCGGCCAGAGTCAACACATACAGGAAACAGAAAGACAGAAAAACAAACATGGTGGACAAAAACGGGAGACAGACACAGTGAAATAAATGAAGGCGATCAAGGGCGCACTGTTTGAATAAATAACATTCATCACTAAACACAACGGGGTAGGACGAGTTTAAACACATGAACGGAGGAGCACAAACAGAGAAACACTGAAGCACTGACGCGAAGACATACACGAGCACTAGCGACGATCTCCAGCGCACGAAGATGGACTGTTCATGCACAAAGCCAGGGACTCCATGGGGAAGAGGTGCAGGTAGGAGGGAGAGGGGGCAGTGTTGATGCCAGTGGGAGAGTAGAAGGGAGGGGGAAGGGAGAGGGTAGAGGGGTTGTGGGGGGGAGGGATGGAGAAAGAGAGAAGGGAGAGAGGGTGACTTGGAGGAAAAACACAGGGGGGGGGGGGTAGAATCAAAGTTGGTAGTAGGAGCAGATGGAGGTGACGAGGGCATCATCAGAGAGAGGGAGTTGGCACAAGCCACCTTGGGCAAGGGTATGGAGAGTGGAGATATGGAGAGCGGGAAGGATGTGGGACTAAAGGTGCAGCAGTGGACGGGAGTGGGAAAGGATGGGAGAGACAAGTGGTTGAGGGGGATCAAGTTTGCAGGAGGTGTAAAGGATCCGTATCAATTCGAGGAAAAGGAGGAGGTGTGAGAATGGAATTAAATCATACAGGATCCACATGGGGGAGGGGAGGCAGATGCGATAGGCGAGGCGGAGCGAAAGGCGTTCCAGGATTTGAAGGGATTTGTAGAAGGTAGGAGGCACGGAGATCCATGCGGTATAGGCATAGCTGAGGATAGGGGGGTTTAGGGATTTATAGGCTTGGAGGACGGTGTTGAAACAGTCAAGATGGGATTGGAGAAGGTGCTAGGAGAGTTGCTGGGTGGGGGCGAAGGAAAGGAAGGTGGTGTCATCGGCGTACCGTAGAATGTGTATGGGAGGTGAAGACGGCGGTATGCCCACCGTGTAAAGAAGATAGAGAAGGGGGGAGAGGACGGAACCTTGGGGCACACCGGTGAAGGGGCAGAAGTTGTAGAAATTCGTGTAATGGATGCTGACATAGGAAGGACGGTGGGAAAGAAAGGAGGCGATCAGATGGACGAAGTTAATAGGAAGGGCGAAGGTTTGGAGCTTGAAGAGGAGACTGGAATGCCATACATGGTCGTAGGCACGGCAGAGAAGGACGGACGAAAGCCACATTGGGTAGCGGGAAGGAGGCGGTGCTGGTGGGTGCGTCAGGTGGAATGGAGCGAAAACGTTCTCCGTTCCACAATATGTAGCGCGCTGTAACTATTCTGCGAATGCGTCGAAAACTTGATAGATGGACCACACTGCCCACTGACAGAGCCCTCCCTGGTGGAATAGCGGACCTCAGTCGCCCTCTGCAATGCTGTTTGCCGCGACCGTTGGCGCACTCTGTGGACTTCGATTTGAGCAAATCGTGGAGATGATGGGATTACATGCACTGTCACGGTTCTACAGATTTTCGGCCAGAGGTATTTCTACAGATTCTTTAATAATGGAGTCCCAGAAAGATCTTGCTGTGGCCAAAACATTGTTTTCTCATACTCCATTGAATGTCCAGTAGAAATACAATATTCAGTAATAGCGGACTTGCTTGGCTGCAAAAGGCGGGCGTAACGTTGATGTTCAGTGCAGCGTTCTTTGACGGTGTGTGTAGTTTGACCTATATAAGCCGTACCACACTGGCAAATTACCTTGTAAATTCCGGCCTTTCGTAGTTACAGATTATCTTTTAATGATCCCTCAAGGTCCGCAATCTTCGATTGTGGGCGGAAAACCACTTTTACCCGAAATTTTTGGAGGATTCTTGCTATTTTAAACGAAGTGTTGCCAACGAAAGGAAGAAAAGCTAAAGATTGTTCCGGCATGTTCTCCTCTTTATCCACTTCGTGCTTCTTAGTTTTAACTGTTAGTACCCTGTCAATCTGCCGGATCGAATACCTATTTTCGCTGAATACTGTCTTTAGATGGGCGAGTTCTAGAGGAAAGCTATTTAGATCTGAGACAGTATGAGCTCCATGAACAGATGTTTTAAGCACACTCATGGTTTGCGATGGGTGATGGCAACTCGATGCTTGCAGGTATTAATCAGTATGAGTGGGCTTCCTATAAACTGAATGCCCTAGAGAACCATCATTCTTCCTTCGAACCAGGACATCCAAGAAAGGCAAACTACCATCTTTTCCTATTTCCATAGTAAACCGGATGTTTCCAAGAATGGAGTTCAGGTGATGTAAAAACTCCATTAATTTGTCTTCTCCATGAGGCCACACCACGAAAGTATCATCCACATACCTCCAAAACACTGTTGGTTTCAGGGCAGCTGATTCAAGCGCTCTCTCCTTTTAAAATCCTCCATAAAAACGTTGGCCACCAAGCGAGATAGGGGGCTACCCATGGTGACACCGTCAGTCTGTTAAAAATATTCTTCATTAAACATATAATAAGTTGAGGAAAGAGCATGCCTAATCAGAGCAGTGGTATCAACAGAAAACATGTTACCAATCAGTGTCAAAGAATCTGCAAGAGGAACTTTTGTAAAATGTGAGATCACATCAAAACTTACTAGAAGGTCCACACTGTTAAGGCGAAGAGCCCCTAGTCTATTAATTAAATCAGCTGAGTTCCGCTATCCCCCCAGGGATGGCGCTGCCGGCGGGCAGTGTGGCCTATCTATCAAGTTTTCGACGCATGCGCATGCGCAGAATAGTTACAGGGCGCTATATATTACGGGACGGAGGACGTTTTCGCCAGTCTGCGACTGCTCACCTGAAGATAACTGGCAGGTGCCCAGTTGAAATATCGTGCGAGATACTGAACGACGACCGGCTGCAAGCCAGAAATTTATTTGAACAGAGAATTCACCGCGAAAATTTTAAATTTCACATTTACTCTGGTTGTTTGTTGTCTCGTTCCCGGAAACACTCGTTCATTATTCACTTCTGACTGTCTCATTCCCGCCCCGATCTCGTTCAGTATATTTCGTTCATCGCTCAGCTCCCTGTGTTCGATCGATCTGTTTCGTTCTTTTTTGAGGAGTCACTTGCTCACTATAGATGCATAATTTATGCCGTGTGTTATACATACATACTCTTAAGGCAAGAAGAGAAGATACATACTTCTAAATCTACATCTACGTATATACTCCTCTAGCCACCAAACGGTGTGTGGCGGAGGGCACAATTCGTGCCAATTTCCCCCCACCCCCCACCCCAACCCCCCCCCCCCCCTCTCCCCCCTCTGTTCCAATCGTAGATCGCGCGTGGGAAAGATTGTCTGAACGCCTCAGTACGAGCTCTAATTTTCCTTATCTTCGAATGGTGATCATTGCGCGATTTGAAAGTTGGTGGTAATAATATATGCTCTACATCCTCGTCGAAGATCGGATTTCGGAATTCTGTGAACAGCCCCTTCCGTTTAACGTGTCGTCTATCTGCAAGTGTGTCCCACTTCAAACTTTCTATGAGATTTGTAACGTTATCACGATGGCTGAATGTACAAGTCACGAATCTGGCCGCTGCTCTTTAGACCTTCTCAATCTCTTGAATCAGACTCAACTGGTAAGGATTCGAATCCTGTCTCGGGCATGGATGTTTGTGATGTCCTTAGGTTAATTAGGTTTAAGTAGTTCTGTTCTAGGGCACTAATGACCTCAGCAGTAGAGTCCCATAGTGCTCAGAGCCAACTGGTAAGGGTCCCATACTGACGAACAATACTCTAATACTGGCTAATTATTGTATTGTAAGTAATTTCCTTGGTTGAAGGACTGCATCGCTTCAGGATTGTACCAATAAACCGCAACCTAGAGTTCACCTTGTCCGTTACTTGTGTAATCTGATCATTCCATTTGAGATCATTTCGAATAGTCACGCCCAGATACTTGACGGATGTTACCGTTTCCAAAGACGTGGTATTTATTTTGTACTTGTACAGTAATGGGGATTTTCGTCTTGTTATACGCAGTAGGTTACACTTACTAATATTGAGAGGTAACTGCCAGTCATTACACCACTCAAATCTTTCAGCAAATCCTCACTGATTCGTTCGCAATTTTCGTGTGATACTATTTTACTGTAGACTATAGCATCATCGCCAAGCAGTCTAATGCCGCTGTCAATACTATCAACCACATCGTTTATGTAAATCGTAAAAATCAGTGGATCTATTACGCTGCCCTGGAGCACAACTGAAATTACGCTTGTTTCTGTTGAAGTCATCACGTTCAGGACCACATACTTCTGCCTGACTGCTAGAAAACTTTCCATCCAACCGCTTTTGTCATCGGATAGACCGTAAGAACGCACTTTTTGGAGCAAGCGACAGTGCGGAACTGAGCCGAACGCCTATCAAAAGTCGAGAAATTGGGCGTCAACCTGGGAGCCGATATCTAGAGCCTGTTGTATATGAAGCACCGCTGTTTCGTAAAACCGTGCTAGTCTCTGCAGATGAGCATTTCAGAGCCTAGAAAGGTCATTACGTCTGAAAACAAAATATGTTCCATGATTCTACAACATATCGACTTCAGTGAAATTGGCCGGTAATTATTTGCATCCAATTTTCTACCCGTTTTATAGATTGCTATGACCTGGGCCTTCTTCCAGTCCCGTGGAACTTTCCGCTGTACCAATGAGCTCTGATAGCTGATGGACAAGAATGGTGCTGTATTTGTAGCATAGTCAACATATAATCGTACGGGGATACCATCTGGGCCAGATGCCTTCCTGGCGTCTAAGGATCTTAATTGTTTTACAATACCAGATAAACTAAACACTATGTCAGCCATCCTTGCATTTGTTCGATAACTGAAAGAGGGAATGGTGCTGCAGTCTTCTACCGTAAATGAATTTTCGAAATCTAGGTTTAGAATTTCGGCCTTCTGTTTATCATCATTCGTTACATTACCCGTACTGTCTGCAAGAGAAGGTATTGAATTACTTGTTGCGTTCATAGATTTTACGTGCAACCAAAATTTTTTGGGGTTATTTTTACAGTCTGCAGATAAAATATTGCTTTAAAATTCGTTAAAAAATTTCTCATTGATCTTTTGACAGCTGCTTTCATTTCGCATAAACTCTGTTTGTCAGAGGGGCAGTGACTACGTTTAAAACGACTGTGCAAAATTCTCTGCTTTGTCAGCAACATCCTAATATGTTTGTTACACCAAGGTGGATCCATTCTCTCCCCTTTATTTTTGCTAGGCACATACTTCTGTAGCACGTGGTGGACGATACCTTTAAATTTCGACCAAAGATGCTCAATATCTTTGTGTCCTGCGGTGAATGCTTGGAGTTGACTATGAAGACATTCATTAAGGACACTTTTATTTGCTTTCCCAAACAAGAAAACTCTATACTGTTTCTTTGGTTTCTTTTTTTTTTTGCAACTTCCACTGACATAAAAGCCACAACGACGTTATGGTCGCTAATACCTTCTTCTAGATTAACTTCCTGAAAAAAATCAGGTCGCTTTGTCGCCAAGATATCTAATATGTTCCCATCTCGAGTTGATTTTCTAACCAACTGCTTAAGGCTGTATGTTGAGAGCGCACCTAGAATAACTTCACACGAGTCTTTGCTTCTGCCCCCTGTGATAAACGTGTAATTTTTCCAGTCAGTGGATGCCAGATTAAAATCTCCACCTATAATTAACCGATCAACTGTAGCACACATACTTATCAGAAGGGAAAGCCCACATACTTATCACGAGGCACGTGATTTTTCTTCTTTTGCCAAGCAAAAGCCCGCATCTTGTGGTCGTGCGGTAGCGTTCTCGTTTCCCACGCTCGGGTTCCCGGGTTCGATTCCCGGCGGGGTCAGGGATTTCCTCTGCCTCGTGATGGCTGGGTGTTGTGTGATGTCCTTAGGTTAGTTAGGTTTAAGTAGTTCTAAGTTCTAGGGGACTGATGACCATAGATGTTAAGTCCCATAGTGCTCAGAGCCGGCCGGCCGGCCAAGCAAAACGAGCAGCCGTTTTTTAATTCGTAGATTCTTTTAACTTTCATCTGCTTAATTTAGTGACCGATTTTTAAAATAACTGTACATATTGTAGCGTAAGGTAGTTTATATGAAACTAGCGAGTTTCGCATTTCTTGCACAAATGAAACGAGACACTTCAGTAGAATATTATTTTTCAAGTTTGCTTGTATTTTTGTGATACTACCTAGTTTGGTCTCTTTGCACAAAGAAATGAGCTGTGCATGATTTGATCTCAGTACGGAAATGAAAACCCACGTCTCTCCACGTGAAAAGTCGGATCTACCTTTTATCACAAATAGTTACTTAATGTACTAGTTATTAATAAATAACTCTAACAATGCTGAAGCCTCTACCCAAAATGTGTCTTTGTAATTAAAACTTAGTTTATTAAAAATTAAAAAGGAAATAATATCACTGTAACGAATATCGGCGGAAACTGTCGAATTATCATGAAAGTGCGCCCCCACACTGGCATAGACTTCCTGTCACTGTCTATTTCAATGTCCAGTCACATTAATGTAACCACCTGTCGAAAGCTTCAATAACCATCTTCTGCAGCGCATACCATTATGAGACTGGAAGGAAGACAACAATCAACCAGGTTCTGGAAGGTAACAGGTATGTGGAGCCATCCTGAGATGACCTGGGCCTTCTTCCAGTCCCCATCCTGAGATGCTATATTCCTGTTAAAAACCAGTGGAGTGAACAGCGCGATCGAGGTAGTCCCATCGTTTCCATAAAGGAATTAATTGCAGGGTATCTGGTGGCCAATGGAGAATAGTTAACTCATACTGGTGCTCTTAGAACCACGTATGCACATTTCGAGCAGTGTGACACGTTGCATTGTCCTGCTGGTAGATGCCATCGTGCCGTGGAGAAAAAAAATCTTTGTATTGGGATGGACATGTTCCCCATAGGTAAATGTATACTTGTGTTGATTTATTTTAGCTTCCAGAATTCCACGAAAACGTCCCCCATACCGTGTCGCTCCTTTCTCCGACGTGGACCATTCCGACGATCGTTGCAGAGGGGTTGCTTTCAGACGTTCCACACCATACATTCTAACGGCCATCCGCCTTGCAGCACAAAACTTGATTTATCTGAATATGCCACCTGTCGCCATTCAGTAGACGTCCAGTGGGCGTTTTGGGTATGCAAATTCCACCCTTCCTTGCCGATGAACAACAGTTTGCAGCGGTGCACGAACCAAGCTCCTGCGTACCGTTCGGTGAAAGATCGTTGAGGAGACACTGTTGGTAGTACCTTGGTTCACATGGGCGGTCAGTTGCTCAGCAGTCACACGCCTATGCACTCGAACACATCTACCCAGCTGTCATTCACCCCCGTTCCAAAAATGGCTCTGAGCACTATGGGACTTAACACCTGAGGTCATCAGTCCCCTAGAACTTAGAGCTACTTAAACCTAACTATCCTATGGACACCACACGCATCCATGCCCGAGGCAGGATTCGAACCTGCGGCCGTAGCTGTCTCGCGGTTCCAGACTGAAGCGCCACTGAGACCGGCCATTCACCCCCGTCATCTACGGTCCGTGACGCACCATAATTGCCTCAGCACCAGATTTGGACAGCGTCTATTTGACATACACGGTATAAATTAACTACGGTTGCACGTGAATGGTTTACAGATAGCCGTTTCGGAAATGCTTGCGCCATTGTGCGTAAAGGAAATGATCATACTCTTTTCGATGTCAGATATATCATTCAGTTTCCGTTTTCCGACAACAACTGCACTTTTGTCCAAGTCCCCGTGACAAGATTTATATACCCTTTACTGCTAGTGCTGCCACCTACCATCTGCGAGTGATTATTGTACGTTGACATACGCGGTCATGTTAATGTGATTTAAGGTACAATTTAGCCTCTTAAAATGTTAAGTTGAACTGAAAAATCACGAAAGTAAAGAAAGGGAATTAATGTTTTATATGTGTTGTGTTCGACATTCCGAGTTTGACGTGGTGTTCGTTTAGGTCTTACTGTGTTACATTAACAAACTTGTCTTATTAACTTAGGGCAATAAATGAGGTTGCGCTCCATGTGTTTAACGACTATGGACATTACTGTAGTGACGTAGAAGCAATTCTTAAAGCCATACTGAATTTTATTAATTAAAACAGCATTTTAAAATCAGTGACCCGTGGAGAAGAATTCAAATGGGGACACTGAGATGGCTATAGAAGGTGTGAAGTGAACGGGCATCCAGTCGAACAGTAAGTGAGACACTGACTTCAGACTACTACAGTTTACTTTTGCAGTTTATCCAACGTAAGTGACTAGATATTGTGTTTGCATTTTGACATGAAGTAATGTATCGCGGCAGGAAAATTCCCTAATACCTATTTTTCCATCTGAAGAGACGAATAAATTTAAATGTTTGTGAAGGGGGAACCGTTATAGTATGATCAATCACAGAGCATACTCTACGTAGAGACCATATACACTAGTATGTATCTTTATTAGCAACATTTTTCTCGTAATTTTAATGGTTAACTAGTTTGTTGTAGTAGCAGCAGTGTACAGTGTCTTAACAGTAGCAATAGCGGTAGGTACAATATTAACTGTAAATTAGACAACATTATTTGAGATAACCAAAACGTATGCCCCACTTTCTGTCCCAGTAATGGAAGACCCGGTAGAGAATGGACAGTGGGACCAGAGAGAAATCACAGGTAGCGTCTAAATGCTAAAGTTTTAGTAGAAAAAACTTAAGGGCAAGTAAAAGTAGTTTTGTGGAGACTGTAAACTTAACTCACATTCAGAATAGAGAAAAATCGGATAAGAGAATAAATAATCATGATATTTCACGCAAATGAAATTCTGTATGTAGCAGTCCTTTGCTCAAATCAAGAAAATGGACTGTGGTAAATAAATAAATAAAAGTAAACGAGAATATTGAAAAATAAATTGGTTGGCTTCGGTTCATTATATATGAGTACTATAACTTCAGTATAACAAATATACGATCGCTGAATGGGATTGACAAGAGAAATACAGCTGGCTGAATTTCGTTTCCGAACTAGCTGGCCAGTGAAGAAGCTACTCGGAACACTTTTTAGATATTTCGTTTGTTCTGCCAAAATATTGAGCTCGAACGCCCTCAGAGACATCCAGAAGTAACTCGAACGATAGATTATGAAGAAACCCTATGTAAGTAACAACACTATTTGCAGAAAGAAATGCATATAAATGGCTTCTAAGTTCTGCACATTAATCTATCAAAATAGTAGTAAAGTAATTTTATTCATTAAAAAATAAAAAATCTGGCCTAGATGGTTCATTTGTATCAATATGGGTTTTTAATGACTATGGAAAGAAAATATTTCGTCCAATGCACTTACAGAGGGTTGAGCTACTGTATGAACAACTATGGTACACCTCACAACAGCTAAAAATCTGTAAGGGTACCCAGGGGACTGCTTCTTAAATGAAATGTGATGTATAGATGTTATAAGGCAACGAATAATAGTGCTAGCCGAAATATTTCTATTTTATGTCCTTCAGCAACAGTAAAAAATCTCTAGTGCTCAGTAAGAAGAATACGACACCATAGAAAATTTCACAGTGATTTGCGATGTCCATTAATGAGACACGCCCAAAACTATCCATTGTACACACCATATAAATTAAAAATAGCATGTCGCTCTGCTGCAGACAGTATTGGCTTAGAACGACGATGAAAAATTGTCTGAAATTACTTGTCAGGTCACTAGAATCACCAGCTGGCAAGGCCGCGCATCGAGATTGGCCGACAGGTATCCGGGGTGCAAGAATCGAGGCTGCGGAATTGACGGGACCTGCCAATACGTCACCTCCACAAGCGAGGGACGATGTGGGATGCCATAAAATTCCCAGTTATTCCGTCGCAGTCAGGGTAGGATCACTTCCTGACGCGACTGTTGTCAAGGGCACAAAGAGAAAATAATTCATTTTACCTGGATAACGCAACGGACCGTTAGGAGTCACCACTACATTTGACATACCGTTATTAATGTGAATCAGTTTTCACCACAGAGAACGCAAGGCAGATTATTATTTTTTATTTTGAGATGAGTTACAGAACTATCTCACAAAACTTACTGAAATGTATCTCCATTATTTTGTAATGAATCTGGCCTCCAGTTCATCCACGGACTATGCTATTACCACCACAAATTTACTCTGAAGGACGCATCACACATTAAACTGCCGTTTGAATGAAGCGTTTAAATATGCCGTCAGTCTGTTCGTTGCAACACACGTACCACTCTCTTTCCTTTTTGTCGTCCCTCACAAAAGTAGCACCCTCTGACTAAAATAAAAGTTTCTACGTAACTTTGTAACAACTTCATTTTGGTTTGTAGTACAACTTTCTCATAACCAGGAATAGATGCTGTCTGATTCTACTTATTGAAAATAACAAATAGTATTTAGTGGGAACGTTTAGTCAATTTCCTATCACAACTTAACTGTTTGTAACAACCACCTTCTATTATTATCATCAACAAAAATTTATGTAAGAAATTAAACAAAATGCGATATAGGCTAGAGTTGGACGATTAGCGCTTTCCAAACAAATCTTGCAACAATAACAAAAATTCGGTGAGGCCCTAGAAAGGACCAAGCGTCTATTGATTTTGCGGCTCGCATTATTCAAGTACTGTACATCCGGAAGCATTACTGTGATATTTTCTGCTTTTTTCCGGATTAGCATAATGGTGGCAGTTGTTTTACCAACTATGAATTCAGTTGCAGTTAGCACTTGTGGTGATACAGCGGCGTTTAAATAACTTATCGATTTCGCAACACTATAAAATCTGGTTAAATCAATATAGAAACTCAGCGTAACCACGGTATCTCGAGAATGGGAAGTGGAACGGCAAATTATGGATGGAAAGTTCGGAAAAGCTCATAATGAATTATTAAGCGGTATTGCGTATTGCACAGCACTTATCTTTAAGGATCATTAGAAGTTAACCATTATTATGTACGTCTCATCTGCTAGGTACTATTCTACATTTTCTTCTTGTTCTAAACCTTCGATTTTTTACCACTGTAATTTCTTGTGTCATCAGTACAGTATTCGTCATCCAACATCTCTGAAACTGATTCGTTGTTGACGACGCCTGCCCAGCGCTTTAAAATCAATACTTCACTGCTGAGGTTCATGTGCAGACTGGCTGTCTACCGCTGATGACTCTTGTTTTCCTTTCCGTGTTGCATTTTTTTCAAGTAACACTTCTTCCAGAAAATACAAATAGTCGTCACACTGATGCTAGCCTTACTCTCGACGAATAATTCTTTTTCTCTCCTCACATTTTTCCTGTGACCATTTTGCTTTAACTTCCCTGGATCACCTTTTATTTTATTCGCAAGCTACTTCAGGTGAAGAATTTCTTCTGTTACCGAAGGTTTTGTCTCAATTACCGTTCTTGCACCTACGTTTGTCTTTCCAGCTTCTGTGAATGTTCTTTTTAGGGATGCCTATTCCTCTTCAACTAAACCACCTACTGTAGTGCTCAGTTCAAAAATGGTTCAAATGGCTCTGAGCACTATGGGACTTAACATCTAAGGTCATCAATCCCCTAGAACTTAGAACTACTTAAACCTAACTAACCTAAGTACATCACAAACATCCATGCTCAAGGCAGGATTCGAACCTGCGACCGTAGCAATCGCGCGGTTTCGGACTGCAGCGCCTAGAACCGCGTGGCCACCGCGGTCGGCTGGTGCTCAGTGTCACAGTAGCTACACTGTACTGTTCACAATAACTTTCTCTCGGTACTATCTACCCATTTATAGCGAATCCCGCTGCAATTACACAGTCTTCTCGTGCTTTTGATATTACCCTATATCCATCTGACCAGATAGCCTTGTCCTCTCTCAATATGACTTCACAGACAACTATATTTGAAATACAGTCAGATTTCTGACATTTCACTCTTCAGCTAGTAGAATGTTACTCTTTTATTGATTATTAATTGCTTTTCTCATGGTCCCTTTTAACTTGGTAATCACATCACTACGATCCGAATAGGGTAATATTTGGGAGCCTTTTTCCAATGCAGAGAGCTTGTGAAACATTTTCAGTTACTGGTCTCATCCTGTGACGTCCAAACTCAACTATCAAAGTTAAGAATACAGAGTCTGTGAGGAAACAGAGTCCACGGAGCACCGTTGCTTAAGCACCGTTGCTTACGCTGCTTAAAGTCATATTGACGGAACGAATTAAATGCATCGACCTGAAATGAGTCGACAAACGGGGTGAACTGACGGAAGATGGCCTATCAAGAACTGGTGTCAGCACAAACCGTTTATACATGCTGAGCCTGAAACGTCATGAATGTGTGGTGACGATTTAAAATTTATGCCTGATCTGTCTGCGTGCTTCTCGAAAATAAAATGTAGAAAGATCCGCGATAGGAAATTTTGCGGCGGTCTTGATGCGTGCTTAGATAGCCCAATGGTTAAGGCGACTACTCTCAGATTCGAGTCCAGCGTGGCACACACTGTCACTTACCTTAGAATATTCATTGCAGTGCATGTTCAGCATATCTGAACAGGATTATTATAGTCCTTTTTTTATTATTTTGACTCATCAGTCTTTTGACTGGTTTGATGCGTCCCGCCACTAATTTCCCTTCTGTGTCAATCTCTCCATCTAAGAGTAGCTCTTGCAACCTAGATCCACAGCTATTTGCTAGATGTATCACAATCTCTGCCGTCCTCTACAACTTTTACACTTTACAGCTCCCTCTAGTACCATAGAAATCATCCCCCAATGTCTTAACAGGTCCTATCATCCTGTCCTTCCTCCTTGTCAGTGTTTTCTAAATATTATTTTTCTATCCGATTCTGCGCATAACCTCATTATTCCTTACTTCATCAGTTCTCCTAATTTTCGATATTCATCTGTAGCACCACATCTCAAATGCTTCAATTCTCTTTTTTTCCGCTTTTCTCACAGTCCATGTTTCACTACCATACAATGCCGTATTACGACCTATTTTAATAATAATAGACTTCTCTTGCCGAAGAACGCCCTTTTTGCCAATGCTCGTCTCCTTTTGCTGTGTTGCTTGTTAGGTAAGTCATTAGTTATTTTGCTGGCTAGGTAGCAGAATTCCTTAACTTCATCTACTTCGTGACCATCAGTCCTGACGTTAAGCTTCTGGCTGTTGTCATTCCTGCTACGTCTCATTACTTTCGTCTTTCCGCGATTTACTCTCAATCCGTATTCTTTACTCATTATACTGCACATTCCACTCAGCAGATCAATAATCCCTCTTCACTTTCACTCACGATAGCAATGTCATTACCAATCTATCATTGATAACCTTTCGCTCTTAAATTTAATTCCACTCCTGAAGCTCTCTTTTATTTCCCTCACTTCTTCTCTGATGTAGAGATTGAACGGTACGAGGAAAAGGTTACATATTTGTCTTACACACTTTTTAATCCGAGCATTTCATTCTTGAGCCTTTTGTCTCTTGTACATATCCCGTATTACCTGTCTTTCCCTATAGCTTACCCATATTTCTCTCAGAATTTCGAACGTATTCCAACATTCTACATTGTCGAATGCTTTTTCTTTAGTATTGCTTTCATTATCAACCGCAACATCAGAATTGCCTCTCCGGTATCTTCATCTTTCCTAAAGGCAGACTGATTGTCCTCTTCCACATCCCCAATTTTCTTTTTCATGCTTCTACGTATTATTCTTGTCAGCACATTGGATGTATGAGCTGACATCTTCCCCCTCATAGAGGCCTTCAGTTTACTTTTCGATCTTTCCTCTGTATTTAACAGTGGAATTCCTTTTGCACTCTTAATGTTACCATCGTCGCTTTTAGTTTCACCTGAGGTTATTTTGACTTTCCTATATGCTGAAACAGTTCTCTCGACAATCATTTACTTTTCGACTTCTTCACATTTTTCATGCAGCCATTTCGTCTTAACTTCACTGCTCTTCCTTTTTATTTTATTCCCGTAATTCTGTATTCCTGAATCCGAACCCAAAAGTCGTGATTAACATGATCAAATATCTTATCAAAGCTAAGTACAGCGAGGGCGCAAGCGACAGACGTTACATCAGCGTCCGAAACCGCGTCACGACACTCGAATATAGGCTTATGAACGGTACTACCAGGTACGCTTTTTTTAATGTTTTGCAACAATCGGCTCCATCAAAATCGACGTTATACTATTAACTGCCACCGCCACAGTCTTATAAACAAACTTTGACAAAGTAGTTGGCCAAAAGCTATCAGGGGCCGTCAGTCCAGGGTATTTCGGAATTAAAACAATTTTTCACACTTAGAACTAGATCGTCAATACCCTGCAACACTTCATTTAAAAGGGACGTAAAGGTAGGACACAACAGAGGCCAAAATCGCATGAAAAATTCCTTGCAAAGTCCATCCAGACCTGGGGACTTGAATGCGAGCCCATAATAAGTCTGTAAACATCCTCAGGCTGAAAGGCAAATAAAAGGGTTTAATTATGTTTAGGTGTAATTGGCGTATCGAAAGTGCTGACTAGAGGGTCGTAAAAGGTTTCACTGAACTCATCGATGTTGTAGATATCTACGTAGTATTGGTGTAACACACTCACTACATCGGCTTGCGCCATTACGATATGTCCATCGTTTGTCGCGAGACAATGAATACAAGCGCGTCGGCGACGGGTCTGATGCCAAAGCAAATGACATAAGGAAGTAATTTCTTCTGACACTAATGACCGTGGCTTGGATCGAATTTTCAAACCTTTCATTTGCATTCTCTTCAAGGTCCACGATTTTGCCTTTGCACGCCTAACGTCCGCAATTCGCAGAGGGGCGTGATCCGCAGCATCATGAAGTTCACGCAGGATGGCATAGTAATATGCACAAGTTCTCCAAAAGTCAAGCACTTTGGCAGCGCAGTAAAGTATAAAAGCTTGTCTGAATCTCGGTTATGTAGTTGTGTCCACCAGTCAAGGATGGAACAGTACTTCCCAGTGGATCGGGGAGTACGCCCCCACACGGCTCACATCACGTCATCGGGAGAGGGGTCAGCGAGGTGAGGGGCGTTTAACATCCACGGAGTGCGAAACAATTTGACAGGTCGCCGTTCAAGACTGAGAGTTGCAGTTGCAGCACAGCGACACGTAAAGGAAGCTGGGGTGACTTCAATATTAAGAATATTATCGCGCAGGCAGCCTGACGAGTAAAACCTATCTCATCTGCTACTAGAAGTCGGAGTGAAGTTGGTAAATTTAGCTAACGTCGGGTATTTATACATCAGACTTAAGTGGCGGAACAATTCATCTAATTCACGAGACAATACACAGTGAAAACCAACACCCAACAGAATACCCAGAGGAGTCTTATGCAGCAAATTGACAATTTCCTCTTCATAAAAACGCGAGCGATCTATTGTGCGACCAGTGCCAGACGGGGCGTATAAAAAAAAAAAAAGGTAAAATTAGAAAGCTGACAACCTATGGCCCTGACAGAATCTAACATTTCCTCCTAAACAATAGGAATGCCTTCGCGAAAGAATAAGGCGGTCCCAGTTGAATATTAGGGTGCTACATTGAAGATTATACGAAAACTAGGTAAGCAGAAATGCCTGAATAATATCTCCTATTATGTCCGCACATGAATTATAAATGAACTGATGCAGCGAAGCCAATTGCAATTCTGATCCCACACGACTGACATTTAAGGAAAGGAACGTGTAGGCTTGTGTCATTGACCAAAGGTATACAGCGACGTACAGAACGATCCGAGCAGAAATAGGTAGACAGCTGAGCGTCAAAGTCCATTGCGGACTCCAGAGATGAATCAGACATCGAGAGACCGGAAACTCCTCCATCGGAACATTTTTTCTTATATTTCTTATGTGCCACCACACGGTTAGGTTGTATGTGCTGTTTCTGTCGGCTACGTGGCTTGGAGCCTCTGCAGACGTAGGTGTAGGAGGGGTTACAGTCAGCTTCCTGTCCCTCGGAACAAGGATCATGTAATGCAGGTCATGTCGCTAAGATGGAAGCATTATGTGGAACAACCAAAGTGAACCAAGAATTTACTTTCAAAAACTTTTCTTAAGAATTTACTTTATTTTCTAGCGATTCATCAGGAACATTAACACATTTCCTCACACTATGTGAGCATGGAAGTAGTTGATAGTGGGTAACTGACGAAAACAAATTTCTTTCAACCAATGGAAATTTTATTGCCTCTCCCTTTTAACGCAACAACCTCGGAAAGACTACACCGGTGTAAATCTGCAACACACCAGATTACTTTAAGCTAAAAATTTTAACAACTCACACAAACACACAAAATATTGGTCAGACGATGCGTACCGTCGAGGGTCGATGCCGTGAACGCCAGAGGCACACTCGACTGATGTATCCGAGCAAGTCGGCGGTCGCTGAACATTGTTTGTAGGAAAATCACGCTATGGAGTATGGACGCACGAGGATTCTGGTACAGACGTCGAGGTACTGGGACAGCGTTGTTAGAGAGGCCATCGAAATTCGCACCAATGACCACCTCATAAACTGTGACTGTGGCTATAATCTTAGCAAGGCTTGGGAACCAGCGATTGGGTTAATCAAGAGTAAATCGAGCAAACGTATAGATGTGACGACCACGGCGGACAGAGCCATCACACTGACGTCATCTCAGACGCCTTCGCAATCTGTTCCACCGCGCGACCGTGGCGCGGGGCGCGGACGGCGGAGTGAGCGCGCCGCGGGCGGAGGGTATTTAAATCGGCCGCCTCCGCGACCGAAACCAGTTCCTCCTGAGCAGCCATAGTGTACGGATCTCCGTGCCGTCACGTTCACCTGATCATGGCGACATGTATGATCGCCGAAATATTGTCCCCTTTGGACACTGTAGGCCAGCAGTACACACGTGGATATTTTGATTACACGAAATATGCATCCCCATAGAAGGGATGGAAATGGTACAAAACACTCACATTAAAAAAATTACTAGCCACCGAAAGTACAACTGTTTTTTAAAAGAAAACTCTTACGGTGGAAGGGTGGCAACTTGATATACTAAAATGACCATTTAAATAAAAACCCGTGAAATGCAGTTTTACATAAAATATACAAACATGCTTTACATTACACACATACCGCCTATCAAGATGATAGGCAAGATTAAAACAAATTTCAGAGATTCGGCCGTTACACGTCAAGGAATAAATTCATTAACACCGAATCCGACAAACATGACAGAGGCAGCTATTAACGTACGGCAGACTGACAGACAGACAGACACTAACAGCCTAACAAATGCGGAAGAGAGACAGACGAGCAAGCTGGGAACGAGAGACTGAGCAAGACAAGTAGAATTTAACACGTAAATGAAACAACATATCACGAATCACTTAACTTCTAATTAACTGCGGTTTCTGGCGAAGACCTGGCGCAGCACCCCCAAAACGATCTCCCGAACCGTCCGCTGCCAGCCACTTCAACGGACGCAGGAAGGCGCGCCGATCTCCCGTCTAACGGCGTCGCAGCTCCCACCGGCCAGACCGATGTCGTAGGTTCGCTCCATCGGCCGCGAAGCCACTACCCCTCGCGCGGCCCACTGGACTGTCGTGGCGACCTCACATGCGCCGACGCTCAAGATGGACAAGTCATCTTGCGTCCCAGTGCGCGACCGACCAACCGATCGATCCAGCCGCCAATGACCATGGCCTGAACAAACTCGAGCAGACTGGCGGCCTAACACATACTAGCACTCCGGACGACAGACAGATACTGACTGCCCCACACTGACCTGGCTACCCAACTGACCAGAGTCCCCGCCTAGCGAGCTCATCGCGCCCCTTAAATGCACGTGAACAGGCAACCTTTCCCCTTTCACACCAGAGGGACACACCAAAGCAACGATTGCCAACGCGGCGCCACCGCCAGAAACGGAGGGCGACTGCTTCACACTACGCGCTGTGGCGCGCTGTTCCAAACAGCAATTTTTACCACGGCTCACAAAGCAACAGGTGATACTTTGCCAGTTTAGGAAACCGTCGGCAGCTGAAGATAAAGGAGCAGGAGGACATTGCCATGTCTCAGACTGTAACGGAGGAAAGGAAGACCGCAGCTCAGAAGGTGCCACTTCGCGAGCAGGAGGGATGCTGGAGGTAACTTCTTCGCCACTCACCGTACCACGGACGAGAGGAGGTTGGCGGTGAAGGCACAGACAAATCCTCACCATCACCATCCTGAGTGCGACGTCGCTTGTTTGACACCGTTATAGGTTCAATCCTGAGGCCAATAGCATTCTGAACCTGTCGCGGAGGTAAAGGCGGAAACTCATTCACATGATTATCAGAACTGA
The DNA here is from genome assembly GCF_021461395.2 of Schistocerca americana. NCBI lineage: Eukaryota > Metazoa > Arthropoda > Insecta > Orthoptera > Acrididae > Schistocerca > Schistocerca americana. The sequence goes on along the minus strand of NC_060125.1, from coordinate 397,736,970 downwards.
CTGTTTGTTCATTGTAATCCGAAGCAGAAGTAGGTCCATCAGCGGGAGTGAAAGGAACAGGATCAGCATCTGTCAAATTGCGACGCTGCACTAATGACGGCTTTAATACAAAAAACCCTTAGCGGACAATTAGACCGAACGTGTTCGCTTTCATTACATAGGAAGGAGGTTTCCTCTTGACCAGTACACGTGACACGGACACGGTAACCACACACTTGTAAATGTGGTGGTATATTGCGTTTGACAAGTATTTCCACGGAACGAATTCCACTATAACATTGTAATCTGTTTTGAGTAGACCAGCGTTCACGACGGACGTTTTTCACGTTACCATAAGGAGTCAATATGTCCTGTAGAAAGTTGTCATCAGCTTCCGGCGGGAGGTTGAACACTCGAACATTTGTATAGTCGATTTCAGCATCTGCGAGTGACACCATACTAACGGAATTATCGCTATTCTTGAACGGGCCTTGAGAACCATGTCGCAATAGTAATCTTTCAACGTGAAGGGATCCCTAAATTTCACGTAAAACACGTATTCGTCTGCGTCAAAATAAACGGTGTGGGCCTACTCAGAGTTCACATGAGTTGTATCGATAAGCCAATCATGGATTTCTAGAGATCCGGGCTGCACGAGGCGCGTTGTTTTATCGAAAGTAAAGCTCACAGTATCTTTTTGTGGAATACACGTGTAAACCATGATAACCTTAGCACAGCGACCTACACCGCTGCAAGTAGACCAACACGGACAGACAGTAAGGCGGAGCCGATGCGCTACGACTCACTCGGCAGACAGAGCAACACTAACGAGAAAACTTCACGCAAGCTACGCTGGGGAAAATGAAATGAACAAGAACATTCCCGTTTGGCGCTTGAAACGGAACTGATGCCCCTAGACCGCAGGTGTCATAGTCCTATCAAACCACTAATTGCATTCTAATTCTCTTAATTCATTTCTTCCCCCCACCCCAACCTCATCCACTTCCTGGTTCCCCTCTTTATGTCATTGGTGCGTTAGACAGGGTTACAACAGTTTGATGCAGCCGTGCAAAATTCCTCAAATGGCACTGAAGGGTCTGATGAGTATACTTCACAATCGTTCTATTTTCTCTTTCAGCTGCCGAATAGCAACTTTGGTACTACTAATAGAAATATCGAATGAACTATGCACATGGTAAATGAAAGAATATACTGACAAGATAAGTTTGATAGGAAAGTGAGCAGTTTCTTAATTTCGCTCTTCCTTTTATAGCTAATAGCTGAGAGCAAAAACAGTAGCTATTTTAGATGCCGAGAATTCTTCCGTGTTGTATGGCCGTGGTCCATGGAACTCTTCTATCCCTGACGTTAGGACATCTTCGAAGGTGCTCCTGGTTGTGCTGAGTCTTGCCGACTGACGAGTCGGACGTCGAAGAACGGCCTAAACACCGTGAAAAGTGGGTGTGGTCTGGATTTCACGTGATAGCAGAGACAAAACTTGTCAAGTAAAAAATACAACTATCAATCATAGTACGTCTAAGATAAAAACTTCTCATCGATTCTGTAGCACAACTGTTCATATATCGCTGAGTTTCATAGCTTCTTCTTTTCTGTTAAAATTAGCCGGCCGCGGTGGTCTCGCGGTTCTAGGCGCTCAGTCCGGAACAGCGCGACTGCTACGGTCGCAGGTTCGAATCCTGCCTCGGGCATGGATGTATGTGATGTCCTTAGGTTGGTTAGGTTTACGTAGTTCTAAGTTCTAGGGGACTGATGACCACAGATGTTAAGTCCCGTAGTACTCAGAGCCATTTGAACCATTTTTTTGTTAAAATTATCCCCATGTTAATATATTTCGATGGCTTTTCTATATAGCTATTTTTTTTAAACTTAGCTACTTCGAATTCTCCTTCCGAGAGCTGAATTATTAAAATGAAACAAATGATAAATTAAAATAAAATTTTTATAGGTTGTTTTCCCAGAAGGATTAATTTATACCAGAATTTACAACAAAGTGCATAACACTTTCTTGCATACATTTGTAGCTTTCGTGGAAGATAATAAGAATGTAAGCGGACGGATAATTTTGTTGTAAAGATTAAATTTTTTCGGTGTTCTTGATTCATGAAAAACATTTTTATTACGTAGTATATACGGAAACTACCCTATTTGGAAAAGATATGCCCCAATTTACATTGCTATATTTTCACTCATTTTAGGCTACTCTCACTTTTGCTTTTGTGGTATACGTAACTGTAATATACGTCTACACATCAATGTTTTGTTAACTTTGACGGTATGAACCTTAAAGCAGTACTTTGGTTTCCATACGGTGTTAGTGAGCCATTGATAACAGCTCAGTTTTGATTATGTGCATCAAGTGATGCTTGTAACAGACATAAAATTCTTCATTTTATAGGTGATCACGAGCATCTAACACGCACACTTTTCATTCTTCTAAAAATGAAGTAAACAAAAGTAATATAGCTATTTAAAAACAGAAGACAGAGATATTTGCCCTAATTATATAGGAGTTGGCTTACTGGACACAGAGTACAATATTTGCGCTAGGATCCTGAACAGGAGATTAAAAGTAATATCAGAGTGTTCGTTAAGTGAAGAACGAATGGGTTTCCGTAGAGGGAAGTTCGACGATAGATGCAGTTCTTGTGACGAAAAGGTTCATTGAAATACAAGTGGAATTCAATCCAGAGACCCCTTAGCATTTGTTGATTTGGACAAAAAGCCTCCGATAAACGTAATGAAGATATGCTGTGGAGCGTTATCCAGAGAAGAGGATACTCTTACCATTTAATAAACACATTAAAAATCAGAAGGTAACTTCCGGAGCACCCCAAGAAAGTGTGGTAGGTCCATTTATGTTTACTGTGTGTGTAAATCATCTAGCAGAAAGCGTCGGAATTTCTAAGACTGTTTACAGATGATGTGGTTGTCTATCAGAAAGTAGCAACGCCGAAAGACATTATCGATTTGCAGCATGACGGACAAAAGGCTGATGAATGGTGCTCGCTCTGGCAATTGATCTTGAGCTTAAATAAGTGTATATACTTTCTCTTGTGGCCACAGCACGGCAGATGTCGTCCAGTGACATAATAAAAAACCGATAATGTACCACAATACTGCTATAACTGTTAACTGTAAGACGTTTTACATTAGTAACAGACCTATTATCGCCATCTTCATGCTCTCTGCAACACAGTACGCTTTGTTAAAAGTTGTAGCGTTACACGTAATAAAAAATTTTGTTTTAGTTTGTACTAGTACTTACTTCCACATTCCATCGTGGCGCTGTCCCTGTCATATAATCTTATTGATGCGTAGGACGTTTCCAACTGCAGCTATGACACACTTTTGAAAAAAAACTTGCGTGTATAAGCATGAATCCAAAAACACGCAAACAACATGAACACATAAAAATTTGACATCGATACGCCTAGTGAAATTCCCACACAACAAATTAGGAGAAAGCTAAACTAATGTCTCATAAAGTACTACATCTGTAACAAACAATTTACAATAAAATTTCAAGAAATCTAGCACATAAAATAAGTACATAGAAATTCCGTAGGATGGTAATTTGTTTCCTTTGACATTACTAAATTATATACAAACATTCCAAGCCAAGAAACAATGACCATTTTAGAAGAGTGCTTCATATAACATGGGAAGCTACCTATGACAACAATACAAGAAACCACTAATATAGTGAAACTAGTACTAAAATTAAGTTACTTTGAATTTGAGACTGATATTACACCTAGGAAGACACCGTTGCAGTGAGATGTGGCATTGCATGAACCATAGCTGGCATCTTCCTAAACACTTGACAGGTAAATTTATTCAGTTCAACTAATCCAATAACAAAGAAAATAGTATACAATTTTCAGCACATTGATGACACTCTGCTGCTAATAGAGATATCCAACAATGACATGCCGTAGTTACATAAAACACAGAATCAACTACACGTCAAAATCTAATTGATAATGGAACCTGAAACCTATAAAACTGTAAATTTTTGGGACCTGACAATCAAAACTAATACCAATAGAGAACAAATGTGAAATATACTGAAAACACACAAAACCAGACAACATTATTAACGATACCCGAAAACAAACAAATACCCATACTTTTACAGAATGATTAACGGAGTAACACACAGTCATACAAAAAGAATTGTCAGTCCTTACGTAGCTAAACAAAATAACTTTGATCGAAGCTTAGTGCGAAAATTATGCTACAAACGCCATAAACATAAGTCCACTGAGGTCCATAACGACATAAAAGCAACGAAAGAAAGACCAACAAAAAATACCCACAAAACGAAAGTTCAAATACCTTCCGCAAACTTACATCCGACAAATTGAACACATTACTAAAGAAGACAGCAGTTAAATTCACGTACACAACCAGACACAACTCAAAAAACACTAATCCACTCCAATAAAGCGTATAGGAAATAAATTGTAAAAACTGTGATAAATTATATATGGGGCAGACAGCAGAATCTTTGAACTTAGGAACAGAGAACACTCAAGAATTATCGACGCAAACCAATCCACGTTCTTCAGTCATTTAAAAACAAAACGTCATCAAACAGACCACTTAAACGCAATGAAAACCTTACATGTAACACCGAACGAATTTGAAGTGACCATTTTGGAAGAAATTGAAATCTATAGTATACACTCACGGACAGACCCAGAAAAAGTTTTCTAAATAAATATATTGAGTTTTCTAAATAAATATATTGAAATCGTACAGCTCGATACGGGTTAGTCGAAATAAATTAAAGTACAGATGAATATAATCACTACAAAAGTATAACAAAGATTATGATGCGACGCCATAGATAATTACGATACACAGACAAATGAAATACAAATCCCAAACGTACAGCACCAGTCGATTAGCTGTCAGTCGTAGCTATCAAAACCACAACATTAAATACAAGGAATAAAATACTAGCTGCCTTTTGTGAACAACAGCAATTAATAGACATAATTAAATTAAATATTTAAAAAATTTGTTTGCAGTTGAAAACGCGCTATGCAACAATAAGATTTTAAGACATACAGCGCCACTCTGCAATATGGAAGTAAGTACTAGCACCCAGCGAAACTAAATTGTTATAATGCTACAACTTTTAACCAATCTTACTGGGTTGTAGACAAGCTGAAGATGGCGATTACGTCGAAATAGGCATAACGTTAAGTCAAAACGTCTAGCAATTAACAATTATAGAAGCACTATGGTACATTACCGTTTTTTTATTCGTATAACAAATTAACATACTACCAACACATAGGAAAAGAACGTCATTACTATGCAACTGCGCTACTAACGACAACTGCGCTGAAAACAGTACCTACCCTAGGGTATGTAAGAGTAACTATCGAGAGCGAACCCGCCTGGCTAGCCCCGTGGTATAACGCGCTGCATCCCGAGCGGGAAGGCGTGCCGGTGCCCGGCACGAATCAGCTCGGCGGATTAGTGTCGAGTTCCGGTGTGCCGGCCAGTCTGTGGATGGTTTTTAAGGCGGATTCCCATCTACCTAAGTGAATGCGGGCTGGTTCCCCTTGTTCCGCCTAGGTTACACTATGTCGGCAATTGCTGCACACACCATAATTAATCTACAACGCAAAATTTTGGGGTTACACTCGTCTTGTATGAGACGTTCCCGGGGAGGGAGAGGGGGCGGGGGGGGAGGTGTCGACTGGGGGCCGAATCGCACAATGACTCAGGATTCGGTGTGGGGCGGCGGTGGGTTGGGTGGACTGCTGTGGGCTGTTGTGTAGTTGTGAACCACTAAGGGCTACGGAGGGACGAAGCGTCCCCGTCGTTTCTAGGTCCCCGGTTTAATGCACAATATACAATACACAACGATCCAGAGCGATCTCAAATTCAGTGCCTATATGAAACAAGTAATAGAAGAGGCAGATGATAGACTGAGATTGATAGAATGAATCCTAAGGATATGTAATTCATTCACAAAAGAAGGAGCTTCCAAGCCGATTGTTTGACCGATTCTTGAGTATTGCTTTTCAGCCTGGGACCCTTCCCAGGTAGGACTGATCGAAGAGGTAGAGAAGATAGAAGAACGGCGCGCTTTGTCACGGGATCATTTAGTCGAAGCGAGAGCATTATATAGATGCCAGCAGGGGCAAGTGGCAGGTGCTGCATGAGAGCCGTTGTGGATTACGAGGTGTTTACTGTCCTCCCACATACATATCGCGAAATGACCGTGACTAGGAAATTCGGTAAATTAGAGCTGATACAGTAACTTACCGACCATAATTTGGAGTGAAGCGAGTAAAGCATGACTCGGGTAGTGGCGAGGGAGGGGAGGGGGGGGGGGGGGTTTAGGAGGGCTGGGAGGAAATGAGCTACTATTTTCAGAAATATCTTCCACCACACGTGACTGGTAGCCTTCGGATTACTGATGTGGATGTAGAAACGACAACAATTACATTTGATATGACTGGGTTCCTGCCAGCAGCATCTTTCATCAGTAACAGGTGCACCAGAATATTGTGTAACATCTAGTTGTTAATATATATTAAACAGCGATATTTATTCATATTTGTATCAGTACTGAAAAAGAGATTTCTCTCAAGTGTGGTTTGTATGCATGGATTTTAGAAGAGAAATAAAATGACCTATGAAAAGCAATTTGTTATTAAAGCAAAACAGAAGAAGACTAAAACACGACCGCATCCATAAAGAAAACCAAAATAGTGGCTTATGCAGGAACCGATCCCCTAAGAAGAAAAGCTTTGGTAAACAGTGCGGTAGTTCAAAAGAAGTCATGTTAATTATCTGGAATGGGGTACCAATCTGCGTACGATAAAGGTAAGTATGCTGAACCTTAACTACTCCCATAAACTTTCGAAGGTAACAGGGTGGACCCAGTCAATAAGAAAATTCTAGTAAAAGTAAGTTGTACAATCTCCCTAAGAACTATGACGACTTGTCCATCTTCGATACTATGAAACACATCTCCTCTACTGCAACCTCTTTGTTATTCGTACTTTGGGAGAACCAAATAAGACAATAAACGTCTAGTAAGAGGCTCTGAGAATTCATAACTTTAGACTATCAACATTCAGCAGATGAGGTGTGTTTCACAATAGGGAAGATGAACAACTGCGCACAGCTTTTAAGGTATGCACTTAAGACCCATGTCTACTGGACTTTTTCTTCCTTGTTTTTGTCTGTACTAGCACCTTTCAAAGTTCATTGTAGGAGATCTGGTTCATCCCATAGACAAGAAAATAGGAAAATATGGGAACGTATGTGGAACAAGGAACAGGTACCTCACAAAAACTGAAAATGTGACACGAATGAAGCTTTGTAAACTAATGTCCGTTCCCTCACTACTCTATGGAATTAAGTCCAGCGTTATTTACAAGGCTGGGTGAAAAAGAAACGAGCTGCAGCCCGCAAAATTAAAACCGCTGAATGAATTAAAATATCATTACCTACGGAGGACGGTCAGATCTTTATAAGACCGCTGAGATACCAATTTCGATTCATGAAGACAGAGCGAGCCCGCTCACATGTCGATCGCCCAGTTCACTCGGTCGTGCTGAGTACAGTGAAGCGGAGGCATGAGGAGATGTAAAAGGTGTGTAGTGCGTTTCCTGACAAGGAGGAGGGCACACGTGTAGGGAGAGCAATGTACGTACGTTCCAGGCCCGACAAACATTCTGACCTGTAGAGAAATGGCTTCAAGAGTCATGGCGTGGTACGGGCGATTCAGGATAGTACGGATGTCGTTGGTCGATGATGCATGGTCTAAAACGCCACATCGCTTTACAAATGTGACCAGCGGATGAATGTCGTAAATACTCAAGAAAGTTACTGTAATGACCACTGCCATACAGGTCTGATTGAGCGTCTGAACTGCAACCAACCTGCAGTGCTCTCTGTACACTTGAGCCATTTTTCTATAAATTTTCAAGCCCTCCTTCCACTTTCAGAAAACGCACCGCACTCTTTTACTACTCTCTTGAAACGCCAATCTCATTGTTTTCAGTATAACTGAATGCAATGGACAGTCAACACGTGCACGTGCTCGCACAGCCGGCATGTGGTTGTGCAACTGGGTTCTTGTAGTGTCGAGTTTCGGAGTTTAAGTAGCGTGTAGTGACGGCAGATTCTTCCGGGCAGTGAAATTAGGATCGCTTTAGCGGTTTTCATTTTACAGCCTCCCATTCGTTAGTTTTGGAACCTTATTCTCACGACGATAAGGTGAAATAATGGATGCTGAAATGAGATTTGCTAGAGCTATGAAAGACTTGTTTCAGAAGGAAGAAATGAAGGAAGATTAGGGCCAAGTGTCCCATCGACATCAGTATCCATAGAGCCGGAGCTCAAAGTTGGATTGTATCGAAGATGGAGAATAAAATCTGCCTTGCCCCTTCACAGAGACCACACCAGTATTTGCTTGGAGCGATTTTGGTGGATCACGGAAAATATAAATTTGTATTTAATTATAACCATCGTCCTCCCGAATACGAGTCCAGTGTGCCAAACACTACGGCACCTCGCTTCTTGACTCCACCAGGATAGGTACGTTAATAAATGACGACATTGGGTAGGAGCTAAATGTATTTATCGTAAGGAACAAAATTAGAAACAATGGGAGAAACTGGATTAAATGTCTCGACAGAATGAACCCTGACACACAACGGCACAAAGAAATGAAAATCTAGTACGAAGGAAGAAGTGGAGGAAGCTCAAGGGGGAAAAGAACACCTTAACAATAAATGAAATACTAGCAGTGCGTAAGGAGAAGAAGGAGGAAGAGGAGGAGGAGAAGACGCTTAAAAATCTTGTTTTTGTGGTTTCATACTTAAGTCGGTAAGATCGTAACTCTTATAGAACAACTTTTTTATCCATCTGACTGTCTGTCAGTCGGACTTTTCAAAACCCTTTTTCTCTCAGTATCAAGCTGAAGTGTATGGTGAAGTATTGTGGTCTGCTTGTTTCATTTTCCAATGAAGCAGGCGTAAGGTAACGTAAACTTTTAAAAAATCAGACTGACAGGAAGTGGCAAACAGCTAAGCGTGAATGGCTAGAGGGCAAATGTAAAAATCTTGTAGGATTTCCCACAAGAAGAAAGATAGATACTGTCCACAAAAAATTAAAGAGACCTTTGGGGAAAAGAGAAGCAGCTGTATGAATACCTAGAGCTCACATGAAAACCATTCCCAAGCAGACAAGGGAAAGCTTAAAAATGGAAGGAGTATATAGAGGCTTTATGTATGGGAGATGAAACTGAAGACAATATTATATAAAACAATGTGAGTAGATAAAGATGAAACTTCCTGGCAGATTTGCAGGAGAGCTTCTGTTAAGTTTGGAAGGTAGGAGACGAGATACTGGCAGAAGTAAAGCTGTGAGGACGGCGCGTGAGTCGTGCTAGGGTAGCTCAGTTGTCAGAGCACTTGCCCGCGAAAGGCAAAGGTCCCGAGTTCGAGTCTCGGTCCGGCACACAGTTTTAATCTGCCAGGAAGTTTCATATCAGCGCACACTCCGCTGCAGAGTGAAAATCTCGTTCTGGAAACATCCCCCAGGCTGTGGCTAAGCCATGTCTCCGCAGTATCCTTTCTTTCAGGAGTGCTAGTTCTGCTAGGTTCGCAGCAGAACTTTTGTTAAGTTTGGAAGGTAGGAGACAAGGTACTGGTAGAAGTAAAGCTGTGAGGACGAGGCGTGAGTCGTGCTTGGGTAGCTCAGTTGGCAGAGCACTTGCCCGCGAAAGGCAAATGTCCCGAGTTCGAGTCTCGGTCCGGGACACAGTTTTACTCTGCCAGTAAGTTTCTCATTCTACATAAAGATGAAATAGTAGATACGATGCTGCTATAAGAATTTGATAGAGCTCTCAAAGATCTAAGTCGAAACAAGGCCGCGGGAGTAGACGATATTCATCAGGACTACTGATAGCCTTGGGAGAACGAACGGTGACAAGTCTCTTCCATCAGCTGTGCAAGATGAATAAACAGACGAAATACCCTCAGACTTCAAAAAGGATGTAATAATTTCAATTCGAAGGAAAACAGCTGCTGCCTGGTGTGAAAATCACCAAACTATCATTTTAATAAGACACAGTTGAAAAATACTAACACAAATTCTTTACAGAAGAATGGAAAAACTAGCAGAATCCGACGTCAGGGAAGATCAGTTCGCATTCCGGAGAAATGCAGGAACACGTGAGGCAATACTGACTCTACAACTTCTCATAGAATGTAGTTTAACGAAAGTCAAACCTAGTTTATAGCATTTGTAGACTCAGTATAAGTTTTTGTCAGTGTTGACTGGAATAGTCTCTATGAAATTCATTAGGTAGCAGGGCTAAGGTACAGGGATCGAAAGGTTATTTACAACTTGTACAGAAATCAGACGGCAGTTATGAGAGTCGAGGGGCACGAAAGGCAAGCAGTGGTTGAGAATGGAGAGAGTCATGGTTGTAGCCTATCGCTGATGTTAATCAGTCGGTATGTTGAACAAGTAGTAAAAAACTCAAAGAAAAATTTTTAGTGCTCATTTAAGTTCATGGACGAGAAACAAAAGCTTTGAGGTTTGCCGACGACCTTATAATTGTGTCACAAGAAGCAAAGAGCTTGGAAGAGTAGTTGGAAGGAATCAGCAGAGTATCGAGAGCACAATATAGGATGAACATCAGCAAAATAAAAACAAGAATAGTGGAATTTTTGTCGAAATAAATCAGGTGATACTAAGGGAGTTGGGTTAGGAAACGAGATACTTAATAGATGAGCTTCGTTATTTTTCAAGAAAATAATTGACGATGGCGGAAGTTGAGAGAATGGCTAGCCAAAAGGAGAATAAAAGCTTTCGAAATGTCATACTACAGATGAATATGAAGATTGTATGGGCAGATCACGTAACTAATGAGGAGGTAGTGAACAGAATTGAGGAGCAAGAAATCTGAGGCATATCTTAACGCAAAAGAAGGGATCGGTTGGCAGGGCACATTCTGAAGCGTCAAGGGACAACCAATTTACTATTGGATCGAAATGTGGAAGGGGGAGGAGGGAACCGTAGAGGGTGACCAGGAGATGAATACAACAAACAGTTTCAAAATGATGTAGGTTACTGTAGTTATTGGAAGATGGAGGTTCCCGCAGGATTGAGTAGCATGGAGAGCTGCTTCAAACCAGTCTGAAGACCACAACAAACAACAATGTGGTGTACTGTCCCAAGGCGATATAAAAAGTGAAGCTTCTAAGTCAGTGCAATAAAAGGGTACGGCCACTTATCTCATATATTTTGATAATCACATGCTGACTCATTGACTTCCCATTGACATAGAATGATGGAATTTGGAAGAAGACACATTTAAAAATACAAACAAAGGGAAAATCATACAATTGTTCATTTGTAATCAACAATATTTGTTCTATCATTTTTCAGTCGACTTAAGATTTGAAATTAAATATTCTTCAATGTCTTGGAATCCCTGGGACCGATATATTGCTAGTATCAATGTCGATAACAGGCAAAAATCGTCAGGATTATCCATTCCCGGAATCCTAAGTGCGCGAGCCCAATACGCAACCACCCAAATTTTTTTACGATTATTTTACGTGTGGATTTATGGATGGCCTCATTTCGGTGAAACTGCTTACGGCAGTAACAATACGGTATCTAGATCGTGCTTCGTACACAAACTTTATTCCCTAATATACTTCATCTATGAAAATTGGTGCTTTTATATACAAAGCAACTGTCGGTGCAAAGCAAGTATCAGGGCAGCAACGTGGAACAGGCTGCTTGAAAGATACTGGCACAGGAAATGGTGGTTTGTGTGTGTGTGTGTGCGCGAGAGAGAGAGAGAGAGAGAGAGAGAGAGAGAGAGAGAGAGAGAACAAAGAAGGAAGGGGGAAAGGATAGGGGGAACAGATGCAGAAAGAGACAGAAAGCAATAGGGAGGAATTGATAAAACGAGAAGAGAGACGAAAGGATGGCTCGTTGGCGCGTGATAAACGGCGTGTAATAATCAATTGAAGAGCGCGGGGTGTCTTTGTGGGCTGCCGCTGCCGCTGCGGCGCGCAGGGGTTGTTTGGGGCTGCTGCACCGCCGCGCGCTCTGATTAACACCGGCCAAGAATGCGCGGCGCGTAAATCACGTTTTCATTTGCAGCAGATAGCGCGCCCCACAAAGGCCCGCCACGCTGCTGTTTACGTGTCCGTATCTGCGGCGCCGCCTGCTCTGCCCTGACCTGGCGCGGCCTTTGCGTTTCTAACAATGCGGCGCCCGCCCTTGGTGCCGTTATTCTCACCAGAAGCCACTTATTCTACCGCGTCTCTCTCTCTCTCTCTCTCTCCTCTCCCTATCCCTCTCTGTTGTGGCCGCTGCCGCGTTGTCGTCGCCTCGAACGCCACACTGTCCCTGCAGAGGCTCCTTTCTTCGTGAAACTGTACTTCGTTATCTTTGATTGATGATGCAGTTCGCATTTTGATGGAAAACAGCAAAGGACGAAAGGACGTGGCACGGTAGGTTTGTGAATAAATATGTCTAGGTAGTACGTTACCGTTCCATTGTTTTCTTTATAATAACGTTTGCCGGTATGGCGAAAGACAGTGTCGCGCACGAATTCGTACACAACAGTAAGGAGGGCTGAGCTACTGAATGGTGAGACAACTGTCGTTTTAGGAAAGCTAGACAGGAGCAGAAATGATTAGCGAAAAGCCGACAAGGGTTGCCGAGCGGTTCTAGGCGCTTCAGTCTGGAATTGCGCGACCGGTCGCAGGTTTAAATCCTGCCTCGGGCATGGATGTGTGTAATGTCCTTAGGTTAGTTAGGTTTAAGTAGTTCTAAGTTCCAGGGGACTGATGACGTCAGATGTTAAGTACCATAGTGCGCAGAGCTATTTGAACCTTTTTTTTTATTAGCGAAAAAAATAAAATGACAAACAGAAGATTTATTTTTATATCTCCCAATGAACGAAGACTCGCTACAAATAATCAGTAATAGCCAGCGTCCAGCTCATACAACAGCAACTATGACGAGACTCGCTGTCACGCATGAAAAGGGCGTCGTAGGGTAGTGACTCCGAGCACAAGTAGGACGAGTAATTGTCGCCGGCCCTCCCGTATTGCGGCAGCAGAGGGCGCTCGTGGTACAGAGCCGCTGATGTGGTGGTTCAGTAGACGCGCACCGTTGGGTGACCAGATCCTGGAGGCTACAGTCTGGAACCGCGCGACCGCTACGGTCGCAGGTTCGAATCCTGCCTCGGGCATGGATGTGTGTGATGTCCTTAGGTTAGTTAGGTTTAAGTAGTTCTAAGTTCTAGGGGACTGATGACCTGAGATGTTAAGTCCCATAGTGCTCAAGGCCATTTTTGAACCTAAGCTTACACACTACGTTACCTAAATTATCCTAAGGACAAACACACACACCCATGCCCGAGGGAGGACTCTAACCTCCGCCGGGACCAGCCGCACAGTCCATGACTGCAGCGCCTTAGATAGCTAACCACGTTTTATAAATTCATATTTGTGGACTGTTTTGTCTGTTACTCTACAAACTGGTTTCCTGCTTTTGGAAAGGTTACTGAGTCAGACCATGTTTATAAATCTCTACTGTTGTTTATAGTTATATATTTTAATTGAGACGTATACATCCCTCTGAACTCGAGGGGAAATAAATGGTACCTTAAATTCCTTAAATTTATTCCTCTCGAGTCCAGTGAGATATATATGTCTCACTTAATATACCTTTTTTTACTAGGGATTAGGACTATAAGAAAAAGGTGTGTACCTACAATGTCCTTCATCTTATGTTTGGTATTGTAGCGAGAATGAGGCGACTCTGCCTTACTTCTCTGAATTATCAATAAATATATGCACATATATGTACCATATATTTCTCGTGAACGAACTAAAGAAAATCAATAAATATCTTTGCTAAGGCTACATAATGCAGACAGGAAAAAAGTATATAGAACCGCCGAAACACAAGTCGCACAATTCACAGCTGAAACAGTTACGCGATATCTCGCACATCAGATACCAAGTGATGGGTTTCTTGACTATAAACGGTTGTTACGTTCAACGCTACATCCCAGCACCATACAGATTTGGGACTTTTCATATATCTGGTACTCTAGGTATTAAATTTGTATGTGCGACACGTATGTCCCGCTCGTCACGAAAGGATTAATATTGTGTCCTCTTCTAGTAACTGGAAGTATTCTTGGTAGCACAGATAGATTAATTCCTCGTGTAGGCAAAGTACGAGCAGTTTCGATTTTTACCGAAGGAATATAAGCTACGCCATTATGCCGAATTCTTTTGGCGTGAGGGACTACAGCGTCCAGATGCCCCTTATACCACAGGGGTGTTGACAGCTCGGCGCCTAGTGCGACCTTTGCCGGTAGGTGGTCTCTTCTGTTTCTCTCTTAGGGGTGCCTAGTCTGGGATTTTCTGGACTGTCAATTCTCCAGCCAGGGGAGGCGATCCTTGGCACCGTGCCTGGCACTTGGCACTATAAGGAGCGCTTTTCTTGTTTTCGTTGGCTACTTGTCGGTTACATTTGAACTTTTCTGGATACAGGGACGTCGCCACAGTGCGGAATGTCGCCTGTCAGTTACCAGTCAGCGCTCCTTTTTCTTTGTAGAGACGTCAGGTCGAACTTCTCGAATTTTCTCTTATGAGGGGCAGTTGTCACGGTGGTCTCTTCTCGTGTCGTGGCAACAACAGTCCTTGAGCTTCCGCTGATGCTAGCTTAAGCGCAGTGCTTTTCATGTGGGTTCGCCAGGAGGAGAGTTTAGCAAAATTATTAGTCACTATGACGCTGAATTTCAATCCTGGAGGTTGGTTGGGTGCTTGCTGCGTGGCTGACCTGAAGCAAAAATGCAGTGGATGTAGTTTCTGTCAAGCATCATTTGAGTTAAGGGTCCACACGGTGACTTTTCATTTGTTTCGTCCTTCATTAAAGACTTCCTTACATCCTTCGGTTCACGAGTGAACGTTGGCGAACATTGTCTTAGTGGATCTCTGTGTGCATGCCATGCTTGCGTGTGTTTGGTCATTACAACATTACAATGACCAGTGTTTGTCGCTTATTCCTTATCATGCCTGATTCACACCCCCACCCCATAGCAAGGGCAATACAGTTATTTCTACAGTATCGGTGAAAGTAGACTATGTGATGAAAAGTGTCCGGACACCCACAAAAACACACGTTTCACATGTTAGGTGCACTGTGCTGCCATCTACTGCCAGGTACTAGATATCAGCGACATCAGTAGTCATTAGACACCGTGAGAGAGCAGAACTGGGCCCTCCACGGAACACACGGATTTGGAACACGGTCACGTGATTGGGTATCACTTGTGTCACACGCCTGTAAGCGAGATTTCCACACCCCTAAACGTTCCTAGGTCCATTCATTCCGGTGTGATAGTGAAGTGGAAACGTGAAGGGACCCGTACAGCACAGCATTGTACAGGCCTACTCGTCTTTTGACTGACAGAGACCACCGACAGTTGAAGAGGGTCGTAATGTGTAATAGGCGGACATCTATCCAGACCATCACACAGGAATTCCAAACTGCATCAGGATCCACTGCAAGTACTATGAAAGCTAGTCGGGAGGTGAGAAAACTTGGATTTCATTGTCGAGCGGCTGCTCATAAGGCACACATCAGCCGGTCAATGCTAAGCGACGCCTCGCTTGGTGTAGACCAACACCATATTGAATTCCAGCATTACCGATGGAGGTCGCCACGAACTTGTAACTCATTTTCAACCAGGTGTCCGGATACTATTGATGCCATAGTGTAGTTTCGAATGAGGTCACTGCAGGCCACAATCAAATGAAACTGTGTGATTGCACAGATACTTTCAAGTCTCGGACATCAATGCTGTACATATGCAGATTGAAGCGATGAATGAAAATTTGTACCAAGGTTGGATTTCGAGTCCAGGTCTCCTTAGTACGATTTTTATTTGTATACTTACTATATTTATGTATACAGCACAGATATTTGAGGCTTGAAGCGGTATCTGGAACCATATGAACGATATAGTTTCATTTCATTAAAGCACCTAAGCCAAGGTTTCAGGAAAAGGGTGGGAAACACCGACCGGTTACAACCGATATCAGTATTTTAGTTCTGAATAACCGATACTTGTCGGTATTTGTTAAGTGTCGGCAGCGCCGGCTTTAGGGTGGGGCGACTCGGGCGGTCGCCCAGGGCGCCGGGGCCCAAGGGGCGCCACGTACTAAACGCATGTAAAAAAAAATTGCAATTTACAATCACCCATTTCGCGAAACTAAAATATTATTCAGTCTCATTCAACATACGTCGCTAATCTCACGAATGCGCGATGAATTCGGGGTAGCAGAAGAGAAATCATGCTGAATGCAATCTTCGTATTGTCTGCAACCATCCATGTTTGACGCGGGCTAGCACGGGCTCTACCAAAGCGCCTCTCTTATTTGTTTCAAGAACCGCAACAAGGAAGAGCCCATGCAGCCGCACCATCTCTCGTTTACAACAGAAACTACCGGTCGCTCAAAATAAAAGAAAATACAGACTGTGAAATATACATTACATTGTGATTTAATTAATACGAATGTATTTATATCGAATATTTGTGACTTAATGACTCATGTACATTAATTAATAGATCATGCAATGCGTGCACTGCATTCATAGAGAATTCTCCCCTAACTCACTGAAATAATACAGCGCCACACAATGTTTGTTAGACTGCATATGTTGGCAGCGCTACGATTTGCACCCGCATGTCAGTAATTGTCAGTAAGAGTCGGAGGCAGCGGTCATGTTTTCGTGGCTGAATAATTGTGAGTGAAACGAGTGTCGTGACTGTGTCAACATTTTAATTTTCTGGTAGGTGCGAATAACATTTTTATCTTTCAGTTCAGGTTTTTTTCTAGTTACGTCTACTGATAGGTGAATTTCTTTATTTGTTATAGATCGAATATTGTGGTCGCGAAATAGAGCAGTGTCCAAGCAATAATTTGTCAAATTATTAAATCATGCCAGAAGAGAAGGAAATGATTATAAAAAAGCTTTCTGGTTCAGAAAATCGGAAAAGAAAAGCTGAAAAAGAAAAAGTTCTTGAAGAAACTAAAAAGCACATGAATATTTATAAGTACCTTAAAGGAAATTCTAAGGCAAATACTTCAGATATTGAATCAAAAGTCCATGTATCAGCAAATATTTCTTCAGACTGTGAACAATTATACACAAAAAATATACAATCACCTATTGAAGGTGATCAAATTGACCAGCGCAGTACATCTTTGCATGAATCCTCTGATATTTCTCCAAGTCAAAATCAACACATGACATCTGTGGTCGATGAAAGTATCAACGTTCTTGCAATAAAAGAATACAATGTTTCTGATGTAGGTACGTGGCCAAAAGTACTTAATGCTAGAGATATAGATCGCATTATAATATGTGGACCCTCACAAGTATGTCTAAATAACTTTCCAAAAGATGAAAATGGGCGTCATTTCTCTTCAACTCATTACACAAGAAAACTATCAAACGAAGAAACTATCAGACGACGGTGGTTAGTTTATTCTGTATCAAACGACAGTGTCTTTTGCTTTTGTTGTCGACTGTTTGATTTAAAGTCAACTACTAATTTGACTACCACTGTGGGTTTCAGAAATTGGAAACATATAAGTGAAGCTCTGAAACTGCATGAAAATAGTCCTAACCACAAAAAAGCATTTACTCAATGGACTGAAGCTGAAATCAGGTTTAAAGCTGGATTAACTATTGACAAGGAAGAACAAAAGCTAATTTCTAAAGAAAGTTTACGATGGAGCAATGTGCTTCAAAGATTGATGCACATTAATTTGTATTTGGCTGAAAATAATATGGCATTCAGAGGGTTATCAGATAAATTATTTACCCCAAATAATGGAAAATTCTTAGGTCTTGTACAGTTATTGGCAAAGTTTGATCCAATCATGGAAGAGCACGTCAGACTGGCATTGAATGGTGATTTGGCTGACCATTATTGCGGCAAAAATATACAAAATGAATTAATAGAACTCATAGCATCACACGTTATGTCTACAATCGTATCCCGCATAAAGGGTTCAAAGTATTATGCAATCATAGCTGACTGTACTCCAGATATAAGCCACAAAGAACAACTTTCGATAACTTTAAGATGCGCCGACATAACAGTGGATGGCGTAAGTGTAAAAGAACATTTCATCTCATTTCTGCAAATAGATGATACAACCGGTGAAGGCCTCACAGAAATCATTTTAAAAACATTGAGTGATCTTGACCTTAACATTAATGACTGCAGAGGACAGGGCTACGATAACGGCGCGAACATGAAGGGGAAAAATAAAGGCGTTCAGAACAGAATTAAGAAGTTAAATCCACTAGCTTTTTTTGTGCCATCTGGATGCCATAGCTATAATTTGGTATTGTGTGATGCGGCAAAATCATCAGTAAAATCCGTGACACTGTTCAGAATGTTACAAAAAATGTTTAATCTATTTGCTGGATCGGTAAATAGATGGAAAATTTTGACCGACCATTTGAAGATATACACCCTGAAAAATGTAAGTGACACACGCTGGGAAGCTCGAATTGATAGCGTCAAAGCGGTTCGTTATCAATTATGCGAAATGCATGACGCTTTGGTTTCCTTGGCCGATGCTACTGAACAAAGCGATGCTGCGGTGTCACACGAAGCGACAACACTAGGAGGACAATTAAAAGACTTCAGCTTCATTGTTTCTCTCGTGACATGGTATGATGTTCTGTTTCAAATTAACTTTGTGAGTAAAGCAAGTCAGTCACCCACAATCAACTTTGTCGAGTTTATGGGAATCCTTGACAAATGTTGCTCTTATTTGTAAACATATAGACAAACAGGTTTCGAACAAGCTATTGTAACAGCAACTGAACTGGCTTCGGATGTTGATACGCAGCCATTATTTAAACCACAAATGCGATTAAGACGTATTAAACGCAGGCCGGGTGAAGAGGCTGTTGATGATCAAATAACTGACCCAAAAAAGAAGTTTAAAGTAGAGTTTTTCAATGCACTGTTGGACACCGTGCACATATCCGTGAAAGAAAGATTTGAACAGATGCAAGAATTTTCTGCGACGTGGAGTTTCTTGTTTGACATTAAAAAAAATCAAAATAAAGAAGAACTAATACAATGCTGTTCTAAATTACAAGAAAAGTTAACTGTCAACATGAAGTCAGATATTGATGGAAATTTGCTGTGCGACGAAATTTTAGGCCTGCAACACTATCTCGAAGACAGCCAGGCAACGCCTATTGAAGCCTTAAACTTCATAAAAAAGCATAATCTTCAAGAGTTATATCCCAACATGTGGATAACGTTACGTATTTTGCTAACAATACCAGTGACTGTCGCAAGCGGCGAAAGCAGTTTTTCGAAACTGAAGTTGATAAAAACGTACTTGCGGTCTACAATGTCTCAAACAAGACTAACCAGTTTGGCCTCACTGTCCATTGAAAATGAAGTTGCAGAAAACCTGGACTTTCCTAATCTGATCAGAGACTTTGCCGACAGAAAAGCGAGAAAAGTAAAATTTTAGCCGTTTGTAATTGTATTTCATTAGGCGTAATATGTTTTGTGTTCAGATGACTGACAGAAAATATAGGTTTATGGCTTACAGTTATATTAAATGCAATAAAAATATGGTACCCAATTCAAAATTAGTGTTTTTTCGTTATACATATTACCTCCTATATATAAAAATCAATTGTTGTGTGTTAGTCTCACCAAAACAAAGAAATGGCTTGACCAATTTGAATAATTTTTGTTTTGTTTTGTTTGCTTTAGTACAGGGGTGCTTCAGAAAAGAAAAGAAATATTTGGGATACACGAGCCTGTTTCAACCACATTTTACGCATCTTTTCTTTGTTTGGAACACGCAAAAACAGTTTTCTGGAGTTGTTGTAGATGTACAGTGCAGTACTACGCAATATTTTTAGACAATTTCCCAAAACGTGAATGCCCAAACAATATATCACTGCTATACTGACTGTTACGGCAGCGACAGCAGCATGCTGGACTGACGTCACAGGCTACACAAGACTCACATGGAGCGTCTTATCGGGCTTTCAGATTATTTGGATTTCAATTCCATTTAAAAAAATAAAATACTCAAATTTACGATGGAAAAAACTATGTTATGATCATAAGATGACGCCATTAACCACTTAAGACGATTTCTAGAAAACAGTCAAATACCGTGTTACATAGCACTGGCAGGTTCGCTATTTATACAATAAAGGGCGCCAACTGGACGACTCGCCCAGGGCACCTGGATGGCTAAGGCCGGCCCTGAGTGTCGGTTATAACAGGTGTTTGTTCTCATTTACTACTAATACCGAATTTAAAAAACAAAATATTAACTGGCAGCAATGATAAAATTATACGTTTTGAAGTAACACACTTTTAAGAAAGAAGTTCTTCTTATTCATAAAATTTGCATTAGTTTTAAATTTATTAAATTATTATAGAAGATCGAAGTAACGATTAGTGCTATTTTAATAACAATGGTAACAGAAGCAAACACATCTGATAAGAAGTGCTGTAACATTGTTGAGATAATAATGGCCCTCGTTCTACGAGTCGTTACTTGAGATACTCATGGGCGTCCAATGTAAGGAGTTTGCGTCCATCTAGTCCTCACGGTAGTTTCTCGCTTTTTTTGTTGGACATCCGTCGTATTGCATAATGGCACGAACCCTAGTCAAAATATTTTTACGAAGAGACTAATAATGAAGTACAATACTCCACTTGCTTTAAAAAATTAAAGATTTGACTGTTATTTCCACGACATAATAAAAGGGGGAAGGAAACTATGGTAACAACAATAAATTATAAACAATAATTTATCCATACTACACAATCAAGACAGAAATTAGCTAATCTGTTGTAGGTGATATGCCTTTACCTCTTTGTAGCTTTTAAAACTGACAAATTAACAAGGAAAACAGTGTTCATCAGCCTCAGTTTTCATCCTTTAGTACTGACTCTTTGTAATGCCCAATCAGTGGTATGATCTCCGTTTGCAGGCTGTCTTCTGAGCAGTTTTTCAAGAAACTGGAATCGATAGGAGAATACTGTCGAGTTTTTGCATTATTCAATCAGTTATTTTCTTTTTAGAACAGCAAACTAAGTGTTATTTAATTTATTTAATTAATTTAATATTTTGATTCTATCTATCCTGAAACTGAGGCTCAAGTTTTTCAATCTTTGTCCAATTTCATCGTTCTTACAGAAAATAATAGGTATAAAAAACCGAAAGTCGGTTCTTTCAGAAACCTGTTACTTTTCAACTGTTTTAACGGTCTGGTTAAATTGACCTGAAAAAAACCGATACAACTAAAAAACCGGTTGTTTTAGCGATAACAACCATCCCTATTTTAGGGAGGATCGATGCTGCGTTGCTGTTCCAATAATGCTCAGCGACAAGCGACTTGGGACAGTACGCAGACACTGAAAATTCTGCCAGTCCGGAACCGCGCGACCGCTACGTCGCAGGTTCGAATCCTGCCTCGGGCATGGATGTGTGTGATGTCCTTAGGTTAGTTAGGTTTAAGTAGTTCTAACAAGGGAACCTCCCCATCGCACCCCCCTCAGATTTAGTTATAAGTTGGCACAGTGGATAGGCCTTGGAAAACTGAACACAGATCAATCGAGAAAACTGGAAGAAGTTGCGTGGAACTACGAAAAAAATAAGCAAAATATACAAACTGAGTAGTGGATGCGCAACATAGGCCACATCTAGGGGAATGCGAAGCCCAGAGTGTCGTGGTCTCGTGGTTAGCGTGAGGAACTGCAGAACGAAAGGTCCTTGGTTCAAGTCTCGCCTCGCGTGAAAAGTTTAATTTTTTATTTTTAGACAATTATTATCTGTTCGTCGGATGCGAGGTAACTGCGCCGTAGTATGGGGACGTTGTGTGAAAAACAAATGTTTTGACAGAGCACAGGGAAAACTGTGAGACTGTGAAACTGTTGCATTCATTTGTTGCAGTTTATGTGACGAACTCTTATGTTTTCATCACTTTTTTGGTAGTGATTATCACATCCACAAGAAAACCTAAATCGGGCAGGGTAGAAGAATCTTTTTACCCATTCGCCAGGTGTACAAGTTAGGTGGGTCGACAACATATTCCTGTCATGTGACGCACATGCCATCACCAGTGTCGTATAGAATTTATCAGACGAGTTTTCCTGTGGAGGAATCGGTTGACCTATGACCTTGCGATCAGATGTTTTCGGTTCCCACTGGAGATGCACGTCCTTTCGTCTACTAATCGCAAGGTTTTGCGGTGCGGTCGCAAAACACAGACACTAAACTTATTACAGTGAACAGAGACGTCAATGAACGAACGGACAAATCATAACTTTGCGAAAATAAAAAAATTAAATTTTTTGTTCGAGGGAAGACTTGAACCCGGGACCTCTCCTTCCGCAGCTCCTCACGCTAACCACAGGACCACGGCGCTCTTGTGATTACATTGCCCTTGATGTCGCATATCATGCGCGTGGACTACTCAGTTTGTATATTTTGCTTATATTTTTATAGTTTCCACACAACATCTTCCTGTTTTCTCGATTGATCTGTGTACAGTTTTTCAAGGCCTATCCACTGGGTCAACTTCTAACTAAATCTGAGGGGGGTGCGATGGGGAGGTTCCCTTGTAAGTTCTAGGGGACTTATGACCTCAGCAGTTGAGTCCCATAGTGCTCAGAGCCATTTTTTGAAAATTCTGCCTTCCGCCACTGGAGCACGTGATAGTATGTACACCTCCTTATTGTACATGGTAGCCTTCCACTGTCAGGCTGCCACCTGTCCCATTCCAGCTGCTACGACTCCTACGTTTGAGCGCAGCAAGACCTGCCGAATGAAGACTCACCGGAGGAGAAACACCCCTCTGAAGAAGTCCAGCGCAGCTCTGGACGAAACGTTAGGAGCTGAAGAGTTTCATGGACCACGACCTTACATCCCGGAAGGTTTACCAGAAGATATGTCATCCGGTCGTGAAAGCCTTCATACCATGATTACAGGCAGTGTCGTCAGTGGGACAGAGATTAAAAATTATAGCTTAATACATCGCATCAGATGTATCAATCTGGTTCAAAACAATAAATGAATGACACAAGTAGCAGCACGAAAGACACTGGAGTGGAGAGCTGGACCAGGAAAACATGCAAGGTGTAACATCATAGATTAAGGGTCGACCTGCGACAGCAATCGCACAACTTGCGTACGGGCCGCTGGACGCCGCCGTGATCGCTAAGAGTGCCTTGAGATCGCAGGCGCGCGTGTTGCGTACGGGGCGCTAGGTGCAGCCACGAACGTAACCGTATATAAGTGCCGACGGAGCTCGGCCAGCTCTCATTTTGTTGGCATCTCATTCTTGCCTATTCTCTTATTTGCTTAGCTGCTTAGCTTTTATTCGTTTATGTCTCATGTTATTGTGCTCTCTTTCAGCCATTCTGATTGTTTTGATTTACTCCCAATTGAGAAGTGCTCATTTTGGCATTTCACTTTCGCATATTTCTGATTTTTTTAGTTAAATTGATTGACATAGTCTCATGTACTGTTCGTTCATTTCAGCCTGTTTATATTTTGATGTTCTTTAAATACTGTAATAATTATCAGAGGCATTTCTTCCCTTAAACTTGTGTAAAGTATTCTCGATGTCGAACATGTTCTGTGACATAGGTGTAAGGTTTTGAACATAAATTATATATGAAACTGTGCTTTAAAAGGAATTTATTTTTTCAGTTTGTAGTTCATTAGACGACAATTTTGTGATATGAGGGAGAAATTTGAGGGGCGAACCCATGGAAATAGTCTTAAGTAATCCCCTTTAAAAATAAAAATTTATGTGACACTGAAAGACGCGACACTGTAGGCACCGAAAATTTTTATACGTCACAAAGGGCAGACCATTCGTGGATACTGTATATACAATGATTTTATTTTGGTGGAGATTACATTTGATTGACAAGAACTTACTCTTAGAGGAAAACTATTCTACTACCCCCCTTCCCCACCAAAACGACTTTTTAATAGTTAAAATATTAGTCTCAAAGTAATTAATTTTCAATTTACACACTTTAAAATTAGAAATCTGGTTACTAACTAATAATGCAATAGATGAATACAAATAGAATGAAGTAAATCAACTGACCTCCTTCCCCCAGAATGGCGACAGTGATAATAGTAAGAAATCCAAAAAACAATTATGTCTTCAAAGATTTTATTTTAATCCAAAATGCAATTCAATTCTGGGTGTAAGTAACTTATGCCCTTGATGGCAACAGCAGAAATAATATGAAAACGTTACTCAGTACAATGAAATTTTGGGTAGTTGAGTTTCCATCCTCAAGATAATTAAATTTGATGCAAGGTCCTCTTGCACAAAATGACTATTATAAGTAGATAAGAAAGTTTTACAAAACATTCAGTATGGAAGAACTACAATTTTATCCCCAAGCACAGTCTTCACAGTGGATATGCTTCACTCAGATTAGTCATGATCATAAAGATATAAAGATTTGTACTCAAAACATTCATGCTCTGAAAGGTCAGAACATAATCCTGGAAGCAATTAAATTTAGACTGTAAAATTCTTATAGCCAACATGGCGGTAATAGCAACAACAAAGAGACTTAGCCCAAAACAATTAAATGTTATATGGTTAAATTTTCATGACCTAGGCCACTAAATTTTTATGTGTGTTTCTTTCAACCAGAATAGTGCTAATAATAAATAGTTTCAAGCAGTTAAGTTAAATCTCCAAAGCAATTAGCTCTTAACTGTAAGCATTGTATTAGCAAAGTTGTCTGATAACAGTATTACATTAAATGGGTGTCATCAAGCCAACAGCTACTCATAGAAGTGGACCAACAACTTTGGCACCAAGATCAGACACCATCACAGACCCATCCTATAGAAGATACATGCCATGGCAAAACCCAAAGCGGGGCCACATCTATAACACACTAAGGTTACCAACAAGCGACCAGTAATCACCAACATACAATACCAAAATACACACAAATATAAATATGCATACAT
This sequence comes from Schistocerca americana, assembly GCF_021461395.2. NCBI lineage: Eukaryota > Metazoa > Arthropoda > Insecta > Orthoptera > Acrididae > Schistocerca > Schistocerca americana. The sequence goes on along the minus strand of NC_060125.1, from coordinate 397,711,852 downwards.
CACAAGATATGACATTAACTGTTTTAAGACACTAGGTGGAAGCAAACAAAATCGAGAATGGATCCAATACAAGAGTCAGTGAGCACAGTCGCAGCACAAGCAAACGCACAAACAGGTAGCATGATCCTTATGACCGAAACATACGAATGCACAACACATGACACAAGTAACTGAGTCCATCCTATAGACCAACTCATATTAACCAAAATTATAAAAATCAATTGAAAACCAGTTATAGTAGTCACCAATCTAAAGGTTATATCCAACCCACTACAGGCCAAAATAAAAGGCCAGATGCCAAATATAAGTCAATAGACTCAAAATCAAAATCAAACAAGACAAATACACATAAGCAGATAAAACCTGCATTTGCATGACTTAATTACAGCCAACATCGAGCAATTGCTCTAAACTCAAACAGAACAATAAACTGCTTAAAATAAGGAACAGTCAAACAAAGTTTTGTATTCAGTAACTCATTTGAGAACCTCACTTATTTGGTCCAGTATAATCATACAGTTCAATTCACCTTAAAAATAAGGGGCAGCAAAAGAAACAACAAATCAGGTTGATCCAACATCAAAACATTCACAGCAAGGAGCCCCTTGTCCATCAACGAACTTTCAGCAGGTGGGTATAGTTTACTGCTGGAATCAGAATCAGACAACACTGGCACAGAGGCAGTGTTCAGATTCAAGCAAAAGCGCAGTCATAAGTACTCCTGTGAGTCAAGACACAACAAAGCATTACAGCCTCCTGAGCTACATACTCTGTCAGAGCTTAAACCACAAATTCCAAGACACAGTACACAAGAGAGAATTGCAGCATTTAATATGAAGTCCTCACTCACGTTCACTCGACAGATCCAGTGTCCAGAAACTCCAGGGGTAAGCAATATACACCACCAGCAGAATACACTAATCGTCCTGCTGAAAACACTGGGCCGCACCACGCAAAACCCCCATGGCACAGCCAACCAAGATGGTGGCATGAGAGCCTCTCTTGCTTTAGTTGCTCCAGTCACAAACCAGGCAGAATGAACACCAGATACTGGTAGAACAAACACCAAATGTCAGACACTGCCTCTTCTCACCCATATCCATTCCCAACTCACCTTCACTGAGAGCCACGTCCTAGTTGTGCAAAAGGGAAATCAGGCAGCACTGAAAACCCACCGAAACATGCATAGGAAAGGTGGCAAAGTCGAGATATTGCATGTGAGCTATGCGTCTCAGACTCATGTATTTTCTTGGTTGTTTGTAGGGGCAAATGTTCGAAGTAACAACTGATCATGAAGCTGTAAAGACGTTCTTCATGTTTAAGAAGTCTTCTTGCTGGCTCACAAGGTGGGTGTTAAGGTTGAGTGATTTTGCTTATGAATTTGCTGTGAACCAGGTAAGGATCAGGGAAAAACAAATGGGTCGAGCAGAAAAGTGGCAGTAGTACCTATACTGGGACAAAGCCTTACAAAGTGGTAATCAGCACAAAATGCTGATGCAAATGCTACATATACATGATGTAGCCAAAGTTCAGCATGTGTGATGACATGTTGTGTAAGACAACAAGAATGGGGCAACATATAGTGGCGTTAGCTGAGCTAGGAATAGAGTACGAGTAAACTGTTAACAAATTCTGTCGAGGTATGGATATCAGAGGAGATCAAAATGGCACTGGTGAAAGGATAGTAAAGAATGTGTGGACCAATGTGTAAATTTGTGTGCTGCATGCACAGTGAGGGGACATGAGCTATAAGCGTATAACATTATAGAGTTTACCAGAGGCAGTGAAACTATTTGAAATTATAGGCATTGATTTCTTGGATCTGTTTAGCTAGGGTCCAGGAGAAAACCATTTCATATTACCAATCATACAACCATTTTATTTAAATGCATACATGATTGCCATCTGAAATCTATAAGCTGTTATTGTAACTAATTATATTTGGCAGATACGTGAGATAAATGCAGACAAATGCATAAATTTTATGCCAGACTTGATGGAACAGCTGTGTCATATACTATGGGTTCGTAATTTAACTATAGGTCAGCTGCATGTGCAAACCATTGAGAGAACAGAGAATGTGCATCAAACTATTGGTAAGATGTAAGCTATAACTATAGTCACTTAGATATGTACCTATCATTTGTTGTGGTAGTTCACATCTTGTAGGTTCACACTGATACTGGGCTGTTGGGATCTGTGGGAGGGATATGCCTGTAACTTTCGAAGTGGTCAGACCAGTGAGTGATAAAGATAAGTAAAAGGTGTGGAGTTTCACCAAATCCCCGTGGAAAATACGGGAGCATGGCTGGAAGCAAGTATTGAAGTGCTAGACTGGCAAGAATTAGTCAGAAAATGCACTGGGAAGTTACCCTAGTACAGAGTAGGAGAACAGGTGATAACCAGTCCACGTAATAGAGACAACATCACCAGGAAATGGTAAGGTGTGATTGCTGATTAGAATGAGGACAGATCATATTGGATGCCTACAGCCATTGCTCGGTGCTCCATATTCCTTGCCATTCACATCAACATCTGAGACGAAGATGTGATATGGAGGGTGGGCACGAAGTTGTTACAGGAAATAGCATATACATTAAGGTGAAGAAAACTAGGGTTGCTTTTTGGATATTTCTTGTTATATTGTAGTGTAACTGTGAAGTTAGGATGTATTTACGTTGGCATGGTGTGACTTTTGGAAACAGAAACTTGAAATAGGGAAGGCATGTGGAATGTCTTTTTTGTATACTGCAGTATTCTAACTTTAGCATGTCTGCTTAATGTAGCAGTAGGGGCTGTGTTAGGAGTCAGCAGATATTCCTATAGGTCGAGGCTGATTAATTTTGGCTCCCTGTTATCAGGTTACAGTATAGATAGATGAGGATAAAGGGGATCCTAGCTATGGTTGTGCTTCTCCACTTCATCGAGATTGAAATAGGGACACTGTAATATCAGCGTCTAGACAGCGAAGTGCTCTTTACCAGTCAAGAAGGTGTGGTTCTCAATAGTCACCAATGGACGCTGAAACTAGTTTTCAGTGCATGGGAAGTGAGAAACCACGTTACGAGATTAAATGAAATATTTGCAGGAGTGTGATGCAACTGGACGAGAAAGGTGTATTTGAAGAAGTATGGGGGAAGTGTGATACAATGCAGCAACTAACTGACGTGATTCAGCACACCTTGAAATGACAGAAAAAAGGTTTGTTTGGAGGTTGGAGTAGGGTTAGAAGAAACACTGTTAAAAACAGCAGAAGAAGGTGACTTTAGGTATAGAAATGGTAGCATGAAAAGAGTAAACGAAATGAAAAGGTATAAGACAGCAGAAGAAGGTGACATTAGCTAGATAAATGATAGCATGAAAAGAGCAAAGGAAATGAAAAGGTATAAGACAGCAGTGGTGGAGTGTCATACCATGCAGCAGACAGGATTGGAGCATGAGGAGATGAACAACACACACATACTACTGACACTGAAAACGGAGGTAAAGCAATATGCAGTCGTCGACTGGCCCACGAGAATGGACCTAGGAATCATACAGACCAAAGTGGAAATGTTGGTAACAACAGCAAGGCTGTTACAATCATTGGCTGACGGTATCTAAGATACACCAGTGGTTGTGGCACATTTGGGGAGAGCTAGTCATCATGATGTAAATGCACAGCTTATTTCAGCATTGTTAGCACCAGAACAGAAGCTGGGTGACTTGTAGAAGACACGGAGGGAGTTGCCAAACGAGTTGGAACATACTGCTGAACAGTGCAAGAAAGATTACTTCAGTATGATCACATAGTAAAAGTAGAAGCTATCATGGACCTAGCAAGTCTACAAATATTTATCCGATTCGAGGTTGGGAATAGGCACACACGGGTCAGGCGTTTCCTCATCATGCATACCCGTGAAGGAGAGAGTCTCTGTGGAAAATATTGTACAGATGAAGACAGGACATCATCACCTTGAATAGTTTCAAGACTCAGGTTGGATCTCTTTGGAACATAGGCCTCAACATCTAGTCTTGTTTCCCCAGCATTTTTGTGTGTTCTTCAACACTCTCCTCCACACGTTTCCGCCGTCTATTCTTTGGTCTTCCTCTTGTTTTTTTCCTTTGATGTTCATTTCATCCATCTGCTTGGGAACCCTCTTGTCTCCCATTCTCTTTAAGTTACCATGCCATCTTACCATAAAAGCTTCTATGCTGATCTGCAAGGGTTCCAGTTTCACCATTCCCTTACTCTTTCATTCCTCATCCTGTCTCTCCTTGTTACTGCTATATTACTTCAGAGGAATCTCATTTCACATGCCTGTCGTCTGCTTACATCTCGTTCCTGCATTACACATGTTTCAGATGCATATATTAGTACTAGTACGTAGTAACTGAGGCTCTGAGCACTATGGGACTTAACTGCTGTGGTCATCAGTCTACGTAGTAACTTCTATGTATTACTTCTGAGACTTCTTCCTTCGAAACCAGGCTACTGGCACAAGGCAGGAATGCTTATGCCTCTCCATCACGTTGAATGATCTCTTTCTTATTTCTTGCATTCTCCTCTGCCACCCTTTCCAAGTATTTGCCGCTTTCCACCTTCATCAATTGTTGAGCTCCAATGTTTTATCCTGCTAGTTGGTCAATCTTTCTGTCTAGTTGTAACCAGGATCTCATATTTGCTTACATTAATTTTCATTCCATATTGTCTCACAGTTCTTTCCCAAGTATCCAGCTGTTTCTGGATGTTCTTCTCCCCCTTTCCCCAGATCATCAACTGAAGACCATGGCTTCAATCTTGTCCTCTCCATTTTTTCTGCCACCTTAGTCATTATCTCATCCAAGACGAAAGTGAAAACGAGAGGAGACAAAGTAGTGCCCTGTTTCACACCACTTGTTCGCTGGAAGCAATCCACCAATTAATTTCCCGCTTTCACACAACTCAGACTACCATATATCGAGAAAGGCCATCACAAATTCTTCCCCAAACTCATATAATGCTTTTGCAGCTGCCTCACTGCAAATATGTCAAAAGTTGACCTCCTAGGTCTGAGCAAAGCTACTCCTCTCTGAGTATGATCTCGACCCTTGTTCAGATTCGGGTTTCATATAACTTGTTACAGTAGTATACCAGTGTGACTCGCCTGTAGTTCCTACAAGTTCCTACAATGCTTCACACTCCCATTCTCGAGTACAGGGACAATTAGTTCCCTCTTCCAAACTTCAGGATTATTCTTCTCGTTCCACATTACACTCATCATACGATATAGCCATTATTTCCCAATCTTCCCCGCTGCCTTCGTCATTTCAACCCTTACTTTGTCCACAACTGGTGCTTTTACTCCCCTCTCTTCCCTCCCCCCCCCCCCCCACCACCACCACACCCACACACAGTTTACTTCTGTTTCTTTTAGTCTATTTTCATCAAGTCCCTTCGGATTTAGCAAGTGCACATGTTATCACCTCCACACTAGCTTAATTGTCTCTTTGTTATTAACTCCTTTCCCAATTCTATGCATCACTGTTGCATACTTCGTCAAACCTCTCTTATTACCTTTATGGAACCCTCAGAGCACGAGGCCTACTTGCACATACCTGATTTATTAAAACAAGTCTTGTGATTTCTTGGTCACTTTTACAGTATCTTTTAAGCATGCAGATGCTGAATATGCCGATATAGTATTCGTGCACGTGTTGCGTAATGGGAGCTCTGCTGCTGCTTTTGTAGAACAGGGTTGATCGTTGCCTAACAACGGAATAAAAGGTTACGGACTGTTTCCATGTGTTTTAGTGAAGAGATTGGTGCAATGTACAGTGACTGTATTTTGTTTGAAGTGAAAATGAAGAGATCGTGGATGAAGTAGAGGACATAATTTGTTTGGTAGGATATTGAATTTTAACGACCACACACACAGGTTTTGCTAGTGTCGGTGTATCACAATCAAGAAGGCTGTGTTGTGGACTCTATGTATACAGGGCTCCAGCCTTTTCATTTGCAGTGGATTAAAAACATTCGAGAGGGAAATGAAGGTTGCAGTCATATTTTAATCACTGGCTAATTGAAAATCGACGAGGGATAGTGTTAATATTGTTAAGGGTTGAGGCCATTTTTAGTGGTGACGGTATCAATATAACCATATCGGTAGTCCGAAGAAAACTCACTACTGTTGTGGAGACACATTTTCAAGGACTCTTAGAATTTTGGTATGATATGATACACAATAAATTGATTAAGGCTGTTGTGTTACAACATCGTCTTACAGAACTCCATTATCTATAACTTTTTGAATAACAGCTTTCAGCATTACTTCAAGAAGTTTATTGCGGAAAAGGATGAGTATGCTTATCCAAGATGACCCAAATCTTCAACATTCTTGTCATCGGCTGACATCTCAATAAACCTAGCATTCCACGCAGTGGCTGAAGGAAAGGTGGACACAGGAGAGGAACTGGACGCTCGGATTATGAATATTGCTGTTCCCGTAAAAAATACGAAGGCATCTGACGAGCTACACGTATTGTTGTTGTGAGAATCCGAAAGTGCACTGAAGTTCGAGGTGGAGCTTACGAAAATCAGTTTTGAGCCAAGTACGTACTTATTTGGATTACATAACGACAGTCGTGTCTACGAAAGACGTAAAAAATGTAACACGTGCTATGAGGAAAGTTTTATTCGAATTTGTGTGTCTTGCTACTCCATATAATATTTACAATTCTTACTGAAACACTCCCTATAATGATGTAGGCGGATAGGATAGAATTTTATCGTTACGTACTTGCAGTGTGCTTCGTAGTACACGTAGTCCTCGATTAAACTAGTTTTGTGACGCTTTCCCTAAAACTGAGACATTTTCCGGAAGGAAGATCCATAGGTCTATATGTCTTCTTTTCAAGAAATTGTCTAAAATCAATCAGTAGGTCTTGCAGAATACGCTATCAAAGTTTTGTTTCATTTTCTCAGTAGTAGAGGTCAGGGCAGCGTATTCTTGATGTGTGTACACGCAAACTTATCATTGAGTTCAGAAGTATTTTGTTTGAAGTATAGAGCAGATGGGTCAGTACTAGGTTCACTTACACACAAAGGTACAAACATACACATCATTTCAGTTTTGGAAACATATATACAGAGATGGAATATTGAAAAACATGGGCCTATCAACAGTGGCGCTAATCTGGGCAATAAAATGATGTCAGGGATTTATTTAAGTACATGGACTCTGAAAGTAGTGCGTAGTTTCAAAATTTGTTTGAAAATAGTCACCATTAACGAGTTGTCGTTTAGAAAATAGGCATCAACGCAGGACAGGAAGAAGAAGAGGAAGAAGAGAAACAAAGATCATTTAGTAACTAGAAACTAAGTTCATCACAATGTATGTCGAGGATTAAATTAACATATGATGATCTCGCTTCCCGCGCCCGGGTTCCCGGGTTCGATTCCCGGCGGGGTCAGGAATTTTTTCCACCTCGTGATGACTGGGTGTTGTGTGATGTCCTTAGGTTAGTTAGGTTTCAATAGTTCTATGTTCTAGGGGACTGATGACCATAGACGTTAAGTCCCATAGTGCTCAGAGCCATTTGAACCATTTTTGAACATATGACGAAAGAAATGTTTCCTCCTTATTAGCTACTGACGCTTATTAATGGGAAAGGGACCACTAAATGTTTCTCAAAAATGTTATTTTTCATATTAGAAAATAGCTTAAAATGTCTGGTATTATGGAAAGATTTATTTAATCGTTGTACGTATCCTACTAAAATGTGTCATATTTGTGTATTAGAATCAGGTGGTTATTCAAATGTATTCAAAGTATGTATTTAAATTGTCGCGTCTCAAATAGCCATTTTGTCCTATGAGGCTCTCTTTCGGAAAATGCAATTAAAATATTCTGCTAGGGAGCACTTAACATAATGGAATTCCGCTGCTGAAAGGGAGAGGTGTTGATATTAAGTGCGGCGCGGGAAAACAGTTACCCGTGCGTCCGGTGGGTGAATAACGCTAACCGCGTGCGGAGGCACTCAAGCGGTGGCAACGGCCTCGCTGCGGCGGGCGCAAACAACAGTGGCCGCGGGTTCGTGGCCCATTGGCAGCACTTGGCAGTCCGCACAATGGACTGGGCGGTGCGGTGAGCGCGGGTGCATTCAAACTGGCAGTCAAAGCGAAAAGCCGCCCAAACAAAATACTAGGGACTAGCGCAGCCGCTGCCTGGGGCCTGCAGGCCGTAGGCATACACATGGGGCCAAGGCGCCATGCTACCGTGAAACCCCAACGTTTGGCGAGATAACTGAATCTTTGCAGCCTCACGTCTCAATAGGTGAGGATTGCGTCCTGAAAGTGGTTGATTTCTCTACACTCTCACTGTGCTCCTATATCCCGCTACAACTCGTTCTTCTTCATTTTCATTGTATGAGAATCCACTCCGATAGCTGAGTGCTCAGCGTGACGGATTGCCGTCCTACGTGCCAGGGCTCGATTCCCGGCTGGGTCGAGGTTTTTCTCCGCTCAGGTACAGAGGGTTGTGTTGTCTTCATCATCATTTCATCCCCATCCGGGTCGCAGGTCGCCCAATGTTGCGTCGAATGTAATAAGACCTGCAACAAGGCGGCCGGACCTGCCCCGGCCAATGACGCCAAACGCTCATTTCCATTTCCAATGTATGAGAATCCCCAAAACGTTATAGGAAACCAAAAGCTACAAACTATATATAAACAATAATTTCATACGTCATACTACATAGTTACGACTTCTGAACCAAGTATGGACACATCTAACACATTTCGGATAGCTTTCCGGATCCGCCAACAGAGCAGCTGCTTGGGCATAGCCGGCCGGTGTGGCCGAACAGTTCTAGGCGCTTCAGTCTCGATCCGCGCCATCGCTGTGGTAACAGGTTCGAATCCTGGATGTGTGTGATGTCCTTAGGTTTGTTAGGTTTAAGTAGTTCTAAGTTCTAGGGGACTGATGGCATCAGATGTTAAGTCCCATAGTGCTCAGAGCCATTTGAACCAATTCTTGCTGGGGCATATCTCTCACCTCATGACGTCAATAGCAGTCAGATCTCGTCCAGAATCGCACATCCCCGGTTCGTCTGATAATCGCCGTCTATTACAGTTGCTTCAGGCTCTTGAAACATTTGAACGTAGTCTGTCCATTTGTTCTACTCCTCCGCACCGAGCGTGGTGGCGCAGTGGTTAGACACTGGACTCGCATTCGGGAGGACGACGGTTCAATCCCGCGTCCGGCCATCCTGATTTAGGTTTTCCGTGATTTCCCTAAATTACTCCAGGCAAATGCCGGGATGGTTCCTTTCAAAGGGCACGGCCGACTTCCTTCCCCGTCCTTCCCTAACCCGATAAGACCGATGACCTCGCTGTCTGGTCTCCTTCCCCGACACAAACAACCAACCAACCAACTCCTCCGCGCGCCCTTCCTAGGCATGGGAAAATCTGACCGGTTGCAAACGAGACCAGGTATTATAGCTCTGAATAACCGCTATTTTTCGATACTTGTTTATTGTTTCTATTTTTTACTAATAACCTGGTAAAAAACGAAATATCACTCCGCGATATGAGCAGAACTAATTATTTTCATTTTGAAATAAATCTTCTGTAAAGAACGCATAATTTTCATCAGTATAAGTTGAATTGATTTGAAATATTTCGTTACAGGAAGAAATAGAAATAGTGAATAATGTTAATTTAATAATTTTTCAAAAAAATGAACCACATGCATAAGAATTGGTGTAGCATTGCTGAGACACTAATTTAACTGTTACCATGTCGTGTGGCCTAAAAGATGGTATGCGTGAAATGCCAGCTGAAAGACTTGCATCATCTGGCATATATGGCACACTGGTATCAAAATTAAACTAAGAAAAGGAAATTTTGCAACGTTGAGTTTATTTTGCCACAAAACAGTAATAGCAAAGTAGAAACAATGTAAAAAATACAGAACGCAAACAACTACAACATGCATAATGGCAGACAGAAATGTTCTTCATTTTTTCCAAGTTAACGGACTTACACACACGTTTCGACACTTGATTAATGCTCTCAGTATGGAGTGTGCCTGCCTCTGGCAGCAATACAGGCCTGACAACGACACAGCAAGCAACACACATCAAAAAAAGGTTTTGCATCACCTCAATTCCTAGACCTCCTGAAGACAGACGCTGACTGTGGATATTGTATCACAGACACAGTCCCTTTGACAGTTCAGGGATGTCACTAAATCCGCCCAAAAATGTAAACAACTATGCATGAGCAGTGCCTATTAGACGGAGGGTGTCCGAAATCCGATCAGCTCCAGTCTTTCCACCAGGAATGCGGTACACGGCTCGTGTTGTATGTAGTTCAACCATGCCTAGAAGGTCAATACCGCTGTCCGATCGCGTCCGCATTGTTACTTTGTGCCAGGAAGGGTTCTCAACAAGGGAAGTGTCCAGGCGTCTCGGAGTGAACCAAAGCGACGTTATTCAGACGTGGAGGAGATACAGAGAGACAGGAGCTGTCGATGACATGCCTCGCTCAGGCCGCCCAAAGCCTACGTCTGCAGTGGATGACCGCTACCTATGGATTATGGCTCGGAGGAACCCTGACAGCAAAGCCACCATGTCAAATAACGTTTTTCGTGCAGCCTCAGAACGTCGTGTTGCGACTCAAACTGTGCGCAATAAGCTGCATGATGCGCAACTTCACTCCCGACATGCGTGGTGAGAGCAAACTTTGCAACCACGACACCATGCAGCGCAGTACAGATGGGTCCAACAACATGCCGAATGGACCGGTCACGATTGGCATCTCGTCCTCTTCACCGATGAGTGTCGCATATGGCTCCTACCAGACAATCGTCGGAGACGTGTTTGGAGGCAACTCGGTCCGGCTGAACGCCTTAGACACAATGTCCAGGGAGTGCAGCAGTGTGCAGTGCTGTTTTGGGGTGGCATTATGTGGGGCCGACGTACGCCGTTGGTGGTAATAGAAGGAGCCGTAACGGCTGTACGATACGTGAATGCCATCCTCGAATCAATAGTACAACCATAATGACAGCGTACTGGCGAGGAATTCGCCTCCATTGACGACAATTCGCGCCGACATCGCTCGAATAGAGTGGCCATCATATTCTCCAGACATGAACCCTATCGAGCATGCCTGGGATAGATTGGAAAAGTGCTGTTTATGGACGACATGACCCACCAACCACTCTGAGGGATGTACGCCGAATCGCTTTGAGGAGTGGGACAATCTGGACCAACAGTGCCTTGATGAACTTGTGGATAGTATGCCACGACGAATACAGACATGCCTCAATGCAAGAGGGCGTGCTACTGGGTATTAGAGGCACTGGTGTATACAGCAATTTGGACCACCACCTCTGAAAGTCTCGCTGTATGGTAGTACAAAATGCAATATGTGGTTTTCATGAGCAATAAAAAGGTCGGAAATGATGTTTATGTCGGTTTCTATTCCAATTTTCTGAACACATTCCGGAACTCTCGGAACCGAGGTCATGCTAACCTTTCTTTGATCTGTGCATGAATGAATTCAGTCTCGTGTTGAGACAATGACGTCCATTCTTCCTGCACACCTGTTCGCAGTCTCGGACAGTGGTTGGCGGATGCTGACGTGATGCACGTCGTCTCCCTAGTACATCCCAGATATGCTCTGTGGGATTCAAATCGGGAGAGCGAGCAGACCACACAATGCGTGGAGTATCTTCTGTTTCAAAGAAAACATCAACCACCCGTCCTCTATGAGATGGAGCATTACCGTTCATCAATACGACGTCTGGGCCCACAAAACCTCGCAACAACCGTAACTGAGGCCATAAAATCTCGTCATGATACCTGACAACAGTTAAACCATGTTTTATGAAGTTTTATGAAGAGTTGTTCGAGTGGACAACATAACTCCTGCCCACAACATTAGGGATCCTCCTCGATATCGGTATCTTTCCATAATGTTTGGCTCCCCAAAATTATGTTCCACCTTCCCTCTAGATGCAAACTCATCGAAAATCACACTTCAGACTAAATCGGGACTCATCTCTGAATACAACATTGGCCCACTGTTTGATCATACAGGTGGTATGTTGATGACTACACTCTAGACGTTCCTTTCTGTGAAGACGTGTCAGAAGTGGCAACATAGGACGTCTCCGATAGTAAAGACCACTCTCCGAAGCCTTCTGCACACCGTTTGCCTCGATACAACACTACCAATGGATGCAGTGAGCTTAATGCCAGCTGCCGTACAGTACTGCATTGATGAGCCAAAGAAACTGGTCATCTATCTAATATCGTGTAGGGCCCCCGCGAACACGCTGAAGTGCCGCAACACGACGTGCCATGCCCTAGACTAATGTCTGAAGTAGTGTTGGAGGGAATTGACAACACGATTCCTGCTGGGCTGTCCATATATTTTGGAACTTCCCCTTCGAAAAATTATGAATTACTGTACTGGTAAACCTCTTACGTTGTTTGATTTACAAACAGCTGAACAAAACTCAACGTACTCAGACAGTTTTCTCTTTACTTATTCTGATCATCATTAAACTGACACATAATATTTTAGTTCAACGCAGTCTGACTTTCAATAATCCCTACAAAAGAATGGCCCCGACTAACAATAACCTTTACCTTTCATGTATCACTTACCTCACAAAAATCTTCGTTACTCGAACTCCTGCAATACATCGAATGCCAATACTGCCAGCTAAATAAAACATTCTAACTACTGAAGGCTCTAGCTACTGATAGCACCATACTTAGCAAATGAAAGATTTTGGTAGAGAAGAAACAACGTATTTACCTTAATAGTGATCAGAAGTCATAATATGTATATCAGTTCATGACTTTTTTTTTTGGTCATCAGTCTACTGACTGGTTTGATGCGGCCCCGCCACGAATTCCTTTCCTGTGCTCTTCATCTCAGAGTAGCACTTGCAACTTACGTCCTCAATTATTTGCTTGACGTATTCCAATCTCTGTCTGCCTCTACAGTTTTTGCCCTCTACAGCTCCCTCTAGTACCATGGAAGTCATTCCCTCACGTCTTAGCATATGTCCTATCATCCTGTCCCTTCTCCTCATCAGTGTTTTCCACATATTCCTTTCCTCTCCGATTCTGCGTAGAACCTCCTCATTCCTTACCTTATCAGTCCACCTAATTTTCAACATTCGTCAATAGCACCACATCTCAAATGCTTCGATTGTCTTCTGTTCCGGTTTTCCCACAGTCCATGTTTCACTACCATACAATGCTGTACTCCAGACGTACATCCTCAGAAATTTCTTCCTCAAATTAAGGCCGGTATTTGATATTAGTAAACTTCCCTTAGCCAGAGATGCCTTTTTTGCCATAGCGAGTCTGCTTTTGATGTCCTCCTTGCTCCGTCCGTCATTGGTTATTATACTGTCTAGGTAGCAGAAATCCTTAACTTCATTGACTTCGTGACCATCCATCCTGATGTTAGGTTTCTCGCTGTTCTCATTTCTACTACATCTCAACACCTTCGTCTTTCTGCGATTTACTCTCAAACCATACTGTGTACTCGTTAGACTGTTCATTCCGTTCAGCAGAGCATTTAATTCTTCTTCGCTTTCACTCAGGATAGCAATGTCATCAGCGAATCGTAGTCCGCAGCTCGTGGTCGTGCGGTAGCGTTCTCGCTTCCCACGCCCGGGTTCCCGGGTTCGATTCCCGGCGGGGTCAGGGATTTTCTCTGCTTCGTGATGACTGGGTGTTGTGTGATGTCCTTAGGTTAGTTACGTTTAAGTAGTTCTAAGTTCTAGGGGACTGATGACCATAGATGCTAAGTCCCATAGTGCTCAGAGCCAATCGGCGAATCGTATCATTGATATCCTTTCACCTTGTATTTTAATTGCACTCCTGAAACTTTCTTTTATTTCCATCATTGCTTCCTCGATGTACAGATTGAAGAGTACATCTACATCTACATCTGCATTTATACTCCACAAGCCACCCAACGGTGTGTGGCGGAGGGCACTTTACGTGCCACTGTCATTACCTCCCTTTCCTGTTCCAGTCGCGTATGGTTCGCGGGAAGAACGACTGTCTGAAAGCCTCCGTGCGCGCTCTAATCTCTCTGATTTTACACTCGTGATCTCCTCGGGAGGTATAAGTAGGGGGAAGCAATATATTCGATACCTCATCCAGAAACGCACCCTCTCGAAACCTGGCGAGCAAGCTACACCGCGATGCAGAGCGCGTCTCTTGCAGAGTCTGCCACTTGAGTTGGCTAAACATCTCCGTAACGCTATCACACTTACCAAATAACCCTGTGACGAAATGAGCCGCTCTTCTTTGGATCTTCTCTATCTCCTCCATCAACCCGATCTGGTACGGATCCCACAGTGATGAGCAATATTCAAGTATAGGTCGAACGATTGTTTTGTAAGCCACCCCCTTTGTTGATGGACTACATTTTCTAAGGACTCTCCCAATGAATCTCAACCTGGTACCCGCCATACCAACAATTAATTTTATATGATCATTCCACTTCAAATCGTTCCGCACGCGTACTCCCAGATATTTTACAGAAGTAACAGCTACCAGTGTTTGTTCCGCTATCATATAATCATACAATAAAGGATCCTTCTTTCTATGTACTCACAATACATTACATTTGTCTATGTTAAGGGTCAGTTGCCACTCCCTGCACCAAGTGCCTATCCGCTGCAGATCTTCCTGCATTTCGCTACAATTTTCTAATGCTCCAACTTCTCTGTATACTACAGCATCATCCGCGAAAAGCCGCATGGAACTTCCGACACTATCTACTAGGTCATTTATATATATTGTGAAAAGCAATGGTCCCATAACACTCCCCTGTGGCAAGCCAGAGGTTACTTTAACGTCTGTATACGTCTCTCCATTGATAACAACATGCTGTGTTCTGTTTGCTAAAAACTCTTCAATCCAGCCACACAGCTGGTCTGATATTCCGTAGGCTCTTACTTTGTTTATCAGGCGACAGTGCGGAACTGTATCGAACGTGTTCCGGAAGTCAAGTAAAATAGCATCTACCTGGGAGCCTTTATCTAATATTTTCTGGGTCTCATGAACAAATAAAGCGAGTTGGGTCTCACACGGGGCGTAAGGCTACAGCCTTGTCTTACACCCTTCTTAATACGAGCACTTCGTTCTTGATCGTCCACTCTTATTATTCCCTCTTGGTTGTTGTACATATTGTATATGACCCGTCTCTCCCTATAGCTTACCCCTACTTTTTTCAGAATCTCGAACAGCTTGCACTATTTTATATTGTCGAACGCTTTTTCCAGGTCGACAAATCCTATGAAAGTGTCTTGATTTTTTCTTTAGCCTTGCTTCCATTATTAGCCGTAACGTCAGAATTGCCTCTCTCGTCCCTTTACTTTTCCTAAAGCCAAACTGATCGTCGCCTAGCGCATTCTCAATTTTCTTTTCCATTCTTCTGTATATTATTCTTGTAAGCAGCTTCGATGGATAAGCTGTTAAGCTGATTGTGCGTAAATTCTCGCACTTGTCAGCTCTTGTCGTCTTCGGAATTGTGTGGATGATGCTTTTCCGAAAGTCAGATGGTATGTCGCCAGACTCATATATTCTAGACACCAACGTGAATAGTCGTTTTGTTGCCACTTCCCCCGATGATTTTAGAAATTCTGATGAAATGTTATCTATCCCTTCTGCCTTATTTGACCGTAAGTCCTCCAAAGCTCTTTTAAATTTCGATTCTAATACTGGATCCCCTATCTCTTCTAAATCGACTCCTGTTTCTTCTTCTATCACATCAGACAAATCTTCACCCTCATAGAGGCTTTCATTGTATTCTTTCCACCTATCTGCTCTCTCCTCCGCATTTAACAGTGAAATTCCCGTTGCACTCTTAATGTTACCACCGTGGCTTTTAATTTCACCAAAGGTTGTTTTGACTTTCCTGTTTGCTGAGTCTGTCCTTCCGACAATCATATCTTTTTCGATGTCTTCACATTTTTCCTGCAGCCATCTCGTCTTAGCTTCCCTGCACTTCCTGTTTATTTCATTCCTCAGCGACTTGTATTTCTGTATTCCTGATTTTCCCGGAACTTGTTTGTACCTCCTCCTTTCATCAATCAACTGAAGTATTTCTTCTGCTACCCATGGTTTCTTCGCAGCTACCTTCTTTGTACCTGTGTTTTCCGTCTCAATTTCTGTGATGGCCCGTTTTAGAGATGTCCATTCATCTTCAACTGTACTGCCTACCGCGATATTCCTTACAGCTGTATCTATAGCGTTAGAGAACTTCAAATGTATCTCGTCATTCCTTAGTACAGTCTTACAAATTTCCTTTTTCTGAAGGACACACGTCCAGATCGTCAGCTCTCAAAACTCTGGCATCTCTCTCCCTACTTCCACCACTGCTGGCGGCTCACCATCAACTGCACAACGCTACGCGCAGTTCATATCCAACTGCCCAACACTACACAAGCGAATATTTCAACACTGCCAACCAGCCACAGACTGCAGACAGCACAGTCAGTGATTTTCATACAGAGGGCTACGTGGCGTTACCAACATAAAAACCTAAACCGCATATTTACAATCTGTATGAGTACGAGGCGGTGGAGATCTCTTCTGAACAGCACGTTGCAAGGCACCCCAGATATGCACAATAATGTTGATGTGTGGGGAGTCTGGTAGCCAGCGGAAGTACTTTTACTAAGAAAAGTGTTTCTGGAGCTACTCTGTTGCAATTTAGGACGTGTGTGGTGTCGCTTTACCCTGCTGGAATTGCCCAGTTCGATCGGAATGCACAATGGGCATGAATGGATGTTGGTGATCAGACAAGATGCTTACGGACGTGCCACCCGTCCGAGTCTTATCTAGACGTATCAGGGGCTCTATATCCTCCGGCTGTACACGCCCCACAGTCTCTACCTACTTTAACAGTCCCCTGCTAACATGCAGAGTCCATGGATTCATGAGGTTGTCTCCATACCCGTACACGTTCATCCGTTCGATACAATTTGAAATGAGACCTGTCCTACCACGCTACGCGTCTTCAGTCATCAAAAGTCCAATGTCGGTGTTGACACACCCAGGCGAGACGTAAAACTTCGTATCGTGCAGTCATGAAGGGACTCGAGTGGGCCTTCGGCTCCGAAAGCTCATATCGGTGATGTTCCGTTGAATGGTTCGCACGCTGTCAGTTGTTGATGGCGCAGCATTGAAATCTGCTGCCATTTACGGAAGGATTGCGCTTATGTCACGCAGAACGATTCTCTTCAATCGTATTTTGTCTAGTTCCGACCGCAGCGATGTCGGATATCTGATGTTTACCGGATTCCTGATATTCACAGTACACTCGTGAAATAGTAGTGCGGGAATATCACACTTCATCGCTACCTTGGAGATAGTGTGTCGCACCGATTGTGTGCTGACTGTAACACCACGTTGAAACTCGCTTGAATCTTGATAACCTGCGTTTGTAGCAGCAGTAACCGATTTAACAACTTGTTGTCTTCTATAGGCGTTGCCGACCGCAGCGCGTATCTTTGTATTTGAATATACTTGCCTGTACCAGTTTCTTTGGCGCTTCAAACCAAGACGGTAATGTCGTGCCCTTACAGCCGAATAACTGCCCTGTCTTCTGAAGTCACACGTGGTCGGCCCTGCCCTGGTCTCCGATATGCAGTTCCAGTCTCTATAAAGTGTCGCACCATCCGAGAAACAACAGAACGATTCACATTAAGTCATCGGACCAAATCAGGTAGCTACTGTCGTGTTTCTTTTAGATTTATGGTCCTACAGTGCAGAGAGTCTAGTAGGCATCTTGTCTGTGGCATACTGCACCGTCTGTGGAAGGGTACACAGCGATTGTGGATGTGAGCTGTCCGACAAATACTACCTCGTTTGATAGGTGTCATGCCGTCATCGTTGGCATGATTGTCCGTTGACCGGAATGCCATCTTCCGTGCAGAATACCATCGTACGGACATCTGGTTGACTGTTTGTATGATTATTTAGTGAATTAGTCACAGGACGAGGAAATAGCGGTTTGTTGCTTTAATTTTGGACTCCAGTGTAGTTTATCACTCTCACTGTCAGACATTAGTTGTATTACACAATGACACCATCCCTAGCCTGGAAGTTAATGTTGTGAAGTACGATCTCAGTGAAGTACAGCACTCCAGCTTTGAAAAATTAAAAGCGAGGGGCACAACCAGCTTCTGAGGCAGTACAAGGAGAAAACGGTAAACATTACACGTCATTCATATTTTAAAAAGAAATTTAAAGCGACTACTCTTCTACTTGTGACTACAAAACATGCCTTTATCTACTTTTAGTCCTTGAAAACGAACAAAGTAACAGGAAAAATATATTTATTCAAACTCAGGTTTTGTACTTTAGCACTGACTACAAGTAATGTCCAAACACTTATATGATCCCCGATTACAACATGACAGTAGAATACTTCTCTGTGGTAGTAGTGATCCATTTGTCACTTTTCGAGGAAAAGAGCTAACGTTGGACGGACTAAGTTTTCCTGTATTTGCCTATTTAATTTAATGCTTTGATTCTATGTATCTTAAAGCTGAGTGAGTTAAAATTTTTCAGTCTTTGTACCGTTTCTATGATTGCTGTAGGATATAATCGCAATAAAAAAACTAATGATCTTTTACATCTGAAACCGGTAATTTTGAGCTGTTTTATCAGTCCAGTTAGACTGGTGTTGAAAAAAAAAAAAAACAATATAACCGAAAACCGGCTGCTTCAGCGATAACCACCACGCCTAGTCTCGCGTAAGTTCTTCCTCTGATATATCCGAATCTCAGAGGTGGATATTCTATACTTGTCACGTTTCTATCCCGCTTTTATGCGGTTTATTAATGACATGCTACGTTATGTGCAGGAAACCTCTCTCTGATTTATGCCAACGATGGGCTGGTATGGGTCATCTGAAGATGACTGGCAGGTGTCCAGTTGAAACATCGTGATATGAAGTTTATGATGCCCGGCTGCAATTCCGAAAGCTCTGCGAGTATTTTCTTTCTTCATTGACTGCTCGCAGCTTATGCATGGAGGAGCGATACCGGCTAGGCAGCACAGCTTGTCAGTTCGTGTTGGTCTCACTCTGCCTGTGATGGTACGGCATGATTCATTGAGTGATATACACATTTTACTGGCACCGCTGGAGTTGTGCCACAGAGAACTTGCGCAGCACAGCAGCTCAAGGTTAAAGCTGTAGTCCCTAATGTCCTTTAAGTTCTGAACGCCGTGTGGCGCCTGCCAGTTTACGCATTTTGATATTTCTAGCAGCTATTTATGTTTCGTGTTCATACAATGTTTCCTGTAGGTGAGTGCTCTACCCTCTGTGATACCAAAATATTTTGGGTTACCCAATGCTCTAGCCGTTTTCCTTCTCATGCTGTTTGTACTGTATTCGCCGTCTGTCTATCGTTAACACGAGAATCACAGGTTGGAATTTCGATGAGTTAGGTTCTGGTTGGTTTTCCCTGAAGTAGATAACCAGTTGGTGAAGACCTTATGATACCATTCCTGAAAGTTTTTGCTTGGACTGTTGTGGCACAGTCACCTACATCTATGGGAGGCAGAAAGCTTTCCGGGAGTGGCTGATCATTGGTACTGGTGTTTAAAGGCAACGGAGACAGAACGCTGGATTGTGGTAAGAAACTTTCCACAAACAAAGCATCTTCTATTTTGAAGATTTCCAATTATTTGTGTCATGTGATGAGTTTAACTTACTTGGCACACGAATAGTTCTAATGGCTCTAAGCACTATGGGACTTACCGAGCGAGGTGGCGCAGTGGTTAGCACACTGGACTCTCATTCGGGAGGACGACGGTTCAATCCCGCGTCCGGCCATCCTGATTTAGGTTTTCCGTGATTTCCCTAAATCACTCCAGGCAAATGCCGGGATGGTTGCTTTGAAAGGGCACGACCGACATCCTTCCCCGTCCTTCCCTAATCCTATGAGACCGATGACCTCGCAGTTTGGTCTCTTCCCCCAAAACAACACCAACCCACTATGGGACTCAAAATCAGAGGTCATCAGTCCCCTAGACTTAGAACTACTTAAAACTAACTAACCTAAGGACATCACACACATCCATGCCCGAGGCAGGGTTCGAACCTGCGACCGTAGCAGCAGCGCTGTTCTGGGCTGAAGCTCCTAGAACCGCTCGGCCACAGCGGCCAGTTCTGCGTACACATTCCGTAGGAGTGGTCGGTGATGAGTCGCAAGTAGGTGATAAGTTTTTGAACGCAGTCCCGGTGATTCTTCCGTCATCGACTCGATCCTCGATGCGTCGCGTTAGTTTCAGTCCCGGCTATGTACAGCATTCGCCGGTTCTGAAGCTGACTTGTTGTGGTACTAGAAGCAGCTATAGTACTTAAGCGAGCCTTTTGAGTATCGTGATTTCGAAAATCTTGTAAAGATGGAATGGTAATGAAATTGGCGTGTAGGTCTTAGGGTCATCTGCCTCTTTACCATCTCTTAGAATGGCTAGGACCTTGGGCCTACTCCATATTTTTGGTATTTTTCAGAGAAACTAGCCATTTTTCCCAAGAGGAAGAAATTTTTCAATTGTTACATGCATATGTTGTCAAGGCCGACAGTCTTTCATCTTATAGCTTGCCTTAGAGAGTTATCTGATATTGAATGACTTAGACGTTCCGTCTGAGTATTGTGTGGTCTCATTCTATTCTACTGCTTTTGTTTATCGTTCACCTGGGGACTTTCCATTTATAAGCACCTAATGTGCAATTTGAACTGACATGACATTTGCGTTTGTGGTGGTTGAAACGTACAATTGTGGCTAAATGGACGTAAGGCAAAGGTAACTGGACATGTAGCATCATGTGTCATTTCCTGTTACTACCTTATTGACATAAATACCTCTGAAAGCTATTACCTTTGGCAATCTCAATTTCAGTTAGTTACAACACTGATTGGGGAAGATATCAGATCTCAACAGTAGTGCAATAAAAACATGTAGGCGTTGATTAACAAGAGTTTTAACTAACCCAAATTATGAAATAGCTCTTAATTTAAGTAAAAGAAAACAGGCAAGTGTTCAATAATAACAGTTAGGTTAAGTAAAACTACGAAACAGAAAACAGGCAGGCTTTCATTAATAACAGATATGGGTAGTGAAAATTACCAAATACCAAAGTGGCAGGTCTTCACAAGTAACAGCTTCAGTTAAGGAAAATTACCAAATGCCGGCAGGCATGCCTTCCATAATAACGGTTTTAGTTAATTCAGACATGGAAAACAGTTAAGCCTTCATGAATAACTGCTTCAGTTATGTAACCAGTAGTTTGAATTGCCTCCTCACGAGGGGTGCATCAGAAGGGTTGAGCCATGCACGGCTCGTCTTCATCCCAATTATTGTTTGCCATCTGCTATTACGGCAGTGCCACCTAGTATTCATGTTCCATTTACTGGCGTCACTAGGTTCCTGCCTTACTTGCCCCTGAGTGGCAGCAAAATCGCGTATCGATAAGGGCACTATCGTACCGTCTCTGGAACGATCGACAGTGTTTCCGGATCGTTGTGTGTTGGGTAGTGAGTGAGTGGGAGACACACCAGCAGTGCAGTCCCGACGGAGCAACAGTCCAGTCGGTCGGTAGGCATGGAGCAGCAAGCAGGCCCCCGTCGCGCGGAGTTGGGCTGGAGCTGCAGGCGGCGTGCACGCGCGGTTGGAATGTGAGGTGCTGCTTGCGAGTGCTACGAAGTTCGTCGCCCACCGATCTTGGATATGAAATTTGAGTCCTCACTTAATTTACTATCGTGCCTCAACTGGGACATTCCCACGAGCAACAACCATGTATGTGTACTTAAGTCGGCTGAGATTCCAGCCGTCTTACTTTGAAATTTAACTTAATTTATTCCCCGTTCTGGAAGTTCACCAACGGTATCCTCTGCCTTGTGGTCGTTGACGTTCCGATTACCTGCCCTGGTTGTTGACGTAATTTTAGGCAGAATATTTTCCTTGTCGTGTTGTTTCTGTTCAGCGTTGAATGTAGTTCGACAGCTGAGGTGCTGTTGGTCCTTTTGGGTGCCAATGTACTGTGTGTCGTGCATTAAAATCTTGTTTTGCTGGTTGAATGGAGCGGAACTGATTTGGTTGATTGTTTGGTCGGCTGTCTGTCGGTTGGGTTGCCTCTAGATTAAGAAGTCGCTGGACAGGCTGCCTGTCTCACCTAAACGGGCGTTAGTGTTACAATCCCAGGTTGACCCTTGGAAGCTTCTCAGCGCCGTTCCTTCTGTGTTATGTAGTAATTTCCCTGTGTGGATTTTAGTTATTTGGTTAATGTGTGGCTTTCGACTGAGTATCAATATCTTTTAAATTAATGTTCTTGCCTTGCCTGAGATTGTTATACTTTTATATGGGGCCTTTTACTAGAGAGGTTTTAAGATGAGGCCTTCTGCCTTTGAGAATGAAACTCTTTCGAGCACTTAAGCCGTTAAACATATTTTGTTGATATGTGGCCTTCAGCGAGTATTAATATCTCTTAAATTAATGTCCTTGTCTTGCCCCTAAGGCATGAGATTGTTATTCTTTATTTTATATTAAATGTTTCAAGGTACAGCCTTCTGCCCTTTAAAATTGAAACACTTCTTCTCGGACTTAAGCGGGTAAATTTTTTGTTGGTGAGCGGCCTTCAGCCGAGTTTTAATATCTCTTAAATTAATCTTCTTCTCTTGCCCTTAAGGCATAAGATTGTTATGCTTTTGAATGGGGCCTTCAGACCAATTTGCATGAAATGTTTTAAGATAAGGCTTTCTGCCTTTTGGTTGAAACTCCTCTTATTGCTTAATATGGGACCTCCAGCCTACTTACATTAAAATTAAATTGCTAATGCCCTCAGCCGATTAGCTTGAAGATTTAGAAAATATTCTTGGCTGAAACCTCCAGAAGAACCTTGTATTTCAATTTTGCTTAAGTCTTGTGTCTTTGATTTTGAATGTGGCCTTCAGCTGATCTAAAGTTAATCAAAGGAGGTCGACTAAAAATTTGAGTGTTTAGAATCCTTGTTGTGATATTGTGTGTTGATAATAAAGTTTGTATGTTCAGTGCAACGGACAGGAACTCATTTTGGCCCCTTTCCATAACCTAATCTGCTCTGTTCTGCTAGCCCATGCATTACAGACTTATTCGCAAGGAGCACAAGACTACAGCAAATAGGAAGGCCAAGAACGGTTGCAACGAGAGGACCGGGCCTGCAACGCCCTTTTCGTTGGGTACAGACCTGAAAAAGGCGTATCAGTTACGTGAAAGCAACAATAACTAGCCAAAAGGCATACTCATGCCACTGCAAAATACCCCCTCTACAAAGACGGCGAAAAGCCCGAAAGAAAACTAGGCTGCCACACCAGATTACATAGCCTCAGACATTTGCAAATTTTGATACGCAGGCACCTCCTAAGTCAATATAATTAGGAGAGCGATGACGTCTGCGATGCCCGAAGGTATCTCGAAACGGGCACCCGGCTGAATTACAAAAGTTATGAACATATATGGTGTTCGAAGATGTTTGGCAGGGAGGTCGACTAAAACTGAACCATTTAGGTACTACGTGACGACGGTGTGGTGGAGGAGGGTGGAGAGGGGGGGTGAGGGGCTCGGTCACGGCTCTGGAAATAACATCAGCTCACACAGGTTAAGATGTTCCGAAGTTCACGAATCGGTGCTGGAGATTGCCGGTTCCCAAAGGAGCCCACAAATCAGCACAGCGAAACTGGCTTCAACTCTCTCGTTGGTGTCCCATGTCCCAGAGCAGGTTGGCCAAGCCACGCACGAAGACGGCACTCGAAGCCAGAAACGGATTGAAATCGGCCTGCGAATGTTTTCAGAAACCACTCGCTGGACTTTGTGCCCAGGGCGCTTGCGCAAGTGCTCTTCTTAGTCGACGGGCGAACCTCTCTCACCGTCCTCATCGCTCCGTTACCACTCCCCAACACACCACGCCACAAGACGCCCCACCCCCCATCAAAAACCTCGAGCAAAGATTTTAGTGGCACCAAACCAGAGGGACATCTCAATACAGATCAAGATAATGGTGCCAGGAATTCGGATGGCGACGCCAGTATCACGGCTCAGTGTTTTTTTGGGGTCGTCTGCTGGGCGCTCAAGAAATCTCGAAGGCTTGAGGCTGCTGCAGCCCATATCTGTTTCCAGAGTACGTTCTTTCATTACAGTGAGGTGTTGTTGATTATTTGGTTCCGGGAGCACACGAGGTGATACTGATCCTACGACTTACCTTTGAAGAATAGTAAAAGAAAGCTGAACCTATGTGTATAGCATTTGTAGATTTAGAGATGACCTTTGACAGTACTGACTAGGCTATGAAATTTTTTAGCTAGCAGGAGTAAAATACAGAAAGCGAAAACTTATTCACAAACTACTTTTACAGAAACCAGCCTGCAATTACAAGAGTCGAACGGCAGAAAAGGGAAGTAATAGTTGAGAAGGGGAGAGGTAAGGTTGCAGCCAATCTTTTATGTTATTCGGCCTGTACTTTCATCAATAAATGTCGGAAACTGAGGAAGAATTTGGAAGAGGAACTAAAGACAATGAAGAAGAACTAAATACTTTCAGTTTTTAGAACGACCAAGTAACTTCCTCAGAGACGGTAACAGGCTTGAAAGATGAGCTTAACGAAATGGATAGCTTCTTCAAAAGAGGTTATACGACAAACATGGAATAGTAGTAAACCAAATGTCGTGGGTTAGTTCATCTAGATTGGTAGCCAAATAACTGAGGATGGTGGAGGCAGAGAGTGATTGAGACCTGCAAATGAAAGAAGAGCGTTCGTGAAGAAGAGGCATTCTCTGACTTCTAATACAATTTTAAGTATTAGGAAAGTTTTGCTAAAGATATTTATTCCGACGTGTGGCCTTATACGGAAGCGAAACAGGGACTATCAGCAGGTCAGAGAAGATGAGAAAATAAGCCCATCAAACGTCGTTTTTCAGAAAAATGATGAAGATTGAATGGTTAGATGGAGTACCAGTGAAATATGGACTCGAAAGAAGAAGTAAGGAACTGTATGGCACCGCTTGACTAAAGCATGGTGTCAGTAAATATGTCAGGTCCTGAGGCTTTAAGGAATCATCAGTTTGGTAAAGTAGGGAAGTGTGGTGGGTAAGTATTGTAGTGGGAGGCAAAGGGATGAACATAGTAAGCAAGTTCTATTAGGCCTCATCGCTGTAGTTAGGCAAAAATGAAGAAGACTGCACAGAATACGTTAGCATAGAGAGCTGCATCAAACCAGTCTTCGGAGTAAAAGTAACAACTGTAACAGGGTAGTTGGTCATGGAGCAAGTAGCACGGAAAACCAAGGTTAAACTTCGTTAAGTAATTGTGACTGAGGAAGAAAAGGTAAAACATTTAATTTTGCTAATGACACTGTAGCTACATCTACATCTAAATGGATACTATGCAAATCACATTTAAGTGCCTGGCAGAGGGTTCATCTCACTACCTTCACGATTCTCTGTTATTCCAATCTCGTATAGCGCGCGGAGAGAACGAACAGCTGTATCTTTCCGTACAAGCTCTGAGTTCCCTTATTTTATCGTGGTGATCGTTTCTCCCTATGTAGGTCGGTGTCAACAAAATATTTTCGTATTCGGAGGAAAAAGTAGGTGATTGGAATTTCGTGAGAAGATTCCGTCGCAACAAAAATGATATCCAGCCAAAATCCCCTATCATTTCTGTGACACTCTCTCCCATATTTCGCCATAATACAGAACGTGCTGCCCATCTTTGAACTTTTTTGAAGTACTCCGTCAGTCCTATCTAGTAAGGATCCCACACCTCGCAGCAGTATTCTAAAACAGGACGGACAAGCTTAGTGTAGGGAGTCTCCTCAGTAGGTCTGTTACATTTTCTAAGTGTCCTGCCAATAAAACGCAGTCTTTGATTAGCCATTAACACAACATTTTATATGTGTTCCTTCCAATTTAAGTTGTTCGTAATTGTAATACCTACGTATTTAGTTGAATCTACGGCTTTTAGATTAGACTGATTTATCTAGTAACCGAAGTTTAACGTATTCCTTTTAGCACTCATGTGGATGACCTCACACTTTTCGTTATTTAGGGTCAACTGCCAATTTTATCACCATTCAGATACCTTTTCTAAATCGTTTTGCAATTTATTTTTATCTTCTGATGACTTCATTAATCGATAAATGACAACGTCATCTGCAAACAACCTAACACGGCTGCTCAGATTGTCTCCGAAATCGTTTATATAGATAAGGAACAGCAAAGGGCCTATAACGCTACCTTGGCGAACGCCAGAAATCACTTCTGTTTTACTCCATGACTTTCCGTTAGTTACAACGAACTGTGACCTCTCTGTCAGGAAGTATCAAATCCAGTCACATAACTGAGACGATTTTCCATAAACAAACAATTTTACTACAAGCTGCTTGTGTGGTACAGTGTCGAAAGTCTTCAGGAAATCCGGAAATACGGAATCGATCTGAAATCCCTTGTCAATAGCACTCAACACTTCATATAAAGAAAGAGCTGGTTGTGTTTCACAGGAACGATGTTTTCTAAACCCATGTTGACTGTGTATCAATAGACAGTTTTCTTTGAGGTAATTCATAATGTATGAACGCAATATATGTTCCAAAGTCCTGCTGTGTGTCGACGTTTAATGATATGGACCTGTAATTTAGTGGATTACTGTAATTCTGTCAGAGGCTGAAAATGACTTGGGAAGATAGTTGAAGAGGTGAATAACGTCTTCAAAAGTGATCATAAAATGAATATAAAGAAAATGAGGGTCATGGAACGTAGTCGGATTAAATCATGAAATACTGAGGGATTTAGATTAGCGAGTGGGACAGAAAAAGTGGTTAGTGAATTGCACCGCTTGGACACCAAAGTAAATGCTGATAGCCGGAGTAGGTAGGATGTAACATGCAGACTGACTGTGGCAGGAAAAGAATTTCTGGAAAATAGCAATTTGTTAACAGCGAATATAAATATCTATCTTGGGACGTCTTTTCTGATGGTGCTTGTCTGGAGTTTAAACACGTATGGAACTGTAACAAGGACGATCAGCAGTTCATAAAAGAAAAGAATACAAACTTTTTAAAATACTATGCTACAGAAGAGTGCTAATGTTATGGGTGAATCGAGCAACTAATGAAGAGGTACTGAGCTAATTGTGGGAGACAGAAATTTGTAGCTGAACTTCACAATAAGTAGGGATCTGTGCATAGGACACGTCATCAGATATAAAGGATTAGTTAATTTGGTAATGGAGAGATTGGTGATGGGTACAAGTTCCAGTGAGATACAAAGGTATAAATACAACAATGAGGATGAAATGGATATAGGCTTCAGTAGTTATTCGACGCTCAATAGGCTCGCACAGGATAGATGAATGTGGAGAGCAGCATCAGACCAGTATGTGGGCGGAACACTACTGCAGCAACAGGAAATTTCAAATATTATTTTGTCAATATCTCGTCATTAAGGCTTTATGGGATACGATGTTGCTCAAACACTTCTTTAAAATGTCCCCCTTCAACTTGAAATACGAACAGGAGATCAAATTCTTTACACCCTCAGCACGTATTTTATTCTGCGAACGTAGTATTATCTAATGAAATCTGTTCTCTCACATGCGAAAGAAAACACATATTTCTTGTGTAATAAACGAGAAGTTGTGGACTTTGGTCCAGTAGTTAAAGCGGCCAGTCGGGCTCAACTCACGGAGAGTTGTCGGTGTTCTCTGTAATGGAGTTTGCTGTGGACACAGCGGCGGCAAACACTGCAGGCCAGCACTCACTGCCGCTCCGCAGTTCAAAGTCCACCACGCGTCGTGCCGTCAAGTGACGTGACGTAGACGTTGCCATTTGCTGAGCCGCATGCTCCCTTGTGAGGCCTTCATTTCATTAAGCGAATTCATCTCACTCCCCTTGTATAAGAATGCTGGGCGTTCGTTCCTAATTGTAAGTAGTAATGAGGCCGGAGTGGAGTAGAGGCAGAATTATACCGGCCACTGGGTAACTGTTTGAACAACAGAAATTCTTTGAAGAAACCATCGGAGTTGAGTTCCTGAGAAAGTGAAAAGTTTCTCTGATTGAGCGGTTAAAATCATACGACGATTTTGCGACCATGTTTCTATATAATGCGATGAAGGGTATTTTCTATAGTGCAATTTAAAGCGTGAATTCAAGCGACGATTGATATTATACGATAATTATCCTATGACCCGGACCACAGACCCCTGAAACATTTGCAGGTTGTTTATGGAACGGTTTCCATGGGAAAAAACATTTATATCCTATATTTTGCTTAATTAAAATGCTTTCATAGGTACATTTAGAAGTATAGGCTCATTTTAAGAGTTTAACACATAACGAGTATTACAGATAGATAGTGTCTGCTGACTCCAGTCAACGTAACTACCGGTGTGCAAACGCCGGTACTTTATTCGTCCAGTATTTGAGAACGAGAGCACTTAGCAACTTATAACAAACTACACATAATTTCAAACATTTCAGAGGTTCATTGTTAGTTCATTGCGTATTTTACAAACCCAAGAAAAATAAACTGCATTTTGTAAGCAATAAGACTGACTGGTCGTGTAACTTCTGCCCTTTTGTGTATCCCAACAAATTACATTTGATGCAAGCACAGTTTACATGCACAAACATTATACACATACACTACTGGCCATTTAAATTGCTACACCAAGAGGAAATGCAGATGATAAACGGGTATTCGCTGGACAAATATATTATACTAGAACTGACATGTGATTACATTTTCACGCAATTTGGGTGCATAGATCCTGAGAAATCGGTACCCAGAACAACCACTTCTGGCCGTAATAACGGCCTTGATACGCCTGGGCATTAAGCCAAACAGAGCTTGAATGGCGTGTACAGGTACAGCTTCCCATGTTGTGGCGAGCCAGTTGCTCGGCCACCATTGACCACACGTTTTCAGTGGGTGAGAGATCTGGAGAATGTGCTGGCCAAGGAAGCAGTAAAACATTTTCTGTATCCAGAAAGGCCTGTACAGGACCTGCCACATGCTGTCGTGCATTATCCTGCTGAAATGTAAGGTTTCGCAGGGATGGAATGAAGGTTAGAGCCACGGGTCGTAACACATCTGAAAAGTGCCGTCAATGCGAACAAGAGGTGACCGAGTCGTTAACCAGTGGCACCCCGTACCATCACGCCAGGTGATACGCCAGTATGGCGATGAAGAATACACGCTTCCAATGTGCGTTCACCCCGCTGTCGCCAAACGCGGATGCGACGATCATGATGCTGAAAACAGAACCTGGATTCATTCGAAAAAATGACAATTTGCCATTCGTTCACCCAGGTTCGTCGTTGAGTACACCTTCGCAGGCGCTCCTGTCTGGGATGCAGCTTCAAGGGTAACCGCAGCCACAGTCTCCGAGCTGATAATCCATGCTGCTGCAAACGCGTCGAACTGTTCGTGCAGATAGTTGTTGTCTTGCAAACGTCCCCATCTGTTGACACAGGGATAGAGACGTGGCAGCTCGATCCGTTACAGCCATGCGGATAAGCTGCCTGTCATCTCGACTGCTAGTGATACGGCTGGTGGCCGAGCGGTTCTGGCGCTACAGTCTCGAACTGCGCGACCGCTACGGTCGCAGGTTCGAATCCTGCCTCGGGCATGGATGTGTGTGTTGTCCTTAGGTTAGTTAGGTTTAAGTAGTTCTAAGGTCTAGGGGACTTATGACCTCAGCAGTTGAGTCCCATAGTGCTCAGAGCCATTTGAACCATTTTTTTTTGCTAGTGATACGAGGCCGTTGGGATCCAGCATGGCGTTCCGTATTACCCTCCTGAACCCACCGATTCCATATTCTGCTAACAGTCATTGGATCTCGACCAACGCGATCAGCAATGTCGCGATACGATAAACCACAATCGCGATAGGCTACAATCTGACCTTTATCAAAGGTACGCATTTCTCCTCCTTACACGAGGCATCACAACAACGTTTCACAAGGCAACGCTGGTCAACTGCTGTTTGTGTATGAGAAATCGGTTGGAAACGTTCCTCATGTCAGCACGTTTTAGGTGTCGCCACCGGCGCCAACGTTGTGTGAACGCTCTGGAAAGCTAATCATTTTCATATCACAGCATCTTCTTCCTGTCGGTTAAATTATGCGTCTGTAGCACGTCATCTTCGTGGTGTAGCAATTTTAATGGCCAGTAGTGTATATAACTTTTGTTTTGTTATTTTGTACTCAATACAACATTCTACATCATGATCAAAGGCAAGAGTTCTTGTTATTATAGATGAAAGCGGACGTTGTTTATGAATTCACACGTTTTATATAAATTCGACGAAATGCTGAACCGATGTTTTGCAGTTTCTTTTTTACTTTACCTCTTTGTTGATGCAACTGCGTTCTCTACAGCTATATAATAAATCTGTGTTGTTTTCTTAATTTTTACTACAGCATCTGTCTGTTTTCCATTGCAAAACAAATTTTTTTAATAAAATCTGAGCCGCGCGGGATTAGTCGAGCGGTCTTGGGCGTTGCTGTCATGGACTGTGCGGCTGGTCCCGGCGGAGGTTCGAGTCCTCCCTCGGGCATGGGTGTGTGTGTGTTTGTCCGTAGGATAATTTAGGTTAAGTAGTATGTAAGATTGGGGACTGATGATCTTAGCAGTTACGTCCCATAAGATTTCACAGACATTTGAACAATAAAACCTGAATTAAATGTCGACAGTTTCAATTTTTCTATATACACTGTTTAAGTTTATATTAGAAATAGAAGGGTAACTATCTAGAAAAAAAATCGATCAGTAGGTTCTGCTCTTTGATATCTTCAATCTGTTTTTAAACAGTTCATCACTTCCGGTTCTTAGGGGAGTCTAGAAAGACACTGATCGCGAATGTAAAGAAAACGATCGTTCTGAGGTAACGGCCGATCTGTATGTAACACACTTAACGTAAACGTAACGCGGGTACATCGTTAACTGACCAAAGCTACTAGGAAAACTACTGTGGTCTGCAGTTGCGTATTATAATCTACTGTAGCCTGCAGTAGTTTTACAACTGAGGTTCTTGTGTCATCACATGAGGCATTGTTCCGGAAGCATGAAATCATAAACATTCAGATACGTGATAAAATAGAATTTGCTTGTAATGGCGCGCAGCCAAACTTCAACATCACGCATGACGTTTTAATTTATTAACTCTTCACTTCATATTCTATTGGCAACATACTTTGCAGACAGTACGTGCGTGTATCTCTGAATGTACCATTAAACCATTGTGCAACACAAAATTCAGAAGTTACGAGGTCATAAACACTTAGATGAGTGATAAACTAGTTTTTGTTTACGGTGGAGCGGAAATTATCCAATTTATTTTCATCCAATGTTTCATAACGAGAACACTTAGCGACTTCTAACGAATCTGGAGCATTATTTCCAACCATTCCTACACTTATTGCTTAAGGCCAGTATTTGACACATTAACTCATTTCTAAACAGACGCTTGAAACTCTTTTTACTTTCAGTTCTTAAATTAATCAGGAGTTTACTGATAAAAGTATAAACGCTGCAGTAAACAGAGGTCCACAAACAATTCAGCTGCAACGTAAGAGCGAGTGTTCGGTTACGAGCGGTCTCTGTTTGAAACGTCCCACACTCGACATAAGGGTCGGAAATACGATGATGAGCGCTGGTTGTAACAGCCAGACATTTAACACGGTCGTTGCAGATGGACATGTACACTTGACGCCCTCGTTTTCATTCAGCTTGCGACATCTACAGATCTGTCTCTTACGCAGAAGGTATCTTACCGTCGTTATATCTTTGTTTTTTATTTACCATGATAAGCATCCTTGTGGTATGTGTACAATCACTCAAGTGACAGTCACACACAGCTGCAGTATAATACAATCCGTATGTATTGCAGGAGAAGTACGACAAGGCTGCAGTATCTCTGCTATTTCGTTGACTTACGTACATGAATAAATGCTTATATGGAAATCATTCATTCATTAAGGTATATACCTACACACGAGAACTCTTTTAAGTAACTTACTTTAAGCTGACGTTGCTGAGATCCTAGCAGATGAGATAATCTTCAGAAAGGAATTTATGTACTGAAACAAATAGGTATGAAATTTGACATGGCGACATCAACAGATAAAACTGAACAACTACATTCGTGGGGAAAGAATCTAAACAGTGGTAGATCGGAAGATTTTAGGACAAGTAACCACATGAGTGATGTAGGACGTAAGGTGACATATGGTTACTGGAAAGATATAGACATTAAGCTTAGTTAATTCAGCCGCGAACTGTTTCGCAACCCGTCACAACAGGATCAGCTCCATTGATATACGAGTAAGCAGTACCAGAACGCCATTCGTCTCAACTAGTAACATTACACCGCTTCCTAAATACTTTAATAATCGAGGTATGTTTCATTCCTACAAATCAGTTACAACCTCTCTATAATAGTTGGTTTTTAGGACTTCACAGACTCTGAAATTCATTGAGTAAAGTCACCTATGGGGTAATTGTTTCTACTCCACCTTGTTGCATTTTCTTTTAAATACTACAAAGGTATTACTGCAAACAGTAAGAAAGCAATATTCTTGTAAAAGCTTCGTCATTCTCGTAAGGAATCTCTAGTTGCCAATTATGACATTAGAATATTTTGTGTTCTTCAGCGTAACAAATTCAATCAGATACAAAAGATGCTCAAAGTCATCGAAATGCATACGACGAACCCTTCATTTGTCCATTTGGCCTGCAGATAAACTGCCTGACAAATGAAGTGAAACGCGCAGAAGGAGAGAAGGAAACCACGTGAAACTCCATGGTTTGAGATGGTATGTCATGTCGTTGTGTAATTACAAAATCGAGTCCGTCTTACAAAGTACTGAGCCGTATGAGACCGCTTATGAAAACGACGTTCCATCCCGTCTGGACGGGATGGAACCCTTTGATTCAGTTGGAAAGATGTGATGAAGCCACTGTTGCCTCTCCCGAAGCAAAATGGCCCGCAATTGTTGTAACTAGTCCTTCATGTACTGGATACTGGTGCTGGGACGGAAATAATGTCCGTTCTGTTCCCGCACACGTTCTATCGGCAACCTAATGATGTTGCTGCTCACGCGAGCTCCTCAGCATCATGCAGTCCGTCCATACAGAAACGTGCCAAGCGCGAACGTGCTTTGCTCTGTGAAAATGGCACCATGATATTGTCATATGAGAAGTTGTGCCCGAAAAATTCCCTCAGTTACTCCAGTCATTATTTGAAGTCATACCCGATGGCTCCTCATAAGATGACGCTAGGCTGTTGATGTGCCACTCCAAAACATTAGACGAGTAGGACCTCCCCGGGTCTCTCCCCACGTCGCCGCCGTACTCGGTGAGATATTTATCCTGTTACGATGCGAGCCCGTAACCGTTATCTTCCGAGGAGCCAAATGGATCTGTCACCACATTAATCTGGAGAGGTGCGCCAAAAGTTGCTTGACACTAGTGTACTTTACATAACTACAGTATGTGATCAAAAGTATCCGGACACCCCAAAAAATATAGGTTTTTCATATTAGGTGCATTGTGCTCCTACCTAGTGCCAGATACTCCATATCAGCGACCTCAATAGTCATTAGACGTATTGAGAGAGCAGAATGGGGCGCTCCGCGGAACTCACGTACTTCGAACGTGGTCAGGTGATTGGGGGTCATTTGTGACATACGTCTGTACGCGAGATTTCCACACTCCTAATCATCCCTGGATCCACTCTTTTCGATGTGATAGTGAAGTGGAAACGTGAAGGGACGCCTACAGCACCAAAGCGTACAGGCCGACCTCGTCTGTTCACAGACAGAGACCGCCGACACTTGAAAAACGTCGTAACCTGTTACAGGCTGACATCTATCCAGTGATTGCAAACTTCACCACCATACAATGCGAGTACTATGACAGTTACACGGAAGGTGATAAAACTTTGATTTCATAGTCGAGCGGCTGCTCATAAACCACACATCACACCGGTAAATGCCAAACGACGCCTCGCTTGGTGTAAGGGGCGTAAACATTGGACGATTGAACAGCGGAAACACATTGTGTGGAGTGACGAATCACAGTACGGAATGTGGCCATCCGATGGCAGGGAGTGGGTATGGCGAATGCCCCGTGTACGTCATCTGCCAACAGTAATATTCGAAGGCGAGGTGTTATGGTGTGGTCGTGTTTGTAATGGAGGGTGCTTGCACCCCTTCTGGCCACCGTTCCTACAAACTTTCAGCAAAACTAAACAGATTCTTCCTTATCTTCCTCGCTCCTTCATCGTTCAACAAAATTAATTTAAACTTGGAATATTGTCTTTTAGTGCAAAAGTCCCTTCGCTACTTAAATTTTGATTAATAATCAGCATTGGCGGCTGAAGACTTCAGGCATAAGAAGTCACCCTCATTCTGCCAAGGGCATTGTCAAAGACGGTGGAGGAGCGTACAGAGGTTCGGGGCACTCTCTTGTTCTAGAGGTGGGAAACTGGCCCTAAAGGTAGAAGAATCAGCAATGATCAACGGCATAAGGATGCAGAAGGCAATGGAAACCACTGCATTAAAGACACGAAACGTGTATTCATGGAACATGTGGCCTCTAATTGAAGAAGTGTCATGACGATCGCTCAATTGGCAAAGATTCCGGAATAGTCCCCCATTCGGATCTCTGGGAGGGGACTGCCAAGAGGGAGTTTACCATGAGAAAAAGATTGCATAATCGACGAAAGGAAAGCGTCCTACGAATCTGAGCGTGAAGTATCACAAGTTTCAACGTATTACGGAAACTAGAAAAGCTAAGAAGGGAAGTGCAAAGGCTCAATCTAGATTTAGTAATGGTCAGTGAAGTGAAGTGGAAAGAAGACAAGGATTTCAGGTCGGATGAGTACAGGGGGAATATCAACAGCAGCAGAAAATGGTATAACGGGAGTAGGATTCGTTATGAATAGGAAGGTAGGGCAGAGTGTATGTTACTGTGAACAGATATGAGAATATTGAAAGGGTAATACAGTACGTAAAGGGGGATGAAAATGTAATAGTAATGGGGAACTGGAATGCAGTTGTAGGGGAAGGAGTAGAAGAAAAGGTAACAGCAGAATATGTGATTGGGACAAGGAATGAGAGAGGAGGAAGGCTAATTGAGTTATGTAACAAGTTTCAGCTAGTAATACCCAATACCCTGTTCAAGAATCACAAGAGTAGGAGGAGGTATACCTGGAAAAGGCCGGGTGATACGGGAAGATTTCAGTTCGATAATATCATGGTCAGACAGAGATTCCGAAATCATATATTGCATTCTAAGATGCACCCAGAAGCAGATATACACTGAAATCACAATATGGTAGTGATGAAAAGTACGCTGAAGATTCAGATATTAGTCAGGAAGAATCAATACGCAAAGAATTGAAGAGACACGGCTGAAATTCTCTAAGGCTATAAATACAGCAATAAGGAACAGCTCGGTAGACAGTACAGTTGAAGAGGAATGGACGTCTCTAAAAAGGGCCATCAGAGAAGGTGGGAAGGAAGACATAGGTACAAAGAGGGTATCTGCAAAAGAAACCACGAGTAACAGAAGAAATACTTCAATTGATCGACGAAAGGAGGTGGTACAAAAATGTTGCGGAAAACTCAAGAATACAGAAATACGTACAAGTCGCTGAGGAATGAAATAAATAGGAAACGCAGGGAAGCTAAGATGAAATGGCTGCTAGGAAAATGTGAAGACATCGGAAAAGAAATTACTGTTGGTAGGACAGACTCAGCGTACAGGAAATTCATAACAACCTTCGGTGACATTAAAAGCAAGGGTGATAACATGAAGAGTGCAACGGGAATTCCACTGTTAAATGCAGAGGAGAGAGCGAATAGGTGGAAAGAATACATTGAATGCCTCTATGAGGGGGAGGATTTGTCTGTTGTGATAGAGGAAGAAACAGGAGTCGATTTGGAAGA
The DNA here is from genome assembly GCF_021461395.2 of Schistocerca americana. Classification (NCBI taxonomy): domain Eukaryota; kingdom Metazoa; phylum Arthropoda; class Insecta; order Orthoptera; family Acrididae; genus Schistocerca; species Schistocerca americana. The sequence goes on along the minus strand of NC_060125.1, from coordinate 397,675,853 downwards.
GATAGGGGATCCATTATTAGAATCAGAAAATTGAAAGAGCTTAGGAGGACTTAAGATGAAATAAGGCAGAAGAGGCAGACAACATTCCATCAGAATTTCTAAAATTGTTGGGGGAAGTTGCAACAAAACGACTTTTCACGTTGTTGTGTAGACTGTATGAGGGTGGCCGCATACCATCTGACTTTCGGTAAAGCATCATCCACACAATTACGAAAACGGCAAGAGCTGACAACAGCGAGAATTATCGCACAATCATCTTAACAGCTCGTGCATCCAAGTTGCTTAGAAGAATAATATACAGAAGGATGGAAAATAAAATTGAGGATGCGCTAGATGACGATTAGTTTGGCTTCAGTAAATGGAAAGGCAAGAGAGAGGCAATTCTGACACTGAGATTATTAATGGAAGCAAGACTAACGAAAAATCTAGACACGCTCATAGGATCTGTCGACCTACAAAAAGCGTTGGGCAATGTAAAATGCTACAAGATGTTCGAAATTAGGGATACGCTATAGGGAGAGGCAGGTCATATACAATACGTACAAGAGCCAAGAGGGGGTAATAAGAGTGGACGACCAAGAACGAAGTGCTCGTATTAGAAAAGGTGTAAGACAAGGATGCTGCCTTTCGCCCCTACTGTTCAATCTGTACAACGAGGAAGCTATGATGGAAATAAAAGAGTGATTTGGAATTAAAATTCAAGGTTAAAGGATATCAGTGATACGATTCTCTGATGAAATTCCTATCCTGAGTGAAAGTGAAGAAGAATTACATGATTTGCTGAATGGAATGAACTGTCTAATGAGTGGACAGTATGGGTTAGAGAGTAAATTGAAGAAAGACGAAGGTAATGAGAAGAGGTAGAAATGAGAACAAAGAGAAACTTAACATCAGGATTGATGGTTACGAAGTAGATGAGGTTAAGGAATTCTGATACCTAGGCAATAAAATAACCAGTCACGGAAGGAGCAAGGAGGACATCAAAAGCAGACTACCACTGACAAAAAGGGCATTCCTGGCCAATAGAAGTCCATTTATATCAAACATCGGCCTGAATTTGAGGAAGAAATTTCTGAGAATGTGCATCTGGACTTCAGCATTGTATGATGGTGAAACATGGACTATGAGAAAACCGGAACAGTACAGAATGTAAGCATTTGAGATGTGGTGCTACAGACAAATGTTGAAAATTAGATGGACTGTTAAGATAAGGAATGAGAATCAGAGAGGAAAGAAATCTGTGGAAAACACTGACAGGATGATAGGTCATCTGTTAAGACATCAGAGAATGAATTCTTTGGTACTAGAGGGTGCCGTAACGGGCAAAAACTGTAGAGGAAGAAAGACAGAGATTGTAATACATCCACCAAATAATTGAGGACGTAGGTTGCAAGTGCTACTCTGAGATGAAGAGGTTAGCACAGCAGAGAAATTCGTGGCGGGCCGCATCAAACCAGTCAGAAGACTGATGACAAAAAGAAAAAAAGTGAAAAATATAAATGGGTTTGATTTACTGGCACGTTAGTAAATCCTGCAAACCATTACTTCTTACTGCACAAAGCTTTTAGCATGTGCAGTTTGTTAAGTTTGAGTATTTTCGTTCAACAGTATCCTTTTTTTAATTACGACTAAAAATATTGGAAGCGTTTCTTAAAAAATATTAGGCGACGGGGTGGGGGGGGGGGGAGGTGTGTCATGCCCCCCTGTCCCCCAGCTTTGATGCCCATATACTACAAGGACCTAATATGCTGATATTCATATGAGGTGTTGTGCCATAGTCTGCAGGGTTTCTGCAAAGAAATGTCTAATGAGAATAGAAATGCGGAAACCTGTACTTTTAGTAGTGGACGTTAAGTTCCACTTCAAATTGCCGTGATGAAAGATGCATTCTTTATGAAATGAAGAAAACCACAAAGAAAATAAAGTTATTACGTACTCGGGCGGCCTACGAGTATGATTCGTCACAGGCACACATACTTCGCACAACTGACGTACTTTGTCATCTGAAATTATTTATTATTCATCATTATTTTAACAACTTTCCCATTCCTGAAGCTGAGTCTGGGTTCCATATACAACATTCAGATTTCACGTAATCAGCAGGTCACATACCGAAATGAGTCAGGAACCTGAGACACTTGCTTGCTGTGAGTTGGTGATTCATCGTAACCACAAAACATATCAGAATGACAAGGCAGCTGTTGCCCTGAAGTTCTCGTGACAAATTTAAATTTCTTGACCCTAAAATAATTCCAAGGATTATTTACTATATGAGTAATTTGTATGAGAGCTGTTTCATGGCATAAAGTTTATCACTTCTTTCAGCGCTTCTGCACGAGTCTTTGGAACAAGACCTCATTGTTGAGAAATGCCACCCTCACATAAATATACATCATTCTATTAAAATAACGTGGGAATGAAAGGTAAATATGGGAACCTCTTTAACGCTGCAACAATTATTGGATTCGAAAAGTATAAAAGTTTTGCACAGAACGATAAGATGCATGCTACATGACTCACATGGCGCTCTCATCACAGTAATACAAAGACCTGCTCCATAATGTAGATCTGAAAGACGTATAAGATGCAATAACCCTTTCGGAATGAAGTACTGACTTGTTCAACCCGATCAACGAAGCAAATACTGTATTAAACAGAACGCAATCTGCCTCCACGTTAATCGTAACCGCAAACTCCTTTCCGGTATTCATTTGAAATCGGTGCCTAAGAAATCCCACTATCCAAATATGTCTCGCCGGCAAGTATTTGCAGAGAAATATTACCTCCTGCCCCAGAGTAGACGCGTGGGCTAGAGGTTCGTATAATTCTGATTATAAGTTCACCAACATAAATCCATTGCTGGTTTCATATATACCTCTCTCCCTTTCTCAGAATAATTCGGTGCAGCCATGTTAATTAGAACGCCACATCACAAACAGGCAAAAGCAACCCTAATTTGAAAACAGTATCGAACAAGATAGAGACGAAGCAGAACGCTTTGTTCCTGATGAAAACCCGCAAACCAAATGAAGTGCAAATTCTGGGTAGGTCCTACGTGTCTTTCAATTTGCACACCAGAGTACTGAGAAACGAGTGACCATAGTAAGAAGAGAAGTCAGATCATAGTTAAGAAATATTGTGCGATTTTGGAGCTTATCTTTCGCTGTGAGAGCTACTTACCTCCCTTTCGTAGAATGCGTGCCTCACTAACACCGGAGAACTCTTTGCTACCACATCTACTTATTACTAGATATTCCGCGATTGAACGTAAAGGGCAAATGTACTCATCTGTCATTTTCCACAAGTTGTCTGTGATACTGTAATTGTTTCAGAGCCACGTTCGGTGTGTAATGACCTCGTCGACAACGGGAGGTTAGCCGTTTCTATGAGTTTCCTTCCTTTCATTGCTAAGTGACAACTCGTGAAAAAGCCCTGTGTCTTTCTATGTTCTAGCGTGCAGGCATTGTTGCTGTTGTGGAGTTTGCTTAACGAAACTTTGTGATTTCAATATTATTTCCAATTTCTGCAAGCTGAATCTCTGTACTTAGGTATTGTGCCAACAGAAAAGGTATGTGTAAATTTTTGTGGTAACTCTACGCTCCGTTATAGCTTTTGTTCCGGGACACTTCTATGAAACAACTATATACGGTGTTTAGGGAATAAAACAAAATGAAAAATATCAAGCGTCACGTGATCGTACCGCTGACACTCAACTGCTTCGATCCAAGTGAAATTCATTCATAGTAAAAGCTTCGGCTGAGCTTTTGTAGATTATAGCGAAAGTGTTCTAAAATCTCGAAGCTCTGACAGATAAGCCTAAAGACGGTTGCGATCGTGACTGAAAAATGTAGTCTAAACGCAAAACGAGCACCTACTGCCGCCTGTTAGTGTTAAATATGAAGTTAATCACTTATGAACGGTAACTACTGGAAGACACTGCTTTAAAACACTTCACCTCTTGTTTTATTCTTCTAGTATAAGATACGGCGATGACGCGTCACCATTCAATCTACATTCACCCTGCTGAGTCTCATAAAGAGCTCGACCTAAGTCTCCTAGTAGTTTTTATGCAGTAAAACAATATTTCACGACCGAAGATACATGACATAGAGTTTGTCGCGTGACCAAGCGGTATCTAGAATATCTGACACATATCCTACTTTCCCCCCGTCTAATTAATTCGATACGCCACGCATTGTTACCTTTCTTTGGCCAATCTCTAAATGTTAAGTAGCACAAGAAAACATTTGATTGAATAAACCTAACGTTTATGTGTGCTTTATTTTTGTGGCAATACTTTGAGGACTATTTTAAATTGATACAGCACTCCCATGAGCCAGCTAAAAAATCTGAGGCTTACAACACTTATTGGACGGAGTAGATTAGTAGACGTTCGCGAAAAAAAAGGAAATAAGGGAGAGCTAAAGGCAATTTTCCAAGTTTTGGAGTAGTTTCACTATCACAGCTTAAAAACGTAATGAAAAAATATGCAATAAATGCATAGACAAAGAGGAATGGCTGATATTTAACTCTTCCAGCTTATTTCCAAATTTAATTTTTTTCTCTGGCAGTCAATTCATGAAGATGTCTTTTTTTTATTCACCGCCCTGACTTTTTTTTATTCACCGCCCTGTCAGTTAAAGTCACATGTAATGAAGACTTTGGAAGGCTCTTTTTTCTAGTATTGTTGACATCGATATCTTTGTTATTTATAAATATAGTAGATCATTTGTAGCAAATTACACGATTAAGAATTAATCGTCAAACACGAGTACACAAGACGATAGTGCATGAGCACCACATTTTATTCATATGGTCCACTTTAGTGTAATGAAAACAAAAGTTCCTGACTCTGTTATCATAGATTACGTAATTAATTCTTAAACACAATCGAAACTTGCGTTTGATTACAAATAATTTTATTGGACATTAAAAATTTTTAACCTAATTTGACGTTCCACATCAACATTTTTGTCAACATAATTACTCTGTTAATTAATACCTAAATGTTTGGCTCAGGCTTGACGGAACGACTTTCAGACTTTAATCAGTCATCTTACTCTCGACCTACACATGGGAAAACTAAACATGTACAACTTTCCATGCGAGTTGTTATTTCTTATATTTTCTTAGGTTCATCACTTTTATCCATGTAGATGCAACTCAGAAAAAGTTCTTGATTGAGATCTGGTGAAAATCTAGCCGCAATGAAGAATAATTGCCAGCCCAACTCGCTTACCATATAAATAATATTCTCTCCTCTCTTCATAATAATATCAAAGTAGCCACCTTTTTATAAACAATTTCGATGTCCTCTGTCACTACTATATTGTGAGGAGCCCATACCTCGCAACAGTACTGCAGAAGAGGACAGACCAGTGTAGTTACGTCTCCTAAGAGCTCAGCCAATAAAACACAGTCTTTGGATTGCTTTCCCCACAACTTTTTACATGTGACGATCCCTATTTAAATTTTCGTCATCGTAACGTCTAGGCATATAGTTGAAAGCAATCCTTAACTGTGATTTATCGTGCAATCGAAATTTTAGTCCCCATGTGGTAGACTGCACACATATTACTGTTCTCAACTGCCATTTTTGCATCATGCAGGTATCTTGTCCAATGGATTTCTTAATTCGCTTGGATCTCATGATGATTTAAAGACAAAAGACACGATAGGAGCATACTCAAATAATGCCGGACGGCTACTCAGATTGTGTCCTAAATCGTTTATGTATATTAATAATATCAGAGGAAGTTTGTCATACAATTTGAACTAGAAGGTGACTTTCCTTAATTAAATTATTGAAGTTGCTTTACTGTACCAATGGTATCTACTTCCGAATTACTTGTGCTGTCATCAGTACTTGACACGAAAACTGGAGTATTTACGTCGTCTAGTGTGGTGAAAGAATTTCGGGAAATCGTGATAAGTGACTTTGCTCTAGTGGCGCAGTTGTCGGTAACAATGGCATTGCAGTCATGCAATAAAGATATTGATAGTCCTTGGTTAAACTTATGTGACTTCCTACCAGCGTACAATGTAAACTAATGTACCCCCTGCACTGGCGAGGTAAACTGTAGAATCATACTTCTGCTGTTGAGCTGGCTGTATGGGCACATGTCGGAAGTCAATAAAAAGAAATCCAAGGTACTGACAGTGTCTAGCCGATAGTATATTTTACTTATGAACGGAACTTGTCTGGATGTTCTACTACATTTAGAGACAGAGTTTCTACGTCGAACCTATTAAAGAGGTCGCATATTGAAGTCCACACTAAGTCTCGACCACCTGTAAACCTTCGTCAGTCTTTTAACAGTGCTCCTGCAACAGTGTCCTAACCTGTTTTGTAAACAACTGGGAATCTGTTGTAGAAACTAATACAGTACAAAATGTTCATGTTTGAGGATTCCTGTTATCATGATTAATTACGGTCGAAACTAGCAGCAAAATAAAGGAATTCTTCTTAGTATCTCATAAAGTTTTCAAAATGTTTGTCTTCCGACGCAATAAGCGTATTCTGAGACACTAAATTGCGGTTTTCATTTCTCAGCTTAGACCGTCTTGATCACGCATATCCAAACAATTTAAGGTACTGCCTTACTGTCTCTTGTCTATGCTCTTTATTTATTATGGGAGCTGTACGCCTTGGGTTACAGAACTGAATGTGTCGTATTTGTTTTAATTGATAAAGGGAGACTATTCCCTTAAAGGAAGCTAATAATTTTTCAGACATATTAGTTACATTTTCTTCTGTTGCTGTATATCTATAGAAACTGATTACACCGAATTAACCAAAATTAAAAAGTATCACAACAGAATTGTGTGTTTCTTACCAACGGAAAACGTAACTGAATTAAAATAACATAATTGCCCAATGCTGGTGAAAAAGGACGTATTAACCGATTATAGAGTAATAAAATCTTTATGAACGATGGAGGAGTCACCTTTAATTATTTGTTGCTACAAGCAGAAAGGATAAAGGAACGGAATATATCGGCATTTTAGTTAGTTTTTTTAACTCCCAGAAAAGAAATATACAGAAAAAGTTCTCCGAATGCACAAAGGGAATATACCACCATCATCAGATGCTACTCAGTCCAGTTTGCCCTATTTGCGACTCTCGTTAATTGCGTGTAGCGAAACCGTAACACGCTTCATTAGAACTACATTTTGTCATTTAAATGCATAACCTCCCGCCATATGGCTAAAAGCGACCTCTCTTATCTTTCTAAGCTTAGCGAATTCACGTTGGCCGGCCGCTGGAAGAACTCTCCGCCAATTACGGATGAACCGCAGTGGTACAAAGAGACAGAGGACGGGGTGCGGCAGATGGCTAAAAATTAACCCCGTATGTTGTGTCTCATTAGGCAGAATGCTTACTTTTCGAGGTAAAGATCCGCTGATGAGTCTCACATTAGCAAAATGTTACGCGAGATCGTGCTTCGTATTAGAATTCGACTTAAACTGAAAGAATTATTTTCTTGGACAGAGGCTCAACTCGCAGGAAAATGTGAAACCAGCACACAGTAACTGTACTCTACAAAATAACCATCCGGCATGGCGGAACCGCCGGAAAACAGATGTGGATGGTTGAACGCTGAGCTGAAACCAGCTCCGGCTAAAATCGCGTCCAGAGTTCCTTTTCCCGTGGTACCTTCGGGGCTATAGATGTGATGTAGACGAAGATCAACAATCCCTTCTATAAACAACTTAAAAAGAATCACTTTTGTCTTCCTGTGTTGCCAGATAGCTATATTTTCAAGTAGCAGTGACTACGAAGCTTACCTCACGTTTCCGTCGGGAGCCTAATGCAAATTTGGAAACAGCTGTTAAGTAATAATTTATTCATCTTAGAGGTACAGTCCACAGCTTCAGACACTAGCCACATTAAGTAAGTAGATCTATTAGTACTTTCAGTTCATCACTAGAGAATCAGTACAGAATTATTTACAGTGAACGGGATAGTTGTATATGACACCCATTGATATCACACCAATTTGTGTCGCTAACGTATGCGAATTTCCTTTAATCATAACAATTATACGGACACTTGAAAATGAAATTATATAAACCCGAAACCGTGGTAGACTGAGAGAATGGGTGTTAAAATGCACGGTGCCACTTACTTACAAAGGGAACTAACTACACACCAACACCACGAAGAACGATTGTGGTTTCAAATTGAGACTTAAAATATATGGCATGAAAAATATATGGCATGAAAAATAGTGCCAGACAGACATCGATAACTTAGTGACTGAAACTGCTCGTAAGCGTCAGTGGTGTTGAGAAACAGCTGAAATCACATAAACTGAACATGGTACCGGGCTCGACGATATCCCTATCAGATTCTATGCTGAATTTGCGGCTGAGTTAGAACCTCTCATAAACATAATATGTTATAGGCCCTTGGAACATAAAAGTAAACCCATTTTTCTGCAAGAAAGCATATACCACATCCATCTATATTTGTAATTTACAGGAGCAATGACATCCATCGCTGCACAGTCACCTGTTGTCACGGTCAACCTACGCGCCATCCAGCTTCATTTACGTGAACATCGATCATACAACGTCTAGCCCCCCAGATCCCAAGTATTTTTCCCACATGACTTACCGAAAGCTTTCGCTCAAGGCAGGTGGGGTATTTCTCAAATTCCGAAAGTATTTTATTTGATTCTAAATCTCACCAACCCGTATTACCGTCAATTGACGATAAAAATCTTGTGTTTTTTGATAAAATTAATAAAATACTAGTTAAGGGTCAACATCAGACTAGCGTTAACACCAGACTATAGCATGAGACACTCCGGTAATCTATAGAATGTATGCTACGAAGAAAACTGTCATCGCAAGATAACTGACCGAGTTTTCTGAGACGGAATAATAAAAATAACCCACTGAAGATAGCATCAAAAGTACATGCGAATAACGCAAAAATAAACAAACGGTCTCTTGCAAAAAGTGAAATTTCTCTCATAACTGTATTTAATTTGCCAAAGACGCTCCAAGACATATTTGCTCTTCACATTGTCTATTTTGCTGTCCAGTTATTCGTTTACTTCTATGGTTCTAAATACGAGGGTGGCTCAGAATTAAGACCTCCTGTGTCAAGAAATAAAGAACACGGGACAGAGATATTAGTACAGATCACAGCCGGAACTGTACTCTATACTACAGTTGGGTTCAACATGGTAGAAAGTGTATGAAGGCGCTGTAACGGTCATCAGCAACGTGCGGCAGTTGCTCAAGACGTTTGGTACCGGTAATGGACAAACTGACGTTGCAGATGAACAGTGCTGCAGCAACCGGGATATGTCACACATGCCAATCGACGAGGTGCTGATGAAACGATTCGACGCCAGAGTTCACAATCAATAACGAAACGTGCGTTTTTAAAATCATTTTTCCAAGCTGGTTCTGATACCTGTGTTCAGCAATGGAGCAAATGTGCCAAAATGCATGGTGAATATGTTGAAGAATATGTAGAGGACAGTCCAGGCCATATTCTGTACAAATTCCATTGTTATCCGAGGTGTGGTGAAAAAATACGGTGAACGAATTATATAGCAGAAACGAGCGGAGCTACAGCTATTTGATGTAATTTTTCCAGTAGCCCTATCCACTGAGACAGGCAGCGTCAAGCTGGAAGACGTTCTGACTTGCCAGTCAGCGTCCAAAGACGGTAGTGTGGTTATGTTTACCACGTCTGTCGCGCATCATGGGTTTCGATCAACTCGTGAACATTATGTTTTCTTCCAAGTTTCGAAAACATGCCAAAGAAACTCATGACATCCTGAAATTAGTGTATGATGATAACTCTGTATCCTTGAAGACTGTTTACAATTGGTATGAGCGACTTAAAGCCTGAAATGAGTCGGTAGGAGACGATCAACGTTCGGAAAGTCCATTAATCTCAAAAACAGAAGAGAAAGTGCAGAAAAGCAAAAAAATTTTCCCTAGATCAGGTTAATATCTGTTCGAGAGCTTACCCAAGAACGAAGAAACTGGTACGCATTTGTGCAATACATTTTAACGATTATTTCAAAAGAGACGAGTGAGTATAAAATATGTTCGCAGAGATTTAAGTGATGAACAGAAGCAAAATCGTGTGTTAGTTTGCAAGTAGTTGAAGGAGTTAAAGATTCAGACTTCAGGTCCCAAATCCTAACTGGAGATGAATCTTGTATCTATGGGTGTGATCGAGAGACGAAAATTCAGAGTTTCCAACGGTAAATCAGTGAATCTCCTCGCCCTCAAAATGCACGTCGTTCAAAAACGAATATTAAAATCATAGTCATAGTTTTTCCACGTTTGGGGCATAGTGCGATCAGAGTTCTTTGCAAGGCGAACAACTGTAAACACCGAATTTTACCATGGCATACAGCAACGTTTGTGAAATTATGTACGAGCAAAGAGACCAGAAAAATTATCCAACGCCTTCCTTCTTAACCACGACAACGGGTCCTGTCTGCCCACATCTACTTTATTCCTCTGATTTACCCCCGTGCAACTTCTGAGTCTTTCCAAAAATTACAACCGTGCTTTAAAGTAAAACGTTTTGACACCGCTCCTGCGAGTGAGAAGTGCGCGGCAGACCATTGAACACCCTTCCGAAAGAAGCTTTCGAGAACTGTTTCCTGTCATCGATTCAACACTAGAGTAAGTGCATTGTCAAGTACAGTATTTTGAGAGAGAGCAAATCAGATACCCCTAAGCTTATTACTTTGTTTATAATAAAACTATTCACCGCAATCTTTGACCACACCTCGTATGTTCGGTATTAAATTAAATGTTCAAATGTGTGTGAATTCCTAATGGACCAAATTGCTGAGGTCATCGGTACCTAGACTTACACACTACTTAAAAAACTAACTTAAACTAACTTATGCTAAGAACAACACACACACACACATACACACACACACACACACACACACGTGCCCGAGGGAGGACTCGAACCTCCGGCGGGAGGAGCCGCTGTATCCATCACATGGCACCTCAAACCACGTGGCCACTCTGTACGTCTATTAAATTATTTATGAGAAAAGAGGCATTACTTTTTGATCAATCCTCGCACAAAAACTCATTTACTGGTATACATTCTCAATGTTAATTTGTAAAATTTTCTTTTTGTGTATTCATTGTATAAGATTTTAGTCTTACAGTAATAGTTTAAAAGCCTGGTTCCCAATATTCTTTTCAGCTCCTCCATACTTTTGGTTTGTTTTTATTACGATTTACCATCACTTCCACTCTCCATCGGTCGTACTTCATGCACGATTTGCGATCCAGTCTACCGGGATGTGTACGACCGAGGGTCAAGTAAGTAGACGGTTTTCCGTCTAAGGTAGATGAAGGCTGTATATAACAGAGGGCAAGTATGGCACCTGGTATTGTGATACTCAGAATGGAGGTCGTGCAATGGTATCGCCCTCTGCACGTGCTGTAGCGTTTTTCCGGCCAAAGTGCACCCTTCTTTCGTTGCTGTGAGCTGCTTCAGTAAGAGGATTGCGTCTGGCTTAGATGCGTTATTAAGGAAGATTAAATTTTACACTGCAGATACTTCTAGTGGCTGGTTTTTCCAGTACAACTGTGACTGCGTTATGTTTAACCAAATAATCCTTTTATCTGATGATAATGATGTTTGGTGGACGCACAACTGCGCGATCATCAGCGCCTGTACGAAGTCCCAGCTTTACACACTCCATTTTCTTACGCAATCCAATCTAGCCATTATCACGAATGATGATGGTGATGATGAAATGATGCGGACGACACAAACACCTTGTTCCCGGGCAGAGAAAATCCCCAACCGGGCCGGGAATCAAACCTGGGACCCCGTGATCCAGGGCATCCTTGTACCTGTGGCTGTCAGAGTATTGGTCCCGTTATGTCGCATTAAATGATACACCGTTCACTGTTTGCTACCACCACTGTGGTGTCATACACGGAGTAGATCCACTGCAGCTCTCCTTGTTGGAAGTGGGGTCCACGATGGACTGCGGACAGCCGTGGCTAGCTACTTTGACTGCAGCCGTTTGAATTACTTGGTTCAGGTACACCGTAATTTCTTCCCTCTGACAGCTCTTGACCTTTTCTGCTGTCATTACCGCGTTTCTATCACCCTGTTCCGAAATTGGCAAACCCCTGCCTTTTCCCAAGCGCACAAATTCTCCGAGGTCCCCCACCACAGTGAGTAACGGTGATTAGCAAACATGTAAACTGTTCATGATTATCCGCTGCCGGGAATCGAACCAATACACGCAACCGTGCCTCATCCGTGTTAACCCCTAGCGATGCTATGAATTCTACTGAGTAGGCTTCCTGATGAGTTCCAACTCAGGCTGCTACTCCTTCCATACCTCTCGTAACCCCGTGAAGTACTGCTCTAGTGTTAGTAGAAATATATTCAGTTCTCGAGAACTATCATGGTAAATGGCTAACTACAAGCTCGTCATAATCACTACAGCGTCGGTTACGCTATGATTGCAACAGCCTGGCGATTGTGATCCTCGGTTGCAACACATCCGCTATAGCCTGCTTAGCAACATGCATGTTCCATTATTTCATTTGTCAGTTTCCACAAAATCCTCGTATTGTTCTATACCTAGCGTTCCAAGCTCTTCAGCTGCATGGTAAGCCACTTAACCACTGAATTACTGCCTTTCAGCATTTCCTTCAACTGTTATATGCCCCCGTTCTGATCTCTGTTGCTCTCGCTGTCGCAAAGTGTGCGACGCCATTGCTCGCCGCATTTAACTACGAGCTTTCCATGTTTCGTTTTTTTCTTTCTTCAGCAATGTTCTCACTAGTTTGATGAGACCTACCATGAATTCTTGTCTTAGACCAACCTTTTCACGTCCTCAATTACTTGCTCGATGTATACCGATCTCTGTCTTCGTCTATATTCGTAGTTGTCACCCTCTACAGCTCCCTCTAGTACCACGCAAGTAAATCTCTGACGTCTTGACATATGTCCTACCATCCTGTCCGTTCTTCTTGTCAACGTTTTCTATATATTCCTTTCTTCTCCGATTCTGCGGAGAACCTCGTCACGAGTCCATTTAATTTTCAAAATTGTTTCGTAGCTTCACACGTCAACTGCTTCGATTCTCTTCCGTTCCTCTTTTCCCACAGTCCATCGTACACTACCATACAATTCTGTGCTCCAAACGTACATTCTCAGAAATTTCTTCCTTAAAAGAAGGCCTATGTTTGATGTTTGTAGATTTCTCTTGAGCAGAAATGCCCTTTTCGGCAGTGCTAGACTATTTTTTATGTCGTCCTTATTCCGTCCATCATGGATAACTTTGCCGCCTAAGTAGCACAATTACATAACATCGTCTACTTCATGATCACCAATTCTCTCCTCGTTTCTGCTACTTCTCATTACTTTTATCTTTCTGCAGTTTACTCTCAATCAATTTTCTCAAGTCTTTAGACTGTTCACCCCATTAAACAAATCCCGTAATTTTTCTTCACTTTCACTGATTATAGTAATCAGCTATTCTTATCATTGATATCTTTCACCTCGATTTATATACCTACCCTTAGACCTCTCTTTTGTTTCCGTCACTGCTTCTTCGATGTACAGATTGAACAATAAGGTCGAAAGTCTACATCCCCTTCTTAAACGCTTTTAGATCCGCTCACCCCGTTGTTGGTTTTCCTCTCCTTATTTGCTCCCTTGGTTCTTGTGTAAATTGTGTATTACCTTCTCTCACTACAACTTACCCCTAGTTCCCCCAGATTTTAGACCATCTTGTGCCATTTGACGACGTCGAACGCTTTTTCCAGGTCGAAATGCATAATAATGTGTCTTGGCTTTTCTTCAGTCTTGTATCCGTTATCAATCTCAAAATCAGACCAGCGTTGCTGTTCCTTCATCTTTCCGTAAGCCAAACTGATCGTCATGTAACAGATCAACAGTTTTCTTCTCCATTCTTAAGTGTATTTATTCGATCTACTCCCTCCTCTGCATCTAACAGTGCGATTTTCATAGGTTCTTAATGTTATCACCATTGCTTTTAATTTCACCAAAGGTTTATTTTGATTTTCTGTATAATGAGCCAGTCCTTCCGACAGTCATTTATTTTTCGTTATCTTCATATTTTTCATGCAGTCATCTCGTCTCCTATTTTTTTCCTTCCTAAATGACCAGAATGTCTTTACTTGAACATATTTGCATATCCTTCATTCCTTTAGGAGTTTAATTTTTTTTTCTTTTACCCACAGTTTCACACATACGTTCGTTACACTTATCATCTTTCTTTGAAACTTCTGGTATTGCCTTTCTTTAGAAACATCCGTTCCTTTTCAACTGAACCGCCTACTGAACTGTTCCTTATCGCAGCATCTATAGCCTCAGAGAATTTAGAAGTATCTCCGTCTTCCCTAGTACATGCCTGCCCACCTTCTATGCTCATGGATTCTTCCTGTCTAGCCTCTTAAGCCTACTGCTCATCATTGTGATCGGAGAACATATCTGATCCTGTGTAAGCCTTACAACCCAGTATCTGATTTCGTAACCTCTGCTTGACCTTGATGTAATCTAACTGAAATCATCCTGCATCTTCCAACCTCTTTAATTATATCTGCTCTTATTGTTTCTCCTTTCTCACTCCTATTAATAAGCCCACATTCTCCTGTAACCCTTTATTCTACTCCTTCCCCTACAAACGCATTCCAGTATCCCATGACTATTACATTTTCGTCTCCCTTTACGTACCGAATTACCCATTTAGTATCTACATGTAGTTTCTCTACCTCTTTACCTTCCGCTGGTGACGTCGACGTGTGTACCTGAACATTTTGCTGTCGGTAGTGGTTTGCTGTCGATTCTGATGAAAGCCGTTCTGCCAGTGAACTGTTCTCAGTAACACACTCTTTGTCGTACATTCCTATTCATAATGATTCTACTCCAGTTATACCATTTTCTGCTGCTGTTGATATTGCCCTATACTCATCTGACCAGAAGTCATTGTCCTCTTTCCATTTCACTTCACAACCCACACAATATCTAGACTAAGAACTAGAATTTCCCTTTTGACATATCCTAGCCTCCCTAACATGTTAAAACTTACGACACCCAAGCCCAGACTTTTAAAACGTTGTCCTTTCGTTGATCATTCAATCTTTTCCTCTTGGTAGTTTCCTCTTTGGCAGTCTCTTCCAACAGGTCTGACTGGAGGACATTCAGAATCTTTTGCCAATGGCAAGGCGTTACAACACATTTTTAATCACAAGCCACATGTCCTGTGGATAGATATTATTTGCTTTTAATGCTGTGGTTTCTAATGCTTTCTGCATCGTGATACCGTTCGTAGTTGCTGATGCTTCCACCTTTTATGGCAGTTTCCTTCTGCAAGGACACGAAAGTGCCATTAACCTCTGTTCGCTCCTCTGCCCTCTTTCACATGGTCTTTGGTGAAATGTTGGTAACTTCTTATGCCGGAAGACTTCGGCCACCACTGCCATGGTTTAATAGGAGATGGGGCTCTAACCCGTAACATGATTTTTTGATTAATGGTCAAAGATGCTACCCCTAGACCACAAAACGGCTCTGAGCACTATGGGACTTAACTGCTGAGGTCATCAGTCCCCTAGAACTTAGAACTACTTTAACCTAACGAACCCAAGGACATCACACACATCCATGCTCGAGGTAGGATTCGAACCCGCGACCGTAGCGGTCGCGCGATTCCAGACTGTAGCGCCTAGAACCGCTAGGTCACCCCGGCCGGCCCTAGACCACATGTGTCCTACCTAGATCACAGGTGTCCTTAGTGACCGTATCTATTCGAAAGATTTATGGAACTTATCGTATTCTCCCACAGCTAGTTCAAGTACATCTCTGTTCTTTGCTTCCCGTCATAGTCCAGAGAAAAACAGCCTCCAACTTCTTCACCTCATTTCTCAACTCCCATGTGTCAGAGACTAGTTAGCACCCATCGACTGCTAGTGTTGACAACATCTTATTGTGTGATAGAAAGTACTGTTGTCTCCAGGTGCTGACCCCGTCCGTAGTGCCATCGTTTCACTGTCCAATCACTCTTTATATCCCTCTCCCTCTACAAAGAAGTCTGTTGCCATTGTTATATTTCTGAAACATGTAACAATATTAAAACCCTACACTAAGCACCGCAATACTGCGATGTATGAATATTACTGTGTAAAGAGTCTCACTACGAATGTTATCTTCCAATAACTACACATCATACTATGAATTCACTTAACTCAGCTATTATACTACCACATATCGAAAAATACGCTCAAAATCCATCCTCACTTCCGTTACTTTAGTGTATGAAGTACTTCCTGCATGGGTCACGTAACAGCGTCCTGCCTCACTTATTTCTTCCCATCATTTATGAAGAATTGGGGTTCGATACCCACAGAAAAGTATCTGGAGTACTTTCGAATGATCATAGGTGACAAACAGGCATCGTCGTCATTCTCGTTGGTAGCTTAAGCTTGATGTCGATTGGCAGCGTAGTATCTGTCGGTTGGTATTGATCTTTGTACCTTGCAAACAGTTTTTTGACTTACTCTTTGGGGTGTATTGGTTTGACAACTTTAATACCCTGTGGTCACGTTACCTTTCGTTTGACCTTCGTCTTCCCTACCTTTCACCTCTGATTGACTTCCGGTTTTCCTATGTTTTACCTCCGTTTGACCATTTGTCTACGTTAGTAGTCATATGCCTTTGATATGTTCCTTTCTGTTGCTCATTTTTTATGTCTTAAATTGCAGTGCGCTCAAATTCTCAGGCAGTTTCGCTATACAATTTTTGAGTCCATTGCTGTTCAATTGCTGTCCATTTCTTGTGACCCAAATTAATGTGTCCTCAAGTTTTCAATTAGTTTTCTGTCCGGTTTTGTGATCCTTTATACTGTCCAATTTTTGTGTCTATTTTTGCTGTTCATTATTTGTGATCATTTTTGCTGTCCATGTTTCTGTCCCCATTTCTAGTGCGCTCGAATTTTCAGTCAACTCTGCTGTTCGTTCCTTGTGTCCATTTTTGATGTTCATTTCTTGGGAGCTCTTTTGCTTTTTATATTTGCTATCCATTTTCTGTGTCCATTTCTGATGTCCGACTTTGCTGCAAATTTCTTCAATTCCTAATTCTAGTGCTCTCAAAGTTTGAATCAATTTTGCTGTTCACTTCCACGTCCATTCCATATTTTTTTTTATCCAGAATTGTAGTAGGCTTGGATTTTCAATCGCTTTAGGTGTCAGTTATTGGTGAACATTTTTGTATACATTTTTGCTGTCCATTTTTGCTGTTCATTTTTTGTGTATGTACATGCTGTCCATTTCTGTTGTCTAGTTTTTGTGTCCAAATTCTGTGCACTGAACTTTTAAAGTAGTTTTTCTGTCCATTTTTTGTCTACATTTCTGCTGTTCGTTTTTGTGTCAATTTATGGTGTTCATTTTAGCTGTCCATTTTTTGGTCTAGAATTCTAAAACCTCTCAAATTTTCAGTCAGTTTTTATGTTCACTTCTTACGTCGACTTCTGCTGTCCCAAATTTTAGTGCACTCAAATATTCACACAGTTTCGCTGTCCATTTTTATATACATTTTTGTTGTTGATTTTTGTGTCTTTTTGTTGTTTGTTTTCGTTTATATTTTTGTTGTCCTTTTTAGTTGTCCATTTTTTGTGTCTCAAATTGATGTGCACGCAAATTTTCAATCAGTTTTCTCTACATTTTCTTCTCTCAATTTTTGATGACCATTTTTCTGTCCACTTTCTGTATCCCAGATTCCAGTGTGCTCAAATTATCAATGAGTTTTTTCCGATCATTTTTCGTTACCCAAAACCTAGAGCACTCTAAT
The DNA here is from genome assembly GCF_021461395.2 of Schistocerca americana. NCBI lineage: Eukaryota > Metazoa > Arthropoda > Insecta > Orthoptera > Acrididae > Schistocerca > Schistocerca americana. The sequence goes on along the minus strand of NC_060125.1, from coordinate 397,658,011 downwards.
TTGTAATCGGTATTGCAATTCAACTCTTATGCCCATTTTTCAGTACGTTTTTAGTGTCAAACTCTCGTGCAAACAATTTTTCAATCAGTTTTGTGTAAATTTTTTGAGCCCACTTTCGCTGTTCATGGTTCCGTGTTCATTTATGCTGTCCGTTTTTGTTGTCACTGTTTATTTCCCAATGTTAAGTGTATTGAAATTCTCTATCAGTTTTGCTGCTCATTATTTGTGTTAATTTTTGCTGTCCAGTTTATGTGTTCCACATTCTAGTGCTCTCAAATTGTCAGTCGGCTTTGCTGTCCATATTTTGTGACTTTTTTGCTTTTCATTCTTGAGTCCAATCTTATTATTAATGTTTGTGTCCATCCTGCTTGTTCACTTTTGTTGTCAATTTTCTGTGTTGCAGATTATCGTGCGCTCAAAATTTACTCTGTTTTGCTGTCTGTTCCTTCTGCCCTTTTTTTCTGTCCAACTCTTGTGCCCATGTTTGTTGTCCAATTTTGCTGTCCATTTTTACTGTCCTTCTTTGGCGTCCAATTTTTCTGAATATTTTTGGTGTTCATGTTTTGTCTCCATTTCTGCTGTGCATTTTTGCTGGCAGTCTTTGCTGTTCCTTTTTTCCCTAAATTCCAGTGTCTGTCAGTTTTGCTGTCCATATCTTGTGCTCATTTTAGCTGTCTATGTTTGCTGGCCCTTTTTTGTGTTCCAGATCGTACCGCCCTCAAATTTTCAGTTTTGCTACCTGTATATTTTACCCATATTTGGCTGTTCATTTGATGTAACAATTTTTGGTGTTCCTTTTTGTTTTCAATTTTTGTGTCTCGCATTCTAGTGAGCTCAGATTTTTTGCTGTACCCTTTTGTGCTCTTCTTCACTGTCGAACATTTATGTCCATTTTTTATCAATTTTAACTATTCATTTTTGTATCTATTTATGCTGGCCGTTTTTTAAACCCAGACTCTAGTGCACTCAAATTTTCAATTGCCTTTGCTGACTATTATTAGCGCCCGTTTTTGCTGTTAGTATTTGCAGTATATTTTTTGTGCCTCATATTCAGGTGAGCTCAAATTTTCAGTCAGTTTTGCTGTCCATCTCTTGTCCCCCAAAACCTAGTGCGCTCAAGTTTTCCATAAATTCTGCTGTCTACTTTTTTTTTTGCCCAATTATGTTGTTCAATTTTTCTGTCCTTGTTCTGGGTCTCAATTTTGGTGCACACCAATTTTCAGTTTTGCTGTTCATATCTTATGTCCATTTTCGATGTCATTTATTTTCAGTCTCAAACTGCACTTTGCTCAAATTTCGACAAATTTTGCTGTTTGGTTTTATGTCCATTTTTGTTGTTAATGTTTTTGCGTTACAATTCTTGTGTTCCAAGTGGACACCAATATCAAATCAGCTCTCCTATTCATTTCTTATGTCTTTCTTTGCAGTTCATCTTTTATGTCCATTCTTACTGTCAATTTTTGGCTCCCCAGATTTTAGCGCAATCAAATTTTCAATCAGTTTTGCTGTCCATTGCTTGTGCCCATTGGTAATATTCAGTTTTTTGTCTTTAATTGCTCTCCATTTTTGCTGGCCATTTCTGCTGCTTGTTTTTGTGTCCCTTCCTTCTGTCCAGTTTTTGTATCCTTTATTTTATTTTTGCTGTCCATTTTTTTGTGTCCCAAATTGTTGTGCACTCATATTTAAATGGAAATTTAAATTTAATTTCAAAAGGCAGTTCCCTAATTTGATTCTCATTTATTTTGATCATTTATAGCGCAGTGCTTTTTTATCTATAAGATTCTTTGCTGTTGATTTTTTTTCTGTCGATTTGATTTTCAATTTCTTCCGTTCACTTCTAGTGCAGTGCCTTTTTTCCGTGATGTCTTTTACTATTCATTTTTATCTATGGATTTGCTGCCCTTTTTTTGCTATTCTTTTATAGTGCAGTGCTTTTTTCCTATATGACTTTTTTGCTGTCCCTTTTACTATAGATATGATGCTTATTTTTTTGTTTATTTACAGTGCATGCTATTTTTCATTTGTTCATTGACGAAATTTAAATCTAGATGTATGGTTAGACAGTTGCTACTCACTCAAGAAGCTCAATAACGCAAATACTTCTAAGTATTTTTAAAAGATTGTATTGTATTAAACTGGGAACCTAGAAACGATGGAGAGGCATTGTCCCGCCGTGGCCCTCAGTGGTTCACAACCCCACAACAGGCCATACCAGTGCCCCCAACCCTCCGCTGCCCCACACTGAACCAAGGGTTATTGTGCAGTGCGGCCCCCAGTAGATTCCCCTGGGGACATCTCATACCAGACGAGTGTAACATCAGATGTTTAAGTGGTAGAGTAATTATGGTGTATGTGTACATGGAAACAGTGTTAGCGCAGCAATCGCTGACACAGTGTACCTGAGGTGGAGTAAGGGGAACCAGCCAGCATTCACTGAGGTAGATCGAAAACCGCTTTAAAAATCATTCACAGGCTGGTGGGCACACTGGATCTCGACACTAATCCACTTGGTGGACTCGTGCCGGGGCGGCATGCCTTCCCACTCGGGAAGGCTACACGGTGGGGGGGGGGGGGGGGGCGCTTAAAAAGGTTAGTGTGGTAGAAGCAAATAATTTATTTACATTAGTGGCTCTAAATATTTAAAAATGGATGTGGTGTAAAAGTTTTTATTGGGCTTTATAACGAATTTAATATTATTTTGCCAAACCGATACTTGAAATTGATGAGTGGATGGGATGTTTAAAGTTTTTGAAGATGATAATATTAAACTGAGAAATAGAGGAATTAAGGAACTTAAAGCTAATGATAATGAATTTCATAATCCAAAATTTTTGGTTTAATTGAAATAGGCCGTTACAGCCTAACTGATTATTTGTCTTTTGAGCAATTCATTTTTAATGTTTTTATGCAACAATTAACGCTTTTTTTCGTTCATTTATGCAAGTGCGTGTAGTATGTGGCGTGTTGGGTGTCTGATGTTGTTGGTCCTTATGCAGACGATATTGTTTGCCCAGTTAATGTGTTACAATGCACTCAACGTGCCTACCTACTAGTAGTATTATATATTACCCGTCTTTTCCTATAGCTTACTCTTCTTGTTGTCAAAGTTTCGAACATCTTGACGCATTTTACAAATTGTCGAGCGTTTGTTCTAGGACCACATTTCCGAATAACTGTTTTGATTCTATTTGAGTCTTGCTTCTGTTATCAAGCTGAGGTCAGTATCGCCTTTCCCTCGTCTTCAGCTTTCCTAAAACCAAAGTGATCACCAGCTAGCACATCCTCAATTTTCTTCTCTCTTCTTTAGTATATTACCCAAGTCAGCTGCTTGGACGCATGAGTTGTTAGGATGGTTGTCAGGAACTTATCGCAGTTATCTCATCTTCGGAAATGTGTGGCTGATACTTTTTCGAAAATCTGATGGTACTGAAATAGTCTCATAGATTCTACACACTAATTTGAATACATTTTTAATTGTTATTTCTGCTAATGATTCTAGTAGTGATGACGGAATGTTATCTGTTCCTCCTCCTTTATATTTTTTAGGTCTTCCTGAGCTCTTCTACATTCTGTCTCTAATACTGGATCCCCCAGTTTCTTCTTCTATCATGTAACCAGACAAGTCCTACCTATCATCGATACCTTCAATGTATTCTTTCCGCCTATCCGCTCTTTTCCTCTGTATGCTAAGTCTCTCCTTCGAAAGATCCCTTTCAATTTCTTCACATTTTTCCTGCAGTCGTTTCGCATTATCTGCACTACACTTCGTATTTATTTCATTCCTAAGCGAGTTTTGTTGCTGTGTTCCTGTCTTTGTGTATGTGTGTGTATGTGTGTGTGTGTATGTGTGTGTGTGAAATCTTATGGGATTTAACTGCTAAGGTCATCAGTCCGTAAGCTTACACACTACTTAACCTAAATTATCCTAAGGACAAACACACACACCCATGCCCGAGGGAGGACTCGAACCTCCACGGGGACCAGCCGCACAGTCCACGACTGCAGCGCCCAAGACCGCTCGGCTAATCCCGCGCAGGTCCTGTCTTTCCCTGGATATTTTTGTGCTCCCTTCCTTCGTCGATCAGTTGAAGTTTTCTTCTGTTACCCAAGGTTTCTCCGGAGTTAACTCCCTTAAACCCCTTTTTTTCTTTCCAACTTCAGTGAGTGTCATTTTTAGAGATGTCAACTCCTCTTCAACTGAACTGCATACTCTGGTGTCCCTGATCGCATTATCCACACCAATGGCGTCGCAACGTTCCGCAGTACTACAGATTCCTTCATTCCGCACTGGTTCTTCCATACGATTCTTTTAAACTTCACTCTACTGAAACTTCCTGGCAGATTATAACTGTGTGCCGGACCGAGACTCGAAGTCGGGACCTTTGCCTTTCGCTGGCTCTACCAACTTAGCTACCCAAGCATGACTCACGCCCTGTGCTCACAGCTTTGGTTCTGCCAGTATCTCTACTCTTTATCATTACCAAACCATGTCGTGAGCCGCGCGGAGTGTACGCACGGTTAGAGGCGCCATGACACGAATTGCGCGACCGCTCCAGCCGGAGGTTCGAGACCTCACTCGGGCATGGGCGTGTGTGTTGTTCTGAGCATAAGTTAGTTTAAGTAATATGTAAGTCTAGGGACCAATGACCTCAGCAGTTGGTCCACACACACACACACACACACACACACACACACGCACACACACACACACATACATGCGCGAGCATGCGCACACGCACACATGCCGTGAGTGCTTCTAAGAACGCTTTACAATCCAGTCTCAGACTTCGGAATATCTGTCTCACTATTAAGTAATTGAGACGGAATCTGCATTTGTACCTATATATGAATAATCCTTCTTCATGAACCGACTCTGCTCTTCGCCCCTTCCCTGCAGATTGCGAGCTCGTCCACCTCTAATCTCCTTATGTAGCACACCCCACAGCTCGTACCTTTTGGCAATAGAGCTGAGTCTGTCTCCAGGCACCTCCTGGAAAAACTCTTGTGAAATGAATATAACCTGCTCAGATATTACTTTTGTACTACAAACTACTTGTTTAGGATATGAATAGCATCAGATTTACTTGTCACTTTTCTGAATCATGAGACGCTCTCCGTCTTCTTCTTCTCTTTTATAGAGCGTGAGATCGACAAAGACCTTTATTTAATTTTGTCGTCTTCCTTCTCTCTACGCCTTGTTGGCAAGTTAACTCTCATGTATTGCAGCAAGACGTTATTCTGCTCAACTTTTGTTTTATTCATATACAGGCTATCTCTAAATTGAATGACATCATTGTAACAGAAACATCATGCTTTACTTGTTGTTTCCCTTGTTGTTTCAATAAGGTTACAGTTTATATTCAGGCATTCATTTCCAGCTGGCATCGTGCGCTCCATATTCTTTTGACGTTGACATCTCTTGCTTTGTCTTCCACTTTTCACCTCCTGAACCGTTTCAGAATGTTCTGAATCTCCTAATGTCCTAATTATGGTGTCCCAACAAGGGCACTGTACAACGCTGCTGATTTTATAGCACAAATGTGGCTGAACATGAACGAGAACTATTACAGGACAATATTCGTTGTTATCGAACAATGGGTTAGCAAAAAGTGGCTTATTTTGTAGGTTATTGTGCAATTTCGGCACAATAAACTCAGGGGAGTGTAAAGACTATTAAATTTAACTTAAAATTTTTTACATTCTAAGTTTCAACTATGCAGTATAAAATAAGAATTAATTCTGTTTTGTGGAATTTGGAAAAATGAGCTGTCGAGTATTGTGAAAATTTGTTATATTCAGGAGCCTATTAAAACGGAAAATGTTCAATTTCATCATATTTGCAATTAGCCAATATGTTAGGCTCATAATAAATTCTCAGAATCCCTTAAAAGTCGTATTTTTAAAGAAAAATGGCATTTGTTGTGTTTTGTTAAAACGATGTTCAATTAATCTATGATCATTTCATACATTTTAATTGCAGTTGAGTTCAGTGGGTATGGAATGAGTTAAGAAGTAATATGACAAACAGCCATTTTTAGCTTATCTTTCTTGGTGAGACATTTCTTCCGGGATTTCACTCATCTTCATTCCTCCTAATACGTTTTTTTCTCGTAATGTTTTTTTCTTAGTATACCGTTCTTATCCACTACATTTTGAACACTGCCGCAATGTTGTGTGTAACAACAATTCGTTTCGCTATCACGATGCCCGAGTTGTACATTTTACTTTTAAATAATCGTAGGTTCACTTACTTCTGACCATAGTTTGTGGCTCCTCGTTCCACTTTTATGTGAAGAACAAAAACATTCATAGCTTCGCTGATGCGGTGATGCAGCACAATATTCTTCATGTAGCCGACTAATCTGTTGGTTTATACTTGAAATTCTGTATTAAGTGAGATTACAATTTTCTTAAACATTTAAAACTTCTTCTTAATTCACTGACTCTTACGGACTTTATATTGCTGAAGTCAGAACTTGATACATGTCTCTGTGTCATTAAATTATAGCTTAATATACAACGAATGCCCAGTGATGAGCCGCAGAAGGTTATTTCAGAGGTAAGTCTCTGTCCCTCTCCCATTTTTTTATTTAAAATGATAGTATTAGCATTTAACACAAACGTCATATGGCAAATGATGATGGGTAACAGCCAAACGTGTCTGGACATTGCTACAGGCTACAAAAATGTCGCTGGATGCTGTATTTCCTTAAGTAATTGAAGGATGAGTTTAAAGATTAACGGAGACATACATAAACGTAAAATAGGAAGGACGAGGACGTAATTGCCTGTAATTGGCATTTTTTATCATTTTCATCGCAAAGTGATGATGCTTTCCAAGGAAAACTTCGAAGTTAAGGTACATTTAATTCCCGTTCACTGCATCACAGTGCCCTAACACCGCCAGCTGACCCTAAGAAACATATGAAGAATATATTTCCTAAGCTGTCAATTGTTTTTAAAAATTTTGAAGTGGATATTAATTGTAACATGAACAAAATTATCACAGTAAATCAACGTTATAAAGACATATTACATTAAGTTTGAAAGGTAAATTACATGAATTAGGATACTAAGGCATATTTTAATCACATAGGCAACTTATGTAGCACGAACGTTTGAATAATAAGTGCAACAATAAAATTTACTAAATGGAAGAAACTATTTGTCAAGGTATTTGCCTGGATTGTGCTACTGTGTAGCTGTGAAAACAGGACGTGTTGGAGACACACTTGAAGCGCTAAGATAATAATGTGGTTGTTCTCTAAGTACAGGCATCAAAATCGAATCTTACCACTCAACTCACTGGAATCTGAAATTTCGTCCTAAGAAAGAAGCTGTTAAAAGAGCTGTTTAAAGGTGCTTGTGTATCGCTACAAACGTTGGTTTACAGAGATTTCATAAAAGGAAAACGGCATTGTTACTTTGTAGGGTACATAACTACAATATATTAATACTAAATTTTTTATAGCCATTGATACCTGAAGAAACTGAACATGTTCCAGGTTTTAATGAATTCAGCGAGGTTACACTGCTTGTTATGTGCATAACAGAGCGCCGTGATGCTATTCAGCTTGCTGTCTTTCAATAAAGATACAACAGAATCATCTTTCTTGTCATAGGATTCTTAATAGTAGGCTATGAACCAAATACAGATTCAATACTTACACGAAATGCTAAAATTAATACGTTCTACCTAGATACTATGCCAATAATGAGCACATAACATAGTAAGTATATTACTAAATTACTCCCCTCGTTGAGGCACTTTATTTGAATTCTACGTAAGTGGTACACCGGCGCAGATTAGCGCGCATGTTAAATTGCCGGTTTATTGGATAAGGAGAGGAGCTCTGTCTCCTGATAAAAACCGACAGGCGATTAACGACCTGCGCCGGTATGCCGGCAATTCTTGATGTGGTTTTTAGGCAGTTTTCCACATCAGACTACGTGAACACCAAAACGGTATCCAAGTTCCACCTCACTTACACGATACGCAAACATTTAGAAAACGTTTTCACGCTTTTGCTTCATATAACATTAGAAGCAGACGGATTTGGGTGGAGTGGAGCCATCTGTGAGTCTACCACTAGCAATATCAAATCCGAAATAACTTGCCAACCTCGTAGAAACACGTGGTAAGTCCAGAATGAAAAAAGACATAAGTTCTACAATGTCATCCACGACAGGCGAAGACAATAAATTGTATGTGCGATCAGAAACTTATCACACCTCAGAAAGAGCGTTCTTGATGCATGTGCTCGCATTCCAGTTATTTTGTTGGTGGAACTCCAAATGAAATGGGTGAAGCAGGTAACAACAGCATTATAGCTTGCTTGACAACCGATGCCAACAGCCTCAGCCTTCAGTTGCTATTGCCAGTATTTGCCTTATTATCTGGAGACTAGAAATGTACTCTGAAGGAATCAGCATGAGTTTCGAAAAAGACGATCGTGTGAAACCCAGCACGCGCTATTCATCCACGAGACTCAGAGGGCCGTAGACACGAGTTCCCAGGTAGATGCCGTGTTTCTTGACTTGCGCAAGGCGTTTGATACAGTTCCCCACAAACGTTTGATGAACAAAGTAAGAGCATATGGACTATCAGACCAACTGTGTGATTGGATTGAAGAGTTCCTAGATAACAGAACTCAGCACGTCATTCTCAATGGAGAGAAGTCCTCCGAAGTAAGAGTGTGCCGCAGGGGATTGTAGTAGGACCGTTGCTATTTAACATATATATAAATGACCTTGTGGATAACATCGGAAGTTCACTGAGGCATTTTGCTGTAGTATATCGAGAGGTTGTAACAATGGAAAATTGTACTGAAATGCAGGAGGATCTTCAACGAATTGACGCATGGTACTGGGAATTGCAATTGAATCTCAATGTAGACAAGTGTAATGTGCTGCAAATACATAGAAAGAAAGATGCTTTATCATTTAGCTACAACATAGCACCTCAGCACCCGGAAGCAGATAATTCCATAAATTATCTGGGAGTAGGCATTAGGAGTGATTTAAAATGGAATGACGATATAAAATTAATTGTCGGTAAAGCAGATGCCAGACTGAGATTCATTAGAAGAATCGTTAGGAAATGCAGTTAAAAAACAAAGGAAGTAGGTTACAGTACACTTGTTCGTCCGCCGCTTGAATACTGCTCACCGGTGTGGGATCCGTTCCAGATAGGGTTGATAGAAGAGATAGAGAAGATCCAACGGAGAGCAGCGCGCTTCGTTACAGGATCCTTTAGTAATCGCCAAAGCGTTACGGAGATGGCAGATAAACTCCAGTGGAACACTCCGCAAGAGAGACCTCAGCAGTGCGGTACGGGCTTTTGTTGAAGTTTCGAGAACACACCTTCACCGAGGAGTCAAGCAGTATATTGCTCCCTCCCACGTATATCTCGCGAAGACACCATGAGGATATAATCGGAGATTAGAGCCCACACAGAGGCTTACCGACTATCTTTCTTTCCACAAACAATACGAGACTGGAATAGAAGGGAGAACCGATAGAGGTACTGAAGGTACCCTCCGTCACATACCGTCAGGTGGCTTACGGAGTAGGGATGTAGATGTAGATGTAGTAGATGTAGATTTAGAAAATGCTGCTTAGCTCGAGAATGCGTGAAGCTATGCTCCTATGAAAGACAGCATTGTTATTTTCAAGTAATTCTCTATATCTCTCGCATGTTATACGACTCCCATTCCATTAGAAAACTAAGAATTACATTCGAGACGCACGCTTGAGAAGTGTCGATCAATTTGGTAATATGGTATCAAATTTTTCCTCCTCTCCCATTCTACACTACTTGACAATGAACTTCCGATTACTCGCCAGCTTTTCAGTTTTGTTGTGGAAGGGTAGTTCCATTCTTATACATCACGGTGTAAATTAAATTACTTCTTTGCTTCTCAAGAGCTGTAAGTGAAGATTATATAGGAAAACGACTCCTGTTCTCAAAACACCTTGATCTTCTGCAGAGTGGCAGCTAACATTCATTACCGCATTGCATAAGTTAGTTCACAGCTTGGTCCCTTGCGCTACATACGCTTTTAACAAACTCTGTTATTGCCTCACAGATACACACGGACGGAAAAAATATCAACACCAATAAGTAATTAACATAGGGCAATGAAACGTCGGGAGTATTTTTGTCTAGGTAACATGTTTTAATGATTAACACTACAGTATGACAGGTTCTTGTAAGCGGGAGGTAAGTCATTGTAAAAGTGAAATTCTGGTACATAAATAACCACCAGAAAATTGAATGCAGGCACGCAAACGTGTATGGATTGCGTTGTAAAGTGCCGGATGGCCGTTTGTGGGAGAGAGTTCCATGCCTGTGGCATTTGGTCGGTCAATACAGGCACTGTTAATGCTGTATATGGATGACGCTGCAGTCGTCGTCCGAAGGTGTCCCATATGCGTTCGTTTAGTGACAATCTAGTGATCAAGAAGGCCAAGGCAACATATTGACTCTCTGAAGAGAATGTTGGGTTATAACAGGGGTATGTGGGCAAGCATTGTCCTGTTGGGAAATACCCCATTGAATGCTGTTCGTGAATCGCAGCATGACAGGTCGAATCATCAGACTGACGTGCAAATTTGCAGTCCGGGTGCGTTGGATACCCATCAGAGTGCTCCTGCTGTTATACGAATTCGGACTCGAGACGATAACTCCAGGTGTAGGTCCATGCGTCCTTCAAGCCGACAGGTTGCTGGCAGGCCTTTAAAGGGACTCCTTCTAACCAACGTAAGTCTGTTTCTGGCACACGGACAAAACTAGCTTTCATCATAAAACACAACAGAACTCCTCTACACTCCAGCGAGCTCTCGCTTGACACTGCTGAAGTCGCAAATGGCAATGGTATGGGGTCAGTGGATTGCTCACTATAGGACGGCAGTCTCGGAGCTCCCCTTAAAGTAACCGATCTGTAACAGTACACTGTGTCGCTGTGGTGCTAACTGTTTTTCAGAATGCTGTTCCAGATGCAGTGCGATGCGCCAGAGCTATACGCCGAACACGATGCTGTTCCCTCTCGCTAGTGCCACGTGGTGGTCCGAAGCCCGGTCTTCTTGCGCCCGTCCATTCTCCTGAGCACCACTACCAACAGCAGTAAACATTACTACCAAGTCTTTCTACCGCATCGTAGAAAGACCATCCAATTTTAATCAGCTCTATTACGCGACATCATTCTATCTCAGTGAGGTACTGGTAGTGGCCTCTTTGTCACATTAAATGTGTGATTGACTAACATCAGTTCACCACGTACTACTTCAAAGGCAACCAACACTCACGATCATTGCAGCGTGTATCTGAAGCAGAGCTGATTTTCACTCTGAATTTTCTTGAAATTTGAATAGACATCATCTTTCAGATGTAGACACACGCCTACCAACTTTCGTTTATGCCGCATACTCCTTCGCGGTTGTGCGATTTCTTTTATTTGTCAGTGCATTTAATAGAAAAACAACAGATAACAAGTGTCGTCCTGAAAAGCGACCTTATCGAAAAACTTGTACATCGTCAGGAATGTGTAGCTTTTCTGTGTGCACGCCTCCGAACGTCACCCTATGTTGCAGAAAGCACCATGTAACTGGCCGGCAATCCGACCACACGCATATCGACGCACGCTCCAATTCAAATGCGTCTAACTGCTTGTACTCATCCACTCGGGCGCTGCGCGGATTGATCCTAATTAATGATTCCGGAAACGAGCTCGCTTCCAGCACTCCAGCCTGTGCCACGGCCCTTTTGTGCCCTACGGATCGGCGGCGCCCGCCGCTGCACTTGTGCTGCGGTGACACCATTGTCTCGGCCCTTTGATCTTACACACGGCAGCATTTCGCAGACGCTTTGTTCGGGGTGCTTGTGAGTGAGCCATATCAGTACACACTTTGTTACACCATTGTAATCAATTCATACTTCGTCACATGCGAAAGAATATACAGCAAGCTTATATATGATAAATAAAGTTCATAACAATCGTAGGGAAAGGGTACAGCAAATGGATGAAAACACGGGAAAACTCGTCAGTGTACTCAAACAGCTTAGTCGAAACCAAGTCCCTGGAGTAGACGACGCTCCCTCGGAATTATTAAGATCTTTCAGAGGACTGGCCATGACAAAACTATTCCACTTCGTATGCAAAATGTATGAGACAGGCAAATTACTATCTGAGTGCAAGAAGAATGCCATCATTCCGCAAGTGCTTACATGTGAGCGTATTACTGAGGCATGTTTTCAGTTAATCATGGTTGCAAAATACTAACAGGAATTCTTTACGAGGAAATGAACCTCCCGCCTTGGGAATATCAGTTTTGGTTCTTGGGGAGTGTAGCAACACGAGGCGCACTACTGAATGCAAGACTTTACTTTGAAGATAGATTGCATAAAGGTAAACCCATATTACTGATATATGTACATTCAGGAAACACGTTTACATTATTGCCTATTGCCTGTTGCATTATGTTATAATTCAAGTAGGGACAGAATTCCGCGAACGATACGTTACATGCAGTTTGTAAGGAAACTAGACTGCAGCTGTAAGAATAGGACATGAAAGACAGACAGTAATTAAGGACTCATTTATGTTGCAAGCTTTTACCCATGTTTTCAGTCAATATCTTGAGCAAGTAGCAAAAGAAACCAGTGAGAAAAATGGCAAATTGAATTTCGTCTAGAAGATATCAGAATATTAGCTCTCACGGAGATACGAAACGGCATTGCGAGATCTGCGGAACGGAATGCATAATATCTTGAAAAGAGATCGCAAGACGCACTTCTACAATCGTAAATGAATACGAGGGTAAAGTAACATCGGCAACGGATAGAGAATTAGGTCACTAAATTACACACTAGAAGTAATACGGCATAAAGGCTTTACTACTCTGGCAGTAAAATATCTGTTGATGAACGAAGTAAAGATGATATAAAGTGCACACCCGCTGTAGCAGGATATGCTGTAAAAGAGATTTGAGTGTCAGGTAATTTATGGAAGTTTACCCTGGGACGTAGCCTTGTACCGAAGTGAAAGGAATGTAGTTAGTAGCGCACACAAGAAGAGTATGGAATGTTCAGAAATATGGTGCTACTGAAGAGTGGTGAAGTTTAGATGGATGGGTAGATCAGACTAGGAATGAAGAAGTACTGAATCGGAACGGGGAGGAAAGAAATATGTTAATTGGCCATAAAAGGGAACCGGTTGGTGTAACGCAACAGGAGGTGTCAAAGAATGGTCGATTTCATACATTGTGAAGCTGGATGATGATGGTGAAATTTTGTATTGAGATCAGGTCTTGATTACATTAAGTCGTTCCAAATGGATGTAGGCTGTTAGGGAAAGATGAGAGGTCTTCCACAGGATAGGCAAGGATGAAAACCTTTGGCCTGAAAACCCCCACAACATCATGAACATTAGAGCTTCAAGGACACCCGACATTTCAGGGAAGCGCTGAATTAGTAAAGAAAAGGCTGGATGAATATTAACAATTTTTAACCAACTGATTGCTTGCATGTAGACGAACAATACTATTGGGGCAAACGTTACTACTCGTATTATCGCTGAAACATGCAGTGTTTTGTACTCACGTTTTGTTGCCTTCTGTTACTATATTACTCTGCGGCGTTTTTAGCATCATTTCTGCTATGTGGAAGAAAGGTACCACTTGAAACATCAGTTATCAGTTTATGCCCGACATACATCTAGTGCATTTATACTGAAATACTGTTATAGATTATATATAGATCTCCATAAACTACATTTGGGGTAATTCATTTGGATACTTCTGTGCCGTTTGTAAAATACATCGCACCAGTCATTTCATTCCCATCTTAAACAAATCTTACAAATTTCTCCTAAATCTTATTTTAGTTAGAACAGAAATCATTCAGTCGTAAGTACCCAGTCTGCAATAGTTTTGCAATACACTGAAGCTCAGTGACGCATAGCAGTGTACAAGTTTCCGTTTCCATTACGTTAGTCCATACTTTACTGTACAAAAAGACGGCATTGGATTTTTTTTTAAACAAATTGCTCCTGCACTTCCTTTACCAAGGCAAGTCCTTCTCTGCGCAGCTTTAAATGTCGGCACGAATATTACTGTACTATAGAATTACCGAATCTCAGACCTTACAGATAACTCAAAAATAAACTCGAGTTAACAGAGCTAGTCCCCATATTTGACCACATTTCAACATATATGGAACCAACTCGGACGTCATCTCCATCCCAATCCCACTGTCGGTTATATGAAGAAATAGTTACGAAACTAATGGGCCACCTTGCCTCAGAAGACGATACAGGGGATTTACACCACTGGCCATTAAAGTTGTTACACCGAGAAGAACTGCAGACGATAAACGGGTATTCATTGGACAAACATATTATACTAGAACTGACATGTGATTACATTTTCACGCAATTTGGGTGCATAGATCCGGAGAAATCAGTACCCAGAACAACCACCTCCGGCCGTAATAACGGCCTTGATACGCCTGGGCATTGGGTCAAACAGAGCTTGGATGGTGTGTGCAGGTACAGCTGCCCACTCAACTTCAACACGATACCACAGTTCGTCAAGAGTAGTGACTGATGTATTGTGACGAGCCAGTTGCTAGATCACCATTGACCAGACGTTTCCAGTTGGTGAGAGATCTGGAGAAAGTGCTGGCCAGGGCAGCAGTCGAATCTTTTCAGTATCCAGAAAGGCCCGTACAGATCCTGCAACATGCGGTCGTGCATTATCGTGCTGAAACGTATGGTATCGTAGGGATCGAATGAAGGGTAGACCGTGACGTGTAACCAATATCACGCCACACCATCACGCCGGGTGATACGCCAGTATAACGATGACGAATACACGCTTCCAAGGTGCGTTCACGGCGATGTCACCAAACACGGATGCGACCATCATGATGATGTAAACAGAACCTGGATTAATCTGAAAAAATGACATTTTGCCATTCGTTCACCCAGGTTCGTCGTTGAGTACACCATCGCAGGCGCTCCTGTCTGTGATGCAACGTAGAGGGTAACCGCAGCCATGTTCTCCGACGTGATAGTCAATGCTGCTGCAAACGCCGTAGAGCTATTCGTGCAGAGGACGTTGTCTTGCAAACGTCCTCATCTGTTGACTGGGAGATCGAGGCGTGGCTGCCCAATCCGTTACAGCCATGTGGATAAGATGCCGGTCATCTCGACTGGTAGTGATACGTGGCCTTTGCGATCCAGCACGGCGTTACGTATTACTCTCCTGAACCCACCGATTCCATATTCTACTAACAGTCACTGGATCTCGACCAACGCGAGCAGAAATGTCGCGATACGATAACCCGCAATCGCGATAAGCTACAATGTGACCTTTATCAAAGCCGGAAACGTAATAGTACGCATTTCTCCCCCTTACACGAGGCATCACAACAACGTTTCACCATGCAACGGCGGTCAACTGCTGTTTGTGAATGAGAAAACGGTTTGGAACTCTCTTCATGTCAGCACGTTGTAGGTGTCGCCACTGGCGCCAACCTTGTGTGAATATCTCTGAAAAGCTAATCATTTGAATATCATAGCGTCTTCTTCCTGTCGGTTAAATTTCGCGTCTGTAGCATGTCTTCTTCGTGGTGTACCGATTTTAATGGCCAGTAGTGTATGACACGAATCCAAACGAATCAGTGATGCATCCAGACCAGAGGGGGTGCAATGCCATAATGATCAGTGGGCTCATAATACATGGAAATTTTACTCGAATTTCTTATCACTGCTGTAACACCACATTCAATCTAAACCCATGAATTCTCATTTCGTTTCTTCCTGCTCTTGTGACGGTTCAGTTTTTTGGTCAGGCAGCGTGTAATATTATTAACATATGAAATGATTTTCATATATTACTGTCATTAAGGCTAAAATCGTAGACATATGATTCGTTGTGTTCGTGGGGAGAGTGGTGACAAGACGTTATACTGGAAGTAACAAAATGTAGCTCCTTGTGACTGAATTTAGATTGACATCTGCTGCCTGAAACGCTGCATGTTAATCCACTTTCTCCGGAGTAAATCATCTTTCCTTTCAATGTCTTTAATACCCACTTCTCTTTCCTATGAGACTGGCATGCAATGTAACTTGATCTTTGCAGAGGCTCATACAATGAACATACAACTGCAATAAATGCAAACTTCTTTGGCGGTATTTGTCATCTACTTCTAATAGGCTACAGTTACGTATGATTATAGGGTTAGGAGGGGGTTGAGAAGGGTTAAGATGCAAAGATAATTTTAACCAGGTTATCAGCACAATTTTTTTATTATCTCATTCTTCTGCTAACTTACAAGTATTAAATTCTTTTGAATACGTATTTAGACACTTCATCACAACAGCATTTACTGAATTCATTAGCAAAAATAAATATCCGTGAATTTAACAATAAGTAAAACTTACAGTTAGTTGATCTGATTTACAACTATTACTTCGAAATAACATTGCGAGCAATAAACAATAAAATCCTTAACTATCTCTATAACAGTCAGAAAACAACACATTTAAAAACAAAATTTAGATCAATTCTGCCTACTAAAAGCGAAGGAGATGCTCAAACATACTTAGAAAAACATTAAAAGATTTAAATTCCAGAAAATATAAACAAGATAGTTTTGGTCAAAGGTTGTAAACAACATTCTGCTTTGACGTTACAACAACTCAAATTTTTTGTGAGACCTTAGGAACAATGTTTAACATAATGTTCTTACTAAAATAGTTTTTCTCTGTGACCGTCCTGGAACAACTATTTATAGCCGTTGGTGTCATGCTGAGGTTAGTGCACTTTGGCTCACTTCTCTCACAAGGTGCTTCTTGAAGTTAATGGCCTGGCCACATCTGCAAGAACTGCACCAGAAACAAAATCCTGAAGTGTAAGACTCCCACTAGGCCACAACAGCAAGCGATATAACCAATGAGCGGAAACACTATCTGCACTACTGTATCCATGAACACCACTGCTCTACTGCTCCACTGAATTCAGCAAATACCGCTTGCCCCCTCTGAACAAGAAATGTGAGTCTATCAAAGATAAAGTCACAAACACAAATTATCGATCCAGCGCAATCGCATAAATCAATAATAATAAGCACAATTAAACATGTAAAAATACAGTGATCCATTCACCTCGATCTGCCTCACAGGGCCCCGCAATGCTGAGAAAGCACAACAGCAGCATGTGGAACGAAACACTGTGTCATGCCAGCCTTCGCCGGCCCGCTGAGTTCCGATGATGTCAAGATGACTGCGCCAGCAGCCGACTCAATGGCCACCATCGCCATTGATTCCATGCTGCTCCACTGAGAGCTCATATCGACAAAGCAGATTGCAACCTCGATGTTGGATTAAGAAAAATTTTGGGTGCAGGAGCCCAGTGATTAGGTCAGTTCGACATTTAAATTCTTACATGATCTGAGTTCAGACCAGCGTGAGCCAGGTCGGTTTCTATCCTAAGATTATTAATCCATATTAGTACGAAAGGACCATTTGGTTGAAATATTTTTTATTATATTGATTAATATTAATTAGATTACTATTTTGACAGATTAATGTGTTGAATTTAGAATTCATTTATGTATATTTTTTCTACAAATAGTATTGATACTTTATGATTTATTTATGTTTATTTTGAATTTTCTTTTACTAGTTATTTGTGTTTTAATTGGTGTTGCTTTTTAACTTTATTAGAGCGTAAGGTTTTAGGTTATATCCAAATTCGAAAGGGTCCAAATAAAGTAGGATTTGTAGGAATTCCGCAACCCTTTAGTGATGCTATTAAGTTAATTTGTAAGGAGCAGCCAATTCCTATTATATCTAATTATTTACTTTATTATTTTTCTCCTATTTTTGATTTAATAATTTCTTTGGCTGTTTGAGTAATTGTCCCTTACTTAACTTATATATGATCTTTTTCTTATGGATTTTTGTTTTTTTTATGTTGTACTAGATTAGGTGTTTATACCGTTATAATTGCTGGTTGGTCTTCTGATTCAAATTATTCTTTATTAGGTTCTCTTCGGTCTGTTGCTCAAACAATTTCTTATGAAGTTAGTTTGGCTTTAATTCTATTGTCTTTAATTATTTTAATTTAACATGTTTGATTTTATAAATTATAAGCTTTATTGTTGATTTATTATTATTTCTTTTCCTTTAGCTTTAGCTTGTTTTGCTTCTTGTTTAGCTGAAACTAACCTTACTCCTTTTGACTTTGCCGAGGGTGAATCTGAGTTAGTTTCAGGTTTTCATATTGAATATGGTGTGGGAGGATTTACTTTAATTTTTTTGGCTGAGTACACTAGAATTGTTTTTATAAGAATATTATTAGCTTTAATTTTTTTTAGGTGGTGATTTTTATTCTTTTATATTTTCTATTAAGCTTGCTATTATATCCTTTGGCTTTATTTGAGTCCGGGGTACATTACCACGTTTTTGTTATGATAAGTTAATATACTTAGCTTCAAAAAGTTTTTTACCTTTATCTTTGAATTTTTTTATTTTCTTTGTTGGTTTAAAGATTTTATTTACCTCATTTATTTAGTGACATTTTTTAAGGAAAGTTAATAGAAGAGTTAAACTTCTAGTTTTATGTTTTCAAAACATATGCATTTCCTAAGCTAATTAACTTATTATTCCTTAATTAGTTTATCTCATGCGTTTGCAATATGTACATTAATTAAGAAGTATGTAAAGTAGATAATTGTTAATATTTGTCCTGTTACAATATAAGGTTCTTCAACAGGTCGTTTTTCATTCATGTTAATAAGCATACAACAACTACTATAATCCAGAATAAAATCTGATTAATAGGATAGAATTCAATACCTCAGAATGGTGCTTTATTATAAAATGGTAAAATTATTAAGATTCTAATTGATAAGAATAATGCAATAACAACTCCTAGCTTATTAGGAATTGATCGTAGAATTGCGTATGCAAATAAGAAATATCATTCTGGTTGAATATGGACTGGGGTTACTAAAGGGGTAGCAGGTACAAAATTATCTGGATCTCCTAGGAGGTAAGGATTAATCAAGCACAGTATGATTAATAATGATGTTATTAATACAAATGTAATAGAATCCTTGAAAGTAAAGTATGGGTGAAATTGAATTTTTTCGATATCTCTATTTAGACCTAAGAGGTTATGAGACCCTGTTTGGTGAAGAAAGAAAAAATGAATTGCTGCCATTGTAGCAATAATAAATGGTAGTATAAAATTGAATGTTAACAACCGATTTAATGTTGCGTTATCAACAGAAAATCCTCCCCAAACTCACTGAACTAAATCTGTTCCTAAATACGGAATTGCTGATAATAAATTAGTAATTGCTGTCACACCTCAAAATGATATTTGACCTCAAGGTAAAACGTATCCTATAAATGCAGTTGCTATAACTAAGAATAGAATTTCTGTACCAATTTTTCAGGTGTGTATATACACGTAAGATCCATAGTAAATTCCTCATCCTACATGCAAATAAATACAAATAAAATATATAGAAGTTCCATTTGCATGTAAGGTTCGAATAATTCAACCATTATTTACGTCTTGGCAGATGTGTACTACACTACTAAATGCTATTTCAATATTTGATGTACAGTGTATAGCTAAAAATAGTCCAGTTACGAATTGAATTACCAAACATAACCCTAGTAGGGACCCAAAATTCCATCAAAATTAAATATTTGTTGGTGCAGGTAAATCAACTAAAGAGTTATTAATGATTTTAATTAAAGGATGTCTTAATCATAAGGGTTTATTCATTAGTAAATTATCTTATTTTACGAATAGGCTCCTGGTTAATATTAGTGATTTTAACAACTGCTAATAGTGCTAAAAATTAAAAAAATATTATTATTATTGTAATAATGAATGTTGGTCTGTTATATAATTTTTCTAAAGATATTGTTATTTCTTGATAATTGATTGAATTATCAATATTTATAGTTCAATATTCTTGAAAAAGTCTATAAATATTGTTATACCTACGATGATTAATGTTGATATAATAAATATCCATAGTGTTAAGGTAATGATTATGGTAATTGATTTAGGTTGAAATATTTCGTTTGATGCAATTCTTGTAATATAAATAAATAGCGCTAATGTGTCACCAAGAAACGTTAAAAATAAAATATATGATAATCAATATCTTTCCATTATTGTTCCTGTTATTAGTCCAACTAAAAAAGTTTGTAGGATAATGAAAAGCATTATTGATATTGGGTGTCTTAATTTAATAAAATTAATATTCATTACATTTGATAGTGATATAATTATTATTTTGATCATTTTGGGGGTTACTTTATTTAAAGTATCGATTTGGGGACCGATGATGGAAGCTTTTTCACCTCTGAAGTTTTAAAAGTGGGGGCTGGACTTATTTCCGGTTTACAAGACCGGCGTTTTTTTAAACTATTAAAACTAATGTTTATATTCTCTGTCTTTACTTCTTTATTGGTTTATTTTGCTGGTGTGTATGTTTTTTCTTCTAAACATAAGCATTTATTAATGGTTCTTTTGGGATTAGAATATACTGTTCTTTCTTTATTTATATTAATTGTTGTTTTTCTTATTGAGTTTGATTATGATTATTTTTTTCCTGTTATTTTTTTGGTTTTTTCTGTTTGTGAAGGTGCTTTAGGTCTTTCTATTTTAGTTTCAACAATTCGTTCTCATGGTAATGATTTTTTAAATTCTTTTGGTTTATCCTTAAAGTATTTATTTATAACTATTTTTTGATCCCCCTTTGTTTGGTTAATAATTGTTGATGGTTGGTTCATTCTTTAATATTTCTGCATACTTTTATTTTTATAATTTTTGTTTATTTGTATGCAGATTTGAATATAACTAGATATTATTTTGGTATAGATTAATTTTCTTTTAGTTTGATTTTGCTTAGATTTTGAATTTGTTCTTTAATAATTACTGCTAGAAGTTCAGTTTATTTAAGTTCTTATCATTCTAATTTTTTGTCTTTATGGTTTTAATTTTAATGATTATGCTTTATTGTTCGTTTGCTAGATTGAGTCTTCTTTATTTTTGAATTTTTTTTAGGCTAGATTAGTTCCTACTTTACTTTTAATTTTGGGTTGAGGTTATCAACCTTAACGTTTACAGGCTGATGTTTATTTAATTCTTTATACTTTGGTTGCTAGATTACCTTTGTGATTGGTTTTATTTAAGGTTTATGAATTTTCCAATACTTTATATTTTCCTTTATTAGTTGATTTTGGTTCTAATTATTTTATATTTTATTTATTTATAATTCTTGCTTTTTTAGTTGAGATGCTAATATTTTTGGTTCATTTGTGGCTTCCTAAGGCTCATGTTGAGGCCCCTATCTCAGGTAGAATGATTCTTGATGGTGTTTTTTTAAAGTTAGGTGGTTATGGTATTTTTCGTGTTACAAAGGTTATTTCTTTACTGGGTTTAAAGTTGAATTATTTTTGATTATCTTTAGGTTTATCTGGTGGGATTATTGTTAGATTTATTGTTTTCGTCAGGATGATTTAAAGTCTTTAATTGCATATTCTTCTGTTGCTCATATAAGAATGGTTATTGGAGGATTGATAACTATGAATTGGTGGAGTTGTATAGGTTATCTTTCTTTAATGGTTGGTCATGGTTTATGTTCTTCTGGGTTATTTTGAGGATCTAATATTATTTATGAACGTTTAGGTAGACAAACATTATTAATTACCAAGGGTATAATTAATTTTATACCAAGATGGCTTTATGGTGATTCCTTTTAAGATCGTCAAATATAGCTGCTCCTCCTTCACTAAATTTGGTGGGTGAATTTAGATTATTAAATAGAATTATGTCTTGATCTTCTTTTAGATTTTTTGCTTTAATTTTTTTGTCTTTTCTAGAGCTGTTTATACTTTTTATATGTATTCTTATTCTCAGCATGGTAATTATTATTCTGGTGTTTACACTCGTTCTCTTGGTTATTTTCGTGAATATGATCTTTTACTTTTACATTGATTGCCTTTAAATATTCTTTATTTAAAGGGCAAATCTTTTTTTGTTTAGGTTGCTTAAGTATTTTAATTAAAAATGTTGTTTAGTGGGATCAATGATATGAATTTTTTCATCTTAGGCTGTGAATTTATTTTCTATTTGTTCTTAGAGTTTTTTTCTTTATTTTTTTCTAGAACTATAACACTTATTTTGGGTATGTATTATTTAATTATTGATTATAGAGTGTTTTTTGAGTGAGAACTTTTTAATTTAAATGGTTCTGTGGTTGTTATGACTTTAATTTTGGATTGAATGTCTCTTATTTTTATGTCTTTTGTTATCTATATTTCTTCTTTGGTTATTTATTATAGAGAGGATTACATATCAGGAGAAAAGAATATAAATCGTTTTATTATTATTGTTTTAATATTTATTCTTTCTATTGGTTTTTTAATTATCAGTCCTAATTTGATTAGAATTTTATTAGCATGGGATGGTTTGGGTTTAGTTTCTTATTGTTTAGTTATTTACTACCAAAATGTAAAATCTTATACTGCATATATATTAACTGCACTTTCTAAACGTATTGGTGATGTTGCTATTTTAATTTCTATTGCTTGAATATTGAATTATGGTGGTTGAAATTATATTTATTATTATGATTTTATTTCTAATTCTTTTGAAATAAAGCTTATTACTATATTAATTGTTTTAGCAGCTATAACTAAAAGAGCTCAAATTCCCTTATCTTCTTGTCTTCCTGCTGCTATGGCTGCTCCTACTCCTGTTTCTGCTTTAGTTCATTCTTCTATTCTTGTTACAGCTGGAGTTTATTTATTAATTCGTTTCAGACCTATATTAGATACTTGTAATTGTGGTTGATTTTGACTTTTAATTGGTTGTATAACTATATTTATGCCTGGGTTGGGAGCTAATTTTGAATTTGATTTGAAGAAGATTATTGCTCTTTCCACTATAAGACAACTTGGTTAAATAATAAGAATTTTGGCTATAGGTTATCCAAAACTTGCATTTTTTCATTTATTAGCTCATGCTTTATTTAAGGCGTTATTGTTTATGTGTGCAGGTTCAAAAATTCATAATTTAAAGGATTCTCAGGATATTCGTTTTATAGGTTTAATTGTTAATTTTATACCTTTAACTTAAGTTTGTTTTAATGTTTCTAGTTTGACTTTGTGTGGTATGCCTTTTTTAGCAAGGTTTTATTGAAAGGATTTAATTCTTGAAATGGTTTGTTTAAGATGAATTAATTGCTTTATTTTTTTTCTCTATTTCTTTTCTACTGGTTTAACTGCTTCTTATTCTTTTCATTTGATTTATTATTCAATATCTGGTGATAATAATTTTTATTCTAGATTTTCTTTTGATGATGAGGGTTATTATATTTCTTTTGGTATAATTGGTTTATTGTTTGTTGCTGTTTTTGGTGGTAGCCTTTTGTCTTGGTTAATTTTTCCTATTCCTCTTATGATTGCTTTACCTTATTATTTAAAGTTTTTAACTATTACTGTAGTTGTTTTAGGTGCTTATTTGGGTTATCTTATTTCTAATTTCATTTTTCTCAAAATTTATTTTCTTTAAGTATACTTTCTTTTGTCAGATTTGCTGGTTTATACCTTTTCTTTCAACTATGTTTATTAGATATATTCCTTTAAAATTAGGTTATTATTCATCTAAATCATTTGATTATGGTTGAGGTAAATTATTTGGTGGTCAAGGTTTATATAGACTATTTACGTTTTGAAAACATAAAACCAGAAGTTTAACTCTTCTATTAACTTTTCTTACAAAGTGTCACTAAATAAATGAGATACATAAAATCTTTAAACCAACAAAGAAAATAAAATAATTCAAAGATAAAGGTAAAAACTGTTTCAAGCTAAGTATATTAACTTATCATAACGAAAACGTGGTAATGTACCCCGGACTCAAATAAAGCCAAAGGATATAACAGCTAGCTTAATAAAAAATATAAAAGAATAAAAATCACCACCTAAAAAAATTAAAGCTAATAATATTCTTATAAAAACAATTCTAGTATACTCAGCCAAAAAAATTAAAGTAAACCCTCCCGCACCGTATTCAATATTAAAACCTGAAACTAACTCAGATTCACCCTCGGCAAAGTCAAAAGGAGTAAGGTTAGTTTCAGCTAAACAAGAAGCAAAACAAGCTAAAGCTAAAGGAAAAGAAATAATAATAAATCAACAATAAGGCTTATAATTTATAAAATCAAACATGTTAAATTAAAATAATTAAAGACAATAGAATTAAAGCCAAACTAACTTCATAAGAAATTGCTTGAGCAACAGACCGTAGAGAACCTAATAAAGGATAATACGAATTAGAAGGCCAACCAGCAATTATAACGGTATAAACACCTAATCTAGTACAACATAAAAAAAACAAAAATCCATAAGAAAAAGAGCATATATAAGTTAAGTAAGGGAAAATTACTCAAACAGCCAAAGAAATTATTACATTAAAAACACGAGAAAAATAATAAAGTAAATAACTAGATATAATAGGAATTGGCTCAAATAAAGTTAAAAAAGCAACGCTAATTAAAACACAAATAACTAGGAAAAGAAAATTCAAATTAAACATAAATAAATCATAAAGTATCAATACTATTTGTAGAAAAAATATACATGAATGAATTCCAAATTCAACACATTAATCTGTCAAAATAGTAATCTAATTAATATTAATCAATATCATAAATAATATTTCAACCATATGGTCCTTTCGTACTAATATGGATTAATAATCTTCGGATAGAAACTGACCTGGCTCACACCGGTCAGAAAACAGATCATGTAAGAATTTAAAGGTCAAACAGACCTAATCACTGGGCTCTTGCACGCAAAATTTTTCTTAAACCAACATCGAGGTCGCAATCAGCTTTGTCGATATGGATCAAAACAACAAACTTAAATAAATGATGAAGAGTTTATTTATTTTTCATCTCACCCCAACAAAACATCATCATTAAATATAGAAAGACAAACAAAAAACTATATAAAAGTAAAATGTTAAGATCGATAGGGTCTTCTCATCCTAAAGAAGAATTGAAGCCTTTCGACTCAAAAGTTAAATTCAAAAATTTATTAACAGGCAGTTGATTTCTCGTCAAGCCATTCATTCCAGCCACTAATTAAGAGACTAATGATTGTGCTACCTTTGCACGGTCAAAATACTGCGGCTCTTTAAAAATCCGCTCAGTGAGCAGGCCAGACCTCAAAGTATTTTCTAGAGGACATGATTTTGATAAACAGGTGGAACTCAATTTTGACTAGTTCCTTATAATAAATTTACAAGGTTAAAATTATATACAAATAAATATACTAATTCCATCATTATTACAAAACTTTTGTAATTAAATTAGTAATCTTAATAAAAAACCTAAAATATTTATAAAATAAAAAATATAACGAACTAAAATGCAATCTTAAAGATAGCTGGTTTAAAGCGAACTATTATATTTTTATTAAACAAATTATTGGCTATTAACTTCAAAGCTTATCCCTTAAAGAATAAATAAGTTAATATTTATAATTAAAAAAATAAATAAAAACAATTAACATCAGAAAATTAAATTTTTTCTTAAGAAACTTAATATCTTGGGAAACAATTAAAATCTCATTTCTATAAATAATTTAATAATACTTATGAAACATTAACTATAAATTATTTATAAATCAACCCAAATCGAGACAAGTAAAATGAATACCGAAATTTTAATTAACCATGATACAAAAGGTACAATAAATAAAATCTAGTTTTAAAAATTTTAAATAATATTTCATAAAACACTTACATTACAAATAAACTATAATTTAAAAAATCAATTCTACAAAATAAACTAAGACAAAATTCATCCAAATTATTTATATTAAATAATTAAATAAACAAAAAATAAATATAATAAAATAAATAATCAAGATATCCTGATTTGCACAGAAAAATTTTCAGTGTAAGTGAAACACTTTACTAATAAGTTATATCTTGAAACTCTTCCTAGATAGACTTTCCAGTACATTTACTATATTACGACTTATCTCATCTAAATTGAGGCTACCTTAAAATAATAAAATAGAATAATCAACAATGAGAGCGACGGGCGATATGTACACACCTCAGAGCCAATATCAGTTAAATTAAATAAATTAAATTACTATCAAATCCACCTTCATTAACAGTATTTCACCATCAAACTCGTTATAAACAAAAATCTATTGTAACCCACCTCCTCTTAAATATAAGCTGCACCTTGACCCGAAATATTTTATAATTATATCTCCGTTATCAGAGAAACTTTTTAGAGTTATAATTCTCAAGATTTATAACTCTAAAAAGTTTGTCTGATAACAGAGATATACAAACAAATAAATTAAGTAGAGTAAATTGTGTATTATCAATCATGGAATGAGATACCGCCAAATTCTTTGGGTTTAAAGACCTTAACTAATAGTACCCTGGTAAATATAGTTAACATTTAAAATAATAGTGTATCTAATCCCAGTTTATTATTTAAATTTCACAGATTCATAAAAAGAGCTACAAATAAGTTTTAATATTTCACCTTACAAATTTATATTTTAACCCTAAAAATATAAACAACTGTTTTAGCCAATAATATTCACTTGTATCAATTGTATAACCGCGGCTGCTGGCACGAATTATGCTGATACTAAATCAATTGCTAAATCCAAAATCACTTGATAATTAAATCAAATTACAGCAGAAAGCACATTTAGTTTAACAAAACTTACATATAATACAAAGAAAAAGTGAATAGACAAGCAGGAATAAAACTTTTGGAAACAAAAATAGGAAATTTGAAAATTCATAAAATTAAGAAAAAATAAAAGATTCAAATCTTTAAAGAAAAAAAAAGAAAAAACCCAAACAATAACAAAAACAAAAGAAACATGGCCACGTATGACCACAACAACTTCTCTATTGTATATAAACAAAGATTAATATGGACCATATATACCAATAAATGTATTACATTCTTTCTTATTTCATCTTTCTTTTCACGAATAATAAAGAAAGATTAAATAATATAATAAATATATTTTATACAATTATGTAGATTAATGTAATGTTATTAATATAAAATTAAGTTTATATTAAATTAACTTAAATATTTAAGAGTATAATAACCTAATTATAGATAATTATGTAATTATATTATTATAATTAATATAATTATTTATATTATTATAATATTTTATATTTAATATTATTCATTTTATTTATTGTATCCAATTATAATAATATTTAATATTAAATTATATATTATTATATATTTTATAATATAATAATCTATTTTAAGCTAAATACATAAGTAGCTATAATCCTAGGTAAATAAATGTATTAAAATAATCATTTAATAATAATAAAATAACATTATAGTAATTTAAATTTAATTAAATGTAATATATTAATATAAATTATATATATATATATATATATATATATATATATATATATATATATATATACACTCCTGGAAATTGAAATAAGAACACCGTGAATTCATTGTCCCAGGAAGGGGAAACTTTATTGACACATTCCTGGGGTCAGATACATCACATAATCACACTGACAGAACCACAGGCACATAGACACAGGCAACAGAGCATGCACAATGTCGGCACTAGTACAGTGTATATCCACCTTTTGCAGCAATGCAGGCTGCTATTCTCCCATGGAGACGATTGTAGTGTTGCTGGATGTAGTCCTGTGGAACGGCTTGCCATGCCATTTCCACCTGGCGCCTTAGTTGGACCAGCGTTCGTGCTGGACGTGCAGACCGCGTGAGACGACGCTTCATCCAGTCCCAAACATGCTCAATGGGGGACAGATCCGGAGATCTTGCTGACCAGGGTAGTTGACTTACACCTTCTAGAGCACGTTGGGTGGCACGGGATACATGCGGACGTACATTGTCCTGTTGGACAGCAAGTTCCCTTCCCAGTCTAGGAATGGCAGAACGATGGGTTCGATGACGGTTTGGATGTACCGTGCACTATTCGGTGTCCCCTCGACGATCACCAGTGGTGTAGGGCCAGTGTAGGAGATCGCTCCCCACACCATGATGCCGGGTGTTGGCCCTGTATGCCTCGGTCGTATGCAGTCCTGATTGTGGCTCTCACCTGCACGGCGCCAAACACGCATACGACCATCATTGGCACCAAGGCAGAAGCGACTCTCATCGCTGAAGACGACACGTCTCCATTCGTTCCTCCATTAACGCCTGTCGCGACACCACTGGAGGCGGGCTGCACGATGTTGGGGCGTGAGCGGAAGACGGCCTAACGGTGTGCGGGACCGTAGCCCAGCTTAATGGAGACGGTTGCGAATGGTCCTCGCCGATACCCCAGGAGCAACAGTGTCCCTAATTTGCTGGAAAGTGGCAGTGCAGTCCCCTACGGCACTGCGTAGGATCCTACGGTCTTGGCGTGCATCCGCGCATCGCTGCGGTCCGGTCCCAGGTCGACGGGCACGTGCACCTTCCGCCGATCACTGGCGACAACATCGATGTACTGTGGAGACCTCACGCCCCACGTGTTGAGCAATTCGGCGGTACGTCCACCCGGCCTCCCGCATGCCCACTATACGCCCTCGCGCAAAGTCCGTCAACTGCACATACGGTTCACGTCCACGCTGTTGCGGCATGCTACCAGTGTTAAAGACTGCGGTGGAGCTCCGTATGCCACGGCAAACTGGCTGACACTGGCGGCGGAGGTGCACAAATGCCGCGCAGCTAGCGCCATTCGACGGCCAACACCGCGGTTCCTGGTGTGTCCGCTGTGCCGTGCGTGTGATCATTGCTTGTACAGCCCTCTCGCAGTGTCCGGAGCAAGTATGGTGGGTCTGACACACCGGTGTCAATGTGTTCTTTTTTCCATTTCCAGGAGTGTATATATATATATATATATATATATATATATATATATAAATTAACTGAATCGAGATAAATTAATGAGAAATAACAAAAATAATACATAATCAAATTTTTAAAAAAAATTTAATTTATAAAATAAATATAAATGAAGTGCCTGATTGAAGGGTTACCATGATAGGGTAAATCAAGCAAATAAAAATTACCTTCATTAAAATTCACATAAAATGGTATTGAACTATCTCCTTTAGGATTAAAAACTAACATGCATCATACACCTTAATGTAAAAAGGTAAGCTAAAGAAGCTAATGGGTTCATACCCCATTTATAGAGGTACCAATTCTCTCCTTTTTAATGACCAACAACTCTACAATACTTCTCTTCCTACCGAGCGAGGTGGCGCAGTGGTTAGACACTGGACTCGCATTCGGAAGGACGACGGTTCAATCCCGCGTCCGGCCATCCTGATTTAGGTTTTCCGTGATTTCCCTAAATCACTCCAGGCAAATGCCGGGATGGTTCCTCTGAAAGGGCACGGCCGACTTCCTTCCCCATCCTTCCCTAATCCGATGAGACCGATGACCACGCTGTCTGGTCTCCTTCCCCAAACCAACCAACCAACCAACCAACCAATCTCTTCCTATCAACATAAATGATAGGAGCGATCATGTCCATTTCATCAAATTCCTGATTTGGAGTTGGAATAGGACTTTAGGTCAACTTACTTTCATTTATTCTGCTCCTAAAAAGAAATAAAAATATAATAATAAATGAGTCATCATTTAAATATTTTATTGTCCAAGCAATAGCATCGACAATACTATTATTTTCAATTTTGCTGATTCAGATAAAGTATCCAATAGGGTGAGAAACAGAATTTATTCCATCAATAATAATCAGATCTAGATTATTATTAAAGATTGACGCTGCACCTTTTCATTTCTGATTTCCGGAAGTAATAGGAGATTCGAGATGAAATAATTATTTAACAATAATAAAATGACAAAAAACTGCGCCAATAATGGTATTATCTTATTGTATTCGACTAAGAACTTTCATTTGAACAATTATCATTCTAAGAATTATTATTGGGGCAATTGTTTATGTTTTGAAAACATGAAACTAGAAGTTTAACTCTTCTATTAACTTTCCTTAAAAAATTTCACTAAATAAATGAGAGAAATAAAATCTTTAAACCAACAAAGAAAATAAAAAAATTCAAAGATAAAGGTAAAAAACTTTATCAAGCTAAGTATATTAACTTATCATAACGAAAACATGGTAATGTACCCCGGACTCAAATAAAGCCAAAGGATATAACAGCAAGCTTAATAAAAAATATAAAAGAATAAAAATCACCACCTAAAATAATTAAAGCTAATAATATTCTTATAAAAACAATTCTAGTATACTCAGCCAAAAAAATTAAAGTAAACCCTCCCGCACCATATTCAGTATTAAAACCTGAAACTAACTCAGATTCACCCTCGACTAAGTCAAAAGGAGTACAGTTAGTTTCAGCTAAACAAGAAGCAAAACAAGCTAAAGCTACAGGAAAAGAAATAATAATAAATCAACAATAAAGCTTATAATTTATAAAATCAAACATGTTAAATTAAAATAATTAAAGACAATAAAATTAAAGCCAAACTAACTTCATAAGAAATAGTTTGAGCAACTGACCAAAGATAACCTAATAAAGAATAATTTGAATTAGAAGACCAACCAGCAATTATAACGGTATAAACACCTAATCTAGTACAACACAAAAAAAAAAACAAAAATCTATAAGAAAAAGGACATATATAAGTTAAGTAAGGGAAAATGTAATAGGAATTGGCTGCTCCTTACAAATTAACTTAATAGCATCACTAAAGTGTTGTTCATCCTGTACCAGCACCATTATCTACTTTAGAAGATGTAAGAAGAAGGGTTAATGAAGGCGGTTGTAATAATAAACTTATATTATTTATTCGTGGGAATGCTATATCTAGTGCACCAATTATTAATGGTACAAGTCAATTACCAAATCCACCAATTGTAATAGGTATTACTATAAAGAAAATTATTACAAATGTGTGGGCTGTAATAATAACATTATAAATTTGGTCATCTCCAATTAGAGATCCTGGTTGACCAAGTTCAGCACGAATAAGTATTCTTATTGATGTTCCTACTATTCCTGCTCATGCTCCAAATAGGAAGTATAAAGTACCAATGTCCTTATGGTTTGTTGAGAATAATCATTTTTGTGGTAAGATGGCTGAATTTTAGGTGGTAGACTGTAAATCTACTTATGAGATGTTTTCTCTCTTACAATGTTTTAGGTCTTATATTCAATTATCTTTCTAGACTGCAATTCTAGAGGTGTGTTTATTCGTACGCAGATTTGAATGTAATTAGATATTATTTTGGTATTGATTATTTTTCTTTTAGTTTGATTTTGCTTAGTTTTTGAATTTGTTCTTTAATAATTACTGCTAGCAGTTCAGTTAATTTAAGTTCTTATTATTCTAATTTTTTTGTCTTTATGGTTTTAATTTTAGTGATTATGCTTTATTGTTCATTTGCTAGATTGAGTCTTCTTTCTTTTTATATTTTTTTTGAGACTAGATTAGTTCCTACTTTACTTTTGATTTTGGGTTGAGGTTATCAACCTGAACGTTTACAGGCTGGTGTTTATTTAATTTTTTTACTGTGGTTGCTATATTACCTTTATTATTGGTTTTATTTAAGGTTTCTTCCTCGCTGGTGCAGCTGAGAATGCGGCCCAACGACCAGCTGCAATCCGTGCATCCATCCAAATCTGCGGCCCTCGCCTTGTAATTCTCCGGCATGTGTCGGTAGCCGAGATGACTGCCCGTCGTAGTCCTGACTGGCTGCGGACCCCGCATCGGACTCAGAGAGTCGAACCAAGGACCCACCGTGGACTGGGTTGCTGGCACCCCATCTGTTACTGTGTGTAGCCTGGTGGTGTGATACGCCCATGATTGTGGTCATTTGCTTTGAAAAAAAGTAATTCCATTTTTTTATTTTAGCAGTAAGCCTTAAAACCGTATTTACTGCCATTCCTGGCGTCTGATACCTTCTGCTGTGTTTGTGGCCACTTACTTTTTAATATTTCAATACCTGTATGTTGTAAAATCAGCGAGTTCTTTAACATTCTATAGTTATTGACGTTCTTGGCGTGTAAGGCCTTCAACCGTGATCAAAGTGGCTTACTTTTTTAAACATTATCTGTATCTGTATTTTATGGTGATTTGCTAAATTGTAATGCACTGAAAACACTATTATGTACACAGTTGTTTATTCATCCATTAATAATGTGAGGTATTTTTTATTTATTGTTGGGTCTGGAATTACTGTTTTAAAAATGAATGTGTGTAACTGTAAAAGGCAACCAATAGTAACTGATTACCACCCCGTCCACAATCATAACAGAATCCTGTTTTCCCTTGATTATCAGGTTGCAGTATTGTTTTTCGACCTTTGGACTGGTAAAGACTATCTCACTTGCTTTTTTGTAAACTTACATATAATTCTACACACAGTATGCTATATAGGTAAAATTTATGAAAAGGAATTACTTTACAAAATATTTTAGCTTAGATGTTATAATCGAAGAGTAGTAGTTCTCAATGTACAGTTAAAATTATTTTTTTAGAAAAAAAATGTTCATATGTGTGTGAAATCTCATGGGACTTAACTGCTAAGCTTACACACAACTTACCCTAAATTATCCTAAGGACAAACACACACATCCATGCCTGAGGGAGGACTCAAACCTCCACCAGGACCAGCCGATTTTTGTAGAAAGATTTAAATTAATGGAGTAATTGCACACTTTTAATATCTATTATTAATTAATTACGCAGTCCTGTACGATTTACTATTCTCACTTCTGGATTCATTTACGAAATGATATTCGAAATTGATCATGTAACGGAAACCCAATAGGTATTCATTTGTTAAGAAAAGCTGTAAATCCTTTGGAATATTGTTTTTTCGCAGAGTTTGAGAGTCTTAAGCATGTCCAGGAGGGCTGCCACACTTGAATCACTCTCGTTAGAAAGCGGCACCTATTTATACTCTGCTGTTCGCCTCTGTTTTGCCAAGCATGCCACTTCGCATCACATATGCATAACACTTAGGTTTGCCAGTGGCCCCCTTCTGCCTGTCACTTGCGCCATGGAAACAGCTGTGTGCGCCCTCTCTGGCAGTTCTACGCCCCTGTGGCCCCTATTTGTCTTCGCAACTGCTGGTAGGCGTAACTTACTGCAATCCGGCCCGCACCTGGCAGTAAATCGTGCTCCAAATATCACACAAAACTAACTTTCCCTTTCCTAAACGGTGGTACCGCTATAATAATAATTGTTTATTTATACCAGTGGTAAGTACATACACTTAACTTTACTCCAGGCAAATTAAAATCATTGAAATGTGGCTTCCAAAAACTGTGATCTGATAATTTTTGAAGACCACATTTCATATAACTGCTTTAAGAGCTTTAATAATATAATATAATATAATCTCACAACATACGTAAAACAGAAATTTACACAATAATACATTGAATTGTGCGCTCACCATTAGCAATATTGCAGTGAGCTCTCTGATTGTGAACAAAACTTTGGGGACTGTCATAAAAATTCACCACCGTTACACAGAATATCGTGACTGAACAGCGCAAAACTGCAGTATTTCACCGTAAGCGTACCAGATGTTTTACATTTTTGCCATCAAATAATTAAGACTCATTTTGAAATATCAGAAGCAAATTTTCATTATTATTCGGGTATGGAGATAACTGGAACTTCTGTATTCTTCTCAAACAACATCAGAGGGTGAAATAAATCGAAGCAGAGCGTTATGCTAGCACGTATTTACCACACCCACAAGGTCGACACACAATGCTTAGGCACATACTGCTCACAATTTCGTATATTGAAAAAATAGAACAAAACAGCCAAAAATATCCCCTCACACTCCTTCTAGTATGGTATTTCGCCACTGAGGACATGGTGTAAGGAAAACGAACTAATGATGGCAGTGGCGCGAATATGTTCGACACCATGCAGACATTATACAGCTGCCATTGCCACTGAACCAGAGCAATCATGGCTTCCACCCATCCTCACCCTAGGAAGCCCTCTGGTGAATATCCAAGAAAGGGGTGTCAAGATGTAATGTGTTTGGATGAGCTAATATGGCAGTAAAGCACCGAATTGCGATGGATACATACATGTAAAGAAATTGGCTTAGTAGCTCACTGATTGTCTTGTTTACAGCACATCAATGGATCTTAGTAATGCTGATGGGAGGGTTGGGAGGGGAGGGAAGGAAGGATAGGATGAGTGAGGAGAGTGGGAGCTTAGTGAGATGTTGGAGGATGGGTGGGTCTGGGGAGAGCCGAGGATGGGGAAAGGGATGAGTGTGGCTTGTGAGAGTAAACGGCCATTATGACACAATCTGGAGAACCAGACGTTTAAAAGTGAAATATGATCCTGGATCATGTAACGGGTTATGTTCCTCTAACATTGCTTTTTCTCAACAGTAGTTGCCGATACCAGTATTTGAGCCTTGCTGCGGGTCGTGTTGGTGCTGTTTGTAGGTTTCCGCCCGACCATATCCTTTAGTTGATATGGTTCGGTATTTTGTCCTCTTCTCGTCTTGAATGGCGCCACTCGTTTCGCAAGCGTTGCCTGTCCGAAAGTGACAACAGTGGTAGATATTGATATGTAGTAACTGTTGCCCTATCTTTTTAGCGACGTCGTTGATTCTCCATGTCGTGTGAGTGTGGCAGTCCTGTTGGGGACACAGGAGGAGCCAGGTCCGCCCAGTGTGTAAACATGCCTGGACAGCTGGTGGCACAAATGGAATGCCGCATGGAAGGGTTGTGGTCACGAGGGTGCACGACCTCGTCGTAAACCAGATCCTGCAGGCTTTAAGATGAGTGCATTTCAGTTCAAGTAGAGGAACTTCCACCATTGGGATTCTCCAATGACTTGGGTTTCTGTTGCTGCTCGTAGTCTCGCCGAGGCGAAGAGCAGTGAGTGGAGTGCTTGGGGAAAGCAGGTCTGAGTAGCTTTCCTCGACTTCTTGTTACTATTTACTGCGTTCAGCTTGTTACAATTTGTTAAGTTCAACCAGCGGTATTTTTCCTGCCTGGTGGCCGCTAACGCCCCAGTTACCTGCCCTGGGGGTTAGTGTATGTAACATGCCAGTGCACGTTTCCTCTCCTTGCTGCTGCTGTCTGGTAAGGAGTGCTGTTTTGACAGCTTTATTGATTCTAGGCCGTTTGTGATTCTTCTTCTCTGGTGGTAGTGATTCCTTTCTCATTCAAGGTGCTCTAAGCACAGTATACTGGGGGCGTAGTGCAGTCCTCCAGTTCCGCCTTTGGCGCGTTGTTCCATTCTTGCATTTGGTTTATTGGACTTCACGTAGCTTAAGCAAGATTATCATTTGTCATTCGTTAGACAGCAACTAGTCTTAGTTGCCATTTTGTGAAGTGAATGCTACTCTTGGCTGCCTATCTCGTCGCTCGCGAAAGTGTTTGTTGCCGGACCTTCTCAGAGGACGATTTCTGGAGCACAGTCTGTGACTGGTCGTTGTGTTTTATTATTGTATTATTTACACTACTGGCCATTCAAATTGCTACACCAAGAAGAAATGCAGATGAGAAACGGATATTCAAATGGCTCTGAGTGCTATGGGACTTAACATCTGAGGTCATCAGTCCCCTAGATATAATAAGTACTTAAACCTAACTAACCTAAGGACATTACACACATCCATGCCAGAGGCAGGATTCCAAGCTGAGACCGTAGCAGTCGCGTGTTCCGGACTGAATCGCCTAGAACCGGTCGGCCACTACGGTCGGAACACTTCGGAGTAAGTATTAAAGTCCATGGAGAAGAAATAAAAACGTTGAGGTTCGCCTATGACATAGTAATTCTGACAGAGACAGCAAAGGACTTGGAAGAGCAGTTCAACGGAATGGACAGTGTCTTGAAAGGAGGATATAAGATGAACATCAACAAAAGCAAAACGAGGATAACGGAATGTAGTCAAATTAAATCGGGTGATGCTGAGGGAATTAGATTAGGAAATGAGATACTTAAAGTAGTAAAAGAGTTTTGCTATTTAGGGAGTAAAATAACTGATGATGGTCGAAGTAGAGAGGATATAAAATGTAGACTTGCAATGGCAAGGAAAGCGTTTCTGAAGAAGAGAAATTTGTTAACATCGAGTATAGATTTAAGTGTCAGGAAGTCGTTTCTGAAAGTATTTGTATGGAATGTAGCCATGTATGGAAGTGAAACATGGACGATAACTAATTTGGACAAGAAGAGAATAGAAGCTTTCGAAATGTGGTGCTACAGAAGAATGCTGAAGATAAGGTGGGTAGATCACGTAACTAATGAGGAGGTATTGAATAGGATTGGGGAGAAGAGAAGTTTGTGGCACAACTTGACTAGAAGAAGGGATCGGTTGGTAGGACATGTTTGAGGCATCAAGGGATCACAAATTTAGCATTGGAGGGCAGCGTGGAGGGTAAAAATCGTAGAGGGAGACCAAGAGATGAATACACTAACCAGATTCAGAAGGATGTAGGTTGCAGTAGGTACTAGGAGATGAAGAAGCTTGCACATGATAGAGTAGCATAGATAGCTGCATCAAACCAGTCTCAGGACTGAAGACAACAACAACAACAACAACATATACTCCTTCCACCTTTCTGCTTTCCCTTCTTTGCTTAGAACTGGGTTTCCATCTGAGCTCTTGATATTCATACAAGTGGCTCTCTTTTCTCCAAAGATCTCTTTAATTTTCCTGTAGGCAGTATCTATCTTACCCCTACTGAGATAAGCCTCTACATCCTTACATTGCCGGCCGTAGTGGCCGTGCGGTTAAAGGCGCTGCAGTCTGGAACCGCAAGACCCCTACGGTCGCAGGTTCGAATCCTGCCTCGGGCATGGATGTTTGTGATTTCCTTAGGTTGGTTAGGTTTAACTAGTTCTAAGTTCTAGGAGACTAATGACCACAGCAGTTGAGTCCCATAGTGCTCAGAGCCATTTGAGCCATTTGAGCATCCTTACATTTGTCCTCTACCCATCCCTGCCTAGCCATTTTGCACTGCCTGTCGATCTCATTTTTGAGCCGTTTGCATTCCTTTTTACCTGCTTCATTTACTACATTTTTATATTTTCTCATAAATTAAATTCTATTTTTTTCTGTTACCAAAGGATTACTACTAGCCCTCGTCTTTTTACCTACTTGATCCTCTGCTGTCTTCACTACTTCATCCCTCAGAGCTACCCATCTCTCTTCTACTCTCTTTCTTTCCCCCATTCCTGTCAATTGTTCCCTTATGCTCTCCCTGAAACTCTGTACAACCTCTGGTTTAGTCAGTTTATCCAGGTCCCATCTCCTTAAATTCTTATCTTTTTGCAGTTTCTTCAGTTTTAATCTACTTCCCCAGATAGCTCACAGCTTTTAACACGTTTGTGTTATCTTGAATATCAGCATCGGTGTCAGAACAGCGCAATGCATGAAGTTTACACCTCTCCAAACTGAAATTAATGGCATTTATTTTCTTTATTTTCAGTGTCACATTATTCTTACTGACTAATTCCAAACCTCCTTGAAGAGTTCATTTGCTTTCATTTTAGACGAGTACGCGCCTCACGACTGAAACCACTGTACAAGCTAGTTTCGTGTACGTGATAATAACCAGAGTCCATCGCTGAAAGGCAGCAGTCACACTCACAGGACGAAAGCTCTGCGGCGGACGCCATTCGCTGCTATGCGGCAGCTGTCATCTGCCGCTAACTCCGTCCGGAGAGCCGGCGATTCCGTAGCGCGCTCTGTCGGCATCGACCGCAGTGGCGGCAGTCGGCGTAGCCAGTGGCGCGGCGGCGAGAGTTGGGGAGGATGCGAGGCGATGCGATGGCCAATAAAGCCGACGGCGAACAGCGCCGCATTAGCATGGGAACTGCCTCGGCCCGGCGCCGTCGACGCACAGCTGACACAAATATGGATCCCCTCCGCCTCCGCTGCATTCTGCGACGGCTGCTTCTTCCTCCCGGCGCGGCTTGCTTTCACCGCGTCCTCCGGTTCACGGTGTCCTGTACACAGACGAGGGAGACATCCCTACGTCGTCCAAAACAGCGCGGCAGACCCGTGTTCCTCTTCTCTAGCACCTGCTGCTGGAGATGACCTTTTAAAGCCGTGCGGGCTCTCGACGCTTACAGGCTGTTGACTCTGCAGATATGACGTTGGATAGACTCCCATATGCCACACGTCAGCGTACAACACTTCAGACGAAGAGAACAGAGTCCTCATAACTAGAGTTCCGTAAGTTTGGATACAAGTTTTTTACGGTGTAAAGAAAACACTTTCCTGTACGGTATCGCTCTTAAATTTACTCATACCCTTTCACTTTCTCCCCAACTTGTTAGTTTTCCCACTGTCAATGAAATCCAACAATTTAATTTCTTCTCCTTTTCCCTTCAGCTGTTTTTTTATGTCGTTTAGCATACCAATTTCATTTTTCCACTCTTCATACTTCGAAACACTCAAAGAACTACCAGTCCTCCCTACTGACGGTCGCCATGTTTTAATAATTTTGACCTGCAGTATGAAGGTAAATGTAATATCGCGAGTATGTGACGGGTCGATTTCGCCTAGCTGCCTGCTCGTGGGATTTCAGCGAGAGCACTGCCAAGAAACAAACTAATATCTGACTGGCGAGCATGTCACGATACTCATTTCCTCTGGCGATTAGAAATGAAATCACGTGCATCATAAAAAGTCCTTCAATGTGTTAATGTGTCCCATTATCAATAGTTTTTTACAGTAATACATATGTTTACAGTCCGCCCCGATAATTCAATGGTCAGCGTGACGGATTGCTGTCCTAGGTGGCCCGGATTCGATTCCCGGCTGGGTCGGGGATTTTCTCCGCTCAGGGACTCGGTGTTGTGTTATCATCATTTCATCCTCATCCGGCGCGCAGGTCGCCGAATGTGGCGTCGAATGTAATAAGAACTGCAACAAGGCGGCCGGATCTTCTCCGTAAGAGGCCTCCCGGCCAGTGACGTCATATGCTCATTTCATATGTTTACATAAATTGAAACTGAAACTGAAATGTTATTCCCTCTCGATATTTCGCATTATGAACTTGCTTATTGCAGAGGCATCACATCTGCATTATAGAATACGATAATTGCAGATGTTGTGATACATTTAAAAAAAAAAATGTATTTGAGAAAAATTTTGCTAGAGTTTTGTCAATAACAAATGAATAGTTATTAATCGATCAGTGGAACGGCTTATATATGGGGCGGGGGTTCTGCGATGACGTTAAAAACGCTCACGGCTGAGAAGGAGGTCAAATGTATCATTTTGAGGTTGTGAACCTTAGTCGGGAAACGACCGAGTCGAGATTTATAAGCGAAAAATCTATTCAAGTCCCGCCTTAGCTTCTCACAGCGCTCAAATCAAGGGTCGCAACTTAGAACCCTTATCATAGGTCCTCCTCTGAAACTGCGCGGTCGGCGCGACGGATTCCTTAACGAAAAAGTGCAGGTTCTACTCCATGTCTGGTCGGAGATTTTCTTCGCTCGGGGACTAGGTGTTGCGTTGTCCTGACAATCGTATCGTCCATAATTGGCATTACTAATGAAATGGTTGAATGGGCACGGCTCGAAAGCCAGTGATTTGAAAAAGACCCTGATCATGACTTACAGTATTCCCGTTCGGTAATACCAATACCGTCCGATAATTGCTCCTGTCGATTGCCCGGTATCAGCGCATGAAACTTGACGTCAGAGAAATCGACATTCTTAAGTCTACGTCACAGTAACAACGAATCGCTTTTACCTGCACTACATTCACAAGCTGCATCCATTTACAGCTGTTCTTCAAAATGACTTTCCTCAGACTCAATGAAGACATGGCATTTTCGCGTAAAGCCGTTCTAATATCCCCGCTGTCGTCGCAGGCAGCGAGAATTCTTGCCAGGAAATCCCCTTCAGTCTTGACAGGCATCTCCTACAAAATAATACACAAGACATGGCCCGAAAAGGAAAAGAAGGAAAGGAAAAAATTAGTGTTTAATGTCACGTCGACAACGATGTCATCAGAGAAGGAACACAAGCTTGGATTAAGGAAGGATGGGGAGGGAAATCGGCCGTGCCCTTTCGAAGGAACCACCCCGTCATTTGCAGGGAAATTATGGAGAACGAAATTAGGATGGCCGGACGCGGGTTTGAACCGTCATCCTTCCTAATGCGAGTGGAGTGTACTAACCAGTCCACCACCTCTCTCCGTCCAACAAGAAGGAACCATTTGGAATGTGAGAAGGTGAACCTCCTCTGCCTGTACACTTCGCAGGGAATGTCCTATCCAGGTGCCTACGAACCCTCAGACCAAAGTGAAATGCGGCTCCATCATGCTGGAGCCATAGCCACTGATAAACAAGTGAGATATATTGCAGGAATCTTAGCAACAACAATACCGATACATGTATTCCAAAGTCACAGGTATTAGAATGATGTTCACTTACTATATAGCGTATAATTCGATCGTTTCCGGACCACAGTCTTGTACGTCAGATTTTTACATTAACCTTCTCCATCATTCCATAATGTCTGTAACATGATCAAGGGATCACCCTGCGTACAGGAACATACAGTCATGGGATTGAAGGTTGGCCTATCTTCTATGATATGACACATTTGGTTTGCTGCATATTAATTTTAACATAAACTGTATAAATACCCTTTTAGTTTTTAAAATTAAGTGTCTCATCTTAGAATTGCCAAAACCGCTCATTTTGCCAGATAGTATACTATCTTCTAATGGTCTATCACAAAGGAGTTGCGTGTGCAGATATAATTAATCACCAGGATTGTAGTCTCTAACACACGAAGGCAGGTGCAGGACGGTGCGTTGTGTAGTACCAGCAACACGGAGGTCATTGAATCGGAAGAGCTCGACTAGCAAATACATTCATTTATTCGATAAGAGGCTCGTAATGTGATTAATGGCGTCCAGTGGGTACCTTGTGTTGACCCACTGTTGCTACCCCAGCGAAGCACTACGCAGCGTGCTTAGCCACGGCAGTCCGAGGACGCCGGACAGTCGCACTGCCTCAGCAAAGCGACAGTGGCGGCGTGTAGTCTTGTTCACGTCTGACCTCAGATGCCAGAGGCTCAGTAGGCAGCAGCCGTCCGCTCCAGCAGTCGGGTTGGGCGGAGGGTGGCGGCGTGTAGAGGCCCAGAGACCGGGTGTGGTCACCCAGGAAATGGCCGTCTATTGGTGGTTTCGGTTCAAACCTCGTCATCACCAATCTAGCAGCAGCTTGTAGACCACCAGCTAGCGGATGAAGCAGCTAGATGTAGATGAACCTGGCTGGCCAACAGGAGCACGTTGACTGGCGTGGACTGTCTCGGCGTGAGCAGCAGCCGAAGGCAATGTGATGCTAGGGGGCGAGCGGCGAGTGTGTATAGTAACACTAAACAACTTTTTTCGGGCAGGGCTGCGCTATCAGTCACGTAGGGGACCAAGATTGCACTGCGCTGGGTCGTGATATGAGGTAATTCAGCTCACTTCCGCTGCAGACAGGAGTCTTGCACAACGGTGTTCCTACAATATTCCAGTCCGAGGAGCAGGATCTCTTAGACAGTTAACGTGCCAGCTTTTCTGTACGTTGTGACGTCTGCACCGAGGCGGTGTTGCCATAACACTACGTTTTGGTGTCTTACAGTAAGACGTTCTGGACAAATCTGTAATCAAGCTTCTCCTCAATCTAGTTTCTAAAAGCCTGTAGAAAATCGTTTTCTGGGAAAAAACCGATTTCTCTATTGCAGCTCTCAATGTAATATTTGTGTTGCATCTCCTGTTTCTATTTTACATCCGTGTACTTAAAATCTTAAAATATTAGGACTTCTCCCTATTCTCCATTAACTGCGCTTTCATCTGCTGCTATAATGACTATCATTTTTGTTCCAAATTCTTTTGTATCAGTTTTCATCTGCTCTACTACTTCTCTGAGGTCTTTCACATATCATAGAGGAATAACAGTACCGTTTTCCCATTTGAAACACGATATTCTTTGATTATGCAACCCCCCTCTGGGTTCATTGTGTAACAATCCTGGGTCACATCTTCAAAATATTTCTTGAAAAGACTAGTTTTTCTTGCAAATTCTGGACTAATATTTAATCAAGCTACCCATAAATCTAATCTCTAAAAATCTGTAGAAAATATTTTTCTTGGAAAAACCGATTTCTGCATTGCAACTGTCAATGTAGTACTTGTGTTGCATCTCCTGTTTTTATTTTACATCCGTGTACATAAAATGTCCCAGTTCTGACCAATTTTAAAGACTAGTTTTTGTCCTGATATAGTTTAAATGCCTCCTATTGGATTAGTCACTAATTCGTCTGATAATATATCCACGAGATTTATCCAGTTCGTTTTGTCAGAACACGTTTTCAAGGTAGCACTCTGCATTTCCTTTTTCTTTTGCTAATGGTTCTACGCATATTTAAGAAAAACAGAGTTCAATAGTACTTTAAAAGAGCTATTACGATTAATTTGATTTGATTGTGTCTGGTGTGAAATAGTAAAAATGTGTGGGAATTGCGCTCCAAATCAAACTCTATACTCCTATTCTGGTTGTGTCTGCAAAGGTCGCTGTTGAAGATTAGGTTACATAGGCATGCACAAGACAGGCTGTGGCGCAGGGAGGGCGACGGTGAGGGTGTGTGGGCGTTTGCATCTGCGCTGTGTTTCACTCAAGCGGTGCCTCTCGTATCTGTGTGCCCTTTGTTTTATACAATTTACATGACAATATTGGATGGTGTTCTTTGCAGTTACGAATAGTAATCACCACACGTGAGAAACATTGCAAAAGTAATATCGTCTGAGTCGTTAGGAGCAAGTATCTGTGGCGCGGTAGGTATTGCCATTATACACATTTCCTGTCTTCATTTGGCTGAGAGAACATCGACTCTGATGCGTTTTTTGCACCAAGATGGCGAAACACCGGTGGAAGTGACATTTGATGGTTCTCTAGACATGAGAGACACATATAATTATTGGTATTAAAGCCTTAGGTGACTTTCTAAAGTACAAGGATGATCTAGAACATCACAAATATTCGGTAAGAAGGTTGACATTATTACGACGTTATACCATGTGAGATCTTACGTTCTGGCAAGGCGATCCTGCATACACGATTAATCTCTCCATCTTCATCTACATCCATACTCCGCAAGCCACCTGACGGTGGGTGGCGGAGGGTACCTTGAGTACCTCTATCGGTTCTCCCTTCTATTCCAGTCTCGTATTGTTCGTGGAAACAAGGATTGTTGGTATGCCTCTGTGTGGGCGCTAATCTCTCTGATTTTATCCTCATGGTCTCTCCGCGAGATATACGTAGGAGGGAGCAATATTCTGCTGGACTCTTCGGTGAAGGTATGTTCTTGAAACTTTAACAAAAGCCCGTACCGAGCTACTGAGCGTCTCTGCTGCAGAGTCTTCCACTGAATTTTATCTATCATCTCCGTAACGCTTTCGCGATTACTAAATGATCCTGTAACGAAGCGCGCTGCTCTCCGTTGGATCTTCTCTATCTCTTCTATCAACCCTATCTGGTACGGATCCCACACTGCTGAGCAGTATTCAAGCAGTGGGCGAACAAGCGTACTGTAACCTACATCCTATGTTTCCGGATAGCATTTCCTTAGGATTCTTCCAATGAATCTCAGTCCGGCATCTCCTATACCAAAGATCAACTTCATATGATCATTGCATTTTAAATCACTCCTAATGCATACTACCAGATAATTTAAGGAATTAACTGCTTCCAGTTGCTGACCTGCTATTTTGTAGCTAAATGATAAGGGATCTATCTTTATATGTATTCGCAGCACATTACACTTGTCTACATTGAGATTCAATTGCCATTCCCTGCACCATGCGTCAATTCGCTGCAG
This sequence comes from Schistocerca americana, assembly GCF_021461395.2. Taxonomy (NCBI): domain Eukaryota; kingdom Metazoa; phylum Arthropoda; class Insecta; order Orthoptera; family Acrididae; genus Schistocerca; species Schistocerca americana. Next base: position 397,614,057 of record NC_060125.1, on the reverse strand, counting down.
ATCCTTCTGCATTTCAGTACAATTTTCCGTTGTTACTGTTGTGGATTGACAAGACTGCCAACCCACTATGAGGGGAAGCCAGCCGAAAGGCACGCGTTTTAGCTCACGCAGGCTGGCGTGAGGTCTGGAACAGGTCAAGGAAATGAGACTAACAAAAAACGTACGTAGCTGCTGGAATACTTAACTTTAATCCATAATTGGTGAACATCGCTCTTGACGGTACATGTTTTACAGCATCAATAGTAACTGGCGCCTTGCTAGGTCGTAGCAGATAACGTAGCTGAAGGCTATGCTAACTATCGTCTCGGCAAATGAGAGCGTATTTTGTCAGTGAACCATCGCTAACAAAGTCGGCTGAACAACTGGGGCGAGTGCTAGGAAGTCTCTCTAGACCTGCCGTGTGGCGGCGCTCGGTCTGCAATCACTGATAGTGGCGACACGCGGGTCCGACGTACACTAACGGACCGCGGCCGATTTAAAGACTACCATCTAGCAAGTGTGGTGTCTGGCGGTGACACCACAGTTACAACCTCTCGATACACCACAACTTCATCTGCAAAAAGCCTCAGTGAACTTCCGATGTCATCCACAAGGTCATTTATGTATATTGTGAATAGCAACGGTCCTATGACACTCCCCTGCGGCACACCTGAAATCACTCTTACTTCTGAAGACTTCTCTCCATTGAGGATGACATGCTGCGTTCTGTTATCGAGGAACTCTTCAATCTAATCACACAATTGGTCTGATAGTCCATATGCTCTTACTTTGTTCATTAAACAACTGTGGGGAACTGTATCGAACGCCTTGCGGAAGTCAAGAAACACGTCATCTACCTGGGAACCCGTGTCTATGGCCTTCTGAGTCTCGTGGACGAATAGCGCGAACTGGGTTTCAAACGATCGTCTTTTTCGAAGCCCATGCTGATTCCTACAGTCTCCAGAAAAGTCATTACACTCGAACATAATACGTCTTCCAAAATTCTACAACTGATCGACGTTAGAGATTTATGTCCATAGTTCTGCACATCTGTTCGACGTCCCTTCTTGAAAACGGGGATGACCTGTGCCCTTTTCCTATCCTTTGGAACGCTACGCTCTTTTAGAGACCTACGGTACACAGCTGCAAGAAGGGGGGCAAGTTCTTTCGCGTACTCTGTGTAAAATCGAACTGGTATCCCATCAGGTCCAGCGGCCTTTCCGTTTTTGAGCATTTTAATTGTTTCTCTAGCCCTCTGTCGCCTATTTCGATATCTACCATTTTGTCATCTGTGCGACAATCTAGAGAAGGAACTACAGTGCAGTCTTCCTCTGTGAAACAGCTTTGGAAAAATACATTTAGTATTTCGGCCTTCTGTCATCCTCTGTTTCAGTACCATTTTGGTCACAGAGTGTCTGGACATTTTGTTTTGATCCACCTACCGCTTTGACATAAGACCAAAATTTCTTAGGATTTTGTGCCCAGTCAGTACATAGAACTTTACTTTCGAATTCATTGAACGCCTCTCGCTTAACCCTCCTCACACTACATTTCGCTTCGCGTAATTTTTGTTTGTCTGCAAGGCTTTGGTTATGTTTATGTTTGCTGTGAAGTTCCCTATGCTTCTGCAGCATTTTTCTAACTCAGTTGTTGTACCACAATGGCTCGTTTCCATCTCTTACGATCTTGCTTGGCACATACTCATTTAATGCATATTGTAAGACGGTTTTGAACTTTGTCCATTGATTCTCAACACTATCTGTAGCTGGGACAAAACGTTTGTGTTGAGCCGTCAAGTACTCTGAAATCTGCTTTCTGTCACTTTTGCTAAACAGAAAAATCTTCCTACATTTTTTAATATTTCTATTTACGGCTGAAATCATCGATGCAGTAACATCTTTATGATCGCTGATTCCCTGTTTTGCGTTAACCGTTTCAAATAGTTCGGGTCTGTTTGTCACCAGAAGGTCTAATACGTTATCGCCACGAGTCGGTTCTCTGTTTAACTGCTCAAGGTAGTTTTCAGATAAAGCACTTAAAAAAATTCTTTGTCCCTGCCACCCGTTATGAACGTTTGAGTCTCCCAGTCTATATCCGGCAAATTAAAATCTCCACCCAGAACCACAACATGGTGGTAAATCTACTCGATTTATTTTCCAAATTATCCTTCAGGTGCTCAGCCACAACAGCTACTGAGCCAGGGGGCCTATAGAGACATCCAGTTACCACGTCTGAGCCTACTTTAACCGGAACTTCACCCAAATTATTTCACATTTTGGATCCCCGTCAATTTCCTTCGATACTATTGCACTTCTTATCGCTATAAACACGCGTCCCCCTTCACTGTCCAGCCTGTCTCTGCGGTATAAATTCCAATCTGAGTTTAGAATTTCATTACTGTTGGCATCTGGTTTCAGCCAACTTTCTGTCTCTAGCATAATGTGGACATTGTGACCGTTTATTAATGAGAGCAGTTCTGGGACCTTTCTATAGACGCTCCTGCAGTTTACTATTAGCACAATAATATCGTTGAAACTTCCTGGCAGATTAAAACTGTGTGCCCGACCGAGACTCGAACTCGGGACCTTTGCCTTTCGCGGGCAAGTGCTCTACACACAGTTTTAATCTGCCAGGAAGTTTCATATCAGCGCACACTCCGCTGCAGAATGAAAATCTCATTCTGGAAACATCCCCCAGGCTGTGGCTAAGCCATGTCTCCGCTATATCCTTTCTTTCAGGAGTGCTAGTTCTGCAAGGTTCGCAGAAGAGCTTCTGTAAAGTTTGGAAGGTAGGAGACGAGATACTGGCAGAAGTAAAGCTGTGAGTACCGGACGTGAGTCGTGCTTCGGTAGCTCAGATGGTAGAGCACTTGCCCGCGAAAGGCAAAGGTCCCGAGCTCGAGTCTCGGTCGGGCACACAGTTTTAATCTGCCAGGAAGTTTCATATCAGCGCACACTCCGCTGCAGAGTGAAAATCTCATTCTGGAAACATCCCCCAGGCTGTGGCTAAGCCATGTCTCCGCTATATCCTTTCATTCAGGAGTGCTAGTTCTGCAAGGTTCGCAGAAGAGCTTCTGTAAAGTTTAGAAGGTAGGAGACGAGATACTGGCAGAAGTAAAGCTGTGAGTACCGGACGTGAGTCGTGCTTCGGTAGCTCAGATGGTAGAGCATTTGCCCGCGAAAGGCAAAGGTCCCGAGTTCGAGTCTCGGTCGGGCACACAGTTTTAATCTGCCAGGAAGTTTCATATCAGCGCACACTCCGCTGCAGAGTGAAAATCTCATTCTGGAATAATATCGTTATTTCCTGTCGCATTTTGCCTACTCCTACCTTGCCACGTCTCAGGAGGCGTCTTGTCGGGCCTAGGGAGGGAATTCTCTAACCTAAAAACTCCACATGTGCACTCCACACGTACTCCGCTACCCTTGTAGCCGCTTCCTGCGTGTAGTGCACGCCTGACCTATTCAGGGGGACCCACCCGATAGGGGAGATCGAGAAATTTGCACCCCAGGTCTCCGCAGAATCAGTCGTCTGAGCCTCTGGTTTAAGCCTTCCACTCGGCTCCAGACCAGAGGACCGCGATCGGTTCTGGGAACGATACTACAAATAGTTAGCTCAGATTCCACCCCGCGAGCGAGGCTTTCCGCCTTCACCAACTCCACCAACCGCCTGTATGAACTGAGGATGACCTCCGAACCAAGACGGCAGGAGTTATTGGTGCCGACATGAGCAACAATTTGCAGTCGGGTGCACCCAGTGCTCTCTATCGCCACCGGCAGGGCCTCCTCCACATCTCGGATGAGACCCCCCGGCAAGCAGACAGAGTGAACACTGGCCTTCTTCCAAGACCTTTCTGCTATTTCCCTAATGGGCTCCATCACCCTCCTAACTTTGGATCTCCCAATCGCTAATAAACCCCTCCCCCCGTGTGCGTGCTCGGACGTTGCTGAAGGAGCAGCCACATGTCCACTCACAGGCAGAGCAGGCGATGCCACACGGCCGGCCTCCACATTGACCCTCCGCCTCGTGCGTCGCGAACGCCGCTGAACCCGCCACTCCCCTTGGGGAGAGGGTGGCGCAACCGCACCCGGTACCCACGAAGATGTCGCGACAGCAGCGACAGTGGGTGAAGCACGTAACACCTGGGGTGTACCATGCGACGCACCAGACTCCCCACTGCCGATACAATCCGAGGCAGCAGCCTGAAGACGGCTGACCTCGGCCATCAACACGTTCAGCTGTTCGCGAACAGTGGCCAGCTCCTCCTGCGTCCATACACAGCAGTCACACATCCTATCCATCCTAAGAAATCAATTTACTGTAGACAGTTAATCAAGTTTTAACTTGACTGCTAATTCACTAAAGGCGGCTGATAGTTGACTGAATTGTGGTTACTAGACACTTCTTGTGGAAAACAATGAAAATTACCTGTCTCTGGACTGTATTCAAAACAAACACTATCACTACTGGGACTATGGCTGACTAAAGGGACACTCTCTGACTGTATTCAAAACAAACACGAAATCAATGGAACACTATTACTAGCACTCGACAATATGATCAAAACCAACGCGTAGTGTGACATTTTTAGCTGGTACTGGAAGACCGTCGTTTTTTAATGAATCATAAAAGATATATCATACACTGATACTGTGTTTGAAACCAGGATTTATAAAAACACGTATAGTTTTAACGCGAAAATCGACACAGCCGTACCCGCACCTGCTTTTATCGCGTTACTATTTGGTCCTACCAGCATTACGTTACTGCAGAAGTCTTCTGCATCATAGTGTGTGGAACTTCCTAGCTGAATGTGTGTTTAACGACAGTTGGGTGATGTTAAGTACTTATCTTTCAGTATATTCAACGCAAGATTCGATGTTTTCAGTTCGTTATTCATGCCTCGAGAGTGCGTGAATACTTATGTAGCGGGATATTTCACTGATTTTACTACTATAGCCGCTGTTGACGTTACAGTATTCGATTTAAATGCTTAACACTACATCCTATTCACCATGTGAGGTGAGTCTGTCGGTACAATATTCTTTCTGACAGTCATCAGAATCACACCTGAAGAATACACAATGGTAATACTTCATTTAGCAAATGAGTGTTCGTGTTTATTCATGATCTGACATTGGTGTAGTTGAGCTGTTATCAAAGACAACATTTTACGCAGGCACTCCACAATGAGGCGGTGAACCGTGTAAAATTCTTCCACAATGAGCGAGTGAGCTGCGTAAAATTTCTCCACATTCTATTCACCCACTGTCTGTAGAGCAGGAATGCTGCTCTTTCAACATCAGCATCCGTAAATGGCTGTGTGTGCATCTTCTTTCCGAGGAGGTTTCAGCCATCGACAGATTTACCGAGAGTGCTGTCAACAAGCATTTTACTTACACGGATGTTCCTAATGGCGACAATCTATGAGGCGAGCAGAGTATCTGACCCTTACACTGTACACAAGAACACATAGATGCATACAAGAAGCTGTTATTCAGTACAGTGGAGCGTTTGAAACCTCTGTGACACAGCCTTCAGACGGCTGACATGAAGAGGTGGAATAAACGGGGACAACGACGGCATATAACTGAATGCAGCTGCGGACATTGCTTTGCATCTGTCAAGGGGGTAGAGTAGGCGGATCGGCGTAAGCTGAGATAACTGGTATAAAGATCCATGTTCATCTCAACTACGCGGGATGTATTATTTCGCTGTTTGCCCTACATGACGCTGATTTTATTTACCCGAGTGCAGCACACCGCTGTTGTCTTTTCATTTCTTCGTCTGTGACGAATGGTCAGTATTTCGCTACTGTTGCAGGGGGCCCGTCTTTCCGAGAAATACGTTTAACAGCTTGCGGCAAACGTTCTGTTTGTGAGTCTTTTGTACGGCTGTGTCTAGTTTCCGCAGACCGGAAGCAGTATATCATTGCTAGTAGATGGATATCTTTGTTTACCATCAGCGATAGTATAGAACAAGTCAGCATCCCTGTGAATAGTGAGAAGGGGGACGGATGAGTGCGGAGGGAAGGTAACTCTCGTTCTAAGCTGATTAGTCTGTGATCGCACACCGAGGTCAACACACGTGCAGCTGCCTCCACTCTCTTCTAGCGCGATGTTATGGGGTCGGTTTTTGCGGTAGTTGTGTTATTAAAATTATTTTTCTCACTTCCCAGTAGTGGGTTGCATTATGAACCTTTGTTGCAAGTGCTCGTTCTTTCATGACAATTTTCATTTGTCACTGGAACAGTGAAACATTTTTCGTTTTGGACGTGTTTTTTGGCCTTCCAACACACCAGTACTACTGGCAGAGATGTACTGTTTCCGGTCTGAGGAATTAGTCACGGCTGGAGAAAAGACTCAAAAACAGGACGCTTCCTGCAAGCTGTTAAACGCTTCTCTGGAAGACTGGCCCCCTGCAACAATAGCGAAATACACTCCTACTCTATCACTTCTTATCATGTGTCAATGTACGAGCTACTCAGCATCAATAACAAGGTAACCTCTCGGGCGGTGAGGAGGGGGAGGGGAGGGGGGAGCATTGGAATAGGACGAAGTTCGGGAAATTACGACAGCAATGTTTCTTCGAACCTTGAGCACCAGGACTGCAGAGTGTCCAGTAGGGCAAATAGCAATCCAGCGGGAGACACATAAGCAGCCAGTAAAAATCAATGGTGGTAGGCGCGTGAATTCATCTCCTGCACTGTGGATTCAACAACCGTTTCAGAATCACTAACAGCTCGAGCACAGGCAGTATAAACACAATTGTTGGCAATTTGAGCAATATATGACTACGCTTTGTTTTTCGTAGTTTCAAGCACATTAACAATTATAAATGAGCCTTTGATTGCATACCTCCGGTTAACGTTTGCATTGCTCAGTGCTTCAGTGTGATTGCGTCAACACTATTTAGTAAAATGCGTATCTGAAATTCTGGAGTAGCAATGACTAGTGGACAAAGCAGCCTCTAAACACAGAAATCTGACACGTGAACTCAGATATCGACACATATACACATGCGAAAAAAAGTTAGCCTGTCATCTGTTTTGAGAATTAATCGAGTAACATGCATGCTGTAGTTGAAAACACCGATTAGTTTCCAGATAAATGCTATATGTGAATTTACTACAACCAGATATTAACTCATTTGTTCGTATACAACTGTAAGTCGCAGTAGGTTCGCCAACCATTCGGCTAGAAAATCTGCACTATATGGCATCATCTAGAATACATTCTTCAAGCCTTACGACCAAGCAGCATGTGCCAAACACCCAAGTGAGAGCTAGCAGACAGCTCCAAAAACTTTGGTGAGTGGTCAAAATAACCACTTCCGTCAAAGTATCCCGGGATTACGCTAGTTTAATCAATCCAAATATAGGTACAGCAACAGAATAAATGGTAGATAATACTCTCAAATGTATTATCGAGCAGCATCTTGCAATTAATCTCTCTCTCTGTTTCAAAAACACATAACTAATTCAGTACGGCATGTCTAGAGATTCTATACCTGTGACAGTAGTCAGTAAATGCTCTCTAAGATAAAAAATAAAAATAAAACGATGCGCTACGTAGGAATTATATGGATGGCATGAAAATCAGTAGCTGTGATTTACGTGCACGGACAAATAAATGAAAACAATTTCAGAAAAACTGGATAATTCACTCAAGAGAAAAAACTTCACAGATTGAGTAAATCCGTAACACCTTGGTCCATCTCTGTGCCGTTATCCAAGCACTTTAAAACGGATTAAAAACAGTATCGACCGCAATAGAACATTTTGATTTAAAAGGATTACCGGTTTCGATCAGAATGTGACTATCTTCGTGCTTGCCAAAACCTGCCTTGGCCAGGATGGTCGCCGGATCTCTCCGCAGTTGAGAATATTTGTAGTATTATGGGCAGGGCCCTCCATTCAGCTCGGTATTTTGACGATCTGACGCGTCAGTTGGACACGATATCACTCAAGATAAGCCAAATGACTGGTTGCGTCAGTGCAAGAGGTGGAGCAACGTGTTATCGATTTGCTCGATTCGTGAAGCACTTTTTCTTGAATTAATCACCCAACATTTCAGAAATTGCCATCATTTATTTGTTTGAGCATGTGCATCACATCTACCGATTTCCGTCCCATTCGGGGAATTCCTTCTTTGTGCGCCTTTTTTTTCCTTTTTTGTGTTGGGTAATGCCTAGGGTGGCAAATTCAAAATTTTTGGCTAACCGAATCACTTATGCACATCGAATCATTTCAGATCTTTGGGAGAGATAAATGAGTGACCTACCGTACTTGTATTTTGCTTCTATTCATTCAGTAATGTCGAATGAATAACACCATCTATAAAAAATAAAGATTTCCTTGCATAAGAAGTTCCTTTAAGAATAAAATATAGTGCTGACCCACGGTCATCTCGTAGACTTCTATTTGAGGAGATCGGAATTTAGACTAACTCTTCATAGTATATTTGTTCCGTCATTAAGTTTATTGTAAACGTGTTTCAGTTCAAAAGGACCTATCAAGTGCCGGCCGCAGTGACCGAGCGGTTCTAGGCGCTACAGTCTGGAACCACGCGACCACTGCGGTCGCTGGTTCGAATCGTGCCTCGGGCATGGATGTTGTACTTGTCCTTAGGTTAGTTAGGTTTAAGTAGTTCTAAGTTCTAGGGGACTGATGACCATAGCAGTTAAGTCCCATAGTGCTCAGAGCCATTTTTGACCTATCAAGTGCATAGCTACATTACCAGAAGATAAAATGACATTCATCAGCCTGTATTAACAATGTCTTTAGCACGTAAATGGATGCACGACGCTTGTACAAAAGTTTTTACCACGTACTTAAGGATGTAAAGGATGATATGAAGTACTTGCAGCGAGCAAAGTTACATTTGCTTGCAATCTGTGTAATGTTTTGCCTTTGACAACTTCTACTATTCTGCAGATGGATTTCTATTTATGTAATATGGAAAAGGTATTAGGTAGAATTTATTAATTCACGCCTGGTTACACCATACTCGTGCGGGACTGGTTGTGTGTGTTCTCTTTAGCACATAAATGGTGCTGTTCTCATCACTATTTCATCGTCATCTAACTACAATTCTCGGAAGTAGCGTTACGTGAAAATATTTGCACCAATCCGCCGAAAATGTCGTATAGAACTCCCAGCCAATAATGCAATACGCACGTGTCACTTTGATTAATCGTACAAATGATAAATGGAACGTGAAACTAAGTGAATCTTCAGATCACAATCTTTTCAGTAGGCCTGTGAATCCATATTCATCGCGAAAATCATGTGCAATTAATAGTGGCACATACTCCATGAGCCGTATACACGGCTGACCGTTGATGTCACCAGGTGTAATTGGTTAAGCTGAACAGGACTTCCAGATTTCGAGAAGGTGGTTGGCGATCTTGAAATAGGTGACCCGTGACTATTAGTTTTCAATAGGACCTATGTGCGTCATATTTTAATTTCTTATTTTCTTGGAGTTACGATTAAGTTAACCGTGCAAATGATCCATGAAAATAGAACTAACTCACTAGCCAAGTGACTGACGCTAAGTTATTTTCCCGCACATGCAATTATCGAGCCTGAGAACAGGACCTCTCCAACATCTCAGCGCGTGTCATCACTCGCCAGTTCCTCGACTTTCCCCTCGCCACTAACCAATTATGGCTGTAATCATTATGCCTGGTCCAAATCACTCAAATCATTTACCAAATCTCAGGTGGACACTTCTTCTTCTACCAGCCTGCACAACTTATTCTGCGTAGTATTACCTTTTAATTTACGCGCACAGACTAGATCTTCCATGCCTTGCCGAGGCTCCATGGAGTTTTCATCACAGTGTGACTGGAGTAAATCATGAATACGTGACATTCCATACAAGAGGTTCGTTTCTGTATGCTGCTTCTAAGGATCCAAATGCACCAATTGGAAAAAGTATATGATATGCAGGCGGAAAGAAGTGAAGTATAAACCAGCATGAAAATGTGGTTACCCTCGAATATGTGTCGTCTTCAGGATTTGACGCTTTCTATAAGTCGACAAAACTGCAGCACCAGAGTCACAATTACACAGTGTGAAACTGGTTGGAGTACCCTACAAAGTAACCGACAGGTTCTATACAAGGTTGTTAACGGTCTGTTATGCTGGACGATCTTTATGTGATTGTAGTAGGTTTACCGCTTGCCTCTCGACGAAGGCTGGGCTTGGCTTATGTTTACGCCATTTTTCTGTGGGATGTAAGTTTCAACACGGATGTGTTAAAATTTAATAATGCTAGTCACACCTAAGAAGTAAAAGATAACGCAAACTTATGTAATGAATCCTGTAACATGGTCACGTCTGCTGTTTCGTATCAACCATGTGTGTGGCGGGAACACGTTTAGGAGGTGAAATAATAAAGTTTTAAGTATCGTCTCCTGACGGAAAGCAACGCCCATGATTTTGGGTGACTATGTTTATCCTCCTCTGTACATTCATCCTGGAATACGATACATTCCCCACAGCAACGCCCGATTGAGGGAAGACCTTTGCCACAAAAGTCTACAGTCTGGTTGTCCATGGAACGTATCATCTCAAACAAAAAGAAGTTTATTTTTTCTGCCGGCCAGAGTGGCTGAGCGGTTCTAGACGCTACAGTCTGGAGCCGCGGGACTGTTACGGTCGCTGGTTCGAATCCTGCCTCAGTCATGGATGTGTGTGATGTCCTTATGTTAGTTAGGTTTAAGTAGTTCTAAGTTCTAGGGGACTGATGATCTCAAAAGTTAAGTCCCGTAGTGCTCAAGGCCATTTTATTTATTCTAGATTATAACTAAAACTTTATGAACACCACTTATACATCTGCGGAAATTTCGCAGCTAATATTCACAAATACTACATTATTAAACGCCTATTTCCCAAAAGGAAAGACTGGGAGACAGAAGAGAAAAGACAGAGTATACTAACAGACGGATACTATTTTGGGGATATTATCAACCGGTGAACGACAATATAGTATTATTCACGAGGTATATGAGTCATGAAGCTAACCCGTCGGTTTCAGTTTCGTGTTGCTAGTAAAGGGTTGGTGTCCGTCCTGGATGAGATAAGTTACATTTTGAATGCTGCGCGATTACTCTTTCTCAATAATTGATCTTTATCTCCCTCCCTCTTTACTTTACCTTTGGGAGAATCTGGTCCCATACGTCTTACTGGCTCGTACGATGCAAGTAAATATTCTATAGCATCCCAACCTCTTACACTGTCTTTTTTCTAGCCATCGTCACATGAGACGAGCCGTGGAAAAAGCGCGAGCCAAGCTCTCCACTATTTATTTCCGGCGAGTCGCGACATGACAGGTGGATCAGCCTCTAAACGACACGCCCGCTGGGCGCCGCTCTGCGGCGTCAGACCGGCCGAGCCGGTACATCATGGCGCGTGCTGCGTGGCGAGGAACCCCAGCTCGCCCCAAGGGCTTACACGTCACGCAGCGGCGCGCGCACAGCATCCTGGGAGATAGCCGGCTGGCCCACGTATTGCCCCCGGGTCCGCCTGCCCTGTCCACTTGGCCGCCACCATTGTACGGCCTAGCGGGTAACACAGACCACCTAGCAAACGTGCCACGTGTCCCGCGGTCTAGCTGACCTCCTGAATAAAGTACGGGCATTTCATTTCATATGGGACGAAAAGTGAGAAAACGGATCTCGTCTATTTTCATAATCAATAATAACTCTTACATGGGTTAATTAGTGTAAAAGCAAACAACTTTGATAAAGCTATCCCATAAATGTTAAGTAGTTTTCGAGATATAATTCGGTGAAGTTTGCGTTATTCTTGCAACACAATAATTATCTTTGTGTAACCCAAGAACCTTAGATCAGATTTTTGTGAACTACGATTCGCTATGAGACTGTACATTCGTGGATGACGGAGGAATATAACAATATCAGAATATTTCCTTAAAGTCAGTACCGCCATTAGACTGTTGTTAATTTACAATGTTACATTTACATCTACATCTACATACATACTCCGCAATCCACCATACGGTGCGTGGCGGAGGGTACCTCGTACCACAACTAGCATCTTCTCTCCCTGTTCCACTCCCCAACAGAACGAGCGAAAAATGACTGCCTATATGCCTCTGTAGGAGCTCTAATCTCTCTTATCTTATCTTTGTGGTCTTTCCGCGAAATATAAGTTAGCGGCAGTAAAATTGTACTGCAGTCAGCCTCAAATGCTGGTTCTCTAAATTTCCCCAGTAGTGATTCACGAAAAGAACGCCTCCTTTCCTCCAGAGACTCCCACCAGTATTCCCGAATCATTTCCGTAACCCTCGCGTGATGATCAAACCTACCAGTAACAAATCTAGCAGCCCGCCTCTGAATTGCTTCCATGTCTTCCCTCAATCCGACCTGATAGGGATCCCAAACGGTCGAGCAGTACTCAAGAATAGGTCACATTAGTATTTTATAAGCGGTCTCCTTTACAGATGAACCACATCTTCCCAAAATTCTACCAATGAACCGAAGGCGACTATCCGCCTTCGCCACAACTGCCATTACATGCTTTTCCCACTTCATATCGCTCTGCAATGTTACGCCCAAATATTTAATCGACGTGACTGCGTCAAGCGCAACACTACTAATGGAGTATTCAAACATTAAGGGATTCTTCTTCCTATTCATATGCATTAATTTACACTTAACTATATTTAGAGTTAGCTGCCAATCTTTACACGAATCACAAATCCTGTCGAATTCATCTTGTATCCTCCTACAGTCACTCAACGAATACACCTTCCCCTACACCACAGCAAACTGACGCACATTGCTATCCACCCTATCCAAAAGATCATATATGTAGATAGTAAACAACAGCGTACCCACCACACCTCCCTGGGGCACTCCAGATGATACCCTCACCTCCGATGAACACTCACCATCGAGGACAACGTACTGGGTTCCATTGCTTAAGAAGTCTCCGAGCCGTTCACATATTTGGGAACCAGCCCCATATGCTCGTACCTTAGTTAGGAGTCTGCAGTGAGGCACCTAGTCAAACGCTTTCCGGGAGTCAAGGAATATGGCATCCGTCTTATACCCTTCATGCATGGTTCGCAAGATGTCATGTGAAAAAAGGGCGAGTTGCGTTTCGCAGGAGCGATGCTTTCTAAAGCCGTGCTGATGCATGGACAGCAACTTCTCTGTCTCAAGGAAATTCATTATAATCGAATTGAGAATATGTTCGAGAATCCTGCAACAAACCGATGTTAAGGATATTCGTTTGTAATTTTGAGGATCCGTCCTTCTACCCTTCTTATATACAGGCGTCATCTGCGGCTTGTTTCCAGTCGCTCGGGACTTTACGTTGGACAAGAGAATCGCGATAAATGCAAGCTAAGTAAGGAGCCAATGCTGTAGAGTAGTCTCTGCAAAGCCGAATTGGAATCCCATCAGGACCTGGCGATTTATTTATTTTCAACCCATTCAGCTGCTTCACAACCCCAGAGATGTCTATCACTATGTCCTGCATACAATCATGATTTCGGCTTCAAAGTGCCATTATCAAGTGTTTCAAGTGTTATAAATTACCTTAGATGGCATAGTGTCGTATTAAAATACACCATTAGACACATTGTCCAAGCGTCGATATTTCTGGCACACAGTATACCATCTTGACTGATTGATAGTTGGCTAAGTGTCAAATTGTCTTAAAATAAATATCAGAATAATAATTAATACGGTATTTAAAACATTTTATCTATGTATTAAGCGTAATCAAAATTATCATAAAGATTAAACTTACTTTGACTTGAGCCTCTTTTCATTACACGTTGATTTCTGTTTGAAGTTTTACGGTGTTCCTTGTCTGAAATGTGCCGGATTACACTGAGTTGACACAACCCGTAGAATAGCAATATGTACACATAGAGATGGCAGTAGTATAGCATACACAAGGTATTAGTTGGCAGAGCATTGGCGAAGCTGTTTTCTGTATTTATCTGATTCATGTGAAAAGATTTGCGCCGCTATTATGGCTCCACAAATGGAATTAACAGACTCTGAACTCGGAAAGCTGTATTCATCATTTTGTTTTGCTACTCCTTGTATTGGCCGTGTTTGCAGTTAAAATTGTGATTGTGGCTGGGACACACAAGAAACCACATTGGTGAAGTGCAAAGTGTTTTTACTACGTTATTTGCGGAAAATACTTGTTATAGTTACGTGTGCATCGCAACACCTCAGTATGATACGGGGAATGAAAGAGCTTGCCACACGAAAACGTAAGTAAAATCGAATATAGACGCGACAAAATGGCTCTGAGCCCTATGGGACTTAGCAGCTGTGGTCATCAGTCCCCTAGAACTTAGAACTACTTAAACCTAACTAACCTAAGGACATTACACATCCATGCCCGAGGCAGGATTTGAAACTGCGACCGTAACAGTCGCGCGGTTCCGGACTGCGCTCCTAGAACCGCGAGACCACCGCGGCCGGCTAGACGCGACACCATCGAAGCAAACTAAATTACATTTTAGAAGATAGGTTAACTCCCAGCAAAAAATTCTTTCATCAACATCGTTTGGTTGCAGATGAAAAGCTATCTGTAGTAATTAACATACAAGTGATCCAGAAAATTCATGCACACCAAATGTAAAGGTAGTTACAAAATGAAACGATCTGTTGTTTCAACTAAGATGCACATAATGTTATAATCATTTAACAAAAATGTTCACATTGCAGAATAAATAAAAATGAAAACCCACTGATGATGGCACAGTGGTGCCGAAACGTGCTTGTGTGCTGAGAGAAACCGGTGTTTTGCATAACTGGGGGACCTCACATCCAACAATCGGAATGATATTTGAGATAGACACATGGCACATTTCATTTCGAAAATCGTTAGGGGATCGAATGTTCCAAAAACCCCCGTGCATAGAGTGTGCCGAGAATACCAAATTTCAAACATTATCTCTCACCAATTACAACACAATGGTCGACAGCCTTCACTCATCCATCGAGAACAGTGAAGTTACCTTGAAGTTGTCAGTGCTAACAAACAAGCAACACTGCGTGAAATAACCACAGAAATCAACGTGGGACTTACGGCGACCGTATCCCTTAGGACAGTGCGGCGAAAATGGCGTTAATAGGCTATGCCAGCAGACGACCGCCACGAGTACCTTTGCTAACAGCACGACATCGCCTAAATCACCTCTTCTGGTCCACATCGATTGGGCGCTAGACGACTGTGAAACCGTGACCAGGTCAGATTTGTCCCATTTCAAGTTGGTGAGAGATGATGGTTGATTTCGAGTCTGGCGCAGACCCCACGAAGCGATTGATCCAAGTTATCAAGTATAAGTTATCACTGTATAGGCTGGTGGTGGCTCTGTATTGGTGTGGGCTGTGTTTACATGGATTTGACCGGGTTCTCTGGTCCAACTGAACCGAACATTCACTGTAAATCGTAATCTTCGGCTATACGGAGACTATCTGCAGCTATTCATGGACTTCATATTCCCAAACAACGATAACATGCCACCAGGTCACAGTTGTTCGTGAACTGCTTTCATGAACATTCTGGACAGTTCGAGAGAATGATTTGTCCACCCTTATCGTTCAACGTGGTTCTCATCGTACATTTGTAGGACATAATCGAGAGGAATAGAAAGGTCCGTTGGCGCACAACATACTGTGCGAGGTGCCGGGGATAGCAGTGTATTTAACACTAAGTTCTTCTAGAATCGTCATATGGCAAATGATGCTCTAAACCCCCCCCCCCCTTTTCTGACTCCGACTTTTGCTGTTGCACGTAGATTACGAAGAAACGCGAACTGACTGTAATCGACCCTGAAAGTGGAGTACAAAAGAGTTATGCACCTGGAATAATTTAATTGGATAGAAATTAATTAGATAAAGGAAAGTTTCATTAACGTACTTAGAAATGAAAGGGTTGCTCTACAGATTAACAGAATGAAAGTTCTGTCCAAAATAACAATTTGATTTATTATGACTAAACTCAAAATAATAAACAAACCACATGAAACATTTGCAATACATCAAATTGGATGCTCAAATAAATGCTGTGAAGGTGAAGTTGCGCATAAACTGGACCTCTCAACTGCACCGACAATACTTTCGGAATTATGGACAGCTGTACGGACAGCGTGGCTCGGTATTTCTGGAGGGACTCCCAGCGACTTGTTGAGCCATTGCCACGACGAGCTGCAGCATTACGTCGGCTAAAAATAGGGTCGACACGGTATGAGAAGGTATCCAATGACATTTGTCTGTAATTAAGCTCACGGTTTAATTACGCTACTGGCCATTAAAATTGCTACACCAAGAAGAATTGCAGATGATGAACGGAAATTCATTGGACAAATACATTATACTACTACTGACATGTGATTACATTTTCACGCAATTTGGGTGCATAGAGCCTGACGAATCAGTACCCAGAACAACCACATCTGGCGGTAATAACGATCTAGATACGCCTGGGCATCGAGTCAAACACAGAATGTATGGCGTGTACAGGTACAGCTGCCCATGCAGCTTCAATACGATACCACAGTTCATCAAGAGTAGTGACTGGCGTATTGTGATAAGCCAGTTGTTCGGCCACCATTGACCACACGTTTTCAATTGGTGAGAGATCTGGAGAATGTGCTGGCCAGGGCAGCAGTCGAACATTTTCTATATCCAGAAAGGCCTGTATAGGACCTGCAACATACGGTCGTGCATTATCCTGCTGAGATGTAGGCTTTCGCAGGGATCGAATGAAGGATAGAGCCACGGGTCGTAACACATCTGAAATGTAGCGTCCACTGTTCAAAGTTCCGTCAATGCGATCAAATGGTGACCGAGACGTGTAACCAATGGCACCCCATACCATCACGCCGGGTGATACGCCAGTATGGCGATGACGAATACACGCTTCCAATGTGCCTTCACCGCGATGACGCCAAACATGGATGCTACCATCATGATGCTGTAAACAGAACCTGGATTCATCCCAAAAAATTACGTTATGCCATTCGTGCACCCAGGATAGTCGTTGAGTACACCATCGCAGTTGCTCCTGTCTGTGATACAGCGTCAGTGGTAACCGCAGCCATTGTCTCCGAGCTGACAGTCCGTGCTGCTGCAAACGTCGTTGAACTGTTCGTTCAGATCGTTGTTGTCTTACAAACGCCCCCATCTGTTGACTCAGGGATCGAGACGTGGCTGCAACATCCGTTACAGCCATGCGGATGAGATGCCTGTCATCTTGACTGCTAGTGATACGAGGCCGTTCGGATCCAGCACGGCGATCCGTATAACCCTCCTGAACCCACTGAATCCATATTCTGCTAACAGTCATTGGATCTCGACCAACGCGAGCAGCAATGTCGCGATACGATGAACCGCAATTACGATAGGCTACAATCCGACCTTTATCAAAGTCGGAAACGTGTTGGTACGCATTTCTCTTCCTTACACGAGGCATCACAACAACGTTGCAGCAGGCAACGCCGGTCAAATGCTGTTTGTGTATGAGAAATCGGCTGGAAACTTTCCTCATGTCAGCACGTTGTAGGTGTCGCCACCGGCGCCATCCTTGTGTGAATGCTCTGAAATGCTAATCATTTGCATATCACAGGATCTTCTTCCTGTCGGTTAAATGTCGCGTCTGTAGCACGTCATCTTCGTGGTGTAGCCATTTTAATGGCCAGTAGTGTAGGTTCTGATGAGTTTCTTTGAAACAAACGTCACGATCCAGGGTGTTAGTGTTGTTTTTATTTACTTCTTATTTTTGCTACAGTTCTCCAGTCAAGGTACCACGAAAAAGGTTTAGTAATATTGTTTCTACGTCAAATGTTCAAATATCTATGAATTACTAAGGGGCCAAACTGCTGAGCTTCGTCCCCTAAGTTTACACATACTTGAACTATATTAAACTAACTTATGCCAAGAACAACACACTCATGCATGCCCGAGGGAAGACTCGAATCTCTGGCGGGAGGGGCCGCGCAGTCCGTGACTTGGCGCTTATAACCGTGCGCCAACTCCGCGCGCCATTTCCACATCAAATGCTGGACAAAATTATTCCATTTCAAATTGTAAGTTTTACGTTGGGCGTTCTATAAGAAAAGCAAAACTCTTTTTTTTCCGAAATCGGGTTGGTTTTATTCAGGATTCCAATCGAAGACGTTATTATACCCCCATTTTTGTTTACAAAACCCTACTTTTCAACATAATCTCAATTCAATGAGAGGGCCTTACGTCATCACACCGGGAGGGCCTATATGCCAGCTTGGTACTGTTCTCCTGCTTGTAGACAATGTCTTGCTTCCTCAATAAGCTTCCCATCGTCCACGTACTGTGTCCGCGGAGTGCATCTTTTATTGGACCAGAGTCGGAAGCTATGAGATCCTGGCAATGGGTGGATGAAGAAGAACATTCCAATGAAGTTCTGTGACCTTCTCTCTGATATGCAGAGTTGTATAATGCCTTGAGAAGGAAAATTTCCTTTAATGTTTTATGTCAATGAACTGGCTTAAGTCGTTTCTTCAATTTCCTGAAGATGGCACAGTTTATTTAAGATTCGATCGCTGCACCAACGAGGGAGGACATCAAACAGGCTAGCCCCCCAGCTATGTATAGCGCTGCCATTCATCGAAAATTCATGACACAACAGGAAATAGAGTGGAAATATTCAACCATGTCTTACAACAAATTCCGCACATTTTTAATGGAAATTGTCCGAAAAAAACTGTGTTGCGTCACTTACTGCGCCTCCACCTCTCCCCGTGGATACAACTGATGGATAGTAGATAGTGTCGGAAGTTCCATGGGGCTTTTCGCGGACGATGCTGTAGTATACAGAGACGTTGCAGCATTAGAAAATTGTAGCGAAATACAGGAAGATCTGCAGCGGATAGGCACTTGGTGCAGGGAGTGGCAACTGACCCATAACATAGACAAATGTAATTTATTGCGATACATGGAAAGAAGGATCCTTTATTGTATAATTATATGATGGCGGAACAAACACTGGTAGCAGTTACTTCTGTAAAATATCTGGGAGTATGCGTGCGGAACGATTTGAAGTAGAATGATCATATAAAATTAATGGTTGATAAGGCGGCTGCCAGATTGAGAGTCATTGGGAGAGTCCTTAGAAAATGTAGTCTATCAACAAAGGAGGTGGCTTACAAAACACTCGTTCGACCTATACTTGAGTATTGCTCATCAGTGTGGGATCCGTACCAGATCCGGTTGACGGAGGAGATAGAGAAGATCCAAAGAAGAGCGGCGCGTTTCGTCGCAGGGTTATTTGGTAACCGTGATAGCGTTGCGGAGATGCTTAGCAAACTCAAGTGGCAGACTCTGCAAGACAGGCGCTCTACATCGCGGTGTAGCTTGCTCGCCAGGTTTCGAGAGGGTGCGTTTCTGGATGAGGTATCGATTATATTGCTACCCCCTACTTATACCTCCCAAGGAGATCACAAATGTAAAATTAGAGAGATTCGAGCGCGCACGGAGGCTTTCAGACAGTCGTTCTTCCCACGAACCATACGCGACTGGAACAGAAAAGGGAGGCAATGACAGTGGCACGTAAAGTGCCCTCCACCACACACCGTTGGGTGGCTTGCGGAGTATATATGTAGATGTAGAAAAATAGCATTACATCTAGGTCCTTCTGTTTGAGAATCATTTAAGAATTGCAGTTTGAATAGCTTATGAGCTACGATTCTCAGAAACCCCTGATCTTCCTACTTCTGGAGCGATGACCCTTATAAAAACTCAGCCGTGGCGAGTGGCCGTGGCGGAGGTTCGAGTCCTCCCTCTGGCATGCGTGTGTGTGTGTTGTTCTTAGCATAAGATATTTTAAGTTAATTTTATTAGCCCGCATCTCGTGGTCGTGCGGTAGCGTTCTCGCTTCCCATGCCCGGGTTCCCGGGTTCGATTCCCGGCGGGGTCAGGGATTTTCTCTGCCTCGTGATGGCTGGGTGTTGTGTGCTGTCCTTAGGTTAGTTAGGTTTAATTAGTTCTAAGTTCTAGGGGACTGATGACCACAGATGTTAAGTCCCATAGTGCTCAGAGCCATTTGAACCAATTTTATTAGTGTGTAAGTGTATGGCCCGATGACTTCAGCAGTTTTGTTCCTTAGGAACTCACAAACAATTGAATATTTGAGCATAAACACCCAGAGGTACGAGTTTATCACAGCTGCGACTATTCGAAATATTTTAATGTAAATCTACTTCAGATGACAAAAAATTTAACCCCCATAAAAATGCAAGGCTTCCTGCAGTCCGAAGTGTAAGGGAACAGCCCATAATAGATACTACTGACGCGTTATTTGTGCCTTAAGTTACAGTAAACTTTAAAGAATATTTCATCGGTAGTTAGAGGAACTTATACTTATTAAAAAAGACATAGTATTATTCTTCAATAATATTTGTTTTACAGTTAGTTGAGAACAAGCTTTAAGGCCTCTTTGGACAACAGAGGGGGGGGGGGGGGGGGGTGAAGGGCTGTAGGAATCAGAAGGAAGGAATGGGACAGTGGAATATGCGGACGGGGAAACAGTTACATAATTTTCTAGACTAGCTGAATGTAAAAGCCCTTTTTCACAGTTCACTATATTCACCAAGCTCTGTATTTTTGTCCGTACACCATAGTTGTCTGTCCAGTACTCACAAGGTGCACTGTTTCATATATTCACAAAATGTCGATTCGTTACGGGTTTTTCATCTAGTTACTTCACCATAGTGGTGTGAACCTGTAATTACTTGATGCACGACTTTTATATCTATATTCAACAACTTTAGATTCGTTTTGGGTTTTTTGTTCAGTAATTCTTTAACACTCTGTTTGATGTTCTTAATGTTTATCCATCCTTAAGTTAGACTAGACTTCAGTAAATTTGTTGGAATATCTTCGGTCTTAAAATTTGGAACGAAAAGAAAAATTAAACACGCATCGAGCTGTTGCAGAAACCGACTGCAGAAACTAAAGAAAAAATACAATAACGATAGAAATAAAAGCAAAACAATGGTAAAACAAGAACTTAGAACTTCATGGGATACACTTGTGAGCAGAGTTGAACATGACATTCATAGTGGACTGAGAATAGTTTATAAACTGATCAGACTGCTTAAAAGGTGCAGGCAAAGAAATCAGCTCTTTATAAAGAAGAGATAAAGGTAGTGTAAACGTATCACACCTTGAGCGTCATGGCGTAATTCGGGTACAGAAGAGCCAACAGATGAAAAAGCAGAGGAAGAGAAGTGTCTGATGGGACTCACTATTTTAAAACAGGCATTGAAGGAAACAAGAAATTTAAACGAACCTGTTTTAGATGAAACTGGCTCAGAACTAATCACATATGGAGGAACATGTCAAGAATTCAGTATGACCATCTCTAAACATGTGTTGGCGCACAAGTGAGATACCAAAAGAATGGAAATGCGCTTAAGTTCATGTTTAAAAATAAAAGACAGAAGTAACGCAACTAATTACAATGGACCCAGTATTCTGCATTCTTGTAATAAAATGTACAGCAACATAAACAACGAGAGGTTTCGAAACATCTCTCTTTCAATTTTATTAGAACAGAAGGATGGCTTTCATAAAGTAAGGTCCTGTGGCGACAACGTTTTCACTCTGAAACAAATTATACAAATCTCCGAGACTTGGAAATATACCTAGTATTTATCGACTATGAAAAAGAATTTCACCGCATGCACTGAATAGAAGCTGTGACAATAAATGAGAAAGGAATTTTCCCGAGTCAAGTATGCCAAGGTTTATATTAAAAAATCCAAATTACGAATAAATACCTGGTAAAGAGCTGACACAAATAACAGAGTTAAGCCAGGGAGTAAGGCAATGCTGTAGTATGTCAGCAACACTGTTCAACGTCTACATTGACGACTTTGCCAGGGAATGAATGGACAGGGTACCTCAAGGTATAAGAATAGGGACAGATGAATTTCCAAACACGATATTTTTTGCGACCACCATGTAACCATAGCGGGCAGTATATGGAAATTGGAAGTAATGATGGAGACACTAAACATAACATATATAAATAGTAACCTGAAGGCCCGCATCTCGTGGTCGTGCGGTAGCGTTCTCGCTTCCCACGCCCGGGTTCCCGGGTTCGATTCCCGACGGGGTCAGGGATTTTCTCTGCCTCGTGATGGCTGGGTGTTGTGTGCTGTCCTTAGGTTAGTTAGGTTAGTTAGGTTTAAGTAGTTCTAAGTTCTAGGGGACTTATGACCACAGCAGTTGAGTCCCATAGTGCTCAGAGCCATTTTTTTAGTAACCTGAGGAATCAACAACAAAAACGAAAAAGTTTAGCATTTTGAGGAAAATACTCCATAATCACCAACTTAATCATTGGCAACGTAATGGTGAAATAGGTGTCTCATTTCCAGTATCAAGGAGTGACACAGTTTAGAAGAAGAGAAAGACATAAATTATAAAATCAACACCGAACCTGGAATATGTAGCAGGATGGGAAAAACAATGAAGGAGAGAAACAAGAAGAGGAACTCAAATGAAATTATACGAAGTCATGGTACTACTCACAGTACTGTACGTACCAGAAAGCCGGACATTAAGATCAAATGACGAAAGACAAATTTAAGCACCAGGAACGAAGTTCCTTGTATCAGTGAAATCCAGCGCAAGAAAACAGAAAATGAAAAACGGAGACGTAAGAAAAGAACGGGTGATACGCTCAGTAGTTCAAAAAGTAATCCAACGAAAGAAGGGTTAGAAATAGTAGGTGATGGGCATGGCACCGTAGAGAAACCCTGAACAAACGATGGAATGCAATACTAGTGGAAGAAGGACAAAGGGAAGGTTAAGGAAGAGATGGTTAGGCGTACTCCGAAAGCAGATTCGTATACTTAATATTTGACTACAATGTGATACCTTTGTCAACCAATTATCAATGAAAGAAACTTGAGCCGCGCCTTGACTGTTAAGTTGCCGTTTAAAGAAACCTCTAACTATATCATCCTGGATTTCTCTAGAACAGTATGACTGGAGAAACGTCTCTTGGAGTTCTTCACAGTCTTACAGTATCGCTGGAAAAAAATAGTTTACAGGATTTCGTGATACCGTTCGCCCATTCTACGGCGCATATTTCCGATAATGAAGGCTATTTGCTCATTTACCTCCCAGGATTTAGGTTAAACCACATCAGACAAATTTTAGATTCAGTGTGTAATCATGAGCAGCCTGCGTGGCCTGAAACGATTGCTGGGTTTGACCTTCTTCGCCAAGAATGCGATTCATTTCCGGCATTGCTCTCTTAATCATTTCTAAATTCTCTTTCGACACTTCAGTGCAGAAAGTTACTAATTCACTATCAACAGCCTGCTCGTAAACAACTTATAATCGTTAGCTGAAATTCATCAAATTCATTTTATGAGCATTTAAATCCTTCAGCACTGTAGAATCTGTAGCAACTTGTCGCATTCGCCACAAACCCCTTTTACCTCTCCTCTTAATTCCTTACCTATTTACGAAAACTTTGAGTTCCATTTTCTTTTAATTTCATTAGAGTGATGAACGAAACGTTTATGTAATTCGACTTTCCGTTTAATAATTTCACCAGAAAGCTTACTCTCTACATTTGTCAAATCGTTTTCGCACTGTAGTTATTTGTCTAGTCACATACTCCACATTCTCATTTAGAAAATCCACTTTCGACTCTAAATTTGAATTTATGATGTCTACATTTCAGCTTACAAATGCAATATTACTATTTACCAGCTGTTATTTGAGCGCCCAACATACCCGGGAACGACATAAGTCTGTTATTTCTACCCCATTACCATTTATTCAGAAAACACTTGCTGTATTGGCTCGTCAAGATTCTTAGTGGTTCCATCATGATAATGGCCTGAATCATCTATTGCCCACTCTTTAATGACTTCTTCTGTAATTTGTATACTGGGGTCGACTGCATACACAATTTCGATCCTATTGCTTCGCACACTCTCTACACAGTTATCAAGTAGCTCCTGATTAAGTTTCAGTTTCAGTTTACTAAAACTTTGCCGGCCCCGGTGGCCGAGCGTTCCTAGGCGCTTCAGTCCAGAACCGCGCGAATGCAACGGTCGCAGTTTCGAATCCTGCCTCGGGCATGGATGTGTGTGGTGTCCTTAGGTTAGTTAGGTTTAAGTAGTTCTAAGTTCTAGGGGACTGATGACCTCATATGTTAAGTCCCATAGTTCTCAGATCCATTTGAACCAATTGAACTAAAACTTCAGGAGGTTTCACCTAGCACATTAGGGGGTGGAAACTCGTCATATTCTGCTTACTGAACATTTTACTACTGATTATTAAGACACTTCTGAAGAACCAAACCATTTTCGGTCAATGATCTCTCTCTTACGGTGACCAACGGTGATTCGCTGAATGGCGTGTTGCGCATCGTAGTCTGCGCTAGTAGCTCGTCTTGTTCGATGTACTCTGTTACAGCTGCACCACCCTACCAACGGTGGTGACGGGGTGAGCTACCAGACATCCTGTTCCACTTCACACTTCCATGAGCCTCTGCTCCATCTAATGCTGGTTTTTAATGCGCAGCGCTCCTAGCAAGCGATGGATATTTTTCTGCTGACTGCTGGGACTCAGTGTTTGACATCCTATAGTACAGTGATTCGGAACAATAGCTTGTATTGCGGAATTCCGATGTTTGTCTACGTTAATTCTTGATAACTAATAATTAGACTTTTTCAGATAACATTCAACTGCTTTTCTCGTACCTGATTCTCTTCGACAATGATAGTTTCCACTGACGCTTCTAATTCCAGATGCATTGAGAATTACCTTAAATATGTCACTGACGGTATTCCCATTGTTTCACTAATGAAATTTCTCAGTGCTTATGAACTTTGAGCGAAAACTCTCCGGGATGACCACACCATGTTAAACTCTTTTCCGGTCGATGCACCACGCTGAAACTAAGCAGGCACATTGGTATTTTAAGAAACATGTTAATTAATATCCCTTTACCATAGCTGTAACTGAAACAATGTAATTTTGTCAACAAAATCTAAACTTGAATAGGTCAGAGTTGAATATCAGTTCCTAGTAACTTCAGTAACTTCAGCAGGTTAAGCAACATGTCAGCAGGAGTCCCTCATCTGTAAGGTACCATGAGCGCTAGAAATCACGACATCTCACCGTCTCGTAAATTTGGCATGCAAGGATAGTCCTGGTTTCATTCTAATTAAAAACTTATCTTAATAAGTTGAGGTTGTCAGGGAAGTAGGATTCTTTTATCTTCAAATAAAAAGATCGGAATTACAATGCATCATCGAGCATAATTGGGAAGCCCAGGGTCACTTTATAATCTGCAGTTTACATTAGCAGTATACTGATAATTACAGATGTGTTTCGCACTCATGGTTTAACACGAAAGCACACGGAGGACAACGGTATCTGGCAAACGTCTTCCTTAATGCACTATAGTGATACCTTCATGAATCATGTTAAACGTAATCTTTCCCACGAATCATGCACGGTACTAACTACATAGATATGTTTAATGCCTGTCAGCCATTTACAGAACACAAAAAAGGCTACCTCATTCACTTTGGAATTTACAACAGATATGGATCTGAAAACCAGTATGTAATTAAACTGACATGTCTGACTTTCGACAGTGACTCAAACGTGAACACTAGCTCGCCTGCGCCTAACAACAGTGAACGAACAAAGGACCACGATTTAATACTTCAGATACGTGACCAGACACTTGAAGACACATCAGAAATTCTCGCAGGTGCAGAGCTATGCAGTGTTATCACTCACCCACCATTCGGAGAAAGCATAATGCGTCGAGAACGCGGCCCTACCGTCGTTCTGAGGATCGTCACCAGTAGAAATGATACCTGCACACACGCAGTCGATGTCACTTCCTACTCGTACACGACTCTTGCGTGTAATAATTACAGGATTCTCTGTCGCTAATGAAATGCTCTTTTGTACACTTGGACCAATGTTTGAAAAGCGTTAGTACTCCGAAAGTATTAAATCACATCTTAGATGAGTGTCCCTTTACGTGTCCTGATCCTGAGACAGCTCAGTAGCGGCTCACATTTGCCAGTGCACCGACACATTAGCTGGCACCCCTCCACTGAACATATGCTTCTGCGCTCGTGAGTCACATTAGACGAACTCACTTTTGGTAATTAATGAATGGGTTCGAAATGTAACAGAGGAAACTAACTAATTCCGTAGTGTCTTCTATTACATTCTTTAGAATAATTGCAACGTATACAGTTCTTAACATAAAGAGTTAGGAAATCCTTGTGATTATTATTTGCCTTCTGCGATATCTCGACATATCGCATACCAGACCAGCATGGGGATAATTCTCTGCACGCCTTTAAGTTGACGCGAAGGCCTACCTACTTAAAGCTTATCCAAACACTTCAAGACACTCTCCTCTTTCCCATGCAAATGACACACCCATATTTATGCGACTTTGTTACTATCGTGCTTTCCCATTCGTAGCAATTCCTCGCGTTTTATACGTAACGTGCAGTCGTTTGCCTGCATTATCAGTTCAAGTGCTCTTTCTTACGTGAATTCCTTAACACAGAAAATGCATTACTCACTTCGCTTCATGGGTGGCCTGAATTCTTCCCCTTTAAATTTTGGTGATGTATCTATGTTCTTACTATTATCAAAAAATTACTTCTGACTTTAAATACACTACTGGCCATTAAAATTGCTACACCACGAAGATGACGTGCTACAGACGCGAAATTTAACCGACAGGAAGAAGATGCTGTGATATGCTAGTGATTAGCTTTTCAGAGCATTCACCCAAGGTTGGCACCGGTGGCGACACCTACAACGTGCTGACATTAAGAAAGTTTACAGCCGATTTCTCATACACAAACAGCAGTTGACCGGCATTGCCTGGTGAGACGTTGTTGTGATGCCTCCTGTAAGGAGGAGAATTGTGTACCATCAGGATCCCGATTTTGATAAAGGTAGGATTGTAGCCTATCGCCATTGCGGTTTACCGTATCGCGACATTTTTGCTCGCGTTGGTCGAGATCCAAAGACTGTCAGCAGAATATGGAATCGGTGGGTTCAGGACAGTAATACGGAACGCTGTGCTGGATCCCAACGGCCTCGTATCACTAGCAGTCGAGATGACAGGCATCTCATTCGCATGGCTGTAACGGATCGTACAACCACGTCTCGATCCCTGAGCCAACAGACCGTGATGTTTGCAAGACAACAATCATCTGCACGAACAGTTCGACAACGTTTGCAGCAGCACGGACTATCAGCTCGGAGACCATGGCTGCGGTTACCCTTGACGCTGCATCACAGACAGGAGCGCCTGCGATGGTGTATTCAACGACGAACCTGGGTGCACGAATGGCAAAACGTCATTTTTTGGGATGAATCCAGGTTCTGTTTACAGCATCATGATGGTCGCATCCGTGTTTGGCGACATCGCGGTAACGCACACTGGAAGCGTGTATTCGTCATCGCCATACTGGCGTATCACCCGGAGTGATGGAATGGGGTGCTATTGGTTACACGTCTCGGTCGTCTCTTGTTCACATTGACGGCACTTTGAACAGTGGACGTTACATTTCAGATGTGTTACGACCCGTGGCTCTAACCATCATTCGATCCCTGCGAAAGCCTACATTTCAGCAGGATAATGCACGACCACAAGTTGCAGGTTCCGTACGGGCCTTTCCCGATACAGAAAATGTTCGACTGCTGCCCTGGCCAGCACACTCTCCAGATCTCTCACCAATTGAAAACGTGTGGTCAATGGTGGCCGAGCAACTGGCTTATCACAATACGCCAGTCACTACTCTTGATGAACTGTGGTATCGTGTTGAAGCTGTATGGGCAGCTGTACCTGTACACGCCATAGATGCTGTGTTTGACTCAATGCCCAGGTCGTTATTACGGCCAGAGGTGGTTGTTCTGGGCACTTATCTCTCAAGATCTATGCACCAAAATTGCGTGAAAATGTAATCATATGTCAGTTCTAGTATAATATATTCGTCCAATGAATACTTGTTTATCATCTGTATTTCTTCTTGGTGTAGCAATTTTAATGGCCAGTAGAGAAAAAATAAAAACATTATTAGAGAAGAATTTGTACATTACTATGTCACGTAGTTGCCACCTTGGAAGCACACTAAGTGAGCTGAGCCTAAGAAGTAAGTACAACTAACACAGCAGAGGGTTAAAACCACACTTGCGTGAGTTATTTAATTTTTTTTTCTTTCAGGGTGCTATTTAAAGATGACTGCCTTCATTACAAAGAACACTTATTTATAGCAGTCAGTTCTGAACTGTTCTCACTGCACAACAGACCAAAGCGTTATCAAATACTGCTAATGGTGCGTGTAATACTGGAGAAAAAGAATGTAGCCTTGAAGTTTCTGTAAACTCTCCCTTGGTCTAAGGACGGGTTTGTGGAATGTCTGCGGCGGCATTCAAAAATACTGAAGTGGATTGAGAACATTTAACATACAAAATCGATGCACGTTTACTTTATGTTCTCAGTAATATGTGAGACACGTCATCTGCTTCAGCTGCTCTGAAGGAATGGATCTCGAACTTTTTGATGAAAGCACTTTGCGAATCTTTGAACATCCGTCACCGAAAGGCGATCAATCAAATTCCCAGTGGTTGACATTAACGCATTTCTTGCATATACATTATGGTTTCTTAGTGTGACATCATTGATGGCTTTATTGTCACTGTAGGGATATACTAAGGGTGATACATAGTTTGCAGGAGAGCTGGTGATACAAACATAAACACTAAAAATAATCGACTTACGTTCTAGGTTACTCATGAAGATTTAATTATGGCCTTGACTAAATTTGTTACGTATTCCTTATTTATTCACTCTTTGAATCGGTATATCTTCAGTCCCAATACGCATGGAAAATCCCCCGTCACAGCACCGTAGTGTGTTGCTATGGGAACCAAAGCAAGCATGTGCAGCTCACTGATAGTGCTACGTTATGTGCGGTATTCGGCATCTGCATTTGAGGCTGAACACTTCTGCAGCAATCCTTTCTGAGTGGATAGAAGTGTATGGTAAAAATGCAGCACTATATGACAGAATTGTTAGGTGGCTCAGACTGTTTCACACAAGAGTTAATTGGGGGAAAGAAGTATCAGAGCATCTCTCTGGTAGATTTTCAAACTGACCGCAATAAAATATTTATTGGCAATGGCAACCGGTTTTTGCAAATTCTGACGATCTTCAGGCGATCTACAAAGGTCAATTGCTTTCAGCAGTTGACGTTCGTGGATCCACGTTACCTGCTCCTTCCATCACCACCGCCTGTCGTCATGGTTTATATGGTCTCAAGATGGTCACATTTTAACGAAACCGGTTACCATTGTCAATAAATATTTTAGTTCTGACAAGACAGTTTTTAATTTAATTTTGAAATATTTTATCTCTTCAAGAGATACGTTCTCAAAAATTGCTCGTTGCAGAAAAGAGAGAATCGTAAGAGAAGTGGAGGGACTGGTGCACGAAGACCAGCGTATTACAGTCGACGCGATGGTGAGACAATAAAACTCAGTCATAGATCCGTTTCCAGCATCTTACACGACATTTTAAAATCTCCGAATGCTGCAGCCTGTTGGTTCCGTGACCCTGCATACTGACTGAAAAATCACAAAAAGCCCGACGAACCAAGGCACTGGTGGAAGTTTTGCAGATGTTTCAAGTCAATGCAAATGTCTTCTCTAGCCACCTAATCCACATCGACGAGTACTGGCAGTCTCACTGTGAGTGCAAGGTAATGGAGCAAAACAAAAACGTAGATTCACAGTCGGTAAAGGAGATCGAGAGTCGCCATCGGGATAGCTGCCTGCTGCTGTGTGGTTTTTGTGACTTTTCTACCGATGGCGACTCCCACTTTGTAAAGTACGTGAGAGTCGCCATCGGTGGAAAAGTACCTGCTTTACTTAACATTTAACGATACTGGAAAGCCAACAGACTATGCCCATACGGGACAAATCGCCCAAGAGCATACATATGAATTCTCTTCACTAGGTTACGAGAGACTGTCTGGTTAAATCATCACGGACAACCGTCTAAGGTGGTGTATGTCCCCGATGACAAGGCTCCATAACTTCAGTAGAGGACAGTCACACATGCTTCCTACCTGGACTATCAAATTATTCACTGTTTTTATTCTTGTGGCAGGAACTGCTCTGGAAACATAATGTATTCTTTCCAGCATCGTTAAATGTCAAGTGAAATAGGCACTTTTCCACTGACGGCGACTCCCACATGCTTTACAAAATGGGAGTTGCCATCGGAGGAAAAGTGCCTGTTTCACTTGACTTTTAACGATACTGGAAAGCATACATTCTGTTCCCCAGAGCAGTACCTTCCACAAGAATAAAACAGTGAGTAATACCATCAAATTAATCTTACAATCTTAATATTCTTCCCAGATACAGTGCTCACTTTTTCGTCTTTGCCACAGATGCACGACCCCCATCAAACTAAATTGTACCATCTGATGACGAATCGCCAGGCGATTCGAAACCAGCCACGAATAAATAAAAAATGAAGAAAAAACGGCGATTGGTTGCAGTAATTCCTGAAACCATTAACAAGAGAGTCGCAGTTTTCCAAATCCAGAATGGATAAAAGTTTTAAAACTTTTACTTCTTAATTATCAAAAATTGACGAGACACGCCACTTATAAGACTGTCCGCCGTGTCACCCACTAGCGGACTCCCCGATTGCTCTCTAGACATGCCTGCTGAAAGAAATTCAAATAATCTCAGAGACGGAAATTTTGTGATACTGTGATGACGGAGCCCTGCCCAGCATTTAAGAAGCTTCTGACGCTGGTGACACTGTGGCATCAGGCCATGTCACCAAAGTGTCAGGCTATAACTTCCCCATCGCTCCGACGCCATATAGCCTCCCTAAACAGACAGTAGGCTTTGCGCAGCATTGCAGAGTCTTAAGAAGTTTTTGACTTTATATAACACAAATGTCATAATGGAACTTACATCACGTTTCTCTTTAATGAGCAGTTCTCGAGTCTATCGAAGGGGTAATTAAAGCTGTCGGACTGCCCCTCGTACAGTACTTTTTCCTGGGAGACATAGTAGTATCATAACTCAGCTGTTTACAAAGAGGAATCGCCTTTTGTTGTGCAACTCTGGTGCTGGTAATCGTCTGTCACTTACTGGATTGGTTTGAAAGCGAATTCACGGGGCTCCATATTTCCATGAAGGTTCCAACAAGTGGTTTCCTCTTGACGAAAGCGGACACGTACGGCAGCAGTGGCGAGGTGACTTTTCAGAGCGGAAACTGCAGGCGACAGCGCGACGCAGGTGGATACAAGGGAGGCGGATGTAGTCGGATCACGTGCCGCTTTTACTGTTAGACTTGCCGGCTGGTCTTTACATATGGTAACGAGTATCCGCGCACTCCAGCTGCCGTCAAAGGGAAAATGCCTGGTTGTGCCTTATCGCAGCACAAGAGGCGAATTGGGAGGCCATTGTTGTACCACAAATCAAAGGCTGCTGCCTGACCTTTTCTCCCGCCCGCGTTCAGATTGCTTCCGTTCCGGAGAGACAGTGGAACTGAGTCAGACAGAGTACTGGAAATGGAAGTGTTTTACAAACACACTGTAAGGTTCAATGAATAAATGTTTGAAAAGGTTAATCCCTGCACGTCTCTTCAAATTACGCGCTACATATTGATGAATTTGTTAAAGAAGCTATCGTAAAAAGTAGCTGATAAATGTAAGTTCATTGTAACGAGACAGGCAGGTCGAAGAATTTAAAAAAATATAATATACCACGTATGTGTTTGTCGACCTTGTAACACACCAGTTCAATAACGTCTGTACATTGATAGGACTTCCATAATTTTTCTGAAGGAAGTGTCATTGAACGGCATGCTCGCTTTACTATTCACATAGGTATCAGCGTGGGCTTCAATTACCGTGTGGCAGGGAAACTTGATAGATATTCTAATCCATTAATTTGGAACCTATTTACTCTGAAAAAAAATTGGTTCCATTTTTGGTCGCCAGGTGGTAAATCTGGCACTGTCAATAAAAGAAAGACATTTAGAAATGTTTCCATATGTAATGGAACGTGGGTAGAAACGGTCAAACAAGTGGGAAAGGCATAAATATGATATTATTAACTACCGCTTATAGAATGTTTAATATGAACATCAGAGATGTCGACGAGATGTTGTACAGCACCATATTGGCACCTGATGGCCAATACTTTTTTCCAGCATAAATCGGTTTCACATTAACTTATTAGCATATCTACTAAGTTTCTGTCCCATACCATAACTACAGCCCACAATGGTCCTCTGAAATTAACTGTCCTTTGATTATAACTACCCAATATAGCTTTCTCCTTTCTTAATTTTCTTGAAGTTCGTCTCATTGTCTTCTTACCAGAGTATGACTATGATCATAGGCCTTCGTTATACCAAGACAGGAAACTGTCTGCAGTACTATGGCTGTTCGAAGAAACACGAACTACCGTATTTAGCCGATAATAACACGAAGTTTTCCCCAGATTCATCATTCGAAGACTACAGCGCCTTCTTATATTTTCAGATTTAACTAATGCTGCTGAGGTCAACAGTTTTACGTGTTTTAATAGAGCATGTAGAGGTTGTCTTACATTTACGGATGAAGCTTTGGCTAATGAGATCACATGCAGAATTATTTTGAAGAATTCGGAAGGCCAGGGTGGGCGATCGAACAAGCTCAAGTTTCCCGATACCCCGAAGCACTCGATACGGTATCGACACTGCTCGAACCATCACGTGACATTTGACTCGCACGACGCTAGTGCGAGAAGTTATGAACTAGCCACAGCAACAATCTATTGCTCTACATAAACTTTAGCAATTTCGTGAAACACAGAAGAAACAGCACTAAATTCTATCATCTCACAAACTCTTATTGTATCTGAACAGGTTTGCAATAATACGAGGGTTATTCGGAAAGTAAGGAACGATCGGTAGCGAAATGGAAATCTCAGTGAAAATCCGATGTAGTTTTGCACAGATGTGTTGGGCAGTGTTTCTAGTATGCCCGTCGACCGCGTTACGTCGTTCTTTTTAGTTCTGAGCACGCAGGGAGAACATAAAAGATACCTAGGACAATAGTGTCTCCCGCCAAGTACGAGGGCCTGGTGGGAAATTTCGCCTGAAGCTATGCAGCCAACACTGCATAATTATAGAGCATTTTCTTCTTCAAGACAATTTTCAGAGACAAAATTTGGTCCAGACAACGAGCTGTAGGCCAGCATAGAGATTTGGTGGAAAGTACTGGCGGCTGCCTTCTATAACTAGGGTATTCGAAAGTTGGTACTACGCTACGACAAACGTGTAAGTCGGATCGTCGGCTATGGAAATAAGTAGCTAGAAGCTGTAGCTAACTGTTGCAAATAATTTGATTTTCACTGAGGTTTCCATTTCGCGATTTATCGTTCCTTACTTTTTGGATAGCCCTCGTAGTTGTCATACAGGTATGGAGGCGGTGTGCTAACATTAATTCTGTATTTTAAGTAAAGGTAACATTCAAAAGCGGAAATAATATCCTTCAAAAACCATTACTTGATTCTAAACCCAGGTCGATGTCTTATTTGATTGTGAGGGACTGAAATTATTTACAAAGGGAATTGATAATGAGAAATTCCGTCGCTGTTTACGTATTAGAATAGATCTTAAAAACGTTACCAGCTTTTAATCAGATTTAGAACATGATGGTGACATTCAGGTGAAACAAAATGAAAAATTAATCCAAAATGAAATGTCTATCAAAGGAAATAAATCATATTAATCCGACTGTAACTTTTGTCGCGAGATTAAATTACATCTTCAACACTAATCGTGCAGATTATACTCACCCACATCAGGAGATCATAGGACGACCGAAAGTCTGAGAAATTGACTGAGTCGTGATTGTGATCTTTTACTCACGTATTAACTGCTGTTGTTACATAAGGCTTGCACCCAAGAAGATATTGTTCCGCCATAGCAATACGGAAAGGTTGGAAGGGGAACAGCAATACTAATGTGGCTGAGAATTAGATGAGTGAGTGGGCAGCAAGTTATGTCATGCTGCCAACCATAGGAATCTAAATCACGTACTTTGGTTTCTTAGGAAAATTTTCCACCTTTAAACTACAGTTTGCTTGAATCCATTTGTAGCTGGAATCGAACTGACTTTAAAATTTGACAAATACTCCACAACAGTATTCACTTCTGCAGGAGACGCTGGAAGTTGAGATAGGGTCCAGTGGAGTAGTTACGTATTTCGTGCTGCTATGTTTCTGAGGCTCACCGTGAGGTATGTCGGGAGGGTGAGTCAGCAGCTGGTTCTACGCAACGAATGAGAAGACGACGGTAAACGCTGTATTGGAGAGCAAGAGACACTTTAACATTCTCCAGTCAGTACAGAAGCGAAATCCGATGTGGATTCATATAAAAACAGCGTTTTCTTAGGCCCTTGCGTAGTCATAACCCCAGACATCGCAACATAATCGGATGGAACAGCCAAGCATTTTACGACTAACAAGAACATAGCCGTGTTATTAACATGATTGTGATTGCAAACAGCGATATCACAGAGGACAAGGTTAGAAAGCGAAAAAGGTTGAAAAGAAACGGGCCACAATTATTAATTTATTTTCGTTTACTTTAATTCTCCTTTTATTAGCAAAACGTAAGTAAATGACACAAATTTAGAATATGTATAACTTTAACGTTTTATGGAGATGCTTCAAGTCACCAAACCAGTTGTAAATTTTTATTTCTCAGAATGTTAAAATAAATTTATTTCAAGAAGACTTAAAAAGAAACAGGGAGGGGGGGGGGGGGGGGGGGAGGGGGGTTGTTTCATAATCCAGGTCGTATTATAGTCGGGTAAATACACTACGAAGTGCAATAGAAATAGGTGCCATTTTAGACTATTGTGCTTCCAATTCTTCAAATATCAGACAGAAAAAAATTAACATCCACCGGCTCCTCGGAGCTGCAAATTCCGATTGCGTATGTTTCTTCTCTATAGCATGTCAAACGTGACTCCATCACACAATTTCCCGCCGTGTGCGAACAACGTGAAGCACAAAAATAACATTTCAGACAACGACGTTTAAATGATTTCTATCGTTGTTAAAACCGTTTATTTATCTAATACATTTTTACCAATAAATTTACATTTTTTTACATTAAAACCTCAAAATTACCCACATTGCATATGATGCAAATAGTTTGAATGAAATTATCGACACTCATTGTTACCGATTGATTCAAAATATCTATCAGTCTTGATTACATCACAACCTACAATCGTTCTATATGTCGGGTAAGGGCCCCAGATATCGCCTACCATTACTATTTCCCTATTTACCACCCTCTTGGTTGGTGAAATCAAGCTTTAAACTAATTGAATATTAGTTGAAACTATCCTTCTTTGGTTTCCATAGGTCAAATTACTTCTAAAGCTATGTTACCTTGAGTTACTTTGGAAAGTCTAGAAAGCGGTGAAAAAAACTTGTTTGAGAGTGGGTTCCTAATACCGCCTACCCCTGATCCTATTATTGCCCACCCAGCCAAATTAACAGCACCGGTTAAAAAATGGAACAGCCCATATTTGTTTAGCTTTTGTAAGTGGATTTGAACATGGTTCTTTGAAAGCAAATTTAAGTTAAAAGTAACAGCAAATCAAATTGTTTGGAATTTACTGGAAAACTATAACGCAATTGTAAAATTAGATGGGATTATTTACATCAGAATTATGTAAAGCAAATTTAAGAGTAAGTTATTTAGACAGAAAGAACGTCTGTATTTTTTCCGCTCGTCACACGCTGCATCATAAAATTTGTGACTCCACTTGAAAGACGAAGAACACATAAGCCACTGTTCTCCAATAAAATAGGCGGAAAACTTCTTATTACAAAATGCACAGTAGCTGCACCCTATGCATACTATGAGGTGGAAGGCAGACCTTTATGATGTGATTTTTTCTGGCAAAGTTTATAACGTCTAGGTTCCTTGTTTGTGAGTAGTGTCCATTCAAAATCATCATTAACATCCAGATGATGATCGTCATCGGTGTCTACCAGTGAAGGCTCACTAGCAGCCTCACTGTCAGAAGAACTTGAGACTTTCGACTTTCTGTTAACTTTCCTCTTGGTGGCAGGAATCCTCTTTCGTGTTGCTCCACTTGTTGAAGCCTCATTGGACTTAATTGCGCCTTTAGAAGCATAAAAGTTTTCCAACTTCTTCTTATGAGGAGAACTAGTCAACACAACGCTCTACCCACACTTTCGTTTGTGAGATGCTGGTTGAACTTTTGGTACAGCTTTTATATCTTTGGGCGAGACTAAAGGATGGAATGACATGGAAGAAGATGAAGAATGAGATTCATTATCACAAGCAGTCGGAATTTCACTGTCAACACTATGTGAAATAGGCCTATGTGCTAGATCAACTGTGGCAGTATTTGCAAGTAATCGAGGCCCACGCTGAGCTTCAGAAATACGCTGTGGTCTGTTATCGTTCGCCTTATAAATAAAATCAGTTTCAATAAATATTGATTCGTCAAAAGGATTGCTACCAGCACACGAAAACAATTCAATGCATTACTCATGGTTGCTGCTCTCATGTATGCGTTGCCCATGAGTTCAGCTACGTCATATTGAGTCACAATTCTACCTTCATTGTACAAATACACTTCTCAATTTCTTGATTGTATCTGGTTTTAAATGGCTTCATGATTGCAGCATCCAGTGGCTGCATTCTATGCGTGCTACGAAGTGGAAGGCAGACCATTATGATGTGATTTTCTCTGGCAAAGTTTATAACGTCTAGGTTCATTGTTTGTGAGTAGTGTCTATCCAGGATTAAAACAACTGGGTCTTCAACAGTAGGCTTTACAAAAGAGGCAAAAGTGCTTTATCCACTTACAAAAAAAAAAAAAAAAAAAATCACACTGAATCCAGCCTGATGGATGAAATACTGGAAAAGCCCCAGGAGGGGATCCTTTCATTAGCTTCAGGTCCAGCTTCTCTCTAGGGAACACTATCATCAGAGGAATATACTGGCCGGCAGCTGACATACAGGTGATGATGGGGTTCAGCTTTCCTCTCTCTGACGATGACATTTTGTAGACTGCCTATTTTCCTTTTGTGCAAATCACCTCCACATTTTTGCTTTTTACCTACGAAAATAAAAAATTCAAATTTCCATGTACTACAACAATTTCCAAGTACTACAACTCAGTAGCATTTAATAAAGTTACTGGTTTACTTCTAGTATGATATCTGAGAGAAGCCAATTACACACACACAGATGTTCAATACCATTTGCTCCCACACTACCAACGTAGACATAAATCAACAACATAACTAAAACAAATGCTTTCATCAGCTCTCCAGTTTTTCTACTGCACTCTGAGATGCTCTGGGACAATTATAAATAAGTCGTAGATTGTAGTAGTTTTTGGTGCACAGTCAGTAAAATTTGATAACAGTTATAGTACCCAAAACTGGAGGCTGACAACTTTAGAAACCGTCTTTTTTTAATAATTTACAGTCTTTGCAAGTTGAATTAGACTGAGGTGCCAAAGAAACTGGTATAGGCACGCGTATTCCAATACAGATATATCTAAACAGGGAGAATTCGGCGCTGCTGACGTCAACGGCTATATAAGACAACGAGTGTCTGGCGCAGTTGTTAGATCGGTTACTGCCGCTACAGTGGCAAGCCATCAAGATTTAAGTGAGTTTCAAAGTGGTGTTATAGACGGCGCACGAGCGATGGGATACAGCATCTCGAAGGTAGCGATGAAGTGGGGATTTTCCCGTACGACCATTTCACGAGTGTACCGTGAGTGTCTGACAGCACTGAGGCCGAAAAAGATCCTGCAACTGGACATACGACGACTGAATAGGATCGTTCAACATGACAGAAATGGAGCCTTTCTGCAAGTTCCTGCTGACTTTAATGATGGGCCATCAACAATAGTTAGCGTGGGAACCATTCAACCAATCATCATGTGTAAGGGCTTTCGGAGCCGAAGGCCCTCTCTTATACCCTTTATGACTGCAAGACTCAAAGCTTTACGCCTCGCCTGGGCCCGTCAACACCGACATTGGACGATTGTTTGGTTGATTCGGGGGAGGGGACCAAACACAGCGAGATCATCTGTCCCAATGGTTTTAGGGAAGGATGGGGAAGGAATTCGGCCCAACTCTTTTAAAGGAACCATCCCGGAATTTTCCTGAAGCGATTTAGGGAAATCACGGAAAACCTAAATCAAGACGGCCGGACTCGGGTTTGAACCGTCGTTCACCGGAATGCGAGTACTGTGTGCTAACCACTGCGCCACCTCGCTCGGTCCGACATTGGAGTATTGATGAGTGTAAACGTGTTGCCTGGTCGGTCGAATCTCTTTTCGAATTGTTTCGAGCGGATAGACGCGTACGTGTATGGAGGCAATCTCATGAATCCATGGAAACTGCAAGTCAGAAGGGGACTGTTCAAGCTGGCGGAGGATCTCTAATGGTGTGAGGTATGCAGTTGGAGTGATATGGGAACCCTGATACGTCTAGATACGACTCGGACAGGTGACAAGTTCGTAAGCATCCTGCCTGATCACATGCATCCATTCATGTCCATTGTGCATTCCAGCAGGACAATGCAATATCCCACACGTCTAGAATTGCTACAGAGCGGCTCCAGGAACACACTTTTTAGTGTAGACACTTCCAGTGCCCACCAAACTCCCCAGAAATGTACGTTATTGGTCATACCTGAAATGCCTTGCAACGTGGTGTTCAAGAGAGAGCTCCACCTCCTCGTGCTCTTACGGATGTAGACAGACCTGCAATACTCATGGTGTCAATTCCCTTCAGCACTATTTCAGACATTAGCCGAGTCCATCGTGTCAAGTCATGCTGTGGCACTTCTGCGTGCTCGGGGGGCTCTACACGATATTAGGTAGGTGTACCAGTTTCTTTGGCTTTTCAGTGTGCATAATGATATAACCTACCAGGAAAGATGAAATGACTGATAGGGAAAGAATATTGTTAGCAACAGAAGCGCCCATGAGTATACAAGTAACTTTGGATTTATTGCAATACAAATACCACTTTGGTATCAAGTAAGAAGAAGTTAATTTAAAAAATGCATATGAGAGCTCGCTTTTGTATCAGTTTATTGTGTAAGTTACTGGATTTTCGCGGCACTTAATTTCGCGTGTTGATTCCAAAATATTGCGGCAATAATGCAGAATCATCTCGCAATGAAAGTGATGATTCGACATTAATCATTCACCATTTTCGGTGGTGTTCCTTCTCGTATTAATGATTATGAAGACCTTCACGTGGCAGTACATCAAAATCAGATTTTTGCACCGTGAACCAAAAAAAAAAAAAAAAAAGAATTAAAAAAATGGAAATGAGTGTATGGCATCGTTGGCCGGGAGGCTCCATTCGGGGAATTCAACCGCCACGTGCAAGTCTCATTTGCGTCGAAGCCACATTGGGCGACTTGCGCGCCGGTGATAAGGATGAAATAATGATGAGGGCAACAGAGCACCCAGCCCCCGTGCGGAGTAAATCTCCAACCCGCCCGGGAATCGAATCTGGACCCGCTTGCACGGAAGGTAAGCCTATTACCACCCAGCTAAGCAGGCGGACAGAGTGAACAAACACATGGTCATGGAAAATCAGTAAACATGGGCTCTATAACGCTAACGTTAAGAGCTAGGAGCTCATGTTCAGCAGGAAAGATGTGTTTCACACTAGCGAAGATTAACAAGTCATCATAGCGCGCACTAAAGTTCCTACGTTTACTGGACGCTGTTTTCTTGTTTTGGTCCATTCTGCCACCTCTAAAAACATGGAAATCAAAGCGATGGCAGCAGCAGAGTTGTGTTTCACAGTATCGAATATGAACAAGTGCTCATATTCCTTAAGGTATGTCCATGTTTACTACACGTCTTTGCTTCGAATGATTGTTTCTGTCATATTCCTGAATACTGACCATTCCTCGCGATGCACCGTGTATACTGACGTCCACTATAACCGTCCACAATTATTACGGTTTCATAATTATTATTTGGTTTCTAACTCACAGGCTACAGTTCATCCTCACTTACACACAATCATTTATAGTTCTCGTGCAGTTCACATTCATATAGGGTACATATTGTAGTACCTCTGTTTACACCTCTCTAAGGGAAGCTTGATGAAAACGAGGGGTTTCGATTATAATGGGGTGGAGGTGGGCGCACGTAAGTGGCCGTAGTGCTTGTGTAGCTGCTGGTAGATTTTATGTGCTGTGCGATTCAGTTAACATGTAAACACCACCACGTGCGCCGACTTACTAAGTACGCCTTGTGAGCACTGATTAATGGCAGATACGGGATGAACAGTGGCGTTAATACGTTCATTAAAAATGTTCCCGCGAGCACCACAGACTCTAAGGGCTAGCTTACAGTTGCAACCTTTTGTGCAAGATATGTATGATTTTCAATTATAAATATATATAGCGATATTAATACTTGAATATTTTAAATAAAATAAAGAAAAGTAAAACCAACATATACAAATATTCTAATCGTCGTATCATTATATTCTGTTTTTCTCACAAGGACCAAGTTTAAGAAAACAAATTGGTAAAATTACTCATATTTAAGATCCCTTTGTGAATGCTCGTATAGCATTATTGGCCAGAGCCAATACCAAAACCCAGTCCCTCATCGAAGAAAATTTACAACAAGGACGGGAATCGAAACCGGGTCCCCTCAGTCTACAGACAGCAAAGCTGACTTATTTTTGACGTACCACGCTTTTTTTAGGATTTCTTTTTTGGCCTTCATCTACCCCTACATCTCTCGTCCTTGCGCTCGCCGGATCATGCATTCATTGGCCATAATTCTCTGAATGTCTCATTTTTCTAATTAACTAAAATCTTTGTGTCTTCTTAAAACCAAAATTTTCTTCTTGTTTCAAGTGTGTTATCGTTATTCAATTTGTTCAATCTTAGAAGTTTTAGTGAGATGTTCTTACATTGTTTGAAACAATGGGCCCTAACTGTACTTCAGCTTAAATTCGAAACTTCTTCTTTCGAAACAAAATTGTTTGTTGTGTTGCTTCATTAAGTAGCCATGTATTCATGAAAAGCGTGTTAACGGCCCAAATTTTTCCTTTTCCCGTTTGCTGTTGACTATTTTGTCCCCGTCTTGGTTCAAGTAATGTTTGAGTTCCGTTCACCTCCACGTTTGATCACGCAGTTCATAGAGGAACATTTAAGCTACGTGACTGTACTTTTCTTTGAAGCTGGGAACGTTCTGAAATCCACGTACATCGTGTCCTTCATGTTAATTCAAACCGTTGTTGTTAGCAGAACGACATATTTAAATATAATCCATTTCCATAGGCCAAGGATTCTTGAACAGCCTACTGTTTGGTGCAGCGCTCTGTCAGTCAGACTACAGTGTTCGCAGCACTGGTTTCCTTGGGTCTCAGTCGGTGTTGCCGTGATGCTATCTGAAACAGATCGTTTAACAACATGTAAGAGGGCGAGCGCAGCCCGGAACTTGTAGTCGCATCCTAAAAGTTAGTCCGCAACCGAAAAGTTAGTTACGCTGTCTTCCAGGCAGCACCTTTGGCTTCACCTAGCTGTCTGGTGTGAGTACTGATTCCTTCTGTAGCTCTCTCGTAATCTTACCCGCAGTGAAATTCTTTTCATTTGGCAGTTTTTCCAGAGTTGCCTTCGTGATTTTGAGAGTGCTTGTTACATAGGTGGGCGAACGCCGAAGAGATCTAGCTTTGTGGTCACCCCCGTGTTGCCTTCAGTCGATCCGACTGACTTGCTCCGTCTTGGAAGATTTTTAACTATGAGGGCTGTGCAATTTTTTCACTCTGTCTATTAGCCGAAGCGACCTTCATTTGACGGTTGATGGTTTCGCTAACTGCTCTTTGGCTACATCGAGTAGAATCCCTTTTCAATGATACCACCTTTATACTTCTCTACTTGAGTGATAGACTAGGGTTGTTCAGAAAGTATGTTCGGATCGGTCGGAAAATGTAAACCACTGGGAAAATCCGGTAAAGCAATGCACAGTTGTGTTGGGCACTGTCTCTAGTGTGCCCGTCGATCGTGTCGCGTCGCTCTTTTCAGTTTTTAGTGAACAGTGAGTAAAGATGCGTATGGAGTAGCGTCTACCGCCAAGTATGAAGGGCTGGTTAGAGATTTCGCTTGTGTCATGCAGCCCCAATAACACAACTGTGGAGCAGTTCCTTCTTCATGCCAATTCTCGGCCGCACACAGCAGGGACAATGAAGACGCTCCTGCAGCGTTTCCGATAGAAGTGTATGATCATCCGCAATACAGACCGTAAATGTCTCCCCCTGAGTCTCGTCTCTGCTCACAAGAACCGCTGGCTATGAAGACGAAATTTTTCCGCAGACAACGAGCTGCAGACCAGTGCAGATAACTGGCTGAAAGCACAGGCGGCTACTTTCTATTACGAGGATATTGGAAAGTTGATACTACGACAACACTCGAAGTTGGAGCGGCGACTATGTAGAGAAGTAGGTGGAATGTGTACCTAACTGTTGCAAATAAAACTTTTCTGGTTTTCACTGTGGTTTCCATTTCACGACCGATCGGAGCTTACTTTCCGGACAACCCTCGTATTCTCGCTCTATGGGTATTTTCTTAGCTGTACACCACATTTTTAGAGAGCCAGCATATTGATCTGTTGTGTTCTTTGAATGAGATTTAAGCTTCTAATGCAGTTAGCTATCTAGGTGCTTCTTACTTTCTCCACAATTCATTATGGATCATCATCTACCAGTTCTTTTTCCGTTTATCGCTGAATCCTTCCGTTTCTTCGCAGTATACGTAAAGATGCGACTTGGCCTCTGAAGTGCCGTTGAACAGTATAAGCCGAGTTTTATTGTTGCTTATTGTTGTTCCTATTGCATTTAAACACAATCCTTAGACATTTGTGACTGACGTTGTCAAAGACATTTTCTATATCGATGTTCAGTAAAACTATTATTCCTTTTCGGTACATCCATGAGAACAATATCGTGTCTCTCAGAGAAACATATACTTTGTGTCTTCAATCTTTTTGCTTCTATATTTTATGATTTGTGACATCATTATACACAGCACAACAAATGAGAGGGACATTTTTATGCCAAATCTTAGTGCAAGAATTTCTGGTACTTTTTGCATCGCATTTTAAACAATAATTACCTTACATTGCGAACACTCCACGGTTGGCCGGGCCCGATGATGTCTCGATGATTCTCCTTTATAGCCTTGTAGCTATTATGCAAGACATCACTTTTGAGTACTGAGGTAATAGTGTTGTTGGCCAATAACAAGTTAATCTTCTCGGTTTCGAGGCTTTTAGTACAAGGGCGGCGATCACGAGCTCCGTGAATTCCATTTCGATATCTCATCAGAAGACTGTTTGAAATTCGTATGGTATTCTGTTAATGCCAATACTCCTATTTCTTCGTAAATGTTTCATTGTGTCTTCAACTTGTTCTTTGAACATGGGCTCTTCCAACATAGAGACATTTTCGTAGGAAAGTGAAGTCATGCACATGCTGTCTTGTTAGAATCTGTTAGACTGTTCTTTGCACAGTCTCCGGGAATGACCCTTACTATCTTCCACAGTAGCGGTCTCGTTCCCGTCGGGAGACGTTAAATTTCCTACGAATCTTTGCACAATGTCTGTTCTCTGCTGAGGCGGCAAATGCTCTTATTTTCGTCTGGGTTGCGTCCTCTACCTCTGGAATTGATTCCTTTCTTTTCCAGTTCTTTTCCGAATTGTACTGCAGGAAAATGAATGCCGCATTTAAGGAGCATTTTCTGTTTCAGCTTTGTCAGTATTGTATCTTGTGTCTTGGCTATCAGATCATCGTCAGTTTAACAGTTACATAATCTGTATGAACTCAGGAAAGGACAAGCCATTCATTAATCTTTTCTTTTTAAGGTTCTGAAAGTAAGACGAAGTTTTATCAAAATTGTTCATTTCATAAACTTTCAGTTTTGTATCCAAAGTTACAGTTATTGTTAATAACAATAATCAGAAATATATACATCTTCATATTCTCTAATTCCGACATAAACAAGTAAACCACAATGGTTTTCAAGTAATTTCTTACTGAATCTTTACATCTCTCCTACCTATTAAAAAAAGTGTAAAATGAGATTATTAGGAGAGATGTTGCAGTTAACGTGATCTGATTACTAATATCTGATTTGCTGGCGCTTGGCTTACTCG
Source organism: Schistocerca americana (assembly GCF_021461395.2). NCBI lineage: Eukaryota > Metazoa > Arthropoda > Insecta > Orthoptera > Acrididae > Schistocerca > Schistocerca americana. The sequence goes on along the minus strand of NC_060125.1, from coordinate 397,569,736 downwards.
CGCCGTTCTTATCGGGATTCATTTATATAACGTCAAAGTCAGCATGATTTCTACCTGATCGTATTGTTGTGGATAGCCACAACAGCATTTCATAGCAGAGCTGGTTTTCCGTTGTCGCACAGGTATGCTACATTGTTATTAGGGCCAGGTTCAGACATTCTCAAAGGGTGTGTGTTTATTCATTTTGCACAGATTCAGATTAATATCAATGGACCACCCTGTATATGTTTACTTTGTACGTGTATTAATTTCTTTGGCCTAATGTGCTATGATACTCAAAGCGACATATTTTAAGATAGTTACATAGTATAAATGTCGATTTGGTTATGACGCATACGAATGTTGTACAACTAACAGATTGTAGAACCATTTTGACTTAGAAGTCCAAAGTTAAAGCATATGCATGAAGTTTATACATCTACACACCAATCACGACTACAGCTTCATATTTGTGTGATTCACAGAGACTGCATATAGCGTACACAACCACATACCCAGGAAGTCGAAATTGAGAAGTTTCACATAGTGACGAATAATGGTTACACATAGTCATCAATAAGCATAAAGATACACCAGATAGACAATCACACAGATTGTAAAGTGAAATTTGTCCCACTATCTGCCTAGAATACAATTTTATTGGTAGCTTTTGGTTCAGTAGTTAAACAAAAAGCTCTGCTTTGAATTTGCATCTGTAAGAAACATATACTTTGTGTGTTCAATCTTTTTGCTTCTATATTTTATGATTTGTGACATCATTATGCACAGCACAACAAATGAGAGGGACGTTTTTATGCCAAATCTTAGTGCAAGAATTTCTGGTACTTTTGCATCGCATTTTAAGCAATAATTACTTTGTGTATAATAGAGGCAGGTTTTCTCTGGATAACATAACTTGCAGGGAACACTAAGATGTACGACCGTAGGATTTTCATTGTCTTAGTAATGCAGAGTGATTGAATAGTTATTCTACATCTATTTTTTTAACCAGATTATTGATATCTTTACGCTGGTGAAGAAGTACACTGTGTTTCCACAGGTAATTAAAATACATGATACACTGTTTTTTAAGAGTAGTACTGTGACATATATACAGGGTGTTTATAAATGAATACCGGGATTTTAAGGCTTTATAATATTTATTACATTAAACTTACAGCTATAAATGGTATGTCAAATGAAAGAGCAACTCAAACAGCTGTGTTTGGCACCAGTGCGCATGCATAGCAGAGTACACGATTGGTTGAACTTCACTGTACCCAAGCGCTGGATAGGCCGCAAGGATCCCAAGGACAGGGCTTGCTTTGCATGGCCTCCACGTTCACTGGACCTAACACCATGCGATTTTTTTCCTTTGGGGCTTCGTAAAGGATCGTCTGTACGTGCCTCCGCTACCAGCAAACCTCCCTCGATTAAGAATCCGGATTCAATAAGCTGTTGCTACAATCAACTTTTGGGAAGAACTCGGCTATAGATTTGATGTGTACCGTCTCACAAATGGTGCTCACATCGAACATTTATAAGGTTATTGGTCAAACTGTTTGAGTTGCTGTTTCATTTGACATATCATTTATTACTGTAAGTTTAATACAATAAATATTATAAAACGTTAAAACCCCAATATTCATGTATAAACATCCTTCACATAAGCAAAAGTGACTGATAGTTTTTTTTTGCTCGTTCTCGGAGTGAATTAGCATGCTTCATTAGAGGTTCATTTAGTAGCCACGAAAACGTCCCAAAAGCGCTCATTCACTTAGTAAAAATGAAAACGTCACAGAAACGCTCACCCAGCTCCAGTGGCAGACCATGTCAGAGAGGCGTTCTGAATGACAGTATGGTCTCCTGTTAAAGTTTCCAGGGTGTTCGTCCCTGGAAGTGTCAACCAATAAATTTCTTGCTCTTACATATATCTCAAGAAAGACCATCATCGTAAAATTAGAGAGGTTTGAGCCCACACCAAGGCTTCCGCGAAGCACGCATCTGGAACACTGCAGGGGAAGGTGAGACTGGTACACAAAGTAAACTTCGGCACATACCGTAATGTGACTTGCGGAGTATAGGTGTAGATGTTGATGAAGTCATATCAGATAGCTGACATCGGTTCCTACATGGCACTGGTTGTACACTTTCTAACGCATTAAGATCATATCAATGTTATATCTCGTTTCCACGCCGCTTTAAATTCGTCAGTGCGTACGATGAAGGACTTAGGAAAAGTTTGTAGATCATATAGCCCGTCAACGAAGACCAAAAGGAAAAAGTCTAGGCCGGCCGGAGTGGCCGTGTGGTTCTAGGCGCTGCAGTCTGTAACCGAACGACCGCTACGGTCGCAGGTTCGAATCCTGCCTTGGGCATGGATGTGTGTGATGTCCTTAGGTTAGCTAGGTTTAATTAGTTCTAAGTTCTAGGCGACTGATGACCTCAGAAGTTAAGTCGCATAGTGCTCAGAGCCATATGAACCATTTGAAAAAGTCGATTAGGTGGAAAAAAATCGTCTTTCTCTAAAAACTCAAGAACAGAGCCTTCTGGAGCAAACGCTTCCCAGTAACAAGCCAAACGGTATTAAATTTAGTACAAAATAGGTGGTATTCATTATTTCTCTAGAGCTAATACTTTCCGCGTTACTTGGGATGGAAAAGCCGGAGATTACTAAAAGTATTGCTACGCGGTGTAAAATTAATGATTATCTTTGAATGAATTGGGTTAAAACCAAATATTAAACCTGTGCCCACTTCTAAGTGCAGCAGAGCCGCATTCAGGGATAAATTGTGTTCTGGGGGTGTAGTAGGGTGAAAGGGGAGATGCGTGGGGTAGAAGCGTGAAGATCGAGCACTTAATTTCCCTATCTATATACCCCACCATGTCTCAAGAAGCAATCACAGGGTGTCTCACAAAGCCGTATCGACCCTTGTGAGTGACTTTCACCACAGAAATAGCCAGGGACTGTTTATTTTCTAAAAAAATCGTTAACCTAAATGGAATGCTGATATGAGCTACTGATAACACTAACTCAAGATACGCGTATATAGACAGAATCAACGCAAATCTCTGCACGCTATTCTACACTGCTAGAGGGGAAATTGACTTTGTCATCCTCTGTGGCAACTACAGTATTCTTCCAGGAACGTATATTCCCCCACTACAAGTGCTGCTCGATTTTACAGACTGTACTTCATTAGTATTTCATGCCCAGTTGTCTTACGTGAGTAGACAAAATAACCTCACTATGCTCTATTTATAGACTGGAGTTAATTTCACTTTATTAACTGAGTACTTATTTGCGTAATTAATTTAGGTATCATGTAAAATAGCTCAACAGCAGTCAGCTGTCTACCACAACGAGGAGCCTGTCCCAGGTTCAACACGCTGGGACCGACTGAGGTGGTCCATCTGTTAGCACACTGGACTCCATACGGGAGGACGGCAGTTCAAAACCGCGACCGTGATTTCCCTAAATCGCTTAAGGAAAATTCTGGGATGGTTCCTCTGAAAGGGAATGGCCGACTTCCTTCCCCATCCTTCCGTAATCCGATGATACCGATGACCTAGCTGTCTGGTCCCCTCGCCAATCAACCAATAAGTCAGAGAAAATGAAATAAACGACCACGCATACATATTGAGTATATATTCGGCAATGTTGACGTTCTCCCCATGGCCACTGACTGAAATACTTTTCAAAACTTGAGGGGTATCAAGTCTATCAGGCCATTCTCAGTTCTCACACAATCTGAAAAGACCCAGGGGCTTAAATTGATTCCCCTCTATAACACATGTTCGTCACCTACCATTTATAGAGCTTCAGATATTTCAAATTAATTTAAAAAATCCATTACAGCAGATAAGTCTCATTGCATTTGCCATACCGACACCTATCTAGAATACTTACTGCAGATGTGCGGTTAAGTGGCTCATTGCAAAAATGGTTCAAATGGCTCTGAGCACTATGGGACTCAACAGCTGAGGTCATTAGTCCCCTAGAACTTAGAACTAGTTAAACCTAACTAATCTAAGGACATCACAAACATCCATGTCCGAGGCAGGATTCGAACCTGCGACCGTAGCGGTCTTGCGGTTCCAGACTGCAGCGCCTTTAACCGCACGGCCACTTCGGCCGGCTGGCTCATTGCAGCCCACTCTACAGGTGGCAGCAATTTTTGATTGGAGCGGTAACATAATCAATGGAGAGAAAAGTCCTGTAACTTCCTGTTCAATCATTAATTCGTAAGAAAATCACAACAGCACAGTTACTCTGCTTTGCGATACACAGTCAACGACAGACACCAACATAGTGCTACGTTTACCATTCCATTCCCTTTCCCACCGACAATACATACAGTATGTGATCAAAAGTATCCGAATACCCCCCAAAACATACGTTTTTCATATTCGGTGCATTGTGCTGGCACCTACTGCCAGGTACTCCATATCTGTGATATTAGTAGTCATTAGACATCGTGAGAGAGCAGAATGGGGCGCTTCGCGGAACACACGGACTTCGAACGAGGTCAGGTGATTGGGTGTCACTTGTGTCATACATCCGTGTGCGAGATGTCCACACTCCTAAACATCCCTAGGTCCATTGTTTCCGATGTTATAGTGAAGTGGAAATATGAAGGGACACATACAGCAAGGCCGACGTCTTCTGTTGACTGACAGAGATCACCGACAGTTGAAGAGGGTTGTGATGTGTAATAGGCAGACATCTATCCCGACCATCACAGAGGAATTTCAAACTGAATCAGGATCCACTGCAAGTGTTATGACAGGCGGGAGGTGAGAAAAATTACATTTCATGGTCGAACGGCTGCTCATAAGCCACACATCACGTCGGTAAATGTCAAACGACGCCTCGCTTGGTGTAAGGGGTGTTAACATTGGACGATTGAACAGATGGCAGGATGTGGGTACAGCGAATACATTTAGTATTTATTTTTAAAAAGACAAACATAAATTTTTCTCTGTTCAGAGAATATTTTTCATAACATGCGACTTTTCCATCCACTGCGACACGGAAACTATGAGTTCTAGGAATTTTAATGGTTAATTTTGTATTGGGTAGCGCTCTCGCCAGAAGGTGGCGTTTTCGAGTTATTCGAGTAGAACAAAAATCACTGCCCGAACGTTTACACAATACCAGTCAGTATCTTGTTCATGACACACCCTCCTAGCACTGAAAAAATTTGCGACCACGCGATGTTTCCCACGGCAGCTGGGAGAGTAGTGTGCTGACTACATTCCCCTCCATATCCGCATCTGGTGACGCTTTAGGGCTGTGGATGACACGGCCGTTCGGTCTTCAACCCTGTTCGGACGAAGTTTTGTTTGTACATATGGAACAATACTGTGTGTCTACAAGCATTACTAGTTTTGTGTTTTCCGTGCATTATTGAAAATTTTTGCTTAGTTTTGAAATGATTGCCATTTTTGCAGTTGCTTTGGGTTTATCTGAGTAGGGATTAGTGAGGAAAAGGTTCTATGATAAATTATGGATGATTTTGAGGAAATATCAGAGCTTAACATTGTATAGATGAAGTTTAAAGTAATTTGGGGTATTGAAAGATGATGACAGGAGATTTTTGAGCGAAGCTATACATATTTAGGAACTTTACCGTGTTTGTGGAAAGAAAGAGGAAAGTACATGTTGATGACTTGTAAGGTCCCCATCGATTATTGTTTCATGTGGAAGGTTACCGTAAAAATAGCAAGCTCACGCTAAGATGTAATAAAGCTTAGAGAGGAGTATTGTTTGTCGGTAGTTAAGAAATCACAGTCAGATATAGAGATGAGAAGCTGAGTTGTAATGTTTATTTTAGATGAAATCAAAGTAATGAGAAGAGTAGGAATTTGGTTCTGATACATGTAGTACCGCTGTTGTAAAACTTTCAGTGTAAATGTGAATGAGGCTTTTTCTTTAATGACAGAGAATATAATGTTTAAGCTAGGTCTATTCTTTCTTTATAGCTCAGATTCACCAATGCTTTTGATGTTATTTTCCCTCGTACTGCTCTAAGATCATAGACAGATAAAATGTTGAGATGATATTGTAAGTCCATGTTGTTGTTGTTGTGGTCTTCAGTCCTGAGACTGGTGTGATGCAGCTCTCCATGCTACTCTATCCTGTGCAAGCTTCTTCATTTCCCAGTACCTACTGCAGCCTACATCCTTCTGAATCTGCTTAGTGTATTCATCTCTTGGTCTCCCTCTACGATTTGTACCCTCCACGCTGCCCTCCAATACTAAATTAATGATCCCTTGATGTCTCAGAACATGTCCTACCAACCGATCCCTTCTTCTAGTCAAGTTGTGCCACAAGCTCCTCTTCTCCCCAATTCCATTCAATACCTCCTCATTAGTTATGTGATCTACCCATCTAATCTTCAGATTCTTCTGTAGCACCACATTTCGAAAGCTTCTATTCTCTTCTTGTCTAAACTATTTATCGTCCATGTTTCACTACCATACATGGCTACACTCCATACAAATACTTTCAGAAACGACTTCCTGACATTTAAATCTATACTCGATGTTAACAAATTTTCTTCGTCAGAAACGCTTTCCTTGCCACTATCAGTCTACATTTTATATTTTCTCTACTTCGACCATCATCAGTTATTTTCTCCCCAAATAGCAAAACTACTTTACTACTTTAAGTGTCTCATTTCCAAATCTAATTCTCTCAGCATCACCCGAGTTATTTCGACTACATTCCATTATCCTCGTTTTGCTTTTGTTGATGTTCATCTTATACCCTCCTTTCGAGACAGTCTATTCCGTTCAGCTGCTCTTCCATGTCCTTTGCTGTCTCTGACAGAGTTACAATGTCATCGGAGAACCTCAAAGTTTTTATTGCTTCTCCATGGACTTTCATACCTACTCCGAACTTTTCTTTTGTTTTTTTATTGCTTGCTCAATATATAGATTGATTAACATCGGGGATAGGCTACAAACCTGTCTCAGTCTGTTCCCAACCACTGCTTTCCTTTCATACCCCTCGACTCTTATAACTGCCATCTGCTTTCTGTAAAAATTGTAAATACCCTTTCGCTCCGTGTATTTTACCCCTGCCACCTTCAGAATTTGAAAGACAGTATTCCAATCAACGTTGTCAAAAGCTTTCTCTAAGTCTACAAATGCTAGAAACGCAGGTTTTCCTTTCCTGAATCTTTCTTCTAAGATAAGTCGTAGGGTCAGTATTGCCTCACGTGTTCCAACATATCTACGGAATCCAAACTGATCGTCCCCGAGGTTGGGTTCTATCAGTTTTTCCATATGATAAAAGAAAAATTGGCATGCAGTTTGAATAAGTAAGAGTGAGCATAGAATTAATGTCCGTTTCTGTATTCTTCTGGTCAGTATTCAATAATAACCTTTCGTCTTTCACAAATTCGAACATTTTCTAAGTCCGGCATTGATTTATTGCAGAAATGCTATAATTCTATATACCTTACATCATTTGACCTAAGGTATTTCTATGGTATAAGAGTAAGTTACATTTAGGCATTATCATATTATTAGACTAGCGCCGCATTGATTTATTGCAGAAATGCTATAATGCTATATACCTTACATCATATGACCTAAGGTATTTCTATGGTATAAGATTAAGTTATATTTAGGCACTATCATATTGTTAGACTAGCGCCAGCCGGAGTGGCCGTGCGGTTCTAGGCGCTACAGTCTGGAACCGAGCGACCACTACGGCCTTAGGTTCGAATCCTGCCTCGGGCATGGATGTGTGTGATGTCTTTAGGTTAGTTAGGTTTAATTAGTTCTAAGTTCTAGGCTACTGATGACCTCAGTAGTTAAGTCGCATAGTGCTCAGAGCCATTTGAACCATTATTAGACTAGCATAAAGAATATGCTTATTTCTTTGATTTTTGACTGTGACTTATCTCTACAGTGAAGACAGTAGTGATGGTGCGCACACCTTTCTTTTTATTTTATTTATTTTTGGTCATCAGTCTACTGACTGGTTTGATGCGACCCGCCGCGAATTCCTTTCCTGTGCTAACCTCTTCATCTCAGAGTAGCATTTGCAACCTACGTCCTCAATTATTTGCTTGACGTACTCCAATATCTGTCTTCCTCTACAGTTTTTGCCCTATACAGCTCCCTCTAGCACCATGGAAGTCTTTACCTCATGTCTTAGCAGATGTCCTATCATCCTGTCCCTTCTCCTTATCAATGTTTCCAAATGTTCCTTTCCTCTCCGATTCTGCGTAGAACCTCCTCATTCCTTACCTTATCAGTCCACCTAATTTTCAACATTCGTCTATAGCACCACATCTCAAATGCTTCGATTCTCTTCTGTTCCGGTTTTCCCACAGTCCATGTTTCACTACCATACAATGCTGTACTCCAGACGTACATCCTCAGAAATTTCTTCCTCAAATTAAGGCCGGTATTTGGTATTAGTAGACTTCTCTTGGCCAGAAATGCATTTTTGGCCATAGCGAGTCTGCTTTTGATGTCCTCCTTGCTCCGTCCGTCATTGGTTATTTTACTGCCTAGGTAGCAGAATTCCTTAACTTCATTGACTTCGTGACCATCAATCCTGATGTTAAGTTTCTCGCTGTTCTCATTTCTACTACTTCTCATTACCTTCGTCTTTCTCCGATTTACTCTCAAACCATACTGTGTACTCATTAGACTGTTCATTCCGTTCAGCAGATCATTTAATTCTTCTTCACTTTCACTCAGGATAGCAATGTCATCAGCGAATCGTATCATTGATATCCTTTCACCTTGTATTTTAATTACACTCCTGAACCTTTCTTTTATTTCCATCATTGCTTCCCCCATGTACAGATTGAAGAGTAGGGGCGAAAGGCTACAGCCTTGTCTTACAACCTTCTTAATACGAGCACTTCGTTCTTGATCGGCCACTCTTATTATTCCCTCTTGGTTGTTGTAAATATTGTATATCACCCGTCTCTCCCTATAGCTTAACCCTACTTTTTTCAGAATCTCGAACAGCTTGCACCATTTTATATTGTCGAACGCTTTTTCCAGATCGACAAATCCTATGAAAGTGTCTTGAATTTTTCTTTAGCCTTGCTTCCATTATTAGCCGTAACGTCAGAATTGCCTCTCTCGTCCCTTTACTTTTCCTAAAGGCAAACTGATCGTCGCCTAGCGCATTCTCAATTTTCTTTTCCATTCTTTTGTATATTATTCTTGTAAGCAGCTTCGATGCATGAGCTGTTAAGCTGATTGTGCGATAATTCTCGCACTTGTCAGCTCTTGCCGTCTTCGGAATTGTGTGGATGATGCTCATCCGAAAGTCAGATGGTATGTCGCCAGACTCATATATTCTACATACCAACGTGAATAGTCGTTTTGTTGCCACTTCCCCCAATGATTTTAGAAATTCTGATGGAATGTTATCCATCCGTTCTGCCTTATTTGACCGTAAGTCCTCCAAAGCTCTATTAAATTCCGATTCCAATACTGGATCCCCTATCTCTTCTAAATCGACTCCTGTTTCCTCTTCTATCACATCAGACAAATCTTCACCTTCATAGAGGCTTTCAATGTATTCTTTCCACCTATCTGCTCTCTCCTCTGCATTTAACAGTGGAATCCCCGTTGCACTCTTAATGTTACCACCGTTGCTTTTAATGTCACCAAAGGTTGTTTTGACTTTCCTGTATGCTGAGTCTGTCTTTCCGACAATCATATCTTTTTCGATGTCTTCACATTTTTCCTGCAGCCATTTCGTCTTAGCTTCCCTGCACTTCCTATTTATTTCATTCCTCAGCGACTTGTATTTCTGTATTCCTGATTTTCCCGGAACATGTTTGTACTTCCTCCTTTCATCAATCAACTGAAGTATTTCTTCTGATACCCATGGTTTCATCGCAGCTACCTTCTTTGCACCTATGTTTTCTTTCGCAACTTCTGTGATGGCCCTTTTTAGAGACGTCCATTCCTCTTCAACTGTACTGCCTACTGCGCTGTTCCTTATTGCTGTATCTATAGCGTTAGAGAACTTCAAACGTATCTCGTCATTCCTTAGTTCTTCCGTATCCCACTTCTTTGCGTATTGATTCTTACTGACTAAGGTCTTGAACTTCAGCCTACTCTTCTTCACTACTAAATTGTGATCTGAGTCTATATCTGCTCCTGGGTACGCCTTACAATCCAGTATCTGATTTCGGAATCTCTGTCTGACCGTGATATAATCTAATTGAAATCTTCCCGTATCTCCCAGCCTTTTCCAAGTATACCTCTTCCTCTTGTGATTCTTGAACAGGGTATTCGCTATTACTAGCTGAAACTGGTTACAGAACTCAATTAGTCTTTCTCCTCTTTCATTCCTTGTCCCAAGCCCATATTCTCCTGTAACCTTTTCTTCTACTCCTTCCCCTACAACTGCATTCCAGTCGCCCATGACTATCAGATTTTCGTCCCCCTTTACATACTGCATTACCCTTTCAATATCCTCATACACTTTCTCTATTTGTTCATCTTCAGCTTGCGACGTCGGCATGTATACCTGAACTATTGTTGTCGGTGTTGGTCTGCTGTCGATTCTGATTAGAACAACCCAGTCACTGAATTGTTCACAGTAACACACCCTCTGTCCTACCTTCCTATTCATAATGAATCCTACACCTGTTATACCATTTTCTGCTGCTGTTGATATTACCCGATACTCATCTGACCAGAAATCCTTGTCTTCCTTCCACTTCACTTCACTGACCCCTACTATATCTATATTGAGCCTTTGCATTTCCCTTTTCAGATTTTCTAGTTTCCCTACCACGTTCAAGCTTCTGACATTCCACACCCCGACTCGTAGAACGTTATCCTTTCGTTGATTATTCAATCTTTTTCTCATGGTAACCTCCCCCTTGGCAGTCCCCTCCCGGAGATCCGAATGGGGGACTATTCCGGAATCTTTTGCCAATGGAGAGATCATCATGACACTTCTTCATTTACAGGCCACATGTCCTGTGGATACACGTTACGTGTCTTTATTGCAGTGGTTTCCATTGCCTTCTGCATCCTCATGTCGTTGATCATTGCTGATTCTTCCATCTTTAGGGGAAATTTCCCACCCCTAGGACAAGAGAGTGCCCTGAACCTCTATCCGCTTCTCCGCCCTCTTTGATAAGGCCGTTGGCAGCATGTGGCTGACTTCTTATGCCGGAAGTCTTCGGCTGCCAATGCCGATTATTTATCAAAATTTAGGCAGTGGCGGGGATTGAACCCGGGACCGAAGACGTTTTGATTATGAATCAAAGACGCTACCCCCTTTTTTTGTTTTTTATATAGGTGCTACCCCTTTTTTCTATTTTTTTGTTTTTTCTTTTTTTTATTTATTTTTTTTTAGACGCTACCCCCGTTTTGGACCACTTTTTCCCCTTAAAAAGCCCCTTAGGAAAATGGAACTAAAAAAATAAATAAATAAAAAATAAAAAAATAAAAAAACCTAAGTGCCACCGCCACTTGTCATCCTATAACAAAAAAAATCTGATCCACTTCAGGCGTTGGCTCCTGAGGAAACCCACCCCAGAGAGCTGCCTATAGACCAGGGGAGGTATGGGAATCAAGGTTAGGGCTATCCGTTGCCACTTTTTCTTTTTTTTTATATGATTACATTTAGGGAGCGTGTACAAATGAGAAGTCTAGTAACTAAGTGTTACAAGTAAGTGTTACAACAACAAAGGTGGCATAAAAGAGTAATCAAAAAAATATAAATATAAACCACTGATGTAATTCTAACTAAAAGGTTCTTCAATAATGTAACTGGTTCCACTTGGAGCCTTGCCATCGTTATCTGAAATCTCCAATAGCGCCTTTGAAGGGCATCTGCAACGGAGGCATTCTGCTTCGCTAGTGCCTCAAGGAAAACTGTATCCTTGCAGCAGCTTGTCTCTTCCTTTGGTCATGGCTGACAAGGCAGAACGTTGAGCCGTTAGTGTGATGCGGCACAGCACATTAACCACAGCCTGGCACTCCCCAGCTGAGTGGGGGGTTAACGAAAACGCTGCGTAAATAATTTGCGAAGAGCGTACGGTATTTCGGTGTGCGTTCGAGGGCATTGTGAGCATTTTGTAGGAACCACCAGTAATCAAGCTGCTCTTTCCCTCCGTCGCTAAAGATGTAGGCGACGGTAAGTCCTTTGAACCATGTAAGCGCATGATATTTTGCAGCCGGAAAGTAAGTTTCATCGGGACAGAGTAGGGTCTGTGGGTCAATCATATCAGGTGTGACCCGGAGGTAACAAGCCAATATCTTCTGTGTTAGTCGCCAAACTCCGGACGATGATGCGCAAGTAAAACGATGTTCATCGGTATCCAAAAGGTGACAATCTGGGCCATAAGGGGAGTCTGCCAGTCCAATAGTGTGAAGTCGCTGGCGTGTGGCATATTTTTTGTTGGCGATCTGATACCACTTCGAACGCACCGTGGATGACAGAAAGTGGTGGTGTATCGTTTTCCACACTCTTGGCCAGTGAACCGTAGGGTACTTGTTTTCCACCACGTTATGGTGAACAGCCCGCAGAAGGTTGGTATAAAAATCTTTCGCCTGTGGTGGACGTGTGGCGGAGAGGTTCAAGCTGACATAGCTGTAATCAAGAATGAAGGTCGACACATGGGAAAGCTGTGGTGCGACGTGCGCAACCGACACCGGCGGGACGTTAGAGGCTGGCATCAGAACCTGTAGTAAACGACCCGTGAGAGAGGTCGTTTCCTCATGTTGCTCATGTAAAGGGCAGCTGCTCTCGCCCTGACGTTGACCAATCCCAGCCCTCCTTTGTGCACTGGGAGGGTAAGAGTGTCGTATCGTACTTTAAAGATATGACCTGTGGAAACGTAGTAACTGAAGGGCGCCTGAAGCCGGCGACCTATCTGCAGCGGTAGTGGGAGGACCTGTGCCACGTGGTTGAGTTTGGATGCTACGTAGAGGTTCAGGTATTCAACACGTTGTAGCTGATTCAAGTCCCGGAGCAGGTTCTGTCGCATCATTGCGCGTATGATCTGTAATAACTGTCGGTAGTTTGCTGCAGCTGTTTTACGTACATCTTTCTTGAACGTGATTCCCAAATATCGCAGATCAGAAACTGGTGGGAGGGGAGCGAGGGCTTCCGGTCCGAGACCCCGCCCAATGTCCAACGCCGCCGACTTGTTGATGTTCAGAAGACTGCCTGCGGCCTGTCCGTATCGCTCAATCCAGGTTAGTACGCTTTGAACTTCGTCATTGGAACGAACCAGCAGTAGCAGGTCGTCAGCATACGTCCTATAGCGAAAGGTGACGTCCCGCAGCGTGATACCAGATAGGCGGTGGTTAAGGCCCCCCAGGAGTGGCTCGAGTGCGATTGCATAAAGGTAGGTAGAAAGGGGACAACCCTGTCGTAGAGACCTATTAATGGGTACTGGTCCTACCGTCCTTCCATTGACCTGGACGTGTGAGCTGGCTGCGGTCCAAAGACGCCGTAGGGTGTCGATGAGGCCCGGGGGGAATTCCATACAGTCCATCACCCGTAGGAGGAAGTTGTGGTGCACTCTATCAAAGGCGCGGTTGAAATCGACGGAGACGATCGCCGCTCTCAGACGGCACGCAGAAGCGATCGCTATTAAGTCCCTGCAGTCACCGGTGGCCATGTGTATGTTGGCTTCTCCCCCCTGCGACGTCTGTTCTGGAGCGAGGATCATCGGCAAAGTCGTCTTAATACGGCTCGCCATAACCCTGGTGAAAATCTTGTAATCGGCGTTCAACATTGTAAGCGGCCGATGGTCGTTAATCGATAGCCCTCCACCTGGCTTGTGTACTGGTATGAGGAGACCTTCTACAAACGCTGGCGGCACAACACAGTCTGGAGACATAAGTTCGAGGAACATTATAACCCAGCGAGGCATCATGATATCACGGAAAGTCTGGTAGAATTCTATGGGCAATCCATCAGGTCCAGGAGATTTATTGGCCGCACCTTTGTCCACGGCGTCTTCGACTTCTTCGAGTGAGATTTCCTCTGTTAGTGCATTCACGGTAGCCTCGTCGATAGTACGTGTTATCTGCTGTAACACTTCAGTAGTGGCCTCGTCAATGACGGTTCTTTCCTTGTGAAGATGACGAAAATGATCCTCCACCGCCTTTACTATGGTTGCTTGGGTCGTACATAAGCGACCGTCGTGTGTCCTGAGTTGTGTGATTAAATGTTGACGTTGTCGGCGCTTATCCGCCACAACGTGGTGCATAGTGGGTTCCTCTGCAACCGTTCGGTCGTGCCGTCGCGAGCGGACTACTGCACCTTCTAGTCGACGCTTCGTCAATGATAGTATGTGAGCCTTGATTCTGCTTTGGTCATGTTGTCTCTGTGGGGAAGGAGGTAAGGCGTCGAGGTCCCTGAGTGCCGCGTAGTAAAATTCGAGGGTCTGTCGATGCCACGCAGTCACGTCCTTGCCATATCGCATAAGTGTCCTACGGATTGCTGGTTTGGCACAGAGGAGCCACCACTCCAGGGTCGAGGTGTATCGTGGGTGACGGCGTTCACAGTCAGTCCACGTTGCTGCAACTTGCCGACGGCAATCCAGGTCCTGGAGATGAGTTATGTTGAGCTTCCAAAAGCCATTGCTGCGCCAGACTTGTTGGGGGCGTAGGTGTATAGTGCAGATATAGGCACTGTGTTCGGAATAGGCTTGAGGCCATAATTCGGCGTCCACCACACCTTGTGTGAGATCTTGTGACACATATATGCGGTCAAGTCGGCTGGCCGAATGACTGGTAAGATGAGTGTGGCCAGAGCGGTTACCGTGGACTTTTTCCCACGTGTCGCACAAGTGAAGTTCTTGGATCATCGCACCCAGTTCCGGACAAGGCACGTAATGTGGGATTTGGTCCTTGGGGTGAAGTACGCAATTAAAATCGCCGGCGAAGACGCTGTGGTCGTATCGTCCAAGGAAAAGGGGAGCGACAGCTGTGGAGTAGTATCTGGCGCGGTCGTGACGTCTTGTGGTACCCGACGGCGCGTAAACATTAATGAATCGGGTGTTGAGTGCCGTAAATGCTATTCCCCGCGCGGAGGGAAGAAACGTGACGTCGGTAACTTCAATACCTTCACGCACTAATATTGAAACTCCGGTGTCTGCAGGGCTACCGGGCGTCACATGTGTGGCGTAACCGTAAAAGTGCGGGAGTGCAGTCGTTTTCACTTCTTGTAGGAAAGCAAAGTCAACTCCCATGGCTCGTATGGTTTCTTTCAAAAGTTGGATCTTGACAGGAGAACTGATCATGTTGATATTCATTGTCGCCAGGCGGTAAGCCTGGCAACGCGTTGTTTGGGCGAGGTTATCCATGTTGAAGTTGGAGAGAAGCGAACATCGGAAGTGATGTCACCCCCCGCCAAACGCGGTCCTCCTTGTGCTGCTTATGCTGCATGATCCGGCGGCGCCTCAGCTGGCCGCGGGTCGGGATCTTGTGTCTCGACGTCCTCGGCCCACGAAGCGGGCGCGGATGTCTGTTCATGTTCCATAGCCTCGGAATGGTTGGTAGTAAGGGACCGGGCGACTTCGCTGCCTGCACTGGTACCTTCCCGCTGCTCACTGTTTCTGTCAATGGTCTGATGTTCGAAAGCTGCATGTTTTTCTGTCTGTACTGCAAGGTTGGAGTCAGTGGAAACAGCCTCAGCTTCGCGGCTGGCTTCTTGAGGGGTCAGTTGTTCTTCCCCGGCCGAATGCGAACCGCTGTGTTCCGACACTGTCCGACGACGGCGCTTTCGGCGTTTCGGTGATCGCTGTTTCCGTATATGGCCTTCGTTGTCAGAAGACGGCACTGACTCACGCTCCGCCGGAACAAACGCTTCGGTCGGTACAATAAGGGAATCAATTGCCATCTTGCCGGCGTCAATGTCTGTCGCGTTCGGTAGCTCCAGAGTCGTAGTACTATTTTCCACCACTGGCCAGGTCGGCGGATCATCCAGGTTTTTGTCCGTGGAAAGTGATTCTTGTACCGCTGAAGCGGTCGGTCGTGAGCGCCGCCGCTTAAGTCACGGGTAGAACAGTCTTCGCCGCTGGTGGTGCAACGTCCTTCGGTGGGAGTTGTGTGACCCGACGCTGGAGGCACTCGGAACGAAGGTGTCCTTCTTTGCCGCATCCGGAACACGTCTTCGGCTGGCCGTCATAAATAACTATGCCCGGCATCCTCCTATCTGTAGATAGGATGGCACGTGTCGTTGGAGATCTATGCGCACTTGGCGTACTCCATTGAGTACTGGATACGTCTTAAACTGGGTCCATTTTTCAGCCACGTGTTCGTGTACCGTGCCGTAGGGGCGGAGCGCCGCTACAACTTCTGCCGCCGGGAGTTCAAATGGAAGTTCGAATATGCGGATACTCCGCAGTCCCATTGCGGCATGGCCGACCTCGACTTTGCCAACATTGCCATCTGCGTGGCAGAAGCGGAGTTCTTGTTTCATCTCACGAAGCACCTTGTCGCATGTAGTTTCGTTTATGAGCTTTATATAGACCGTGCTACTGACGATCGAAAAGTGAATGCCGACAATGTCGGCAGCCGGGATCTTGGCTTCCTCTTTTAAAAAGCGTTCGACTTCGAGCTCCTTTGGTCGGGTAAAGTCGTTCCGAAATGTGAATTTCAAGGATGATCTTCTGTATTGGTTTGCCATGGTCTTGTAGCGCTACGGCGTCACGTTAGTGTCGGCCGAAGAAAGTAAACAAGGCGCGCGGGCTCTCTCTGACAGCGGAGACACACACCGCACGTCTGCTTCGCTCGGCTGTGAGAGCCGCACTGTCCTTAGACCACGGGTTATATGCGCACACCTAGAGGATATGAAACCCATGCTGATCCCTGTCCTTTTTTCCCCTAAGCTCGAGCTGTAATGATGTTGTCGATTGGTGTATTTGTGATGTTATATCTAGTGAGTAGAAGGATAGTCTGCAAGTGACTTTAATGAAATAGTTCTTTTGCTGTTGTCTTTAATAACTGAAAATCTAACATATATTTCAACGCCGCAAATAAAAAATGCACAATACTTAAAGAATGTGTATTGCTGCTCCACATATTATTTCTTATGTCAACAACTCATTATTGTCTCAGTGCCATTTTGAGTAATATAACATATATTTCGTCACTGTTTTTTTCGTTGTATGTATACATACTGTGTTCATTTCCTTAAAGTGATCTACACAATATTTGTTTTTCTGCGCTTAAGGTACGTAGACTCTTCAAATTGTTTACACGTCAAATAGAGTACATACCGGAGGTGCTGATTTTCAGATGTGGTAAGATGGAACTTTTGCTTTGGTTGAAACGATGTAAAACATATGTAGCGTTCTCATCTTTAAAGTACTCAGGAAAGCGTTAAAATGAAGTTTTAATAAGTTTCAAAGAGACCCGTTGGAAGGTCACAGATCAAGCACTATATGTATGTTCCCTCAACATTCTGTTACAGCGTGAAATGTATATATCAGTGTAGGTGTAAGTTTTGTTTGTTTAAGTTTCATATATCCACTTCAGGACTAGCTTGGCAGGTACTTATTACCTAGATACGCGTACACATGTATCACCTTCAATGGAGCTCTAGCATGGCCACCACAAGGACTGAAGCTTGATGTCCAGTTCTGGTTCAGCTAAGGGAGAATCAGAGGTACCCATCCGGGACACAGCGACAGGTGTCACATTCTGTAAACAGTAACACCCTGTTGCCTCGCCACTTTGCCTCAGTGCCTCTGACGTGCTGTTTGTTTTAAGTTATTGTTGTGTACGTACAGTGACTGGTGGGCAACTGAGAGCTGTTAGCCATTGAATGGCCATACCCTTTATGCAGACCGAGAGGAATAGCGTGGCGGTTCACTAGCGAAGATCACACGGCCGGGCTTTTGCCGTTCGGATAATTGTATTACGAGGAGTCGGCTCTCCCACTGCGATGATGTTTTGCATGCGGTCGGATAACAGAGGCGGCGTATGAGGAATCGAATTTGCACCGGATGATAGTTGTCACGAGAATCACTCGTTGCCAGTGGAGTCAAAACTCAGATCAGTAAGAATCAGGTGAGGTACAGACGACCGATGTCAGAAAAAAAAGAAAAGAAACAAAAAAAGCTACTTATAATGCTCATGTGTATAACCGTAACAAGTACAGGTGAAGGCCTAGCTGCAAAGTCTTCAGATGAATTCCCAACATGAAATCTCTCAGAAGAATGCTCACGAAAGTTTCCAAAAGAAAAAGCCCCCCGATGGTAGTTACCATAACTGTCGTACTGTCTCTCCAGTGGGAAGCAGTGCTAATCTCTGCATTTCCGCATTGTTCGTTCAAGAAAAGGTTTCCGTAGCCCCCAGTCAAGCAATTAGCAGTCCTTTCCGTTTGTAAAGTCGGTGCAATCCGATCACATCCTTTCTCTTAAGAGTCGGAATCCACTACGGCAAAGCACGAGAGGGTATAAAATGTTTGAAAACGCCCTCCCATACTCTGTGGCGGGAATATAGTACCAAGAGTACTGACAGCTGAATTCACCCTGTCACACCTAGTGTTCTCTCAATTTCGGTGCATTGGGATACAAAATGGTCAGAGTTTTAGTTTCTTTAATACGTTTCCAGCCTCCACTGATCGAGAATATAATGAGATATCACTTTGTGAAGGTACAGTAATTTAAATACGAGCGGCTGTTTGAGCCATAGTAAGATATACAATGCGTAGTGATAGATGCAGCACCAAAAGGTCAACACAAACGACCATTTTTATATTTTTCTGCGAATTTTCCCTTCATGTGTCCATAGAGCCATGACGTATAAACTGAGCACTCGTAGGGTGCGCAATGTGTGTAATGGCCGTTTGTTAGACCAGCATGTACGTAGGAGACCATCACATGTTGCCGGACAATAGCACATATCTACGAATTATCAGTCAGTGGTTCTGGAAGAATTCGTCAACAACGATGACCTCTGATTTTCACCGTTAGATCCGCCCGAAAAGCGCTATTAGGTGTTATGTTCTGGGAACATGTAATTCTCGTACGTGTATCAGTTTGTTTAGTTCTACTCTGAATGAACTGAAAGTGCTATCCATAGCTAAAAAAGCATAGAAGTGATATAGATTTATATACAATTAATGGGAACTTCGGTTAGTCAGTGGTATTGCCAGAAACGGGATCATTTTTTATTAGTAGCTGAAATACAATTGAGTGCCGCAGCCAAGGCAAAGTAGTTGTGGATATACTTATTAGTTCTTTTGTTTGGAATGTCGACGCATCTAAATCTTGTGGCGAAAGCATATAGAATTTATCGCGGATCAATATTTTGAATAACTTACTTTTGCCTATATATTGTTGCGTAATATAAATTAGAAAAGCAGCACTTAATTTTCGTCAACAGGAAGTTTCGTTGGGTTATTTAGAGAAATAATTTTTTAAATCTTGCTTCTGTCAAGGTCATTGTTAACTGTAGTTTGCACCCTAAGTTATCATAGAAATTTCTGATTTCTCTTCGTTTATTCTCACGGTTGCTACGTGACAAGTCTGCATGTTTAAGAACGTTAGTAGGCTTGTTCACAGGATCGATCGACAAGTCCCGCTCAGTACGAATCTCCGTAGTCGTCACTCTCTAAACGACATACACTCCTGGAAATTGAAATAAGAACACCGTGAATTCATTGTCCCAGGAAGGGGAAACTTTATTGACACATTCCTGGGGTCAGATACATCACATGATCACACTGACAGAACCACAGGCACATAGACACAGGCAGCAGAGCATGCACAATGTCGGCACTAGTACAGTGTATATCCACCTTTCGCAGCAATGCAGGCTGCTATTCTCCCATGGAGACGATCGTAGAGATGCTGGATGTAGTCCTGTGGAACGGCTTGCCATGCCATTTCCACCTGGCGCCTCAGTTGGACCAGCGTTTGTGCTCGACGTGCAGACCGCGTGAGACGACGCTTCATCCAGTCCCAAACATGCTCAATGGGGGACAGATCCGGAGATCTTGCTGGCCAGGGTAGTTGACTTACACCTTCTAGAGCACGTTGGGTGGCACGGGATACATGCGGACGTGCATTGTCCTGTTGGAACAGCAAGTTCCCTTGCCGGTCTAGGAATGGTAGAACGATGGGTTCGATGACGGTTTGGATGTACTGTGCACTATTCAGTGTCCCCTCGACGATCACCAGTGGTGTACGGCCAGTGTAGGAGATCGCTCCCCACACCATGATGCCGGGTGTTGGCCCTGTGTGCCTCGGTCGTATGCAGTCCTGATTGTGGCGCTCACCTGCACGGCGCCAAACACGCATACGACCATCATTGGCACCAAGGCAGAAGCGACTCTCATCGCTGAAGACGACACGTCTCCATTCGTCCATCCATTCACGCCTGTCGCGACACCACTGGAGGCGGGCTGCACGATGTTGGGGCGTGAGCGGAAGACGGCCTAACGGTGTGCGGGACCGTAGCCCAGCTTCATGGAGACGGTTGCGAATGGTCCTCGCCGATACCCCAGGAGCAACAGTGTCCCTAATTTGCTGGGAAGTGGCGGTGCGGTCCCCTACGGCACTGCGTAGGATCCTACGGTCTTGGCGTGCATCCGTGCGTCGCTGCGGTCCGGTCCCAGGTCGACGGGCACGTGCACCTTCCGCCAACCACTGGCGACAACATCGATGTACTGTGGAGACCTCACGCCCCACGTGTTGAGCAATTCGGCGGTACGTCCACCCGCCCTCCCGCATGCCCACTACACGCCCTCGCTCAAAGTCCGTCAACTGCACATACGGTTCACGTCCACGCTGTCGCGGCATGCTACCAGTGTTAAAGACTACGATGGAGCTCCGTATGCCACGGCAAACTGGCTGACACTGACGGCGGCGGTGCACAAATGCTGCGCAGCTAGCGCCATTCGACGGCCAACACCGCGGTTCCTGGTGTGTCCGCTGTGCCGTGCGTGTGATCATTGCTTGTACAGCCCTCTCGCAGCGTCCGGAGCAAGTATGGTGGGTCTGACACACCGGTGACAATGTGTTCTTTTTTCCATTTCCAGGAGTGTATAATGGTCGTACCCTCTATTACGGCGAACTAACACTACGCATGATACACCAGCCTGACAAACAGACTGAGTACAAGGTAATATTGCAGGCCAGGCCACCACCTGCGCATCTGCTGAGACCGTTTAGGGCCAGAACTAGAAAACGCGATTAGGATTTGCTAGCTACTAGATCATCCTATCTCCACCATGTGGAATCAGCTACCTACACGCCAAACCAAACCGGGACGGAAACCAATAACCTGCCATAGCTACAACGGTTGCATTTCAACAGTCATAACGAAAACCCAAAATCTCAGTCCACGCCACTGCCAGTTACTCACTGTAAAAGTAGAGAATTTTCTCACGAAATTTAACTCCGTGCATACATAATTATGAAGGATTTCGAATGGCACGCGCCAAACGAAATTCCACCGCATCGACTGAATCCGGTGAGAAACCAGCAAAAGTTGATCTCCATATCTAACCAAGAACGTCATTATTGAAAATCTTGATCGCAAGGAAACTGCTAAATCACTTCATACGGCACTAAAGCAATTCAGCCGGGCACAATATGTGACTGACATGAGTGGCCGTGCGGTTAAAGGCGCTGCAGTCTGGAACCGCAAGACCGCTACGGTCGCAGGTTCGAATCCTGCCTCGGGCATGGATGTTTGTGATGTCCTTAGGTTAGTTAGGTTTAACTAGTTCTAAGTTCTAGGGGACTAATGACCTCAGCAGTTGAGTCCCATAGTGCTCAGAGCCATTTGAGCCATTTTTTTTTTTTTTTTTTTGACTGACATGAATTCCACGAGAAAACCGATTTTGAAACTCACCACTTACAGGCCGGAAGCTAGCTCTTGCAGTAAACCATTACCTGACTGGAAACAATATGACCCATTTCGAAGTATCGTCGTCACCAACGTCGATCATAATGTCAGCAACAAGGAAATCGAAATGAGCCGACAGTGCGAGGGTACAAATAAAAAAAGAATAAATAAATAACACGCATCTATTTGCGACTCACAAGAAAACCCATAAAAAGGAAAGTAGACAACCTTCTGGCGGACCACTTCTGGATATGTTGCGTGCTACACAAAGATGAACCACTCAACCCTCTCCGTCTGCTACCTACGCAATGCGGAAAATGCAGCAGTTTTCAACACACCTCTGAAAACTGTTGCAACAAAAAATGTGGGAAATTTAGAGGATATCACCTACTCTTCGACTGAAAACTTGTTAAAGAAAGGAAACACTTAAATACAGCAACTGCAATAGTACTCACCTCGCTACAGATGAATAGTTCAGAAAGGCCAAAGCGACGCATCTCCGACGGCAAAGCAGAAAAAGTCAAGTGTATAGGTTAACCGACCTACCTCCTGCAGGAATGAACCCAAACTGAAAACTCTGAGGTTGCATACACCACTGTACCCCTCAACTTTCTGCCCAAAGATAGATCTTTTATAACTGAAACTATAAATACAGTTCGTAGAAAGTTTCTATGGCGAGATGTGGAACTAACACACACCTGAAGCAACATACACATCTATATCAGCGAGGTGTCAGCGTCACAAGTCTAATCTACTGCTACAGCCTGAAATTATACAATTATTTTCCATTCACGTCCATTCAAGACACTGCAGAAAAGTGCTTTGTCAATGCTAATGGTTTATATTCAAGAGAGGAACTCCTAGAAAAAATAGTTACAGAATAAAGTATTACAATTAGCGGAACTACTGAAACCACATGCTTTGGCAAACACACAAACATAGTTGATTATGTCTGCCGCAGACTATACAAACCATAATCAGGAAGAGGAAGATGCTTACAAGGAGGCGTGCCGTCTTTACGCAAAACAACTGGTCATTATAAGACTCGATGCACCAGAAAACCTGAACACCCATCAAGCTATGGTCCCCAGAATCATAGGAAAATACAAGATGCCCATCTTCTTCCTAGCTATCAATATATCTTTCACAGATGATCTATCAATAGATCTTTTTGAATACATCTCATCACTTATCCCAGAAATTATTATAGGGGAGCTAAAAGTCAGATCCACTGTTTGGTGATAAAACTAAGCGTCAAAAACACAGTTCCTGAAAATGACAGATTTGGAAGATTTCATCTTACACTTACCCAAATCACAAAAATCCTATGTTCCAGAGTTAGAAATGAAACTGATAACGAGGTAATACCTTAAATACAAGGAAACAAACAAAGGAGTAAGAAAAGGGTGTAGCTTGTCACTAACATCATGCAGTATCTATATAGATGACATGATCAGAGAGTGGAAAAGAATTAGAACATCATCAGGCTTAAATATTGGGAGGAATATATGTAATAACACGATCTTATTCGCAGATGATCAACTTATCATACACGACAGCGAAGATAGCTTACAAATGGCGTTACATAAACTAAGTGAGACAACTCAAGCTACAACTTGACTATATATATAAATGAAACTAGAGCCATGGCTTATTTACGTATTCACTCAATACGAAATATAACTGACAGAACACCTAGCCTATTTCAAGTATTCAGGATGTGAGACATATGATCAAGATATGAATACGTAGAAAAAGGTGTTAGTTAGCATCGTAAATGTGGCAGAATAAGAAGAACACTTAGAGGTGAAACAAGAAAAGAGACACAACCTAAATTTTATAAATTCATGCCAATTTCTACTTTATTACATGGAGCATAGCGTTGGACTCTGTGACATAATAATTTATGGCAACTAGAAGCATCAGAAATGAAATGTTTAAGAACTGTAAAAGGCTGCACCAGGCAAGAAAAATTAGAAAAGAAGTAATTACAAATTCAGCTTAAAACCAAAAAGGTAATCCAATAAAAAGAAGAGTGGGGAGACTAAGTACTTTCTACATCAACACGAAGACTTCCCAAACTGGTAGTGGATTATAAAACATGGGACAAAGAGAAGTGTATGAAGATCAGGAATGAGATGGTGAGACCGTAACAGGCCTAGACCTAACTCTGGGCTGATATAAAAAGGAGAAGATGACTACTTGCTCAAATACTAAAGTCTCTATTTAATACGGTCAATCTAGGAAGCTGTCTCTTCACTATGGAAACATGCAAATAAAATAAAAGTTGAAAATAATCCTGATTCATTGGTTTATAACCTTGCTACCAATAAGTGGCAACTCTTCGAAGCAATAATAAAGAACTGATTGCAACGGTTTGCAGAAGACAACAGCATCATACCGTATGAACAAGCTATCATAAAAAATAAACACAGCAACAGCCCGATTACTAAGACCATTTAGCAAAGCAGAAGAAGCCTGCACTTATCATATAAGGGCGCTGCCACTTTCTAGGTTATAGAACGCGTCTGTAGTAGGTTACGGCACAAGGGACGTTTTTCTAAAATGCTGACGTACAATTTCTCGCCTGAAACAGTACGCTTGAGAACAAATCGCACTGGAGTACAAGTACGATTTGGTAGTCATATGTCATCTTACTTCACACCCAAAGCGGGATTCACTCAAGGATCCGTCATCTCCTCATTACTACATACGAAGTATAATGCTGACATTCGAAGACCAAGGTGGCTGAGTGAAGACTGCTCTCTAAGGTGATGATACCACTTATTGGTGTCATCCCTCCAACTGCAATAGATTTAATGAACAAGCTAATAGTTATGTCAGCAAATTTGAAACCTTCCTCAGTAAATGGTGGTTCCCACCGAATCGAACGAAACGCCAACTATTCTATTCAGGAGTAGAAATCTTACCAATCGTCGACTACCGACCATTGCAAATTTTACATTCGACTCTGCGTACAAGAAATTACTTCACAAAGTAACGGAAAATGTCTTGGAACTATCTAACTCACTCCTAAATTGTCAGAAAAATACATTCGAAAAAATGAAACAATCTAAAAGCCGACTCTGACTTGTACGTCTCAAGAAATGCGGGACACCTTAAATGGATCATTAAGCTGCACTTTTTACGTACAAAATTTTCATCCTCACCATTCTCGGATATGTATCTGCGCTGACAGTACGATGCTACGAATTGCTGGAGATATACGTTATGACTCGCCAACTAACTTCGTTTTCGAAACACTCAACACCAAAAACGCATAATAAAATAGCAAATCACCAGATTCGGACTCAATAGGCTGCCCATGACAGACTAATAAAACCACTCCAGCAGCGTGCTCCTGCAAAGTTTAATATTCTGAAAATCAAAAATGGTTTCCCTCCACACATCGTTCTCGAAGCGAATCACATACAGAATGAGATTTTCAGTCTGCAGCGGAGTGTGCGCTGATATGAAACATCCTGGCAGATTAAAACTGTGTGCCGGACCGAGACTCGAACTCGGGACCTTTGCTTTTCGCGGGCACGTGCTCTACCAACTGAGCTACCCAAGCACGACTCACGCCCCGTCCACACAGCTTCCTGCTGCCAGTACCTCGTCTCCTACCTTCCGAACATTACAGAAGCTCTCCTGTGAACCTTGCAGAACTAGCAACCCTGAAAGAAACTAGCATTCTGCTGCAGAGTGAAAATCTCATTTTGGAAACATTCCCCAGGCTGTGGCTAAGCCATGTCTTCGCAACATCCTTTCTTTCAGGAGTGCTAGTTCGCCAAGTTTCGCAGGAGAGCTTCTGTAAAGTTTGGAAGGTAGAAGACGAGGTTTTGGCAGAAGTAAAGCTGTGTGGACGGAGCGTTAGTCATGCTTGGGTAGCTCAATTGGTAGAGCACTTTCCCGCGAAAGGCAAAGGTCCCGATTTCGACTCTCGGTCCGGCTCACAGTTTTAATCTGCTGGGAAGTTTCAGAGCCACATTCACTTTAACAGAATCCTCTGGACAACGAAAAGATCAACGAGATCGTGTAGAGGCCAGAATCGCCTACACGGATTTGAGATGATATACGAGTATCAACTTGATCAGCAGTACCTCATTCACTTCCTACAAAAGGATTCAAGAATTTCCTACATCGATAAAATTTTCAAAATTTTAATCTCTACAGAAGAGAACAAAAATTCTGAACATAAACTAATTTTGTCAAGATCACAAAGTTAATGTACCGGGTGCACAAAGATGATAAGCACACACATAAGCCAGAACCTCAGGCAACAATTCCTATCGGAGGTTTTCGACTGGGAGGTTTTCCCCTCAGTCGTATGGCTGATAGGGGGCTGTAGATGATTTCGTGGGCAATTCTCTAGTACTTGGATGTCACGAATGCGTAAGCGCCTTTCTACTGTTTGAAATTATAAGCGCATAGTGTGATCAGAAATGCTGTGTTTACCGGAGGCTTGCTTGGACCATCTCTGCTTTGCAAGAACAGTGGGAGATGATGTGCATCGTTAGTCGTGAGATGAGTAGCCAGTAGTCGGAAGTTGTTTGCCACGAGTAGTTCAAAATGGTTCAAATGGCTCTGAGCACTATGGGACTTATCTTCGAAGGTCATCAGTCCCCTAGAACTTAGAACTACTTAAACCTAACTAACCTAAGGATATCACACACATCCATACCCGAGGCCGGGTTCGAACCTGCGACCGTAGCAGTCGCGCGGTTCCATACTGTGGCGCCTTTAACCGCATGGCCACCCAGGCCGGCTCACGAGTAGTAGTACGGCGTAGTTCGAGTGGTTCGATTGCAGTTATATTCCGAGGAAGTGGGACATGTTGATTTGCTGATTAATTATATGAGATGGAGAAATGAATTGAAACGTTTTGAGAAGTTACTTTATTAAGATTATTTTGATGTGTAATAGATGTAACTGATTTTAGATTCTTCACCTGATTGCACCAACTTGTAGTCACTTACTCTTGCTCCAGACAACAAGTGACTTGAGTATAAGGAAACATTAAGAGCAATGCATAATTTTGAATTTGAATTTGTTGAATATTTAATATCTTTTTACGAGCTGCATTTCTGAAAAGATCTCTTTTGATGTTAAAGACTTCTCACGTTTGTCCACTTAATTAGAGCTGTCACCTGGCAGCTACCACTGATTAGCTAAAACAGTGTGTCTCAGTGATTCTATTGAGGCGTGCAAGTGAATTCTTTTTACGCGTTACTTTGTGCGTATTTCTTGGCCTGCCAATTTTCAGTTGCAAAGCAGCATGTGTAAATAGGCTGTTTATGTTTTCTCTATGTAAGTAGGCTGTTTAGGTTTTTTTTATTGGTAACGCCACCTCTGTATGAAAAATCACTGGCTGTGCTGTGTGCAGTCTGTGGGTAGTTTGCATTGTTGTCTGCCATTGTAGTGTTGGGCAGCGGCAGCTGGATGTGAACAGCGCGTAGCGTTGCGCAGTTGGAGGTGAGCCGCCAGCAGTGGTGGATGTGGGGAGAGAGATGGCGGAGTTTTGTAATTTGTCATGAACTGCTATATTTATATATGATGATATCAAGGTAAATACATTGTTTGTTCTCTATTAATATCTTTCATTTGCTAACTATCCCTATCAGTAGTTAGTGCCTTCCATAGTTTGAATCTTTTATTTAGCTGGCAGTAGTGGCGCTCGCTGTATTGCAGTAGCTTGAGCAGCGAAGATTTTTGTGAGGTAAGTGATTTGTGAAAGGTATAGTTTAATGTTAGTCAGGGCCATTCTTTTGTAGGGAATTTTGAAAGTCAGATTGCGTTGCGCTAACAAAATATTGTGTGTCAGGTTAAGCACAGCCATATATAAATTGTTCAAAGGGGACGTTTCATATGCTCTATTAATATCTTTCATTTGCTAACTATCCCTATCAGTAGTTAGTGCCTTCCATAGTTTGAATCTTTTATTTAGCTGGCAGTAGTGGCTCTCGCTGTATTGCAGTAGCTTGAGCAGCGAAGATTTTTGTGAGGTAAGTGATTTGTGAAAGGTATAGTTTAATGTTAGTCAGGGCCATTCTTTTGTAGGGAATTTTGAAAGTCAGATTGCGTTGCGCTAACAAAATATTGTGTGTCAGGTTAAGCACAGCCATATATAAATTGTTCAAAGGGGACGTTTCACATGTTTTGTGAATTTTTTGGAATAATGTCTACAAATATGTCGCATTGTGCAGTTGCTGAATGTAGCAATAGCGGACGTAAGACTGGAGGCCTAATTTATCATCGTTTTCCAAAAAATATTGAAGTACTGCATAAGTGGACTGCTCATTGTAAGCGAGCAGGCTAAATTAATGCTTAAAATACAAGAATGTTCTGAACATTTTTGTGAAAGTGATTACAAACGAGACTTGCAGAATGAATTGTTAGGTCTTCCTACACGGATATTGCTGCAGGATAATGCTGTTCCGTCTCAAAAAATACCAAACTACCCGGAAATAAATTTTAAGTTGCAGGTCCTAGCACCTCGAATATTACCGATAGCTTTCTAACTGAGGGAGAACGTCGTCATGATGCTACGTCATCATGATGCTATTCCAGTTAAAATAAGTGACTTGGCAGTCGTTGACCTGTATGGACGTGTTACGATCAGTAGACAAGGTTACTCGTAAATATGAGTATATTAACGTTTGTGAAGCAAAGAAAGAGAAAATTTTTCGATCTACAACTTTCTTTATCATAAAGCTAATTACATTATGATTTTTCCCATGTCATTGTCCACATCCGAAGTGCATGACCAAATATAAATTTTCATTTTACTTATTCAGATTTCTTATGAAACAAGAATACTTCACCGTGTTAAAAAAAATCTGCACATTGCACCAGGCGCATCTCAGTAGTTAGTTGTAGCTTAGCAAAGCGACGCGCTTTCCTGGAAAGAGCAGTGTCACGGTGTTTCCACTGTGCAACAGGTAAGCCAAAACTAAGTAGTGCAAAAAGGTAAGACTAAGTTATTCTACAGGACCAGTTATGTTTTGTGATTCAGTGTTGAAGACAGACACCATTTTTGTTATAACGAATGTTAACACCGACAGGGAACCAGGTATGCACGTTCACGCTACTTTCTCGCTGTCAGATTTTGCAACACATTTTCGCAGTCGAATTCTCATGTTCAGTAACAACAACTTCATTATTTAGTACTGTCACCGTCAGAGGGTGGTACGGGACTACAAGCCCCACCGCCACACCTCCAAAGTGAATTGCAGTGACTGCCTCACCAACACATTTAGACCGCTATAGACCGGTGATGCTATTGTAACATATCACAAAAATAAATAAATAAATAAATAAATAAATAAAAATAAAAATAAAAAACTTCATTATTCATGTTGATATAACTTGCAATGCCATAACTACAATTTCCTCACACCTCCTCACCCAGGTGGAATAATAAATTTTTCAGTATTAAGTGAGCATCCATTTTATAATATTACCAATGCTCGGTATTTAAGTTCTGAAAATATATTGGTGAGCAATTATGGCATGTAGCAACGGTGCAGTGTTACCCTCTGAAAGGAATTTTGTAATGAAGACGGTGATGTACCTAACGGAACTTCTTTACCGGAAGTGAAAATCAGAATTACGTAAATATGTAAACAGTAACAAACAATATTTTACCTATACAAACTGTTTAAAGAATAAAGAAAACACGCTAGACAGCCTAATTAGGCATAGAAATGTGTAACATCTCTTTTCAAAAATGAACATATAAGCAACTTGAACGGACAGACACAGCCTATACTTATTCATGCGAGAGTGCAATGAACTCTCTCACTAGCAGATGTTGACGTTAAAGAAAGTGCTAACACTTAATAGAAGAACAAAGCATTTGCGTAACTATACACTATCGCCTTTAGGCCTTAGTCAAACTGAATGGTTTCAATAATTTTACTATTAATATTTTCTATAAAATTATAAATTGGACATAGATTTAGAAACACTTTCCTATCTGAGATGAAATGTGAATAAAGTTCAAAGTTAACTGTAAAATTATAATATATTTACCAATATAATATATTTACCAATTACTTTTCTATCTGACATGGGAATAACAAAAGAGTTCACTAGCAAACTATTTCTCACTGTCCTCTGAAGAGTAGAAGTTACTGTTCTCATAGATTGTGGTCTTCCTGTTAATTGTTATCTATCACGAGCACAATAGACAAACTGTGGATCCTATTACATTATTAATATGTACTTTCAGTACACAAGAGGAACAAGCACTTAGCAAGCTTGAGTATATACTTTCCCACAGTTACAGTTCTCAATTTTTACTGCAGTGGGACACAAAACTGCCATATTTGTAAGATACTTGAGAGGTTCCACGCCCTTTTTTGCATTTCGCCTCTCATTTTCATTAATTTTATGAATGTTCTATGTTATTTATTTAATCGTATTGGTGATTTTATACAATATACAGTTGATACAAGGCAAGTGATTTTATACAATATACAGTTGATATAAGACAAGATTAAACCTTAAAGTCTTTTTCAACCAATTAATTAAGCTGGGTGTGGAAATTAACAAGTCGTCAGGAATTCCACGGTGTGAATGAAGTGGTCAGTGTTGGACAAAATGTTCAATTGTCTGCTCTTCTTGATTGCATTCACACATTGGTGAACTGATCCAGCCCCATTTGTACCTGAAGTAGCTACAACAACCGTGACCAGTCCTGGTGGCACCAGAGGATCCTCGTTAGGTCAAAACCTTTTGGCTTCTTTGTGGAATCAAGGTGATGGGCTCTTGTTCCCAATGTTTTTGTAGACCATTCATGTTTCCAGATTCCATTTAGATCAAAACCATCCGCGATGAGTTGTTCTGCAGTAAGACTTGCTGGTCTTCTTGATCGCAATCGTTGCTGTCGCGGATGACAGAATTCCTTGTGCAGTGGTAGAGAGGGTGATGCAGAGCATTTCTTGGCCTCCGTCAGCAGAGCCTGTTTCCGCCTTAAGTGATGTGTACCGGATCACATCCCTATGTCATTACAAGGTAGTAACAGACCGAATAAGGTTACTGTAATGAGAGTATTTGTACTGAGAGCTCAAAAAATACTTTTCACTTGATTCTTAAACATGTTGTTTTACTTCCTTGGGTGGCCTGTGCGAGGCGAGCATCGCAGGATGCGGCACACTGCTTTTCCTGTTGGGGGCTGCACTTCCCTGAATTCTGTGAGGTTCGCACAATATGCTTAAGTGCCTGGCCGAACGACTGACGTCGGTCTAGTTTCGTCTAAGTGTCGCCGCAGTTTATGTGTTTACCGCTCCGGGGTGTCCGGAACGAAGATTCCTGGCACCGACTGACTGCATTGTCCTCTTGATTCGGAGAAAACTTGTGTACTGTTCCCTGCTGAGTGCGACTGTCTGGCTCCGGATTACCGGTGGTCTAGGCAGATTGTTTTCGTAGCCGGTCAAACAGCAAGTTCAATGCCCTCAGCTGAATAGCACAGGCATGATTGGTCAAATTAAACTGATTTGACGTCATAAAGCCCTGCTCGAAATTGGAGGAAACGGTCGCTACTGGCACGAATGATGTTCTGAGACAGTGTGGGGGAATTTTGGAATCAGAACTGAATGCTGATTCGCGGTTTTTCGAGGAGAGTAGGAAGTAGAGCAATGTTGGCATCACTCTTGAATTGTGCAGCGATTCGGGATCTGATCTTCGTCGGAGTCGGACGGTCTTGCGACTTGGTCGCTCGTTTTCGGAAGAGCTTAGAATTCTGGGACAGCCTTCGCGGCCAGGGGTTGACACTGGGTTGCTGCACGGCAGAATTCGGCGTCTACATCATCAGGACGCTGCCTAACGGCGATGTGCTGCAGATTTCAGTACTGATACAGGATTTTGCGGCTCCGGAATTATGAGGCCTTATCAGTTTTATACTGAATCCCTCAACAGCATGCGGGCTCGCTTTGCTATAAGTCCACCTTGCTGGTTTCTCCATGTGATCCCATTTGAGCTTTCGCTACCAATTGCGATACTGCTATATAGTCGGGAGACTAATATTTGATTCATTAGGACCTCCAGTCATGATCGTCAATCTGTTGCATCACAGAGAGAAGGAGCATCTTGTTCTCGAGCCAACTCTTATTCTCATAATATTTCAGTGTACGCTATCCTTTAACCTACTGTGTGTGTCGACAATCCTGTGCATTTATGTTCTGATATATAATAAATCTCCTTGTAATATTTTATCCGCATATCATTTCGTAAATATAGGCAAAATCCCATTTACTGTTGTTTATTATGATAAAGTTCTTTTTTTTCTGAGTAGATTACGATTTTTATTAAATTATTGTGAGTGTGCACTCCTTATTTTACCAACTAGCCGGGTCCGTCATCATTTTCTTCCGTTACCGTTGCGCACATAATCAATTTTGTGGTATGTAAGGAGGGGGTCGAGTGCATGTCCAGTTCTCATGAAAAATTCGTCTGAATTAAAGAGATACAAACTCTTCTCCATCCCGGCACCTCGCATACTGAGTCACCTTTTTCGATTTACAACAGGCAGCAATATGATCATTTACTAAGCAAAACTTCATAAGCCTCAGTTTGAAGAACTTTTAATTTTGAAGTTGACAGCAACTGTTTTAATACCTGTTTGTACTACTTTATTACTTTAAATTCTACTTTTCACTTTAGCTTTTAGGAAGCCTAAAAACTTTTAATAAGCAGTTTTAATTGCAAAATTACTTTCAGCAAAAATTATTTTCTTTAGCACACTCTTCTTCCACATTAACTTTAACTTTCTTTTTACTGTTCTCAAGAGGCATTAATTAGTAAAATACTGGGCTTCAGTGTCCGTTGAATAAGGACACTTGGTAATCACTTTAATATGGGATGGATCCGAAGTGGGAAATGTGACAGAGGATAAATCAAGGTAAGTTTTCATAAATAGTCCTTTTGTTAACCTTATAACTGAAAACAAATAAATCATCCTCATGAGCTGATCCTTCACTGTACACTTCTACAAATCCTTGATTCCCTTACAGTGATTGCGCAACGTGGTGGCGAGTGCATGTTGGTGGGTGGATTTGCAGGCGGAATTGCTGGACTCTGTCATTTCTTGGTGGCGATGATAGATATAAATTCCAACGTAGTTCCAGCTAGTTACTGCATCGACCCGAGGCTTTAGCACATTGTAAAACCCCACGAAAAGCCTGTCTCGTCGCCAGCAGAATACACAACTTTTACATGAGCAGTTGACAGTTTGGTAGCTCGTCTCCGACAGACTCTTTATCCCACCTTTCTATCCATGCCAACAACATTTTGCGCACGCTAGACAGTTCCGTTCCCGAGGGGAACCACATCACATTTTACATACAAAATAACTAAGAATCCAAAGTGAGGATCAGTATATACAAAATAGCAACAACACATTTTGAACAAAACATATGGTTTGCACATATTAACAGTTCAATATAAAATTATTTAACCAAATTTTCAATTATATATAATAATTTTTGATTCCCTCAAGTCAGTCAAAGTGTTTAACTAATAAAGACAATACATTGCAAAAGTTTAAACCAGTACATCATCGTTTCTACAAAGAAAAAAGTACAAATTTTTATACAGTCTCGAATTAATCATAGAATAATTACAGAAGCTCAACGATGGAATGTTGAACAAAACAGAAGGCAAAATGAATCAACAAAACGTATGTAGTGTCTGAGCTATGGTGGTACAAGCTGCTCTCAATAAATTGTGCCACAACAGAACAAACTGCATCTGAATAGTGCTTTGTTCCCCTAAAGCCCAACACCTCCCTCAGAGATAAAAACAAAAAACTTACAACCCGAAGTTAAGATGGTAAATGAAACATAAATCTTGCACCTACGGATGCAAGAGGCTGTCAAAATGGCAGTCATCTAATTGCGTAATGCCAGGCATTAGGTTTGGGAAACTACTAATCTTGTAAAAGCCTTCAGGAGTGATGTGTGTAAATCAGTCTATCTATTTTATATATACGTAGATTAATTTCACTCGGTTTCATATTCCGAAGACTGCATCGTATAATACAGATCATTCTTTCTAAGTGTTAATTGTGTGGTTATACTCCAGTGACGGGTACGGGTACAAGTGAGATAACTGTACACAGGTTTTAGACCTTCTGCGCAAAGCCACAGGCCGGCAATTTATACATTCACTGCAGAAAATGAAATGTGACTAATCTGGCATCGCACCATTACTAACTATGTATTTAAAATCCGCTAATACAATTCTATAAAAAACTGAGTTGACGTTGCTTGCATACACTAAGACAACATATGTTCCTAGCGTAGGGCCGCGCTGAATTCTATAAAAAACTGAGTTGACGTTGCTTGCATACACTAAGACAATATATGTTCCTAGCGTAGGGCCGCGCTGAGAACTATAATAGCATAATAAATACGATGCTGAATTCAGTCCAGGTAGTGAAAGCAAGGCACCAGAATGATTGTACTACAATTACCTACGGAGTTTGTTTTTGCAGTAATCACACAGGGCCTTAGAATTCGCAAAAAGTAATTCGCCATGTTAATACCGATCTCTGATTGAGGCATCTTCCACGGGCGCAAAGCTACTTGTGAAGTTTCTATCACAAACTCCTTTAAGGTAGTAATACTCTTTCAAATACATGTCAGTTATCACACCTCCTTGATTGATTGATTCATCCTGTAGGGTATCTCAAATCTTTCGTTCCGTTATGAAGGTCTTCTCTGAGTGCCACACCTTTTCATTCATTATGGATACACATACCAAATGCCGTATGATGCTGATTTGACGCCATCTCATTTTCATGTACTAAAATTACCCTCTGGAAACAGTACCGTTCTTCGATACTTGATTTTCTTTTAAATAGCCAAACGTAGCATTCCACGGCCTTACGTACATTTGTTGCCGCTTCTTTGAATGATAGTGTTACAGTTAGAATTAATCGTTTGATGCAACTCGCCATTGTCGTGTACTCTGTGTAAGTTTCTTAATCCCTGTATGACTACTGTGGCTTCGTCTCCGTTGTTTATCGGCCACGTTCTACTTTGACATACTTTCCGTAAAGAAATTCCTAAATATAATTATTTGTCAGAAGTGCCCAGGAGGTTGATGACACTTCAAAACCTCCGGCACGTGACAAATAATTAGCTGTCCCTTCCGCTTCTAGTAATGGTACTAGGTACATTTACAGAATTTTTCAAATCGCTGTGTGATGCTTAGACTCTTCAGCACCATGACAGATAAGTCTAATAAAACAATAGTAATCCAGAAGAGCGACGCAGTTGTTTCAACATTACGCCATTCGATTGCCCATTAATAACATTTAAATTACGAACACACTCACATAAAATGTACGCTTGTTTTTTCTCGATTAAAATCATGTCTCACGACTCCTGTTCGTAGCAGTGTCATCAAAAATACAGGTTTTCGTATATTGGTCTAGCATCGCTCGACAATAAGAGGTTATAGAACTTAGAAGATACGCTAGTTTGCCATGATTATTAAATATTGTGATGACTTTTTTCCACTCTTAACACTAAGACCTTGCCTTTGCTACAAATGATATGTTGATATGAAATAAATGCAACATATCCCAGAGTCGGAAAGCATTCTTGCGTTCATTGTATGTGTGAATAAAGGCTTTGTCGACACACTGTGTTTCCTCACTGCAGCTGTATTGATCTCTCCTGTCAATCAGAGCGGCAGGAAATATGTCAACATTACTTCGCTCCACAAAATCCATCAAAGCATTTTGTTCACCAACAGTGCCGGCAGTACACAGCAGAGCAGTGACGAAACGTACTTTCAGTTTTGCTGTTGTCAAAACTAGTCGTCAGAATACGGAAAAAAATTGAAAATTATTTTACCAGAGACTGTTTACAAAGCTATCCACATACTTCTATTCTCAGTTGCTGTAGAGGTATAAATGTCCATCACATATGAAACCCACTGCTTTATCAGATCTGAAAATTCGTAATTTACCGTGATTTATATACAGGATGAGACAGGTAAGATGAGCACCCAAAATGTATCCAGAATGAATAAATACACTGAGACGCGGTTTTCGCCAAGTTACAGCGAACAATCTATCGAATTTCCTAACGTATGCAAGTAGATTTTATCCTTTATAGTCACCTAATTACGACATCGGCTTTAATTTTTTTCCAGTAAAGCTATGTACGTTTTTCCATAGCGTTTGAAATCTTATAAGAGAACATCAACGACATAGCTTTGATGGAACTTGATCAAGTAGTGTCGAGATAACAGGGCCACAAACAACTAACCTGCTGTGAGGAGAAGAGGCTCCATAAACATCTGCTGTTCTGCCCAGGATGGGAAAAATGAAATTGGTCCGGACAGAAGGATGCGATTGGACGTGAATTTGTGGCAGCGTTAACGGAGGAGAAAAAGACCTACAGTTACTGCCAACAGGATGGAGCAACTGCCCATGCAGCCGGCCGAAACTTGGAGCACATTTAACAGTCTTCAAGCCGGACAGTGTGATTACTTTGTCTGGGGAGCCCTAAAGTCTTAGCTGTATCGCAGCAACCTTCATCGTCTCCAAGAACTGCATCACAACATTTCGGATGAGGCTGCAGCAATTCTAGCAGTACAGCTTCGACCTACATTCATCAACTTGCTGACATGAGCCCAGAAGTGGCAAGAGATGATTGGTGGTCATTTCAACGTGTTCTGTAGTCACCTTAGTACTGTATTTTATTTCCTCTGCCGTGTTTCTTTGTAGCCTGGAACTGTGCTCTCCGGTCCACTTTTATTTACTACACCCTGTATCAAATGTAAGCAAATACGTAACTCAGGTGTGGTTCCTGTGTGTACATGCACTCTTAAAACCTATCAGTCTGTGTTATGCTGTTGCAGCAATCAGATAACTTCCTCGTGAAGCTATGAGACATTCACAATGTAGACGACAGTCGGGAAAATTGAATATCGGTTACGGCGAATGTCGTCAAGTTATTAGAGCAACGGTGCGGTTGTTTCCTGAAGAGTATTCTTATCGTGCCACGAACCGTCTTTACAAAAACTAGAAAAAATGTTTTAGGAAATGGCTGTGTGGATAATAAAATACGGCAAGGAAAAAGAAGAGCAACTGATGAAAGAAATGCAACTAATATTTTAGCAGCAGTAACACGCAATGCAAATGTCACTAAGAGGCAACTCAGAGGCACGAGAAGCATTAATCCTAACAATTGTTCTGCGAATACTACATTCCGTCGCATTTCACTCTCTGCATGTTTCACTGCGTCTACAGCTTCATGACAATGATTTCCAAACGTTATCTATGATAAGAAAAAAGTTATTTGCACATCTACGAAAAATGTTGTTTGAAAGAATCGTTTACAAACCATGAGCAAGTCAGTCTACACAGTATGCACTAATTGTTTCTTTGAAAATCCAAGCTGGCTCAAAGAAGTGGATGAAAGCTTTGCTCTTTGCCTACCATGGTTTCGTGTGTGTTTTTCAGTACCTGAATCATTAGTCCCTGTTTCGTTGATGGGAATCTAAAGACGCTCAGATATATCAATCTCTTAAGATATGTTGGTGCCACTGTTATTGAAAGAAATCTCGTTTGACATATGGCAGCCCGTGTGGTACTAACATGAATTTCCCTGCCATTCTGCAACGGTAATCACAGACCCTGTTAAGAGAACATTTGGAGATGAATGAACCATCGTTCAGCGAACGCATAACTGTCAGCTCACTCACCAGCCTTAATGCTTCTACACTTTTATCTGTGCCGAAAATTGGAACAAGGGATCTATTAAAAACACCGATGAGTCCCGAATGTATGAAACGCCTTACAACACGGCTCTATGGTGGCGTTCATTTCAAATGAAATTCGGCACCCATTATTATTTCTGCAGAATCTGATGTGAGGAAATTTTATTATTATTGAGCATCTGATTGAGAAGGGGAAGCAACATATACTTGCATGGCTCCCTTTCCCGTTTAGAAAGTACCGCGTACCATTGCCGAACAGTGAGGCTTTGTGCGAGCGATGTGCCGGCCGTGGCGGCAGAGCGGTTCTAGGCGCTTCAGTCCGGGACTGCGTGACTGCTACGGTCGCAGGATCGAATCCTGCCTTGGGCATGGATGTGTGTGATGTCCTTAGGTTAGTTAGGTTTAAGTAGTTCTAATTTCTAGGGGACTGATGACCTCAGATGTTAAGACCCATAGTACTCAGATCCATATGAACCATTTTTTGCGAGTGATGTACGATTTCAGAAGTGAAGTTTGCTAAGAAATTCCCGGACGTCACTCACACTGAAAATGTACCTAAGGGCCAGTTTAAAACAGAGTTTGAAAAAAAATACAAGGGCGGTGGGGAGGGGGGGGGGGGATAAAAGTAGTATGTTAACATCGGCCTCGACTGTTCTCTCCACACACTGACACGCCGAACATGGTTGGACCTGTGAAAAAAAAACCAAAAAAAAATACACTTGGCACATAGAGAGTAAATGATTAAGGTTGTCCACAACTAAAGCAGACACAAATTTAGAATAATTGACACTGTAATTACGAGCTTGGATTTGAAACACATGTAACATGTAAACACTTACGTCTACATCTACATCTACATCTACATTTATACTCCACAAGCCACTCAACAGCGTGTGGCGGAGGGCACTTTAAGTGCTACTGTCATTACCTCCCTTTCTGTTCCAGTCGCGTAGGGTCGCGGGAAGAACGACTGCCGGAAAGCCTCCGTGCGCGCACGAATCTCTCTAATTTTACATTCGTGATCTCCTCGGGAGGTATAAGTCGGGGGAAGCAATATATATTCGATACCTCATCCAGAAACGCACCCTCTCGAAACCTGGCGAGCAAGCTACACCGCGATGCAGAGCGCCTGTCTTGCAGAGTCTGCCACTTGAGTTTGCTAAACATCTCCGTAACGCTATCACGCTTACCAAATAACCCTGTGACGAAACGCGCCGTTCTTCCTTGGATCTTCTCTATCTCCTCCGTCAACCCGATCTGGTACGGATCCCACAGTAATGAGCAATACTCAAGTATATGTCGAACGAGTGTTTTGTAAGCCACCTCCATTGTTGATGGACTACATTTTCTGATGACTCTCCCAATGAATCTCAAACTGGTACCCGCCTTACCAACAATTAATTTTATATGATCATTCCACTTCAAATCGTTCCGCACGCATACCCCAGATATTTTACAGAAGTAACTGCTACCAGTGTTTGTTCCGCTATCAATAACAATGACAGAGCCTGAGTGGTTTGTTATGTCCATAAAAGTTTATAAATCACGTAGAAATATCCATTCACTAACACTCTGCGTTTTTCACACATACTAGTCTCACATGCAACAAAATAACAGTATTTCTCAATAGACTTTAACAAATTACAATTATTATAATGACGCCTATGTAATGGTGCGTCCTTATTAATACAGGAGATAAAAGGAGACTGATATCGTCCGGCAGTGGACGATGGGTTGCACGCTTCTTTTTTTGTAATATTCAAATGTCTTCACGGTCTGTCTTTAATATCGGTGTTTCCAGATGTGCACTGAATTAGTCTATAGTTTCTTAGGCGCGTCAGTGGCGCTGGATTCATTTCTCCTTGTAAATCGTCAAAATACATCATTACAATGCTTAGTTAAATATTACACATAGGCAAATAACTGGCTAATGGTCTCTTTCAGTACTCAAATCAGTGTTTTATGTGACGATATGTGGCTGTGTGAAAATACAACATCTCAAGAATCACTTTATAGCCAGTAGCAGCGCTCAGGGTCAACATTTTGAGCACTTGTTATGGTAGCCGTAATAATAAAGACACGAACTGTACGTAAGTTACAAGTTTCCTTATGTTTGCTACAACAAGGCACACGTTTGTGGTATCTCTTCTCATGACGTAGGAACGGTAGTTTTCCGGCGCTGTTACCTTGAAAGTCCCATACGTGTTATGTCTTTTTAAGTTTTGTTAAAGGCTTCTTTAAAATGCCTGAGAAAAAAATTACGTAGTTCTAGTAGAAAAAATCAGTGACTGTCATTATTCATCGACTATCAACGATAAAAATTACTTGGCGAAAACCACACCTCAGTACATTGTCTCTATCTGGATTTATTTTGGGTGGCCTGCCTCACCATGTGTAGCCTGAGTGAATTTCTAT
Source organism: Schistocerca americana (assembly GCF_021461395.2). Lineage (NCBI taxonomy): Eukaryota > Metazoa > Arthropoda > Insecta > Orthoptera > Acrididae > Schistocerca > Schistocerca americana. The sequence goes on along the minus strand of NC_060125.1, from coordinate 397,529,776 downwards.
TTCCTCATACTTAACTGTAGCAGTGTTATTAATTACCCAGCCATGAAGCCATGCTAAGAGAAATGGAAGGTGATCTACCATGAAGCACCGGTCCAATGTTTATCAGACTTTACTGAATTGTTCACCACATAATGCACATTAAATGATTAAACTTTCATCCTATCCGGATTTTACGTTCATCACCAATATCAGTTTAAGGTGTATTCCCATCATTGTGAATACATTCTCTTATTCTTTGTGGTTTAAAATTAAACTGTTAAACAACCTCCGAACGTCCTCTTGAGGAATTCTTTGCTGGGCCTGAAGATCTAATGCACATATTCTGATGGTTCCCGCCATATGCTAGACGTTCTCCATAGGTAACACATCACGGGAGCGGACACGCCTGTCAGTGAACCGTTCATTCCTCAAATACCTGTGTTTGTCACTGCAGTGTGATGGTCATGCGTTATCGTGTTGGACTACTCTATTTGCTAAAGTAATCATCAAGGGAATTAATATAAGATTTACCAATCTAACCACATACAGACGAGCATTCGTGTTCCCTTCGAAATTTACCGTTTAATCGTATTGTCATGTACAGCAAGTGTCCACGTCATGATTCCTGGAGATGGAGAGGTATGGTTCCCCTGCCATTTCACAGAGTCATCTACACGCAGATTGGCTTTGACTCTGCTGTCACAAACAGAAGTGAGATTCGTTGCTGATAGTTACAGAAGTCCGCTCAGCGTCAGAGTTGACTCTAGTTCTACAGCACTTGAGCCTCTTATCTGTGTTACGGTGCCAACGGTAAAAGACACAAGGAAACTAGAGACATTTTGTAAACCATATTTAGTGTTCCCCACACCTTACTGCGTAAATCGGAATCTTCTACACTCCTGGAAATGGAAAAAAGAACACATTGACACCGGTGTGTCAGACCCACCATACTTGCTCCGGACACTGCGAGAGGGCTGTACAAGCAATGATCACACGCACGGCACAGCGGACACACCAGGAACCGCGGTGTTGGCCGTCGAATGGCGCTAGCTGCGCAGCATTTGTGCACCGCCGCCGTCAGTGTCAGCCAGTTTGCCGTGGCATATGGAGCTCCATCGCAGTCTTTAACACTGGTAGCATGCCGCGACAGCGTGGACGTGAACCGTATGTGCAGTTGACGGACTTTGAGCGAGGGCGTATAGTGGGCATGCGGGAGGCCGGGTGGACGTACCGCCGAATTGCTCAACACTTGGGGCGTGAGGTGTCCACAGTACATCGATGTTGTCGCCAGTGGTCGGCGGAAGGTGCACGTGCCCGTCGACCTGGGACCGGACCGCAGCGACGCACGGATGCACGCCAAGACCGTAGGATCCTACGCAGTGCCGTAGGGGACCGCACCGCCACTTCCCAGCAAATTAGGGACACTGTTGCTCCTGGGGTATCGGCGAGGACCATTCGCAACCGTCTCCACGAAGCTGGGCTACGGTCCCGCACACCTTTAGGCCGTCTTCCGCTCACGCCCCAACATCGTGCAGCCCGCCTCCAGTGGTGTCGCGACAGGCGTGAATGGAGGGACGAATGGAGACGTGTCGTCTTCAGCGATGAGAGTCGCTTCTGCCTTGGTGCCAATGATGGTCGTATGCGTGTTTGGCGCCGTGCAGGTGAGCGCCACAATCAGGACTGCATACGACCGAAGCACACAGGGCCAACACCCGGCATCATGGTGTGGGGAGCGATCTCCTACACTGGCCGTACATCACTGGTGATCGTCGAGGGGACACTGAATAGTGCACGGTACATCCAAACCGTCACAGAACCCATCGTTCTACCATTCCTAGACCGGCAAGGGAACTTGCTGTTCCAACAGGACAATGCACGTCCGCATGTACCCCGTGCCACCCAACGTGCTCTAGAAGGTGTAAGTCAACTACCCTGGCCAGCAAGATCTCCGGATCTGTCCGCCATTGAGCATGTTTGGGACTGGATGAAGCGTCGTCTCACGCGGTCTGCACGCCCAGCACGAACGCAGGTCCAACTGAGGCGCCAGGTGGAAATGGCATGGCAAGCCGTTCCACAGGTCTTCATCCAGCATCTCTACGATCGTCTCCATGGGAGAATAGCAGCCTGCATTGCTGCGAAAGGTGGATATACACTGTACTAGTGCCGACATTGTGCATGCTCTGTTGCCTGTGTCTATGTGCCTGTGGTTCTGTCAGTGTGATCATGTGATGTATCTGACCCCAGGAATGTGTCAATAAAGTTTCTCCTTCCTGGGACAATGAATTCACGGTGTTCTTATTTCAATTTCCAGGAGTGTAGAATCGCTTTGTTGCCCGCCCGTCAATCTGTCTGTCTGCCTGACTGTTAAAAACCCTTATTTTCAGGAACGAGTAAATGTATCAACTTGAAATTCATGTTATATGATAAGGTCTATGATCCCTTGGAGGTACAAACGAATGAAGCTTCTACGTCAGTGCTATCAAATGACATGGCCATTCATGTCACATATTTTGATACTCGCAAATTCGTTCATCAAAGCCCGCCTACATGATACCTTCCTTTGACCTAGAACCATGAATTTTGGAAGGAGCAAATTTTCGCTTTACAAATAAAGGAAAACACTGATGTTTGTCAATTGTTGTCCAACTGTCTCTGTGTCGATCCGTCTGTTAAGATTCCTTTTTCCCATGAACAGCTTGAAGTATCAAGTTGAAATGCATGCTAAGGTATATGGACCCTTTGCGGTGTAACACACTTAAGATTCTCAGTCAATGCAATAAAAAGATACAGATCTTATATCACATAGCCTGATACGCACAAACTCACACATAGAAATATGTAGGGTACCTTCCGTTGAGCTATAATCATGAAATTTGGAAGAAACAAGCTTTTACAGTGTATGTAATGGAAGAAATCCGAAACTTAATCTGCAATCATGTCAAAAGAAAAAAAATCTCTTGTCATTTGTTATCCGACTTCAGACTTAACATTAAAACATTCTCTAAAGTTTTGGAATTTCAGGGAGTGATATCTCGCCAATATAAATACCGATAACAGGAGAAAAAACGGTGAATTTCTCGATTACTGAGTTGAGTGAACGATCGTTATACATATTTAAGTTTGTTCGGCACCCTCAGAACGTTAGACCTACTCCCTACCGGGCCTTGGTTCATTTTTTTTTATTGAAGTGATATAAGAATAAGAAGGCTTTACTAAAGTTTATGCGTGTGCACAACACATTTACTTCCCTTCACTTACCGCAACATTAACAACAATAAATAAATTTTTAACAAAGGAAAATGAACACAAACCCACACCAAACAAAGGTTTGTCTCTGTCGCATTCTCAGTGCGGCGTTAAGACAGTTTGCATTTTTACTCGTTATATTTGTAGCCTACAATGACTTTCTTCGACATCTTATTCCACCAGATGATTGGTTACTGTCTAATGCGTACTCTTCATAGTCGTGTTCCTTTCTTAACCTGTCTCGGGAATGCTCTGTAAATAATTGTACACTGATGGTCCATATTCATTTCCTAGATGAGATTTAAGGCTCCAGTGTTGTAATGGCAAATAGTCGGTGAATTCCTATATATCAATATGTCAGTGCCCGTGAGTTCGGCAGCCAAAAATGGCAAGTGTCTAACAAACTACGAAAACGCATTGCGTTCGGCGTCAGGGAAAGTGTCGAAAATAGTCGCATAACTTTGTTGAGGTTTATCTTACTTATGGCGTTTCTCGCAATAATTGAAAACTTTTCCTTGCCCAGTACCAAATACTAATGGTTTTCTTGCATCGATGTGTGTGTTCCACGCTCGCTTCAACAAGGACACTTCGCGTAATGATGAATCGTTTAGTTCGGTTTTATACTTCTTAGAAAGAGTTGTGTAGCGTTTGTTGATGCTGATGGTATCTAGCCAATTACAGCTTATATTTGTTAGTAAAATCTTTGTTGGACATTTCTCCAAACCTGTGACCAAGTTATGAGAGGATATTTGATAGCATTGGGTGTTTAGGAGAACGTTGAATTAATTGTTCGTAGGCTTTTGCTCAAGACTGTTTTAGTTTGTTCTCTCTTAAATAGTATGTTTCGGTGTAGTATATGAAGACATACCTGTAAATGTTATGTTCAGCATCCATATAAATCAACCACCTTAAATATAATGGACAAAACTTTTGGAATATTTTTCCAGTGATGACTCCTGCGCTTTCCCAGAGTGTCTTGTATATTTTAGGAATTGTGCCATGCGTTGCTGGTTCATGCTTGTCAACCACAATCGTTCTTTTGTACATGGGGTTGTTGTATAGAGAAAAGGCTATTTGAACAGACAAACTTCAGCCATGCCACGCTCCCACGAAAAGCATTTTTCTCAGATATTTTTCAGGTGAATGTATGAGTGCAGGTACAAGATCGAACCTGGATAACACATAACCACTGATGTAATAAGCCATTCGTATCCTGTCAAGACTTCGACTCCTTACGCATCTTCTGCCAGTTATGTTCTAACAAGTATGCAGGATTCGCCGTCATGGTCATGCCTACAGTATATTGTGTTTCTTGTATGCAACCATGTGTGCCGCCTATATTGGGAATTAGGTCCCACGTCAATATAAACTAATTTATCCGTGTTGAATCAGGCTCTGCTGGATTTTTTTATATTCTTTGAGTAAGTCACTCGTGGTGATCTCATCTTGCTCGTCATTTAATATAATGCTGAGGTTATCTGCGTACGCGCTTATTGCAATCTTCACCCCATGTATACAGCATGCGATCAACGCGGTCTGTAGTCTTCGAAGAAGAGATACCGCTTCAATCGAGTTTCCAGTAAGCTCTTCTCGACTGTCTAACAACTGCCACGATATCAGCTGTCATCATCCGTCTATTCGTCATTCACTCGAACAGTCTACAAGGTGGCCACTTTTTAGAAAATGGAACTACTACCACAAATAGAGTCGCTAAGTCCTGATTTGGTGAATCTTTGCTTCGTTATAAATAAATTCATGACTAAGTTATGAATTTGGTGACGCAGTCTGATTTATATAATAGAAAGGAAACAATGGGTAGCTCACACGCACAATAAATCACACAACTTACGAATAGGAGATATAACCTATGTAAATGAACAACCAATTTGACCATCACTCGTAAGATCATATCAGTTTTACTAAATCGTAGTAGCAATTAGCAATACGTCTGTGGCGGTTCAGTATACAATGTGGACCAAGCCTCCATTCTGTAAATGCCGTGGTCAAATACGAAAAGTGAACAACTATTGGAAACGTTTTTGAATATCCCTTACGTAATGATGGAGTTTGAATGATTCGAAAACGCATGGCCTATTAAACAAGGCTCAACACATCAATACCGTATTTTCCAAAAGCCAGTTTTCTAAAAGGCAGTTTGCAACAGAAAATCTTCATTCAGCAATCGACGTTGAGGCAGTTTCACGAGGCAGGACATGAGAGAAGCCTCCGCGAGGGATGTGTCATTAATAACACATTCGGGCGTCCCCTGGGCGACGGCTCTAAGCCGGTAGATTTCTTCACACCAGAAGCATCACAGTGGAGCGACATAATGTCTCGAGAAAAACCGGATAGGTTCTTATCAGAACCGGCTTTGACGATCATCTCTGTGAACATAGAAGGTCTTTCGTCTTGCAAAGAACAATTGCTGAGCGAGCTTTGTCAAAAAACCAAATGTGAGTACTCTGCGTGCAAGAAACGCATAGGGACATCCAACACCGACGCCCCAAGGTTCCAGGGATGAAACTAGTAGCAGAAAGACCGCACTCGCAATACGGGAGTGCCGTGTTCACCAAACCGGACCTCTAAGTGAGGATGGCGGATCACACTGAGGAGAGAGATATCGAGGTTATCACTGTGGAATTTGGCGAATACACGGTGACCTCACTGTATAAGCCCCCAAATGTAGACTTCCACTTTGAACCACCAGTAAAAATTGGTAAAAAGAAAACAGCTTTCATCTTCGGCGATTTCAACAGCCATAGTCACGTATGGGGATATGCACAAGAAGACAAAAACGGTGAAGCCGTTTTGGCGTGGGCCGAGTCAAACCACCTGGAACGTATCCACGACAGAAAACATCCCACATCTTTCAACAGTGGTAGGTGGCGCCGCTGATACAACCCGGATCTACTATTCGTCGGCGAAGAAATAGCACAACAGTGCTTTAAGTCCATCTGCGCCCCCATCCCAAAGACACAACATCGCCCAATAATATGTCAAATGTTGCCAATAGTTATACCACGAAGGGTAAAGTTCAGAAGGAGATATAATTTCAGGAAGGCAGACTGGCCCAAATTCATCAGAATACTAGAAGAGAGAGTCCAGGTATATAGCCCAGATCCAGAGAGCTATGACAGCTTCGTGGACACCGTCAAAACCCTACTCCCTAGCGTCTATTCCAAGGGGATGCAGACCCAGTTACACACCAGGACTCACCCAGGAAACAGTAGCCCTACTGGAAGAGTATCAAATGCTCTTCGAAAGAAACCCCTTCAGTGAAGAAACCCTCACCAAAGGAAGAGTTATTACCGCCCGGATATCAGAAGTAGGAAGGGAGCAATGAACCAAATTGATGGAGGATACTAATTTTGGCAGAGATAGTCAAAAGACCTGGAAACTCATAAAACGCCTAGCCAATGACCCCACCAAATCAAATCTACACGCGAACGTCACAGCAGACCAAATTGCACACTAGCTTCTCACAAATAGGAAACCACTAAGATACGACAACCTAAAGACAAAAAAGAGGGGCACAGAACGAAACCCCCCTCAGGAGATCGAAGAACTATCCCAGGCATTTACCTTGGCGGAACTGGAGAAGGCGATCAGTAAGTGCCAAATGCGGAGAGCAGCCGGACTTGATGATATATGCGTCGAGCAAATAAAGCATTTTGGACCTGTAACAAGGAAATGGCTAGTCGATATGATGAACAACTGCATGACATCCTGCAAAATTCCAAAAATCTGGGGAAAATCGCGAGTCATTGCCATCCTAAAAACAGGCAAAGAACGTGACAATCCCAAAAACTACAGGCCGATCTCTCTGCAATGCTATGTGTACAAGGTTTTGGGAAGGATGATACTCCACAGAATCACGGACGCCATCGATCCCCTCCTGATCCCACAATAAGCAGGATTCAGACAGGGCAAATGCTGTATGTCACATGTGCTAAAATTAACACAACACATAGAGGATGGGGTCGAGAACAGGAAGATCACCGGGGCTGTCTTCCTAGATCTATCAGCAGCCTACGACACAGTCAACCACCGACTGCTCCTGGGGAAAATACACGCAATGAGTAGGGACTACAGACTAACCTTACTGACTGGAAACCTACTCCAGAATCGAAGTTCTTCGTGGATTATCAGGGACAGAGAAGTCGGTGGAGGATACAGAAAAATGGCCTCCCCCAAGGAAGCGTACTGGTCCCAACACTTTTTAATATATATACTAACGACCAGGCTCTCCCCCAAGGCACCGAAAGCTTCATATATGCAGATGATTGCGCCATTTCCACTCAAGCAGACAGCTTTGAAACTGTTGAACAGAATCTGTCAGAAGCCTTCTAACAGCTTGCCACCTACTATAAGGGGAACATCTCAAACCCAACCCAGGGAAAACACAAACCTGCGTCTTCCACCAAAATAACAGAAAATCTGCAAGAAGACTACAACTTAACTGGGAAGGAGTGCCCCTGGAACATTGCGAAACACCAAAATACTCCCGCGTCACCTATAAAAAGCACTGCATGAACACTAAAGACAAAGTAGCCGCGAGAAACAACATTGTGCGCAAACTAACGGGCACTACATGGGGGGAACAGCCTGGAATAGTGAGAACCACAGTTCTTGCTTTGTGCTATTTAACAGCGGAGTATGCGTGCCCAGTGTGGTACAATTCTACCCACGCAAGTGGACATACCGCTTAATGAATCCTGCCGCATCATCACAGGCTGTCTGAGACAAACCCCGACTGATAAATAGTACTGCCTGGCAGGCGCAGCCCCACCAGATATTAGAAGGAAAGTAGCAGCCAGGAAGGAAAAGACAAAGGCGTTGACCTCACCATCCCACTCGCTGTACAAACACCAGCCAGCGTTGACCTCACCATCCCACTCGCTGTACAAACACCAGCCAGCCCGCCGCCGACTAAAATCTAGAAAAAGCTTCATGCACACGGCAGAAAACATGGTCGGGATACCGCAGCAAGTGAGGCTGGCAATGTGGCGAGAAGAAAACGCGCACCTTGGGGAATGGTTAGTCCCAAACGAAGAACTCCCTCCCGGCCATATGGAGGGACGGATGACATGAAAATCTCTCTATAGGCTGCGCTCTGGTGTCACACGATCCAAAGAGAATATGCGCAAATGGGGCCTCTCAAATGAACCGGCGCTGTGTGACTGTGGACACACTCAAAACACCACCCACCTCACGCAGTGTGTGTTGTGCCCAAGCACCTGCACCATGAAGGATTTGATGAATGCCACCCCGGAAGCGCTGGACGTGAGCCATTTTCTGGTCCAAGACTTCGTAATATAATAAAAAAAACTACTTTACCCTGCTTATATATCTGTATACTTTTATACTCTTTTTGTATTTGTTATATACTTGATTTGTATGTGTTAATTATTCTGATTTTATGTACGATGATTCTGACACGATTAAATAAAATAAATAAATAAAAACTCTAAAATTTCCATGCAGAGATTGAGATACTTATTACTACAAACAGGGGGGAAACTGTCTGAGAACTAAATTACTGTGTTATCTTTGTTTTGTGCAACAGTTTGATAGACAATATCAGCCCCATGTAAAACGTACCACGAAACGGCAGTGGACCAGCCATACACCAAAATATGTGTAAATGTTCATTAAGTGACTTGGGAGAGTTGAAATAAGAAACAGCTCATGTAATTTCATTTTATATGGACATCAAATCGAGCAAGTAGAGGACACAAGCTACTTGGTTCTCCAGATACATGTGCTATAGAAACTGAAAATCCCAGAAACCACAAAGAATCCAATATGCACTAACAATTCCACGGAAAACGAAGAATGAGGTAAACTGAAGGGGAGAATGACGAAGCTGAGGCATCGGACTGAATGACCATAACACGGATACAAGCACCACACATAAGGTTTAATGACAAAGTCTTCCACATAAGCAAGCATATGGATTAAATAAAACGTTCTCACCAATGCTGTCAACCCACTGCCGGCGCGTGTGACCTGCATCCAACTATACAAATCTTCCGTGGATGAGTCTCTCTTGAAGCTGCCCATTAGCATGTACAGTTACCCACCAGCACTGACTTCGACTGAAAGCGCGTTGAAGCCAATAAAGCTGATCTTGTTCCCACCAAGACATCTCAGAAAGGCAACGCAAAGAAAGTACACAATGGATATCGATACTGTTACAGACCATGTCTTTTCTTTCTGAAAATACTGTAAATTACCACGCATAAGAATGAAATTATAATAAATAAGCAGGGAAATACTGGAGTAACACTTTGGTAGCGTTTGTTAGTTGTGTTCATGATGTAACACTCTCCATTTCTGTGTATATATTATATAGAATCGACAGTTGTTGTCTCATGAAGTACGACCACACGACCACTGAAAAATATTTTTTTCATACGTTTACCTCCACTGGGTATATTGAATTGGAGGCTGAGGAAACCTGCTGCTCCATCATCAAGCACCGTTTTCCGCTTTGCTGAATGGTTAGATCGGTGAGTATATTCGTCGACATACGTCATTACATTATATCGCCCCTGAAATCGATATTGCAATATGTGAATATTACTTATCTCTGAAACGTGCGACTGATTGACATTAGGTGCATTTAGTAAAAGATATTGTACTTTCTACAGAGAGAAAGGTGGTACTCAAAATACATCGTTAACGATATTCCAGTAATTGAGAGTCATTGCTTAGATGTAATTAAATATCAATTTAATCTAATTAGTGATATGTGTTCACCCAAAAAATTAAGGTAAATGTGGCCTCAGAGGTGGTAAATAAAATCATTGAAAAAATTGAACTAGGCTCTGTAACAGTATTTATGTTGATGACAGATAGCACCAATTATCTTTGCTTAAAGTCTTTATTCCATCACTAACGCCTCAAAATCATTCGGATGGTTACCCAAATGCTACAATAACTGTTGAACACCTACTGTAATTAAGAAAAACTTACGTTTTTGCCCACTTCTTCGTAGTTCTATATGGAGCTTACTTACATGTACAATATTTCCTATAATTCGTACAATGGATCTACCGGCAGTTTATTTCGCAAAAAAAAACTTCTTTCATGTAAACTTATACTCAAGAAGGGGGGGAAAGTACGCAGAAGTTTTTTGTGAATGACTTCTTACCTGTTGCAGTAAGAGATAGCTTTTACTGTTATTTAGTCTATCGGCAAAAATCGAGAGCTGCACAAGAAATCAGCTGATTTGTATGAAAATGTCTTGAACGCGATAGATAGCCGGAACTTAAAGATAATGAATTCGAGCTATTTTGAGTTGATACAGAATGGTGGTGGCTGTATTGTAGCATGGCAAACAAAGACAGCCCCGCAGTCGCTATTGGTGTCTGTACCCTTGGTGTACACAATCATAATCTTTCCTTGAACGAATGTTTCTACCAGCAATGTTCAGTTGTATTACTATTACGTTTCCTATTTTTTTGATCTGTTGGCTGTAGAAACCACAGTTATTAAGAAAAGGACTCCACGTTCAAAAATTATGGGCTAAATATCGTCTTTACAAGAGAAGATATTTGTCACGAGCTGATACATAGGGATCTTCAAAGAGCCTCGCTACCGCTAACTACAGTAATATTTAGAGTATAACCTCAATAACTTCCAGCTACAGTGTCCTTGGGTAGCGTGTTTCTTACCGGCAGTCTGAAAAATTACCATTGGTTGCATGCAAAGAGAAAATACGCTCATTGCACCTGTTGAAGCAACGTTCAACAAATACAAGAGGTCAACGTTGAAAACTCTCATACTGTAAAAGCCTAGGCAGACTTTAATTAATCTCTAAATTACCAAGTCAGTACTTGCGAGTTTTAAAAAAGGCAAATGTTTTGTATTTTATTAACTAATGCTGACTGACGACACCATATGACAGAAAACAGCTATTTGTTTCTATATTGGGCGTAAGTAATAGACGTTTCCACAATTAAATACGGAATGGAATTTATAGCACACACATGAAGTAGCTTCATAACAAGGAGATGAAGTCTCTTAAATCGAACCAGTTCTTGTAAAAATGTCTCCCCTAATGACGTTCGACAAGGATTTTCATGCGGCGAGATGCAGATTTCCTTAACTTTGATAACTGGAGATGTTCTAAAGTAAGCCTCACCGGACGACAATAACGTAACATACAACAATAACGAAAAATAGCTCTGAGTGCGAAAAAGATTTGACATGGCAATTAACGTGACTTCCTTCTTTGTAGACATTATGGTACAATATCTTTTATCTAGTATTATGAAGATGGTATCTGTCCTTAAGGCTCACCGGCCATTTGACCATATCCTTCTGTGCGGATGCACAAACAGTGCCCGAATTCTTATGGGAATCGGCAACACGTCGCGAGTAATAAAGCATAATGGGCAGGTGCACTATGAATATAGCGCAGGATAATAAATTGGGAATATGGGTCTCACGGGAGGCGTGCCAGAGATAAATCCCTGCAGTCGCACTATCCTCTGTGTCCTCGGTGGCTCAGACTGTTCCGTTTCAGCCGAGCTGTTTCAGCCGCTGTTAACTGCTGCGCTGCACTTCCGTGTTTACATCTCTGTACTTGTGGTTCTCCGAGTGCTGTACGTCCGTTAATCTCCGTGTTCGTTTATATTCCTTGTGATCTGATCGCTCTTTCTGGTCTTGCTGCTGCTAATTCGAATTTCGGTTGTTTAACCGAAATTGTGTCGCTGGAGTAACCATGGCTACAAACCTCAGGAAGAATACTCTGGTATTAGCTTTTGACAAAGAATCCCATCCTGTTCAACCGACATCTCTGGAAATAGATGACTGGATTACACAGGTAATTGGTCTCAATTCTGAAACCGTCCATACCTGGCAACTGGAGCACGAAAAATACTGTGTTTTTGTCTAGCTAATCAGTGCTGCGACTGTTGATAAAGTGTTACGAAAGTGGGACTATGAAGTAGATTTTGTGCATAGAAATGCTTATAAAAGTAAGGTTTCCATCTATAGAGCTGACATTTAGTACAAAACCGTTGCCATCTTGAATCTTCCCATTGAAATTTAAAATAAGATGAAGGAAGCTCTTTCAAAGTACTGGGACGTTAAATCAATTGCAAATGTAAGAAGGTCGCCTCTCTTTAAACTACAGTGTTTCCGCGGGGTCCACTGCGTAGCGATGGACGTTAAGTCGAATATTCCGTCTAACTGTTTGTAGGTATAAGGCACAAATTGTTTGCACAGGGAGCTACATGTCATATAGGTAACGAAACCGGCCAATTCAGACGGGAATGTCAGCGGCGAACTGTTGTTCTTAAAACTAATTTGATACAGCGTCAGAAGCTTACCTTAAATGATATGTTACCAAAGAATAGCCCGGATCAACTGGTTGAGGAAGTTAAGCTGATGTCTCCCTTCACGATAACAGTCAATTTCCCCCGTTAACAACAAAGGGAAACCCTGTTACCACTACTCGTGAAACAGAAATGCAACCGGAAAAACGACCTTTGGAGACAACTGATAGTTGTTCAGAGGACGAGCTGTCCTGTCTATCTCCCTCACTCCGCAAGCAAAAACATTGCGATGAGGAGGCAAAGGAACCGGAAGGCAAAATGCGAATAGAAACTGATGAACAGAAAGACAATACACATACGGTACCAGAAAATGAAGGGGGTGTAATGAGTACTAATTTACAGGAAACTACAGGTGCAGTAGCCGATTGCAAAGATCATCAACTATCTGTTAATAAACAAATTCAGGGAGAGGTTGCAAAACTACTGTCTCCATTTGTTACCCTCGATCAGGAAGTAAGTGATATTAATAACTGAAATCACAGTCAACACCTCAGGGCAGGCGCCGGCAACAGAAATTGAGAAAGCGTCTGCTGCTGTTCCAGATAAGCCGCGAAGTAAAATACCGACGCAGCCAAATGGAAATGTAGCTCGTAACCAAGGGAAGGGAAAATCCGGAAAGGGCGACCTGAACCCGAAGAATATTCGGCCAGAAACAGTCCCACACGAAAGTTTACCAGGGTATCAGTCTGCTTGAGGTACAAGAGAAAACATCAGAAGTAGAAAAAAAAACGGGATTGTAACGAGTAAACTGATTGAAGTGTTATTCTATGTTCAGCCTGCCGAGAAAACTGTTAAAGCTTAACTGAGCTCTGCACCACAGAAAACTAAATTACTTCATCAAAACAACTGCGTAGTGACAGCGCAATGACGCAATCTTATTCTGTCATCACTCTAAACATAAATAAAATTACGTCCCGTTTGAAATCATCGGTCCGTAAGGAAGTTTTGTAGGAATCCGCGACTGATATTGCCCTGTTACAAGAAGTTCTGATTTCGGATTTAATAATTCCCGGTTTTGTCAGTTACATAAATGTGTCTCCCGAAACAAGTGTAGGAACAGCTGTTCTGTGAGGGAAGGGATTACAGTAAGCGAGATGGAACGACTGGAATCAGGAAGAGGAATAGGACTCAATATCTATGATGTTAGTATCATCAACTTGTATGCCCCTTCAGGAAGCTCTCAGCGTGCTGACAGGGCACTTTCTTCAAAGATAAGCGGATATACTTGTTAAGGAAAACTCCAAGACATAACTTGGTGGTGATTTTAATTGTGTTTTAAATGGCAAAGATCAGTTACCTAATTTTAATTTCTCAGGCGAAATAAAACAACTAGTTACTGGTTTCAAATTAAAAGATATATGGGAAATCAAATACCCCTCCATTGTTGAGTTCATGTATGTCACGGCAACATCACGTAGCAGGATTGAAAGATTATATATTTCTAAAAATCTTGAAACTTCCGTGACAAAAGCAGAAACCATTCCTATGTACTTTTCAGAACATTCAAGTGTCTTAGATTGCATAAATCTAACAAGACAGCTTGTTCGCCGATTCAAGAATCAGTGGAATTGGAACACTTCCGTGTTAGTAAATCATAATTTAGAAGACCTGATTAAAGAAACACGGGCAATATGCCTGCGTGCTCGTAGTAGATATGCAACTGCTGTCGACTGATGGGTTAAAATGGCGAAGCCAAAGTTGAGGAAGGTTCTTATTCAATACAGTACCCAGAGCACAAGTGAAATGTAATGCGCTATAGAATATTACTATTCCGTTTTGAGATATCTATATGATCAGGTCTCAGCAGGTTCCTCACTTCAGATAGCAGACATCAAAAAAGTCAAAGGCAAGTTACTTAATATCAAGGAAATTCAAATGGAAGGGTTGAATAATCGAAGGCAAATTTGGTGTCAGAAGATAAAACTACTTCCCTGTATCATTTAGTGAAGCCAACGAAAAACGGGAGTAGGACTTTATTGATGAAATTCGAACAAAACACGGTACGATTCTTAGAACCCAACAGGGTAGCATGGAAGAGACTTATCGCTGTTATTGCGAGATATATTCTGTACATCGAAGTAGTGATGCTTCCTTGGAAGAACTCCTTGACATCCTAGCCCCACAGCTGACAGAAGATAACAACGAAAATTTTCTCGAGGTTGTCAGTAAAGAGGACGTGTATGAGAGTGTGCGCCTCACCACAAAAAAATTCCCAGGGCCGGATGGTCTACCAGCAGTCTTACATCCGTTATTGGCCAATAGTAGGTGGGAAAATCACGGACATTGTAAATGAGGTTACTCATGGTAAAATGATTCCGGCTGAGTTTAAGGAGAGTAAAATTGTTCTGGCGCCAAAAAATTATGGAAACATAGATTTAAAAATTTTTCTACAATTTTGACAGCTGAATTCTTACTATAAATTAATAGCTAGAACAGTGAACAAGAGAATTTCATGACTTACAGATAAGATTATCAGTCAACATCAGAACTGCGCGCTAGGCAGAAGCATTTTTCAAAATCTAGCAGAATTTTGGGATATCATCGCAATAACTTCTTCAACAAACAAAGTGTGTTTTTTTTTATAGAATTTTATAAAGCTTTCGATGTTGTAAAACATGAATATCTTCTACAGATATTGAGGAAAATGGGTTTCAACGATAGGGTCGTACATTTGATTAAGAACGTAGCAACTGGAATAATTGCTAAAACAGAGGTGAATTGTCAGCAATCCAAGCCGATGCTGTGCGGCTGGTCGCGGCGGAGGTTCGAGCCTCCCTCGGGCATGGGTATGTGTGTTTGTCCTTAGGATAATTTGGGTTTAGTAGTGTGTAAGCTTAGGGACTGATGACCTTAGCAGTTAAGTCCCGTAAGATTTCACACACATTTGAACATTTTCCAGGCCGATGCAAATACAACGAGGTGTCTTAAGGAAGACCTCTGTCCATGTCGCTCTTTGCCATTTCGCTGGAACCTTTCCTCCGACATGTCCATGCTAGATTAAAAGGCTTAACAATATCAGGAAATAAAAGCCTATGTTGCCGATAGAGGTGTCGCTATAAGGAATAATGAGAAGGTAACCACGCTAGCAACACTGATTGATTTGTACTATAGAACATCTAGAGCCAATGCAAACTAAAAAAAATGTAAGATGTTAAATCTCAGAGGTTTTGATAATATAAACGTCGAGTGGGCAAAATTAGTCCGAGAACATAAAACACTTGGGATCATCCTGACAGCATGCCCCATGAAAATGACGGCTTTAATTTGGAAAGTTGCAGCAGATAAAGTGCGAGGAGCTATTATAAGGAATTTAACTCGATAAATGAACCAAGTTCAAAGAACATAGTATATCAACTCATGATTCCTTGCTGAAGCTTATTATAATGCCCAGCTGTTTCCAGTACCGAGAATGATAGCAAAGAGAATGATGTTCAAAATCACCAACTTTTTGTGGAGAGGTGAACTGTTCGGAGTACCCGCTAAAGTAGCCACTTCAGATCCTACAGATGGTGGACTAAGATTAACTGATATAACAGATAAAGCCTCTGCACTTTTTATCAAAAGGCAAGCTAATTTAATAATACACTCGCGAGAAAGCATAACCAGCCAACTTTTCGAGATCATTGAACCTCGAAACCTGCTTCCGCCGATTGATGTGCATAATATCAACAGTGGTTTACAGCTTGTGAGTATTTTCTATGGTGAGTTTAGTTATGTGAGTATCGAGCTCAGGCAGTCACGACACTTAACATCAAGAGCCATAATGCGGGAACGAAAGAAAGAGAAGGAAGGAACAAAATAGGACAGTTTCCTATCATTGAGTGGACAGAGATTTGGAAAAAATGTTAGTTCTAATGTGCTCACGTCTAATTTAGAAACGTCATCGTACAAGACAGTTCACAACATAGTTAGCACCAATGAAAGACTGCATCCAGTAGGACTCTGTGAAACAAATTTATGTCAACAATGCCATCTAGTTGACACAATAATTCATAGATATACTTGCAGTGGTCACATGAATCGTTGGCAGTGGATCCGGAAGCAAATAGCTCTGATTACAAGAACATCCCATGAGTATATATCACTGTCATTGATACACCGGCCTGAAGCACGCTATTTTCCAGAGGCAAAAAATAACGCTGTGTACTGGTTGCTGGGAAATTTTGTTTATTACCTCCGTGACAAATTAGGATCCGACAGCACTATAGAGTTCAATGTACACATGCTGTGTGAATTCCACAAAATTAGAAGGTATTCGAAGCACAAGAAAAAGTTCGCTAATATGTCAATAATTGTATTTGAAATAATGTACATATGTTAATACAGAAAAGAAGACTGTGTTGATAGTGATGTAATTAAGTTAAAGATATAATTTAAGATTTTACTGTATATTTTTGGTGTGTGCTTTTTCTACTTCAGAGAGTAGTTTTTGAAATTTTACAAGCTAATGTACAGAACTTATGTGACTGTCAGATTGTGTGTCTAATGGTATCACAACACAAAACATTAGAGCTGTATTATTGTTTTATATTAGAAATCTGGAAACTGACAATTTTTATGGCAATGTCCTTATCGATTTGTTAAAACCATAAGATTCTATCTGATGTAATGTAATATTTAATGTCTGGCACATGCCCTGTTCATTTTCCCACTGTGATGTGTAAGTCAGTTTTGCAGTGAAAGACTTTTATAGTAAGTCTTAGCACTTCAGTTACTTAATATTCAATTAACGTCCAGAAATTGTAGTTGAAAGGCTAGTCAACTTTCCAATATCTCCTTTCAGCCATTCTCAAGTATTTCAGAAATTCTCTAATATGATTATTAAATTGTTTTTATGTGTGATGGGCATAAATCTTCCATATTCTGTATTCGGTTACTTCCATACATTTTTGTTAAATGCTCATAGCTAGTCTGACTAAGCTGAGAAGGCTAAAGATCAGTTTCCACCCTTAACCTGTCTCTCAAAGAGACTATTTCCTTAAGTACATTGATATATTTAAAATTATGCCCCAGACTTGCTGATATCCTTCATAAACAGCTATTTATGCTTCCGTAAAGATTGGAGCATATGTAATTCAAAGTGCAGATTTTATTTCTTCATTTTGAAGTTTGAATGTCTTTAAAAAAAGTTTTTCTTGACTTTTAACTTAATTTTTTCTTGTAATTTAGTCAGTAATACAACCTTCTGTTGTCTTTCTTTAACATCAGCATAACTGCAATGATCGAACTGTTTTTTTTAATCACTACATGTATAAGATGTGTACATTGTTAGTATATTGTTAGTACGTATTTGGAATGTGTAACATTCTAACTTCTAATAAATGTTTTTATAAAAAGAAGATGGATAGAGCGTCTGCCATGTGAGCAGGAGATCCTGGGTTCGAGTCCCGTCTTCATATTCAGGAGCAACTGTAGTTTGCCTGAGGCCAACAATCCCAGTTAGGTTATCAGTTACGTTGCCTGTTCACAGGAATTTGCGGAAGAGTTTCTGACTCGCGTCGGGTCCTTTTGGAACTTTATATCGTCTCTCAAAACAACACCTTGTTGCTATAGTAGTGTGCGGCAATCGAGTACTACAAAGACGTGTTGTTTAATATAATAAATGATTTCATCGTCGTTCTTCAGTGCGCAGTTTTCTTTCACGTTTCCAAGGTGGAACTGATCACTCTGAGCAGCACCGCATTGTTCATAGGCGCTACGTATTTGGATTACAGCTCCGTCAGTTATCAGCTTTTCAAATTACTTGAGAAGTTCAGTACAACTTCTGTATAAAATTCTGAAACGTCCCCTTAGAAAAATTATAAATAACTGTGCTTAAACTGACACACAATATTTTTTGCCCAACGCAATCTGACTTTTAATAATCCCTACAAAAGAATGGCCCTGACTAACAATAACCTATACCTTTCATGAATCACTTACCTCACAAAAATCTTCGTTACTCAAACTACTGCAATACAGCGAGCGCCAATACTGCCAGCTAAATAAAAGATTCTAACTACTGAAGCACTAACTACTGATAGGCATAGTTATCAAATGAAAGAAGAACAAACAATGTATTTACCTTAACAGTGTTCAAAAGTCATAATATATATATATATATCAGTTTATGACATCCAATCTTACAAATTTACGGTCTCTGATGGACACACGTCCTGATCATCCGCTCTCAAAACTCCACCATCTCTCTCCCCACATCCACCGCTGCTGGCGGCTCACCTCCAATTGTGCAACGCTACGCGCTGTTGACAGCCAACTGCCAAACACTACAATAGCCAACAACAATGCAAACCAGCCACAGACTGCACACAGCACAGCCAGTGATTTTCATACAGAGCGCTACGTGGCGTTACCAATTATAAAACCTATACAGCCTGCTTACAATTCTTATAGCTGTCGCAGTAAACACGGAGTTTATTACAATCGTCTATGTTAGTTTTCGAGGTACTTAATTTTGAAATCCGAACTTCTTCGCTGGACACCCAGTCCATGTAGCGTGGTGCACTGTCACTAGACGGGTCTTTGGGCGTAACGTTCCCTGTTTCTGAGATGTTAAAAAAATCACTGGGCCTCATATTATCAAGTTGAAAGCCGCCATCAAAAATAAGCTATGCCAAATGTGTTGGCACAGATGCTTTAGTTTCTGGCCCCAGTAGGATCTCCTCATGGCTATAGCTTTCGTGTCAGAAAAATTCATATCATATCCTGTGGAGATTCGGTGCTCATTTATGGCTGACTTTCCCAGTTGCAATGGGCGAGTGTGGCGAATATGTTCTTCACACCTTTTCCGTATTGTGAGTCCGCTCTAGTAAAATGGTTGGTAAATCCTAGAATTAAATGGTGAAACCTAAGACACTTCATCACGGTGTCTTAGAAGTCCGAATTTTCTTATTATATGCATAGATTTCTGACTTTTACCAAGAGACGTTGGTAAATCTTAGCATACTGGTAAAACCGTATTTATTTAAAAATCAGTTTAGAAATTATTGAAATAGTTTGTATTTAATGCACATTTATGTATATTAAACATTTTTGTATTCCAATGTGATTATAATGAGCAATATTCCATGTTAGTGAAAAATGTTGTAAAAATGTTACCTTATGTGTGGACATATGGTAAAAGAAATGTCCTAATGACCAGATGATAGATTAACTACTGGACATGCGGGAGGTGATACCTAGCGTCTGTCATAAAGACGGGATTCTATCGTGGGTAATTCTCCAGTCATCTCAACTGAACTGGTGTTAGAGACTTTGCGACTTATTCACAACACTCAACATTAGACGGTGATATGAAACACGTGCACGAGGCAGTATGTGATTTTCTCCTGGAGACAATCGACGTGCGACAGGGAACGTTTGTGTCCTCCATACTCTTCATACTCACTCTTCAGTGAGACACATATTTCGGAGTGACGCAATATTTTGTGACCCGCGTGTGAAAGAATGTTATATATCACGATTTCATTATTTTTCAGGAATTAGAAGAAATTGTTTTCCTTTGGTACTTTTTAGTTAAACACTTTATTATATACGATAAAGTGATACATTATGTCTTATAGAACGGCAACGTGTGTTTAGCTGTTTTACTATATTTAGAAAGTTGTCTTTAATTTTACTCCCCTTTATGCGCAAGAATGTTGCATATACTGCAGAAGTAAACTGTGATATAACGTTGCATATCAAAAATACTAATTATCTGTTGCAATGGCAAAAATAATGAAAATATTAGCTGAAAATTATTAGTGTTTTCCATATATTCCTTTCATCGTCGACTGTCCAGAGAACCTCCTCATTGAATACCTCATCAGTCCACCTAATTTTCAACGTTCTTCTGTAACACCACATATCATACGCTTCGATTCTCTTTCCTGTAGTCCCACGCTATATGTTTCACTACCACACGATGCTGTATACCAAACCCACATTCTCATAAATTTCTTCACCAAATTGATGCCTATGTTTGATAGTAGTAGACTTCTCTTGGCCAGGATTGCCCTTCTTGATAGCGCTGGTCTGCCCTTGATGTCCTCCTTGCTCCGACCATCGTGGGTTATTTTGCTGCCTAGGTGCTAAAACTCACTTCAACTACTTCGTGTTTACAAGTCCAGTCCTGATACTACGTATGTGAGTATGTATGTATGTACTGATCTGGGGACCTAGAAACGATGGAGAGGCTTCATCCCTAGCAGTCCCCTCACCACACCGTCGCCCCACACCGGATCTAGGGTTGTGCCGTTCGGCCCCCAGTGTGGATTCCCCCCCCCCCCCCCCCCCCCGGGAATGTCACAATCCAGACGAGTGTAACCCCAATGTTTGCGTGGTACAGTAATTATGATGTACGCGTACGTGGAGACAGTGTTTGCGCAGCAATCGCCGACATTTTGTAACTGAAGCGGAATAAGGGAAACCAGCCCGCATTCGCAGAGGCAGATGGAAAACCGCCTTAAAAACCATCCAAAGGCTGGCCGGCACACCGGACCTGACTCTGATCTGCCGGGCGGGTTTTTGTACAGGGGACCGGCACTCCATCCCGCTCGGGAAGCAGTGCAGTGCGTCAGACCGCACGGCTAGCCGGGTGGGCCGCCCTGATGTTGAGTTTCTGGCTGTTCTCATTTCTGCTATTTCTCATTGCCTTCGTCTGTTTTCAATATACTCTCAATCCGTATTCTGTACTTGTTAGACTGTTCACTACATGCAGTAGATCCTATATTTCTTCCTCCTTTCTACTGGAGACATCAATGTCATCAGGAAATCAGCTCAGCTGGCGGGTGCCAGGTTGAGATTCATTGGGAGAGTCCTTAGAAAATGTAGTCCATCAACAAAGGAGGTGGCTTACAAAACATTCGTTCGATCTATACTTGAGTATTGCTCATCAGTGTGGGATCCGTACCAGGTCGGTCTGACGGAGGAGATAGAGAAGATCCAAAGAAGAGCGGCGCGTTTCGTCACAGGGTTATTTGGTAACCGTGATAGCGTTACGGAGATGTTTAACAAACTCAAGTGGCAGACTCTGCAGGAGAGGCGCTCTGCATCGCGGTGTGGCTTGCTCGCCAGGTTTCGAGAGGGTGCGTTTCTGAATGAGGTATCGTATATATCGCTTCCCCCTACTTATACCTCCCGAGGATATCACAAATATAAAATTAGAGAGATTAGAGCGCGCACGGAGGCTTTCAGACAGTAGATGTAGATTTCACCTTGAATTTTAATTCCAGTATTGGACCATTCTTGTGTTCCGTAATCGCTTGTTCAATCTATCGACTGGACAGTTGGGGTGAAAGACTACGTCCCTGTCTTACGCCCTTTTTAGTAGGAGCATTTCGTTGTTCGTCATCCACTCTTCTTGCTCCCTCTTGGTTCTTGTACATATTGTATATTATCTGTATTTTGCTGTAGCTTACTCCTATTTTTCTAAGAATTTCGAACATCTTGCACCAATTGACACTGTAGACAAATCCTAAGAACGTGTCTAGGTTTTTCTTTAGTCTTGCTTCCATTAATAACTGCAAAGTGAAAACTGCCTCTTTGATGCTTTCACCTTTATGCCACTTTTGCCTCGATTTTGACCTGATATTTTTCGATGAGTATGCCGTCACATGTTTTATGATTCCCATTTTAAAGCTAGATGTGGACGTAACCTTGTATGTTACAGAATTAACTGCACCTTTGTGCCAAATGAAAAGTTCAAATGCGCACGTAGATGGCGTGACGTTACAATCACAAACCGACGAAAGTAAGAACTTGAAACTACATTTAGTTACTCTTCGTGATGTCTGGTGGATGGTATGATTAGGAGATATTAAACATGGTACAAAGACAGCAATGTAGAAAGGAGTAAAGTACGAAAGTGAGATACAACAGGTACAGTTATTTTGGGAATCAGCAAAAGAAATACTGGCAACGCTTGAACCCTAAAGGCAGTGAGAACGTGCGGGTTGTGTGTAGAGCTGCAGGGGCTGCACTGATATATTACGTTTGCGCAGAACAACGGTTCCGGCGAGAATTAGATTCTGTTGTTTGCAGCTTGGGACGCAAGTGATGGTCGGTCGGTCGGTCGGCACACGTGCTCGCTTCCCGAGCCATTCATCATTAATTTTCCTGGCTACCGGCTGTTGTGTGCCGGGGTGCGTTCTCTCGCTGACAGCCAGCTGTTGGCAGCTGTACGTTCACACAGCTGCCGTGCACACAGCCGAGAATCTTTGTTCACCCCAGTCTGCCGATGCGAGGGAGAAGCGAGTCAAATGCTCGTTATAGTTGAACATTTATTCACCGCAAGCTACGTTATGGGGTGTGGCGGAGGGAATTTCGTGTACCTCGGTCGAATACCACTGTTCCAAATTGTAGCCGCGAATTGTTCGTGGGAAGAACAGCCGTTGGCGAGCCTCGGTATGTAATTTTTACCGCCATGGAATATTCGCGATGTACCGGGTGCCTCTCCTAAGAGTCACCAGGTGCATTTCCTTTGACTTTTCGCAAGATATTTTCAGGTTAGTGTCATCAGTTTGTAGCTGGTGACAGTACAGGCCCAAAGTGCTCAAAGGGTATGATTATTGAGGTTATGTGCGTCCTCCGAACGTTCGTACACAGAGCACATGTCTCTTATGGAAGGAGCCTTGCGGAGGATATGTAACGCATACAGTCTGATTTGAAAGTCATCACTCACAACATCAAGAACAAAAGTAGCTTATAATATCTAGAGCTTTCCTGCAATGTATCGACAGCTATGCGGAATCGTAAATAAATATTAAAAAACCCAGTGTTTTGCCTTATGGCGGGTCTTGTCATGGGGGAGGCCTCGTCAGGAAGGTCCAGCGCATGAGTGTCTAGAGAAGCGATTGCAGAGGTGGTTTCCCGTTGTGTTCCACGGATAATGATGAAATGATAATGAGGGCAACACAACACGCAGTACCTGAGCGGAGAAAATCTCCGATCCAGCCGGGAACCGAACCCAGGCCCCTTGGCGTGACATATCGCCACGCTGACCACTCAGCTATTGGGGTGGACAAATAAGTACTACATTAACGTAAACCTTCGACCACTTACAAGGATCTGTGCTCTTCTCAACTCGGTAAAGAATGGCATCGGCCTACTGAAGGCGGAAATCTACAGACCGCCATGAGAGTGTGGCAAAGACTACATTGGTCAGGCGACATGCACAATATGTCAAAGGTACGTGGAAAATGATCGCCACAGTCGCCTATCGCAGCATAGTATGTCAGTCTGCGAGATTTCCACCGTATTGAAGGATCTTTATTTTTTTCAAATTTTACTTTACTGGAACTTAGGAGACAGCCGAAGTCAGTTGGCGGCACTAGACAGTGTTGCAGAGCAAAACAGCATCAAGAAGGAAGCCGGTTCCCACGGAAGCAGACTTACCGGCTAGACCATATGGTGCGATGGTGAATCACGAGAGCAGGGAGAGCGACGCGAGTCTTCAGAACAGATCTCGAACGGCAGTAAATCCGTAGGGGAACAACTAGTGTTCTGGTGAGAAACGCCAATTTTATTTCAACAAATATTAACGATGAAAGTCCTTATTTGGTACAATCGGTACTAGGAGGCACCTGCGGATCATCAGAGCTTCTGTAAAATGTAAAGAAAACAAACAAATGAATATTGTTAACGCACCGAAGATGGACGAAGGGCTGCAAAGTTTTGCGATGTAATCAACGTATTTCCGCTCTGCACCTATCCCCCCAGTCGGCGATACGATGTACTTGGAGTCTGTTCATATGCAACAGTCGACTTTACCATGTTCTCGTATTTTATTAACTTTTTGAAAGGATTCATTTCATGATACTGAACTGTACTATACTACGCTGTTTGCATATGAGCGGACCGTAATGACATCCTAGAACTTATTTCATATTATTACACTACTGGCCATTAAAATTGCTACACCAAGAAGAAATGCAGACGATAAACGGGTATTCATTGTACAAATATATTATACTAGAACTGGCACGTGACTATATTTTCACGCAATTTGGGTGCATAGATCCAGAGAAATCAGTACCCAGAACATCCACCAATGGTCGTAATGACGGCCTTGGTACGCCTGGGCATTGAGTCAAACAGAGTTTGGATGGCGTGTACAGGTACAGCTGTGCATACAGCTTCAACACGATACCACAGTTCATCAAGAGAAGAATGGCGTATTGTGACGAGCCAGTTGCTCGGCCACCATTGACCAGACGATTACAGTTGGTGAGAGATCTGAAGAATGTGCTGGCCAGGGCCGCAGTCGAACATTTTCTGTATCCAGAAAGGCCTATACAGGACCTGCAACATGCGGTCGTGCATTGTCCTGCTCAAATGTAGGGTTCCGCAGGGATCGAATGAAGGGAAGAGCGACGGGTCGTAACACATCTGAAATGTAACGTCCACTGCCAAAGTGCCGTCAATGCGAACAAGGGGTGACCGAGACGTGTAACCAATGGCACCGGCATCACGCCGGGAGACATGCCAGTATGGCGATGACGAATACATGCTTCCAATGTGCGTTCACCGCGATGTGGCCAAACACGGATGCGACCATCATGATGCTGTAAACAGTGCCAGGATTCATCCGAGAAAATGACGTTTTGCCATTCGTGCACCCAGGTTCGTCGTTGAGTACACCATCGCAGACACTCCTGTCTGTGATGCAGCGTCAAGGGTAACCGCAGCCATGGTCTCCGAGCTGATTGTCCATGGGGCTGCAAACGTCGCCGAAATCTTAGTGCAGATGGTTGTTGTCTTGCAAACGTCCCCATCTGCGGACTCAGGAATCTAGACGTGGCTGCACGATCCGTTACAGCCATGCGGATAGGATGCCTGTAATCTCGACTGCTAGTGATACGAGGCCGTAGGGATTCAGCACGGCGTTCCTATTACCCTCCTGAAACCACCGATTCCATATTCTGCTAACAGTCGTTGGAGATCGACCAATGCGAGCAGCAATGTCGCGATATGATAAACCGCAATCGCGATAGTGTCCAATCCATCCTTTATCAAAGTCGGAAACGTGATGATACGCATTTCTCCTCCTTATACGAGGCATCACAAAAACGTTTCACCAGGCAACGCCGGTCAAGTGCTGTTTGTGTTTGAGAAATCGGTTGTAAACTTTCCTCATGTCAGCACGTTGTAGGTGCCGCCACCGGTGCCAAAAATGTGTGAATGCTCTGAAAAGCTAATCATCTGCATATCACAGCATCTTGTTCCCGTCGGTTAAATTTCGCGTCTGTAGCACATCTTCGTGCTGTAGGAATTTTAATGGCCAGTAGTGTATATTAAATTTCTGCCTCCAGTTGCATAAGCAAATAAACTTTACCTATGTTTCGGCCGTAGCAATTCAGCCTTCTTCAGAAATGTCATTGTTATAGCCTAAACCTAAGTAAAGTTATTTGCCTACGCAACTGGAGGCTGAAATTTAATATAATCATATTTCACAGTTGTTGACTCGGCTGCACACTAAAAATATTCATATTTCATATACATTAACTACCCGCGCCGCCATTTAGAATCACAGGTCGTCTGCTTACATCTTCTAAAGCATCCATTGGGGTAGAAGAGCAGCTAGGAGGTATAAAATCTACGAGAGCCTCATAGAGAACTGTTAGGAGGAAATCCTACGCGTCGGTGCACTCAGGTAACGCATGAAAGAGTAATAATAACTAGTGCAGTCTTCGGTGGGAAGGCTTGGTCTTTTTGTTGTATGTCATCTATACCCCTGAACTAAAGTACTTGTATGGAGATTTGAGACGGCAAGGGCTGTCTGCATGCCATAGGCGAGAATTGTTTCTGCGCCGGGCATCCTATCGATTATTCTGGGATTTAATATTAAGGAATTCTTGGAAACACTTTGCCGGAAGATCTTACTGATCGTGACGGCAGCTTTAATAATTTGATAACAGGTCGGATTCTGTGAGGCATTTTATATGTTTACAAAGATAAGAAACTGACGCCTAATAAGACGTCTAGTGGCAATTGATTTTATTAGTTTGACACACAAATTTTAACCTAGCGGGACTGCAATTTGACAGAGATTGTGCATGAAATAAAGCCAGTCCGATGCACCTGCACGCCCCAGAAGGAGAGATACTATACTGAGTGAACTATCTCGACATAGGACGTTCATGCAGAGTCAACCTATGCGCCTGCGCCTCCGCCTCATTTATTTGTATACACGTAGCGACGTTCAACACCCTACGGTGTTGAAACAGTTGCCTGAAAATAACAGCCTGGTTGTCAGCCGAAATTTCGCAGAAATATGTCGGATGCAGTAGTTAACACTTATATAACTAAGTCGACCCCTAGAGTCAAACGTTAATACTTCTTTCTTTACAAGCAAAATGTTTTTCAAAGTGGAATTATGCAGGGTGATTCACGAAGATATGCAAATGTTTTAATATGTTGTTGTACAAGTAAAACTAAAGAAAGAAGTTCATATAAACATAGATCCGCAAATGTTAAGTAACGACTAATAAAAGATTTTGCCTGAAATTTAGCAACTTCCTTAATATGAAGCCATCGCAATATTGTACGAGGTTAAAGTAAAGCATGATTTCCATTTATATTGTTGTTATTGATCTGGTGAATCTAATAAAATGCGTCCCACAGGTGTATCTGGACTAAATGATGCACTTTTTGTTTATGGCAAGGATACAGATTACTGTACTTCAGAGTACGCCATACCTTAGATTGTGAAATGCGTAATGGTTGAGATGTACGTCGTGTACTGGTACCCTGGCTACGTTGAACAGCACCCATAATATCCTCATCATTGTCTTCACGTATCGAGCGCTCGTACTGATTATGAAAGCTAGGTAGAGAACTTGTCTCCCGTAATATTCCAAATACTCCGTTAATGGTTCTTCTATTCGGAATCCTCCAAATTGGATAACGTACGTTATATTCGTTAACTGCAGTCGTAGCATTCCCATCACATTTGCCATAAATAAACACCATATCCGCGTATTCCTCTGTCGCAAATTTGAAAGGCACCCCTATTTCATAAATAATAAACGAACTCAACATTTACTATGTAGTTTCACTTAAATACACTGTTTTAATTATGTTATGTCACTGAACAATACAAAAAACTAGCTCCTTTCAAGGTTAGGAAACGACTGAAACAACTCACTAACGGTTGCCAACAGTACATAAATGTTTGCACATTCTTAATGGAAAGTAAACAAATTTACTTGTTTGTATACTTATCTTTGCTGTCGTTATCGTGGCTAGAAACAATGTTAGACGGAACTAGGGAGACGTCTCCTGGAAGTGATAAATCTTTTAACAGATGCGTATAACGTAGTTGAAAACAAAATATGAATTACCAATATAACAATAAGATTTAAGAGCAATAGAACGAATTAGTTAAACGGGTGTCACCTACATACTGAAATCTAAGTCGCGGAGGCTGTTTCTCAGTTATCAGTCGTGATTACACGGCTTAGTTAACTGATCTGTGCCACGGTATAATGGCCTCACAATAGCTTTCAGAGAAAATGGTGTATTTAATAAAATAGCCATCCTGCTGAAGACTCTGATCAAATCACTAGCGTAATAAAATTTCCATGTGGTACAAGGCATCCTTCTGCACGTATGCTCCTGAATGGAATATTTATCGCTGTGTGCAGAATATCTACTGAATGTGTTTTTGCAGGTGACACACGACAGAGATGCAGCAATCAATTATTACAGCATCCAATAATCACGGCATTTGTTAGCGTAAACATTTCCTCAAAAAGCTGTTAGGTCCTGTCAGTTTGAAGCAAACTTTTGTTGGGAACGAAACCTGTGCGTGCAAATATTAGCTTCCATTTGTTTGGTTTGAAATAACATTTAATATTTGCATAGCAGTCAGGTGCCAATGCGAATTTCATGTATTGTTTTCCTTCCTTCACTGTACGCACCCTGTATCGATATTTCCACAGAGCCCAATACATATGGTAATTCTAACAGTAACACTAAAAATAGCGAGTCTCTAATTCATTAGGACAGTATTAACCGATTGTCGGTTGCATTAACTCTCACATGAATGTGACTCAACACCAAAAATGTTTGACGTCCAACGGTAACTAAGGATACGTGAAATCTTTGTCAATGCTACAATATTCAGCCAGCGCTATATTCAAAGCAGATTAATGTAAAATATGTGACAGCAACCCTCTCTAGAGATGTTCTACTAGTCACGGGTTATATTGTAACCGCCATCCTATACGAAACGTTTTACTTTTGCAACAATTATACCTATTTAACCAATCATAACGCTATTTATATGCAATTCTTTAGTAATAATTTTCACACCGGTCATCATATTTGTTGCATACGAAACGTTGAAGATTTTTTACATAAAATCCTTTAATACTCCAGATCCCATTATTTAACTATTATGAATTATTAGTTCTGGATGGCAATGAGCCATTTTTAGGCCAGCTGATAGAACGAGTACAGAGCCTAAAATGTGCGATTTGGTGAAGAGACAATGCTGTTAATATGACACATATTTGGATAGGTTACACAAAAAGTCCTAACGATTAACTCTTCGTGAAATGTTTGTCTCTACCCTGACCTTATCATGAAATAACATACTTGTAGCATACGTGTGGTTTGTTTCGTGCAGTATGCATGACGTTTCATTTCACCATAGTACATGTGAGAAGAATGTTGGAAAAACTGAGGAAACAAGAAAACCAAAACTGAATATGGAGTGACGAAATGGGGGAAGAAAAAGATGGGGACGCCCGATGACTACATGGCTCCAACATAGCGCATGGAAGATCGGAAAAGAAAACTGACTTGTCAGATAACGATCACTTTGGATTTAAGAACTGAAAAGGCTCCGGAAGGTAGTTCTAACGCTACACTTGGTAATGGAAGCAAGAAAGAAGAAAAACCAAGACACGTTCTGAGCAACTGTTCACCTAAAAAGCTGTGGACATGCTAAAATCGTGCAAGTTGTTCGAAATCATAATAAAAGTAGGAGTAAGCCATGGGGTGGAAAGGTTAATGTATAGTACGTAGAAGAACCAAATGGGATCAATGAAACTGGAGGACCAAGAATGATGTGCTCGGCTTAGAAAGGGTGTAAGGCAGGGATGTAGTCTTTCACCGCTACTGTTCAACCTACTTCTGGAACGGCAACGGCGGGAATAAAAGAACAGTTCAAGAGTAGGATTAAAACTCAGGATGACATCAGTTATAAGGTTCGTATATGACATTGCTGTTCTCAGTGAAAATGAAGAAGAATTGAAGAGCTGCTGAATGAAAGGAACAGATTAATCAGTACATATAATGGATTGAGACTAATGATGAAACTAACGAGACATAGCAGGAATGAGACTAGCGAGAGACGTAGCTTCAAAACCGATTATCACAAAGTAGACGACGTTAAGGAATTCTGCTACCTTTCAGACAAGGAGAACATGAGAAACACACTAGCACAGACAAAGAGGGTACTTCTAGCCAAATGAAGTTAACTGGTCTCAAACACATGCCTTAGTTTAAGGAAGAAATTTTTAGGAACGTTAGCATGCAGCACATCTTTGTATGATAGTGAACCATAGTGTGAAAACCGGGCTGTGCTGCTACAGAACAATGTTGAAAATTAGGTGGGCTGGTAAAGAATGAGGGAGTTCTCCGCAGAATGACGAAGAAAGAAACATATGCGAAACGCTGCAAGAGGAAGGGACAGGATGTTAGGACATCTCTTAAGACATCACGGAACAACTTCCTTGATACTAGAGAGAGTTGTAAGGGTAAAAGATGTAGACGAAGACAGAAATTGGAATACATTCAGCGAATAACTGAGGATGTAGGTTGCTCTGAGATGAAGAGCTTGTCGCAGGAGAGAAGTTCTTGGTGGACCGCATCAAGATATGAGATTAGATTAAATTAGATTAGTTTTTCGTTCCATAGATCCTTGCTGAGGAGATCTTCGTGGATGTGGAACATGTCAATTTTTTTAAGCTCAAATAACAATGCTAATAGAATGAGATTTTCACTCTGCAGCGGAGTGTGCGCTGATATGAAACTTCCTGGCAGATTAAAACTGCGTGCCCGACCGAGACTCGAACTCGGGACCTTTGCCTTTCGCGGGCAAGTGCTCTATCAACTGAGCTACCGAGGCACGACTCAGGCCCGGTACTCACAGCTTTACTTCTGCCAGTAGAGCACTTGCCCGCGAAAGGCAAAGGTCCCGAGTTCGAGTCTCGGTCGGGCACACAGTTTTAATCCGCCAGGAAGTTTCAACAATGCTAATAGTATGAAGATATACAATACATCATTTGTTTCTATCAAAAAATTCGTCAATACAGTGGAAGGAGTTGGCCACAAGTAAGTCTTTCAGGATCCTTTTAAACTGATCTTTATTTGTAACTAAATTTTTTATGTTTACTGACAAATTTTTGAAGATTATTGAGTAGTGGACCCCTTTTTGAACGAAAGTAAGTGCTTTTAAGTCCTTGTGCAGATCGTTTTTGTTCCTGGTATTGAATGTATGATCTGAGCTGTTTGTTGGAAAAAGAGATATATTATTTAGAACAAATTTCATTGATGAGAAATAGACTGAGAGGCAGTAGTTAGTATACCCAGTTCTTTGTAGAGGTTACTACAGGACGTCCGTGAATTTAATCCACAAGTAATACGTAGTACACGCTTTAGGACTCTGAAAACTTTAGTTTGACTTGCCGAGTTACACCAAATGACATTATGGAATGCAAGTAGACAAAGTATGCAAGTCAGCCTACTGATGATAAAAAAGAAAAAGCAGTAGAATATCATGTTATACATTAGAAATATGATTAAAATCTACTAACACATTTAAAGGAGTTTTAAAGGCCGATAGCGACAGCCAGAACGTTAAGTACTGGCAGAATAAAAAAAAAAAAAAATACTGACTGTCGTTTGCTTGATTGAATCTTTCTGTTGTTTACACAACACCAAAATCTAGCATAAAATATCGCTTCACCGACCTGCGTACCTGGTCAGCCTGCTCATTAAAATTACCGCAGACAGTTTAAAAGCGATATATTGCCGTCTGTTGTGTAGTTAAATTAATTACTAGGCTGTTAGGTTGTCATAGCACTTGGTAATGAATATGTGATGCTGGACACAAACGTTAGCCCCGGGGACGCAAATAAGCTAGTGTAATCGTCATAGGAGCAGCTTGTCTTGCTAATGGACCACTGTAGCGATGTGCTGCACGTCGAATTAGGTGCTGGACACTGAAATGTCTAAACACAACCTTTCCTACTTGCTTACATAGCCCACTATCTTATTAGTAGCACCAAAACTCATTACAGATACTATGTTAGAAGTGGTAATAGCTACAATGAAATACAGCGTTGCTAAATGTATAAGGAAGAGATAAGAACAATTGGTATTAATACGTGTTATTAAACAACCGTATTTATGTGGCACATTCTGCCCATGCTTTCCCTTAAACGATTTCGGGGAACCACGGAAAATCTGAATGTGGACCTTCCGCGGTCGTGGTTTGAACCACTGTTCACGTAAATGTTACACCAGTGTCTTACCAACTACACCTGCCCAAACGGTCGTCTCACCAAAACCACTTCCGCTGTATGCCTGACGTTGCTCGAATACAAATGTAATCATCAATCCTTACATATATCCATGTCTATCATAGAAACTATCAGTCCTTACATCTATCCATGCCTATCATAGAAACTATCATTAAATAGTTCTGCTTGTCTCGGACATCGCTCGATATAACGCATGAGGTACGATTGTCATTCGTCAGTAGAACTTCTTCTTTGTAGATATTGGCTCAATATCTACAAATAATTTTGCCGAGCGGTTCTAGGCGCTACAGTCTGGAGCCGAGCGACCGCTACGGTCCCAGGTTCGAATCCTGCCTCGGGCATGGATGTGTGTGATGTCCCTAGGTTAGTTAGGTTTAATTAGTTTTAAGATCTAGATGACTGATGACCTCAGAAGTTAAGTCACATATTACTCAGAGCCATTTGAACCATTTTTGAACTTACCTAAAATGATATAGAAAAATTCTCTCTTCAGTATTGTTCTACTTTGTTCAGCTTAGATAATGGTCTCACCGTCAACGAGAAGTTAACCACTGGTTTTGTTGTTAGCTACTTGCTTCTTGCCGACCTAACTGTTGTTCTTCTACTTACTTGCTTGCTATTGACAAACTTATTTAAAATGTTTATTCTATTAATAAATGTTGTACTATTTTCAATTTTTTCGGACAGCATACTATAGCTCTTACACCGAAGGTATTACTATGAAGTCGTCGTATGCTCTAGTTAACAGATACAGTAATGACATTAGGTCATGACAAGGAAAGGAGATGATGCACCTCACAATGGCACATTGCCATAGCAGGTGTTCCGTGCAAGCGCACGTAAGTCTATGGTAGGAATAAGAGCGTCAGTTTTCTATAAGATCGGAAGCCACAGATATTAGTTTAGTTACAACGAAAAAAGGTAATAAATTATAACTCCATATTATATTTAATTTGAGGGTTTTGAAATATGACTCCCTCACTTCCTAACTTTTGTTCTTCGTTCTGTTTGCCGTAAGAGAATGTTTGATTCCAAGAACACCAAGGTATTTGTGAATAAGTCTATGTAAATGAGGATATCTGTAAGAATGTAATACTTTCCTAATATTAGAAACTTCCGTGAAACTTTAAGATTTTATTCTCCTACTTTTTGAAAAAATACTTTCTCTTATTATTATTCGTTTTAGATTTCCGTTTAGTATGTTTTCAGTTTGATGTCTTTCACGTCATAATGAAGTGTCTTGTAATAGGAGAGCAGCCCGTGTTCGTGTATTTAGTTCCATCACGTATATCGAATTAGTACTGTCGTTTCTGTGCTCTAATATTTCCAAATGGGAAGGCTTCATTGGGCTCTCCCCTCCACAAAAAAATCTATGTATACTACAACCACACATCAACTGTATGTCAACCGATGATAACAACATCAAATGCATAAGTTGACTCCAAGGGTATTATGTATTTATTTATTAATGTACCAACACGTAACGGAGTCCCAAAATCACTGTGTAAGTGCGGAACATATTTGACAGTGATATAGCCTGACGCTTATTGTGCCGCTTCCCCTTTTCTTTCTTGTGCAGATAAATTCAAGCTGCTTTGAAATAGCGTATAAAACTTCTTCCAACCTGCTTTTGTGTTAGAAATTTAGATTCTGTTTTACATCTTTAGTAGGTGCTTTAAACCTTCCAAGTACAGAAAATATGGTCATACGTTACGCAGCAAGTATCTCCACAGAAAGCTTTGCTTCGTCGAAAAAGCGACAGTCGATTCCAAAAATAATTCATCTCATCGACGTTTATTGTATCAGACAACGCTCTACGGAAATACATTTCTGTGGCTTCGTCGAACGGATAGCAGTCGGCAGAGCAAAGAGAGCAAAAGTAAAGAGCAGTACAGAACTGCCTCGTGAAGGCTGGAAGGAACTGTAGAATTATACGGCGTAGGGCGATGGGCTCACGTCACACGGGGTGGAAACAAATTGGTTGCAGTTCTTGGAGTCTATCCGTCTACTTGGTCTATCACCTCTCCATACCTCCTTCCTACCTCCGTGCTTTCTCCTTCTCTTTTCTCTCTCGCCCCCCCCCCCCCCCCACCTTCACTCTCTCTCTCTCTCTCTCTCTCTCTCTCTCTCACTCTCTCTTTCTTTCTGTATGGCTCCTTCGTTATCTCTCCGTCTGCTGCATACAAAACTGACCGCCACAAACGTCTGTGCTATTGTAATAAGAATATAGTACTTTCAGGCAAGAATGTCGGAGCTCTCCGGCATTCGCAAGTCTTCGCTCGACAAAAACTACATTTTACCTGGAATGTTTAGTTTCGCTAACAGTGAGGATGTAACTGCCGTGATGTTAGCACCGCTGAGTAAGAACGGTAGGATTAACCGGACATGGCCACCTCGCGGAAATGTCCTGGCTTTTGCCACGTCATAGTGATACCGTTATCGGTCACTAGCCGATAAATAATACTCGTACATTACACAGGTTAAGCCAAGCCGTTATTTTCACGAATGAATTATCACTTTACAAAGCAGTGTGCCCTGATTTGAAACTTGTGGGCGGATTTAAACTGTATGACGCAACAGAAATCGAACCCGGGATTTATATTAAGTAGAAGAGATGTACTGAGGGAAGTAACGACGTGACGGCGGGTGGATACATTTATTAAATAGAGATAATCTTAATTTTATGTAGCGAGTGAAGAGCAACAGTCCAGTGTCACGGCCAAAACGGGTGACATAAAACAAGAGAAGAAAAATGATAAAGGAAACAAGTAATAAAATAAAAAGAGAGCAAACAAATAGAAGCTCAGTCAGTAGGGCACTTACACGCGAAAATCAAAGGCCCCAGGGTCGAATGGCAGTCCGACACACAGTTTTAATCACTATTTTCAAATCAATGCAGAACCTAGAGGATCATGAACTGCGATTAACGATAAGCGATTACAGAGCACTGATCAAACACAAATATTTTGAGAAATGCAAGGTCAATCAGCGATGATTGCGAGAACAAAGCTTGAAAACTGCTTTGGTTTCGTAACTCAAAATTGGCCTTGGCCTCAGTATTGTTGACGATACCGTTAAAAAAATAAAACTGTTTTAAGACTCACTCTGGAATGCACACTTCGTGTAACAGTGTGTGGATAGCAATGCTGGAGCAGCAATAAAATCTAATCATAACTGACAAACGACAGAACTGTCCTCTCCGTTCAAAATAAACGGAGCTACGAACAGTCCAAATCATAAAGAGCTGAAAATGGTAGTTGTCACAGTGATTTTATTCTATGAGCTTACGTTGCTGCTAAAATAGTTAAAAGTGAAACAGCCTGGAGGCACGGGGTGAAACACGAGGAAAACGACACCCAATTTCACCACAGGCAGGAATTGCCTATTGAGTGACCAGCTATGATCTAACATATGTTCAAGCCCGCTGAATTGCAGATAGAACGAGAACCATCCTTAAAGTAACCTCCAAAATGGCCCTGAGCACTATAGGACTTAACATCTGAGGTCATCTGTCCGCTAGAACTTTGAACTACTTAAATCTAACTAACCTAAGGACATCACACACACCCATGTCCGAGGCAGGTTTCGAACCTGCGACCGTAGCGGTCGCATGGTTCCAGACTGAAGCGCCTAGAACCGCTAGGCCACAAATAACCTCCGACGGCTGTAAATAAGACACTTGTACAGCTAAAGCAAACCTACCAGAACAATGTTAAATTAAATGCAATCAATGAGAAGTCCTGTTTTTGGAAGAATACCACTTTATAAATAGTGGTTTAATTTATAAATTAATGAAAATTTATATCTTAAATTTTTTCGTTGTGTAGCATCATGCTTCTCTACAAGGTAAACCAGTCTTCGAGTGCCGTGACGGCTTACGTGCGTATTAGGTATGATTTCTGGATGCTTTTTATTCTGCCGTTCATTCCCTGCAGTCTCTTTGTTCTTTCCACAGTCGGAAAGCCGGAAAAAATAAATTTCGGGATTTGGATGCCATTGTTACAGGATAGGATTCTTCTTGTATGTCAAGCTCTGATTTACACACAAACAGCACCTGATGAACACTGCTTGTTTACGTTAGATTATGAAACTGTACGAAGATATACCTAGTGCACGGGAATAAAGTTTCATACTAGGTACACTGAACAACACACACATACACGCACACACACACATCACACACACACACACACACACACATACACACATACAAATGAGCTAAGTTTTATGTCGACTTGTGTTGTTGAGGGCACGTGACGCGGTAAGAGAAGTACGTGAGCGGAGCAGAGACGTATGAGGAATCATTCCACTGACGATACGTGGCACAAATGCGAAAATCCGGCGACTTCAGAGACTTTGACAAAAGCCAGATTGTTGTGGTCCAGTACCTGGGAGCGAGCATCTCGGAAACGGATATGCTGATCAGCTGTTCGCATGCTACTCTCTTGAGCATCTACGGAAAGTGGTTGAAGAATGCTCAGACCACGAGTAGGCGACACGAAGTTATACGTCCATACTTCATCACAGATAGCAGGGCACGTGGCTATCTGTGCCAGATCTGACGACAGCTTTGAACATGGTGTTCCGAAGCCGAGGACCACCACGAGTTCCCACTTTGAGCCAACAATGTATGGTCAGTTAAGAATAAAGTGGGCACGGGATGATCGAGACTGGACCGCGGATCAATAGAATCGTGTCGCTTCGTCGGATGAGTCCCATTTACTATTAAATCAGATCGCTGGTCGTGTCCAGTTACGTCGTCATCCAGGCAAAGGCAGCTCGCCATGGATGCAGGCCGGTGGGAGCTGTATTATGTTGAGGGGAAGATTCACCTGGACTTGCATCGGACCTGCAGTACTAACCGAAGAACATTTTGATGACGTTCTTAATCCCAACCATCAGACGACTGATATTCCATACATAGAATCACCTGAAGGCCTGCCAGTCGACGAACAACTTGCTGATGCCTCTTCGTTCAGTGAATTCATTTCAGCATTGGATAAGCTGAAAGTAACAAATCAGCAGGATTAGACAACTTACCATCATAACTTTATAAATATGGTGGACCAAACATTACTAACCCACTGTTTGTTCTAATTTCAAAGATTTGGTAGTGCGAAATAATTTCACAAGATTGAAAAGATACCTGTATTTGCAAGGTTTACAAAGGCAAAGGTGAGATTTGTGACTGTAGTTCTCACAGGGGAATCTCTCTTCTCTCAGCAGCAGGGGAAGTCCTGGCTCACATACTCAACAACCGGCTAACGCACCTTGCAGGAAAAGTGCTACCAGAGACCCAGGGTGGCTTTCACTCGAAAAGAGACACAGTGGATGCCATATTTGTTGTCAAACAAATGCAAGAGAAAAGCTTAGCTGACATTAGGAGGCTAGTCACCTTTCATTTTCGCTATCTGAGATCAATTCTCTGTATGAAATGGGAAGACCATGTTCAAACACGGAGATTTTGTTTCGTGTGAAACTGCCTGGCATTGAAGCTCTCTTAATGCTCATGTGCTTTGTAGACATGGAAAAAGCATTCGACGAAGTCCCAAGGGAAACTCTCCGGATTATACTAAAGAAAACCGGCTCCCCTTACAAAAATTATTAACTTGATTAGACAGTTTCATGACAACATGATGGCAAAAATCCGCCATGGAAAGGAACTTTCAGATCAGTTTCCCGTGACATGCGGCGTAAAACAATGCCGTGTACTGGCTCCCACACTCTTCTCACTATTTAGCAGCTGTTATGAGAGACGCGATCAAAGCTT
Organism: Schistocerca americana; assembly: GCF_021461395.2. NCBI lineage: Eukaryota > Metazoa > Arthropoda > Insecta > Orthoptera > Acrididae > Schistocerca > Schistocerca americana. The sequence goes on along the minus strand of NC_060125.1, from coordinate 397,491,899 downwards.
GACTCGAGAACAGACAAAAGTGCCTTCAACATCTCTCGCCTCAGAACAAAATGTCGCGTAAATAAAATATCTATCTTAGAAATTCTTTACGCAGATGACGTATGTATGGTGGCTAGTTCTCCTGAATCCCTCCAAATATTCATGAACCTGCTAAATGACTCCTGCAGAACATTTGGTTTAGTCATAACCATCACCCACACACAAGTGCGTCAACAACCACTTAGGGGTTCCAATACAGACGACTGCTACACTAAGTTGGACAACAAACATTTGGAAAACGTGTCACACTTTAAATATCTAGGTAGCCAAATTGGAAGCGACAAAAGCCGATCAACAGAAATTGCAGCTCATAAAGCCAATGCAGCCTCTGTTTTCGGCAAATGAATCACCGAGTATGAAAACACATGATCTCAGACTACAAACTAAAATTGCGGTCTACAAAGCAATCGTATTACCAACTTTACTCAACGCCTCGGAAACCTGGTGCTGTTATAAAGCTGACATTAGGAGGCTAGTCACCTTTCATTTTCGCTATCTGAGATCAGTTCTCTGTATGAAATGGGAAGACCATGTTCAAACACGGAGATTTTGCTTCGTGTGAAACTGCCTGGCATTGAAGCTCTCTTAATGAAACACCAACTGAGATGGAGTGGTCATATCATACGCATGGACGGCAGTTGACATCCCAAAGAGGTTTTCTACTCACAGCTCTCGTGCGAAAAGCTGCGGCAAGGTGGCCAACACCTGCGATATGAAGACACCTTCAAACGTCACCTCACAGCCTGTGGCATTCCGAGCAAACGTTGGGATTGCTTGCACTGCATCGATCAGAGTGGCACTCAACTGTACACCAGAATGTGGAACAATTCACGCATGTCCGCCGAAATAACCTGGACAATAAACGAAAGCTCCGCAGATATAAGCCCAAGTCTAAATTACATCTATACGTATAACCCCACTGGGCAACTGTATTGCACTACCTGGGACCGGATCTTCAAAGCAAAGCTCGGTTTTGCAAGCCACATCCGAGCCCGCCGCAATATGAACTAACCGACTGACGGAGTCGCTGTCACAGGACGCGACGAGGAGGATATGATGATGATGGTAACTAATCGAAGACACCATGATACCTATGCACTAGGTGAACAATATTAGGGACCAAGTGTAACACCTTATGCTTGGTCTCTTCGGCAACAGCTATGGAATCTTCCAGCAGAAAAACTGTCCGTGTCACAAGGCCAGAATCTTCCTTCAGCGGTTTCAGAAGCATTAGTGATCTCATCTTGATGCCTTGTCCGACTTATCGTAATCGCGATGAAACCCAATTGGGACGTTATCGGGACCCAGCTCCGCTCCCACAAACATAATACCCTTAAATTACGAGTAGTGTGTGACCAGGGCATAGGCATCTGGTGCCAGAAACTTCTAGAAACCTATCAAGTACTTGTCGAATCCATGGCACGCAGAGCCACTGCTGAACTGCGTCCCAGAGGTGGTCCTACGCGCTTTTAAGTATGTGGTCATAATGTTTTGGCTCATCAGTATTAATGATGTTTTGCTTGTGTGTGAAGTGTGATGAGGGAGGCGCAGTATGTATGAGTAAATATATAAAAGAAGTCCCATCTATAACACTGACACATAAATTAAATATCAAGATTTTGTTTTTCCTGTTTTTCGATTACGGTGACAGGTTAATGAAAGGCTGTAGGGGACGAACGGCAGAAGGACAAACACACAGAAGTCGTACCTAGTACTTAACGCAAGCCGCCACGTTAGTCGAAGGTGGGGATAATTTACAGAGACGCATTGTGCTATGCAACAAAAAAACGTAAGAGGTAAAATGACTTTATTAATTAAATCATTATTTATACAGTGGTATTTCTTCAGAAGTTGATGAAATTAAATTTTATGTTCTTATAGTAGATTTGCATTAGCATTTCCAGTATCTTACTTACAGCCTATCGGAAGGTATTTACGTAATAGCTATTGTTCTACCTTGGTCCATGCAGACATAAACATACTTTAGGTCCTGTCTGGCCACTCAACAGACAACGCCTGCCTGGACGAAATTGTGTGTCAAATTCATCGTTCTTCTATAAAAACTGCAATACATTCATAAGTATTTTCAGTCTTCCAAACACCTCTCATGTACTTAAAATTCACGAAACTGAAAAATATTTTGCTTCAGAACAGTACAAAACCGAGAGCAGTGTATAACAGTTATCAGAATGGCGTTTTTAGTCAGTGATAGTGTCTATATGAACCGCTTCAGTGTAAAGGAAAAATGTAATCAACTAAAACTGATCATCGTCGATTGTAATCTATCTCTGTAGCAAACAGTATGTCATAATAACGCTGTATTGTATTGTTATATAACTTTGGATAGTGAAAGGTGTGTTGCATGTTTATGTTTATGAGTGTCAGCAAAATAAATATGGGAAAATTCACACACACAGGTATAGTCACCTACAAAAACATTCCACGATTTATATTTCCCTGTTTTTCGTTTGGAGGACGGACGATAATAAAGCCACTGTAGGAAAAGAGAGAGTCAAAATGAAATACATACAAACATCACATCCAGTACTTGTGTACACTGCCATAGTAATTTCTTGAAATACGCTGTGCCATTCATGCGAAATGTACTTCCCTACATAATGACAGTCAAGATTTGGAAATTTGTAATTTTTTACGGTTCCGTACCTCACTCGGAAAAATCAGAACCTTGATAGTATCACTTTATATTGAGTCTGTCTGTCTATTGTCCAACCGTTAAAAACCATTTTTTCCGGTACGGGGTAGACGTACCAAGTGGAAATATATGTACCATAGTAAGGGCTACGGTCCCTTGGCGGCGTAAAAAATTTGAAGTTTTCACGTCATGTAGTCAAAAAATATCGCTATCTATGTCACATATTTTGACACTCGCAAGTACACTCATCAGAACATATAAGGTACTTCCCGTTGACCTAGAATTATTAAATTTGGTAAGAAGCATGATTTCAACGTACAAGTAAAGAAGAAACTAAGAAAACTCTTCACTCATAACTATAAGAAACGAAAAAATTAAAGCATTCTCCAATCTCGGAATTCCATGGCCCATTATCTTGGCAGTATCAGTGCCGACATAGGGCACAAATCGTCAAGATTCTTGATTCCCAGTGGGATGAACTATCTATATGCATATTACTGTTGTACAGATCTCTCAAAGCACGTATCCTCCTCGCACCTGGCGTTTTCTGCTCGATAATGAATGTCCTGTCTGCTGATGTTATTGGTTAAAAATAATACATTATTTTTTCATTAGTGATTAGATGATTTCACCCCACTCATGTTAAGTTTTGATATCTCAACATTATCTCTACGGGAGTACATTTTAGCTCAAATGTCATAGATGTCAGAAACGAACGAAAGGGAGTGGTATTAAAGTTTTGGGAAAAAGGATGTCAATGACATTTCTATCCTGCGTGGATATGAGGAAGGAATTGTAGATTAGGAAAACAACCTAGTGAGCATAGCACATGAACTGAGAAACCAAAGAAAGACTAATATAATGATTACCAGAACTGAGATTAGTGATAGGCTTGACATCAACATTCTAGACTAAGTAGTGGAAATATTCAGCTACCTTGGTAGCAAAATAACACGCAACGAAAAAACAATGAGGATTTAAGTAGCAGATTAATACAGTAACCACATCATTCTACGGTATTACCATAGCCCCTAATGTGAGGATGAAATGTGTGGGAGAGTAAGACCGCAGCACAGTATCGTATAGAAATTAATCACGGTTTGTGGCAAAATTACGGTACCGAAGTTTTGAGATGTGGTGATGCAAAATAGCGCATATTATTAAGTCGACTATTAAAATACACCACTAGCCATTAAAATTGCTACATCAGGAAGGGTGGTAAATAAAGAAATTATTTTAATTGCGCTTATGCACTGTAGCGAGTATACAGGGTGCAAAACGGTTCACAGAGGTACCGCCTCCATGACGAATGATGGCTCAGTCTCGTGTGGATACCAGTTCGAACTAAATGAATCGTAATAGTACCAACCATTCTCTCGCCAACAGCTAACCAAATGTTTTCAATGGGCCGGGGATCTGGAGAACGTCTGGCCAGGAAAGTAGTGAGACATCCTCTACATCAAGATAGATAAAGGCACCATACCAAATAAGAGGTCCTGTTTTATAATGTCGAAGGAAACATCACGGTAGTATCTTTGGTAGACTGACTCAGAAATGTAACGAATGCTGTCCAAATAGCCGAGTATGCTAACCGCGCGAGGTGGCACACTGGTTAGCATTCGGGGGGGGGATCCTAATTTAGGTTTTCTGTGACTTCCCTAAATCGAGTCAGGCAAATGCTGGGGTGGTTCCTTTAAAAGTGCATGGCCGATTTCATTCCCCCTACATATCTAATCCGAACTTGTGCTCCCTCTCAAATGACACCGTTGTCGACGGAACGTTAAACACTAATCTCCTCGTGCTCCTCTGAGTATACTAACCGTATGTGATCATATTGTTTAGCTAATAGCACACAATACCTTCAAGTCTGGCACTGGGTCTTTACGGAGACGACGAATGCAATGTGGCAACGTTAGTTTCTCTCGTATTCTTAACACACCGACACGTGCATTGTGGTGTGAATAAGAGATGTGATTGACAGGAACCTTGGCGACGATTTCAGTTCCCACGCCGTCCATCATCGGACCTCTGTCATATCCGAATCGCACATCGCACATCGCACGATTCGACTAACTAGCCAAATGAAGGCACTCCATGAGACACCTTTCAAATTGTCAGGGTCTGATAACGCTGTATCACACGAGTAGCCGGCATCTTCGCGGTCAGTCACGGTGATCACTCAGCATTAGCCGCTGTTCACGCTCCTTATACCCTCTACCAAGCTTGATACCAACATTAAGCAGCAAAAAGACTAGGAGAAACTTCGTGGCAGATTAAAATCGTGTGCATCACCGAGACTCGAACTCGGAAGCTTTGCCTTTCGTGGGCAAGTGCTCTACCGACCTTCTACCCAAGGACAAACCACTACCCGTCCTCACAGCTGTACTTCCGCAAGTACCTCATCTCCTACCTCCCCAACTTCGCAGAAGTTCTCCTGCGAAACTTGTGGGATTAGCACTCCTGAAGTTTTAACGCTGCACAGTTTTCATCCGACGGCAACTTTTATACGTGCCCACAATCCGCTGCAGAGTGAAAATTTCATGTTGGAAACATTCCCAAGGCTGGAAACGTCCCCAAGGCTGTGGCTTAGCCATGTCTCTTCAGTATCCTTCCTTCCTGCAGTGCTAGTCCCGCAAGTTTCGCTGAAGAATTTCTGTGCATGCTGGAGAGTAAGACATGAGGTACTGGCGGAAGTAAAGAGAAGTTCCACATCAGTGCACATTCCGCTGCAGAGTGAAAAATTCGCTCTGGAGGCACTAGGGGCAACATACATAAGAATGAGCAAAAAAAAGTTCAAATGTGTGTGAAATCTTATGGGACTTAACTCGTTCAAATGGCTCTGAGCACTATGGTACCTAACATCTGAGGTCATCAGTCCCATAGAACTTAGAACTACTTAAACCTGACTAACCTAAGGACATCAAACACATCCATGCCCGGGGCAGGATTCGAACACGCGACCATTGCAGTCGCACGGTTCCAAACTGAAGCGCCTAGAACCGTTCGGCCACCGCGGCCGGCTTGGCACTTAACTGCTAAGGTCATCAGTCCCTAAGCTTATACACTTCTTAACCTAAATTATCCTAAGGACAAAGACACACACTCATGCCCGAGGGAGGACTCGAACCTCCGCCGGGACCAGCCGCACAGTCCATGACTGTAGCGCCCGAGACCGCTCGGCTAATTCCGCGCGGATAAGAATTAGCAATTAAGAAATGAACATAAGTGTCTGGCTTATAATCAATATGAAGACATGAGCATTTTTGGTCCACATTTTATAAACACAAAATCTCCGGTTTCAGAAACCAATAGCAGCAAGAAGGTAATACTTCAAATTAACTTTTAAAAAATACAAAAAGCTAACAATTACACCATCTTCTGGCTAATGGTATAGCAACCTCTTGAGTTGAAACTGCCTGGCAGATTAAAGCTGCGAGCAGGATCGAGACTCGAAGTCGGGAACCTCTGCCTTTCACAGGCAAGTGCTCTACCATCTGAGCAACCTAACCACGACTCACTCCCCATCCTCACAGCTTTTATTCAGTCGGTATCTCGTCTCCTACCTTCCAAACTCCCCAGAAGCTCTTCTGCGAACCTTGCGAATTAACGCTCCTGGAAGAAAGGATACTGCGGAACATGGCTTAGCGACAGCCTGGGAGGTGTCTCCAGAATTAGATTTTCACTCTACAGCGGAGTGTGCGCTGATATGAAACTTCTGGCTGATTGGTAGAGCACTTGCTCGCTAAAGGCAAAGGTTTCGGAGTTTGAGTCTCGGTCCGGGACACAGTTTTAATCTGCCAGGTAGTTTCATATCAACGGACACTCCACTGCAGGGTGAAAATCTCATTCTGGAATCTCATGATTTATTGCACATAACTGTTTTTCACCTGATAATTATATTTATAAGCAAGCCGACTGTCCATCCATGGGTAGTTGTCTCTTAGCCTTTCTTGTCGATGCATTCGTAAGCAATCAAGAAAATGGTTATGTTTCCTGTGAAAATGCTTCTAACTCCAGATTATTTTTTGTAGACGGTATGTCGATAACATATTGACCGTTTTCAAAGGCCAAGAAGTGGTTATTGATGCCCTTTTACTTGAATTTAAAAGTTTTCACCCTAAATTTCTTTTTACCCATGAAGCCATGGATCAGTGGGGAATGCTATGTTACTTAGATTTATCCCTCCTACTAAGTATTGATCAGGCCTGTTTAGACATTTGTAGGAAAGTTACCTCTAGCCCTTCAGAGGCAAACACTGTATCCCATCCAAGGCAGTATAAATGAAGCTTTATTAGGTCGGCAATTGCTCGAATGTTTGGAGTTCCACTTACCTTGGAGCCTATTGAAAAAGAAATTAGCAACCTTTTGTATATAGTTCACAAAATGGTTTTAGTGCGAGTTTGGTCTGTTGTTTATACAAAGAATACCAGGAATGAATGGAACTTAGGACCACAAGTTTACAACCATAAACGGTTGGCGCTGATGTGCGTTTAGTTATCGCCTTCTAGGGCCCCTTTTGCTGTAACATGGCCCATATGCTTAGGAATACTAAGGTACAAATTGTGTTCTCTGGGAAGTTGGGAACACAGTTCCTGCTTCTCCACAACGAGAAACCTAAGTCTTCTCGAGATCGGCAGTACATAAAATTAAGTCTTTTGTATGTGACGCAAACTATATAGGCGAAAGGCGTGGTCTTTTATAATCCGTTTCAGTAAGCATCTTTTAACTCAGTAAGGGCAACTGAAAAAATATTGTGCCTTGGCGCACCAGCCATAAATGACCTCGATATTTTGCATGTTGAACAAAAAGGCATCTTCAATGTATCTGAAGTTTCGAAAAGGGTCTATTTTAAGAGCCAAGGCCTGCTCAATGAACAATTGACCTTTCATAACCAGGGTTGCATCGAGGCTATGAGGTTACTTGTTACACAAATGTCTATGCACACGTGTCTCTGGTTATGCGTTGGTATCGTTTAGTTGCTCTCCCTTGTTTTAATGTCGCATAATGGATCTGTTTATCATAACTCTGTAAGCACAATCTCTGTTCTCGCGTCTGGTGGTGCCACCTAGTACGGTGTCGATCACTTTATCCACAGCTCTGTAGCAGCCCCGGATCTACGATATTTTCGAACCGGGGCAAAAACTTGATAGTGGTGCCCCAATCCCCCCTTCCCACTCGAGCGTTTGAGATAGGACATCAAAAATTTTTTTAAAAAGTTCAAAAATATCTTCGTTTTTTAGCGCACATCTTTCTGAAGTGGTTGATGTATAAAATATACATGTTCAAGGAAATGTAAGACATGTTATTTGGTTTTATGTGTGAGAAACGTAGTACCAGGCCTCTTCAGGCAGAATTCTTCTATCGCAAGTTACTGCTATTTGCTTTGTGGAATTCAGACGTGTAAATTTTGTAATGGGAAACATCAAACCTATGTTCCGGACATTGGATACTAAAATGTCCTGTGGTGCCGCTCCTACTCACAGTCGGCCGCTATGGCATCCTATACCACTTGGAAAAAAACCCTCGCATTTAATACTGGGTGCCATTTATTCCGATCAGGAGAATACGACTTCTTCAGACAATTTGCATCCTTTATTGCCTGTTAGTTGATAAAGTTCTCTTTTGTGTGACAATTAAATGTAGAAGACGTAAAACCAGAAAAGACAAGAGACAAGCAAGACAATACACAGTTCTTCAATCCTTTTGTCCCAGCATTTCTCTTCCTAATCTTGCTTCAGCTCTACAGGGCGAGCTTTCCTTTATGCGAAATACTCTGTTACCACATCAAAGTTCGTCAAACGTGTTGCTACATGAAAAATCAAAATCTCGCTGTCTAATAATGAAAAAGTTGTTCACCGGAATAGGACCCAAGACTGGTGTGGTTTCTCGCTTTAATTACGACTATTTTGTTACTGCCTGCTAGATAAAACGAAATAGATCATTCTATTATTGCAGCAACTGTAACATGCGCCAAATTAGCAACACTGTTTTGGCACAATACGGTCTTTATCATCTACTTCATTTCCGTAAATAACACTACAAACTACAATTCACGAAGTAACAATATCAAATGGCTATTAGGCCTATTACAAGCAAAAAGTCAAAGGTTAGGAAATAGTTTTACATTTCATTCATATGCTCCAGTTTCTCAAACATGCAGTAAAAAGGGTAGTAGTAGTACCAATTTTTTGTATACATTAGGAATCGTCATATTCTTCTATATAATTTGTGTGTTGACCCTGTTTCTTCTCCTGTCTCGTTCTAACAAAAAAATCTTGTGGTCACTAATTCTGTACGTATTCCTGCCATTGTCAAAATTTATTCTCCGATTAACTACACTAACTCTGCTAGAATCATCGGTTAAGTAATCCCGCGTTTATTCTCCGGGTAGGTGTTATTACACTACTGGCCATTAAAATTGCTACACCACGAACATGACGTGCTACAGACGCGAAATTTAAGCGACAGGAAGAAGATGCTGTGACATGCAAATGATTAGCTTTTCAGAGCATTCACACAAGGTTGGTGCCAGTGGCGACACCTACAACGTGCTGACATGAGGAAAGTTTCCAACCGATTTCTCATACACAAACAGCAGTTGACCGGCGTTGCCTGGTGAAACGTTGTTGTGAAGCCCCGTATAAGGAGGAGAAATGCGTACCATCACGTTTCCGACTTTGATAAAGGTCGATTGCGGTGTATCGTATCACGACATTGCTGCTCGCGTTGGTCGAGATCCAATGACTGTCAGCAGAATGTGGAATCGGTGGGTTCAGGAGGATTATACAGAATGTCGTGCTGGATCCCAGCGGCCTAGTATCACTAGCAGTCGAGATGACAGACATCTTATCCGCATGGCTGTAACGGATCGAGCAGCCACGTCTCGATCCCTGAGTCGACAGATGGGGACGTTTGCAAGACAACAACCATCTGCACAAACAGTTCGACGACGTTTGCAGCAGTATGGACTATCAGCTCGGAGACCATGGCTGCGGTTACCCTTGACGCTGCATCACAGACAGGAGCAACTGCGATGGTGTACTCAACGACGAACCTGGGTGCACGAATGACAAAACGTCATATTTTCGGATGAATGCAGGTTCTGTTTACAGCATCATGATGGGCACATCTGTGTTTGGCGACATCGCGGTGAACGCACACTGGAAGCGTGTATTCGTCATCGCCATACTAGCGTATCACCCGTCGTGATGGTATGGCGTGCCATTGGTTACACGTCTCGGTCACCTCTTGTTTGCATTGACGGCACTTTCAACATTTCAGATGTGTTACGACCCGTCGCTCTACACTTCATTCGATCCTTGCGAAACCCTACATTCCAGCAGGGTAATGCACGACAGCACGTTGCAGGTCCTCTACGGGCCCTTCTGGATACAGAAAATGTTCGACTGCTGCCCTGGCCAGCACATTCTCCAGATCTCTCACTATTTAAAAACGTGTGGTCAGCGGTGGCCAGTCACTACTCTTGAAGAACTGTGGTATCGTGTTGAAGCTGCATGGGCAGCTGTACCCGTACACGCCATCCAAGCTCTGTTTGACTCTATGCCTAGTCGTATCAAGATCGCTATTACGGCCAAAGATGGTTGTTCTGGGTACTAATTTCTCGGGATCAATGCACCCAAATTGCGTGAAAATGTAATCACGTGTCAGTTCTCGTACAATATATTTGTCCAATGAATACCCGTTTATCATCTGCATTTCTTCTTGGTGTAGCAATTTTAATGGCCAGTAGTGTACGTGTTCATACATCGCGTTCTCGCGCAGTTCCGAAAATAAACTTAAGCGAATGCTAACCGAGGACAGTCTTTTATTTGATGAGGCGAGAGGGATTCCCCTGATAGAGACAATACGTCCACTATGCACGCATTCTGAAACCATCTTACGATTAGTTCAGAAATCAACTTAGAATGTGGTCAAAAATGTTCAAAAGCCAACAGGGATGAGTTTCTAAATCATATGAATACTCGATAGACCAATGGGCGCTGGATGCTAGGCACTTCGTGAAACATGTCCTTTTTTTTTCAGGAATACGTATTTGGCGCACCCTTAAATTGATGCCAGGAGCAGGCACTGCGGCTTGTCACCTCCCTCCCCTCCCCCCCCCCCCCACCCCGCCACACACACACACACACACACACACACACACACACACACAGTACATTCTGATCTGTACTAGGAGCCGTAAACATGCTCCATAAGGATGCTTTATAAACCTGGTCTACGTTAGAAACATGCCCTGCGATGTATTAAGATCGAGTACGCGTAAACACTGGTAAAATGATATTCTTGTAAGATTTTGTTCGTTATATTACTCACACGGTCTCTTGGCTGTCAGTATATGTCCTTTTATCTCCATCCATATTCACATGGTTTTATACGTAGGTGGATGTGCCCTGTATATTTCATTGGATGACGTGCCAAGTTTGGTGACTAATGGGACTTTATGTATTCTTACCAGTAGGCCTCGAGTGCTTTTAAACTGTGAGTTTGTCTTGTGTTATGCTCTTTTCACAACTCGGGTCATGGTTTCCCAGTTGTTTTATTTACTTACAATATAGCTTCACATTGATTCCTAGCTCATAAATTTGTACTCAGGAAACCGATGGCTGATGATGCTTCTGTGAGAGTGAAACGCATCGCAGATCAAACAAATAACAAACCATTTTGCAACCAAGACTGCCTATTCTTTCTTGAAAGGAAAAAAAATGGGAAATGCTCACTCTTTCATCCGCCTGCGCTTAAATGTACGCAAATGTCACAAACGAACGCAAAGCAACCCTCAAGTGAAGAGCATTATTCGTGCTATCTGTCACACTTAATGCACTGGCTCCTCACAGTGCTCGTCACATCCAGGACAAAACAGCCGACGTATCTGCTGTCTCTTCAGGCGCAGCAGGCCTCTTCCTCCTGGAACAGAATGATTCCTCAGAAGCAGTGTTCTTTATTGAAGAGGATACATCCCTGGTATTAGGCATTCAGCACGATGTTAGCTTGGTTCCAATAGGTACTTGCTTTTCATCGGTATTTCCCTTCAAAACACAATTTTAGTATGGAGAAGCTGCCACGACTTGTGATCATTTGGCTTGTCGCCTCTTCTTTATTGTTTGTTCAGCTTTCGGTTAAAGCAAGATTTCTGCTAGAGACGCCGCTGTTTCTGGTGTATTCCCACTTACCACAAATGGAGATTTTCTACCTAAGTCACCATGGGACGTGCTGTACTGTATGAATTGTCAATCTGTTATTGTTCTGATAAATTCTACCTCTTTAGGTGTGAATTCGTCTCTTTCTCTAGCAACCTGGCTCCAACCTTCGTGGGGTCGATCAGTTACATTAAATGGAAGAAACTCCTCCGGAATCACAGCGGAATTGGATTGGTATACGCCTTTTGCATGAAAGGAATGTTTCGCCTAATGCAGGGTGGTAGCTCGTTCTAGGCATTATGAAATGTCAGTCAGGTGTCACTCGGCGTAATTGTAGTCCATGAGTGGGTATACAACCATTTGCCAGCTTAAGCTGCAGATGCCGTTTTTAGTGGTCCAAAATATCCTCGGTCAAGGGGCTAATGTTTATGACTGGCGTGTGGTGGTAGAGATAAGAAAATTACGTGATGATCTCGACAACTGACAGCTGCTTGAAGAGTGCAGTTTGACATGCAATTGTCAAGTATCGAGAGGACATGGTCATATTTTGTTAGTTTGGCATAGTGATTAAAGTGCTTTAGCCAGTACGCAAAGAGATTAGACTTTATGAAACCATTGTCTGAGATTATAAGGAGGAGGATTCTTATGGAGCATGTTTGAAGAGTTTAGGTTTCACCAGCATTCGAGGACAGATTACGGCTAGTGGTAGCAAATAATCGACAGTAATCATTGCACAGGCAGTTGTGTCTGTTTGGTCTCTTTGTGTTGCTGCAACGCGCCCAAATAAACGATTTCCTTTTGGCATTATAAACTTTGGGACTTTCTTTTGAACAGAAGAAATTCCTATTTATTCACGTTATAGATGCAGTGAGCAAGAAACTATTTCTCCTATATCACCTCCTTGAAATTTTTAAAAGATCTCTCAGTCTGGAGCATACTGAATCCAATACTCCTACATGCATCACATTTATATGGAGTTCGAAGAAATATTTTTTCCAGTGTTGTGCAGCGGCATTTTTGTCTTTCTTAACCTCCGTGTACTAATACATGCTCTACAGGTAGCATTCTTAAATGGTAATCGAAGCGTCCCATACCGCGTATTTGAATCCACCCACGAATTAACTTTGAATAAAAATCATCAGCAATGGCAGCCGAAGACTTAGGCCATACGAAATCACTCTTCTTTTGATAACGGGCTTGTCAAATGAGACGGAGGGGACATTCTCTTGTCCTTCGGGTGGAAAACTGCCCTAAAAGGCGGAAGAATCTGCGCTGACCTATGGCATGAGGATGCAGAAGACAATGGAAACCAATGCATTAAAGACACATACACTGAGGTGACTAAAGTAACAGGTTATCTCGTCTGATCCCCTTTTGCCTGGCAAGCTACAGCAACAGAATTTGGCATGGACTCAACAAGTCGTTGGAAGTTCCAAGCAGAAAAATTGAGCCATGATGCCTTTATATCCATGACGGCGAAAGTGTAGCCAGTGCACCATTTCTTGCTCGAACTGACCTCTCCATTATGCCCGATAAATGTTCGGTGAGATTCATGTCGGGCGATCTGGGTGGCAAGATCATTCGGTCGCACTGTCCAGGATGTTGTTTAAACCAATCACGAATTACTGTAGCCCGGTGTTATGGCGCATTGTCATCTATAAAAATTATCATTATTTGGGTACATGTAGTCCATGAATGGAGCCAGAAGTCTCCAAGTAGAGGAACATAACCATTTTCAGTCAACCATTTTCAGTTCAATTAAAGGGCTCAAACCATTCCATGTAAAAAACAGCCCACACCATTATTTAACCACCACCAGCTTGCACCGTGTCTTGTTGACTACTTGGTTTCATGGGTTCGTGAGATCTGCGCCAACTGAAATAAGAACCCAACTGACCCGGCCACGGTTTTGCAGTCGTCTAAGGTCTAACCGATGTGGCCACGAGCACAGGAGAGCCGATACAGATGATATGCTGATAGCAAAGGCACTCGCGTCTCTCGTCTGCAGCTATAGCCCAATAACGCCAGATTCCGCCACACTGCTCTAACGTATACGTTTGTAGCACTTCCCGCATTGATTTCTGTAGTTATTTCGCGCAGCGCTGCTTGTCTGTTGGCACTGACAACTCTACGAAAACGCCACTGCTCTCGTCATAAGTGAAGACCGTTGGCAATTGCGTTGTCCGTGGTGACTGGTAATGCCTGGAATGTGGTATTCTTGGCACACTCTTGACACTGTGAACTTCGGAATACTGAATTCTCTAACAATTTACGAAATGGAATGTTCCATGCGTCTGTCTCCAACAACCACTCTGGCAATACGATTTTCGATCCAGTGTTAGAGCTAAAGAAGACTATGGCACTGAATAAACGAGATGAAGGTAGATTAAATCCATGTCGAGGAGAAGAAAGTTAAAAGCCAGCATGATGAATGAAAACATGGTGATCAACACCTCCAGTGGATGTCTGCAATGGGGGAGCATTTGTCCCCACTACCGTAGAAGTGGTGGTGAATGAATTCATTGAAGAGCAAAATATTAGAAGCTAGTTTTGCCAAGGATACGCAGACGCCGGCCGCGGTGGGCGAGCGGTTCTAGGAGCTTCAGTCCGGAACCGCGCGACTGCTACGGTCGCAGTTTCGAATCCTGCCTCGGGCATGGATGTGTGTGATGTCCTTAGGTTAGTTATGTTTAAGTAGTTCTGAGTTCTGTGGGGCTGATAACCTCAGATGTTAAGTCCCATGGTGCTCAGAGCTATTTGAACCATTAGATACGCAGATGGCTTAGTCATGGTAATACTGGGCAAATTTGCTACTATTATTTGGACATTGGAGCGACGTGCACTAAACAGTGTGTAAATCTGGAGCGGGAATCAGGATTTAATACTCAGCCCAAAGGAAAATGTTGCAGTAGCATTTACGAGGAAGCATATCCAGCACAACTACAGGAATCTTAAGCTTAACGACGAAACTCCATCTGTACATGAGACAGGGACGTATCTAGGGGTAAGATTGGTTACGAAACTATCATGGCCCCTCACATATGGAACATATGTTTCTAGCTAAAAGGTACTCTTATGAGCACTAGAAGAGCCTGTGGAAAAAATGAGTCTAAACCCCAAAAGTAAGCATATGCACTGGATATTCACCACTATAATCGGACCTACGATGATTTATGGTGCTACAATATGGAGTAACGAAGTAGAAGGTGGCTGCAAAGAAGATTGGCCTGCTTGGTCGTAACGTACGCAGACTATGATGAACGTGATAAATATAGGAATGTGATAAATATAGGAATTATAAGGCAAATGCCTTCTGACGACACAATAACATCAGCCTGTTTGAATAAACTTTCATTGTTACGATTTGAAGTAGGGAGCAGTGGAAGAACGAAACATGGCAATGTGCAGGAGACACACTGCTTTACTGACGGGGTGAAAACAGACGAAGGCGTTGGGGCTAGGTCGTACGAGGTGCAGCCGAAGGTAGATAGCGAAATCTCTCTCAGGAAGCAGGGTACCGTGTTCCAGGTGGAAATATCCTCTAGACGGTGTTGCGGGGGAAAATTTGCGAGGGTGCTACAAGGATCGTAGAACCCGTCTTCATAAAAGAGCACTTTAATGTTTGATGCAATTTTCTTATTATCATTATGTATTCTGTCAGGATAAAATGAAAACCATGCGCCATTTTAAGGTCCTCTTTAACATCAAAAGGTGTAACTTGGTACTTAATAGGGTGTATGATAACACTGCTATGCACTCTCTGCAGCGTTTTCCCATGCTGAACACATGGTTAGTAAGATATTGTGCTAGGGCGTTTCATCTCTCCATCAGCGCGTTTGACGACTACTGGATGTGATGCAATACGTCTCTCCAACGCACACTACACGATGTAAGTCGGGAGGATGGGCAGGGCGGGCCGGTCCATTCGCCGAGTGTCCTCTCGGTCCAAATGCTCCTCCACCTGTACTGTTCTGTGCAGCCACGCATTGTAGCACATAAAAATTGAATCAGGACGGAATGCAGCCCTGAAAGACACAAATGGGAAAGGCAGCAATGTTGATAAGTGAGTGCACTATGTTCAGAAATTTGGAGTCCTGGACGCCCAGGCAACTTAATGCCTTCCCAAACCATAACAGCAGGTCCACCGAAACGATCATTTTCGACAGCGATCCTTGGTTCATTACGTGTTCCCACCCTCTCCTAACCCGACTGAATTTGCTTTCGTGCGAATAGAGCACGCGAACCCAAGCAAGCGATACAACTCCTCGTTGGCCCAGTCCTCGTTCTCTTGACCCGTGCCGGCCGGAGTGGTCGAGCAGTTCTAGGCGCTACAGTCTGGAACCGCTCAGCCGCTACGGACGCAGTTTCGAATCCTGCCTCGGGCATGGATGTGTGTGATGTCCTTAGGTTAGTGAGGTTTAAGTAGTTATAAGTTATAGGGGACTGATGACCTCAGAAGTTAAGTCCCATAGTGCTCAGAGTCAATTGAACCATTTCTTGACCCGCATCGTAAACCGTGCCGCCGATGTGCGGGCATCGACGGAAGACAACGTACTGGTCTTTGTGAAAGGAGACTAACCTGTGTGGTCACGGTGGGGCGTGAGACTGCTTGCAGTCCTGTTAAATGGGGTTGTAATTACACACGCTGTTTGGCGTGGCACCGTGTAGCGGTCAGCTGCTGCTGTAGTCATGATGGACTGTCTTCTCTAGTTCGGGAAGCGTTGCCTTTGCTTCGGAACATTTCACAGGCCCGTAAAACAGTACTGTGAGCAGTAACAAACTTCTGGGTTAGACTAGTCAAATTTAGTCCTTACATTATCCCGATAGTTCTTCCGTGTAAATTCATCCAAATGTTGTATCTTGGTCAAGTTGTATCGAAGAACACCATCACATTGTACCAAAACTGCTAGATGATTGACAAACACTGTCTTTTCCCGTTCCTTCAATGTCTGGTGTTGCGGGACGAGCTGAATTTTGGTGTTATAGTCATATTGGCCTCACGACCTATGACATCCAGGTTTCTGTGCAGGATTGGGAATCCTTTGGCTGTATACTGCAAGACTTTCATTCATTCCCACCAAATAATTTACTTGTCATTGTACCGTCTCATCCTTACGTTTTCCAGATAGCATACGACGAGATAGTTGAAATGGTTCAAATGGCTCTGAGCACTTTGAGACTTAAATTCTGAGGTCATCAGTCCCCTAGAACTTTGAACTACTTAAACCTAACTAGCCTAAGGACATCACACAAATATCCATGCTCGAGGCAGGATTCGAACCAGCGACCGTAGCGGTCGCGCGGTTCCAGACTGTAGCGCCTAGAATCGCTCGGCCACCTCGGCCGGCATAGTTGTAATATGTAATGAGACACATGATAAATCCACATATTTAATAAAAACGGATGAATGTAGGTGTGTGTGTGTGTGTGTGTGTGTGTGTGTGTGTATTCGTATGTTCCACATCTCCTCCTAAGCCAATGCACCGATTTCAAAGAAACTTTGTACGCATTTCCCTTCCTGTCGGCAACACCCATTGTGGGGTAAGAACAGCCTGTCTACCAAAGGTCCAGGGATAAAAAATAAATAAATGAAGAGTAGCCCGCGGCCCTCGAACCCCGACTTGATTCAACCAGTATTTAAGAGTAAGGTAACTTAGCAACTTACAACCAACTTTACTACCCCTAAAAGCGATAAAAGGAAAAAAAAAATATCGCTCACTATTTTTCCACTCTTCCGCAGTAAAAGTACGACATACAGCATGAGGTTATAATTTATACCCGATTTTTTCAAGCAGTATGAATGAATACAGTTGCAAAGTTATATCATCGTACGACACTTAATTCTGGAAATACGAATCTTAAATAATTGCTTCCGTGAAAAATTGTCATATTGTGCATGACGTATATTGCTGTTTTGCTACGTACTCTATTCGCAAGAAGTCTCGCAGACAGTATCCACACATGCAGCTGAACCTACATACAATATCACATCATTGTACGAAACAGTTCAGGAGATGTGACGTCGTAAGCAGTGAGATGGTGTAAAAACTCCCACATCACGCATGGCGTTTAAATTTATTACACCGTTGCTACTCACTTCATTCGCAACACAGTTTATAGAAAGTATGCCGCTTGATGTACCTACAAAATTATGTTGTACTACACATGGTTCAGAAGGTATGACGTCGTAAACATTAAATACCAGACCAGACGTTCCATAGTATGGCCGCGGACGTACAGCTATAAAATACAGTACTGGGCATTAAAATTGCTACACCACGAAGATGACGTGCTACAGACGCGAAATTTAACCAATAGGAAGAAGATGCTGTGATATGCAAATGATTAGCTTTTTAGAACATTCACACAAGGTTGGCGCCGGTGATGACACCTACAACGTGCAGACATGAGGTAAGTTTCCAACCGATTTCTCATACACAAACAGCAGTTGACCAGCGTTGTCTGGTGAAACGTTGTTGTGATGCCTCGTGTAAGGAGGACAAATGCATACCATGACGTTTCCGACTTTGATAAAGGTCGGATTGCAGCCTATCGCGATTGCGGTTTATCGTATCGTGACATTGCTGCTCGCGTTGGTCGAGATCCAATGACTGTTAGTAGAATATGGATTCAGTGGGTTCAGGAGGGTAATAGGAACGCCGTGCTGAATCCCAACGGCCTCTTATCACTAGCAGTCGAGATTACAGGCATCTTATCCGAATGGCTGTAACGGATCGTGCAGCCACGTCTCGATCCCTGAGTCGACAGATGGGGACGTTTGCAAGACAACAACCATCTGCACAAACAGTTCGACGACGTTTGCAGCAGAATGGACTATCAGCTCGGAGACCATGGCTGCGGTTACCCTTGACGCTGCATCACAGACAGGAGCAATTGCGATGGTGTACTCAACGACTAACCTGGGTGCACGAATGGCTCAACCTCATATTTTCGGATGAATCCAGGTTCTGTTTAAAGCATCATGATGGTCGCATCCGTGTTTGGCGACATCGTTGTGAACGCACATTGGAAGCGTGTATTCGTCATCGCCATACTGGAGTATCACCCGGCGTGATGGTATGGGGTGCCATTGGTTACACGCCTCGGTCACCTCTTGTTTGCATTGATGGCTATTTGAACAGTGGACGTTACACTTCAGATGTGTTACAACCCGTGGCTCTACACTTCATTCGATCCCTGCGAAACCCTATATTTCAGCAGGATAATGCACGACCGCATGTTGCAGGTCCTGTACGGGCCTTTTTGAATACAGAAAATGTTCGACTGCTGCCCTGGCCAGCACATTCTCCAGATCTCTCACCAATTGAAAACGTCTGGTCAATGGTGGCCAAGCAACTGGCTCGTTACAATACGCCAGTCACTACACTTGATGAACTGTGGTATCGTGCTGAAGCTGCATGGGCTGGTGTACCTGTACAAGCCATCCAAGCTCTGTGTGACTCAATGCCAGGCGTATCAAGGCCGTTCTCACGGCCAGAGGTGGTTGTTATGGGTACTGAATTCTCAGGATCTATGCACCCAAATTGCATGAAAATGTAATCACATGTCAGTTCCAGTATAATATATTTGTCCAATGAATACCCGTTTATCATCTGCATTTCTTCTTGGTGTAGCAATTTTAATGGCCAGTAGTGTAATACCTCGGCAACGCCAGGTTTCTCTGCTAGTGATAAAACAAAGCAGTTTCTTAATTAGGCACTGAGAAGCGCTTATTTTGGAAAACATTACGAGAAGTCGTATGTTTATGTGAATATTTTGTTTCAGTCATCATTTTCGTCATCTCTAAGAAGATAAATTTTTTTCTCCGTAAATTCAGTTTGGTGTGGCGTGCTTCAATGTATGAGAAAATTCGGTTGTGGTTTAATTGCGTAATGTCGGAGTCGCCTGTTACAGGTGGAAGTTAATCATCTCAAAACGTTTGGTAGGTAATTCATTTTAATGAACATGGGAGCGCCAGCGAGAGACGGCGTCAGATGGCGGCAGGCAGCAGGTAGCGGGAATTGACGAGCAGGTGACAGGCATCCATCAGCGGCGGCGGTGGGCGGCGCGCTAGCCCGGCACCCATCCGTCTCGCCGGCGTCACCGCCACGTGTTGGCCGCGGTGCGCCACACCCACAGCCGCGTAAGGCGTGGGCGTGCCGAGGACTTACCGCGACCAGGCGCCGCCTCACTACGTCGACGTGTGCAAATGAATCGCATGTGCGCTGCCTTGCGGTAGATGGAACACAGCTGCTCCTTCGCCGCGGTGGACCCCAGACAGAACGCCGAAGTACCAATTTCCGTCACGCAACTTTTTACACCGAAGGAACTCGCAACACAGTTCCTATCTTCAATCGTATCAAGGATGTTTAAAAGTCAGCACATCTTGATCGGGTGAATCACAATGACGATGCGATTGTAAGCCTGGCATTTCAGAAATACGGCAGTTGCTTCCGAAACGAAACTAAAAGAAGATGGAGAGATACAAATTTACTGGCGCCAGTGAGAGTTACCCTACCTAATACGTCAAAGATCCGCCTCACTTACGAGAAGTTACTGGTCTTAACCCAGGTTTCAGCCGGAGTAACCTATTCTTCTTCAGAAGCATAAAATGCTAATACATGCCAGAATGAGGCACAGTGAAACACAAAAAACATAAAAAGTTCCAACGCAGCGTCCGCGGCTAACCGACCGCTTTCCATGAAGTGGAGCCGGGGCTGTTCCTCAGTTGAGGTACCACGGTACTTAAGCTTTTTATGTTTCACCGTGGCTTTTTCTGGCATGTATTAGTATTTCATGCTTCTGAAGAAGGTTAGATTACTCTAACTGAAACCTGGGTTAAGACCAGTAACTTTTCGCAACTGAGGCGGATATTTGACGTATTAATTTATCGCCGGCCGCTGTGGCCTAGAGTTTCTAGGCACTTCAGTCCGGAACTGCGCTGCTTCTACGTCCACAGGTGTGTGATGTCCTTTGGTTAGTTAGGTTTAAGTAGTTCTATAGCCTAGGGGACTGATAACCTCAGATGTTAAGTCACGTAGTTCTTAGAGTCATTTGAGCCATTTCATGTCATTAATTTATCACAGTTGCTGACAGGGCCGCAACATGTTAAAAATTCTTACCCTTCCTACTCAACATTAAGTGAATATACGTCGTAATTTTGACAAAAACTGTTTAAAACTACTTCGAAAAGGTGAGAACTGTATCAAAGTGATTTTTGGTCTCAAAAGGATATTACAGTGCCATCACAGGAAAGCTAGAAAACTGTAGTGATCTTCGTTGGATTCACCAAAGCTTACGATTATGCAGACACGTAGGCGTTTGTGAATGCTCTTCGTTCCTTAGGAGTGGGCGTAGTAACACACGAATTTCTAGGTTGTTGCACCAATTGTAGGGACAGATAAAGAAACTCATTCTTGAAGAGTTTCGAAATGAAGACAGTAGATCATCAACAATGTGGGTTGGCACTGGTTCTGTTCAATTTGTTGCTAGATCAACTGGTTCAACTGTAGAGACAAATGAACAACCCCGTGGTTGTTAAAGAAGTGCAACTAGAGTACTGAAACACGGAGTGCGGAGCCTTTGCTATGGAATGGCATTGTTGTATCAGAACGAGGAAGATGCAAAAACGGAGTTGGAAAAAGCAGGCAGTAATATAGCGTACTATAAGACCGAGGTACTGCATGAAGGCACCAACTGGAAGGTAGAAGATCTAGCGGTGGAGATTGTCAACAGGGACCGTTACCTGATGTGCAGCCGGCCGGAGTGGCCGTGCGGTTCTGGGCGCTACAGTCTGGAACCGAGCGACCGCTACGGTCGCAGGTTCGAATCCTGCCTCGGGCATGGATGTGTGTGATGTCCTTAGGTTAGTTAGGTTTAATTAGTTCTAAGTTCTAGGCCACTGATGACCACAGAAGTTAAGTCGAATAGCGCTCAGAGCCATTTAAACCATTTTGAACGTGATGGGCAACGTAGTAGGTAGGCCACAGACCAACACATGCAGCAGAAAGTATGATATGCTGTAGAGAACACCTACGGAAAGAAAAACCTGTCCAGGAACGTTCAAGAGAGACGTTATATATCAAGTATTACAAAAACTGCGTTGTACACAAGAAAACGATCGCCGTTGGCAATAGAGCGCATATTTGGCAGGAGAATGAGGAAGACGTCAGAGGCTCTTGACAAGCACGGTGAACTAAGAAACACAGATTAATGCAGGAGTGGTATGCGAATATTGAAACAATTTCAATCATCGGTCGGCCACACAGTTTTAATCTGCCAGGAAGATTCAATTTCAATCATGATACGGAAGAGAAGGCTGAGATGTGGCGGGCACACGAGGATGGAGAACAACACCTTGGCCAAGAGGACTTGGAACGAATCATGATTAAAAGGGAACTACTGAATGGAAAATATCACGGAAGATTGCTTGTTTTGTTTTATTTTGCTTTAGGACGCAAAAAAGAACTGTGGTCATACGCGCCCAAGTCGAAACTATAGAACACGAAGACAGAGAGGAGTTAAAAACCGACTATACGTCAGTCCCAGTTGACATAAAAGAAGACAGCTAAAAACAAGTACGTGGAAAAAGGGCTAAAAAAGACACCGTACAGAAACGGAGGTCCAAAACTAAAAATTAAATGGCCTTCGCAATATTGCTTTGGTGGATAAAAAGTAAAACGAGGTCGACAGCCCGCGAGTCGTTTGCTAAAACGGCAGGTAAGACGAAAAACCCATACTTAAACGAAACGGTTAAAAAACATGAGCATTCCATCAGGAAGTGGCGGATATTTAAAACTTGGGCTCAATGTGTACAAAGTGCGCCACTTAGCAAATGACGACGACTAAAAAGGCAGTGCCGAATACGCAGCCGAGTTAAAATAACCTCCTCCCGGGGCGAGGGCCGAGAGGAGGTAGTCCAAGACGCTGGGAGAGGCTTCATAAGGCGGAGCTTATTCCCATGAAGGGAGGTCTATTTGCCATACCAAAGGGGCACCACCTCCTGACAGACGGCAATACAGGCATCATCGGAGCGAATATAGGTACTCGCGGGATGAGGTGCGAGGACTGCAGCCTTGGCAGCAGCGTCAGCTGCCTCGTTTTCTGGCAGACCGACATCTCCAGGAACCCACAGAAACATCACACTGACTCCACCAACAGTGAGCAAGTCACAGGTTTCCTGGACCTGCTGCACTAAGGGATGGGTGGAGGGCACTGAGTGAGTCTGAGCAGAGGACACAACTGAAAAGGCTGTGTCGCCGGATGTACTCCGTGGCCTGATACCAGGCGAAGAGCTCGGCTGTAAATACTGAGGAGTGTGCCGGAAGCCGATAACGAAAGGCGCGGGTGCCAATGACTAGGGCACACCCGAACCCACGGTCAGCCCGAGAGCCCTCAATGTATACAAAGGTAATATCGCAAAGTTCTATGCGAAGGTCGTGAAACCGAAGTCGATAAACCGAGGCTGGAGTAGTGTCCTCAGGAAGCGAATGTAGGTCAAGGTTGACATGGACTGCTTCACGAAACCAAGGTGCTGAAGGTTTCGTACCCACTGAGAGAGTTGCAGGTAGTGTGAAGGTAAGCCGCCGTAGCAAGCGCCGAAAGCGGACTCCAGGAGGTAACAGAGAAGAGGGACGAGGCCGATATTGACGGTCAAAGGAATCATCGAAGAAGGAGGCATAGGAGGGGTGGCTACACATGGCAGACAAACTGCAGGCATACCTGCTTAGGAGAAATTCACAGAGGTAGAGCAGTGGTAGTTCAGCAGCTTCAGGTGGGCTGGAGTAAAAGGCGCTCGTGGCCAAACGGATGCCATGATGGTGGATATTGTTGAGACGGCGTAAGAGGGATAAGAGTGCAGACACATAAACAAACTCCCCTTGGTCGAGTTTCGAACGGACAGCGGTCCGGTACAAACAGAGGAGGGTGGTTCGATCGTCACTGCAGGAAGTACCATTGAGGATACGTAGGACACTGAGGAACTCCGTACAGTGGGCTGCCAGGTAAAACACATGGGAGGACCAAGAAAGTTTCCTATCGAGCATGAGCCCCAACGAACGAAAAGCCAACACGTCCAAGATGCAAAAATGGTGGGAGAATCCACTTTCAACGCCAGAAATTCACACAGAGGTTTTTTTCTGTGGAAAAATGAAAGACGATCATCGGATCATTAGATCTGAGGATATTCTCTCTGGATTCCAGCGGCTATCTGATTTGGTGAAGGCTGCCGGTCTTGCTTACGAGATGAAGGCAGAGCTCACCATCTGCAGCATCGTTGACAGAACCGACTGCGGACCTTTGGTGCAGAGCCGGGTGGAGGCTCCGAATCAGAGGCTTAGACGGTTTTGCGACCGTGTTGGCTGCAGATTCCTTGACTTGCGCCATAGGGTGGTGGGGTTCCGGGTTCCGCTCAATAGGTCAGAAGTTCACTCAGCTGGCGGCTACACGAGCAGCGGAGGCTGTGTGGCGTGGACTGGGCGCTTTTTTAAGTTATAAGGCCTCGGGAAAGTACGGGGTGGGCTGCAATCTCAAAGGGTGCATGGCAAATACAGGACGTGCTTGGATCAAGGAACAGTCGGAATTGTAGTTGTAAATTGTTGCAGTTGTGCTGGGAAAGTCCCTGAGCTTCAAGCGCTAATAGAAAGCACATAAGCTGAAATCGTTATAGGTACAGACAGCTGGCTAAAGCCTGAAATAAGTTCTGCAGAAAATTTTACGAAGTCTACGACGGTGTTCAGGAAAGATAGATTAGGCAGAATTGGTGGTGGAGTGTTTGTGTCTGTCAGTAGTGGTTTATCTTGTAGTGAAGTCGAAGTAGATATGGATGGAATTGGTATGGATGGAGGTTATACTTAACAGCCGAACTAAGTTAATAATTGGCTCCTTCTGCCGGCCCCCACACTCCGATGTTATAGTTTCTGAACAGTTCAGAGAAAATTTGAGTCTCGTAACAAATAAATACCCCACTCATACGGTTATAGATGGTGGGGACTTCAACCTTCCCTCGATATGTTGGCAAAAATTCTTGTTCAGAAGCGGTGGTAGGCAGAAAACATCTTCCGAGATTGTCCTAAATGCTTTCTCCGAAAATTATTTCGAGCAATTAGTCCACGAACCCACGCGAATTGTAAATGGTTGCGAAAACACACTTGACCTCTTAGCCACAAACAATTCAGAGCTTATAGAGAGCATCATGACTGATACAGGGATTAGTGATCACAAGGTAGTTGTAGCTGGGCTCTATACCGTTTCTTCCAAATCCACCAGAAACAAACGCAAAATAATTTTATTCAAAAAAGCGGATAAAGTGTCACTAGAAGCCTTCCTAAGAGACAATCTCCATTCCTTCCGAACTGACTACGCAAATGTAGACGAGATGTGGCTCAAATTCAAAGATATAGTAGCAACAGCAATTGAGAGATTCATACCTCATAAATTGGTAAGAGAATGAACTGATACCCCATGGTACACAAAACAGGTCCGAACGCTGTTGCAGAGGCAACGGAAAAAGCATGCGAAGTTCAGAAGAACGCGAAATCCCGAAGATTGGCTTAAATTTACAGACGCGCGAAATTTGGCACGGACTTCAATGCGAGAAGCCTTTAATAGGTTCCACAACGAAACATTGTCTCGAAATTTGGTAGAAAATCCGAAGAAATTCTGGTCATATGTAAAGTACACAAGCGGCAAGAGGCAGTCAATACCTTCGCTGCCCAGTGCTGATGGTACTGTTACCGACGACTGTGCCGCTAAAGCGGAGTTATTGAACGCAGTTTTCCGAAATTCCTTCACCAGGGAAGACGAATGTAATATTCCAGAATTTGAAACACGAACAGCTGCTAGCATGAGATTCTTAGAAGTAGATACCTCAGAGGTTGCGAAGCAACTCAAATCGCTTGATACGGGCAAGTCTTCAGGTCCAGATTGTATACCGATTAGGTTCCTTTCAGATTACGCTTAGTTCCCTACTTAGCAATCTTATACAACCGCTCGCTCACCGACAGATCTGTACCTACAGATTGGAAAATTGCGCAGGTCGCGCCAGTCTTTAAGAAGGGTAGTAGGAGTAATCCATCGAACTACACACCTATATCATTGACGTCGGTTGGCAGTAGAGTTTTGGAGCATATACTGTATTCAAACATTATGAATCACCTCGAAGGGAACGATCTATTGATACGTAATCAGCATGGTTTCAGAAAACATCGTTCTTGCGCAACGCAGCTAGCTCTTTATTCGCACGAAGTAATGGCCGCTATCGACAGGGGATCTCAAGTTGATTCCGTATTTTCAGATTTCCGGAAAGCTTTTGACACCGTTCCTCACAAGCGAGCTCTAATCAAGCTGCGACTCGATTCGTGATTTCCTGTCAGGAAAGTCGCAGTTCGTAGTAATAGAGGCAAATCATCGAGTAAAACTGAAGTGATATCAGGTGTTCCCCAGGGAAGCGTCGTGGGACCTCTTCTGTTCCTTATCTATATAAATGACCTGGGTGACAATCTGAGCAGTTCTCTTAGGTTGTTCGCAGATGCTGCTGCAATTTACCGTCCAGTAAGGTCATCCGAAGACCAGTAACAGTTGCAAAGCGATTTAGAAAAGATTGCTGTATGGGGTGGCAGGTGGCAGTTAACGCTAAATAACGAAAAGTGTGAGGTGATCCACATGAGTTCCAAAAGAAATCCGTTGGAAATCGATTACTCGATATATAGTACAGTTCTCAAGGGTGTCAATTCAACTAAGTACCTGGGTGTTAAAATTACGAACAACTTCAGTTGGAAAGACCACATAGATAATATTGTGGGGAAGGCGAGCCAATTGTTGCGTTTCATTGGCAGGACACTTAGGAGATGCGACAAGTCCACTAAAGAGAGAGCTTACACTACACTCGTTCGTCCTCTGTTAGAATATTGCTGTGCGGTGTGGGATCCTTACCAGGTGGGATTCACGGAGGACATCGAAAGGGTGCAAAAAAGGGCAGTTCGTTTTGTATTATCACGTAACAGGGGAGAGAGTGTGGCAGATATGGTACGCGAGTTGGGATGGAAGTCATTAAAGCAAAGACGTTTTTCGTCGCGGCGAGATCTATTTACGAAATTTCAGTCACCAACTTTCTCTTCCGAATGCGAAAATATTTTGTTGAGCCCAACCTACATAGGTAGGAATGATCATCAGAATAAAATAAGAGAAATCGGAGCTCGAACAGAAAGGTCTAGGTGTTCGTTTTCCCCGCGCGCTGTTCGGGAGTGGAATGGTAGAGAGATAGTATGATTGTGGTTCGATGAACCCTCTGCCAAGCACTTAAATGTGAATTGCAGAGTAGTCATGTAGATGTAGATGTAGACATAGCTGAAGACGCCGCTCAGTGGAACAGGTCAGTGGAGAACTGCAATAGATGGCAAAATCGTCAACAAAAAGGGAGCTGGAGATGCCCGCCGGAAGACAGGCTATTATAGGGTTAATGGAGATAACACAGAGGACGACACTCAGGACGGACTCATGAGGCACACCGTTTTCCTGGATAAAGGTGTCCGACAAGGCAGAACCCAAACGCACCTTGAAAACTCGGTCTTTTAAAAATACCTGAAGGAAACAGGGCAGGCGGCCATGGCAGCCCCACGTGTAAAGAGTATGGAGGATACCAGCTCTCCAGCAGGTGTCATAAGCCTTCTTCAAATCGGAAAACCCCGCCTCAATCTGGGATTTCCGCAGAAAACCATTCATGACATAGGTGGACAAAGTAACGAGACGGTCAACTGCAGAACGCCGCGCTCGAAATTTGCACTGTGCATTCGTCAGCAAATTGCAATCATACGTTCCACCACCTTGCAATGGCAGCTGGAAAGAGAGATGGAGCGGTACTAAAAGGAAGTTTTTGTCCTTACCGAGCTTCGGTATGGGAATGACGGTGGCTTTGCGCAGTGTCCGGGAAATGTGCCCTATGACCAGATGGGGTTGTATGTGTTAAGCAGAAAGTGCTTGCCCGCAAGAGAAAGGTGCTGCAACATCTGAATGTGGATGGCATCTGGCCCTGGGAGGAGGATCGGGATGAACTGAGAGCATGTTCTAGCTCCCTCATTGTAAAGGCGACATTTTATCATTCACGATTCAGAGAAGAGAAAGGTATCGCCCGAGCCTCCGCTTGTTTCCGATGGAGGAAGGCAGGGTCATAGAGGGAAGAGCTCGAAACTATCGCAAAATGGTGGCCCAAGGTGTTGGACATAGCAACACTGTCCACGATAATATCGCTACTGTGAGGCTGGATATTGGGGACTGAATCTTGGTCCCAGAGAGCCGTCGGTGGTTGGTCCACACGACAGAGGAAGGGGTAGAACTGTTAAAAGAACTAGTGACTGAAATACAGCTAGCTCGTTTGCTACCCCGAACAACGCGACGACACTTTGCACGCATCTGTTTATAATGAATGCAGTTTGCCATAGTAGGATGACTGTTAAAAACGCAGAGAGCACGTCACCGTGCCCTAATTGCGTCGCGGCGTGCCTCAGTCTACCATGGGACTGGGACACGACGTGGTAAAGAGGCAGTACGAGGAATGGAATATTCTGCAGCAGTAAGGATAACGTTGTGCTATGTGCCACCTAGTCATCACAGCTGGGGAAATCTTGTTCTTCGAAGGTCGTCAGGGAGGAGTATGTCTAATAGTGTCAAAACACAAAGCATTGGAGCTGCATTATTGGTTTATAGTATAAATATGAAAATTTACACGTCTTAAGGAAATGTCCATATCGATTGGTTAAAACCATAAATTGTATCTGTTATAAGGTAACGGCTGGCAAATTGCTCGGTTCATCTTTGCACTGTGATGTGTACGTCGGTTTTCCAGTGATAGACCTACTAAATAGGTCTGATCACGTCAGATAATTACCATTCCGTTAATGTCAAGAAAGTGTAGTTGGAAGGCTAGTGAACATAAAAACATCTATATTATGCAATTCTCAAGTGTTTAAGAGATTGTCTTATGATTATTACATTATTTTTATGTGCGATAGGCATGTGTCTTCCATATACTGTAAAAGTTTTGGTGACTTCCATATAATTGTGTGAAATGCTCATAGCTAGTCTGACTGAGCTGAGAAGGTTACAGATCAGTTTATTCCCTTAACCTGTCTCTCACGGAGACGATTTCCTTGTGTACATGAATATATTAAAAATTATCCTAAAAACTTGCTGACATCGCTCATAAATCGGAGGGCACACGGGAAATAGTCGCTCGAGTAGGTGTCAGAAATAACGGACCACTCAAGACGATGGGCAAGCTGGACAGCGCAAAAGGATAGATCTGTGAAGCCCAATGCTGAGAACGGACCACTCAAGACGATGGGCAAGCTGGACAGCACAAAAGGATAGATCTGCGATATCCAATGCTGAGAACGGGCCACTCAAGACGGTGGGCAAGCTGGGCAGCACAAAAGGATAGATCTGTGAAGTCCAATGCTGAGAACGGGCCACTCAAGACGATGGGCAAGCTGGGCAGCACAAAAGGATAGATCTGTGAAGCCCAATGCTGAGAACGGACCACTCAAGACGATGGGCAAGCTGGACAGCGCAAAAGGATAGATCTGTGAAGCCCAATGCTGAGAACGGGCCACTCAAGACGATGGGCAAGCTGGACAGCACAAAAGGATAGATCTGTGAAGCCCAATGCCGAGAACGGACCACTCAAATCGATGGGCAAGCTGAACAGCGCAAAAGGATAGATCTGTGAAGTCCAATGCTGAGAACGGGCCACTCAAGACGATGGGCTAGCTGGGCAGCACAAAAGGATAGATCTGTGAAGCCCAATGCTGAGAACGGACCACTCAAGACGATGGGCAAGCTGGACAGCACAAAAGGATAGATCTGTGAAGCCCAATGCTGAGAACGGACCACTCAAGACGATGGGCAAGCTGGACAGCGCAAAAAGATAGATCTGTGAAGCCCAATACTGAGAACGGGCCACTCAAGACGATGGGCAAGCTGGACAGCACAAAAGGATAGATCTGTGAAGCCCAATGCTGAGAACGGACCACTCAAGACGATGGGCAAGCTGGACAGCGCAAAAGGATAGATCTGTGAAGCCCAATGCTGAGAACGGACCACTCAAGTCGATGGGCAAGCTGGACAGCGCAAAAGGATTGATCTGTGAAGTCCAATGCTGAGAACGGACCACTCAATACGATGGGCAAGCTGGGCAGCACAAAAGGATAGATCTGGGAAGCCCATTGCTGTGAACGGACCACTCAAGACGATGGGCAAGCTGGACAGCGCAAAAGGATAGATCTGTGAAGCCCAATGCTGAGAACGGGCCACTCAAGACGATGGGGAAGCTGGACAGCGCAAAGGGTTAGATCTGTGAAGCCCAATGCTGAGAACGGGCCACTCATGACGATGGGCAAGCTGGACAGCACAAAAGGATAGATCTGTGAAGCCCAATGCTGAGAACGGACCACTCAAGACGATGGGCAAGCTGGACAGCGCAAAAGGATAGATCTGTGAAGCCCAATGCTGAGAACGGACCACTCAAGACGATGGGCAAGCTGGACAGCACAAAAGGATAGATCTGTGAAGCCCAATGCTGAGAACGGACCACTCAAGACGATGGGCAAGCTGGACAGCGCAAAAGGATAGATCTGTGAAGCCCAAAGCTGAGAACAGGAAACTCAAGACGATGGACAAGCTGGACAGCACAAATAGATAGATCTGTGAAGCCCAATGCTGAGAACGGACCACTCAAGACGATGGGCAAGCTGGACAGCGCAAAATGATAGATCTGTGAAGCCCAATACTGAGAACGGGCCACTCTAGACGATGGGCAAGCTGGACAGCACAAAAGGATAGATCTGTGAAACCCAATGCTGACAACGGACCACTCAAGACGATGGGCAAGCTGGACAGCGCAAAAGGATAGATCTGTGAAGCCCAATGCTGAGAAGGGGCCACTCAAGACGATGGGCAAGCTGGACAGCACAAAAGGATAGATCTGTGAAGCCCAATGCTGAGAACGGACCACTCAAGACGATGGGCAAGCTGGACAGCGCAAAAGGATAGATCTGTGAGGCCCAGTGCTGAGAACGGGCCACTCAAGGCGATGTGCAAGCTTGGCAGCACAAAAGGATAGATCTGTGAAGCCCAATGCTGAGAACGGACCACTCAAGACGATGGGCAAGCTGGGCAGCACAAAAGGATAGATCTGTGAAGCCCAATGCTGAGAACGGACCACTCAAGTCGATGGGCAAGCTGGACAGCGCAAAAGGATTGATCTGTGAAGTCCAATGCTGAGAACGGACCACTCAATACGATGGGCAAGCTGGGCAGCACAAAAGGAGAGATCTGGGAAGCCCAAAGCTGAGAACGGACCACTCAAGACGATGGGCAAGCTGGACAGCGAAAAAGGATAGATCTGTGAAGCCCAATGCTGAGAACAGGCCACTCAAGACGATGGGCAAGCTGGACAGCGCAAAAGGATAGATCTGTGAAGCCCAATGCTGAGAACGGGCCACTCATGACGATGGGCAAGCTGGACAGCACAAAAGGATAGATCTGTGAAGCCCAATGCTGAGAACGGACCACTCAAGACGATGGGCAAGCTGGACAGCGCAAAAGGATAGATCTGTGAAGCCCAATTCTGAGAACGGACCACTCAAGACGATGGGCAAGCTGGACAGCACAAAAGGATAGAGCTGTGAAGCCCAATGCTGAGAACGGACAACTCAAGACGATGGGCAAGCTGGACAGTGCAAAAGGATAGATCTGTGAAGCCCAATGCTGAGAACGGGCCACTCAAGACGATGGACAAGCTGGGCAGCACAAAAGGATAGATCTGTGAAGCCCAATGCTGAGAACGGACCACTCAAGACGATGGGCAAGCTGGCCAGCACAAAAGGATAGATCAGTGAAGCCCAATGCTGAGAACGGACCACTCAAGTCGATGGGCAAGCTGGACAGCACAAAAGGATAAATCTGTGAAGTCCAGTGCTGAGAATGGGCCACTCAAGGCGATGGGCAAGCTGGGCAGCACAAAAGGATAGATCCGTGAAGCCCAATGCTGAGTACAGACCACTCAAGACGATAGGCAAGGTGGACAGCACAAAAGGATAGATCTGTGAAGTCCAATGCTGAGAACGGACCACTCAAGACGATGGGCAAGCTGGACAGCACAAAAGGATAGATCTGTGAAGCCCTATGCTGAGAACGGACCACTCAAGACGCTGGGCAAGCTGGGTTCAAATGGCTCTGAGCACTATGGGACTCAACTGCTGTGGGCATCAGTCCTCTAGAACTTAGAACTACTTAAACCTAACTAACCTAAGGACATCACAGACATCCATGCCCGAGGCAGGATTCGAAACTGCGACCGTAGCAGTCGCATGGTTCCGGACTGCACACCTAGAACCGTGAGACCACCGCGGCCGGCGACAAGCTGGGCAGCACAAAAGGATAGATCTGTGAAGCCCAATGCTGAGAACGGACCACTCAAGACGATGGGCAAGCTGGACAGCGCAAAAGGATAGATCTGTGAAGCCCAATGCTGAGAACGGACCACTCAAGACGATGGGCAAGCTGGACAGCACAAAAGGATAGATCTGTGAAGCCCAATGCTGTGAACGGACCACTCAAGACGATGGGCAAGCTGGACAGCGCAAAAGGATAGATCTGTGAAGCCCAAAGCTGAGAACAGGAAACTCAAGACGATGGGCAAGCTGGACAGCACAAATAGATAGATCTGTGAAGCCCAATGCTGAGAACGGACCACTCAAGACGATGGGCAAGCTGGACAGCGCAAAAAGATAGCTCTGTGAAGCCCAATACTGAGAACGGGCCACTCAAGACGATGGGCAAGCTGGACAGCACAAAAGGATAGATCTGTGAAGCCCAATGCTGAGAACGGACCACTCAAGACGATGGGCAAGCTGGACAGCGCAAAAGGATAGATCTGTGAAGCCCAATGCTGAGACGGGGCCACTCAAGACGATGGGCAAGCTGGACAGCACAAAAGGATAGATCTGTGAAGCCCAATGCTGAGAACGGACCACTCAAGACGATGGGCAAGCTGGACAGCGCAAAAGGATAGATCTGTGAGGCCCAGTGCTGAGAACGGGTCACTCAAGGCGATGTGCAAGCTTCGCAGCACAAAAGGATAGATCTGTGAAGCCCAATGCTGAGAACGGACCACTCAAGACGATGGGCAAGCTGGGCAGCACAAAAGGATAGATCTGTGAAGCCCAATGCTGAGAACGGACCACTCAAGTCGATGGGCAAGCTGGACAGCGCAAAAGGATAGATCTGTGAAGCCCAATGCTGAGAACAGGCCACTCAAGACGATGGGCAAGCTGGACAGCGCAGAAGGATAGATCTGTGAAGCCCAATGCTGAGAACGGGCCACTCATGACGATGGGCAAGCTGGACAGCACAAAAGGATAGATCTGTGCAGCCCAATGCTGAGAACGGACCACTCAAGACGATGGGCAAGCTGGGTTCAAATGGCTCTGAGCACTATGGGACTCAACTGCTGTGGTCATGAGTCCTCTAGAACTTAGAACTACTTAAACCTAACTAACCTAAGGACATCACAGACATCCATGCCCGAGGCAGGATTCGAACCTGCGACCGTAGCAGTCGCACGGTTCCGGACTGCGCGCCTAGAACCGTGAGACCACCGCGGCCGGCGGCAAGCTGGGCAGCACAAAAGGATAGATCTGTGACGTCCAATGCTGAGAAACGGTTGGTGCCGCGCACCGGCGATATAGAGGCCGGCTGGGCTAAGGTACCACGTGGTGACACCATTGAAGAGGACCTTAGAGTTGGCAAAGGAGAGGACCGTTTGCCTTTGGTGGTTTTCTTCGAGCCTTTCCGGTTAGTGGAAGACTCGACGGGCTACTTGTTGTGTAGCTGGTAGCGTCGCCCTAGAGGCCAGATTTTGAGGGGTTCTTGCACAGCTGGACGGGGGAATAGCGATGCTACCTTGACAATGGACGATTTCGCAACCTCAGAGCTGAATTTGAGGTCGCATATCTGCATGGCCATGTCCTTCATGGAGCGGAGGGGTAACGAGAACTGAACAATAGGTGCCAGACGGGAGAACACTTTGCGGCTAGCCACTAACTTGCGAGCGACAGGGTAAAGCAGTTTTTCCTTTATCCGGATCTCTTGGACAGCCCGCTCATCGAGTTACAAGGGACAATCCCGAGAGGAGAGGGCACCGCCGTCGTTGCAGTTGATACAGCAGGGAGCAGATATAGACTCAGATCGCAATATAGTAGTGATGAAGAGTAGGCTGAAGTTCAAGACATTAGTCAGGAAGAATCAATACGCAAAGAAGTGGGATACGGAAGGACTAAGGAATGACGAGATACGTTTGAAGTTCTCTAACGCTATAGATACAGCAATAAGGAATAGCGCAGTAGGCAGTACAGTTGAAGAGGAATGGACATCTCTAAAAAGGGCCGTAACAGAAGTTGGGAAGGAAAACATAGGTACAAAGAAGTTAGCTGCGAAGAAACCATGGGTAACAGAAGAAATACTTCAGTTGATTGATGAAAGGAGGAAGTACAAACAAGTTCTGGGAAAATCAGGAATACAGAAATACAAGTCGCTGAGGAATGAAATAAATAGGAAGTGCAGGGAGGCTAAGACGAAATGGCTGCAGGAAACATGTGAAGACATCGAAAAAGCTATTATTGTCGGAAGGACAGACTCAGCATACAGGAAAGTCAAAACAAAGTTTGGTGACATTAAAAGCAACGCTGGTAACATTAAGAGTGCAACGGGAATTCCACTGTTAAATGCAGAGGAGAGAGCAGATAGGTGGAAAGAATACATTGAAAGCCTCTATGAGGGTGAAGATTTGTCTGATGTGATAGAAGAAGAAACAGGAGTCGATTTAGTGGAGATAGGGGATCCAGTATTAGAATCGGAATTTAAAAGAGCTTTGGAGGACTTAACGGTCAAATAAGGCAGAAGGGATAGATAACATTCCATCAGAATTTCTAAAATCATTGGGGGAAGTGGCAACAAAACGACTATTCACGTTGGTGTGTAGAATATATGAGTCTGGCGACATACCATCTGACTTTCGGAAAAGCATCATCCACGGCAAGAGCTGACAAGTGCGAGAATTATCGCACAATCAGCTTAACAGCTCATGCATCGAAGCTGCTTACAAGAATAATATACAGAAGACTGAAAAAGAAAATTGAGAATGCGCTAGCTGAAGATCAGTTTGGCTTTAGGAAAAGTAAAGGGACGACAGAGGCAATTCTGACGCTACGGCTAATAATGGAAGCAAGGCTAAAGATAAATCAAGACACTTTCATAGGATTTGTCGACCTGGAAAATGCGTTCGACAATATAAAATCGTGCAAGCTGTTCGAGATTCTGAAAAAAGTAGGGGTAAGCTATAGGGAGAGACGGGTCATATACAATATGTACAACAACCAAGAGGGAATAATAAGAGTGGACGATCAAGAACGAAGTGCTCGTATTAAGAAGGGTGTAAGACAAGGCTGTAGCCTTTCGCCCCTACTCTTCAATCTGTACATCGAGGAAGCAATGATGGAAATAAAAGAAAGGTTCAGGAGTGTAATTAAAATACAAGGTGAAAGGATATCAATGATACGATTCGCTGATGACATTGCTATCCTGAGTGAAAGTGAAGAAGAATTAAATGATCTGCTGAACGGAATGAACAGTCTAATGAGTACACAGTATGGTTTGAGAGTAAATCGGGGAAAGACGAAGGTAATAAGAAGTAGTAGAAATGAGAACAGCGATAAACTTAACATCAGGATTGATGGTCACGAAGTCAATGAAGTTAAGGAATTCTGCTACCTAGGCAGTAAAATAACCAATGACGGACGGAGCAAGGAGGACATCAAAAGCAGACTCGCTATGGCAAAAAAGGCATTTCTGGCCAAGAGAAGTCTACTAATATCAAATACCGGCCTTAATTTGAGGAAGAAATTTCTGAGGATGTTCGTCTGGAGTACAGCATTGTATGGTAGTGAAACATGGACTATGGGAAAACCGGAACAGAAGAGAATCGAAGCATTTGAGATGTGGTGCTATAGATGAATGTTGAAAATTAAGTGGACTGATAAGGTATGGAATGAGGAGGTTCTACGTAGAATCGGAGAGGAAAGGAATATGTGGAAAACACTGATAAGGAAAAGGGACAGGATGATAGGACATCTGATAAGACATGAGGGTATGACTTCCATGGTACTAGAGGGAGCTGTAGAGGGCAAAAACTGTAGAGGAAGACAGAGATTGAAATACGTCAAGCAAATAATTGAGGACCTAGGTTGCAAGTGCTACTCTGAGATGAAAAAAAAAAAAAAAAAAAAAAACAGCAGGGAGAAGGAGGCGGACAGTCGCCCTCGTCTGCATCCCTACCACAGGCTACACGGTTGGCTGGATGTCAACAGGGCTACATAGTGTGGTTGAAACGATGACAGTAGAAGCAGCGCATCAGGTTCAGAATGTAAGGCTGGACTGTGATTATTTCTTAGCCTGCTTTTATCTTGGACGGCAGCACAACTCTATCAAAGGTGAGGAAAAGAGTGCAGGTGGGCACTAAAGAGAAATCTACCTTTTCCATTACACGATGGACGGCAATGACATCCTGATCAGAGAGGTAAGACTGGATTTTGGCCTCGGTTAGACAGTCGAGCAGCCTAGTATAAATTACACAATAGGAAGAATTCAAAGTTTTACGGGCCCAACACGAACAGGGTAGCCATGGAGTAGCAAGGCAGCAAGCAGTTGTAGTGCTTCAGAATAAGAAGAAGTATCCAAAAGCGCAAAAGCGAAGCGCCATTCCGTAAACGAGAGTAGGATTTCACAATGCTGGCAACTGCAACAACACCTTTCTGAATAATTAACGGATTTACTGTGGCAAAGGACTGGCCGCCTTCAGTACGTGAGAACACGAGGAACCATAGTGCAGTGGGAAGGGTCTTTGAATAATTAGCCTCATTACCTTTACGTGCCGTAGACGTTGATTGGGAAGATGATTGACTCATCGAGAAGAAATCGCCCATGATTGCCAGCGTCTCCGATAGCTCGCTCCTTCCAACTGTGACCCTCCTTCACAAGGGGCGCAATCGCCTTAGGTGATTGTTCACACCTCAGGTCACACGTTCCGAATACCTGACAGAGTGACCAATCGGCAGTTTGGGAAGGTTGCAGCTCAGGCAATCAGCCCACCCTGGTCCTGGCCTGTATCAGGGGGTACTTGAGAACCCTATCTGTTGACCTGGGGCTGAGAATTACGCGTTCCCCGATCACCTGTTATGCGTCAGTCGCGTGGGCCAGCCTTCAAGAGCGCACAGGAAGGAAGAAGAAAAAGAGGAACCCAAACGCCGAAGTGGAGTAACGAGAGGAGAAGGGAAACAAAGGAAAAGGGAGGGAAAAACAAAGGTTAGACTGTTCTTACGTCAGCGATAGACAATGCAGAACACCTCCAATAACATCCCAGATTTGTTCCCCAAGTGAGGGGAACAAGAATAGCAAGAGGATAGACATGCAGCACAGAAGGGAAAAAATGCTCCAATGGCTGGGACCCCGTGGTAGCCAAGGACGAACCCGCCAAAGAGTGGCGAGCCTCCTGGAGGGTCTCAGAGGATTGGAAAACAGGTGGAATAAGTAAGACATGTCGGTCCGCTGCAGGATAGGTCCAACTGTAGGAACACCGTGAAATATCATTGGTGGACTGATCACAATTAACATCACAGAGGCAAACAGAACCAGATAAACGAGTGAATGGAGAGGAACTGCGGAGAAAGAAGTTTTACTAAACATGTTACCGGTGATGCAAAGGGGTATGTGAGACTAAAGTGTCCTAAACGCTTAATTGTTTATCACAAAAACGATTCTCATTCGCTATAACGTAAATGCAATACGAGTACCATGCCAGAAATTTCCCTATACCATTAAAATTTGTATTACTTTTATTTGAAGAAACTCACTTCCTCACAGATTTTTGAGAGAAGTCAGCACTGAATTTCTGCACTTCAATTTCTGTGACTCAAAGAAAGCAGAAGCAACTGTAAAAATATCTAGAGACGCAATAACACTTACTGATAAACTTTTTCACTCTATAATCTGACCAAAACTGCTAACATAAAGTTTCTGAATAACACAAGTAACAATTTTTCATGGAAATGATAATTCAATCCTTTCAAAGTGAATCCATCACAAGGTCATTCAGTCGATTCACAGACTCAATAAACAGCCAAACGTTTCAGTTGTTAAGCCACTAAACTGCATAAGGACTACTATTGCAAACAAATTTAGTGACACAAAATGTAAATGCAAGGTCTTTTGTCAACC
Source organism: Schistocerca americana (assembly GCF_021461395.2). Taxonomy (NCBI): domain Eukaryota; kingdom Metazoa; phylum Arthropoda; class Insecta; order Orthoptera; family Acrididae; genus Schistocerca; species Schistocerca americana. Next base: position 397,453,724 of record NC_060125.1, on the reverse strand, counting down.
TAATGATATTCGGTTGTAATTATGAATAGGTACAGGATTTTATCTAAAGTGATACTAACATGAAGTTATTGACAAACACTAACTTTCAATGGCTGGAACACCACTAGATCATACTTAATCAGGCAAGAAGTGCCTTCTCATTACACAGTAAAAAGTATTACAAATTGCCAACATCCTGATTATGGTGGGTTTGGATGCTCGTCGTCTTCGACAATCGACCGGGCTCCCGTGTACATCATTAACTCTTGGCCTACGCGGCGTAGGTTAGTTCTGCCAGCACCTGGGTCATTGCTGCCCACGGAACTGCCTTATAACAAGAAAACAGTCGGTTTTGCAAATTGCTCACTTCAAACTCAGTGACCAGCGCTCGTGTCTCCAGCCTAGTTCTTCAGAATCGTCAATGGAATAACGTCTGAGCAGTTCTCACATTGCGTTTTTCTTCTGTTACCAAGGAACGCTGGATGAGCTCCTTTTTCCCTTGAGAAGTACCAGTGTACACCTATTTACACGCATTTTACATATGAGGAACACACAATGAATTATTCACATAAGGAATTCGATATAGCCGGACGGTGTGGCCGTACGGTTCTAGGCGCTTCAGTCTGGAACCGCGCAACCGCTACGGTCGCAGGTTCGAATCCTGCCTCGGGCATGGATGTGTGTGTCGTCCTTAGGTTAGTTAGGTTCAGTAGTTCTAAGTTCCAGCGGACTGATGGCCTTTATTTTAATTCGATATGAATTGGCTTATATTTTGAAAACGCGTCAATGAAAGTAACCTGTTGCACTTTACACTTATAACTGTTAATCGTACGTGTATAGCCACAAATAATTATTCGTTGTTCATTATTGTAAGAATAGGTTCAGAATATTTTTGTAATCTGTTACTGAAACAAACTCTGTAACTCCTGGCGTTGTATTAGCGGTAAACGAATTTATCCAGAAGAAGCACAGTTGAGTTTCATAACGTTTCTGGCGTTTCTCAATGGTACAGTCACAAATAATTTGATACTAACTGATAGCTACATGCTAAGTACACTATAAACTACAACACCTTCCAGTTGTAGGCGAATACAGCACTCCTCCATCAAAATACTTCCGTACGATTCTCCACAATAGTCGAACTACTTTAAAATAATATATTAGTAGAAATATTAACATTTCCCTCATATATTGCCATTGCGATATGGTACACTCAGCTGCCCACGTGATTCCTGACACACACTGACTGCCTCTTGTCCCTGTTGGAGGCAATGAACACCACTGGCGACAACGCCCGATATCAAATTACAACGATCGGAGCACTACTTAAATGTTCAATCGCTACGTAAGAGTGGGTGAGTATGCACTCACAAGCTGCTAGCAGTAGAATGTTAAATAAGGAAGTTGTGATGTTTAGTTCTGCGAGGATTCTTACCACGGATATCCCCACAGTTTATTTTGTGCTGAGATACACTCGTATTCACCACAGGCTTCTGCAATATTGATAGAATAATATCGTATGAGGAGAATTCCTGAAAGTTACATCTTGCTTGAAAGCTGCAGCAGAAATTTCCTGATTATAAGCTTTCATTGTACACTTCCATTTCATGAAAACAGCATGGCGTTTCTCTTATTTAACATTACCATACTTTCCAAGCCGCTCATACACGTTGTGCTCCCGCTCCATGAAGCACTACTGTTCTCCTGTTTCTAGATTGTGCGGCGTCCTCTAAGCATGGAAAAATATAAGGTAATCAAATGTTCAGTATATAGTTTCACTCTGTCCTTGTCCGCTCTTTTGAAATCTAATTATTTCCAGTATTACAAAAACTTAAACTTTTTTCAGAAATTTTTTATCGTTCCACTTTTTTCAGGAACCCACTTCACAGAAATTGGGGATTTTCGACTTTTTGATATCCCAGTTGCATTTTGTCTATTAATTTGTACCGTGTAATCTTTCTGTGGATGACGTGCGGTGTGACCAGTTCCTATAAGTTAGCAAAAAATGGTTCAAATGGCTCTGAGCACTATGGGACTTAACATCTGAGGTCGTAAGTCCCCTAGACTTAGAACTACTTAAACCTAACTAACCAAATGGAACCTGCGATCGTAGCAGCAGTGTGGTTCCGGACTGAAGCGCCTAGAGCAGCTCCGCCACAACGGCTGGCTTTAAGTTGGCATAAAAAAACTTTCCCGTAGAGCTCTTTTTTGCACAACATTTTATCAGGACGTTCCTTACACCTATTTTTGTATTTTTTTTTTTACTTTGTAGATAATGTGACGGTGTCTACCATGAGAAAAACGCGTCATCGAAATTTGAAAATAAGAATCTCCACAAACTAGACTGTATTTTTTATCTCTTATAACAAAGTTAGGGCTCAAGTGAAGCGCCTACCAAATAGTAGGAAAACACACAAAATCATCGAATGTGCGTAAAGGATATTTAAATAAACTGCGTTTAAGATAAGTGCTCTTCCCTGGGTAACAGATTAAAGTCAAAGAATTTGTGCCAGTTCTGGGTAGTAGTTACAATGCTCTAATTTCTCGTAATATTCTTCAGATTATTAAATATCATGAATTACCTGCAGATCATCAGATTAAGTACCATACTTTAACATTTTCACTCGAATATAAACATAAAATAATTGACCTACTTTGGAGCCAACTTGAACATTTACTCTATTGACAGTAAGTTCAATCAAATAAACTAGTTAGACGCTATAAATAACATTATTTCAGTCTCACGTGTATATAACACAATGACAGGTGTTTTACAGTTTAACTCAAATTTACGAGAAGTGGTACAGTCCTTATTCCTGCAAATCGCGGGTTTATAGGATAATATGACCGGTTTAGATTGTGATAGCACGCATTTTCAGACCGCAAAATATCGTTACAGAGTGCAAACGTCACCTATCGTGCTACGCCATAACTATTTAATAAGCGCTGTGGACCACAGGACACATTATCAATTCGCGAACAACATGCGCGCTGCTACAGCTGAACACTTCTTTCGCTGACGACTCTAATTACTGCGTGGTGGCACGTTAATTTAGTAGAACATTTACTTAAAAGGTTAAGGTTTATCACCGCCTCTTAGCTACGTTTTGTCACTAAATAATATTTTTTCATCTCATCCGAGACTTTTTACTTAGAGGTAACAAAAAAAAAAAAAAAAAAAACGCCCGAACTGTTGAAAAGTGTACCGTCACACTGACGTTATCAGAGGTAAAGTTTTTTACTGTGTAGCAGCTGAAACTCGTCAACATTGCTACCAATTCCAGCGATCATGACAATATCAGTTAACACATAGAGGAACAATAGATCGCATGCTCCGTAGGCAATGTCTACTTTGATAAAAATTTTGTTTCGGCAGGCAAGTGGAAAATATAAAAAATGTTCACAGACCGGACAAAAAATCTGATGATGACTGCTCAGTCATCTGATGGTGACTGCTCAGCAGCTGAAGCTTGTCAACACGGTTGTTAATAATTACGATCAAGAAAATTTCAGTGCAACATTTTATTTACGTTGTTGCATCGCAGATTCAGATGGAAGCGTGGAAGCTGATGTTGCTTTGACTATGTTAAATATGTCTGAAATAAAAAGGCGCGTGTCATGCATATTGTTTTTGGTTGTTAGCAGTAGCAAATTATCCAAACAATTTATAGGCTCTAAAACACACGTATAAGGGTAATGAAATTAGGCAGGAAGGATAGATAATAAATAAAAGCAACAAAATTTTACGACGTACTTCACTATACGCAGAAATGAAAAATGGAGTAGTTAAAAACTTTGATTTTTACAGTACTGTTACAGGATATATTTTCAGAATATTTGTGCCCTTTTATGAACAATACAAAGAGATAAAGTTCCACGGTGCAAGATATGGCTATAAAGCTGCAAGCATCACCAATGTATTGAAACTAGGGAGTGCAAAAAACGAAGTAAAAACATAGTATTAGCGAGGTTATTTAATGAACGGAAATTAAAGACAGACCGATGGTTTCAAACCCGATTAGGATCCAGACGCTCTAAATGTACATTTCTTCCGCTGCACTGCTAAACTCTATGAAAGTCAGTTGTCGTCCGCGGCTGATTTTGTTAGTTTATTTCAAAAGCCGGCCGGAGTGGCCGTGCGGTTCTGGGCGCTACAGTCTGGAACCGCGCGACCGCTACGGTCGCAGGTCCGAATCCTGCCTCGGGCATGGATGTGTGTGATGTCCTTAGGTTAGTTAGGATCAATTAGTTCTAAGTTCTAGGCGACTGATGACATCAGAAGTTAAGTGGCATAGTGCTCAGAGTCATTTGAACCATTTATTTCAAAAATACAAAAAAATTATAAATAAATCACGTATTTTAAGCTCACAGACAATTAATTTGTACTAATTAATCAATTATGTAAATATTGTCATAGACGAGCTCATTGCTCACAACCAAACTTCTCATTTCTTGGAATCAAACAATGCTGCTTTCCTCATTTCCCAATATTGCACAATATTATTCTTCATTACAAGAAACAACGAAGAATCATCTTCGCACTGTCACAAAATTTATCAGTTTTACTTTCTTCTTCTTAAAATAAGAAAATTCAAAACAATCTCGGAATCTAAACGGGACATTCTGCCACGATACATTTTAATTACATGCTCGAATGTATTTTTCGAACTACCTGATAAGCTACAATAAATGGTCTCCAAGTAAAAATTTCATTTTACGATACAAATCAGCTTAATACATGGTGGGTAAAAAATGGAAAATAACGACCAATGCATCTTCATTAAGGTTTCATTCCGTAGTAGTAATATTTGTCTGAAAACTCTTTTAACTTTACGGAGTGTGCGTCGTCTCTTTTCAAGGAAAGAGACAATCCACCCAATTTCATAGCGTTATAAGAATTTTAGTTTAACTCAGAAGACCATTTTACTACGTGCTTTGCTATACCGTATTTTATTATCCAAGGAAAGTGTATACCTCTTGCTGAGACAATTCACTGACAGAAGAAATGCATCGTGAGTGGAATGCTACAACAAAACCCACGGTTTTTTATTCGGCCTCTTTAATCTAACTGGTGCAAGTGTTTCTAATAATGAAATACTTATGCGGCTTCATTGTACAAGTGTGGGAACCACCGAAGTGCACGGAGATAGATGGTTATGCGGCTACATTCAGAGTCCATTCGAATAAGGAAACAAATATTTTTATTCTTGTTAACAACCATATTTATGAAGAAACTACTGTGATCCAAACAGCAGAAGAAATAGAGTTAAGAGCACCGATATTCGCTAAACAATGAAGGCGACTTGCCATAAATTTCAAATTGGCACGATGTGATACATAAATGATTACCAAATCAGCACAGAAGCACAAAGCAGGTCACAGTAACACCATCTACAGGGTAACTAAAGTTACAGTTCCAAAACGCTTTAAAAAACGAACGACTGCTGAAAAATATGACAAAAGTGGACGAAAAATTATGGAAGACAGGGGAAACGTTATGCAATGACAAGAAAAATTAACGAAAACTTTACAACTAGATGGCGCTGTAAGTGGCAGGATATGCAAAATAAAAGACGTTCGGTTAATATCTGTTCCTCAGTTTGCGTCTTAGACTGGTTTCAGTGCAGGATCGCGACTTGTTGGCAAAGTTCTATTACAAGAACGGTGACAGTGCGTCCGTAGCTCAACAGAAGTATTGGACACATAGGGCATGAGTAAAGGCAATGGTTCGATGTCTACCAAGGATCTGGAGAAGTTGATTACGGAATTCCAGTTTCTTTTGAAGCACAGTGTGGCCGAGGGGGAAAACAGTTCATCCGACATCAGTAAAGTATGTGGCCACAGTATTGCGAGAGGCGTCGAACGGTGGTGTGCAAACACGCAGTGCACCGGGAATTGCTCGAACTTTGGACGTGTCTGCGAGTACGGGGCATAAGCTTTCCACGAAGTATTCTGAATGCTACCCATACAAAATTACACGTGATCAATAATTGCTTCATGCCGAAGAAACATTAGCTTTAGAATTCATTTGCTCGCATGAAAATGGACTATGAATGGCCATGGAATATTCTGTGGAGAGGCGATGCCCATTTCCATCTTCCAGGACGTGACAGTACAAATAATTGCAGAATATGGGCAACTTAAAATCCACACGACATGACTGTGTGGTGCAGCTTGACGACATCTTTTTCCGTAAGGCCTTTTTCGTGGAGACGGGTCTTGTGGATCCGGTTACCCGTACTATTACTGGTTTACGTTATGATAATTTTTCACGCACTAACGCCCTTACAACCCTTTAACAGAGTGAATGTGTGGGCAGGATCATTTTTATGCGAGGTAGGCTCCTCCGCATACTGCACGTCAGTGAAGCAGCTGCGGCATAGGTACTCTGGAAGTTCTGGGGTTACTAGTCTTCATCTCCCTACAGGCTGTCCGTCTGGATCACCAGATCTTAATCCGTGCGACTTCTACCTGTGTACCTGTGGGGTTATCTGAAAGAAGCTCCGTTCAGTGCTCCGATTACAAACGTACCTGAATGGAAGGCACACATTGAGCAATGCGTTCTGCACGCGCCCTCTGAGACGCTCCGATATGTTATGGATCTCAGCTTGTGGCAAAAAAAGTTGGACAGCATACTGAATGTGTCTAGCGCCAGTCTCGATTTTACTGTTGCTTTTTATTCTGTATTCAAGGGAAGCCCAAGTGGCATCTTTTTCTGTTTTTTGACCATGACTGTCTGAAGAAATATGTACAGGTTTTTTCTTAAATTACCGCTACCAGTCACAAACTTTGTCAGCTATTCTAATACTTATTTACTTAGCGACATGTTTCGAGGGTTAAACATCATCTTTAGGCTATTTTAAACTTCTTGCAAAGTTACTTTTGTATTGCCTTTTAGCTATCAGTCACAAACGTTGTCAGCTGTTCTAATAGTTATTTATTTAGCGACATGTTTCGAGGGTTAAACCTCAGCTTTAGGCTATTTTAAAGTTATTGCAAAGCTACTTTTGTAATGCCATTTAGCCTGAAGATGAGGTTTAACCCTCGAAACATGCCGGTAAAGAAATAAGTAATACAATAGTTGACAAAGTTTGAGACTGGTAGCGGTAAATTAAAAAAAAAAAAAAAGAAAAATCTTTACACCGTCTTTCTCATTTATAAATGACATTTGAATGTTGGCTGTTTGTGAGAAAATGGTTCTGTACCCCCACGTAAGATGGATAAACGTCTACCGCAGCATGACGGCATAAAGAAAGTGCGTTTTATGCGACCACTGTATTTCTGTCTAGACTCATCGGGATCACACGGTTGTCTTGCGAGTATTGTACTGACGGATTCACGAATGTCATGTAAAACTCTACACAAGATCATAATCTTACCGTCCACTACAAACGATAGAAAAGATATATATTACTTGCTTTCCGTGGAATTTTGCCATGGAGTGCAGATCTTGTCAGCTAAATATCACAGAAGGCTCAGAGTCGGGCAGAGGGAACCCCAATTGTGAATCTTCACACAGTGAAGCAAACGGTATATTCTTTGGTAACTTACTCGATTGTAACAATACGCAAGTCGCTTCTTTTCTCTGATCTACGAGCCCATTATTAGTAACCTTGTTCCGTTCGTTTCTTCTGTGCATTAACGTCTAACTGCAGAGTTTGAGATTTCTTTACAGATATTTAGCGCGTCATCTCTCCACTATGAATAAGGTATATTCGCCGTATTAGTTAATTAAAAGATAGAAAGTGGCAGCGTTTTCTTCTTTGCCTGCACATTAATGGAGGATATCTTACCAATAAATGGACTGCAGGAATTAACATGAGACAGTAACTTAAATGATCATGCATTTTGGGGCAATTAAGTATTTGACTTCAGTGTAGCATTGCACAAACGGAATAGTGTAAACAATTATCAAACAATACGAACCCATTAGGTAAGAATATAACAGCGTGTATCCATATTTGGAGTCTCAGTGTGTGTGAAAATCTGCAGCTTTTGAGAACATCTGATAGCTATCCTATTGCTAGTTGTGATGGTATATCGCTGAGAATGCTTTTGTTCGCTACTTGACCAAAAAATGTCATTTGTGTAAAAAGTGTTGGTCAAGTAATCTATACATACAAAATACGAATCACTTGTTCATAGTACTGACGAAAGAACACAATGAAAACAAATAAAATGGTTTACTTGCCTTTTCAACTCTACTCCTAATGCCCTGCAGTGGGTCTACCACAAGCAAAACTTCCATGGGCCATTAGGTTGACCTGTCAGGTTGTCCGTCGTTAAAGTATGAGATTTAAATTGTTTTCTAAATGAGTGGAAACGTCATAATTGCCCTACTACATTTAAATGATGAGTGCACCATCATACGAGCCGGCAGAGGATGTTTTGAGGCTATATAGCAGCAAATAGTGGAGCACTCTACACTCCTTGACAGGACACAGTCCTTATTCATTCATCTGCACAGAATAAAAAGGAAAAATTATGGACATGCGAATGTGGTGGTCATTTCTGAGCACATTATCATTCTTTTTACTGAGTAAAACTCAGACATAAAGCATACTGACAAACTCCTCTGCACTCAACTTTATGAGAAACTTCTTGATTCGGAACTGTTCTGTATATTAAACAAGTTAAGTATTTCCGGTAGCCAGGAGTGAGGTCTTTGTTCAACCTGCTACCTTCCCTTATCCTTCTGGATGTACTACACCGACCACAAGGACGAGTAATCATCCCAATGCGGTCGAGTTTTTCCAACACTCTGTGGCCCTTCCGAAAATCATGGCAGGAAGCAGCACCTCACAGAAGCATTATTACTCATACCAATAAATGGCCAGTAGACGCGCCTACATTCTGCTACTGATAGTTTAATATTAAAAGAATTTGGTGCGGCAGTGTCGAGTTCTTGAAATCGGTGATTCGACCGCCAGTGCCTGTATGGTTGAATCGCGGGCCCAGTTGAAGGGGTTGAGTTTTAAAGTGTTTCTGTTTCCTGTTTAGGAAAGTTCCTGTATTTTACGGCGATTGTGGCGATTTAGGGTGCGTGGAATTGATTGTTCGAAAGAGGCCACGGAGCACAACGTAGAACCTTTAACTACATGGAAGTGGTCGTACTAGAGACACCACCGAACACATCTGTGGAAAGCTTCATCGGGTTTTCACTGTGGTGTCCATTTCACAACTGATCCAATCTTACTTCCTGGACAAGCATCGTACTTACATAGACGTGGAATTGAAGATGTGGACGTGCACAAATTAATCTGGGTTGAGAGATGAATGCTGCCAACAAAATCTGAGGAACATTAGGTCTTCTAATTTGTCTCTCAAGCCGCACATTGCGAAGAGTATTGCGAATACAAGAGCAGCCGCAACTGGGACTTAGCGCTACGCAAGGGGAGCACTGAGCATTGACGAAAGGAACATTTTACTCCTGTACGTTGAATACCTCTTCCTAGGCAGTAACGCTACCCTTGCGCCTTTCCTTAGCCTCCCAGTGACACAATAATTACAAGCGATAGTGGGAGTGATCGTCGTGGACGTCTTACCGACGGATGCGAAGAGCGAACATGCCCATGAAGGGAAGAAGTTCTGTTTTTAAGATGATTATGCAGTTAAAATATTGTAATCACTACACATTATCAAAGAGTGAATGAAAATGTAAGCAAAGGAAGAATTAATGAGTGAGAGAAAAAATCGGAAAGCTATTATTCGTAGATGTACCAATACAAGCAGCCATGAATGGACATCTCATATACAGCTGAAGTGTCGAATAATCCCAGAAGAGCACTTTAACCAAAAAAAAAAAAAAAAAAAAAATCAGGTAGCGTCTTCATATTAATTTTCCAAATGGAAAACGGCACACTTACATCATGCTCTCTCTCTCTCTCTCTCTCTCTCTCTCTCTCTCTCTCTCTCTCCACCCTATATGTAACATTTCAGCGGCTTAGCTACATCTACTTGTGTGGGTCCTATGCAACTCACAACGACTTCAAATTTGAAATACCATGCGCACGATTTTCGTCTCTTCTAACTCGCTACATATAAACTGTCAGTCCTACGGAAGAAATGAACAGCACATTTTGTAGGAAATTTAATAGTCATAGTTTGTACTGGGAAGCATTTTTGCTAGAGGTCGTAGTTTTGGAATTATTCAAGCAAAACCTTCACAAGTAACTTTCAAACGCGTTTTTCTTCATTAACTCGAAAACTGTGGCATTCAGCGAAATCGTATCCCGGTACAAAATGTAACTACATTGCATTGCCTACAAGAAATTCTCTTTTTTTTTCTGTGGGACTAATAGATTGTGTGGTGTCACCGCCAGACACCACACTTGCTAGGTGGTAGCTTAAATCGGCCGCGGTCCATTTAGTACTTGTCGGACCCACGTGTCGCCACTGTGTGATCGCAGACCGAGCGCCACCACAAGGCAGGTCTCGAGATACGGAATAGCACTCGGCCCAGTTGTACGACGACTTTGCGAGCGACTACACAGACGAAGCATCGCTCATTAGCCGAGCAGATAGTTAGAATAGCCTTCAGCTAAGTTCATGGCTACGACCTAGCAAAGCGCCATTAGCCTTACATAGTTTGATAGTTATCGTATGAAATGTCTCATCAAGAACGTTGTAAACCAATGACGAATTAAAAGTTAAGTATTATAGCAGCTACGTACTTTTCTTGTTACCATTTATTACGTATCCTGTTTCAGACCTTTCTCTAGCCTAAGTGAGATTACGCGTGCCTTTCGGCTGCTTCAGTGTGGCGTAGCTGTCTTGTTATGCCACAACAGTTGGCGAAGAGTCAACGGAAAGGGTCTTGTTCTTTCTCATTGCTTACATTTACTTGTGTCATGGCTTCGCCACAATCTTCAGATGTACTGTCCGAATTTTATCGCTTGCAGAATCAGCAGACGCAGGCGTTATTGGATGCCCTTGGACAGCTCGTCCAGGGTCAACGTGCACTGCAACACGATGCGGCAGCCGCCGCTTCACCGCTACCGCAGCCACAACATGCAGTTGCACCGCCGTTTCGCAAGTTTCACCCAACCCAAGAGACATGGACTGAGTGGTCACGACAATTTGGATTTCATCTCGCCGCCTACAGAATTCAAGGTAACGAGCGGCAGCCTCATTTCTTGTCGTGTGTAGGGGTGCAAACGTACCGTGCGATAGTGAAATTATTTCCCCGACGCGACATAGCCACTCTGTCCTACGAAGAACTTTTGTCGGTATTGGACGCCTATTTCAAAGAAACAGTTAATGTAGTTGCAAAGAGGTATACTTTCATTCGTACAAAATGTACGGCCGGTCAAACTAATAGGGAGTGGGTTGCAACATTGCAAGGCCTTACAAGGGATTGTGCTTTTGAGTGTGAATGTGGACTCCCTTATTCAGATACAATGGTACGTGATGCAATTGCAGAGAACGTTTCTGATGTTCGTATATGGGAGCAAATTTTGAAACTAGTTAATCCCTCCCTTCAACAAGTGATTGACGTATTGGATAGACAAGACACGCTTGACTTTGCACAGGACTCATTTGCAACTTCGCCAGCCGTGTGTAACATTACCCGGCCCGCCGGCAGCGCTGCGCGTCCCGGTAAACTGCCCTCGCGCACGTCCACGCAGCTGCCGCCACGCTCTAAACCAGGTGTGCCGCGCCAGCACACAAATGCAGTGAAATCATGCCCGCGGTGTGCTACTAGACATTCGCATGAAAATTGCCCGTCACGCCAAGCTATATGCTTTTTCTGTAATAAGAAAGGTCATGTTCAAAGTGTTTGCCAGAAAAAGCTCAGATCAGACAATCACAACCATTCCAGGCCCTTTGCATCGCGCCGGAATCGAACCAGGGACACTCATGCTTGTGAACCTTCGCCCATGACCATTCATGTCGTTAATTCCACTCCGCCCAGTGCCACTCTTTCTAACAGTGACTGTGTTCATCTCACAAAACGTGTGCGTCGACGTCGCCGGAAATCACGTCGATTAGCAAGTGATGCTGTACCTGTGTCAGTTCAAATTGCACGAGACAGTTGCTCTTGCCGTCAGCAGGACAATAAACTTTTTGTAGATTTGGACTTTAATGGCAAGGTCATACCATTCCAGCTCGATACCGGAGCTGCAGTTTCATTGCTCAATCACGACACGTACAAACAACTGGGCAAACCTTCGTTGCGTGCCGCAAATGTTCAGTTAAAAACAAATTCAGGACAGCAGATCCCTGTGTTAGGACAGTGCAGCCTTCTTGCAACATACAAGGGACAAACAAAACTTGTGTCATTTTACATTCTCCGTTCTTCTACTGCAGTGAACTTGTTTGGTTTAGATTTATTTCAGTTGTTTAACATGTCTATAGTAAATCAGGTCCTATCAGTGAATCAGACTGTGCCTTCAGACACTGTTTCTCATCTGTGTGAAGAATTTGCAGACATTTTTGCACCGGGCCTTGGTTGTGCTAAAAACTATGAAGCACACTTGGAACTGAAAGTCGACACGCAACCGAAATTTTTCCGAGCGCGCAATGTTCCCCACGCATTGCGTGATGAGGTCGCAAGAACATTAAACGATTTAGAATTACAAGGTGTAATTGAACGTGTGCAAGCTTCTCTCTGGGCCTCACCCTTAGTAATTTTGCCAAAACCTTCCGGAAAACTGAGACTTTGTGTGGACTTCAAGGCAACAGTGAATCCACAACTCGTGATTGCAACTTTTCCGTTACCCCGCCCGGAAGATCTTTTTGATAAACTGTGCCCGGGTAAATACTTTTCCAAGTCGGACCTAGCAGATGCGTACTTGCAAAACCCAGTGGACGCCGAATCCCAGCGCGTCTTGGTGGTTAACACGCATCTTGGTTTGTACCGCTTCAAAAGGCTGCCATTCGGGTGTGCATCCGCCCCTGCATTGTTTCAGCAATATTTACAAACTGTTTGTGGGTCGGTCCCTACTGCTGCGAACTATCTGGACGATACTGTGATCTCCGGAAAGACAGCCGACGAGCATTTAGCACACCTACGAACATTATTTCAGGTGTTGCGACAAAATGGTCTTCGCTTGCGGAAGGACAAATGTGTGTTTTTTGCTCGTGACTTACCATACCTGGGACATGTCATCAATGCCCAAGGCATACATCCGAGTCCAGAGCACCTCCGTGCCATACAAGATTTGCCTTCGCCACAGAATGTGAAGCAGCTACAGAGTGTGTTGGGTAAAATTAACTATTATCATCGCTTTCTGCGCAATGCCTCTTCCATTTCAGCTCCGCTTCATAGCTTACGCCATAAGGGTGTTCCGTTCGTCTGGACGACGGAATGCGAACGCGCCTTTCGCCAGTTGAAATCGGCGTTGCTTTCTAATACTTGCCTTACGCCATTCGATCCCCAGAAACCCCTTTTGTTGATGGTAGATGCATCGGATTTCGGGATCGGTGCTGTGCTTGCGCACAAAGATGGGTCGCATGATCGCCCTATTGCCTTTGCGTCAAAATTGCTCTCGTCTGCGCAAAGAAATTACTCACAGATAGAGAAAAAAGCTTTGGCTCTCGTGTTTGGTGTTACTAAGTTCCATGATTTCTTGTATGGTCGTCACTTTACCATCATCACAGACCACAAACCTTTGACGTCGCTTTTTCATCCGAACAAGCCTGTACCTCCGCGTACAGCGCAGAAATTCATTCGCTGGTCTATTTTCCTCTCGCAGTACCGCTACGGTATCTTGTATCGGTCCACTGCTAAGCACGGAAACGCCGATGCGTTGTCCCGTTTGCCTGTTGCTGAGGATAAAGCATTCGATTCTTCCGAACTTGCTTGCATGTTCATTGATGCGGAAACCGATGAAGTGGTCGAATCGCTTCCGATTGATTTTCGTCGTGTAGCTACAGCCACAGCTGCTGACCCTGTCCTTGCTACCGTTTTGCGTTTTGTTGCTACGCAGTGGCCTTTGTCAAAGTCTCGGATCGAGGATCCGTTGGTTCGCCGATTTTTTGCTCACAAGGAGAGACTTTTTGTTCGACGTGGTGTTTTGTTGATGCGTTCTGATAATGATCAGTCCAGAGTCGTGGTCCCACATTCGTTACAGTCCTCTGTCTTAAAGCTTCTTCACCAAGGACATTGGGGTATAGTGCGAACGAAACAACTTGCTCGTCAGCACTGTACTTGGTTCGGAATCGATGCTGCGATTACGAATATGTGTTCTTCTTGCATGGCGTGTGCCGAACAACAATCCGCACCGCCGCGGAAAGTCTTTGCATGGCCAAAAGCCACTTCCCCTTGGCAACGCTTGCACATCGATTTTGCTGGTCCATTCTGGAATGCTCGATGGTTGGTTCTGGTAGATGCCTTCAGTAATTTTCCTTTTGTTGTCCGGATGTCTTCCACGACGTCCTCCGCCACCATCCAAGCGTTGTCTGCTATCTTTTGCATTGAAGGTCTTCCACACACTATTGTTTCCGACAATGGCCCACAATTCATGTCCGCAGAATTTCAGTCATTCTGCCAGGCCAATGGTATTCAACATCTGACATCCGCGCCGTTTTCGCCTCAGTCAAACGGTGCCGCTGAACGATTGGTCCGGATTTTCAAGTCACAGATGTTGAGGTTGAAAGAGTCCCATTCTCGGGAGGACGCGTTGTTGCTCTTTTTGTCATCGTATCGCTCTCAGCCCCGAGATGGTTGCTCGCCGGCTGAGTTGCTCCACGGTCGTCCTCATCGAACCTTGATGTCTTTGCTGCATCCGCCGCATCAGGTTCCTGTGGAGCGGCAGACTTCTGCTTTTGCTCCAGGCGACGTTGTATTTTATCGCAACTATCGAGGTTCACAGCGTTGGCTCGCAGGGCGGATTCCTCGCTGCCTCGGCCGCGCGATGTATTTGGTTTTGGGGGCCTCTGGTGAGGTGCGTAGGCATCTCAATCAGCTGCGCCTCTGTCGTCGCACGGGTTCTGCCGCTCCCCGTCTGCTTTCAGCGACGGTGCCGTCCGGTCAGCGCCCTGGGGACCCATCTACTGGCTCGCCTCATCCCCAGGTGTTACCGACGATGCCTTCCATTTTGCCCCATGGCGACGCGCCGCTGCCGCCTTCACCGCCGCCGCCGCCACCGCCGCCGCCGCCGCCTGTTCTCCCGCCAGCGCCGCCCGCATTCGACGCTTCGCTGCCGCCGCCAAGCGCCTCCCTGGGTCACGCGCCGCCGATCGCTTCCCGTGACCAGCTGTCCTCCGCCATGGAACTCTTGCCCGCTCCGGGCCACATGGCGTCTTCGCGCGTCGGATACCCCGACGCAATGGAGGTCGACCCTTCGGCCCCTCCTGTCTCTTTACGAGCGCATACACCGCATGTTGACGTGCACCCTGGACTAGGTTTTCAGGCGTTTCCTAGCTCCCCTCGGACCGAATGGCCGGGTGCGGGTGCCACAGCCTCGCCTGTTGTTAGGCTCCCCACCTCATCGCATACGTCAACATGGGGTCCTTCCCACGGCGGGCGGAAGCCTTATACCACGACCGTTCGCCGATTTGCGGGGGAGGGATGTGGTGTCACCGCCAGACACCACACTTGCTAGGTGGTAGCTTAAATCGGCCGCGGTGCATTTAGTACATGTCGGACCCGCGTGTCGCCACTGTGTGATCGCAGACCGAGCGCCACCACAGGGCAGGTCTTGAGATACGGAATAGCACTCGGCCCAGTTGTACGATGACTTTGCGAGCGACTACACAGACGAAGCATCGCTCATTAGCCGAGCAGATAGTTACAATAGCCTTCAGCTAAGTTCATGGCTACGACCCAGCAAGGCGCCATTAGCCTTACATAGTTTGATAGTTATCGTATGAAATGTCTCATCAAGAACGTTGTAAACCAATAACGAATTAAAAATTAAGTATTATAGCAGCTACGTACTTTTCTTGTTACCATTTATTACGTATCCTGTTTCAGACCTTTCTCTAGCCTAAGTGAGATTACACGTGCCTTTCGTCTGCTTCAGTGTGGCGTAGCTGTCTTGTTACGCCACAACAGATTGCATGTAGAGAGCGACAGAATATGAAAATATTGTGTGTGCTTTTTGAAGGCATTGCAGGTTGCATAAGGCCTATAGGTAGGACCACATGTTTTTTTTATATTTCTGACTCTGGTCATGACAAACCAGGGACCTGCGAGTGACATCCTGAAGTCCCATATTAAGGAATTTGCTCAGTAATAAGGAGTAAATGCTTTCAATCAAGAACGTTTTCCAAGCCTACACAGATAATTTCCAATCACGAAGCAACGGGAAGCCATTTGACAATAGTCCAAAAGGGCATATATGTGATGCTATCGATAGAATCCACAACCACTCCTCAACGATAAAAAAATTTCAAGTATTCTACATAGAATATAACCTTACGCTCTTGTATTAACATGATAGCACTTTGTGGCTTACTACCCTTTCAAAAGCTTCGTATAACTTGTAACTTTGCTTGTCATGCTATAAAAATGTTTCAAGTCTGTCTCATTCAAGACTGTGTACGGTCAACTTATGTCTGTAATTATGCACAGTCATCACCAATTTATAACTCATTTTATACTGTTATGCATTGTAAATTAAACATTTAAGCAATCGCTTCTTGCCACAGGCAGTGTTCCGTACGACATTACATCCAATACTACTTCAAGAAGATCTAGCTTTGAAGTTATATGTAGAAGTAAGAAAGATTTTATAGAAAGGAATCACATTAAGAAGGAACAGCTAACCTAATTTATTGGCATACGCCGCAGTTCACTGCCAAAATCGGCAGATTTTTACTTGACCTGCCAGTAAAGGCTATAAGAAAGCTCCTCCCCTGGACAGCTGTTGTAGGATCCAATATGGCTATTCTCCGCATGCTACAGTTCAGGGTTAGTCCTGTCACCCTAATACACAGGAGAGTATGAAATTTGTTCGTACACAGATTGTGATCTCCTGTAGGCGAATAATCTGTCTGCATCTGAATCGTTGTGTTCGTAGTACACTGAGGTGACAAAAGACTTCGGCTCACGATGTGTACTTATACAGATGGCCGTAGTATCTCGGACACTAGAAACAAAAAGAAAGTGCAGATGACTCATATTAACATGCTACCGACGTGATTATGGCCGGACGACGGAGACTGACTGACTTTGAAAGCGGAATGACAACTGCAGCGACGCATGGGTCATTCCATTTCGAAAATCGTTAAAGAATTCAGTATCCTGAGATCACAGCGACAAGAGTGCGCCGAGAATACCAAATTTCAGGCATTACCTCTCACCACGGCCAACGCAGTGGCCGAGGGACTTTCACTTACCGACCGAGAGTAGCGCCGTTTACGTAGATTAGTCAGACAACAACAGTGCGTGAAATAACCACAGAAAATAATGTGGGACGTACGACGTACATATTCGCTCGGACAATGCGGCAAATCTTGCGTCAGTGGGCTATGGCAGCAGGCTACAGACGCGAGTGCGATGTCAAACGGCATGATATCGCTTGCAGCGCCTCTCCTGGTCTCTTGACCATTCCGGGTTGATCTTAGGCGACTGGAAAACTGCTGCCTGGTCAGATGAGTCTCGATTTCAGTTGCTTAGAGCTGGTGGTAGGTTTAGAGTGTGGCGCAGCCATGGACCTAAGTTGTCAACAAGGCACTGTGCAGGTCCGTCGTTACTCCACAATGGTGTGGGGTGTACTTCCTTGGAATGGACAGGGTTCTCTAGTTCGAATGGACCGATCATTGACTGAAAATGGTTGTGTTCGGTGAACTGGAGACAACCTGAGCCACTCACGTTCTATATCAACGATGGAATT
The DNA here is from genome assembly GCF_021461395.2 of Schistocerca americana. Lineage (NCBI taxonomy): Eukaryota > Metazoa > Arthropoda > Insecta > Orthoptera > Acrididae > Schistocerca > Schistocerca americana. The sequence continues at coordinate 397,435,962 of NC_060125.1, read as the reverse complement.
CAAAAATGGCTCTGAGCACTATGGGACTTAACATCTATGGTCATCAGTCCCCTACAACTTAGAACTACTTAAACCTAACTAACGTAAGGACATCACACACATCCATGCTCGATGCAGGATTCGAACCTGCGACCTTAGCAGCTGCGTGGTTCCGGACTGGAGCGCATAGAAACGCTCGACCACAGCGGCCGGCTAGTATTTCTGCAGCGGACTTCCAACTACTTGTTGAATCCACGCCACGTTGGGTTGCTGCACTACCCCGAGGAAAAGGACGTCCGACGCGATGTTATGAGGTATCCCATGACGCTGGTCACCTCAGTATAAGTTGGTTTATTGTTGCTGAATTGTACGATACAAAGTTTTAAACTTTTTATCGGATTTTGTTTAGGTGAGACACAAATCTGAAAATATGTAGATAGGGTTGGTACTAAACTTGTACGAACTGCCCAGACTTGTAAAACACTGGTTAGCTGGAGGGGCTGCGTTATACGAGCCCGAAACGCGACGCTATCGACGCGACCGGCGGCTGCCTGCGGCTGGCTCTCTCGCCACAGGCGGCCACTGCCGAAGCGGGAGCCATGTTTCACCACCGACCGCTACGACACAACGCCATTAAACGGGCGGTCGGTCAGCAGCGAAAAACACCCACACCCACTCACCCGCAGACACACACACACACACACACACACACACACACACTCACAATCACACACACACTAACGGGGACGCGCACACGCACGAACGTATAAACGTGTGTGTACGCGCGCGCGCACACACACACACACACACACACACACACGTTCACAGTTGGGCCGGCTTATTTCACTGACTAATAACTCTACAGGTAATATGCTACGTCTCTGTATAGATCTGAGTAAACTCTTACGTATATAGAGTACCTTCATATAAGATTCAGGCGTAATTTCATCTGCAACTTGAATATACTGGAATGTAAACTACTCTAACGAGAACTAACTGCAACAACGTAGTCTTTCCTTTATTTTGATTTAGGAGACGTTGCAGCAGAATATAACAGGCACTGTGGATTGTGACGTTTTATCCCTACAGATGGTGGTCCATTTATCGTGACTGGGCCCAATGTCTCACGAAATAAGCGTCAATCGAAAAAACTACAAAGAACGAAACTTGTCTAGCTTGAAGGGGGAAACCAGATGATGCTATGTTTGGCCCGCTAGATTCCTATTTAAAAAAGAAAAAAAACGCAGTTGATGTCCGTTTGACCTATGGCAGCGCCATCTAGCGGGCCAACAGTAGCGCCATTTGGTTTCCCCCTTCAAGCTAGACGAGTTTCGTTCTTTGTAGTTTTTTCGTTTGATGCTTATTTCGTGATATATTTGGCCTGTGTCACTATCAATGGACCACCCCGTATACTTCTTTATGACGAAACAGTGGTTTGTACAGATTTAACAGAAGGCCTATTTGTAAATAAGACATTGGACAAGGACAAGCACTATCTCCAACATTAATACAATGTGTCCCATTTATTTTAACAATCCAAGTTAACTTTCTGCAAAATAAAAAACATATCAAGGCAATGATTTGAACTTCCAGTGGGCCATTAGCTAGCATAATTGCCTTCTTCTAGCTTTGTTTATTAGTTACCTAAGTTGTACCTTTTCCTTTTCAGATGTTGTGCTGTATTTTGTTTGGTGGGAAACTTCCTTTCCTCAAGACCTGTTCAAAAATGTGTATCACGTATTCACATAACAACATTCAACTTGTATATCTGCAGACTGAACCGACGACTCAAAATTCGTATCAAGGCCGGAATTAGCACCCAGGTCTCCTGATCACTAGACTGTTGTGCAAATCTCTACGCCACCACGGTACAGTAGCCTTACCGAACTGTACAGACAACCCAGCGCGTCTCCATCCTCGATACAAATTTCCGTTCACACCTCAGCCTACTTGACATTCCCCCTGAACTCTAACAGCATTTCAGCGTTCTAGCCATATAGTTTCATTTGATTATACCATCTGTGACTGGTGTCAGATAATATCCCCCGCTTCAATGCTGAGCCGCTACTCCAATACAGTCGGAGAGCTTCTGCAATGCTGCTCGAGTTTAGAACCAGTACCAAGTTGGGTGCGGCGTGAGCGGGAGTTGGAATCGAGAAGGGATCCATGCCAGGGTAGTAAATGCAGCCGTCCAAAACCACAGTTGGTCTAGTGGTTAGCGCATCCGCCTAGTGAGCAGGCGACACAGGCTCGAATACTGACCTCGAAGGATATTTTCATTCTCCGCTTTAGTGTGCCTTTTACATCATAGGCGCTTGAGACTTAAAAAGATCTCGGGAACCGTGCGCTTTCACTTAGTAAGAGACTGGAAAAGGAGATTACTAATACCGTTTTGTACTACTGCAATCCATCATGGGCACAGCAATGGATAGAACATTCAAAAGTGCTCGAAGAATTGATCATGGGCATGGTACACTGATCCACGCATTAGAGAATCAATTCATCGCCGTTTGCAGTGTTGCCTATTGAAGTGAATTATAAGATACCTTCCGGCAAATTCATTGGGTTTGTTGGAATATCGAGATACATAATTTATATGATGCATCCCAAAATAAATAAGTGCATTCCTCCACGACCAGCACGCCAGCCAGGTTATCAATATTCGTGTATGGATATTGCATATGCCTTGCCACTGATGAAACAACGCCCAATAATTTTAGTACGAAGCATCTAAGTCCTAACTCTCCACTGATACAGGCAGCGTGAGTTTTCGCTGCGCCAATAACGTCTGTTTGTATGTACAGACCTGCGCTTTGAAAAGAAACAATCACAGATTAAAAGAACGTCGGGGAGGAAGTTCTGGTTGGAAAGTATTTGCTGCTATGCCAACTGATCGACCTGTAAACTCTTCTGGAAATAATTATCATGGAATCCTTCGTGTTAATGTACATCATGAGTATGGAATTGGTGACGTGTTATAATGCAATGTGCACTGGCTTTCGGAATCTAGGAGTCTACTAATATCAAATATCGGCCTTAATTTGAGGAAGAAATATCTGACAATGTATGTCTGTAGTACAGTATTGTATGGTAGTGAAACATGGGCTGTGGGAAAACCAGAAGAGGATCCAAGCATTTGAGATATGGTGCTACAGACGAATGCTGAAAATTAAGTGGATTGATAAGGTGAGGAATGAAGCGGCTCTGCGCAGAATCGGAAAGGAAAGGAGTATGTGGAAAACACTGAGAAGAGGAAGGGACAAGATTATAGGACATATGTTACGACATCAGTGAATGACTTCCATGGTACTAGAGGGACCTGTAGAGGGCCAAAACTGTAGAGAAAGACCGAGACTGGAATACATTCAGCAAATAATTGAGGACGTAGGTTGGCAGGTTGGCAGTGCTAGTGCGAGATGAAGTGGTTGGCACAGGAGAGGAATTCGTGGCGTTCCGCATCAAACCAGTCAGAAGACTGATGACTCAAAAAAAAAAAAAAAAAAAAAAAAAAAAAAAAAAAAAAAAAAAAAAAAAAAATGCTGAGTCAATCCTTCCGACCATCATTTCTTTTCTATTTTCTATTTATTCACACTTTCCATGCAGTTATTTCACCTTAGCTTCTCTGCACTTCTTATTTTCTTTATTCTTTAGTGACTTGTATCTCTGTGTTCCTGAATTCTCTGAACATTTTTGTACTTTCTTCATTCATCGATCAACCGAAATATTTCCTCTGCTATCTATGGTTTCTTCTCAGTTACCTTCTTTGTGCTTGTGTTTTTCTCTGCAACATCCGTGACTGGCCTTTTTAGAGATGTCCATTCCTCTTCAACTGAACTACTTACTGAGTTATTCCTTATGGCAGTATCTATTGTCTCAGAGAAATTCCACGTGTATCTCCTCATTCCTTAGTACTTCCGTATCCCACTTCTTTGCGCACTGAATTTTCCTGATTATTCTCTCAAACTTCAGGCTACTCTTCTCATAACTACTAATTTGTGATCCATCTGCTCCTGGGTGCCCCTTACAATTCATTATCTGATTTCGGAATCTCTGCCTAACAATGATATAATCTAAACGAAATCTTCCTGTTTCTTCCGGCCTTTTCAGAGTAAACGTCCTCATGTGATTCTTTAATAGAGTACTCACTAAGTATCATTAAGGGCTTATTAGTTTGGTCTGACAGTGAATGTTGGGTTCTACGTTCCGGGCTAGTTAGCTGTCGCGACTTTATTATATGCTACTTGAGGATATGGCTTTCAGTACCACGAAAGCTGTTGAGATTTGATAACAAAATGATGAAATGCATATGAAGCGGCTTGTTAACACATACAGTACTGGTCTCATAGGTAGCTGTCATTACCTATGGACTAGCTAAAGTATCTTTCTTTATTATTTGAAGTTATAATTCGAGCCTACAGCTACGTCGTTCGAATTTCTGAATTTTTTTATCTTTATTAGACTTTCTAATTTACACACTCATATTTTAGTATAAGATCAAACTTCAAATGGCTCTAAGCACTATGGGACTTAACATCTGAGATCATCAGTCCCCTAGACTTAAAACTACTTAAACTTAACTAACCTAAGGACATCACACACATCCATGCCCGAGGCAGGATTCGAGCCTGCAACCGTAGCAGCAGCGCGGTTCCGAACTGAAGTGCTTGTAACCGCTCGACCACAGCGGCCGGCCGATCAAACTTCAATTGAAAGGTAATCATCATAGAAAAAACTGGAAAGGAATTCTAGTATGCAAATATGTAAACAAAAATATTATTTTTGTGTTTATGTTTCTTTTACAACCAATTTACATGTAAAGAAACTCACAAAACACAAGCCAAAGTTTTGATTTATAGTGGAGGATATTGTGATGTAAATGGATAAATAGATACATTTTCCACTATTTTATTCATTGACTTTTATGCTCTCATTCATTTCCTGATGTACCTGAAACAGAAGACTTCGTAACTGTGAAGCACCTCATCTTCAAAAAAGTATATAGACTTACGAAATATTTCGTTTTCATCGTCTGTAGAATCAACAAGGGCTTTGGAAATCATTTTCCCCAAAAGTTTCTTTTCGTAACAGCACGTTTTGAACACAAAACAGAAGAGAAAACTCCTACATCGCCTAATGCCTACGAAATAAGAGTCAATAACAGAGGTTTCAAAAAGGAAGAATTTTTCAGCTAACGCTACCACTGTCATCTGTGTTCGAGATAAATGGGAACACCTGTTTATGAGATTGCCTCTTCAACGAGAGCTTTAGAGTGGGTTTCGATATCTAAACAAGTATCAGGATAATAGAAACAAATAATGTAGCTTGGGAAGAACTATTTTGAGACCAAAAACAACGTAAAATTAATGATAAATATAAAACATAGTAATCAAAATAGCTCCAGAGACATCTTCAGGTTAAGCGTTTCATCAAAAAAGATTCATCCTTCTACAGAGGATAGAAAGTAACGTACACTATGTGATCAAAAGTAACCGGACATCCCCAAAAACACACGTTTTTCGTATTAGGTGCATTGTTTTGCCACCTGTTGCTAGGTACTCCATATCAGCAAATTCAGTATTCATTAGACATCGTCATAGACCAGAATTGGGTGCTCCGCAGAACTGACGGACTTCAAATGTGGTTAGGTGACTGGGTGTCATTTGTGTCGTACGTCTGTACGCAAGATTTCCACACTCCTAAACATCCCTAGGTCCACTGCTTCCGATGTGATAGTGAAGTGGAAACGTGCAGGCACCTGTACAGCACAAAAGCGTACAGGCTGACGTCGTCTGTTGACTGACAGAGACCGTCGACAGTTGAAGAGTGTTGTAATGTATAACAGGCAGACGTCTATCCAGATCATCTCACGGGAATTCCAAACTGCAGCAGGAACAACTGCAAGTCCTACATGAAGTGGGGGTTGAGAAGACTTGGATTTCATGGTCGAGTGACTGCTCATAAGCCATACATCTCGCAGGTAAATGCCAAACGACGCCTCGCTTGGTGTCAGGAGCGTAAAGATTGGACGATTGAACAGTGGAAACACGTTGTGTGAAGTGACGAATCACGGTACACAATGTGATCCGACGGCAAGGTGTTGGTAAGGTGAATGTCCGGTGAAAGTCATCTGCCAGCACGCATAGTGCCATCTGTAAAATCCGGAGGCGGTTGTGTTACGGTGTGGTCGTGTTTTTCATAGAGGGGGCTTGAACCCCTTGTTGTTTTGCGTGGCACTATCACAGCACACGCCAACACTGATGTTTTAAGCACCGTCTTGCTTCCCACTCTTGAAGAGCAATTCGGGGATAGCGGCTACATCTTGCAACATGATCGAGCGCCGGTTCATAATGCACGGCCTGTGGCGAAGTGGTTACACGACAATAACATTCCTGTAATGGACTGGCCTACACAGTGTCCTGATCTCAGTCCTACAGAAACCTTTGGGATGTTTTGGAACGCCGACTTCGTGCACAGGCCTCAGCGACCGACATCGATACCTCTCCTCAGTGGAGCACTTCGTGAAGAACGGGCTGCCATTCCCCAAGAAACCCCTCGGCACCTGAGTGACGTATGACTGCCAGAGTGGAAGCTGTCGTCAAGGGTAAGGTTGGGCCAACACCATATTGAATTCCAGCATTACCGATGGAGGGCGCACAAACTTGTGGTAAGTCATTTTCAGCCAGGCGCCGTTACACTTTTGATCACATAGTGTAAATCTGCATTGTAATTAGATTAAAGGATAATGAATTTATGGGATGATGACGGTGTTCGCTGTACAGGAACATTTCTAGTAATACACAGAATGGTGATGTTCGCTCTACTGAACTATTTTTGGTAATACACAGAAGGGAGACACAGCAGTCGTTGCTGTACATACGAATTTAATCGACTTACAGCGAGAATAACTGTAGTTGGTACCTCGCATAAGCAAACCAGACTGCTTTGCTCCTGCATCCTTCATTATAGTGGCTTTACTAACTACGTTGACGCACAAGGGTTCGGTTATCTCCTTGCATGAGCACTTAACACAAAAAGTCACCTTTATAAGGAAAACGAGGGAGTTTTTGGCAGCGAGAGCGCGAAGGACTTGAGATTACTGGAACCGTATACTTCAAATTAATGATAGCACATAGCTGTAGAAATTGGTGCTTTAAAGTTAATTCCAGCAGAACGAGGTAACGATCACACATACAGACGCACCTACACACACACACACACACAAACACACACATTTTATGGAATATACTGAAGGAAACTTTGCTTTTCAACAGATAGTCCTTAAAGTAGCATTGCAAGTGTTTTATAGAAGTTTGGAGAATTGAGTATACCCCTAACGTGGAACAGACTCACGAGATGGGCTCACCTTACGTGCCCAAATGTTGGCACAGGTTTCTACGACATTGCGGAGCCAACTACCATGACAGGACTCAGCGAAAGAGCAGCTGCCTTTTCGATAGCGCAGTTATGGGGGCTTCATTGTTTCGACAATCACATTTCTGCGTAGTGCATTTTTCCTACAACCTGTCCGTGGCTAACAATTCAAGCGCGGCTTCTCCTGAAATAGCTACACCTGACTTTTGCCTTATACAGGCATACGGCAAGCACTTCCCACCTTTGGTAAAGAGAGCTCCTATCGTGCACAAAGTAGCAGAGATGCTCTGTGTATCACGAAAACGTGGCTGGGGTGCGGACCACTGGGATCCTTGCGACTGAGGTTTATTAATTTTTTAGGTGCTTTTTTTACATTTTTTCCCATATCGACCGAAACTTCATAAACAGATCTTGCGATCAAAAGGCTGTATCGACCGTCGACGTAGTTCTGAGCCAGGAATCATGTGAGAAGACCTGCCCATCTCGACAAGGAAAAGGGCGCCCTCCACGTGCTGAGAGATCCCGACCAACTTAAGGGGACGCTCTCGAGCAGACATCTGCATGACTAAAATTGTCTCACACCAACTAACACTACTAGCTGAGCGCATTCAGGAAGGTCATCTAATAAAAACGTCCATTCGAACAATAAACAACTTGTTGCGGCCTTCTTCTAGTTTTATACATTATGACGCTGTACCATACCCAGATAACATTTATGTCGACTACATAATTTAGTATGCACCATCCGTCTGACTCGGTCCACCACAAATTTCTCTACTGTGACACCCTTTTCATCTAGGAGTAGCACTTGCAACCTACGTCAGTTATTTGTTGGATGTATTTTAATCTCTCTCTTCATCTACCGTTTTTATCCTTTCAGATGCCGTATCAACTTGTACCTTCTTATTCTTCTCACTGTTATACATACATTCCTTTCTTTGCCGATTCTGCCGAGAACCTCCTCATTTGTTACCTTATCATCCCACCTAATTTCCGACACACAACATCTCAAATGCTTCAATGCTCCTCTGTTCCGGTTTCCCCACAGTTCACGTCTCATTACCGTACAATTCTGTGATCCAAACGTAGATTCTCAAAAATTTCTTCCTCAAATTAAGTCGTATGTTCGTTTCTGGTAGACTTATCTTGGACAATAATGTCCTCTTTGCCACTGCTAGTTCGCTTTCTGTGGCCTCCGTGCTCCATCAGTCATGGGTTATTTTTCTGTGTAGGTAGTAGTATGTTATGGGCCTCCAAAAGGCTACTACAGTAAGGGTGCTGTAAGTTGGTCGCTGGCCCCAAAGTACTGATGGTTGAAAGTCAGCAACAGTCGAACACTTCGTGTAGACTTCTCTCTGTTTCAGATTACCTCCACCTTCAGCGACACAGAGCTGTGACGCTGTGTCTGACCAAGTGTTGCTTTGTCGTCTGCATGGGTGATGATTAATTGATTAATAACAGTAACTACACTTTTATTCAAATGCATTATTGAATATGAGGCGCAAGCATAAACGTTTGCTAAATGCTTGGTATGTCATTTCGCTTTTACTTATGGGTTTTTATTAAGCTACACATAATTTAATTTCATATTCCATGTACACGACCGTCTCTACGATGCGTGTTCACGAACCCGTGTTACCACCATGTCAATATTTATCCCACAACAGGTGATCGGTAGGAGTTGCACATGTCGGTGAGTTGTCAGTAGTTTAATACAAGACATTCTCCCTTCTTATATCCTCTAAACCAGCAGTGGTCAAGTTACTTACCCCAATGCCCAAAAGTAAGGGGCCGACTTTACTTAGCTCGCTACCAAGTTCATCAACATCGATTAAAATTAAGCACATCTTAATATAATATTCTCTGTATTTTTGTTTGTTACCGCCTGAGTTAGATAATCACACCCTTCAGACGCTATTAACGTTAGGTGACATTTTTAAGATAGGCTATTAAGTGTTATATGTATATTCTTATAAATTGAAGAGCCAAAGAATGATATATAATAATTACAAAATTTTGTTAAAGAGCATATTCACTCGTAAAATCACATGCTAGCATAAACGAATGTTTTCTCTAGTGCAATGTGCATGTCACCCATAAACATAAACAGTTAAAATGCATAATTAAAGGTAATTGCCAAATACTGTAGAGCATTGCGTGAAGCTTCAAAATGTAACAACACGTAACATCGGCTCCAGAAGATATTCAGTAATGGCACGTAGAAGGCTAGTGGCATCATCCGACTGACTAGCAGGGAGTCCCTTGAGCGCGAAGTCGCAAAATTCCAGTGATGTTTATGGCATTCGACACCTCACGTATTGTCTGCCATGCAACCACAATATTTGCCACTAATGGTGACCACATTATGAGGGGACGGAGCATCGTCGACGAGTACCTCGCAACAGTGCTATAGTGCTGGTGGTGTTGATAGAAATAAGATCAATGTTAACGGTAAACAAAGTAAACATTGCGTTATTTTCACAACAACGGTTCTCGAAGTTAACATTTATTCAGACAAGAGCCCAAGATATTCTGCAGAGTGAGAAAAAAGTGGCAGATTGGTCAGTGGAATGTGTGGTGTCATATATGCTCGACTTTGCGGGAATATACATGGGGAGTACAATGATGCTGATACGTGCTTAACAAGGGACAATAATGTTGAGCCAGGTGTCGAGCCATGCAGTCCATCATCCATAGGCCGGCCGCTGTGGCCGAGCGGTTCTAGGTGCTTCAGTCCGGAACCGCGCTGCTGCTGCGGTCGCAGGTTCGAATCCTACCTCGGGCATGGATGTGTGTGATGTCCTTAGGTTTGTTAGGTTTGAATAGTTCTAAGTATAGGGGAATGATGACCTATGATGTTACGTCCCATAGTTCTTAGAGCCATTTAAACCATTTTGAACCATCATCCTTGTCGGACAGCCACAAATCCCGTCTCCAGTGTGAAACATAGTAAAGGATAATAGTAGTCCAAGGTGCGGATACTAAAGACACTTACATGGAAGATCATCTGCAGCATAATATACAAAAAAATATGAATAAATTTCTAATAAGTCCGCTGCAATATGACCAAGTAGCGCATAAGAAAAACTGCAATTATTGAAGGGCGGACAACGCACACTTGTTACAAAAACCGTCGTTTACGTTTTTCAAGGAAACTCAATACATTTCACACGAAAGCAGTGACCTGCTGCGTTATGGACATCAAATTGCCCGCGGCATAGATTACAGTAATTTTACCGGAAGCAGTGGATGGTTTCAAAATTTCAAACACCAGTAAAGAATTGTACGAAGTAAGACAATGAGGTTTCAAAAAATGTGTCAGCTTGATGATGCACAGCAAATTGTGAAATCGGCCCGAAAATTTACAGACGAGATAAACTTATCCCACCGTTCAGTAACGAATTTATTTTCAGCTCCGAAAAATCGGGATTTGAAGTCGAAATGTACATGAAAGAAACCCTAGGAATTACAGGTACCAAGAGGGATGTGTCAATATCGACTAACTACGATGTGCTCTGGCCCGGACTGTTCTTTCTCGTTTGCGCGATCTTGCAAGGACAGTAGGGAATGTTTACTTCACAGCCATCAATTGTGGGATAATGGTCATAACAGAATAAGCTATGGCACGAACACTGCTTTGGCTAACTTGTATTTGCTCAATTCCTGGTCTGCGTATAAAAATCATCTCGTCATCTTCTTTAGAGCACACTGTCCCACCCCCTCCCCCACCCGAAAAGTGTGTAACATTGCAATCCATAACACCTCGAACCAGCCTCTGTTTTTCCGTGTCTATAAAACATATTATCCCACTACATCTACCCACACCTTAAAGGATAGCCGGTTTCACGACAAGCTGCACAGCAGACTGGTTCTCACTCGGTAGCACGCCATCACATTCTATCCCTCCTTATCGCCCCGTTACACCAATATGATTTTGTATGCATTGTTTAACACTGGATACCTAGCTGAGGGCCGTTCACTGTTTGTAACTCCTGGGGATTTCGCCTTAGATCTTGATGGTGCCGACCTTTGCTATCACCGTGGCGCGCCATTTTTGATTCGGTGTTAATGATGCAAGTTATCTGATTGTTTCGAATATTTCTTGAATGTCGACTACGTCCAGTTTGTGACGTATAATACATGCATTGCATAGATGGTTGAGCTCTGGATCTTCCAGACACTTTCTGTCGCGCTCCTAATGCGCATGATGAGTCATTACCACCTAATGTTTTTCCTATCATAATTGTGAACACTTTCAAACGAGTCTTAGCAAACGTTGAACTTGCGACCTCGCACTCAAGAGAATCCTCCTAAGATGCGCAGGCACTGGCGATAAGTAAACTTTGGTAGGCGGCACTTACTGTACGAAGGAGTACATGCATAGCTGCGATGAGCAGCCAATGCCTATTTCAATAAATGAAATCGTTAATAGCTGACACTGAATAAAACTAATGAAAATAGGAAAAGGGTGTGGGAAGAAAGGAAGTGACAGGGGGGACGGGGGCGTTCAAGTCATAAAGCTTGTAAAGAGCAAGCAGCCTCAGATATATCTTGCCAATTATTTGCACATGCGTACGTAAAGCAGTACGAGAAAAGTTCATAAATAAATATTGGAACGTGCTTATTAACAGTACATGAGCCTATACTCTTCATAAAAGGTGGTAACACAATGCAAAAAAGCAAAAATACGTAAATCCATATTAATCAGCATGTAACTAACTTGAGATATGAAAAGGGATGTAACAACTTAAAATACATGCACAAAGCTCGGGAGACGGGTGGGAAGGGAAGCGGAGGAAGTAGTGGGATTCACTTACGAATTTTAACTGTTGATGTCTGTGGGTCACATGCAGATTGTAACAGACAAGACTTACGTCTTCAGCATTACGTTTTTGATAATATGTGATTTTACGAATGAGTATGCTCTTTAAAAAAAATGTAATTATTGTTCACCGAATTTGGTTCCTTCTCTCGTTGATATTTGTGACTATTTTGTAATAATTTGTTCAATCGGTCCATTTTCGTTCTGATGAAGACAAATTGATATTCACCGAAACCATGGTAAACGGTTAATGACGACCATGGTAAACGGTTAATGAAGCTTTAATTTTGCCACTGGTTTGTCGTTATTCTTCAGTTATATCAAGTGTCTACGTGCATTCTTGCTGAAGCATGGTGTTGTTTAAAACTAAAAAAATAAGAAAAAATTGAGCAGCCTTAAGATGAGTTAGAAAGTCGACTTCGCTTCTGATCCCAGGGTAAAAAACATTTACCTTTTCTGGTTTCTGTTCTGTGTGAAGAATGTTCTGCCACTCTTCCACAGACGATCGGACACCTCATTGAATATCCAGTGGAGTTCAAACCATCATAAATGCGGAGAGTGGTCAGGGTCCTATTATTGTAGAGCAGTGGATGGCTGGATACATTGATCAGGTGGTGTAATTTACTAATCACTGTGTTAGAGCTGCAGTGGCAAGTAACAATAGGAACTCTTTGGTATGAACGAGTCTGGACGGATATGGTTTGTGAATTCGTGAATGCGAATTGAGACTTTTATAAATTACAAATAGCAGTTACCTAAATCGATTGTGAGTCGTGATAACTGCCATCTGAAAGTAACAGTGTGTAAGGATTTTCACACACACACACACGTCAACGCAACTCACACACACACACGACCGCAGTCTGTGGCAGCTGAAGCCAGACAATCTGGCCATTTCACCTTGACTGTACTGCGACAAAGATACATTAGTTCACTGCAAGAACAGTGGAAAATATCCTTGACTCTCTGTTTAATGTAATGTGCAGTACCCTTGGTCGCTAGTCAGTTGTGCAGCCTTAGGGCATTCTTACTACAGGCATAGCAGCGAGCATTTGAATTTTAGAGAAGGAGATCTGATACCTGTGAATGTGAGAGAAGTTATCAGGAATACCTTATTACGGAGATGAAAATTTCTATGTGAAGATATTTTCTTGATTGTACAGATGGATAAGAATTTCGGAGGAATATTTCACACTAACAAATGCACGAGCAAGAATGAAATGTTTGTGTTGTGTCGGCTACTGTGGGAGGCGACATTGACACCAAACAAGGAAGGAGAGCATTTTCGATGGCCCGTGGCAGGATTCGTAAATCGAAAGTAGAAAACAGGAGGCACACACACACAAACACACACACACAAACACACACACACAAACGCCTTGTTGGCCGACAGCTCGTTTTATGACAATCTTCTTGTTGCGCCTATCTCCGACTCAGCATCTCCTCTATATTGTAAATAGCAACTATCCTTTTCATAATATTGTTACATTCTATCTTGAATTTTCCATTCTTTGATATTCAGTATCTGATGTATAGGCAAATTACACAGAAAGCTTACGAGTGCAGCCGATGTTTACGGGCTGCTGGCACAGACTACGGCTGACGGTTACTGGCGAGGGCGGCGTCACGTGCTGTGTCGGTCCGGAGTGGCGCCAAGTTTCTGCTCAGTGCGAGGGACGCCGGCCGGCGTATGCAAACTGGGGAATGGAGCGGAGCAGGGCCGTCGCGGCGGCCGCGGCGCTAAGCGGCGGCGATATGGGCCTCCCGGGAGCCGGGCTGCGCTGGGCTGGAGTTTGTACTCCAGACACACCCACCCCCACCCTCCCGTACCACTACCGCCCACTCTGCTGCTGCGGCGGGGACAGTGTCGGCTGGTTCACTGGCCTCGCCCCCAGGGAGCTCAGCTGAGCCCAGCTCACGGCTCGACACGTTCTGCTGCCTGGCGAGAGACAGCTGCCACAGCGCGCGCTTTCAGCGGTACCTTTCTTTTGCACTGCCGGTGTCTGCACGGCTGCTGTGTCTCTACTGTCTGGCCAAACAACCACACCGCTCCAGAGGCTGAAGATCAGTAAAGCGTTGGCGAGTAGCGTCAGTCACACTGTGAGTTAACCTTTCTTTCCAACCTCGTATTCTTTTTTCTAATATCACTATTTCAGGGGGCAAGTGCAACAGTCCACTCCTCGTGTTTGCAAGCGTACCGCTCACCTCACATAGAGGTGTTGTACACCTTTCTCCAGCAGTTGTTTCCCTGCTTGACTGAGAAAGCTATTTATTCATCAAACAGACAGACTTGAATAATAATATTTCTCCAGTCGGCATTTTTGGTGGTCTTTCCCTGGCATTCGATAGTGTACATCATGATAATCTCTTATGGAATGGTGGCTTTATCTACGGCTGGTCTGACTCATGCTTACGAAACGAAACCACAAAAGGATCCCCACAGGGCTCAATTTTAGGTCCACTTCCATTCCATATAGTGTTTGTGTGAATAACCTACTTAATATTTAACAAGCAAAACTCGTTCTTTGTTGCTGACGTTGCTGTTGTTATAACAGATGCCGTTAGAGGGAAAGCAACAGAAGAGTTCGTAAATGCTTATTAAGTGGTCCATGAAAACGGACTTTTCCTAAATTCTGAGGAAAACACCAGTTCTAGACAACAAACGGATTCATACCAACAATTGATATAGCACCTGAGCAGGAGTCAGTAACTAGGGGAGAATGCTCCAAAATTGTGGGTGTACGTATTGATGAAAACTTGAACTGAATGAAGCGGAGTGTGCGCTGATAAACTTCCTGGCAGATTAAAAGTGTGTGCCGGACCGAGACTGGAACTCGGGAACTTTACCTTTCGCGGGCAAGTGCTCTACCATCTGAGCTGCCCAAGCACGACTCACAACCCGTCCTCACAGCTTTAATTCTTCCAGTACCTCGACCAGAAGCTCTCCTGCGAACCTTGCAGAACTATCACTCCTAGAAAAAAGGATATTGTAGAGACATGGCTTTGCCACAGCCTGTGGGATGTTTCCAGAATAAGAGGACGGGAATTGAGTTGTGCTTGGGTAGCTCAGGTGGTAGAGCACTTGCCTGCGAAAGGAAAAGGTCCCGAGCTCGAATCTCAGTCCGGCACACATTTTTAATCTGCCAGGAAGTTTCACATCAGCGCACAGTCAGCTGCAGAGTGAAAGTTTCATTCTGAAAACATCCCTCAGGCTGTGGCAAAGCCATGTCTCCGCAATATCCTTTCTTCCAGGAGTGCTAGTTCTGCATGGTTCGCAAGACAGCTTGTGTGAAGTTTGGAAGGTTGGAGACGACGTACTGGCGGAATTAAAGCTATGAGGACGGGTCGTGAGTCGTGCTTGGGCAGCTCCGATGCTGAAGCACTTTACCACGAAAAGCAAAGTCCCGAGTTCGAGTCTCGGTCCAGCACACAGTTTCAATCTGCCACGAAGTTTCTGAATGAAACATTTTGTTTACCTTCTTAAATAATTAAGTTCAGTTAATGCTCTTTGTATAATTATTTATCTTAGTAACAATGAATTAACCATTTGCGATATTCTGCATATTCTTGCTTCAGTCTTGTAGTACGGAATAATTTCTTCGGGTATTTCATCACTTATAAAGAAAATATTCTTTACGCAAAAGTGAACAGTGAGACTGATACGTGGTGTTCACTGATGGACGTCTTGTAGGTACCTCTTCAAGTAGCTAGGCATTTTAACTCCTCCACCACAATACATATATTCGGTAGTGACATTCATGATAAATAATCAACCACAATTTCAAAAGAACAGTTATGTACTTGTATGCAACACTAGAGGGAAAACTATCTTTATTACTCCATGTTAAAGACGTCTGGCTCAGAGAGAAGTTCAATATGGAGCAACAAAAACTTTTGATCATTTCTCCAACAGCCGGCCGGGGTGGCCGTGCGGTTCTAGGTGCTACAGTCTGGAACCACATGACCGCTACGGTCGCAGGTTCGAATCCTGCATCAGGCATGGATGTGTGTGATGTCCTTAGGCTAGTCAGGTTTAAGTAGTTCTAAGTTCTAGGGGACTGATGAACTTAGAAATTAAGTCCCATAGTGCTCAGAGCCATTTGAACCATTTCTCCAACAACATAACATGTCTGACACATAGGAAAGTTTCAAATCTAATAGAAAACCATTTCCCCTGGACACCTCCTTCTACTCCTATGACGAACTTCTACTTACAAAGGTGAGATAAGAATAGCAGTAAGTGTAGTTGCATCAGTAGGAGCAAAAATAATAATTTCTTCATTAATGTTGAACCAGTTACGTATATATATATTGTAAACTGGTTAGTTCCACATCACTTCGGTAAAGGAACCGTTCAAATTATCTACGGATTATATAATCAGCTAGCCCTTGAACCGCAGCGTGACTGGTGCAGCCCATTAAAACGCTCTGGAAGCTAGTATGCTGGGGCCACAGGACAGACGCCAGGCGATGCGTGGTGTTAAAGATAAACTCACCGGACAAAAACTTAGTCACCCCTAGATAACTCACTATAAGCATCAGTTAACACCGTGTAATTCCATCCCTGGACTTGACAACTTCCTGTATTCGGTTAGGGAGTGAGCCGACGAGGTTGTGCAGGTACGTCGCAGACAGGTTTAGCCTAAGGATTTTATCACTCAATTCCACAAAATTGAGGGGATGCTGATGTGGGGGTTCCACCTGTTTTTCCAACACATCCCACAGATTTTCCAGGTGTTCAAGTTATTGTGTCTCACTGTTTAGAGGCACAAAACGGGTGCGTGTTTTTACCTTGTTAGTAAATGCAAATAAGTGGGAGGCCGAGTTGATAGGAGCTGAAGGAGTCCAGGTTGCAATAATATGCGGTACGGCACACTGTTAGAGAGAAGGATTATTATTCAAGAAACACATAGTACAATGAAATTACTTATCTTCAGTAGATTGCAGGACTGCAGCTGCGGCTATGAACTGACAATCTCGTAACCTGGAATACCATGAACTAATACAACATATTCTCAGGGACTAAGCCTGATGGGCCTTCCTCAGAGAATCAATGCAAACAGAACTGGCTGAGGGCCGATTATGAAACTGCGTCTGCCTAGGTTGAAATCTAGCTAAGAAGTGAACGTGGCACAGTCCAGTTCCGTCGAGCTGCACAACCCGCTAGAGTGCGCTGTGCTCGACAGACGACGGGCTGCCTACCTTGTGTTGGTGCGGCGTTGTAGTAGTATCTGTGGCAATGATACTACACAAGTCAGGTGATTTTGTAGACCTGCCAAACTGCAGACTGTTAACGAAGGTACGAGCATATGGAACAAGTTCACAGATATGTGAATGGCTCCGAGACTTCTTAAATAATAGAAACCAATAAGCTATCATCGAGGACGATTGTTCATGTCAGTGCCCGAGGGAAGTGTGATAGGACAACTGTTGTTCTCTATAACATAAATTATTTGGCGCACAGGGTGTGCAGCAGTCTACTGTTGCTTGCTGATGAGGATGTGGTGTACGATAAGGCGTCGAAGCTGAGAGCCTGTAGAAAGATACGACTTAGTCAAAATTCTCATTGGTTTTGTGAATGGCGGCTAGCTCTAAATGTGGAAAAATGTGAGTTAATGCGGATGAGTAAGAAAAACTAACTGGCAGTGTTCGGATACAGTATCACTAGTGTCCTGCCTAACGCAGTCTAATTATTTAAATATTTTGGCGTAACATTGCAAAGCGATATGAGGTGGAACGAACATGTGAAAAATGTGGTAGGAAAGGCAAATGGTCGACTTCGGTTTCTCGGGAGAATTTTCGGAAAGAGTGGTTCACTTTAAAGGAAACCGCTTGTGGAACGCTGGTGCGAACTATTCTTGAATACAGCTCAAGTGTTTTGGTTCCGTATCGGGTCGGACTGAAGCAAGTCCTCGAAGTAATTTTGAGGCGGGCTGCTAGATTTGTTACCGGTACGGTCAAACAACACATATGTGTTTCGAAGATGCTTCGGGAACTCAAATGTGAATCCGCGGAGGGAAGGCGACGTTCTTTCCAAGAAACATTATTGAGAAAATTTAGAGAACCAGCATCTGAAACTGACTGCCGAGCGATTATACTGCCACCAACATACATCGCACGTAGGGACCACTAATATAAGATACACGGAATTAGGGTTCATACGGTGGCGTACAGACAGTCGCTTTCCCTCGCTCCATATTCGAGTGGAACAGGAGGGGAAATGTCAGGTAGTGGTAGAGGATACCTTCCGCCCTGCTCCGTACGGTGGCTTGCAAAGTAGATGTCGACAGTAGGGTAGGGAAGTGTTCAAAAATTAGTCACATATTTACCCACTTCGAATAACGTTACTGCTGTCGTCATTATGTGCTTGTGTGGGACTCGAAATGTCCATTACAGCATGCAGCTCCCGTCGCAATATTCTCTCGCTAACAGGTTGGGATGAATGGACCTTAAGTCACTACCTGAACCAATTCCTGTCGGGTAGGGAATCAATTATAATTGGTAAGTGCATAAGCAAAGAAAGAAAGTGACTTTCCTCAACTTAACTTAAGTTGTCTACTTTGATAGATACTGCAGCTCAGTACAGACGAAGTATGAAATTGTCAGTAATATGGAAATGATTGTGAGAGTAAACGGAAAGTTCAATGAAATCTTCATAACACGATCTTTTTATTTCTGCAGCATCCAAAACTATTCTTCATGTATCATACAGTCCTCTCACTAGAATGAGCACCAAGAAATCCTAAAGTCCACGCTCCCACTGGGTAGTTTATAACCGAACAGAAGGAAACTTAAGGTTCCGACAATAACAGAATAACTTCAAAATCTTTTCAACAGTCACGAATGATACCAACAGTTTCTAGGAGCACGTCGCCGAACTGTCCACTGAGGGCGAAGGCAGTGTGCTGTTGGAAGCGGTTGTAACATAATCGACGGATGTAAGGTAATATCCGGAGTACCACAGGGAAGTGTGGTTGGGCCGTTACTGTTTTCAATACACGTAAATGATCTAGTTTAAAGCTTCGGATGCTCTTTACGCCTATTCGCATATGATGCATTTGTCTGCACAAACTAGCAACAACAGAAGATAGTAAGATTTTGCAGAATGACCTGGTGAGAATTAATGAGTATTGCAGGCTCTGGCAGTTGACCCTGAAAGTAAATAAATGTAACATATTGCTCACACATAGGAAAAGAAATCCTCTACCGTTCATCTATACTATTGATGACAAACAACTGGAGACAGCAGTAGTAGGGCAACCTTCGTGCCAGGCCACGCTGCATTGTTGCCAAATTTATTCAAGATGGCGGCGATGAAGTCATCCAAGATGGCGGCATTTGGCAGGAAAATAGGTCAATTATGCTACGTTCACTAGCCTAACGTCAAGAAAAAATGGCGGGAATTTAGAATTTTGGCGGGAAAATAGTACAATTGTGCTACGTCCACTAACCTAAGCCTCTAGAAGAAAAAAAAAGGGCAGGAAGTTTGAATTCCAACAGGATAATGCATGCAAACACCATACTTGTCTTTATTATTATTATTGATTATCATTCATTAACATTCATTATCATTCATTATTATTTATTATCATTTATTATTATTTATTATCATTTATTATTATTTATTATTATTGACCTACCTCCTCTAGGAATTCCTTCCAAATTCAAATTCCAACATGATAATGGCTGCAAAACATTACTTTTGTTTATTATTCATTATCACTCATTATCATTTATTAACATTCATTATCATTCATTGTCATATATTATCATTCATTATCATTTATTATTATTTATTATCATTTATTATTATTTATTATTATTGACCTGCCTTCACTAGAAAATTCCCTCCAAATTCAAATTTCATAATCATAATGGCTGCCAAACCTTACTTTTGTTTATTATTATTCATTATCATTTATTAAAATTCATTATCATTCATTGTCATTTATTATCATTTATTATCATTCATTTTCATTAATTATTATAGGCCTACCTCCACTAGAAAATTGCACCAAATTCAAATTGCAACACGATATTCTCTCGAAAACTGTACTTCTATGTATCATTATCATTTATTATTTATTCAAGATGTCCGATATTCTCGGTGAGAAAGCTGTTCTACTTACATCCATATCAAAAATCTATTACAATTTCATATCTCCAACACCATAATTGATCACATGTACGAGCTTTCTCTATCACTTATCTTTTTTTTTTCACTGGTAGCCTGTCATAATCGCGTCAACTAATAAACTACACTTATAGTAACGTAATTCACCTCCTTTGATTTTCCAGGGGGGAAGGGACTGAAGACTTTATTTCAAGCAGTATGGTCATCACTTGTAAACCAACACCGATAGCACACATTTCGTTGATATCGCAGTGCAGTCACCACGACGTCTGCGCTCAAACCGAATTAGTTCAAATCCTCGCCACCCTCTGGCCAGCGCGCGGCGACACTGCCTACGCCTGTCACCTGAGGCGGCCGGCTGCTAGCGCTGGGGGCAAGCCCAACGATCGCTCCCACGTTGTAAACTTGTTTTCGCTGGACACGCTGCAACTTGTCGAGTTTGATGTCACAGCGGCCCCTTGTCCACTCACCACGTGCATTCGTCGCCTCCACACGTTTCCCACCAAATTTGTCTGCCATAGAGCTGAATCGCACAACGGTCAGCCGTTTCCCAGCAACACTTTCGGCACCATGTTCATACCTGTCGATGCCGACCGCTCACCGTTCACCACGTGTCCCTGTGCGGGCGACAACGCAGTGCTACACTCTTAGCGGCAAAGTCTGCTCGACAGTGGAATCCGCCATGACGATATAACAGCACCTTTGGACTGAACTAGAACGCCCGCAAATTGACTCGCTCTCGCACGTGCGTAATAACTGTACAATTGCTGCGCCGCCACTCCGCTTACGTCACACACCCTCCATACACGCGACGGACATAGCCTTCTGTAAATATCTGGAAAACGACTCTTTATTTCAGACATTATGGTCATGCAGGTGTGTCCCAACTGACTTCTCCATGCTCACACAGCGAAACTCCAGAGCGCAGCTGACGTACATGCGGCTGGCTGAGCCCGCTCCCTAGTTCGCTGATGACAAGCACACCCCCACGGCCAGCACGACAGGTAGGCGGCGGCGAGCGGCGCCTCAGGGTCCCGCCACAAATGGTCTGCCGCACCCGCGAGCACATAACGCCGGACACAATGGGACCTGTTGACCGCGTGATGTACAAAGGATACGTTTGGCGCCAGAGTTTCACCAACAGTGGAATCCACCATGAACGTATTACAGCGCATTTGCTCGTGGCGAGAAGGCTCGCAAATTCACTCTCACGACCATGCTGTATTAAATAATTCCATTTATAATTTCATATACATATTCAAACGTGTTCAACTCCCTAATTTCAACTACTTTTTGAGGTCCAGACCGCCACCTTCTGCTCCTCCTAGGAAACACCGCCAAGTTTGAAATCTGTCACTAAACAAAGATCACTTGCGCTTCCGCCACCAACCTAATAAAATTGTTTCAAACTAAGCCACCAGCACTCAACCTCTTCTTACGCGTTTCTGGTAAACGGACTCACCCTGCACTATGTCCATGGATGGAGCAACGAATTTACTTTATTAAGGAATGGGGTATACGTATTGCGCCGACATGCCCCACATTGTACACACACGCAAAACAATCCTACATAACTCATTTATAATGTTCTACACACACACACACGCTTGCTAATTGTAAACAGTTAAAAATAACTCGTAGCGCAGCCTACAGACATGCGAATCGCTCGTAAATAATGCAAAACATTTACCTCCAAATAGCCAAACAACTGCTAATTTTCAGAAATAATTTCAGTGCATAGGCTGATGGAAGGAGGAACCAGTGTACTTTATTTATTTGCAACATATATTTTTGAAACTTTTACATCTCATAGGTTTCGATATGTAAGGCTGACATAAGGCAGTTTCTGAACTCCAGTAGTGCACTACACTTGGCAACACAACCACACCCATCAAAATATTCATTCCAATGAAGACCTGTAACTCCTCTACAGATAAATTTGTCCAGTTATTTCTCTACTCACTCAAATTCTGACCAGATTGCCGTTATTGCGCAAAAACAGCCCAGACTACGCTGTGCTGCTCGGGAAAGTAAGGAAGGGATGCACTCTATTTATTTGCAGCCCTTTTATTTAGTCGTGGAGTAAATTTGTCACAGAACACCCGCACTGCTCCCACTGTGGTCATCTTACACAGGCCACAAACACGTAAACAACTCCTAATTCCACCACACAATAGCAACCAGCTCTTAAATAATGCAGTACACAATATAAGCATACGAGCTCTGTACTCTTAAAGTCTCCAAATAAAGCACTGCACAGTGCACTGACATGCTCGCAAAATAGTGCATCAGAAGCGCCCAAACACAGTCGCATTCACACCTATCACTGGAGAATTTGATATCGTCTATGCGCCTTAGATTACACTCCAAGGCAGGCCTCGCGCGCGAGCAGTCGGCGGGGAAGGGGATTCCAGAGTCTCCAGCCAAGTTCCGCTTCCGAGCGCTCGTGACAGCCGACACATGTGAAAGCTGCATTGTTCTTCTCATTTATACCGCCGGCGTCTCAGCTCTGGACCTGCCTTCACGTCTATTCTCAGAATAGCTCATAGCTCGTTGACGCACTCGATTAACACGGCCGGGAAAACATTTACTATTCGCATGCAACCGAGATGGTGACGGAGATCCGATCACTCTGATCTGCGCTGCAAGCGCGTGTAATCATTGAGAACACTCTATTTATTTTTTTCGATGAACTTATTTATCCGTACCATGTATCAGTCACGCTATCACAAAACACCAATCCCAGATGTGCCCTGAGCCATTTTGCACAGCCCACAGTCACGCACCCAATCATAATTTCAGTACACACTATAGCAAACTGATACTAAATAATACATCACACAGATGTGTAGATACGCTCAGTACTCGTAAACTATCCTAATAACGCATAGCAGATCCTGCAGATCCGCTCGCAAAATAAATCAGCAAACGTGCGCAGGTACCTCCACTATGCACCCTGCCCACAGGATCGTGAAGTCACCCACCAGTCTGATATCAGACCTCGCACAGCCCCTGCTCGACTTCCGCAAGCGTGAGTTGGCGCTGTCAACGCGCTCGTCAGCGGTCAAAGCACACACATACGTGCGTACAGGACCACGACCCCGAGCTGCGACCACCGAACACGGGTGAAAGTCAACTTTATATCAACGTAGCATAATTCCAAAGCACAGCCTCCATACGCTAGATACACCATAGCAACACATGTCTTTACCTCCTATGAGACTGTAGTACACCGTATATTGCTCCTCACACGACATTACACGGCCCTTTAACTAAACATAACTACACATCCCTGCTCTCGCCTCGTCGCGTGACCAGCCATCTAAATACCTTCTCAATATTATTCTAACTTCACAACAT
Organism: Schistocerca americana; assembly: GCF_021461395.2. NCBI lineage: Eukaryota > Metazoa > Arthropoda > Insecta > Orthoptera > Acrididae > Schistocerca > Schistocerca americana. Next base: position 397,412,296 of record NC_060125.1, on the reverse strand, counting down.
TTTTTTAAAAATAATATCTAATTTACACCTCCCACCGCACCTAACCTCACACCCATCCCACCATCAACATACGCAAACGTCCTCAACCCTATCTTGACACTCATATATCACCCCACAAAGCATGCCTATCAATCAATTTACCATTCTGATCCCCTCTTTTCGAATTACAAACGTAGCCTCTATCTAAACACCAATCTACTCATCTTTCTCGCAATTTCAACAGTAAAATTTATTTTACACACACCAAGAAATACCAAACGCAATTAAAGAGTCAAACCTTTATACAGAGCATCAAGCACATACGACGATATTCAAAGCCCGGTCCATATTTACCACATCCACCTTCAATTAATATTATTACCATTGCCCCAACATTCTGCCAGCGCTGGATTTGTACCTATTTTTCCGCTCTTAACTGTTGTCACTAGCGGTCGGATACCACTATCTATAGATTGCATAAATTTCCACAAAAAAAAAAAAAATTTCGCCCCGCCGTTTAGAGACTCCTATATTGGAACACATATCATCATTCAACTATCACTTGCTCTTATCTAATAACTGATTCATCAGGTATGGGGGCAAGGTCATCCCTTTCTTTCGTTCTTTCTTTCAGCAGCAGACAGCTATTTTTTTTTTTACAGTGGTAGCTAAACTGAGCCATCAACTTTACATCACCATTCGCGAAACGTATCTTCAAATACGTAAACACACTTACTCAATTACACAGCGGTCCCACTGAGGACATGACCTTCAATATTACAGTTCTTAATGCAATAACCACCGAAACAAGTAGTAAATGCTCAAACTAATCCCATACTGCCTTACAAAGCGAGTGTCCGAGCGCCGCCGGCGGTATGTTAAAGCCACATAGCTGTCCATCTAAACAGCCATCCACTCAGCCCCAGGACCAGAATGCTGAAGTGGGCTCTCCCTATACCTGCTCTCCAGCTATTGTCTAACGACATACAGTGCACAAATAGATTCCTGAATAGCGCAGATCTCTATCTTCCCCTTGCATATCCAACAGGACATGTAAACAGTAGTGTCTCCCCCAGCCAGCGAAACCTACGTCATTCACCCTTCGCTCACAATTTCCACTCGCATATATAAAACCATATTCACTCCTGCCAAAACTCACTTAATAATAAGAAAGCATTCTTCTTTCCAAGCATATCTTCACCCATCTGATCTCTGCAATTTGAGTTGGAGAAAGACATATCTATTACCTTCTGCAACCTGTCTATAAACAGAATGATCTCAGTTACTAAAACAGGACCTTGTTTTGACCATTCGCCGGAAATGCGCGCAATGTTGTACGCCTCAAACTAGGTACAAGTACAACAGATCCTCAACACCCTATCATCTTTATCCTCTACCATCAAACAGTGAAGAAGTCACGAAGGCACCAATGCGATCCACCTCCAGTGTGGACAAACGGATTTCACAATACTCCCCCTGAATAACTCAGAGTACAGGCATCCAAGAATTCCTAATAGCTCGCCAAATCCAACACCTCAAACTACAAATGCATATATCAACAAGATCATATTAAATATACACACATGCTGCAGAGACCCCTTTAAAGTTTGATAACCCATACTCTAAGCGAATGAGAAGATGCCTCTGGCCCTTGTTCAAACAGTGTTTTCTAACACCCTTTTGCACACTGCCAAGCAATTCGTCTTTCTGTCGTGACTTCGAAGTCATTGTCTGATTCTAAACAGACATTAACATGGACTCATGCGCGGTCTCTCACAGGAAACTATACCTTGCACCTTATAAATCATATTCTTACAGTCGGTAGCATAACATTGAATGATTTTAAATAAAGGACCCCCACAACACAAGGAAAATAGAAGAGCCTGCTGGTATTGTAGCCACTTCCCTCGAAAGTGATTGACCACCTATACATTTAAACTCATATGTCACAGTGACCGAATAGTTTATAACTCTGCATTCAACCTCTAGTGATTGGTCATTTTTGCACACAAGTACAGGATCACCGTTTTCGGTGCTGGCAACCCTGGAAGTTGCGGTCCATCAACCAAAATTTCTCCCCCCACCTCCAGCAAGCATTGTCAATCAATCATTATGTCATACCCAATGCACAGAAGCGATGGATAAGACACCACCGATCTACTGTAAAATTAACGATCACAGCTGATATCGCGAAAAATTTTACAGTAAGTCCAACACTGGCCAAACATGTGCCAGCTTGGGCTTTGACCGCTGACAAGCGCGTTGACCGCGCCAGCTCACGCTTGCGGAAGTCGAGCAGGGGCTGTGCGAGGTCTGAAATCAGACGGATGGGTGACTTCACGGTCCTGTGGGCAGGGTGCAGAGTGGGGGTTCCTCCGCACGTTTGCTGATTTATTTTGCGAGCGGATCTGCAGGCTCTGCTATGCGTTATTAGGATAGTTTACGAGTACTGAGCGTATCTACACATCTGTGTGATGTATTATTTAGTATCAGTTTGCTATAGTGTGTACTGAAGTTATGACTGGGTGCGTGTCTGTGGGCTGTGCAACATGGCCCGGGGCGCATCTGGGATTGGTGTTTTGTGATAGCGTGACAGATACACTGTATGGTTAAATAAGTTGTTCGACAAAAATAAATAAAGTGTTCTCAATGGTTACACGCCCCTGCAGTGCAGGTCAGAGTGATCGGATCTCTGTCACCATCTCGGTTGCATGCGAGTAGTAAATGTTTTCCCAGCCGCATTAATCGAGTGTGTCAACGAGCTATGAGCTTTTCTGAGAATAGACGTGAAGGCAGTTCCGGATCTGAGACGCCGGCGGTATAAATGAGTAGAACAATGCAGCTTTCACATGTGTCGGCAGTCACGAGCGCTCGGAAGCTGAACTTGGCTGGAGACTCTGGAATCCCCTTCCCCACCGACCGCTCGCGCGCGATGCCTGCCTTGAAGCGTAATCTAAGGCGCATAGACGATATCAATTTCTCCAGTGATATGCGCGAATGCGACTATGTTGAGGTCATGTTTGGGGGAGGCTGAGTGGAGAGTTTTGGTTGGTTTGGCGGCTGGTGGTGTTCGGTCGCATTATTTAAGAGCTGTTTGCTATTGTGTGGTGAAATTAGGAGTTGTTTACGTGTTTGTGGCCTGTGTCAGATGACCACAGTGGGATCAGTGCGGGTGTTTTATGACAAATATACTCCACGACTAAATACAAGGGTTGCAAATAAATAGAGCGCTTCCCTTCCTTACTTTCCCGAGCAGCACAGCGCAGTCTGAGCTGTTTTTGCGCAATAACGGCAATCTGGTCAGAATGTGAGTGAGTAGAGAAATAACTGGACAGATTTATCTGTAAAGGTGTTACAGGTCTTGATTGTGTCGCCAAGTGTAGTGCACTACTGGAGTTCAGAAACTGCCTTATATCAGCCTTACATATCGGAACATATGAGATGTAAAAGTTTCAAAATATATGTTGCAAATAAATGCAGTGCACTCGTTCCTCCTTCCATCAGCCTATGCACTGAAATTATTTCTGAAAATTAGCAGTTGTTTGGCTATTTGGAGGTAAATGTTTTGCATTATTTACGAGTGGTTCGCATGTCTGTAGGCTGTGCTATGAGCTATTTTTAACTGTTTACAATTAGCAAGCGTGTGTGTAGAACATTATAAGTGAGTTATGTAGGATTGTTTTGGGTGTCTGTATTATGTGGGGCATGTCGGCGTGATACATATACTCCATTCCTAAATAAAGTAAATTCGTTCCTCCATCCACGAACGTAGTGCAGGGTGAGTCCGTTTACCAGAAACGTGTAAGAAGAGGTCGAGTGCTGGTGGCTTAGTTTGAAACAATTTTATTAAGTTGGTGGCGGAAGCGCAGGCATCTTTGTTTACTGGCAGATTTCAAACTTGGTGCTGGTTCTCAGGAGGAGGAGGAGGTGGCGGTCTGGTCCTCGAAGAGTAGTTGAAATTAGGGACTTGAACACGTTTGAATATGTATATGAAATTGTAAACGGAATTATTTAATATAGTGGGGTGGTGAGAGTGAATTAGCGAGCCTTCTCGCCACGAGCAAATGCGCTGTAATACGATCATGGTGGATTCCACTGTTGGTGAAACTCTGGCGCCAAACGTATCCTTTGTACATCACGCGGTCAACAGGTCCCATTGTGTCCGGCGTTATGTGCTCGCGGGTGCGGCAGACCATTTGTGGCGGGACCCTGAGGCGCCGCTCGCCGCCGCCTACCTGGCGTGCTGGCCGTGGGGGTGTGCTTGTCATCAGCGAGCTAGGGAGCGGGCTCAGCCAGCCGCATGTACGTCAGCTGCGCTCTGGAGTTTCGCTGTGTGAGCATGGAGAAGTCAGTTGGGACACACCTGCGTGACCATAATGTCTGAAATAAAGAATCATTTTACAGGTATGTCCGTCGCGTGTGTAAATGTTGTGTGACGTAAGCAGGGCGGCGGCGCAGTGATTGTACAGTTATTACGCGCGCGCGAGAGCGAGTCAATTAACAGGTGTTCTAGTGCTGTCCAAAGGTGCTGTTATATAGTCCACTGTCGAGCAAACTTTGCCGCCAAAAGTGTAGCGCTGCGTTCCCGCTCGCACAGGTACGCGTGGTGAATGGTGAGCGGTTGGCATCGACAGGTTTGAACGTGGAGCCAAAAGTGTTGCAGGGAAATTTCCGACCGTTGTGCGATTCGGCTCCGAGGGAGACAAATCTGGCGGGAAACGTGTGGAGGCGACGAATGCACGTGGCGAGCGGACTAGGGGCCGCTGTGACGTCAAACTCGACAAGTTGCAGCGTGTCCATCGAAAACAAGTTCACAACGTGGGAGCGATCGTTGGGCTTGCCCCCAGCGCTAGCAGCCGGCCGCCTCAGGTGACAGGCGTAGGCAGTGTCTCTGCGCGCTGGCCAGGGGTGGCGAGGATTTGAACTAATTCGGTTGGAGCGTGGACGTTATGATGACTGCACTGCGATATCACAGATGTGTGTGCTGACTGTGTTGGGGAACGAGTGATGACCGTACTGCTTGAAATAAAGTCTTCAGTCCCTTCCCCCCTGGAAAATCAAAGGACGTGAATTACGTTACTATAAGTGCAGTTTATTATTTGACGTGATTATGACAGGCTACCAGTGAAAAAAAGATAAGTGACAGAGAACGCTCGTACATGTGATCAATTGTTGTGTTTGGGATTTGAACTTGTGATAGATTTTTGTTATGGATGTAATGAGAATAGCTTTCTCACCGAGAAAATCGGACATCTTCAATAAATAATAAGTGATAATAATACATAGAAGTATTGTTTTCAAGAGAATATCGTGCTGCAATTTGAATTAGGCGCAATTTTCTAGTGGAGGTAGGCCTATAATAATTAATGATAATGAATGATAATAATGACACTGAATGATAATGAATGTTAATAAATGATAGTGAATGATAATGAATAATAAACAAAAGTAATGTTTTGCAGCCATTATCATGTTGTAATCTGAATTTGGAGGGAATTTTCTAGTGGAGGCATGTCAATAATAATAAATAATAATAAATGATAATAAATAATAATAAATAATAGTAAATGAAAATAAATGATAATGAATTTTAGTGAATGATAATCAATAATAATAATAAAGGCAAGTACGGTCTTTGCATGCATTATCCTTTTGGAATTCAAACTTCCCGCCAATTTTTTGTTCTTCTGGAGGCTTAGGTTAGTGGACATAGCAGAGATGACCTATTTTCCCGCCAAAAGCCACCATCTTGGATGACATCATGCAATGTTGCTAAGTCTACATGCCGCCATCTTGGATGACTTCATCGCCGCCATCTTGAATAAATTTAGCAACAATGCAGCGTGGCCTGGCGCGAAGGTTGCCCTACTACTGACAGCGTCTGCCGTAAAATATTTAGGCGTAACTATCCAGAGTTACCTTAAGTGGAAAGACCATACAAAACAGATAGTAGGAGAAGCAGATACCAGACTCAGATTCATCTGGAGAATCTTGAGAAAATGTACTAATCCATGAAAGAAGTGGCATATAAGGCATTTGTTAGACCGAGTCTTGAATACTGTTGATCTATCTGGCATACCCAACAGGTAGGACTGATAAAGGAGATAGAGAAAAGTCAACGAAGAGCCGCGCGTTTCATCACGGGATCGTTTAGCCTGCAAGAGAGCGTTACGAAGATGCTAAAGAAATTTCACTGGCAGACTTTACAAGAGCGGCGTTATGCATCACGGAGTTACTTAAAAAATGGTTCAAATGGGTCTGAGCACTATGCGACTTAACATCTGTGGTCGTCAACCCCTAGACTTAGAACTACTTAAACCTAAAGACAGCACAAACATCCATTCTCGAGGCTGGATTCGAACCTGCGACCGTAGCAGCAGCGTGGTTCTGGACTGAAGCGCCTAGAAGCGCTCGGCCACAACGGCTGGCGGAATTACTTACTATTGAAGTTTCTGTACAGCACTTTTCAGGAAGAGTCGGGCCACATAATATTTCTCCCCCCAATTACATCTCTCGTATCGACCACAAGGAGAAAATTCGAGAATATAGAGTCAATACAGAGGCTTACCGACAGGCATTCATCCCACTCACTATTCGCTAGTGGAACAGGATTGGAGGAATCAGATAGTGGTACCGAAAGTACCCTCGGCCATACACCGTTAGGTGGCTTGCGGAGTATGATGTGGATGTAGATGAATTCTGTAGGAGAAGGCACGCCTTGACTGACTACGACTTGATACCTGGTTCGTGACAGCTGTGGTTCTAAGAACTCGCATGGCGGAGGTACGTCCCGAGCACGGCGGCTGCAACCAAGGTCGGCTGCAGGAGCGACCACTATTGCTGTGTGCGCGCTACCAGTTTTTGTGTCTGTTGTACCGCGGGACCTCTGCCGGTCGAGCTGCAAACTTCCTGTCTCGCTGGACTGTGGAATCATTGAGTCGCAGGGTTGTTCTTGCTACAGCTCTCGTGACAGAAGTGTGTTGCAGGGTGGCGTCGATTTCGGCATCGGCGCCATCTCTGACGTGTTTCGCGCCCTCGTTTATTACATCACTGCTTGTAAAGACGTTGAACTGTCTGCCGCGAAACAACAATAAATCCACCAGGTTAACACAGTGTATGACCACGGGCACGACCAAACACGATGATCCCTTTCTGTCACTCTGTCACGCGCTTACGTTCCTCCTTGTTTACATACAACGTCTGCTTGAAATATAAATGTGTTACTGATCGCTACTGCCTTATGCTCACGTAGAAGTAGTGCGTGCGTAACTGAGTATGTCACTCGATCTGTATCTCTTTCGTAAAGACTTCAAAATTCGTCTATGGGTGTGCACTGTGGTGACAAATTTTGTGACTGGTGGGCTTATGAAAGTCTATGTAAAACAATAAGTTAACAGGAGAGCATCAAAATAATATAGCTAGTGATTTAAGTAGGATCAATCTTATGTTTATTGCACTGGAATCTTTGGTAACGGACTCAAAGGTGTGAAAGGTTTCTGTCAACAGTGTGCGTGATAAGTAGGAAGCTAGTGACTGCTATTTGATAATAAATTCAAACGTGTTGTCCAACTTGACTTGAACTGTTAGTATTCAGCGAAGTCTCAGGCATTAATCGTACACACTCCGAATGATGACATATAACGTAGTCATTCTGGTTATACACACAGTCATCATCACGACCTATGTAAGTAAGCTCTACTACAAATTAATCAGTCCAATTACCGAAGGTTAATTAAACTATGATAAAGATTTACTAGTTTCTAATAAAAGTAAGCACCAAACTTACATTTTCTTGGTTTCACCGCGACACAGATACCAGCTTCCTCCCCTGTTTGGAACCATTATTAACTGAAATGAAGGGCAAGGGGCGAGAAGAGCGGGAGAATGAAGGAGGGGGGAGGTTAGAGAACTACGTAAATAGGAGTCGTAAACTAAAAAAAAAAAAAAAGGCATATTGAACAAAGCGCAGATATACAGATGAAAGAACGTCACTAATCAGTTAATGTTATGGCAGTTGAGGACAAAGCATGTGTAAACCTTGTACAGGTCACCGGACTGGCGCCTACTGATCGGTGAACTCGAGCAAATTACTCACAAGAAAAATGGAAAACCAAAAAATGAACGCAACAGATAAATCTAGCCTCTAAAGTGATTATACAAGTCCTGCAGAACGCGTAGCATTACTTAGGTGGGAGCACCAATGACTTACGCGTTCAGTAGCAATAGTAATTTCGAACTATCGTCGTAACATCTGTTAAGCGAATACTTAAGACTAAAGAGCTGCAGTTTGCTTGTATGGTTTTCTCTTTCGAAACCTAACAACCTTGCCAAAATGGTTAAAGGTTCAGTACTCAGCAACATTCCAAAATTTTTGAACCTAACCTACACGTCCACGTGCTGAGGACGCTGACTGTACCTAACGCAGAATTGCATTTTAACCTTGCCAAGGGAAAATGTGAGAGCCACTGCACGGTCTGAATGCTATTTAAAACCTCAGCACCCTCCCAGAAAAGGAAAGCAGTCGACAGATCTGTGCTTAGCCTTTCTTTTTCGTTTCTTTTCATTTTCTCAATTCTGTAACTAAACAAGTGGATCGTTAGGATGTCACGCCCTAAGCGGCTTCTAAAGACGAACTTCATCACCAGGTGCATCCCTGAATGTGAAAGCGTTCAAGTTCAAATCAGAATTTCTTTCAATAGTAACTGCCACCATGGCAGTAATTAGTAAAATTTTCAATGCTACTGGGTACCGATGACAAAAATCTGGTGTAAGTAATGCTCTATCATTGTATCATCTTCATTTTTTTACATTCCTTTCTCTGCCCTCGCATCACAAATAAAATTATTATAGAAATTGCATACCCATTATTTACTGAAGTTTCTGAATTAAATATTAACTTCAAGTGTCTCATTTTCTTTAGTCTAAATAATTATAACTTTTTGTCGTTTCATCGTCACCTCTTAGGTCGGTCGTATCACACAGCCACGGGGCTCTATAAGCAAGCAAATTACGACATTGGTGTTCGGTCCTTTCTTTTTGTCATTTCATCGTCACCTCTTAGGTCGGTCTTATCACACAGCCACGGGGCTCTATAAGCAAGCAAATTACGACATTGGTGTTCGGTCCATTCCATAGAGTCTATATGAGACTCGCAAGCCACACTTTATAGTCGACACATTGTGAACCTGAAGTATTAACCTGCAAAACTTTTAATGCTGTTTATACTTTCCTGATTGGAAGAGCTTTATTTTATTTTACTTGGAAACTAATCAGCAGTAAACATTTGAGATTAGTCCAAATGTAAGAACAAGGAATGCCCATACAATGATTATAACTGAAAGCAGCTAACCAATATTACAAATTACTAGTGACAACATATGAGTCCAGCGTTAAAGGACTGCGAAATGAAAACACAGTAATCGTATAAATGAGGTAGTACAGCTTTTGCTACAGTTTGGAGCACCAGAAAATCAATGAAAGTACTATGTGAGAATATTGATTGTATGGTAAGCTGCTTTAGTTTTCTGACTCCATTTTTCTTGTAGCTTCATATTCCGTTCCCACCTATACGCCACCTACGACCTACGCGACCATTCCACTGGATGGCACTATATGATATGACCGAAATGTAATGTATATGTCTTTCTAACTGCGTACTTTCAAAGTAAGATAATTCCTGTATTTGTACGTTATAAAAATAAAGATGCCTTTGAAATAAGTATTTCCTAAAATGATGCTGGCGTCAGGAAATACTCAACATGATCATCGACGGACAGAATCGGTTAGGTTTCACAAGTAGCGTATATGCTCTATATTATCAACGTAGGGGCCGATCCAGATTAATGCGGACTCCTGAATGAAGAGTCTTCATTCTACAAGTGTATGAACATGAAATTGTGTATTCAGTGCAATACGTACGTTGCTTTGTGTAATTGTTGTTTTACTCTTGGCTTGCTAATATACTATCGTTCTCATGTTCATGAGATATCGGCCTGTGATATGATAAGGTATGAGAAGCATTTTGTCAGGACTTAGTGAAAATTACTACAGGAGATCTGACGAGGCAACGACGTTTTGCTGAAACCGGTCATAAGAAAAACTGCTGACCAATAGCAATGTTGACTGTTTGAAGTTGTAATTCTGCTTCTGTTTTACGAATAGATAACTTCATTTAATATTATCCATTGCGATTGAGACACACGGTTGTCAACGTTTTACGATAAAGAGCTCGAAAAGGGAAAACCTTCGGAAGGACTGAGCCAGCACATACAGAAGTCAAAACAATCGTCGGTGAAGTTACAGGCAAAAGCGGTAACATTAAAAGTGCAATGGAAATTCAACTGTTACAATACATTACATTGATACTTCCTCCATGTAATATAATGTAATGTAAAATTTTGGAGATTCCATTGAACTCCTAATGTTACTGCATTTACTTTTAACGCAGAGGAGAGAGTGATAGGTGAAAAGAGTACGTTGTGGGCCTCTGTGGCAGAGTATTTGCTTTCTATTGCGAATAAGTTGCCTTGTATGGAACGTAAGAGCTGTTGTTGTTGTTGTTGTTGTTGTTGTGGTCTTCAGTCCTGAGACTGATTTGATACAGCTCCCCATGCTACTCTTTCCTGTGCAAGCTTCTTCATCTCCCAGTACCTACTGCTTGGTTCTAGGCGCTTCAGTCTGGAACCGCGTGACCGCTACGGTCGCAGGTTCGAATCCTGCCTCGGGCATGGGTGTGTGTGATGTCCTTAGGTTAGTTAGGTTTAACCAGCTCTGAGTTATAGGGGACTGATGACCATTGATGTTAAGTCCCACCAAAGTGCTCAGAGCCATTTGCTCTCCGTTTACGATTTTTACCCTCCACGCTGCCCTCCAATACTAAATTGGTGATCCCTTGATGCCTCAGAACATGTCCTACCAACCGATCCCTTCTTCTAGTCAAGTTGTGCCACAAAATTCTCTTCTCCCCAATCCTCTGCAACATCTCCTCATTAGTTATGTGATCTGCCCATCTAATCTTCAGCATTCTTCTGTAGCACCACATTTCGAAAGCTTCTATTCTCTTCTTGTCTACACTATTTATCGTCCATGTTTCACTTCCATACATGGCTACACTCCATACAACTACTTTCAGGAACGACTTCCTGACACTTAAATCTATACTCGATGTTGACAAATTTCTCTTCTTCAGAAACGCTTTCCTTCCCATTGCCAGTCTACATTTTATATTCCCTCTACTTCGACCATCATCAGTTATTTTGCTCCCCAAGTAGCAAAACTCCTTTACTACTTTAAGTGTCTCATTTCCTAATCTAATTCCCTCAGCATCACCCGACTTAATTCGACAACATTCCATTATCCTCGTTTTGCTTTTGTTGATGTTCATCTTATATCCTCCTTTCAAGACGCTATCCATTCCAGTCAACTGCTCCTCCAAGTCCTTTGCTGTCTCTGACAGAATTACAATGTCATCGGCGAACCTCAAAGTTTTTATTTCTTCGCCATGGATTTTAATATCTACTCCGAATTTTTCTTTTGTTTCCTTCACTGCTTGCTCAATACACAGATTGAATAACATCGGGGAGAGGCTACAACCCTGTCTCACTCCCTTCCCAACCATTGCTTCCCTTTTGATGTGGGTTGGCAGGAGAGCCAACACCGGGTTACAAGAGGAAGCCGAAAGGCACGCGTTTTAGCTCACGCAGGTTGGCGTAAGGTCTGGAACAGGACAAAGAAATTATAATTTAGAAAAAAACGGACGTAGCTGGTGGAATACTTAACTTTAATCCATTAATGGTGAAAGTCGCTCTTGACGATACATCATTCACAGTATCAATAGTAACTGGTAATTGCGCCTTGCTAGGTCGTAGCAAATGACGTAGCTGAAGGCTATGCTAACTATCGTCTCGGCAAATGAGAGCGTATTTTGTCAGTCAACCATCGCTAGCAAAGTCGGTTATACAACTGGGTCGAGTGCTAGGAAGTCTCTCTAGACCTGCCGTGTGGCGGCGCTCGGTCTGCAATCACTGATAGTGGCGACACGCGGGTCCGACGTATACTAACGGACCGCGGCCGATTTAAAAGCTACCACCTAGCAAGTGTGGTGTCTGGCGGTGACACCACTCCTTTCATGCCCCTCAACTCTTATAACTGCCATTGTAAATAGCCTTTCGCTCCCTGTATTTTACCCCTGCCACCTTAAGAATTTTAAAGAGAGTATTCCAGTCAACATTGTCAAAAGCTTTCTCTAAGTCTACAAATGCTAGAAACGTAGGTTTGCCTTTCCTTAATCTAGCTTCTAAGATAAGTCGTAGGGTCAGTATTGCCTCACGTGTTCCAATATTTCTACGGAATCCTAACTGATCTTCCCCTAGGTCGGCTTCTACTAGTTTTTCCATTCGTCTGTAAAGAATTCGCGTTAGTATTTTGCAGCCGTGACTTATTAAACTGATAGTTCGGTAATTTTCACATCTGTCAACACCTGCTTTCTTTGGGATTGGAATTATTATATTCTTCTTGAAGTCTGAGGGTATTTCGCCTGTCTCATACATCTTGCTCACCAGATGGTAGAGTTTTGTCAGGAATGGCTCTCCCAAGGCCGTCAGTAGTTCTAATGGAATGTTGTCTACTCCCGGGGCCTTGTTTCGACTCAGGTCTTTCAGTGCTCTGTCAAACTCTTCACGCAGTATCATATGTCGCATTTCATCTTCATCTACATCCTCTTCCATTTCCATAATATTGTCCTCAAGAGCTATAAGCTGATATGTCTACGATGTTTGGGAACGCAACAAATTGTCATCTGTTTGTCTCCCTCTTTAGTGTATGATTCACCAGCATCTTGTCTAGTGTGTCCACAGCTCCTTCCGTAGGCTAGGGTAGTCTAAAATAATTTGAGGCTTTCTGTTGGTGCCATCACTGACTTTTGCATCTTGGTGCAGAGTGCTTTGCACAGTCGAATATTTGTTTTTCTTTGGCATATTTCATACAAGTGTTGTGTTCTATTTGAAAGCAAATGTGGATGTGTCTTTAGGAATTCCCCTGCTCTGCAATAGTTTTGGTGGAATGAAAGGCTTGTTTTTCCGCACAGTCCCTATCACTGTGATATTTTTCTTCATCAGCATTAGTCGTAACTCGTAGGAGATGTAAAAGTTGTCGCAGATAATTTTATGCCATTTGAAGCCATAAAACCAGTCAGTTATAACCATTAGAGCTTTTCTGGGCGCTACCTGGCCGTTCCTAAGAATATTGCTGAATTTATTTCATTTATTTATTTTGTTTATCGTATATCATACATCACTATCCTTATACGCTTATATGGCTGAATATTCCATCCGTAACTAGTTTCATTGTTACAAAAAACCTAGTGCCATACTTTGCCAGTTTACTGGTGAAAGGGTCGGTGTCGACTGAATGCAACAAGTTTTTCGTCTGCCGTAACGAACGTATTGAGATTGTATAGTTTAGGTAATATCTCTACCGATTTCTTCCACAAGTCCCTTATTGGAGCTAACTTCTGCATGAAACCAGTCAGAAAACTGATGAATCGAAAAGAAAATGATTGTATTCAACAGTATTTCGGTCCTACATACAGGTCAACAACGCATATCAAGGGGTAGTTCTCTCATCATCGTGTTGTAAAACTTGGTTCATAAATCGAAAACACTAAAAAATGTGCCAACAAGAACTAATCTAACGTTCATAATATAAAACAGAATAAAAAGACATTGTACTAGGGATCCGGTTCTTGCTGATCAGAAATTAAGATCGTCAACATCTGTCAGTAGTCTCACAGGGCACCTACACTACGTTTCGTCCTAGAGCTCTGGTTTGGGCTCGCAAGAGTGTCGAGCTGACGTTTCTGCAGAGGTCTGGGATTGTTGTAAATAGACACGTCCGTGGTATCTCAGCATAAGCGCTGCTATTGACTCAACCATTTTTCTGTTCTTTTGGTCCCCTACATTTTCCTCATTTACTAAGTCTACGCTCGTCAACCTACAGAAACTTCGTCAAATAAGCATTGAAAATCTGTAGTTGTGTACCTGCCTCAAAACAGTTCTACCAAGGCGCTAAGAAATCTGATTCAACTGTCAATGCTCTGTGCATTCTGAATACTGCTATGTATCCTTTCATGAATAGCGACCTCAAATTTTTCGATTGTCCTACCTTTTTTCCTATTTGCAAGATTTCTAAGTCTTCTTCTGTTCCCCTAAGTCAGTGCCAGAAGGAAGAGGCGCTGTGGCGACTGCATCCATTAGAAAATAATGAAATGTATTCGATTTGTGAATATGCAACCATCAGCTTCATAGCGAAGTCACTTTTATGAAAATTTTTGTCTTACCATGAGTAGCACCCAAATTTCCAGCTTATCGCGAGAGGTCGCCGTAAGCTTAGGCTATCCGATCACGCTTCACTGTCAGATTTAAACTTCCGTATGTCGCCTACCATGTGTCTACAACCTGTACTCGTACATCCACTATGTATATTCCCAGGCAGGGAAAGCAATTTAATTGAAAGTATGCGTACACGTCCGAAGGAAAGTTGCTGTGTACTTCTTTCTACAAGCACTGCAATATCGTATTCATCCGCCGACACCAGGCAAGCGACTTCCAAATAAAATGTCTCCTCTTTATGGGAACATACATAATGGATGTACGGCTGGAGTTTGTAGAACATGGTTGGTGACGTATGGTATTTTGGATCTGGCCATAAAGTGTGCTCGGATAGCGTAATAATAACGCGATCACTCGCGATAAGCGGGAAATCATTGTTCGAGTTACAGTCTGGCACAAATCTTCATGGGAGTCATTCCATTACACAGCTTATAATGGTCAATATTCGCCAATGTGAATACATTTCAGATTTAGAATAACTGGTATTGAAATCCGAACTCCTGCTGCCTGTTATTCCACCTCCCCTTGCTCGAAGCGCTTTGCGTTTCCCCAGAGGTTCCCCAACGGCGGCACTTTACCACCCACTCGCTGCTATTCTGTGCACGAAGTTTCAATCGGCCTGTACGCCCGGGGAAAGAACGCGGCATTTATAGACGAGTTGAGTGAGTGAGCCAGTCAGCAGTCTCACTGTGAAGTAGTTAGAGTCAGTTACGTACATAGGTAGCCCTAGGGTGATGAAAGTACTTACTCGAAGAATAAAACTAAATAAATTTTTACAAACAGATGCTAATCCTACAGCTACCTTTGACATCTATTATTAAAAAATGAAACATTATTTTACGTGGTTTTACATGGCTGTAAAAGATAGGTAAATAAAGACAGAAGAGGAAATCCATGAATTTAAAGTTGAACGCATAGAGGCGGTTGCGTTGAGTCGGAACTTACCCGGCCTTGCAACCACTTTTCTTTGTCAGGAAAAATAGGCTCATAACAGGATATCGAATGTTAAATGACACTTTGTAACTAAATACTTGTCATTTGGTTCTTAATAGCCTGTCGGCGATGTGAGGAAGAAAGCAGTGGGCTAGCCAAGAAAAATCAAATTCATGTTTTCTTATTGGAAGTAATTGTCCAACAATGTTTCGTAGTTAATCAAGGGATTGTTGAGAGAGGAGAACCATATCCTCGTACAGACGGTGAATATGTACGAAGGGACTTCAGAAAGAAAATTACACATGTCGTCGCACGCTAAGACCACCGTGCAACAAGAATGGCGTATTGTCGGGAGAGAGTTGTGTGTTTTCTGCGGACACGGTTCTGATACGATACGGGTAGTTCACAGTTTTGTAGTCAAAATGGGGTCCCACTGGAATCATATTCCAAAGTTTAAGTACGCGGGATACTACAGTTCTTGCGGGCAAAACGTCTGAACTGAACATTTATTCACCGTGAAATCCTGGCGGTAATGGACCGAGTTCAATGTTGCGTACAAATGGTTCAAATGGCTCTAAGCACTATGGGACTTAACATCTGAGTTCATCAGTCTCCAGTGGAACCTGCGGCCGTAGCAGCAGCGCGGTTCCGGACTGAAGCACCTAAAGCCGCTCGACCACAGCGGTCGGCTGTCGCGTACTGTTGTACTGAAGTGATGCCTACATTTCGAATAAGGCTCCACAGACGACGGTCATGCTACTTGGGAACGAAAGTCATCGACACAGACCACCTCAGAAGAAAATGTCCACGACCTAGGGGAACTGATTTTCAGCAATCGCAGATTTTCCATCGATGCGGACGTTCTCACAGCTGATCTTGTGCGGCTCCAAGTAGCGGATTTTTATTGCCGACGTAGGTACCGACTGGTAAATCGTTCTGAGCGTTATTTTAGAGGAACTTGCTGATTAAGTTGAAGAATAGTGTCATGTATATGTGTCACTATGGGGTGTACTTCCGCATTTAATAAAAGTTATTGGGTTGCTGCATAAGTTCCCAGAGCAACAGATACACTTAAATGAAACTTTAGTCGATTCCGCGACTGTAGAACTCATGTGGTTTTGAGGCAAAGTGTCCGTCGAGCTAACTTCTGAGCACATTTTCAACCGGAGGGTTGGGTTGCGGTTGGGTTGTTTGGGGGAGGAGACCAGACAGCGAGGTCATCGGTCTCATCGGATTAGGGACGAACGGAGGAGAGAGTCGGCCGTTCCCTTTCAAAGGAAACATTCAAGTATTTGCCTGGAGTGATTAGGGAAATCACGGAAAACCTAAATCAGAATGGCCGGACGTGGGATTAAACCGTCGTCCCCCCGAATGCGAGTCCACTGTGCTAGCCGCTGCACCAGCTCGCTCAGTTTGTCAACCGGAAAGGAGTTTCCTAGCACATTGCTCAACAGAGGAAAGAAGATCTGAGGGCGCAAGACATGGTGAATAATGTGGTTGCTGAATGATTTTCCAGCCCAACTCCCGTATAGCGCTTTTCGTCAGCCGAGCAGAATGCGGATGGGCATTATCATTGAGTAGCACCACTTCACGCAGCCTTCCTGGACGTTGATCTTGGACTGCATCTGCAAGACGTCTCAGTTGTTGAAAATAAATGCAAACAGTGATGGTTGCTCCTCGGGAAAGCAGTTTGTTCTAAACCACACCGTCGATGTTCCATCAGACGCACAGCATTATCTTTCGTGAATGCGTACAGATCTTTGTAGGCGGAGTTGCTGCACTGTTTGGGTTCAACCATTCCTTTCTTTTCCTTATGTTACCACCAACACCAAGAGACGTTTATCATCACCAGTAACGATACAGGAAAAGTTGGCCGAGGCACTCGACTAGTCGGGGAAATTGAGTTCGTATTTACTTACTGGAAATAATTGTCCAACAGTGTTAATATTGGAAGTTTTGTGGGTATTCAAAGGACTATTAAGAGAGGAGAAGCATACTCTCGTACAGACAGCGAATATGTAAGAGGGGACTTCAGAAAGAATGTTACACATGTCGTCCCACGCTAAGATCACTGTGCAGCGAGAATGGCGCACTGTCGGGAAAGTGTTATATGTTTCCTGTAGACATGGTTCTGCTACGGTACGGATAACAGGTGCTCGCAGTGTGGTAGTCAAAAGGCGCGCCCACAGGAAACGCACTGCAAAGTTGAAGTACGCAGGACAACACAATTCTTGTGGGAAAAACGTCGAAATTGGAAGCACATTCAACGTGAAATTCTGGAGGTATGTAGACCAAATGCATTGTCACGTCTATGAGTGTTAACATTGTGCCTCAGACGTCGCTCATGCTAATCGGGAAGGAAGGTCATCGAACAGACCCCAGGGGGCAATATCCAGAGCATCGAGGAACTGATTTTCAGCAATCGCAGATTTTCCATCGATGCGGACATTCACACAGCGGATCTCGAGTGGCTCCAAGGAGCGAATTTATGTTGCCGAGGTACGAACGACTGATAAAACTTTCCTACTGTTGTTTACAGAATCTTGGTGATTAGGTTAAAAATGGTGTCATGTATCCGTTTCACTTCGGAGATTAGTGCCACCCTCAATAAAAGTTATTAGGTTAGTGTCGTTAACGAGAGAATTGAAGAGGAGCTGACAGAGATGTACATATGACCATGCGCTGATTTTTGGCATAGAGCATGTGATAGCCATACACCCGATATTGGTACTTTACCCACTGCACGCAAATGTGGCATTATGGTGGAATGACCACATTTCCCCACATATGTCAGTTCTCGAGTGTATTGAAATGAAATATTGTGGATTAATGCGCCTAAATGACCTCCATCAAACCCAGATGATCTTCCTAAAATTGTAGATCACTATTGTCGAAACGATCCTATTTCAAACCAGCAAAACAATTTCTTGCCGTGCTCTGTCCAGTGGCATTAACCCCAGTAGTCGGCTCGATTGTTTCTGGCTGCCTCCGCTGCTGTCACCCCTCTGCAGAAGACAAACAGAAGAATATGTCGGAAATGTTCCGATATCCCCCTTGGAACTCCACTTTCTGGCCCCCTCAGCTCCACTTATTATCTCCAGATGACGAGATGACAATATGTAAACTCAAATAGCAACAGTCAACTACAAATAAAAAATGAAAATCCGTAGATAAACACATATAAACCGAAATACCAACATGCAAAACAGAAACGCTACGCACTCATGCACGAACTGATATTTGGCCTGCCATAACAATACGCAAATTACTCTTCCAAGTCCCCTAGTAAAAAGACGTTTATTAACGCATCCGAAGAGCTATTTCGAAAATTTAATAACAAAGCAGATACTCTATCAATAAATACTGGAAAGTTGCGATTCTTTGCTAAAAAATGAAATCTCTAACATTCAAAATGTCTTCGAATAAGATCAGACTGCAAGTCGAAGATATCCAGTTGGTTTCAGCGTTACCGACCGTAGATGACGGGTCTTCTGACTTAAATGACACAGCGATAATTTCACTTTTTGTACGACTTACTTGATCCACACGTCCTAAAGAAGAACTTTTAGGGTTATTGCTACTGCCTTGAGCAGCCGCTGTTGAAGTATTAGTGCAGCAGCAGTGCAGTAGCGAGTCGCATATTTAGCTTTCATATTTGTTTTGTACGAGGCCTGTTCAGAAAGTAAGCTCCGATTGATTGCCAAATTGAAACCACAGTGAACATCAGAAATGTTTTACTTCTAACAATTAGCTACACCTTTCAGCTACTTCTCTACGTGGTCGCCGTTCTGACTTTTCAATAGCCTCATCATAGAAAGCAGCCGCCAGTGCTTTCCGCCAATTCTCCACGCTGGCCTACACCTCGTTGTCTGTGTCAAAATGCTGTCTTCAAAGACAGCGGTTCATGTGACCAGAGATGAAACTCAGGGGGAGACAATTGCGGACTGTATTGTGGGTAATCTAACATTTCCATTTGAAAACGATGCAGGAGCATCTTCATTGCCCCTGCAGAATGCGGCTGAGAATTGTCTTGAAGAAGAAACAGCACGACAGTTATGTAATGTTAGCTGCATAGCTTCAGGCGAAATTTCTCACCAGGCCCTCGTACTTGGCGGCAGACACTATTTTCTAGACATCTTTACGCACTCACTGCGAGCTCAGAAATGAGAAGAGCGACGTGATGCTAGCTGAGGTTATACTAGAGACACTACCCAACACATCTGTGCAAAGCTTTATCGGATTTTCATAGTCGTTTCCATTTCGCGACCGATCGGAGCTTACTTTCTGAACGCCCCTCGTAGTTTGATTTTTAATATCTTTCCAAGTGTTTGTGCGCTTGCGTAATTAATTATATAAAATCCTTGCGTATTCCCGTATTTGAGAGGAGTAATATTGCTTATTGATAGCTGTAGAGTATAAATTCGCGGAGTCGTTAGACAGTTGTTTGTTTTGGACAGCCAGTGCTTTCTATTTATTTCGTAGAATCAGTTAGCAGCAGACAGAGGCCAGTGCAGTTTCATATGTGCTTGCAGAGTGACGAATGCGAGCAGCAGTAGCAGAAACTAGTCGTATATTCAGTTTTTCGTTTAGTTCCGCAGGTTCAAATTACTTTGTGTGTTTGTGTGCTTACGTGGTGAAATTTTCCGGATCTTTGCGTGTTTTCGAATTAGAAAGGGGTAGTATCAAACTTTAATAACGGTAGAGTGTAACATCGCGTAGGCGGTTGTCATTTGTACTAAGACAGGGGTAGGATCGCATTGTAATATCTGTAAAGTGGCGTGGTCGTGGTCATTTGATTGGTTAGTTCGTAAGTAATTGTTCACATGTCGCAGCTCAATCTGGCGCTGGTGACGCAACTGTGCAACCGCATATTGCTGTTTTGTTTGTCGCAAGTTTATATGTCCTAATATTAGCAGTAGGATGGATAGGGTGTGTGCGTGCTGTGTGCTGGCGCAGGAGGAACTGGCCGCGGTTCGCGAGCAGCTGAGTGTGCTATTAGCCACGGTCACCGCCTTCAGGCTGCTGCCTCGAGGTGCAGCGACGGCGGAGGGTCTGGCGCGTCGCTTGAGACACCCCAGGTGTCGCTTGCTGCGTCCGCTCGCTCACCTCAGGGTGAGTGGAGGACTGCAATGCGTTCGCTTCGCTCGAGGCGGAGGGTCAATGTGGAGGCTGGCCGTCTGGCCTTGCCCGTTCATCCAGTCGGTGGGCAGGTGGCCGCTCCTTCAGCAGGGCCCGAGCAGGCACACGGGGGCAAAGGCTTGCTGGTTATTGGGAGCTCCAGCGTTAGGCGGGTGATGGAGCCTTTTAGGGAAATAGCGTACAGGGCTGGAAAGAAGTCCAACGTGCACTCGGTTTGTCTGCCGGGGGAACGCATCCAAGATGTGTAGGCGGCCTTGCCTGCGGCTATCGAGCGTACGGGGTGCAGTCGTCTGCAAGTGGTTGCTCACGTCGGCACCAATGATGCCTGTCGCATGGGTTCTGAGGCGATCCTCACTTCGTACAGGCGGCTGGCGGATTTGGTGAAGACCGCTGGCCTCGCACGTGGGGTGAAAGCAGAGCTCTTTATTTGCATCATCGTTCCCAGAGTGGATCGGGGTCCTTTGGTTTGGAGCCGAATGGAGGGTCTCAACCAGAGGCTTCGTCGACTCAGTGACGGTCTTGGCTGCAGATTGCGTTATTAGGTGGGGAATTGTAGGACACCTCTAGATGGGTAACGGGTGCACTACACAAAGGAAGCGGCTACTCGGCTAGCAGAGTACTTGTGGCGTGCACGTGGGGGTTTTATAGGCTAGGCAGTAGTGCGAGGTGTTCTGATGAACTCTCACCAATCGACGTGCAGGCAGGGAAATCAGGACGTGCTCAGTGTAAAGACACTTCAGCTGTCAAGATATTAGCAGCAAACTTTCAGAGTGTTCGGAATAAAGTTCCTCAATTTACTGCCCTCCAGGAAGCGTGTGGCGCGCAAATTATTCTCGGGACTGAGACCTGGCTGAAACCTGAGTTAGGCAGTTCAGAAAAATTAGTGAGGGTTGGAACGTATATCAGAAAGACAGATTAGACACCGTAGGAGGTGGTGTCTTCATTGCAGTTGACAAAATATTGTGTCTACTGAGGTCAAAGTAGAGTGTGATTGTGAAGTTATCTGGACACGTTTAACAGGGCTAGGAGAAATAAAGTTAATTGCTGGGTGTTATTACCGGCCACCAGGCTCCACCGTGACAGTTCTAGAATCATTCAAAGGGAGTCTACACTCTGTATCGCAGAAGTACCTGGATCATGCCATATTAGTCGGAGGCGACTTCAACCTACCTAGTATAGGCTGGGATGTCTATGGATTCATTACAGGTGGTACAGACAAGCCGTCGTGTGAATTACCTTTGAACACATTATTGGAAAACTGTCTTGAGCAGCTAAAACGACAGCCAACGCGTAATGGAAATATTTTGGATCTGGTAGCCACGAACAGACCAGACCTCATCGACAGTGTCGGTGTTGAGACAGGGATTAGTGATCATGATGTCATTACGACTATGGGTACGAAGGTTAAAAAGTCGCTCAAGAAGGCTAGGAGAGTATTCTTACTAGAACGAGCAGATAAGCAGTTGTTAGCATCCCACTTAGTAAATGAAGCGACTTCATTTACTTCCGGTACGATGGACGTGGAAGAATTATGGACAAATTTTAAACACATTATAAATCACGCATTGGACAAGTATGTGCCGAAAAAGTGGGTTACGGACGGAAAATACTCACCGTGGTTTAACAGTGCAATTCGGAGAATGCTCAGGAAGCAAGACAGCTGCACTCGAGGTACAAGAAAGATCGGGACAATGAGGACAGGTAAAAGTTAGTAGAGATTCGTTCTGCTGTAAAAGGAACGATGCGCGAAGCATACAACCACTATCACCGTCATACCTAACAAAAGATCTTGCTGAAAACCCAAGGAAATTCTGGTCTTATGTAAAATCGGTAACCGGGTCGAAGGCTTCCATCCAGTCACTCACTGATCAGTCTGGCCTGGCAACGGAAGACAGCAAATCGAAAGCTGAAATTTTAAATTTAGCATTTGAGAAATCTTTCACGCAGAAGGATTATACAAACATACCACCGTTCGAGTCTTGTATGGAGGACATAGACATCCCTGGGGTTGTGAAGCAGCTGGATGGGTTGAAAATAAATAAATCGCCAGGTCCTGATGGAATTCCAATTCGGTTTTACAGAGAGTACTCTACTTCATTGGCTCCTTACTTAACTTCCATTTATCGCGAATCTCTTGCCCAACGTAAAGTCCCGAGCGACTGGAAAAAAGCGCAGGTGACGCCTGTATATAAGAAGGGTAGAAGGATGGATCCTCAAAATTACAGACCAATATCCTTAACATGGGTTTGTTGCAGGATTCTCGAACATACTTTCAGTTCGAATATAATGAATTTCTTTGAGACAGAGAAGTTGATGTCCATGCATCAGCACGGCTTTAGAAAACATCGCTCCTGCGAAACGCAACTCGCCCTTTTTTCACATGATATCTTGCCAACCATGGATGAAGGGTATCAGACGGATGCAATATTCCTTGACTTCCGGAAAGCATTTGACTCGGTGCCCCACTGCAGACTCCTAACTAAGGTACGAGCATATGGGATTGGTTGCCAAGTAAGTGAGTGGCTCCAAGACTTCTTATGTAATAGAACCCAGTACGTTGTCCTCGAAGGTGAGTGTTCATCGGAGGTGAGAGTATCTTTAGGAGTGCCCCAGGGAAGTGTGGTAGGACCGCTGTTCCTTTCTAGCTACATAAATGATCTTTTAGAAAGGGTGGATTGCAACGTCCGGCTGTTTGCCGATGCTGTGGTGTACGGGAAGGTGTCGTCGTTGAGTGACTGTAGGAAGATACAAGATGATTTGGACGGGATTTGTGATTGGTGTAAAGAATGGAAGCTAACTCTAAATATAGGTAATGTAAATTAATGCAGATGAATAGGGAAAAGAATCCCGTAATCTTTGAATACTCCATTAGTAGTGTATCACTTGACACAGTCACGTCGATTAGATATTTTGGCGTAACATTGCAGAGCGATATGAAGTGGGACAAGCATTTAATGGCAGTTGTGGGGAAGGCGGATAGTCGTCTTTGGTTCATTGGTAGAATTTTGGGAAGATGTGGTTCACCTGTAAAGTAGACCGCTTATAAAACACTAATACGACCTATTCTTGAGTACTGCTCAAGCGTTTGGGATCCCTATCTGGTCGGGTTGAGGGAGGAAATGGAAGCAATTCAGAGGCGGGCTGCTAGATTTGTTACTGTTAAGTTTGATCATCACGCGAGGGTTACGGAAATGATTCAGGAATACGGGTGGGAGTCTCTGGGGGAAAGGAGGTGCTCTTTTCGTGAATCACTACTGGGGAAATTTAGAGAACCTGCATTTGAGGCTGACTGCAGTATAATTTTACTGCCGCCAACTTATATTTCGCGGAAAGACCACAAAGATAATATGAGAGAGATTAGGGCTCGTACAGAGGCATATAGGCAGTCATTTTACCCCCGTTCTGTTTGGGAGTGGAACAGGGAGAGAAGATGCTACTTGTGGTACGAGGTACCCTCCGCCACGAACCGTATGGTGGATTGCGGAGTATGTATGTAGATGTAGATGTAGACTGAAAGTTCAAACAAGTGGAGAGGGTATAGCACATGCTGTATCTGACTGCATTAGGAAATATAGCTTTCCGCTGTATAAGATTGCCTTAGTTAGAAAGTACGGGATGGAAAGTATGACAGGTGTAAGAAATGGGTTTGCTGCTTTTTTTTTAAAGAAAATTTATTCATGAGATATTTACCATTGAACATCCATCAGGAAGTGTGGTGTTGACAGATTGCCAACACTACGCACATTATTTAAGTGAGTCGGCCATTAAGGAAGCAGGTGGACTTGATGGTCTGGAACAGGATACTTATGAATGCTATAAAGAAAAGTACGTAGCTGCTGGAATACTTAACTTTAATCCACCATTTGTATACAGCGTTCTTGATGAGACATTTCATACGATAATTATCAATTGCTATGTAAGGCTAATAGCGCCTTGCTAGGTCGTAGCCATGGACTTAGCTGAAGGCTATTCTAACTATCTGCTCGGCTAATGAGCATGCTTCGTCAGTGTAGTAGCTAGCAATGTCGTCCGTACAACTGGGGCGAGTGCTATTCCGTATCTCGAGACCTGCCTTGTGGTGGCGCTCGGTCTGCGATCACACAGTGGCGACACGCGGGTGCGACATGTACTAATGGACCGCGGCCGATTTAAAGCTACCACCTAGCAAGTGTGGTGTCTGGCGGTGACACCACATTCCTCCCCCGCAAATTGGCGAACGGTCGTGTAATAAGGCTTCCGCCCGCCGTGGGGAAGACCCCATGTTGACGTATGCGATGAGGTGGGGAGCCTAACAACAGGCGAGGGTGTGCCACCCACACCCGGCCATTCGGTCCGAGGGGAGCTAGGAAACGCCTGAAAACCTAGTCCAGGGTGCACGTCAACATGCAGTGTATGCCCGTAAAGAGACAGGAGGGGCCGAAGGGTCGACCTCCATTGCGTCGGGGTATCCGACGCGCGATGACGTCATGTGGTCCGAAGCGGGCAAGAGTTCCATGGCGGAGGACAGCTGGTCACGGGAAGCGATCGGCGGCGCGGGACCCAGGGAGGCGCTTGGCGGCTGCAGCGAAGCGTCCACTGCGGGCGGCGCCGGCTGGAGGACAGGCGGCGGCGGCGGAGGCGGCGGCGGCGCGTCGCCATGGGGCAAAATGGAAGGCATCGTCGGTAACACCTGGGGATGAGGCGAGCCAGTAGATGGGTCCCCAGGGCGCTGACCGGACGGCACCGTCGCTGAAAGGAGACGGGGAGCGGCAGAACCCCGCGGCCGAGGCAGCGAAGAATGCGCCCTGCGAGCCAACGCCGTGAACCTCGATAGTTGCGATAGAATACAACGTCGCCTGGACCAAAAGCAGGAGTCTGCCACTGCACAGGAACCTGATGCGGCGGGTGCAGCAAAGACATCAAGGTTCGATGAGGACGACCGTGGAGCAACTCAGCCGGCGAGCGACCATCTCGGGGCTGAGAGCGATACGATGACAAAAAGAGCAACAACGCGTCCTCCCGAGAATGCGACTCTTTCAACTTCAATGTCTGTGACTTGAAAGTCCGGACTAATCGTTCAGCGGCACTGTTTGACTGAGGCGAAGACGGCGCGGACGTCAGATGTTGAATACCATTGGCCAGGCAGAATGACTGAAATTCTGCGGACATGAATTGGGGGCCATTGTCGGAAACAATAGTCTGCGGAAGACCTTCAATGCAAAAGATAGCAGACAACGCTTGGATGGTGGCAGTTGATGTCGTGGAAGACATCCGGACAACAAAAGGAAAATTACTGAAGGCATCTACCAGAACCAACCATCGAGCATTCCAGAATGGACCAGCGAATAAATTTCTGCGCTGTACGCGGAGGTACAGGCTTGTTCGGATGAGAAAGCGATGTCAAAGGTTTGTGGTCGGTAATGATGGTAAAGTGACGACCATACAAGAAATCATGGAACTCAGTAACACCAAACACGAGAGCCAAAGCTTCTTTCTCTATCTGTGAATAATTTCTTTGCGCAGACGAGAGCAATTTTGACGCAAAGGCAATAGGGCGATCATGCGATCCATCTTTGTGCGCAAGCACAGCACCGATCCCGAAATCCGATGCATCTACCATCAACAAAAAGGGTTTCTGGGGATAGAATGGCGTAAGGCAAGTATTTGAAAGCAACGCCGATTTCAACTGGCGAATGGCGCGTTCGCATTCCGTCGTCCAGACGAACGGAACATCTGTACGGCGTAAGCGATGAAGCGGAGCTGAAAAGGAAGAGGCGTTGGGCACATTCACTCACACCTTGTGGTTCTAAATCGTTTAACGTTCTTGCGACCTCATCACGCAATGCGTGAGGAACATTGCGCGCTCTGAAAAATTTCGGTTGTGCGTTTACTGTCAGTTCCAAATGTGCTTCATAGTTCTTAGCGTAACCAAGGCCCGGTGCAAAAATTTCTACAAATTCTTCACGTAGCCGAGAAACACTGGCGGAAGGCACAGTCTGATTCACTGATAGGACCTGATTTACAATATACAAGTTAAACAATTGAAATAAATCGAAACCAAACAAGTTCACTGCAGAAGAAGAATGAAGAACATAAAATGACACAAGTTTTGTTTGTCCTTTGTATGTTGCAAGAAGAGTGCACTGTCCTAACACAGGGATATTCTTTCCTGAATATGTAGTTAGCTTAACATTTGCGGAACGCAACGGAGGTTTGCCCAGTTGTTCGTACGTGTCGTGATTGAGCAATGAAACTGCAGCTCCGGTATCGAGCTGGAATGGGATGACCTTGCCATTAAAGTCCAAGTCTACAAAAAGTTTATTGTCCTGCTGACGACAAGAGCGACTGTCTTGTGCAATTTGAACTGACACTGGTACAGAAGCACTTGCACTTGACGCGATTTCCTGCGACGTCGACGCACAGTATTTGTGGGACGAACACAGTCACTGTGAGAGACAGTGGCACTGGACGAAGTGGAATTAACTACATGAATGTCCATGGGCGAAGGTTCACGAGCCTGAGTGTTCTTTTTTCGATTCCGGCGCGAAGCATAAGGCCGGGAATGGTTGTGATTGTCTGATCTGAGCTTTTTCTGGCAAACACTTTGAACATGTCCTATCTTATCACAGAAAAAGCAAATGGCTTGGCGTGACGGGCAATTGTCACGTGAATGTCTAGTTGCACACCGCGGGCATGATTTCACTGCATTTGTGTGCTGGCGTGGCACACCTGGTTAAGGGCGTGGCGGCAGCTGGGTGGACGTGCGCGAGAACAGTTTACCGGACCGTGCAGCGCGCCCGGCGTGCCGGTTAATGTGACACACGGCCGGCGAAGTTTCAAATGATTCCTGAGCAAAGTCAAGCGTGTCCTGTCTATCCAATATGTCTATCACTTGTTGAGGGGAGGGATTAACTAGTTTCAAAATCTGTTCCCGTATGCGAACATCAGAAACGTTCTGTGCAATTGCATCATGTACCATTGTATCTGAATAAGGGAGTCAACATTCACACTCAAAAGCACAATCCCTTGTAAGGCCTTGCAATGTTGCAACCCACTCCCTATTAGTCTGACCGGCCGTACGTTTTGTACGAAAGAAAGCATACCTTTTTGCAACTACATTGTTTCTTTGAAATAGGCATCCAATGTCGACAAAATTTCATCGTAGGACAGAGTTGCTACGTCGCGTCGGGGATATAATTTCACTATCACACGGTGCGTTTGCACCCCTACACACGACAATAAATGAGGCTGCCGCTCGTTACCTTGAATTCTGTAGGCGGCGAGATGAAATCCAAACTGGCGTGACCACTCGGTCCATGTTTCCTGCGCTGGGTCGTAGGGCCTAAAAGGCGGTGCAACTGCGAGTTGTGGCTGCGGTAGCGGTGAAGCGGCGGCTGCCGCATCGGTTTGCGTGCACGTTGACCCTGGACGAGCTGTCCAAGGGCATCCAATAACGCCTGCGTCTGCTGATTTTGCAATCGATAAAATTCGGACAGTACATCGGGAGATTGTGGCGAAGCCATGACACAAGTAAAGCAATCAAAGAGAAAGAAGGCGGTTTGTAACGTCGGCGCCATAAATTAGGTCAATACGAACGCGAAATCCTCTTTTAATCCTCGTCGCCATCTGTAGTTTTGACAGATTGCCAACACTACGCACATTATTTAAGTGAGGCGACCATTAAGCAATCAGGCGGACTTGATGGTCTGGAACAGGATACTTATTAATGCTATAAAGAAAAGTACGTAGCTGCTGGAATACTTAACTTTAATCCACCATTTGTATACAGCGTTCTAGATGAGACATTTCATACGATAATTATCAATTGCTATGTAAGGCTAATGGCGCCTTGCTAGGTCGTAGCCATGGACTTAGCTGAAGGCTATTCTAACTATCTGCTCGGCTAATGAGCGATGCTTCGTCAGTGTAGTCGCTAGCAATGTCGTCCGTACAACTGAGGCGAGTGCTATTCCGTATCTCGAGACCTGCCTTGTGGTGGCGCTCGGTCTGCGATCACACAGTGGCGACATGCGGGTCCGACATGTACTAATGGACCGCGGCCGATTTAAAGCTACCACCTAGCAAGTGTGCTGTCTGGCGGTGACACCACAGGAAGCGTGTTTGTGGGCTGGCATTTCTAGAGGAAATCAGAAAAGTTACCGAAATCGCGATTCGATTTTTAACTTCATTATAGCTTACGTCCTGAACCATCACCAATTAAAAAATTGTTGTTGAAATGGAGATTGGGTGTGCGAATCTTTTGCTGCGCAAGATGGTATGTTGTTTATCAAGAGGGAACCTTCTGTAACCTTTCGCTTCCTTATTAGGAGGAACTGAAGCATTTCATCTTGAGAAGGGAGTTCACCGTCGAGAAATAAGGAAGGATCAGTGGGTCAAAAATTTTATTTCATGTTATGTATCATTTAAATGCTCTTAATCCTAAACTGCAATGGAAAAAGAGATAATTTTTGCTGTGTTAGAGGAAGTTACTGGCGACCATTTATCATTTGCTTAGGTGTTGCAGTATTCTGTAAATATTGCACTAGGACGGTGCCATTTCACTTAGAATGTGATCCAGATATCGCACCAAATTTACGTCATTCCCCCTTGAATATATGCTGGTATACAAATAAAGCACACTTAAACATTTTGTAGCACTGTCGCCGTAATTATCGAAAACCAGTGCTGAGTGCTGAAATGACAGTTAGTCGTACTACTATCAACTCAGAGAAAGAATGCAGCTGTCTGTTTTCGGTTGCATGTGCTCTGATGCGATGTCATCCCTTCCAGTGCTACAAGTGCTACGTTCTTCACAGTACCAAGTCAGTATCTATCTTTGAAACTGAACAGAGCGTATTGTGTAAGCGCAGAGTATGGGGACTTTTTGAAGACTTTGTTTCATGAAAGCAATGTGGGCGAGTGGTCTGAAACACAGACTGGTAACTTGCAGACCTGCGATCAATTACTCCTAATACCAATCTTTTTTAATTTGATTTATTCTTCATAGCGTTTAACTATTAATTATAAAATTTAAAAATAACGCTTTAGTATGTATATGTTAAATTGTTATATTCAATTAAGTTAGGGCTACTAACTTGTAATTCGAAAGGCTATATGCTGAACAGTGGTAAAACTAGTGAATAAAGGACGAAATTTAGTATCAAAATTATTTTTGTAAGTGATCTGTGGATAATCTGCCTAGGAGGCCCTTCTCCAATAGACGTTTGAACGAGCAAGTGAGATGAAAAGAATTAGATAGATGTACTTGATGTAAACCTAACAACAGAGGGGCATAGGACGAGGTATATGTTAACAATGAAAATATGTAAACACTTGGAAAATTTGTCGATCAACTTCTTAATCGTCATGAACCGATCCATAAGGTTGAACAGTGAAACATACAAAACAATGTATAAGAATATTTACCTCCAACTATCAAATAATGTTAGTGGAGAAGACATTATTACAGCAGAACTTTATATATGGCTAACAACTGAGATACTACTTTCAAACCAGTTATACGAGTATATGACATATTTTCCAAAATTGTATTAACCAGAGTAGAAACAACACTGGACAGTAATTTAGGCAGATATCAAGATGGTTTTAGGATGGGCAGATAATGTTCCAAACAAATATTAAATCTGAAGTCATTTATTTGAAATTGATTACTGAATTCAAAAGGTTTGTAGTTTTCTTTAAAACTGCATGTAGCCCATTATGTAAGTGTGGAGTATGAAGGCATATAAACTCGCCATTGTTATGATTCCATAGGGGGTGATGGTAAAAAGCATAGACTGGTAAGTTGTGGACCCAGATCCGATCCAATTACATAAATATTTTTCCTTTCAGTTTGTTTTATTCTTCTCAAAGTTAAACAGTTATTTGCAATTTTTAAATATATTTAAGTTGTTCACATTATAAACCAAAAAGTAGTATACTGAATTTAGTTACTATTGCTACGAATGAATGTCAGATGGCTATAGCCCCACATTGTAATAGATTGGTATAATTTTGCGCAAGCCAGTATTGCACACCTCTCGATCAAAATAACAACTTGCTTGTCGGTCGACTACGGGAACGGCAGATGCTGTCTGTTTACATTTGTCTTCACACACAGTACTTGTCCGGCAGCAACAGTATGGAGTTTACGTTGTGGATACATTCACACTCAGCCCGTTAACGTGCAGTACTGGATTTGCTTAGCAGGGTGTTAATGGTCATATCACTATTTGCCCACATTCTGTTGTGCAAAATAAATACGCCGCTCAGATAAACAATAGAAACAGCTACAACTAATGACAACTATTACTTCACAGGTGGCAAGTGTCGTCAGGAAGTTACTATCGCAACTAGCGCCTGAGGTAGGAGAGCGATGTGACAACGGTGAACAGAATAAAAGGTGTGACCAAACTAGTTCACTGGTCGGTTCTTGTTATGACAGCTATTCTGAACAAGCACCTGTCAGTAAATTTGTTATTTCGCTTGAGATGCAGTGTTTGTCAGTTATTGCAGTGATTTGATTTTATAGATAGCTTACAATTTAATTTCGTTAATAAATTATATCGTTCTGACTGAGATACCAAGATTAATTCAACGTGTCTAAATTTGTAACTTTAAGTAAATTTTACTAAGTTAATTCTAGGGTGTGAATGGAGATGAAGTGTTGGGTGTTGAGAAAGATATATTACAATCTGTGATGTCACCGCCAGACACCACACTCGCTAGGTGGTAGCCTTTAAATCGGCCGCGGTCCATTAGTATACGTCGGACCCGCGTGTCGCCAGTGTCAGTGATTGCAGACCGAGCGCCGCCACACGGCAGGCCTAGAAAGACTTCCTAGTTAAGTATTCCAACACCTACGTACTTTATTTGCTAGACTCAATCCTTTAACTGTTCCAGACCTCACGCCAGCCTGCGTGAGCTTAAACGCGTGCCTTTCGGCTACCCGTCATTGTGGATTGGCTGCCTTGCCAGTCCACAACATTTTGGCGACGAGAATTCTGCGTTCGTACCTATATTGATTTACTTGTGTCATGGCTTCGCCACAATCTCCAGATGTACTGTCCAAATACTATCGCTTGCAGAATGAGCAGATGCAGGCCTTACTGGATGCCCTTGGACAGCTCGTCCAGGGTCAACGTGCAATGCCAAACGATGCGGCAGCCGCCGCTCCACCGCTACCGCTGCCACCACATGCAGTTGCACCACCTTTTCGTCCTTTTGATGCTGCACTGGAAAGCTGGACGGAGTGGTCACGCCAATTTGGATTCCAACTCGCCGCCTACAAAATTCAAGGTAATGAGCGGCAGCCTTTTCTCCTTTCCGCCGTAGGCGTCCAGACGTACCGTGTGATAGTGAAATTATTTCCCCGATGCAACGTAGCAACTCTGTCCTACAACGAAATTTTTTCTGCATTAGATGCATATTTCAAAGAATCAGTTAATGTAGTTGCAAAAAGGTATACGTTTTTTCGTACAAAACGTACGGCTGGTCAAACTAATTGGGAGTGGGTTGCAACTTTGCAAGGCCTTACCAGGGATTGTGCTTTTGAGTGTCAATGCGGCCTCCCGTATTCAGATACTATGGTACGTGATGCAATTGGACAGAATGTTTCTGATGTTCGTATACGGGAACAGATTTTGAAACTAGTTAATCCCTCCCTTCAACAAGTGATAGACATATTGGATCGGCAGGACACACTTGACTTTGCTCAGGAACCATTTGAAATTTCGCCACCCATGTGTCAGGTTAACTGGCCTGCCGGGCGCGCTGCACGGAACAGTAAACAGCCCTCGCGCCCGTCCGCACAGCTGCCGCAAAGCTCTCCGCCACGTGTGCCGCGCAAGCAAGCAAATGCAGTGCTAAAATCATGCCCGTGGTGTGCTACTAGACATTCGCGTGAGAATTGCCCGTCACGCCAAGCTATTTGCTTTTTCTGTAATAAAAGAGGACATGTTCAAAGTGTTTGCCAGAAAAAGCTCCAATCGAAGCTCAAAACCATTCCAGGCCCTTTGCTTCGCGCCGGAATCGGAATCGAACCACGAATACTCAGGCTCGTGAACCATCGCCCATGGAAATTCATGTAGTTCATTCCACTCCACCCAGTGCCACTTTCTCTCTCAGTGACTGTGTTCGTCCCACAAATAGTGTGCGTCGACATCGCTGGAAATCCCGTCGCGTCGCAAGTGATTCTGTACCAGTGTCAGTTCACGTTGCACGAGACAGTCGCTCTGTCATCAGCAGGACAATAAACTTTTTGTAGATTTGGACATACATGGTAAAGTGATAGCATTCCAGCTCGATACCGGAGCTGCAGTTTCACTGATCAATGACGACACGTACCGACAGCTGGGCACACCTCCGTTGTGTGCCGCAAATGTTAAGCTAACTACATATTCAGGACTAGCAATCCCTGTGTTAGGACAGTGCAGCCTTCTTGCAACATACAAAGGACAAACAAAACTTGTGTCATTGTACGTCCTTCGTTCTTCTTCTGCAGTGAACTTGTTTGGTTTATATTTATTTCAGTTGTTTAACTTGTCTATAGTAAATCAGGTCCTCTCAGTGAGCCAGACTGTGCCTTCAGACAGTGTTTCTCGTCTGTGTGCAGAATTTGCAGACATTTTTGCACCGGGCCTCGGTTGCGCTAAGAACTATAAAGCACATTTGGAACTGAAAGTAAACGTGCAACCGAAATTTTTCAGAACGCACAATGTTCCCCACGCATTGCGTGATGAGGTCGCAAGAACATTACACGATTTGGAATCACAAGGTGTAATTGAACGTGTGCAGGCATCTCTCTGGGCATCACCCTTAGTAATTTTGCCAAAGCTCTCCAGAAAATTGAGACTTTGTGTGGACTTGATGGCAACAGTGAATCCACAACTAGTGATTGCAACTTCTCCTTTACCCCACCCGGACGATCTTTTTGACAAACTGTGCCCAGGTAAATATTTTTCGAAGTTGGACCTAGCAGATGCGTACTTGCAAATACCGGTGGACGAAGAATCCCAGCGCGTTTTGATGGTTAACACGCATCTTTGTTTGTACCGATTCAAACGACTGCCATTCGGGTGTGCATCCGCCCCTGCATTGTTTCAGCAATATCAACAAACTGTTTGTGCGTCGGTCCCTACTGCAGCAAACTATTTGGACGATATTGTGATCTCCGGTAAGACGGAAGACGAACATTTGGGCAATCCCAGAACATTATTTCAGGTCTTACGACAAAATGGTCTTCGCTTGCGGAAGGACAAATGTGTGTTTTTTGCTCGTGACTTACCCTATCTGGGCCATGTACTCAATGCCAAAGGCATACATCCCAGTCCAGAGCACCTCCGTGCCATACAAGACTTGCCTTCGCCGCAGAATTTGAAGCAGCTGCAGAGTGTGCTGGGAAAAATCAATTACTACCATAAATATGTGCGCCACGCCTCTTCCATTTCAGCTCTGCTTCATCGCTTACGCCATAAAGGTGTTCCGTTCGTCTGGACGACGGAATGCGAACGCGCCTTTCGTCAGTTGAAATCGGCGTTGCTTTCCAATACTTGCCTCACGCCATTCGATCCCCAGAAACCCCTTTTGTTGATGGTAGATGCATCGTATTTCGGGATCGGTGCTGTGCTTGCGCACAAAGATGGATCGCACGATCGCCCTATTGCCTTTGCGTCCAAATTGCTCTCGTCTGCCAAAGAAATTATTCACAGATCGAGAAAGAAGCATTGGCTCTCGTATTTGGTGTTACTAAGTTCCATGATTTCTTGTATGGTCGTCACCGACCACAAACCTTTGACATCGCTTTTTCATCCGAACAAGCCTGTACCTCCACATACAGCGCCGCAATTCATTCGCTGGTCTATTTTCCTATCGCAGTACCGCTACGATATCTTGTATCGGTCCACTGCTAAGCACGGAAACGCTGGTGCGTTGTCACGTTTGCATGTTGCTGAGGATAGAGCATTCGATTCTTCCGAACTTGCTTGCATGTTCATTGACGTGGTAGAATCGTTTCCGATTGATTTTTGTCGTGTAGCTACAGCCACAGCTGCTGACCCTGTCCTTGCTACCGTTTTGCGTTTTGTTGCTACGCAATAGCCCTTGTCAAAGTCACGGATCGAGGATCCGTTGGTTCGCCGATTTTTTGCTCACAAGGAGAGACTTTTTGTTCGACGTGGTGATTTGCTGTTGCGTTCTGATAATGATCACTCCAGGGTCGTGGTCCCACGTTCGTTACAGTCCTCTGTCTTACGACTTCTCCACCAAGGACATTGGGGTATAGTGCGAACGAAACAACTTGCTCGTCAGCACTGTACTTGGTTCGGAATCGATGCTGCGATTACGAATATGTGCTCCTCTTGCATGGCGTGTGCCGAACAACAGTCCGCACCACAGCAGAAATTCTTTGCATGGCCGAAAGCCAGTACCCCTCGGCAACGCTTACACATCGATTTTGCTGGCCCATTCTGGGATGCTCGATGGTTGGTTGTTGTCGATTCATTCAGTAATTTTCCTTTTGTTGTCTGGATGTATTCCACGACGTCATCTGCCACCATCCAAGCGTTATCCGCTATCTTTTGCATTGAAGGTCTTCCACAGACTATTGTTTCCGACAATGGCCCACAATTCAAGTCTGCAGCTTTTCAGTCATTCTACAAGGCCAATAGTATTCAACATCTGAAATGCGCGCCGTTTTCGCCGCAGTCAAACGGTGCCGCTGAACGTTTGGTCAGGACTTTCAAGTCACAGACGTTGAAGATGAAAGAGTCGTATTCTCGGGACGACGCCTTATTTCTCTTTTTGTCCACGTATCACTCTCAGCCCCGAGATGGTCGCCGGCTGAGTTGTTGCACGGTTGCCCTCATCGCACCTTGATGTCTTTGCTACATCCGCCGCATCCGGTTCCTGTGCAGCGGCAGACACCTGCTTTTACCCCAGGCGACGTTGTATACTATCGCAACTATCGAGGTTCACGGCATTGGCTCGCAGGGCGCATTCTTCACTGCCTCGGCCGCGCTATGTATCTGGTTTTGGGGGCCTCTGGTGAGGTGCGTCGGCATCTCAATCAGCTGCGCCTCTGTCGTCGCACGGGTTCTGCCGCTCCCCGTCTGTTTTCAGCGACGGTGCCGTCCGGTCAGCGCCCTGGGGACCCATCTACTGGCTCGCCTCTTCCCCAGGTGTTACCGACGCTGCCTTCCGTTTTGCCCCATGGCGACGCGCCGCCGCCTATTCTCCCGCCGGCGACGCCCGCAGTGGACGCGTCGCTGCAACCGTCGGGCGCCTCCCTGGGTAACGCGCCGCCGATCGCTTCCCGTGACCAGCTGTCCTCCGCCATGGACCTCTTGCCCGCTCCAGACCATATGGCGTCTTCGTCCGTCGGGTGCCCCCACCCGAGGGAGGTCGACCCTACGGCCCCTCCTGTCTCTTTACGGGCGCATGCACCGCATGTTGGTGTGCACCCTGGACTAGGTTTTCAGGCGATTGCTAGCTCCCCTCGGAGCGAATGGCAGGGTGCGGGTGGCACAGCCTCGCCTGTTGTTAGGCTCCCCACCTCGTCGCATACGTCAACATGGGGTCCTCTCCACGGCGGGCGGAAGCCATATCACACAACCGTACGCCGATTTGCGGGGGAGGAATGTGGTGTCACCGCCAGACACCACACTTGCTAGGTGGTAGCCTTTAAATCGACCGCGGTCCGTTAGTATACGTCGGACCCGTCGCCACTGTCAGTGATTGCAGACCGAGCGCCGCCACACGGCAGGTCTAGAGACTTCCTAGCACTCGCCCCAGTTGTACAGCAGACTTTGCTAGCGATGGTTCACTGACAAATTACGCTCTCATTTGCCGAGACGATAGTTAGCATAGCCTTTAGCTACGTCATTTGCTACGACCTAGCAAGGCGCCATTATCACTTGCTATTTATCTTGTGATGCCTGTACCGTCAGACCGATGTTCACCAATTACGGATTAAAGTTAAGTATTCCAACAGCTACGTACTTTATTTGCTAGACTCAATCCTTTAACTGTTCCAGACCTCACGCCAGCCTGCGTGAGCTTAAACACATGCCTTTCGGCTACCCATCATTGTGGATTGGCTGTCTTGCCAGTCCACAACAAAATCGTTTGGACATATAGAGACAATGTAGGAACGGAGATAAAATCAATAAGTAAATACTTGTTTCGCCTACTTATTTATTCATCACTTGCATAGTCTATTATCTGGGACACTAAGAGGGGCTACATAATTCATACTTTGGGGAATAGTAAAAATGTACTTTTAGGTTATTTATTTCTGGCACTTTAGCGAAGGCCAGTTTAGGAATATTCTAATTAATAACAATTTACCTGCCTTTATGTCCACCCTGATACCTGAGTTGACAGTGTGACGGATTGCCATCCTATGGGCCCAGGTTCGATTCCCGGCTGTATCGGTGATTTTCTCCTCGTAAGGGGCCTCCCAGCCAATGACACCATAAGCTCATTTCCATTACTTGCCTTTATAAAACAAGTTCAAGAGCTTGACTCTTGGAAAAAATTTCACTCGTCGTATTGTTGATATTTATCTCACTGTACTAATGAGTTTGATGACCACTGCCTTAAGGGGATGAGAGGGTGGCCTGTTTCGTTGTATGTTTCGCTAAGGCTGATTTGTTGTAGTTACTTAATCTGAATGCCTCTCTATATTCCTCGTACCTGATCCAGAATGTGCTTTATGTGCATTCAACATATACCAAAACAAAAAAAAACCACACCACCGGACAGCCGGTGTGGCCGTCCGGTACTACGCGCTGCAGTTTGGAGCCGCATGAGCACTACGGTCGCAGGTTTGAATCCTGCCTCGGGCATGGATGTGTGTGATGTCGTTGGGTTAGTTAGGTTTAAGTAGTTCTAAGTTCTAGGGGACTGATGACCTCTGATGTTGAGTCCCATAGTGCTCAGAGCCATTTTGAACCACACCACGAAGAGATGATCTAAATGGAACTGAGATTGGTAGATTTGATTTAGATGTACATACAAACCAATGATTACAATTTCAGAAGAAATGGACGGTTTATTATAAATAATAAGATCTTCACAAAATTAGTAAGTAAAGAAGGCATTCGTCCAGAGGATGTGAGATAGTGTGCCGATTTGTTCGTGTTGAAGTTCGCCGTCTGGTGACCTCCAGAGCCCCCATGTCTACGTATGTCCTCCACATCTCTCTCTTTTTCAATTCCACAACCTCCTCTCTCCCGTCCTCCCACCGCTACTATCTCCACCCATCTCTGTTTCTCATTTACAGCCGTTCTCTGTAACTAACAGTCACATTCTCTTCTCTCTTTGGCTCCCACTGTTATTGTCTTCATCCACCTCACTTTGTCTTTCAATGCTACAATCTCTTTCCCTCCAATACTGTGTCCTCCCTCTTTCTGTCCACTGTCACTGTCTCCTCTCTTTTCCTCTGTCACTATCTCTCTGATACTCTACTGCAGCACAGAAAGACGCGAATATGTTCACAAGCCAAATTTTTTTAGTGAAGAAGACTGAATGTGGATATAGGGAGTGGACTCTGACAGTTCTCTGTCAGAGTGCTTTAAGTAGTAGCGCGTTTGCATTTCTGTGCTCTGACAGAAGCATTTTTTTGCTAATTGATTTCTTTTCAGTGTTATGGAGGGGAGTGCTGCTTATACAAAATAAATTCTGTAGGTCAGTTAAGTTATGAAAGTTTATATACACTGAAGCTCCGAAGAAACAGGTGTAGGCATGCATGTTCAAATACAGAGATATGTAAATAGGCAGAATACGGTGGTACCGCCGGCAACGCCTATATAGGACACAAAGTGTCTGGCGCAGTTGTTAGATCCGTTAAAGCCGCTACAATGGCAGATTATTAAGATTTAACTGAATTTGAACGTGGTGTTACAGTAGGCGCACGAGCGATGGGACACAGCATCTCCGAGGAAGAGATGATGTGGGGATTTTCCCGTACGACCATTTTACGAATATATCGTGAATATCTATGATCCGGTAGAACATCATATCTCCGACATCGCTACGGCCGGAAAAAGATCCTGCAAGAACGGGACCACTGAAGACAATCGTTCAACGCGACAGAAGTGCAACCCTTCCTCCAATTGCTACAGATTTCAATGCTGGGCCTTCAACAAGTGTCAGCGTGCGAACCATTCAACGAAATATCATCAATATGAACTTTCGAAGCCGATGGTCCACTCGTGTAGCCTTGCTGACTGCACGACCAAAGATTTACGCCTCGCCTGGGCCTGTCGACACCGATATTGGACTATTGATGACTGGAAACATATGGCCTGGTCGGACGAATCTCGTTTCAAATTGTATTGAGCGGATGGGCATGTACGGGTATGGAGGCATTGCAATGAATCCATGGACACTGCGTGTCAGCAGGGGACTGTTCAAGCTGGTGGAGGCTCTGTAATGGTGTGGGGAGTGTTAAGTTGTGGTGTCAAGATATGTCTAGGTACGATTCTGATAGGTGACAAGTACGTATGCATACTGTCTTATCACTTACATCCGTTCATGTCCATTGTGTACTCTGATGGACTTGGGCAATTCCAGTAGGATAATGCGACACCCCACACGCCCAGTATTGCTACAGAGTGGCTCCAGGAACGCTCTTCTGAGCTTAAACACTTTCGCTGACAACCTAACTCCCCTGACATGAACATTAATGAGCATATCTGGGACGCCTTGCAACGAATTGTTCATAAGAGATCTACACCCCCTCGTACTGTTACCGATTTATGGACAGCCCTGCTGCACTCATGGTGTAAGTTCCCTACAGCACTATTTCAGACATTAGTACAGTCCATGCAGCGTCATTTTGCGGCCCTTCTGCGTGCTCTTGGTGGCCCTACTCTATATTAAGCACGCATGCCAACTTCTTTCGCTTTTCAGTGTACTTCAGCACATTTACATACTTTGACATTTATAAACAACAAATATGTAAAAAAAGTAAGATTAACACAAAATCACCTCCCATATAGCGCAAATGCATTTTGAACAACTTTACACAAAAATGCACAATATGTTTAGGAAACACCTACAGAGTGTCAAAAAATTCGGCGTTTAATTTGAAAGTATAATGAATTTAGTTTGAGAAGATAATTTTGTCTGAGGTCAAGACAGCCTGTATGGGAGTGAAGTGCCGTTATACAGAGACAACGCACCGTAAAGCTGTATTGTTGAATAAGTGGTGATTAAAAACAGTTTGCTGACCTCAGAACTCTTGAGATGCCCCCGGACCCTTGTCATGTTCTCACAATATCAGCTGAAACTACATTATGCCTGAGACTAGATACGTCCATATTTACGCACGCAGGTATGGTAACTATGTACCTTTGGGTCTCAATAATGTACAGTGGTATAGAAAAAAGTGTCAGGATTGCCGGAGAACATGTGAAGAATAACGGTTAAAAATTTCGACTACTTGCCTCGAATAGAAATTATAGAAGTGGTCATCCTCACAACTTGTACTCTGGTACCCAAAAATGATGGCTTTAGGGTTTTTCTCAGTAACCACCAATCAATGAATGGTGATTTTATGAGTATAACGCCCACACTAGACCACATCTAATGGCAAAGAATTAACAGATATCCACAATTTTTCTGTGCAGGAAGAAGTCTGTAACATTCAAAATTTGAAAAATTTACCGTAGGACAGTCACAGAATCCCCCTTTCTTACAATAGGTATACAAATGATCGCTAGGCCAATTGCTATTGAAAAGAATTGAATCCTTATCTCTGTGATCTGGCGCCACTTTCTGGAACATTCTGGCCCTGTGTACTATTGTGCACGTACCGATACGTACTCATTGCAAACTACGAAATCCACAATCTCGTCGTCGGAATCACAAAGCTTTTTCATGAAAGGTTCCACAAACACATGACTGCGAATTTTTCTATGAAACATCGTCTGTAGTTGTTCTGAACATTTTACACAAGCTTCTCAAGCACATATTGAGATGTTACACAGATCTACAAATTTATAGTTTACAGTTATTGTACTTAAACAATTTACATGATCCTAACATGTTTGATATGTTATTCTCAGAAATGCTAAGGATACCCCTCTGTTGCGAAAGGTTTCTCACTAAATGTCGATGGGGCTTTCATTACACTATAATGAAGTATTGGTTCTAATGGCTCTGAGCACTATGGGACTTAATATCTGTCATCAGTCCCCTAGAACTTAGAACTACTTAAACCTAACTAACCTAAGGACACCACACACATTCATGCCCAAGGCTGGATTCGAGCCTGCGACCATAGCAGTCACGCAGTTCCGGACTGAAGCGCCTAGAACCGATCGGCCACCATGTCTGGCGAAGTATTGGCTCCTTCAGGGCTAATAAAAACTGTGAAGCACCCAGCTATTAGCTATCACCCTGACATCCCATCGGGCCTGGGACTTCCGCTGCCTTCTTTAATGTCATGATTAAATCTCCTTCCTGACACTCATTCCACCACGCCGATTATTCTTGAAAACAGCTGGAGTCCAGAAAGTCCACCTTAAAGCGTACTGAGACAACGAATAATTTGAAGTCAACCAACATGTTTTCTACCATATCCTCTTACTCGTGGTGTTTGCAATTGCCAGGCAATCTGCCGACTTTTTAATTGAATGATATCCAACACGATCTATAATTTTCATTAATTTTGTCTTCAATCGTTTTGTCTTTCATCAGTTTGAATCACCCGCATTTAATTCCTTTACTGGATTTTGTGTAATTTATTATAGCCGTCAAACAGTTAATTATTATGATTATATGACCATGTGCTTAATGGAGGAAAGGCTAGTTTCGGGGGTATTTCAACCGAGTGCGGCTGTTCTGACATTAAATAGTGGAAATGATACAAAGTTTGTCTATTATTAAGGACCACAAAGGTTGCGATGTACAAACTGATATATATTTCCTACTAACACACAAACGCTGAGGCAGTTGCTACCTTCGCCTTACACGTCTAATCACAGTTATATCTTTTTATTGGTTGTTGATTTTCAGTACTTCGTCACACGCCAAGTTGATGGTTTACTTTCACAACAATCCTCACTGCAATCCATGGTTGTTGCTGGCCGGCGCGGTTGACGCGAAACACGTAATTCGGCACCTGTCACTTGTGGTTTCATATCACTCGCGAATCGGTATTAGTGAGGGTCAACCCCACAGCGATCAGGGGGACGTGCTCACTCGTCATACTCCGGTGAATTTTACCGTTTACAACTTACTCGACCACCATTCTTGCCCGTCTCTCCCGCACTACTACTCACTCGACACTCTCCATTACTACTGCGCACTCAACACTAGTCTCACTGCCTCCTTCAGCGCTCGACAATCGACTACTGTCTGCTATCGACCTGGGCGTCGGATACTAGCATCTATGTTCGTGGGATCATGGATCCCTTACATCCCCACCCTAAAAACCTTCTTTGTAGCCACAGGCGAAAAAGAATAATAGGAAAAATTATCACATAGTATATAAATGAAAATGAGGAACATAAGTTCTTGTTCAAATACTGAAAATTACACCCTATCACAAATAATACCCTATTGACTGCAGTAGCAAACTGCCTCTACAGAAACATTATACAACATCAATCTATCTTAATTAATATGGCATGGCAAATATTTTTACAAACTTATCTTACATTCAATTACCAAAAATTCTCACTTTCAAAGGTTTCTCTTGGCCAATTAATTCAAATCTGCTATATGGATATTTATTAACTACATATTTTGTTATAACTTGCTACAGCAAAGACAAAAAAAAAAAGAATACAAATTAGTTGAATGCCAGCTACTCCTTTGGTATGCCGTCCTTTCAGCTGGGTTCGTGCCGTCTGTACTACTATCACTCTAACTTGTAACTCACTTGGTCAACACACAGCAATGTTAAGGATGAAATTCACAACTTATTCATTTGAGTCCTTAACACAAGCGAAATTGAGTATCAAAACAAAATATAGCATTTACACCTTGACTTATACTATTATTTTACAATCCCTCATACCTCTGCAAATTGATTCAATAATATTAAATGCTCCATTATTGCACTATGTACGTCTTACATAACTATTTGCATCACTGTAACTATTGTAACGAAAAATTTTAAACTACTGATCATTTCATTTTGCCAAACATTACTGCCATATGTGAATTGTTATCACTAAAGCTTAGATGAGAGGTACAATATTTCCTATTATATTGACATTAATTCAAATCTGCTATATGGATATTTATTACTCATACACAGTGCCATAATTCTGATTCTCAAGCTTGACCCAAGTATAACCATAAATGACTCTGATAGCTAACTGAAGACATGAATTACTCATTACTGATAAGTTACACTTTCTGTTTTATCAGCATACCTCAGATCAACATGTATACCTACAAACAACTTGCAAACTCATACTGCTCATGTGCTAAATGACATAGGCTACTTCAATACTTCAAACATCTCATGCTCCATACTCTTCATTACACATAACTCCCTCAACTTAATAGCAACTTCAACTGCAAATAAATATATATCTTCAACCTACATCATCAATCCTCCATATTCGCCGCAATAACTACATAAAAATACTACTTCAGGCTCCTTGGCCTCTCCGTTCATCATATTTCACATCATTTATTCGAACAACTATCTCCTCATGTATTTGTTTCTTTATATGCAATCCTAATTACAAGCTAATACATTATTTCGATTCTCTCACAATTGCTTGAACTTTTCATCTCTCATAAGACATCTCTATAAGATTACACTTACTCTTGTTTGACCAATTAGCTTCCCACCACATTTTCTAGACATTGGCTTTCTGATTTGGTTCTCATTTCATTACTTCAGGCACAATTAATTTTGTAATGTACTGACACTAAACTGATTTTTAACTTATAGATTCTTTGACATCTCATACTCTACCTCAACAGTAATTATTTGTTCTTATTATAATTCAACTGTAAATTTGCTGCATGGTTCCTGACTGTATTAT
The DNA here is from genome assembly GCF_021461395.2 of Schistocerca americana. Lineage (NCBI taxonomy): Eukaryota > Metazoa > Arthropoda > Insecta > Orthoptera > Acrididae > Schistocerca > Schistocerca americana. Next base: position 397,368,867 of record NC_060125.1, on the reverse strand, counting down.
TTGGATGACTACTACCTATTCTAACTACTATACACTAACTTCTTAGCCTAAGGATAGAGAAAGATGGTAGAGCAGTGAAACTTGAAATAAGAAATAAAGTCTCACCCAGCTGGGAGTGTATCAGTCCCCACTTGGTATACCAGCAAAGGAGTTGCTGGTTCCCCACACCTGCTCTGACACTACTCTATCACCTGGGTTGCCCTTATCTGTATGTGGATAGTATCTTTTTATATTCTCGACATGTTCTTTACCATGAGCTCTTTTTGTTTGCACATATTGCAATTGAACTGTGTTCGGGTGATCAATTCTTATGATCCTATATGGTCCTTTATAAATATGGTTAAATTTATGTTTCTCAGAATTTATTTTCTTCGATTTGGCATGCACATTTACTAGCACTAGATCCCAAACTCGATACGTTATTGGCTTTACCAATTTATCATGTCTCTCCTGTCTCCTCTTTGCTTTCTCTTTCATACTCAACTCCACTAATTCTAATTTCTTCCCCCATGTTATGTCATTTCCAGGTGGATAATGTAATAGCTCACGAAACACACTATCAGGTTCTTGGTTAAGTAAGATCTCACAAGGTGCAAATCCCATCAAGTCATGTGTGAGGTGATTCCTGATACATTCAAATTCTCCCAGGTATTCCTTCTATGACCCATGCTTCCTGTGACAGTATGTCCTGCATAAACGATTTAATTCCTTCATCGATCGTCCGGCCGGATTGGAGGCCGGTCTATATCTTGAGATTGCAATTTGTTCTATCTGATGCTTATCTAGCTTTTCTTTCCATTCCTTGGATCTAAATTGTGACCCGTTGTCACTCAGAATTCGTTTCAGTACACATATACTATTGAAATAGTCCTTTTTCAGTTTATTAACGATAGCTTTGCTGGTAGCTTACTTCAGTGGATAAAACTTTACAATTTTTGAAACTAATTCTACAGCCACTAGAATCTGTGTACAATTCCCCCGTGCTGCAGGCAAGGGTCCAAATAAATCTACAGCTACGAGATCTTTAACTGCTGCTGGTACTATGGGATGCATATAACCCTTATGTTGGACTGTTGTTGTCTTAGCTTTCTGACAAGTGTCACAAGTACTTAACAATGTATGTATGCATCTCCCCATGTTATTGAAAGCACAATCTAATTTCACTTTCTCAAGACATTTCTTGGGTACATAATGAGCATTACTATAATGAATATACCAGATCAACTTGTCCACTACATGTTGCAGTATACACAGTTTCCAATTTTCCTCATTCTCATTGCTCCTCTTGTACAGCATCCCATTGTGGATATAATAATACACGCTGATCTTCTCTTCTCCCGCACACCTGTACTTTCCCTTAATCAACTTCAGTCGGTCATCCTCGTTCTGTTCCCTATGTACATTTCTCAGGGATCTTCTAATAAACTCTTCATGTTGCACACCCTTCATCAAGTTAATCCTAATTTCTTCACGTTTCGGTCTGCTCATCACTATTCCCAGTGAATCAAGTGGCAGTCTTGATGGTGCATCCGGTATTGTGTTGGTTCTACCAGGCTTGTATATTACTTCCAAGTCGTAGTCTTGCAGGGCAGGGGCCCATCTTATCAAGCGACTATGTGTCAGTTTACTGGTTGTTAAAGATGTCAGGGCCTTGTGGTCTGTGACCACTTTTACATGTCTTCCTGCTAAGTAGTAATGGAATCATTTGAAGCCCCAAACTATTGCAAGCACTTCCCATACGGTAATAGAATATTGTCTTTCCCATGCATTCAGGGTTCTGCTACCAAAGGCTATAGCTTTTATAATCTCATTCTCCCCGTTTTTCTCCACTTGGTATAAATGTATGCCCAATCCATAATCCGAGCTGTCTGCCCCCAAATAGAAGTCTTTAGTAAAATCCGAATGGTAAAGTATCTCCGCATTGCATAGAGTTTCTTTAATCTCCTCGAATTCCTCCAGACATTCCTCATTCCAATGCCACGACATCTTTGCCATAGTTAGCTTCCCCAAATTTAGTGCATTTAGTACTGGCTCCTTTATGAATTTTCTGTAGAATTCGCAGACTCCAAAAAATTCTCTCAGTTTTTTCTTACTACTTGGCACCGGAAACTGCCTAATTGCCTCCAATTTACTCGGACCAGGGTAGATACCATCCTCTGAAATTATGTGGCCCAAAAATTTTATCTGCGATTTGGCAAACTCTGATTTACCCAGGTTTGCTGTCACTCCTGCTACCTGAAATGCTTCTAACACGGCATCTAATTTGTCCAAATGCTCTTCCCACGTTTCACTCGCAATCAATACATCATCTACATAGACAGTGACTTTCTTTAGCAGCTCCTCACCCAAAATTTTATCCAGTGCTCGAATAAATTCCGAAACAGATACACAAAGCCCGAATGGTAATACCCTAAACTGGTAACTCCCACCAGCATACGTAAAGGCTGTATACTGGAAAGACTCAGGGGCCAATGGTATCTGCCAGTACCCAGCAGTCAAGTCAATACTACTGAGTATCTTCGCCCCTCGAAATTTTTGCATTAGCTCCTTTATCATCTCCGGTTTGTCTCGTTCTGGCTCAATGATCTGGTTTACCGTGCATGCATCCAAAACTATTCTCACCTTCCCATCCTTTTTATCTACCACAAATAGCGGACTATTGTATTGACTATTCGCTCTCTCTATGACGCCAAGGTCCATCATCCTCTGAATTTCTTCTTCCACTGCCCTCCTTCTTGCTTGAGGAATAGGGTATTGTTTGATATTGAATGGTTTGGGATCCTTTATCTTCAATTTACACACTACCCCTCTCATAATGCCAGGCTGTTGGGAGAAGACCTTCTGATGTTTACGCAGTATTGCAGCCAATTTCCTCTGAATCTCTTCATTCAAGTGTGTCATCTTTTCCAGTTTCTTGCCTATCATATCTTCTCGGTGTTGATACTCTTGTACTAATCCCTCATAGAATATCAGCATACATTCTTCCTCTGGTTCCCCTTCCCATTGTCCTGCTGCTGGCTCCTCTTCCCAACATAAGGTCACCCATTTAAATTCCTCCTCATCCGCTGCTTCACCCCTTTCTGTAAACATCAGCTTCTTCCTATCTCCTCCTTTTCCTTTAACCTCTATGATACCTTCGTCAAACCTGATTCTTGCTTCCACCTCGTTCATCCAGTCTATACCCAAAATGATCGGCAGGTTCAACCCTGGCACCACTAAGAACGTCGCTTCATATTCTTCTCCATCTACTTCAAAGCTAACTAACACCTGCTCTTTAATGGGCTTGCTTTTGGCACCAACAGCATTCACAACTCTCACACCCACCACTGGAAAACTTGGTAAACTGACTTTGGTATTTAATAATTGTTCATGTAGTTTCTGGGATACAGCACAAGCTTCACTTCCAGTGTCTACTAGGGCATTAACACCCAGACTGTATATTCTAACTTTAACCACGGGTAACACAGGTTCTTTGGAAATTAGCTGACTTCCCTCCATTAAGTCTTCTCTTAAGTCACCTCCCTCATCATGTCTAATAAGATTAATGTTGGTCCTAATAGGTCTCACTCCCGATTGGACCACATCCGGAGCGCTGTTTAGTTTGCCGAGTTCCTTATTTCTTCAATTCGTACCTTGTGATCCCTTTGTCTATCATCTCTTCTCTCATAATTCCTGTTATCATCATCCTTCCTATGATTGTGGTAAAATTCTCGAACATTGCCACGGTTCCTATTTCCATTACCCTCACCTCTACCTCTGCAATTCCGTGGGCCATTAAGTTGACTTTGACGCTAATTATTTCCACCTTGGTTCTGATCATGCTTAAGATTGTTTTCCTGTGCACGAATAGTTTCTAATTGCTCCAATACTTCCATTAAAGTATCTTTATCTTTAATCAGGCTTCCAGATAAGTTTTCTTGCATCCTACGATTTAACCTCCTTTTAATTGCTGATATCATTATGTCGTCATTCAATGGCTGCTCCAATGTTTCATTCAACTCCCGTAAATGCTCAGCAAATTCTCTCAAGGTACCTCTCCAGGTGTTAGGGGACTTGTGATGCAGTAAATCTTCAAGTGTTGCACATTGGTGACTTTTGGACCAATATTTCTTTAAAAACTCTTCCTCAAATTGACTGTAGCTGGTAACTTCGTGTTTCTTCCTAACTCCCCAGGTGAAAGCTTCACCTTCCATTCTGTCTACTGCGAACTTAATTTTATCTGCATCTCGTACGTGTGCTGGGAAAACTCCTCGTAACCATTTAGTAAATATCATTGGATGCAATGCCCCTTTGGGTTTATATTTTTGCCCCATGTTGGTCTGGGTATACCTATTATCAGCATTTACAAACGTAACGAACTTGCCCTCCCCTACTGTTAAGGTGGCACTATTTATCTTCCTATCAATCTCTTCGGTTTTTGTTTCTAGCTGTTGTACTCCCTTCTGCAGCTGTTTGATCTCCCTTGTGACTATATGTTGCACAGCCTCCTCCAATTTCACTTGCCTATATCCCAATTTACCAATATTAACCTGACACAGCTGCTGCACCTGTACCACATCTTCAATCCGTTGGTTCTGGTGTGCTTCCATTTCTTGCATTCTCCCCTCCAACTCAGTCTTCACTTCCTTGACATCCCCTTCAGCCTTTCCGATTACCTCTACTTTCATATCGTTCATCTCTTCTCGGAATTGATCTACCTCCACGTGTAGCTTGTCATCTCTCTCCTGAAGAGTTATTCTCATCTGTTCCTGGAATTCCTGCAGTCCTTTCCTTAAGTTTTCTTGGTTTTCTTGGGACATCTCTGCTATACTTTTCTTGATTTCGTCATTTCCCCCTTCTATTCGCTTGTTGATTTCTTGGAGCGTCCCTCTCATATGCTTGTTGATTCCTTGGTGCACCTTAAGTATTACTGACTGCAATTCTGCAACCTCAAGACTCAGTTCCACTCTAATTTGTTTTACCGGTGTCTCAGGATAACCGGTTGCATGACCCAATGGGCTGTCCATTGACATCCCACTACTACCAATTCCTGACTCATCCTTGTCCTCCTCAACTATATCCACTTATCTAACCACCTCCTCCACAACCTTTTCTTTCAATTCAGGATCCTTTCCAACTATTCACTATGCACAGACAACAAAAAGAAATAAAATTAAAATAACCTCCTAGTAACCTAAATACTTACTAATTAGCTAATAACGAAATAATCCTTCACTGTATTAGGTTAACGCAGACTGGCAAAATAGACATCTCCATTGAACACCATAAATTGTGGAAGCCTACCCAGATCAAACATCAATGACCGCATTTATACACAAATCTTGAAGTAACATACACACAACTTAGAAGACACATAAACATGTAATTTACAATACTAATGCTAATGAGACACTATTCTGTGCTGTAGAGCATGAAAATACACGCCGGTTAGCACACCATGCTTCTGGGCAAATTTGCAAAGAAATGTTTAAAAATAATGTTTTTACTATTTCTGCAATTGTCAAATTTAATTTGAAGTTCCTTCTGCACTGTGAAGATAGTGCAATATTAATTAGTCTCGCTCCAGCAAATCGCCCTCACTCACCCCTCGACGCTCGTCGAAGTCGCGATGTTTTGACGTTTGAAGTCGCGCTACTAGTCGTGTTGGCGTTGGCTCCTCCGGCGCGGCAGCTGTCAGGCGAAGCGTCGTTGAAGCTCGTGTGGTGCCGTGTGCACTGTTTACGTCCGCGGCGAATCGCGCTGACGCAGTCTCGTAGTTCGGTGGTTGGCGACGGGATGGAGCTACGGTCACATATTTCGTTGATAGGCGGGTAGATGGCGCAGGCGTCGTATACTTCGGGGGTACGCCACCAGATGTCGAACTCCACGTCGTCGTTGTTTCTACTTCAGCCACTTGGCTCCGCTATAGTCACTGGTCAGTGTGGTACGTCTCCGCTGTCTAAATCCTTAATTTCGCGGCGTGCGGGACTGCTTCACTACTTTAGATGCTTTGGCTAACCGCTCACAGAGTCTGAATGACGTCATCCATCATTTGCGCCACAGTCAACACTCGCAAATGCAGTAACAGTTTATGGGTCCACATCCAATCGAGCGATTTACACTGTTCAAAAGATAATTTCAGATACAGAGTCAGTTGAAAATAAGTTCCTGATACTTCCGAAACGGAATTTTGGCTGGTTCACTAGCGATTATGCACAAACGCACCTCTTCTTAGAGTATGAATTTTACAGCAATTCATGCATGTTTTCCTGTCCATACTTCAATACATTGTTCATTAACACTGCTTTTGTCACTTGAACTTGTAAAAAGAAATTGTTTACTGTTCCTCAGTCACTTTTGCACTGTAATCTCTAAACAATGTGCTTCGTTCCCGCGATTTCTAATTTCACCATAAATGTTATATTACACTGTTTCTAGTTGGAATACCGTAATTTTAGTCACAGTAACAACAGTACCGGATTGCTCTTGCACTAAAATTGTCCGCTAATTGCAAAAGTCATTCCACTGATACCAAAAATGGTGCTTAATAAATCATTGTTCGGATTCGAAGATTGCAACTGTCCTTTTCACGGGAGCCAAGATGAAACACCCCCGTTTAATTCCTTTACTGGATTTTGTGTAATTTATTATAGCCGCCAAACAGTTAATTATTATGATTATATGACTGTCTGCTTAATGGAAGAAAGGCTATCGGTTTTTCTGCTGGTTTCGGGGGTATTTCAACCGAGTGCGGCTGTTCTGAGATTAAATAGTGGAAATGATAGAGAGTTTGTCTATTGTTAAGGACCACAAAGGTTGCGATGTACAAACTGATATATATTTCCTACTAACACACAAATGCTGAGGCAGTTGCTACCTTAGCCTTACACGTCTAATCATAGTTATATCTTTTTATTGGTTGTTGATTTTTCAGTACTCCGTCACACGCAATGCTGATGGTTAACTTTCACAACAATCCTTACTGCAATCCATGGTTGTTGCTGGCCGGCGCGGTTGACGCGAAACACGTATTCGGCGCCTGTCACTTTCTGTTTCGTATCACTCGCGAATCGGTATTAGTGAGAGTCAACCCCACGACGATCAGGGGGACGTGCTCACTCGTCATACTCCGGTGAATTTTACCGTTTACAACTTACTCGACCACCATTCTTGCCCGTCTCTCCCGCACTATTACTCACTCGACACTCTCCATTACTACTGCGCACTCAACACTAGTCTCACTGCCTCCTTGAGCGTTCGACAATCGACTACTGTCTGCTATCGACCTGGGCGTCGGATACTAGCATCTATGTTCGTGGGATCACGGATCCCTTACAAGTTTACAGACATCAAGGCTGTCGGAAACCCATTCTTCCTCCTTAGCTTCTGATTAACACCGTAACTTGCTTGACACATACATACTAGTGTCAACAGATGCTAGAGCTTTTGTTAATTATTTCGTAATGCCGAGTTTTAAGTAAGATGGAAGCAGGAGCTTTTTTTTCCATCGAAGAATCGAATGGCACGTTTCTCCCTCTAACTTTGGAGGTGCTAATTGGCTAGATTTGTCTGAGACCAGAACTTGTGTTTTGCACGACTTTTCGATTCGCATAGCTAACAGGGGTATCTGGTGTAGCCAACATACTAACCAAGGATCACGGAGAGTACTTTACAATCACCACAAATGCCCCCAAAAATCCTCCTCTCGAATTCCTTGTAATCAAGGAATATATTGCATATTCTGATAGTAGCTTTTCTTCAGGAATGTCTTTGCCAAGTTGTTGAGCAATCTCCTGATGAACTTCCGCAAGTGGGCAGCGTTGTTGTTGTGGGCATGTTTACTTTTCCAGCGGGCTGGCCACTGTGGCAGAAGTGGCCTGAGGATTATGGGTGCTGGGATGCCTATTTTAGTTCGAGCCATTAGTCACTAAGCCATTTGACAGACGGGAAACCGGCGTGGAATTTCTTCTCATCTGACAACTATTGGAGTCTTTATCTACCTTCATCATTACAATGATCAAAACTCGTTAAACGTGTGTCCTGAGCCCCATCATCCTGATTCCTGCGCACTTTGCATGTTTGTTTTCTGCCCCTTGCGTACAACTAGGTACAAGTGTACTGTCCATTAATCAATTGTATTAGACTGTTTGTAGCCATTTTGAGCACATAACTAGAATTGCAGTATGCACATGCAGTTTACTGCATTTTATTGTTAAGTGTAACAGACAACCGTTTGACAAGTTTACAGAAGGTGTGAATCTCGTTGGTGCTCATGCAAGCTTCACATGTTACGTTCTTATTCTTGTAGTAAGTTATGCTCTTTAAGAGATTTGTGTTAAGACCTCCTTACTGCTTTGCACTTCGTATCCTTGTCTACGCACTCCAGATGATGCCTTTATGCCTGTGTAATAGGAACTTCCTTAATATAATTCCCCATATTGCAGGTGAGCATAGGATTGTTATTGCAATCATTTTTACTGTTGTTGTTGTTATTATGCATACAAGGTAAAAAAGGCTGAAAGGGGGCTTCATTGAATAGTCTTAATTCCTATCAAAACAAAGAACCAATTTGACATTAAATTTAATTTCTTATTGCTGTGGCTAATAAAGATTTCTTTCTGCTTTTGTTAAAGCAGATGGAAAGCTAGTTAAATTTGTGGGATTCTATCATAATTTTTGGACAGGTCAAACCACTTTTTGGGTGAGCACGGTCCTCGGTGATATTTTCATCATTTTCTGTTGTTGCCTGTTGTTCTGTCTCCCTCTGTTGTCCGATTGCTCGAAAGTGAGTTCAAGGATTTTGTATTTATTGCTTCAGGCCGCGCGAAAACCTTAAAATTAATTTATGTTTTTAATTTATCAATCATTTCTTTTATTGTCGAAAATTTTAATGAACTTGTTTCCGCAAGCGTTTCACCTGATTTATTAATTTGGTGCAAGAATAGCTAGGTTATCTCAAAGTAGCACTTGCAACCTATATCCTCAATTATTTGCATTCTATATTCCAATCTGTGTTTTCCCCTACAGTTTCTATCCTCTACAGCTAGTACCACAGAAGTTACTCCATGATGTCTTAACAGATGTTCTACCAAATGTCCCTCCTTTGTCTTAATGAAATAGCTAGGTTATCTCAGAGTAGCACTTGCAACCTACATCCTCAATTATTTGCATTCTATATTCCAAACTCTGTTTTCCCCTACAGTTTATACCCTCTACAGCTAGTACCACAGAAATTACTCCATGATGTCTTAACAGATGTCCTACCAAATGTCCCTCCTTCTTGTCGGAGCTTTCAATATATTCCTTTCCTCGACAATTCTGCGGAGAACCTCCTCATTTTATACCTAATCAGTCCACCTAATTTTCAACATCCGTCTGTACCGCCACATCTCAAATGCTTCGATTCTCTTCTGTTTCTCCAAGTCCATGTTTCACTACCACACAATACTGTACTACGGACATCCATTCTCAGGAATTTCTTTCTCAAATTAAGACCTATATTCGATATTAGTAGACTTCTCTTGGCCAGGAATGTCATTTTTGCCATTTCTGGTCTGCTTTTGATGTCCTTCTTGCTCCATCAGTTATTTTACTGCCTATGCAGCAGGATTCGTTGGCTTTGTCAACTTCCTGAACATCAATCCTGAAGTTAAGTCTCTCGCTGTTCTCATTTCTGCTACTTCTCATTAGTTTTGGATTTGTTTGATTTACTCTCATTCTATATTCTATACTCACCAGACTGTTCATTTCATTCTCCACTTTACTCGGGATAGCAATGACATCTGTGAATCTTATCATTGATATCCTTCCACCCTGAACATTAATTTCACACTTGAACCTTTCTTTTCTTTCAGCCAGTATGGGTGAACATTAGGGGCGAAAAAAATATATCCCTACATCCCTGCCATAGACCTCCTTTAATACGAGCACTTCGTTCTTGGTCGTCAACTCTTATTACTTCCTCTTGGATTTTGAATATATTGTATACTACCCCTCTGTCCCTGTAGCTTACCCCTACTTTTCTCAGAATTTCGAACATCTTTCACCATCTCATATTATAGAATACTTTTTCCAGGTCGACAAAGCCTATGAACACGTCTCAGTTTTTCTTCAGTCTTGCTTCCATTATCAACTGCAATGTCAGAGCTACTTTTCAGGTGCCGTTACCTTTCCTGAAGCCAAACTATCGTCACCTAACACATCCATAAATATATTTTCCTTTTTTGTGTATGTTATTCTTGTCAGTAACTTCATGCATGGACAGTTGTGCAATCCTCGAAAATGTGTGGATGACATTTCTTCCAAATTCAATTGTTATATCGTTAGTCTCATACATTCTACACACCAACGTGAAAAATCGATTTCATACCATTTCCGTCAATGATTTAAGAATTCTAGTGGAGTGTTATCTATGCCATCTCCCTTATTCGTTCTTAGGTATCCCAAATCTCCTTCAAATTCTGATTCTAGTACTGGATCCCTTACTACTACCATATCAGCTACTGTTACTTCTACTATTACATCATCAGACAAGTCTCCTCCTCCATGACCCCCCCCCCCCTCCGCCCTCAGGCCATTACAGTGACCTTCACTGTACTCTTTACACCTATGTGCCTTGCATGTAACTGTGGAATTCCCATATGGTGAGTCAGTTCTTCTGACAACCATTTAATTTTCGATTTCTTCATACTTTTCATTCAGACATTTCGGCTTAGCGTCTCTGTACTTCCTATTTATTTCGTTCCTAAGTGACTGACATATCTGTATTCTACCATTTCAATGACCATTTTTTAATTCCTTATTTCATCGGTTATCCAAAGTATATCTTTGCAAGTACCTCCTTTGCACTTACATTTGAGAGATTGGATGGCACTTTCACTTCTGATATTATTATGTCGCTTCATGTTCTTAGGGAATATGATCTTTATTTCGATTTGAAACGTAAGTAGAAGACTTTCACGTTTTTCCAATTTCTGTGATTGCGTGTTTTACAGATGTCCTTTCCTCTTTAACTGCACTGTCTACTGAACCACTCATTATAGCCGTATCTATGGCCTAAAAGAACTTCAAGCGTATCTTTTCATTCCTTTGTACTTCTGTATAACATGTCATGACGCATTAATTCTTCCTGACTAGTTTCTTAAATTTCGGCCTACTCTTCGTCACTACTACATTGTGATCTGAGTCTGTATCTGCTCCTGGGTAAGCCTTAAAATTTAGTATCTGGTTTCTGAATGTCTGCCTGACCACATTCAAATGTAACTGAACTCTTCCCGTGCCTCCCGGCCTTTTCCAAGTATACCTACTCCTCTCGTGATTCTTGAGCAGACTGTTAGCAGGTACTAGCTGAAATTTATTCTAGAACTCAGTTAGACTTTCTCCTCTCTCATTCCTGCTACCAAAGTCGGAGTCTGTCGTAACCCTTTCTTCTACTCCTTCCCCCACAAGTGCATTCCAATCCCCTATCACTGTTAGACTTTCACATCCCTTTACGTACTTAATTATCCGTTCAATATCCTTATATACCTTCTCCGCCTCTTCATCGTCGGCTTGTGATATTTGCGTGAATACCCGACTGTCGTTGTCGGTGTTGATTCGCAATCGTTTCTGATGATAGTAACCCTATCAGTGAACTGTTGACAGTAAGACACTCTCTGCCATACTTCCCTATTCATAACGAAAGCTATTTCCGTTATACCATTTTCTGCTGTATTTGGTGTTACCCTACATTCACTTGACCATATGTTCTTGTCCTCTTTCCATTTCACTTCACTGACCCCACTATCTTGACTGAGCCTTTGAATTTCCATTTTATGATTATCTGCCTTCCCGACCACGTTCACATTTCTGACAATCGACGTCCCGACTCGTTGAACTTTACCCTTTCGTTGATTATTCAATGTTCATGTCATGTCGACTTCCCCCTTCGCAGCCCATTCCCTAAGATCCGAATGGGGAACTAGACCCGAATCTTTTGCCAATGCAGAAATCATCGTGACACTTTTCCGCTTACGATCCCCATGGTCCGGCGGATACAGAGCAGGTGTCTTTAATGCAGTGGTTTCTATTGCCTTACGCATCCTTGTGCCATTTGTCGTTGCTGATTCTTCTTGCTTTAGAAGCAGCTTCCCATCCCATGGGCAAGAAAGTGCCCAGAATCTCTGTCCATTCCTCCACCATCTTAGACAAGGCCAGCGGCTGAATGAGGGCTACTATTTATACCGGAAATCTTCGGCCACAAAACTCCTAAGACACTTGTTCTATTGTTATACGTGATCGATGATGGTGGTTCCTTTTGGTTGAAGAACATGAAAAGTTTTGTGCTGGTAGCGTCGTAAGACGTTTTTCTGTCACTAACTTGCAACTGGTCGCCTTTATTCCAGTCTGGAATTTGTTTTGTGTTAAGTATAATTTTGAGGTGCCCCACTTAATAGTAAGTTTTAATCGACCTTCGCTTTAAGTGTTTGTTTTTAAAATTATTGTTTATTCAATTTCCAGCAGATCTTGGTAAAAAAAAAAAATTTTTGAATTCTGCGCATTTTTCTTTAATTTGCTGTGATGTGTTCAAATGTTTTTTAAGCCTGTATTTCTCTGTGGTGCTGAAGGAGCGGTAACCAACTATCTTTATAAATTACTTTTTCGGTGAAGTATTGTAATATTTATTTATTGTGCTTTGAAAGGTCCTTTCTCGAGAACCATAAAATAAATATTTGTTTATTTTTTGATGCTTAATGTTCATTAAATAGTTGTTTTATATTTTTACGCTTTCACTTGCTCTGGTTGTTACCATTCGTCCTACCTGCTCTCTAACATTTCAGTAAGGAAGGACATTTCCTCCCGATGTGTATAAGGACAGGTTTGAACCTTGTATTTCATCACCTGATTCTTTCAAACAACTTATTTTATATAAGGAAGCTAAAGGTAATACCTTAAACATTTTTGAAGAACATGAGCTCATGCACTCATAATAAAGTTACCATTGTGTACACTTAATGACCACATGCGGCTGATACATCATAGTATTACAGCTGATTTTAATTACTTCAACAGTAATCAATTAAACAATATTACAGTTTAAAATTACATTCTGTTTCCTCTTTAACTACTGATTTATTGATCTTATCCTATTTTTCACATTGTAAGACTGCAAGAACTATGCCCCTTGCTTGAATTCATTATAGATCACATAACTCACATTGAACGAACAGTAGGGCTGACAAAAATGACTGACAAGGCACAATGCATCTTGTAGACGGTATAGTATGGATTATTGGAATAACTAATGTCGGGTGATGGTTGTAAAGTAATTCACATGACATGAAAACTTTGTGGAAACACGTCGATTTACTGGAGGCTAGTTTATCCCAGGGAAGAATTCAGAGTTGACTGTGGCTGGCTGCGGAGCAGCGAAGGGAAGCAACCATAGGAAGCTTAGGGTGGCTGAAGCTCTGAGAAAGCGGTAATGGGGCGCGGCCTCCTGCTGCCATAAGATGAGTGACAGTGAGTGGGTGGTTGACCCCATGCTGGTGTACTGGGAAGCAGACGGAGAACTTGTACACCTGTTGATTAATGTCCGTAGTCCCATTTTCAGTGAAACATGAGAGAAAGCCGTTCAAAGCTACGGTGCAGTGGTTAACAGAGGCCAAAATATGTGTGTTCGTGACTACAGCAACTTCAAGCTGAAGTCAAGATCCGCAGCGTCTGGAGTGAATTAGGTGAAGAGCGACAGAATGAAATACGCCAGCCTACGATGGGAACATAGAACCAAGGACTTTGAAGTACTCTCCTAGGAGTCAGAATTCCGAAAAAAATTGGTGTTTTGTGCAGGCGCTAACTTTGATGGGTGGCCTGGGTGAAGCTAAATAGCAGTAGTTGAGAAGAAGGGAAATTTGTTCACTTCCCAGGACAGGTATTGGTCGGCGCTGGGAAGTGACGCATAGTTAACGCGACTTGCACTGCAATTGGCGTAAGTGATTTTGCTGGAGGGGAAACCGAGGTGAAGAGCAGACTGGGAGACGTCTGGGTAGTGGTCTTCCATTCTCAGCTTTCCTAGAGTGCGGACGTGGCGTTCTTTATTCAGCTTGCCTGTGAAAGAGTGAGCATCTCTGCAGCTTACGACTTAGCAAATGGAATGATTGGGCTTGGAGATAGAAAGTTTTGGTTCAGCTATGTACTGAGCAAGATAGCTAGGAGTGAATAGACGAGCGCAGCCTTGCAGCACCATGAGGCCGGCCAACGTCCTGACAACGACGACGCCCCACAACGCTGAATTCGGTGATATTGCACCCGCTCTGGTTTGAATTAGGCCACTGATTATTTTGTTGGATCACATCAGCGAAGTTTCCACGAGGGTTTCATAGGCCGTGTATTGAGGAATTCTTCTCGCACTTCGCATTACGCCTGGGTTAGTCGATAGGAATTAATTTTGATTTATCACGCTTTACTCCGTTTTAACGCAATTTATTACCACTGTCTGATAGAAGTGTCATGTAATGTGACAATTTTAGGTCTGGAATTAATATAAATTTACGCTAATCGACTGCATCTGTTTTCAATCAAGTAGTTGAAATCCCAAGTAACTTTCTTAATTAATTTTATGTTCATCATTTGCATCTGGTGTTCAATAGCTGAATATAACATCAATGTGCATCCCTTTTTAATTGAAAGTGATCAATTCTGAATCAATTAATGTCACACTGCCACCGCAGTTCAATCAGAAGTCACAGGGCCTTATTACTTTCCTTGCGTTATCCGATATTGCGGCAGTTTTGCACTCTCTATTGATCTGTTAGTCAATCATCTGGGGTGAACACTCGCCAAAACCAGATAAGTGACGGGTGGGGTGTTACATATGGCTGACCCATGCCCGGATACGATACTTCGGGATTTGCTAGGAAGTAGTCTTCAAAAAGGAAACTTTTCCACTTGATCCATTGCTTAGCCATTTTTAATTGAAAAACGGGTAGCATTAGTTACTATAAGTTACATAGTCTTCTTCATGTGCTGTCCTTTCAAATTGACATTTATAGGTGGCTGTGCATTGTATTTGTGATTTGTTGAGTACTTATGATGTGCAGTGCCGTAATTAATCAGCCGATGCTGAGCACACAGAACACAATCATTGGTACTAGCCTTTTTGGGGGAATTCTTCATGAACTGTTTGTCGGGTCACTGCTCACACCCAGTGTATCAATTTGTGTCCTGATATATAATTTGCGTTATCTAATTACTGAGTGTAAGGGGTACCTGGGTTTGAGTTTTCATGTATGATAAAAGTGCTAATGATAACGAGGGGAAAAGCCAAGACAACGGCAGAATATAATCAGACTGTTACTCGGGAGAACATGGGTGATAGTAGGGAAAGCTCTACCGATGAGCGTGACGAACGCGAGTTGCAACTTCCTGAAACTGGGTGTCACGACCGGTTTAGTCCGCTGAATAGCAAGGACGTTGATTCAAGCAGTGATACTGAGGGCTAGGGGACGCAGGGAGTACAGGATTAATCCACAAGTATGGAAGATCCAGTCTACGAAACCAGAGTGTGTTGGAACAAAACGGTGTCCGAGCATTATCAAACGATTCATTCACAAGTGATCCGACGGGGACGTGGAGACAGTACTTGTCTATATATCGAAGGGTTTCTCGGTACAGAGGGAAAGAGTCGCATTTTCAACCGTAAATGAATGAGGATCAAAATGCGGCTACTGTCAGAAACATTACGGACCTGTTGCAACAGATGCAAACTGTGAACTTACAGCAGAGCGCCAACCTTAGTGCCGAAATCAAAAAGGCGAATTCGGAGCTTAACTATAGGCTCACAAAATTTCATAGGGAAGTGAAAGAGGAGGTAAGGAATCTCGGCGTCAAAATATAGGAAGAGATTGACATCATCAAACGAACGGCAATTGAAGCCAAATTAATTGCGAAAGGTGCAAGGAAAATAGCGAGAGAAACTCGGGACTCCACGAAAAGCACGGACAAAAGTAGGAAAGGTCATGTTATCAAGGCTACAAAGCCGGATAAAACGTGTGGAAGAAATGTAACAAGAGCAACCGGACATAGGCCATAACGAGATGTTGAAAGAGGAGGTGGCGATATTAAAAAGAAATTTAGATGACGAGGTAAAACGTTTCATTACAGAGACATCAGGAAAGGACAAGGGTGCAATTACTGCGTCGACTGAACCGTCACTTGCCGGAACACAAAATAATCGCTTCACGGTGTGACAAAGTTGACACTATCAGCATCGCGAGCCACGCCTTCATTCATAGCTCTGAGGCAACGACCGAGGTAAACACGGACAGCGCGCAGCAGTCTAGTGAGCACAATTTCTGTCGGCTGATTAGATGTACCGAACAACTGTCGAACATACAGAGGGGGAGAGATCACGATAGCGTGTCGTAACGAATTAGTCCAAGTCCTGAAGTTCATACGAATCGTAAGAACGGGCGAAATGGTAACTGGAATGATAACCGGTTTGACTATAAGCATTTTGTATCAGTCCGAAAGTTCCATCACTACAAGGACGAAGGTAACAGCGTACATCCAAGAACTTTTATGGGACAATTCGAGTTATCTTTGCCCCCACTGGCCATTGATTTTGTGTGCTCCCATATGGAGGGCGCGACCGCTGAGTATATGAGAAATGTAGAATGCCTTCTTGGGCAAGTATTGGTCTAAAGAAACCCAAGAAAGGGTCAAACAAGAAATTATGATCTCCAGAGATGTGGAAGGGGCAGGGTACCGGAGCCCGGTCAAATTTTTCGAAAATATGACAAAAAGGAACCAGTACCTAGGCAACCCATGTAGCGGTGCGGAAATCATCAGATTATGCTACATGAAACTTCCCATCTCTCATCAACAATCACTTGCCGGTCGTTGTGGTAGCGATACTGAGGTATTTAAGGGAATTTTACGCGAACTGGAACTCGCATTTCAAGAGGAACAGGCGCGGGAGAAACGCCGACAGCGTGAACAAATTAACAACCGTCGCAATAATGGACCCCAGTGGGATAGTAGGCCAGCACCGAACTACAACGGCCACAATCAAAAGAAGAGTAATGGCAACTCGAAAAGAAAGTACACGGAAGAAGAGCGACACTCTTCGGTGCAATATAATAAATCACAAAGGACCTGGGGCGGTAATCAGCAATCGGGAAGGAACAGGAATAATGGTTATCAAAATAACAACCAGGAAGAGGTCGAAGTCCGCCCTCCGAAGCCTGGTCCATCCCACCTTAAGGGCAGGATTACGAATAACTAGACCAGAGCGCGGACAAGAATTGCAAAACGTCCGTAACCTCAGAGCTAGTCAGTAACATAAGCATTATCGAATACGAGGATGTCACCGAGTTACTCCTCGAAGAAAAGGAAGAGCAACAAAATATGGAAATATACCCAGTAGTCAAAATCAAAGTAGGTGACTTGACGGTGGCCGCTATAATTGATAATGGAAGCCAGCTTTCATCGATCTCAGAAGAGGTATTTAAGACATGTAAGAATGTGCTGAACCCACCGGCTCTTGCCACACAAAAGACGAAGTTCAGGGGTGCATTACTTGGAAAGAGCATAGAAATATCTCAACAGACACGTTTAGAATTCGAATGTCAGGGACATCAGTTGACTGCTAATCTTATTGTCATTCCGAAACTGTCCACCGATATTATCATTGCTATGGATTTCCTATCAACGAACAAAGCCATAATCGATTTGGGTCGAGGAGAAGTCACATAAGGAGAGGGTGACAAAATCCATTTTCGTTTCGATTAACGGGCAATCCCGGGGCAGGTACAAAGAGCAGTCTCAGACTACAGTTTCCAAACCAGGAGGAGTCAACAGATGAATCCGACGGCGGACAGGACAATCGAGATAGTACTTCGAAAGAAGCACAGTTAGTAGAAATACATAAGAAAATAAGCGAGAAATTGCTGGGCATAAACGTCATAAGAGACGCAGACAAAGAAGGGTTAGACAATGTGCTAAGAAGGAATATTGAAGTTTTTTTCCCCAAGACGGGCTCCATAAAGGGCTATCAATATAAATTTGACGTAAAGAGGCACAAACCGTTTCGAGTAGCGCCATACCCGATTCCGTGGTCGTACAGAGATCGTGTTTTTATCGAACTCCAGCGGATGCAGAGGGGGGATGTGATAGAGCCAGCAAAGTCACAATATAACAGCCCCCTCAGGATCGTAGACAAAAGGAACGGGGAAATTCGACTTGTGTTAGATTCCCGACAGATCAATACGATGATAGTTCCGGAAACAGACCCGAGAGGCTCGATGAGTTACTGCAGAAATTACATGGAATTTCGGTGTTTTCCTCTCTGGATTTGAAATCCAGCTTCTGGCAAATCGAGTTGGATCCAGAATGTAGAAAATACACGGCGTTCATTGCATTTGGTAGATGCTATCAATTTAAGAGACTTCCCTTTGGCCTGAATATTTCGGCTGCAGCTTTTATAAGAGGATTAGGAACAATTTTGGATGAGGGGTTAAGGGTAGAATTACATGTTACGTTGATGATATCCTCTTTGCGGAAAAGACATGGGAATCTCACAACAATCTTCTAGGAGAAGTGATCTCCAAATAAAGAAAACGTAGGGTGACGGTAAATATAAAAAAAGTCGTGGTTTGGAGAAAGACAAGTGCATTTTTTGGGTCACGTCATCTCAAGGGAAGGAATTATGCCCTACCCACTGTAGATGAGGGCAACCGCAGAATTTGCAACGCCTACCACAAGGAAACAGCTGAGCGGCTTTCTTGGTGTCGTGTATTTTTACAAAAGAACGCATGGGAGGCTTGCGAGATGGGTTGCTGTCCTCCAGGAATTCAATTTCACAATAGTCTACGTACCGGGACCCACAAATGTAATAGCGGATGCACTGTCCCGTTCCCCGCTGGGGATAAGCGATTATCAGGCTGAAGAACTGTGTAAAGGTTCTTTACTTGCAATGGGCTAGTTTAACCATGCACCCAAAGAGGTGGCAAAAATTTATTACGTTTTTTTTGTATTGTTGAATATGGGACATACTTGCACCAAATATAAAAGACACTGTAAAAATTGCTGTGCAAGACCCATCATTTTGTTACTATTCTTTTCTTAGGCATAAAATTTGTGTACAATTTTCTACAGCTAATCCAATGTTCACCACATTTGATGTTTGTGTTATGTTGTGACCAATCTGAGTGTGCACTTTTAGTATTAATATGTTCTTGTACTATCTTGACTATGTGCCTCAATGGGAGACAATATTTGAAAACCTTTTTTTTTCAAATTCATATTATATTCATATATGTGACTTGTCTAGTGTTTCTGTGTATATATCATGTCCATACTTATAATTACGTTCTTTGTTTTCATTTCCATTACGTGGCTCAAAAAGAGCAGACAGTTGCAATATTTTCTTGTGGACGTATGACCTGTCCATCTATGTAATATATTTATGTTCCTTCTATTACCTTGATTATTCTGTGACTCAATCAGAGCTGACTTTTGGAATAATTTACATCTATTTTTTATGTATCTTAACATCGCATGTGATATATTTGTGTCCGTTTTTGTTCATTTTCCATGTGGCTCACTGAGAGCAAAGATTATACAATTTTTTTTACTTTCATATATTACAAAATATTTTTATTATGCTGTCATACTGAGAATCATAACACAAAGTACATTTGAAACAACACAACTAAAATATTTGCAGGAAAAAGTCATTTTGAAACGGTGTAATGGTCATTGTATACATACACTTTATCCCTAGTAAAACAAAAAATTTATTAAAGTAGAACTTCTCGAAATTTTAGCCATTTGACACATTTGTCCTAGTCGGCTAATGTCATTAACATTCTGTAAATGATATTTCCTGAGGGGGTATTGTAATGGAACCTATTAAAGGCTTTACTTTACCGAAGTAGGCGACACCCTCCAAATTCAACCAGTTTAACGAGTATTTATGATTGTAGAAAATATTGTGTATGTTAAGAATGGTTGCATAACATGTCTCCATAAACAGTCAACCCATTAAATTATACTGAATAACTGACCCACACAAAAGTTAATATCACTTGATCACTGATACAGCAAATGTCATCATGTAAGAACACAAAGTTCATCTTAAATAATTAATATGAAGTACGAAAAATAGTGACCAACTGACGTATTTTGGATCTCCTTAAATAAAAATCACCCAGTGAAACCTATTTGTTCACCAGGACCTTTTTCACTCAGTATTCACGTAAACACTCCTATTTTAGACGAAAACCAATGTAATTCTTAATAATTCATGTTATTTACTTATTTATGCAAATTAGAGAAGTCAATTGACAAACTTCTAAAAAACGGCCTTTTTGTAACAAAGAATTGTTCTGTAAAGTCAACAAATCTGTTTGTCATTTTAATAACCTATTAAATTATGTCACTCAATGTAAATTAATAACTTTTCTGCACGAATTAGGATAACAGATGTACATGTAACTTATAAACTATATCTCTTTTCAGTAGTTCTTTGACAAGGTTATAAATACAAGCAGCAAGAAGGGTCGGGAGCGGAGTCTGAAAGGCACTATGGTAAAGTGTATATGTGTTATGGTTCGAGGTGGATAAACATTGCAAAGAACATGTGGACGGAAGTGCTACTTTGTGTTGTGTCATTGTCTCTGGGGGACAGTGGAATTAAGATGGCCACCAGAGTAATAAATATTTGAAGTTTAAATATTTGTGGGTTTCGCT
Source organism: Schistocerca americana (assembly GCF_021461395.2). Lineage (NCBI taxonomy): Eukaryota > Metazoa > Arthropoda > Insecta > Orthoptera > Acrididae > Schistocerca > Schistocerca americana. Next base: position 397,348,158 of record NC_060125.1, on the reverse strand, counting down.
CATTATTTATCATCAAAAGCACATCAAAAACACGGGACCTCATCTTTTTATCCCTAGACAACCAGATTTAGAGCCAGCATCAGCATCGAGACACAGCAGCGACTACCACAATGCATTTTAATGGCGCCAACCTAACATCAAGTGCTATCAAGCTCCGTAAATGGGAGTGAAATAGTACGATTATAGCAATATCTACGACTAGACGACCATTATAACTGGAACAAGAACATTTCTCCTTGTTGTGTCTACGAAAAGTGGCATTTGAAAATTATATCACAGTGACAATGCGTGATATTGGGCGAGAAGAAGACAAAGATCCTGTGCTGAGAGGAATAAAAGAAAAGCGGAAAGATAGAACGCAAGCCAGGCTTAGGCAGCATTATCCGTTAAGAAAGGGGGTCGTGGTTTACAGAAGAAATCCGGGTGAGACGTTGTGGGTCGTGTGTGTGCCAGAGGAAGTAATGAACAAGCTCATCTGGTATACACATCTCAGTTATGCTCACTTCGGACCCAGAAAGTGCTTCTTGAAACTAATAAGCGTCTGTCACTTCAAAAACATGGAGAGACGAATACGCAAGGTTATCGCGGTGTGTAAGAAGTGTCAGAAGACGAAAACAAGTAATGTAGCCATGCAGCCGTCCCTGTACCCCATTATTCCGGAGAAATTAAGGCAAACAGCGGCGACGGACTTGATGGGTCCGTTACCAACCATACAAAGGGGTTATATATACATCATGGTGGTCTTAGAATTAACGTCTAAGTACGTCACCCTGACACCATTGAAAAGAGCAACCGGGACAGCTGTGAGCAGGGCGCTACGTAGAGATTTCCTGGCACAGGTACGGCCAGTAGAGTATATTTTGTCAGACAATGGGCCACAGTAAAGGTCGGAGGTATGGAAGAGAACACTTGAAAGTCATGGAATTAAACCAGTTTTCATATCCCGCTTCCACACCAGTTCTAATCCATCTGGAAGAACAATGAAGGATTTACGAAACCTTTGCAGATTGTACTGCAGTAAGAAGCAAGCTACATGGGACATCTTCATCAAAGATTTCCAGGAAGTAATTAATGAGATACCCCACAACAACACACTGTTAGCTCCAATTACGGGACTAAAGAACTGGGACCCGCCGGACAGGCTCTGTCAGTTAGTGGAGTTTCCTCCAAGAACGCGTCAGCGACATGGGGCCGTCGTGAAGGAAGCCCTACAATATATCCGAACTGCAGGCGAGAAGCGCAAAGCACGAGCGGATAAATGAGTGCCAGTACGACAGTTTGTGGTTGGGGAAAAGGTACTCATTAAGAGACATCGGCTGTCAAACAAGCAAAGGAAGTTGTGCCACCAATTCTTCGCCGCGTATAGTGGGCCTGTGCGCGTGCGGAGAATGGCACATGCTAACGCATTGGAAGTAGAATCCATAAAAACAGGAAAATCACTGGGAGAGTATCCGATAGCACACGTAAAGGCATTTGTGGAAGGATGACCTGCAGACTTTGTACATGGAATTGTAGTAAATATAGGCTTATAATAAGGATTTTTGTTAAAGTGTCTTGTTTCCTTGTGTATGTATTGATCTTAGTGGTAGAATGTCTCGTTTATATGTCCCTATATTTTGTGTTTTTATTATTAATAATGATATATCGCCTCTCGATGTTGTGAAAGTGAAGTGCACTGCATTATTTTGTAAAAACACATGATTAATGAATGGAAAACAAGTATTTCTGGGCAAACCCCCAGAAAAACATAGATTGGGGATTCTGTAAGTTACAGGAAGGTTCACCGTAATTGTATCTTCGTCATTGGAGAACATATTTAAGGTGACCAGTTCCATAGGTCGTTACTAGGACGCACCGACGCATCTCGTAATACCCCCGAATACGTAAGAGGTTGACAGCTATGCGCAGTTGCGTGAATTTGCGCACCCAGTGCAGGTTAAATTAACCGGATGTAATCATCTACAGGACGAACAACCGCATTAATACGGCAGAAATACTTCTTGATACCAAGATAGTGTAACAACTGCGAGCGTGAGCAGTGAGCTACATTTGTGTTGTGCCATTGTGACACTGCTAATCCGAAACATGTTCACAGGCCTTATGAAACCATTCGTGACAAAAGGAGAAAACGGGAAGAAAATAGAGGAGAGATGAGGTGTCGCAATAGGACACGATAAAGGACGCAATCCAAACTTCCATGCCGGCCGGGGTGGCCGAGCGGTTCTAGGCGCTTCAGTCTGGAACCGCGCGACCGCTGCGGTCGCAGGTTCGAATCCTGCCTCGGGCATGGATGTGTGTGATGTCCTTAGGTTAGTTAGGTTTAAGAAGTTCTAAGTTCTAGGGGACTGATAACCTCAGAAGTTAAGTCCCATAGTGCTCAGAGCCATTTGAACCAACCAAACTTCCAACAAAAAAAAACATGGTAAGACTGACACATGTCTAAGTTTGGTGTGTTTTATACATGTTCGCAGGCACAATAAGAGGGACGTCTGCCACATAGGGAATTCAGAAGAAGAAAAGAACAAGATTAGAGATAAAAAGTAGTAAATAGTAGATATGTAGTCGGGTAGGCTAACACCGTGTTAGTCGTAGGAATTGGTAGTTAGAAATGGTGAGGGGATCCTGTCCAGATAATCATGATTCCCTATCCCTTGACTGTGTGTGTGTGAAAGACTGTGAAGCAAGTAGTCTTGTACATTTTTATGTTTATGTATAAAAAGTTCTGTTACATTTCTATTTTAATTGATCCTAAAGTTGATTTACAAACAAGGAAAATTATTCCTTTTGTAATGAAACAATTTGATTGTCTTCAATCAAATGGAAAAAAAAATGTAAGGGACTGATGGTTAAACATGAGCACTTTCCATGTACTAATATTAGTTGTCTTAATGTGTTAAGGTGGCGTAACTCAGCAAGAGGGAGTTGAAGCTACGACACCTGGCACACCACACACGAGCTGACAAGGAACGAGGACGACAGCAATGAGGGGAGCACACAGCCGACGATGGTGATGGTATGCAGACCACGCTCTGAATCGACGGGGACGGTGGTTAACTCAGCAGCCTAGCAGAGTTGACATCCAGCACCTCTGTGTACGACAAAGAGGTCAGTCCTGGTCTCTGTACACGGTGCGGATTGGGGGCAGCAATGAAGAGGTGCAAGAAGGTTTCTATATTTGTTGCTCGCCACGTCAGATGGAGCGACAGCCCAGCTGACCTTTTGTGCCTAATGACACCAACTTTGAGGGCCTGAGCTAAAAATAGGCTCTTGTCTGATCACGGTCCTTCCCTTGTCCTAAAACATCTGTAGAAGGAGCAATGACCTGTGGCTCAGCCGCGACAGGTCACCGATCGTAGATGCACCGATGTGTTCTTGGGCCCATCAGACAAGATGTCAACAACGAGCTCTTAGGTGAGAGCCACCCTGCCTCAAGAAGACGCGGGTGCCTGTGGCGCCATCTCAGTAATCGATGTTGCTCTCTTCTCAGCAGCTAGCTATCCCTCAACTTGCCAGTCAGAACTAATGTCACTTCCGTTCCTGCAAGAAACTTGTGCCATGTGCGTGAGTGTGTCAGTGTGGATTCAAATGAATAACATGCGCTTCAACGAACGTAAAGTACTCATTTGTTCTGTTTATGAATTGTGTTATTAGAAGGTTATGATTTTATAAATGTGCCATTTGTTAAAACGTCATTTATTTGTCATGCCACATCTCTTCGTATTAGAGAAAGATTTCATACTTACACCTTGTTACAAATAAACAACAGTGGTTGCCCAGTACGCAATGATTCTTGTCATTTTGGCAGTGGTGTGTGTACACAATCCAGACACTGGACTGGGCCAGACCTTGTTGAATTGTGTAAAGATGACACTTACACCATGCACAATACAAACATCCAGACACAGTGAGACACAAAGACACCTTTATTTATAAAATGTCAAACGGGTGTTCACATATAATTGAATGAGAGCAGCCACTATCAACTTCACAAAATGTTACTCGAATATTGTTCATGTGTGTTTTTAGTAATTTAAGTCGAGTAGGGATCGATAACTGAGAGTGAATGGACCTTAAGTTATAATTGCGGGTCTTGTCATTCAAATGAAAAGCTCAGAGGTGCTTAAACATGAGTATTTGCCCTTTGCGGCATGTGTCCTTGTTATATAATTGTAGTTTTCTTTTGAGTACTCTGACCAATAATTGTCTCAGGAATCGGCAGAGATTAAAGTAAAATTAGACTAAATAATAACCACGCCTTTACCAGTAAATTCAGTCATTGATGGCAGGTACCCTAGGAATGATTGGGAGTTTTCATCGGAGAGGAGGCAGTGGTAATCAATCGCCTGTAACTAATCACACAAACGGATTAAAATACCAGTTATGGAGATATTAATTTTGTACCACAGGTGGTAACACCATAGGAGTCATCACCTGTACTACAAAATTGATTTGAAGAGAGGGGCTATGTAAGATGGCAAGAACTATGCCCCTTACATGAAGTCATTAAAGATCACCTAACTCACGTTGAGCGAAAAGTAGGGCAGATCAAAAATGACTGACAAGGCACAATGCATCTTGTAGAGGGTATAGTATGGACGTATTGGAATAATTAATGTTGGCTGATGATTTTAAAGTAATTCACACTACATGAAAACTTTGTGGAAACACGTCAATTTACTGGAGGCTAGTTTTTCCCAGGGAGGTATTCAGAGTTGACCGTGGCCAGCTGGAAAGCGCCGAAGGGAAGCGACAATAGGCAGCTTAGGGTGGCTCAAGATCTGAGAAAGCAGTAACAGGGTGCATCCTCCAGCTGCCCTAAGATGAGTGACCGTGAGTGGGTGGTTGACGCCATGCTGGTGTACCGGGAAGCCAACGGAGATCTTGTACGCCTTTTGATTAATGTCCGTAGTTCCATTTTCAGTGAAACATGAGAGAAAGCCGTGCAAAGCTATGGTGGAGTAGCCAACAGAGGCCAAAATATGCGTGTTCGTGACTATAGCAACTTCACGCTGAATTCACGGTCCGCAGAGTCTGAATTAAATCAGGTGAAAAGCAACAGAATGAAATACGCCGGCCTCTGATGGGAACATAGGACCAAGGAATTTGAAGTACTCTCCTGGGAGTCAGAATTCCAGAAAAGTTTGTGTTTTGTGCAGACACTAACCTTGATGGGTGACCTGGGAGGAGCTAAATAGCAGAAATTCAGAAGAAGGGAAATTTTGTGGAAATTTGTTCAGCTCCCAGAGCAGGCATTGGTCAGCACTGGGAAGTGACGCATAATTACATGACTTGCGTTGCAATTGGCGTAAGTGATTTTGCTGGAGGGGAAACCGAGGTGAAGAGCAGACTGAGAGAAGTCCGGGTAGTGGTCTACCACTCTCAGGTTGCCTAGAGTCCACATGTGGCATTCCTTACTAAGCTTGCCTGAGAAAGAGTGAGCATCTCTGCAGTTTAGGACTTAGCAAATGGAACGATTGAGCCTGGAGATATGAAGTTTTGGTTCAGCTATGTAGTTAGCAAGATAGCTAGGAGTGAATAGATGAGTGCAGCCTTGCAGCACCACGAGACCGGCCGAAGTCCTCACAATGTGACGCCCCGCCACACTGAATTCAATGATATTACACCCCCTCCGGCTTGAAATAGGCCACTGATTAATTCGTTGGATCACATCAGCAAAGTTTCCATGAGGGTTTCATGAGCTGTATATTGGGGAATTCTTCTCGCACTTTACATTATGCCTGGGTCAGTCGATAGGAATTAATTTTGATTTATCGCGCTTTACTCCACGTAAACGCAATTTATTACCACTGCCTGATAGGAGAGTTATGTAATGTGATGATTGAAGGCCGGGAGTTAAAACAAATTTGTGCTAATCGACTGCACCTGTTATCAATTAAGTAGTTGAAATCCCAAGTCACTTACTTAATTAATTTTATGTTCAACATTTGCATCTGCGTTCAATAGCTGAATATAAAAGTGATCAATTCTGAATCAATTAATGCCACATTGCCACCGCAGTTCAATCAAGAGTCACAGGGCCTTATTACTTTCTTTACGTTATCTGATATTGTGGCAGTTTTGCACTCTCTGTTGATCTGTTAGTCAATTAGTTGGGGTGAAAACAGGCCCAAACCAGATAAGTGATGGGTGGGGAGTTACAACATATACTCCAACTGGTGCCTCAGAGTTACAATTATAGCTTCTTTCGCGACCACTTTCCCGAACCTTCCCCCCACCCCCCACTCCCTCTCCTCCTTTCTTCGCAACAACATCATTTCAGATCGGCCTGTATGAAGTTTTTTATCTGGCTATTTTAGCTTTTAATTTTTAATTTTACCTGTGAACCGTAATCTATACATATTCTATGCTTTTCCATGTTTCGGCAACATTATTTACTGACATAAATCATACTAGATTGTCTTAGCCTTATATTAACATTTACAATTCTATATTTACTCTATGGATGTATCCAGCCTTTTCATCTTCTCCGCACAAGTTTCACACTTCCATATCGTTGCCTAGACTGCGTCGGGCATTTCCGCGCGGCCTCCTAGCCGGTTACTTGCATTTCGCAGTAGTTCCCTAGCATTCTGATGTTAGCTTCCCACATAGATGTCTATTCCCATTTCTGCTAAGTCTCTTTTCTTGTAATCAGTCTTTATCATCCATCCATATTTGTAGCACATCATCCTGTTTTTGGGTACGATTTAGTTTATACATTGTCATTCCTCCAGCAGGCGTTATTATTTCTCTTTCCGTCTGCCTAATTTCCATGGAATGTGCAAGTTAGTTTTGTCGTTGGCTGCATCTTCGGTTTATGGATTACTCCTGCTTCCTATAATAATATTTTTTAAATTTATTTTAGGTTTCAGTGGCAACCATTACATTGTAGTCCATTTTCCTTGACAAACTCCTATTGTAGCAGGAAAAGGATTTAGGCCGATGGACAGTCACCCGGATAACATGCCATAGTGGTTGCTGACCTCTAGACGTTAATGTCTAGTGAGTTCCTCTTACATGTCCTGTTCCATAGTCAGGTTACGTATTTTTATGGTAGTGTTTTGTACCACATCTTATTTCCCTTAGGACATTCGCCTTTGTTGCTGGCGCGACTGACTATGAACGCTTCGTCTTCCCATTACATGTTATGTATATCATGAGTGGACTCCAATGAATACACTTTCTATTACATTTTCGTCTTAGTTTTTTGGTTACTTACCACTTATACGTGTATTTGTAGCATGCAGCAAGTGCTGTGAAATTGGTAGTGGTTAAGAGTATAAGGACTTTTACATTTGAAGCGGTTTTGTATCTCAATGTGAATTAATTAAGAGTCTCCAATATTTAGCCTTGTGCTGTATTCCAGACATTTCCAATATCCGGGATACTGCAGTTGTACACAAGGTGATTGTCAAGAGGAGAGTAAGGAGGGATACCATTTCTCCTATTTGTGAACCTAGAGGAGTGCTGTAGGCTAACAAGGTCTCTTCCTACTCAAGAAGCTAACAGTTGCGCAACATCTTTTAAGAATCTCTGGTGAAATCATGCAACCTGAAGTACAATAACAATAATGTAGCTCACAGCAGGCCTTGACTTTATAATCTTCATGGAAACAGTCGTTCGTCTCGTTCCCTGAAAGTGGACGCACATCTACGCGAAACCATCAGGTGGCAGAAGTACAGGATTATCAGATCCATAACGCACAGTAGTCAACGAAGTTTCAGTGTTCAGACAAGAAATTTATCTCTCATTCTTTCATTTTTTCTTTTTTTATTTAGCCGTATCATTATTATACACTACTGACCATTAAAATTGCTACACGACTAAGATGACGTGCTACAGACGCGAAATTTAACCGACAGGAAGAAGATGTGATATGCTAATGATTAGCTGTTCAGAGCATTCACACAAGGTTGGCGCCGGTAGCGACACCTACAACGTGCTGATATGAGTAAAGCTACCAAGCGATTTCTCATACACAAACAGCAGTTGACCGGCGTTGCCTGGTGAAACGTTGTTGTGATGCCTCATGTATGGAGGAGAAATGCATACCATCACGTTTCCGACTTTGATAAAGGTCGGATTGTAGCCTATCACGATAGCGGTTTACCGTATCGCGCCATTGCTGCTCGCGTTGGTCGAGATCCAATTACTGTTTGCAGACTATGGAATCGGTGGGTTCAGGAGGTTAATACGGAACGCCGTGCTGTATGCCAACGACCTCGTATCACTAGCAGTCGAGATGACAGGCATCTTATCCGCATGGCTGCAACGGATCGTGCAGCCACGTCTCGATCCCTGAGTCAACAGATGGGGACGTTTGCACGAACAGTTCGACGACGTCTGCAGCAGCATGCACTATCAGCTCGGAGATCATTGCTGCGTTACCCTTGACGCTGCATCACAGACAGGAGCGCCAGCGATGGTGTACGCAACGACCAACCTGTGTGCGCGAATGGCAAAACGTCAGTTTTTCGGATGAATCCAGAGTCTGTTTACAGCATCATGATGGTCGCTTTCGTGTTATCGCCGTGAACGCACATTGGAAGCGTGTATTCGTCATCGCCATACTGGCGTATCACCCGGCGTGATGGTAAGGGGTGCCACTGGTTACACGTCTCGGTCTCCTCTTGTTCCCATTAACGGTACTTTGAACAGTGGACGTTAGATTTTAGATGTGTCACGACCCATGGCTCTACCCTTCATTCGATCCCTACGAAACCCTACATTTCAGCAAGATAATGCACGACCGCATGTGCCAGGTCCTGTACGGGTCTTTCTGGATACAGAAACTTCGACTGCTGCCCTGGCCAGCACATTCTCCAGATCTCTCACCAATTGAAAACGTCTGGTCAATGGTGGTCGAGGAACTGGCTCGTCACAATACGCCAGTCACTACTCGTGATGAACTGTGGTATCGCGTTGAAGCTGCATGGGCAGCTGTACCTGCACACACCACCCAAGCTCTGTTTGACTCAATGCCCAGGCGTATCGAGGTCTTTATTATGGCCAGAGGTGGTTGTTCTGGGTACTGATTTCTTAGGATCTATGCACCCAAATTGTGTGAAAATGTAATCACATGTCAGTTCTAGTATACTATATTTGTCCAATGAATACCCGTTTACAATCTGTATTTCTTCTTGGTGTAGTAATTTTAATGGCCAGTAGTGTATGTTACACACACAAAAATAACTGTCATCATCGTGAATTCGAGATTCCCTGCATTTCGTACTTTCCACAAAAAGGAAAGGTTCCTCCTCATGCTTAGACAAGCGGACATCTTCCTAAGAACATGAACACACTTGATGGGGGTCCATGAATTTTTCTGTTTCCCCATCTTTAGTCCAAAGTTGCCAAATCACGTGTCTGTGTCAAAGTTTGCGGGTGTCCTCTACTGCATTTACAAGTTTGTACAGAAATGGCAAAGCAGTCAAGAGAATAAACGTAAACTCTTTAATCCCTGAAGCTCGCAAAAGTTGCCGATATTTGATTTATTGCATTTTACTGACATTCACATACGAAATGAAATTAATGACACGTATAGGCCTGAAAATTACAGCACTATTGAGCACTGTAAGTCTTACAAGCAAAATTTTCACACAAGCATTACACCTCACGAGTATTAGCACTGTGAGCGTTATACACTCCTAACCCCCTTGTCAATCACCGACGGTAAGGGTGACCTGCAATACTAGCTCTTAGTGTGTGGGGATGCTACTGACAGCCTGGGAATGGTTGGGGCATATAAAGGTTGGAGCGCAGGAGAGTACATATAGGGTGAGTGTGGGCAGGAAGGGTTGCACAGAAAGGATTAGGGAGGAGGAAGTGGGTAGGGAAAATGGGACAAGGGGAAACTGATAGGGAGAGGATGCACGAGGAGGTAGAATGAGAGGTGGGGGAAGTTGACAATAACAGATAGTCAGAGAGAGAAAGAGAGAGAGAGATAGAGAGGGAGAGAGAGAGAGGAGAAGATCGAAAACTGTGATAAAGGTGTGTGAAATATATGGACAGGTATGGGGGGCAGGAGAACACCATTGAAGAGAAACAGGGAGGAAGCGATGGGCAGATAGATGGGGGCAGGAGACTATGTGCAGAAGAGTGAGAGAAAGGGAGGAGGGTAGGAGGGGGTACACAGAGAGAGAAGGAGTGGAAGATTGACAGAGGGAGGGAGGAGGAGGATGTGGACAAAGGATGGGAGTGGAAAAATGTGATCTGAATGAGAGTGAGAGGAAAGGTGGACTGGTAGAGGTGGTGGGACAAGATAGATACAGGGATGTTGGGAGGAAGAAGGGAACACAGAGAGCCAGAGTACATACATACACTGTAAAATGCATATGGGATTGAAGCCGTGGCGAAAAAGCTGGTAGACTATAAAAAAGAACAATATTTTGAATGGCAAAGCTTCACAAAAAAGAGTATTGGTGTTATTATAACAAAATTTTGCATGCCACACAGAAATTCTCAGTTTGTGTCAAATCTGATTCGTGTAAGGTGGCGGTATAATTTTAGCCCTTAACGTACTATTTTAAATATAGAAACGTTATCTACTCTGGAAGCCGAGGAGTTTGATACCACGCATGCCCTACTTAAAGTTATATTAATTTGCGTAGTACTGAGAATGATCTTTCAAACGTCGCCGACATGAACTCGATACTAACAAGTATTCCCTACTTTGCATGTTAATAGCCATGTAGTACCGCTATCACTTTGAACTGAAGTGGACGCGCGGAGTCGTCGAGAGAAGTAAAACATGGAACGCATTTCGAGAGTACTCATAAAAGCTGACTCGTCGTAGCGGGGACGCAGACATCATTACCTAGCAGTAAGCCATTTGGCGAGTCTCTCTGGCTCACACCTGTGTGGAACGGAAAGAAATAGCATATCAAGGGTCCGCTCATAGAGGACCAATACGAGGAATTCGCATTTATGAAAAATGTTGAGTCGCGAAAAATTACAGCGGGCAGAGACGACGGGACAAACGCACGTAGAAAAACCACATCTGATGCCTTGAAAAGCTTCTACGAAGGGAATGCTTTCAGAATCACAACGGGAGGTCTTTGAAAAGCACAAAAAACATTCTCGATATGTTTCTTTTTTTCAAAACAGAGAACAGGCCACAGTGGATTTTAACAAATCTCATATCACGTGATGAAGGCATGGAGAACACGAGGGTGCAAGCTTGTGTCTGAGAGTACAGAAGCGAAAATTGAATGGCGTAGGGCAGAAGGAAAATAGTTTCCACCCCCAATACGCTTCTCGAGCTTCATTGGGCCAAGAAACGAGTCGTACCACAATCAGCATTGGCCGCTGCGGATTGTTGTAGGGGATGAACACATGGTACGGGGGAGGGGGGTTAGTTACGTTCTGAGGAACAATTAAAGAGGGCGGAGGGGTACACATCGCTAAGCCAAAGTGAGTGGACATTGCCAATAGTTTAGCTATTTGCCATTGCCAATAGTTTAGCTAGGGAAAAACACGAAAACTCCGGGCAATTTCTGACTGCTGATACAGTCAAGGTCAGAATAGTATTAAGGTTTACAGGTCCCTCAGCATCGACGCCGCCGTTATCATATACCACTGCTGACCACATCAGCCGCCGTCAAAGCATGGTAAATATCACGTTTGCTCAGACGCTCAGTAAGTGAATCACTATCTTGGGTGTGCGCTTCAGTTGTGTTACTTATGTTCTTCTCATCCCTCGTGTCCATAATAGCCACATATCGCGTGAGTATTTATGGGACTTAAACGTGGACAAAGTTATTGGTAAATCTACGTTATTGTCCAGCTTAAATAGGCATAGCAGGGCGTGGTTCGCGTGGAGATAGGAGGCGCGAGGTCAGTGACTGTGAGACCAGAAAGGTGAAACCTTTCGTTCGTGATGAGGCGGCCGAGTTGTAACCTGGCGGAAGGGGAGTAGTGTGTCGTCAGTTGATTGCTGGTACAAGTTCAGTAGTTAACAGCCACCTTCTCTGAGTGTAGCAGCTATACAAGGAAGAGACACTTAGGCAGGCTCCTGGATTGCGAACCATTATTACCTCGATTGCGGCTGACTGAAAACCTTTGGACGTGTTGGGTGCATACGGAGGGAAGTAGTGTGTTGTGTGTTTCCCCAACTGCGAGCCTGAAAACGGACAGCGGACCGCTGCTGTGTTGAAATCGTGCGTCGGCTCCACGCTGTCCTTCCTGGATCGTTGTAACCAGGCAGATTTCATCCACGTCTCAGCAAAAGATACACAAATGGCTGTCTAATTAACAGAGAAGTACGTAATTTTGCACAGGAATCAGGCCAGGTCTCAACTATAGACCGAATGCCGCCGCACGGCAGTCAAAAGTTACACCAACAAACAAGTAAATTATTTTTCAATAAGTTACTGGAGTCAAATCAACGAAAGTTGTAAGGTGGCCAAAATTTAAACGCAGGTTCTAATACAGTTTGCAGCCTGGAAGTTCGACCACTAACCACAAATTGTACTAAACTCGCACCACGTGGGCGTGGGATAAAGAAGTAATCACCGCGCGGAGTGGAACAGTAAACCCCCAGCTAACGCGTCCAGTTGGCTGACGAGTACCGACTAACAGGAGACATATCATAACCTTTTAAATTACATTGCAGTCACGTATAAAATGATAGTAACAAACAAAAATAATGTCCTCCGTGAGACAGATTTAATAATTAAGATTAAGAGCCCCACCCTCAAACTATAAAATAAGAAGCGTAGCAAAACCTGGTAATACAAAAACCCAATAAGACAATAGATCAAAGTGTATGCTTCAGTAATAGTACATGCAGGAAGTGCTACAACAAATATATCCACTTCATACATAAATGAGCGTCGTTATAAACCCGACACCTTATAGCAAATAACACTCAGATTGAAGAATTAAATAAAAAAAACAAATTAAGTAGTTTTTATAGGAGTGCACACACATATTTCCTGCCTAGAGACAGAAGCAGACTCAGTAACCAGAAGTCTCATATGGAACCGGATGTGAACCTCGAACGAACAACTAAAAAACTAACGAACTAAGGAGTCGCAGCACTGGTACAGGAAATGGCAATTATAGCTATCGTTACTGCCGACGCTCGACTCACTCGCATCCGGTAAAGGAAAACGGAAGCTCACCAGAGGTTTCCGTACAAGATCCAGGAATGACAGTGTGGAGCCGACATACGGCTTCAGCACCGCGGCGCTCCGCCGTCACCATCAGTCTTCCGGTCCGGTCGGTTGCTGAAACACACGACACGCTCCTTCCCTCAGTACGCGTCCCACACGCCCAAAGGGTTGCAGCCGGCCGCAGCCGAGATAATAATGGTTCACAATGCAGGAACCCTCCTGAGTGTCTTTCCTGGTGTCGCTGCAACTCTGAGAGCCCATGACTGTTAATAGCCGACCGTGTACTAGCCGTCAACTGCCGGTACAATACCCGCTCACTACCAGGTTCAACATGACCAAATCACCAGGAGCGCACTGTCTCAACTCCCCGGTCCCACCGTTACTGCCCCTCATGCCCCCGATCTTAGCGCGAACCATGATGTTGTACTTGAGACCGTGGCGCGACTTGTCGCTCGTCAACCGTTCAGTATTGCCTCCAGAAGTGCAGCCAAGAGGGCGCCCGATCGAATAGCCAGACGCGTGCAGGTGGTTCTGCATCGCTCAATCTTTCTGAGCTGACTATGCCTTCCTAAGAGAGCATTTTAAAGCATGTATTTTCTTTTGTCATAATCACTGCGCGCCTAATACGGCTTTCCTTTTCATTTTTTTGTTTCTAGTTCGTGAAAGTTCTTGAAGTTTGAAAAGGCAAATATGTCAGTAGAGCAATGTGTTTCTGCAAGTGTGGGTCGGACATCTTAATGGTTATCGATCGTATTCCTTGTGTGCACTGTTGGTTTTGAAATGGCCAAATACTAGGAGATTTAAGATCAGTTAATATCACGAACCTTCTCACTGACTATCTGTACCATTCAGGATGCAATATTTAACACCAGTTTTCTGTTAGGCGCCTTGAGCACCTCCGCTATCCCGCATTAATTTTCTTATACGAAGCTTATTTGCGTAGTATTCTACTATTGCGGACTGCAAATCTTAAAGTTTCTTTCGAGAAACTATTTTAGCTCCTTTGCTGTACTGCTGCATATTTTATTATTGTATTTAAACTGTTTACCATCAATCAATCTGGTACAGTTCTATGATTGTAAATTATTCTGTTTCTTAGAAGTCAATGGAACCGGAGCTATTTCTCCAATAGATGTTTAACAAATCTAGCACAATGTGTCGTGTTTAAATAAAGAGAAAGTTCACAACACAAATGTTGTTCCCTTACCCTTCGGCCGTCTTTCCTATCAAAGACAGCCCGAAGTGGCTACTGATTACCAAACACAAATTTATAAATTTCAGGTTCAGCTAAATGGGTTTGCAAGAATCCTAAATTGTTGCCTTCACATAGAAAATGTTGTGGGGCGAACTAAAGACTGCGTTGTCTTGCCAGAACATCGAGGGTGCAACATATTACACAAGTCGCACCAAGCTTAGACAACAGTTCAGTAGGTGTAACTTCTGGAGGAGGTCAAGGTGATGCTATAACATATACAGAATGTTAGTTCATTTTTAGTAAAACTATTTAACACAGAATCCTTAACTTTTGAAGTGCCCACGTCCACATGAGAAACAATATACTTTTAATACATTCGCAGAACACTATCATAATTATATATTATGTAAACGTTATTTATTTAGCAATCGTAGGTATCCTTGTACTGAATGGAAATCTAATATCGCACTACATTTTACTATGAAGTTTTGTACACAATTCTCAATAATGACACTAGCTTGATGTCGGATATGAACTGTGATGCTGCTGCTATGAGAGTTGCTGCGACATGTGTGGAGAGCACAGGTGCTCAAAAAGTTCGGTTATCTCCGGCATCAGTTACGACTATTGGTTCCTGCTGTTGAACATGTTATAGACGTACGTGTGGTACTTAGTGTCATTCACGCGACATACGTAAAGATGACGTGATTGGAACGTCCAAGCCGGTTGCTCTATAAAACGACATCAGGATAGAGGCTGTTGGTGTAGCATTATTACATTATAGCGACCAGCCGCTGTCCTACGCTTCTGAACCCAGGATGAAGCTACATTTCATTTATATTAAAAATGGACTTTCGCCAATGGCGGCGTACGGAACCTCTTCAGGGCGTGTCTTCTTCGAAGTCTCTCATTCGTGGCTGCGTCTGGCAGCGACTGTACTAATCTTGAGGTTCCAGTTTTAAAATAGGAACTCACTCTCCGACGCCGCCGCACAACTACAGCTGAATGAGAACAAACAGCAGGAAACAGTGCCTGACAGGGTAAGGAGCAATAAATCTTTTATGAACGTATGTATGAGATGTGTTCCAAGAAAGGTACACCCAGTTAAATGTGGAGATAAATGATCTTTGACAGCGACCCAGGTATTAATAGTACACTCCTGAAAATGGAAAAAAGAACACATTGACACCGGTGTGTCAGACCCACCATACTTGCTCCGGACACTGCGAGAGGGCTGTACAAGCAATGATCACACGCACGGCACAGCAGACACACCAGGAACCGCGGTGTTGGTCGTCGAATGGCGCTAGCTGCGCAGCATTCGTGCACCGCCGCCGTCAGTGTCAGCCAGTTTGCCGTGGCATACGGAGCTCCATCGCAGTCTTTAACACTGGTAGCATGCCGCGACAGCGTGGACGTGAACCGTATGTGCAGTTGACGGACTTTGAGCGAGGGCGTATAGTGGGCATGCGGGAGGCCGGGTGGACGTACCGCCGAATTGCTCAACACGTGGGGCGTGAGGTCTCCACAGTACATCGATGTTGTCGCCAGTGGTCGGCGGAAGGTGCACGTGCCCGTCGACCTGGGACCGGACCGCAGCGACGCACGGATGCACGCCAAGACCGTAGGATCCTACGCAGTGCCGTAGGGGACCGCACCGCCACTTCCCAGCAAATTAGGGACACTGTTGCTCCTGGGGTATCGGCGAGGACCATTCGCAACCGTCTCCATGAAGCTGGGCTACGGTCCCGCACACCGTTAGGCCGTCTTCCGCTCACGCCCCAACATCGTGCAGCCCGCCTCCAGTGGTGTCGCGACAGGCGTGAATGGAGGGACGAATGGAGACGTGTCGTCTTCAGCGATGAGAGTCGCTTCTGCCTTGGTGCCAATGATGGTCGTATGCGTGTTTGCACCGTGCAGGTGAGCGCCACAATCAGGACTGCATACGACTGAGGCACACAGGGCCAACACCCGGCATCATGGTGTGGGGAGCGATCTCCTACACTGGCCGTACACCACTGGTGATCGTCGAGGGGACACTGAATAGTGCACGGTACATCCAAACCGTCATCGAACCCATCGTTGTACCATTCCTAGACCGGCAAGGGAACTTGCTGTTCCAACAGGACAATGCACGTCCGCATGTATCCCGTGCCACCCAACGTGCTCTAGAAGGTGTAAGTCAACTACCCTGGCCAGCAAGATCTCCGGGTCTGTCCCCCATTGAGCATGTTTGGGACTGGATGAAGCGTCGTCTCACGCGGTCTGCACGTCCAGCACGAACGCTGGTCCAACTGAGGCGCCAGGTGGAAATGGCATGGCAAGCCGTTCCACAGGACTACATCCAGCATCTCTACGATCGTCTCCATGGGAGAATAGCAGCCTGCATTGCTGCGAAAGGTGGATATACACTGTACTAGTGCCGATATTGTGCAAGCTCTGTTGCCTGTGTCTATGTGCCTGTGGTTCTGTCAGTGTGATCATGTGATGTATCTGACCCCAGGAATGTGTCAATAAAATTTCCCCTTCCTGGGACAATGAATTCACGGTGTTCTTATTTCAATTTCCAGGAGTGTAGATAGTGGCCCGTCAGTAAGGGGAAAGCCAGAAGACCGTGTGGAACATTCTCCACGAAAACTGCCAGTCTACGGATCACTTGCAATGAGTTCAGGTTCTGCTGCCTACGGACTTCACAATTTGGCGACGATTCTGTCGCTGGCCTGTAGCACACTCCATCACGCCGCTGGGACTTAAATCTTCCATATCCTATTCAAAGACTAGGCCATCCTTTTGGGGGGCGGTATCGTCACCCTTCATAACTCCCACTCATTGTGGCTGAACTGATTCTGATGGTTTGTTACCAACATACCATGTAAATTCTGTATAGCCTACAGAAACGTGGTGCGAAGGTAAGCGTTACTACCCCCGTAAAGGTGGTTTCATCAGTGAGTACGATGGATGTCAGGTATTATCCTAGAAACACGGTGGTCTGTGCGATGAACAAGCAACAAAATCGTCTTCAAAGACTCAATTCCATAGTTAACGCCTTCAAGCTTTGTAAGTAATGTGGATGGTGGGAACTGTCATAGAAAATTTTTCACATGGTCGTCAGGTTTACCCAACACGGGCTGACCACCTGCATGGAGCTAGCACTGAGGTCACTGTAAAAGATCTTTTGTCTTCATCTTCATTTGTGTGTACCTTCTGTAGAACAGAGGCCATGTGTCCATATGATTTTTGATCTCATCCCCTCACAGATAAATCCCTGCAGTTTGTCTCCACTTAACAAAATCACCCAGTATCCTTAAAAGACTGACTACACTACGCTTCTCTGTCTTTTTCTGCAGTACAGGTCTTTAAAACACTTCAAAGTAGGAAGTTTGTTTTGTAATATAGCGAAATATGGAACGCGACTGCGTAGTGAGAAGGGACTGAATAATAATTCAATGAAAAGTTATTTTGTACGAGATGGATGGTGAGATGTTAGAAGACGGAATGAGGTAGCAATAATAGAATTTATGGAAAGGGAATGTAAAGGGGAGATGGAGTCACGAAAATGATGAAATTTTCGCCATTGAGGCGACATCTTATCACGAAAGTTTAATCACCAGCTTTTTCCTCCGGACCCCAAAATACTTTGTTTACTCCCACCTACAGGTATAAGGGGAGCAATGAGATCGTGAGAAAATATAGCAACTAATCTCTCACGGGGTAAACTTTAGGTGTTTGTTTTACGGTACGACAATCGAAAGTGGAACGACAAAGAATAGTCTTAACGGGGTTCTATGAAACCTCAGCCTAACAATGACGTGTGTATTGTTAAGGAATCATTTAAACGTGGAGGTAGATGGTCTAGCCGATTGAAAAGAATTCCAGACTAATCCCTCATTCAGAACGAGGGGGGGCTGCAAGGGGATGAGTGACATCAGAGCCTGTACGGAAAGATATAGGTGTTCATTCTTTCCGCATGCTATACGAGATTGGAATAATAGAGAATTGTGAAGGTGGTTCGATGAACCCTCTGCCAGACACTTAAATGTGATTTGCAGTGTATCCATGTAGATGTAGATGTAGTACGATTTTAAACAAATCACGCTTATTTTTCAGATAGACATGTATGTTGATAACACAATTAAATTATTATATCCCAACCTAATACCTTTACGCAGAATTATTTGAATACGTAGCAACAGTGATGACTGTTAGAGTATATTTCAGCCGCTACTACGTATGCAAAGTGTATGCGACTTCACGATACAAATATTTTTATCGATTCCAAAGATATGAAACCGATACCTTTTAAAACAAGGAATAAAAAAGAGAGAGACGATATAACGATAATGATATCAGAATAGCAATTTATACCCCCACTCCACTTCCAACTTTACGATATTCGTCTTCGTCCGACGTATAGTTGGACTCGGCCTATGAAATAAATTGAATTCACTGATTACGCAGTCTCTCCAAATGTTCCGTGGAAGAAAATTCGATGAATAGAAAAGGAAGGAAAAACGTAGAATTAATTGAACATTATTTTCGGCTGCTGCAGAAATGGCGCCGAGTTGACGGGTTGATTCGTTTTATACATACGTGTAATACAACAGAAATTATAGAGGGAATTATCAATAACAGCGGTTTTATTGACGCCGCAGAGGCTTCTAACAAGCTGTAACAGTACTGCGGTACCATTCGGCCCAAAAACGTTTCACCATAGGGTCAAAGGGATGGCAGTAAGATTGCTTCCGGCTTATTACGTAGGGTACAGTAAGTTAACAAGAATGTGGACACTGTTATTATGGTCCGGATAGTAATAGAGCAGTTTGGATTAAGAGTTGAACATGTGATATATCATCAGAACAAACATCCCCTCAGTGTCAAATGGCAGCGTACTACTTTTGCGTAAGCTACTTTAAACACGAGACGTAAACATACATATTTCTAGTCAGTGGAAACAGAAATATTCCGTTTTCCAGTGCGTACATGCGACACTAAATCTGAAATGAATGTCATAAAACATGTGGTTTCCAAAAAAAAATTATAATGTTCTGAAAGCTAAGATAATTAATAATAAAATAAAGAAAAAATGTAAGAGATGTTCATGTGATAGTAAATCGAATGGGAACAAAAGCAAAAACAATTTTCGTGTTCGCTTATAACTGACTTATTTAAAATTAAGATGTACACATTTTGCGTAGAAACTAAGTGCAAGTTGCATGCTTGGTAACAGATAACAAGCAGATTAAATTAAAGCATGTTGACGCAGCAGGTGCAAAAAATTTGGTCTTTTACAAAATCATACGGAAACAATGTGGGAATGTATAATTTGGTAACTCTGGTGGATCTTTCGACATCGTTCAAGAGATCCGGTGTACACGTAGGTCTGTTGAATTCTTGAATAGATGTTAGAAGACAAACATAAAAAAATTAAGATAAGAGTTTTGGAGCGTGTTTTGCTTAAACCAAGTGGTGCTAAAGAGTTGTACTAGAAAACGAGTACCAAAAGTAGTAGGGCTGTTTCAGTAGTATAGCTCTTGATGTCGAAAGTAAAGTGGACATAATATTCAGACAAGCAGTAGCAAGAAAAGCTTTTCTGAAAATGAAAAGTAAATTTAACTGTAAGAACACTTTTACGATGGTATTGAAGCGTACGACCTTTGTCACGGTTTGGGTGCGTCAGTTCTGACGACAGCGGGCAGCAACGGCACACTAATTCTAGCTGGAAAATGTCTAGTAAATTACTGTAGTGCTCTTATCAGCCTTAGAGTTCATGACAGCATTAACTTTACCTTGCCTGGAGTGTAGCCTTATATGGAAATGGTATCTGGGTTATAAGCGGCATTGACAGAAATTTCTGAAATGTGATGTTACAGAAGAATGACGAAGATTGAGTAGATGGAATAGCTATTGAAGGCTTAGTGAATAGCAGCAACGAGCGTTAAAGCGCAGATTGCCTATAAGTACTAATTCATTGGACATAATCTGGTGAAGAAAGATAATGGTGAGGAGATTTTTGAGAGGTGGAGCGAGGGTACCACTTGCAAAGGGATACCAAGAATTGACTGCGTAACCTGATTTGAGTGGATGTGGGTTGCAATTGTTATGCAGACAATGGAACGCTGCATCAATCCAGTTTTCAAACTGAATAATATAACAACAATAACAACACCTCGTATACGGTCGGTATTTCAGCACTAATTCTTTAGTTTAAGGCCGTAGAAGATTAAAATAAACACTATTAACCAAAATTTAAAGACAATTCATAATTTTAATGTGGCAAGACTTTAGTGTACACAGAAGGAGCTGCATATTTTCGCCGTGAAAAAAAAAATGAAGTGAAATGATTGTGTGGCGTTGATGGCCTGGAGTCCCCATCCGAGGAAATTCGGCCGCCGAGTTGTCTTTTCAGTTGACGTCACACTGGGCGACTTCCGTGTCGGCGGTGATGAAATGATGATGGAGACAACACCCAGTCCGCGAGCGGAGAAAATCTCCAACTCGACCAGGAAGCGAACCTGGGCACGTTGCATGGCAATCAGACAAGCTGACCAATCAGCTATGAGGGCGGAATACGTCCTGCAAATGGAAGCTCCGGAAAGATTGTTGAATGAACAGCATGAATTTCAAATAGATGTCCCATACGGCCCACAGCATGGCGTTTCCGGTGGGAGCCTCTGTTAATACTTGTGCTGTCGACAGATACAAGTTAAATGACCTTCAGCCTTATTTTACAGAGATTTTTAATGTTTAAATTCTATTCCTAAATATATCTAGGTAGAAAGTGAGAGAAAGGGATACTTCTTACCCGTAGGCTAGTTTAAAAATATTCTTCTCGGAATAAAATCCAAGGATATGTCTTTCTAATGTATATAAAATACTCGTAATGCGTACGCATGTCGGTCTTCTTCAGTATTTGGTGTTTGTCGTAGACAGGTAAGTTATTTATCAGGTATAGGAATTTGGAGAAAGGGCATGTTTACTACTTAGCTTTATTTTCTAATGCCATACGTAAGCAAAGTGTAATTCCAATCATCAGCCTTTCTATAGATTTCACGCGATGTTCTGATACAGATCAAAAATGCAGTTTATTACAGATGGTTAGTCTGAAGCTCTCATGCAATAAGAACATTTCATGTTCGTCAGTTTGTGGTATAACGCATTTGCACGAACGGTCAAATATCCATTCGTTTTGTTAATTTTTCATTATTGTTGGTATAAGAGTGACAATTATAAGCGTCGAAAACAATTGATAATAAATTCAAAATAATTTGTCACGATTTTTCTGAAGCACGTAATTAATTATATAGTATTTAGCTGCCAAATTACGACACCGCTATTTTTTCAGAAGGAACAGTATACATCCTTTTTATTCTGTGCAGTTGGTATAGCCATTAAAGAGGTCTTCATCGACATAAAACAAGTGGAACTTGATCTAATAGCAATAAGATTACAGCAGGGCAAGAAATTCTAAAATCGCTTATAAATCGCTGAATAGAGCGTATGAATATTTAAAGGTCTTACGTCGTTTCTGTGAAACATTTTGTCTATGAATGAATCATAGATTACGAATCATGGACAAATTAGTCTTTCCATTATGGATTAATATTCAATTTCATGCTGGCTGAGAGCAGATGAATGACCTTGGTCCGTCCAAATGTTCTGAAGGCCTTTCAAAAGTCGCATTATTGGACCTAGTTTTATTGATAGGACTTCAAGTAGCAGTTACTAAGGTATCCAAAGGCATAAGATAGTAGTTACGTTATGAGAGATGTATGAATGTCCAGACATGGAAAATAAAAAGCGGTATTTCAAGAGATAGTGAAAGAGGTTTAAGAAATATGGCGACTTACTTGTGTCTTTACACAATGTCATTGCTCAATATCAGGCTCATATACGTTAGATACTAAAGAAAATGTATGTTTATTTGAAAGGCCTTTTGCCTCACGTAAAGGAAATGGAGTATTTCTAGAAGTAATTAAATAATTCTATGATAACTAAATATTTAATACTTAGGCTGTCGCTTCCTGCGGTTATTTGAGTTAATTCTTCAGTGAAAAGAACAACTGATATGACTGTTGTGACTGAGATAACTATCTTCAGTTGTCACTTCTCTAATGAAAGGTGATAGTTGGACACATAATGTTACAAGCAGGTACTGTTATCCCCAAAAAACTACTTCTCGGAAAGCAATTAAATTTACTGTACTTGCTAGTACTTTATAATATTTCACACGAAATTGTTGTGTACATGAGCGATAGATAATATTTTTAATTCCGTCTGTATGCTGTTACAACAAAGCAAACGCTACAAGAAACCTACTTAAAAGCTACCACGTACAGATTTCTTCATAATGAAAGAAAGTTGATTTTAGGTTATAGCACTCTTATTTGGATAGCATGCTAGATATAAGGAAATACCCTACTTTATATGTAGTAGAATAGCTGGGCAAAGCAAAAGCGATGGATTGTAAAAGTAGGTCAAATCGGAGGCATTTTGTACTTGCACTATAGGCCTAAATATGTTGCATGTACTGCTTGTAGAATGCAAAGTAATATATGCTTCCACCACTACTTATCAAAATAGGGTTGATGTAGGTGTGTGTAAGGGCACTTCCACAACATGGACCGTGCTTTAATTTGCCTGCATCAGTAAAAAGTAAATTGAAAGCCGAATTTGTTTTAGCACTCCAGTTCTGGAATTCAATAATATTTAGGAAAAAATGGATGAAATGACTTCAGGTCTTATTCTAAAAACTTTCTAGGTATTGAAAAACATCAAAACTTTATGATTGTTCGGACAACTTTGTTGGAAAATTTCAAGAAACTTATTCGTAACTAGTGTGTGGAAGTCCATTTCCCACGCTCAGATACTGACTACTTCTCCGACAATCTGGGACATTATAATGGAACGCTAAAAGGACGATTCCGTCAAACCAGTAAAGACATCCCAAAGAGATACAGTAAAGATAAAGATTCTGTGAGGAAACTGAAAACAAGAAGATTAGAAAACTAACAGGAAATGATTTCACTGTTTTTAATCTACACTTTAAAACTAAAACAATGATTGTATTAATACAAACCTTGACTAAAATCTCATTTTAATATTTGTGCTTCAAATATTTAAAATTTTAAAGTATGAGGTCTTATTTTGTGAAACTTCCCCGCGCAAAAGAATACAATTAAGTACTAGAATTAGCATTAGAAATCAATTCTACCATACTACATTTCAGAAATCATCTCGCAATTTTTTTTTAATTACAGGTTTGTGCAAACTCAACGTGAAAAAAGACATTCAAACAATAAAAGCCTTCCAATACGCATAGATCTGATCGGAAATTGTATACCGACAAAATTTGGAACTTCGCAAGACATTTTAACCACAGCATCACGAAGTATATTAATGCAAATATTGCAGCTGTTAATTAAATTGACAATGTGTCTTCTCTTGAAGTCGTTGGTAGCCATAGGTCGGGATGTTTGTCGTGCTGTAAACATCCTCATACCGTAATGCGCCTCCGTAGCCGAATCGTTACCATCGATTCCTTCTTTGGACAAGGACCAGGTTCGTTTCCCGGTTCCTTTTCGGGGTTTCCTGAGGTTTAGAGGTGTCGAACCAAGGCCACTAATCCTCGTGAGACCAACCGAAGAGCTGCCTGCATAAAGTAACAGCGTTGTCACCAGCATTCATAACAGTGGCGGAAGGGATTAGTGACATTGTGACTAGAAGTGTAACGATTATCGAACAGTACTTGTACTGTAATCGACCAGTCGGCAAAGGCCTACTCTGGTCAGTGGTGATGATTGTGCAATGCTGAACATACAGATGGGGACATTTTACGTGAAATTGTAGTGTGGCATGAAAAAGAGTGAAATGTTTAATTCCGTCTCTGAAGTAAATAAACAGTTAGATGAATTGAAATGTGAACGTAGTAACGCACCTATGATTTGATTAATGATTTTCTTCGTGTTTCTAAGTCGAAAAGGAGAGGAACTTAAATCAAATTACTCGATGGTTACAGAAGAACTGTAGGATAATTTTTATTTTCAAGTAACTACTGTTAGTGGTTAACTATTAATTTTCACAAGTTCAAAGTAATAGATTTCTTTACATGAAAAAGGAAACCATAGCCATAAGGACAGCTCCTAGCAGAGGCAATGACAACAGATCCGTAGAGATCTCAAAGAACTGGCTTTAAAAATGTATTTATATTTTGGGACGCTGCTGTTTACATTGTTGGACAGATTCGTTATACTGGACGGAGTGGAATCACTGTACCTCAAGTTTGTCAGCTCCCCGTAAAAGTCAACAACTTATGCAGCTTCTGATAGTCAGTGGTTGTTACAATAGCTCTTGGCTTTGTGTCATGTTGTACTGCCTGCTGACGCTCTCAGATGATAGTAACAGTGGCCAATAGGTATAAATACGCTGAGCAGCCAGTGGCTACTGAATCCATTGCGGAGCATTTGTCTTCGTAGACTACAGTAAGAAGTGGACTTAGAACTTTCAGATCGGCGATTTTCTGACAGTAGACGTCGATCGCCCAGTGTGACTCTGTGGAGGACACGTCAAGTCCAGTTATCAACACACAAGGGGTCGTTGACTACTGTGGGAACTTCATGATACTGAAGATTCATCCAAGGATGTTTTATCCTCAAAAACTAGAATTCATTTTTAATTTCCAAGAGTCTGGCACCGATTACCATCTCACTTAAGAAGCCTGTTAACTCACATCGTACTGCCACGTTCCTTACCTTTGAACACCAACTAATCTGAAACAAATGTAACGCTATGTAATAGAATAAAATAAGGCGATTCTGACAGAATTAGTTTAAGAAACGATACACTATTATTAGTACATCATTTTTGCGGTTTGAAGAGCAGGAGAATCAGGAGTACAGTTCTACGAAGAAGCACGGGCAGCGTTTCTAAATACAGGTTATATCTTTACGTCGAATACATACTTAAATTTTTGCAGTCTTTTTGGAGGTACTTGTCAGGACTACAGTCCAGTATGGAAAACATAGATGATAAACAGTAGGTGGTCGTGCGGTTCTAGGCGCTGCAGTCCGGAACCGCGAGACTGTTACGGTCGCAAGTTCGAATCCTGCCTCGGGCATGGATGTGTGTGATGTCCGTAGGTTAGTTAGGTTTAAGTAGTTCTAAGTTCTAGGGGACTGATGACCTAAGATGTTAAGTCCCATAGTGCTCAGAGCCATTTGAACCATTTGATAAACAGTAAAGGAATGAAAAATATGGAAGCCTTGGAAAGGTGTTTCTGCAGAGGAATGCTCAACGTCACATACGTGAATAGAGTAACTAATGGAGAGTTACAGAATCAAAACGAGAAATAAAGAAACGAGTGGCACAACGTGACTAAAAGATGGATCGGTAAACACGGCACATCCGAAGCTATCAAGGAATCGTTTGGTAATGTAAGGAAATGACAGGGACAGAACGGAGGCATAGACGCGAAAACCATAAGCAGATATATGTAGGATTCAGAAGCTAATAGCAATGAATAGACTTGCACAGGATTGATTGGCGTGGAAATTTGCTAAGACCAGTCTTGGAAATGGAAATGAGCGTTTGGCGTCAGTCACAGTGAGGCCCCTTGCGGGGCAGGTTCGGCCGCCTTGGTGCAGGTCTTATTACATTCGGCGCCACATTGGGCCACCTGCACGTCGGATGCGGATGAGATGATGATGAAGACAGCGCAACACCCAGTGCCTGATCGAAGAAAATCCCCGACCCAGCCTGAAATCGAAGCCGGGCCCGTAGGACCGCAATCCGTCACGCTGACCACTCAGCTATCGGGGTGTACGTCTTGGGAATGAAGATCAAAGAGGAACAATAGCAACGCATACATACCGACAAACTGCAGGGGAGGATTCCTTACTGGAGCCGGCCGCTGTGACCAAGCGGTTCTAGGCGCTTCAGTCCGGAACCGCGATGCTGCCACGGACGCAGGTTCGAATCCTGCCTCAGGCATGGATTTGTGTGAAGTCCTTAGTTTACCTTGCTGTAAGTAGTTCTTTCTATGGGACTGATGACCTCCGATGTTAAGTCCCATAGTGCATAGAGTCATTTTAACTATTTTGAACCTGACTGGAAATGGATAAAAGAGATCCTAAGATCATGCGTCCGGAAGTGGATGGTGAGTATGCAACGACAACAAATCGTCCCGGCACACAGGACAAGGCTAAATCGCATTCACAACAGGTGCTCAAAGTGGCCTCCATGGGACTGGAGGTGATAGGGATAGTAGCGGTTGTCTTGGAGGACACACGTAAATGTACTCAAGTTCACACCATATCGGCGGGCCACTTGCCTGGGTACTAGGATTCGTCTCAATATCTTGTAGAACCCGGTCCTCCAAACCTTCTGTACAGACTGTCCGACGCCTCCCAGCATGTTTCTATGTCTGAAAGGATCCATGATTACACAATAGCCCAACCAGAGCTTGAAATGTTGTGTGATGTGGTTGGTGTCTGTGAAGGTATTTGTTTTGGTATAGTTGTGCTGTCTCTTGACCGTTTACATCTATTTGGCCGTACACGAATACTATCTCGGCTTGTTCCCGACATGAAGATCGGACAATTCTTCCGCTTACAGTCAATCACGCAGCCTGCAACACACAAGAAAGACACGGTACGTTGTCAGAGAAACTTTCATTCGTCAGCGCCATCTATCGTGGCAACGATGCGTTTCCGGGCACGCGTATTTGTCTCCACTTCCAGTCAGGAATCCATCCCTGCAGTTTCTCAGTTTTATTAGTGTTTACCCTGCATAACTTTGAAAGATTAAAATAACATCGATAGACGTCAAATAGCTTTCATTTCTTCATAAGTGTCGCCATATTCTCCGTAGTTGATTTATAATTACTTAAGGAATTTTAAATCAATCTTTGTGAATACAAAATATGCATACATCTGTCAACAAACGCGGTGAACTGTATTGTTATAAAACGTCATCAGTGTTCTGTAAAAAAAAACATATTTACAGTTTGTCTTGCTTTCTGGACCTAAAGACATTGATTTTACATACGTTATTTTACCTGTGACTTCCGTAAAGTGACGTGTGACGTCAGCAAAGATCGTCTGCTCTTACGAGTTTCCGGTATTCCCCTGTTTTCCGCCTAATCTCACACTGCTTTCGAGAAATACACATCTCCTGACATGGAACGAGAACAAAGCACCACCACCATTATTTTTTTGCATTTTTCTACGAAAAAAAGTCTGAATGTGCTTTTTTTCTTTTTTTTTGAGTAGTTTTCCAGTATAATTGGTTATGCGCAGTCACATTTGCACCCCTATTCCCACCACTCCAGCCCGGCTCACTTACTCATCATTTACATCATCAGCTTCATCAGCACTCCTTTACTTCACTTACACATTGAAGACACATTAAGTGCATAGTAAACGTAGTACATGTATGACAAATGGAAAGGCAGAGAAGGTGTTTAGAACACGTGAAAACCAAAACTGCTGATTAAGTTGACAACATTACCCACAATAAATGCTCATAGAGATATGTACAGACAGAAATATGAAAGTAGTACAGAGACTATATTGTGTAGCGTTTTACATCAACATGTGTAATTCTACAAAGCAACAGGTGATTAGGCGGAAAACAGCAGTGCCAAACGATGCTATACCTCACAAATGTGTAAGAAGAACGAAAATCAGATATAAAATATCATAAGTGAACACTCTATCTTTTGTAAATGTGGTGTCTGTTCTTTTGGACATTTCCAAAGAACAAGGAACAGAGACATTTCGATCCTGCAGCCATTATGAAGCAAGACACAAAAAAGTGACTGACTTAAGCTCCTAGTGGGGCACTTATTTAAATCAATGGGGAAAGTGGGAAATCTGTGCATGACAGGGATTTAAACCCAGGTCTCCTTCTGACTAGGTAGATGCGTCGACCGTAACACCATACGGACACAATGCTCATCTCAGTTGCATGGAGTAACCTGGGATGCCTCCCGTCAGCCCCGGATTGCGCAGAGGTCAGCATATCTGCCTAGTAAAAAGGAGATCCGGGGTCGAAACCCAGGTATGCACAAATTTTAGCCGGCCGCGGTGGCTGAGCCGTTCTAGGCTCTTCAGTCCTGAGCCGTGCGACTGCTACGGTCGCAGGTTCGAATCCTGCCTCGGGCATGGATGTGTGTGATGTCCTTAGGTTAGTTAGGTTTAAGTAGTTCTAAATTCTAGGGGACTGATGACCTCAGATGTTAAGTCCCATAGTGCTCAGAGCCATTTTCTTGCACAAATTTTCAACTTTACTCACTGATATAGATCAATATCCAGTAGTAGTCAATGTCAGTCATACTTTTTTGTCTTGATTCATAAGGTAGCGGGTCGAACTCTTGCGGGAATCTTCGAAATGCAGGGAGCAGTGAGAATAAGGGACAAAGGGCACTAGATCAGTATTGAAATTATAATTATATTAATACCTTCTCCTGCTGACGGGTGTTGATATATACCAACGGGCACAGATGAAAATGCGCGCCCAGACCGGGAGTCGAACTTGGGATCCTCAGCTTACACGGAAGACGCTGTATCCATCTGAGCCAACGAGGGCACAGCCGATAGTGCGACTGCAGGGAGTATCTAGCGCACGCCTCCCGCGAGACCCACATTCTCACCTTGTATGTCAACTCACTACATTCGCAGTGTCCCACCCCAACACACTCATTACTCGTGGAAGACATTCTTACCAAGTCCCGTAAGAGTTCGCGGAATATGTGTGCATACGCACAGAAGAAGAAGGTCAAGGCCGGTATTGCCAGAACTGTATACTTATATGGATATGGTGTCTGTTTTTCGGACATGTCCGACAAAACAGACACCATATCCATATAAGTACATCAGTAGTGTGTGGATAAGTTGAGAATTTTGGTCTGACGGGATACATTCTAGAGTAGTCCGTGCTGTTGAAATGACAGCTTTGTCGTGCTGGCGCAGTGGTCAGCGCATCTGACAGATAAGCAAAAGACATGGGTTCGAACCTTCTCATGGCACAAATTTTCAATTTTCGCAATTGATTTTAATACTCCCACTAGCAGCTAATGTAAGCTATTTCTTTGCATCTTCATTATCTTTTGTAAAAATGTCTTTGTAGATCTGTAAAGCATGGTAAACTGTAAATATGCTTCATTACAGACCATTGACTTTTTCCTACACCAATAAAACGAAACTCGTTTGGTGACTAATAGTCACAAAGACAGCTTAGAATACCTAAAATATGTTTCATTTCTTTTCCCTAAGCATTCGAAATAGACCTTTAGTGTCAATTATTGATTGTTCAGTGTAGGGACTAAATCAGGGTGAACTACAGTCCTGTCTCACTGCTTTATTACTGCCTCCTATCTATGTCTTTAGACTCATGTAATGGCCATTTTTTTCAGTACAAATTGTAGATAACGTACGCTCATGCCGTTTTATCCTTGACGGTTGGAGTATTACCAGGAGTTTGTTCCAGTCAACACTGTCAACAGTTCTTATTTCTAAACCGGCGACCTGCACGTCCGATTCGTAAAAATCGTTCATTTCAAATGTCCTGCTGGACACAAGTCGCTGATTCCACAGGCAATAGTTACCATAGCGACCTCGTACCCTTGAAGTGGGTTAAGGTCATGCATACGTGCCTCGCGCGCACATAGCAGACCTCGGTAGGTGGCTGTTACGGAGAAGAGCGGGTGCCGTAGAGCACGGAGCGGCGACAATGCCGTAAAGTCGGGCCCGGCCCGCGCCACCTCACCGCAGTTCGTCCTCCCGCCCTTCGGCCCTCGGAACCCCAGGGACTCGACCTCAGGCGGACTCGTCGCCTCTCAGAGGAATTGGATACTCACGCTGCCCGCCGAGCTGTCATTCGCACCAGACGCGAAGCTCTTTCCCTGGGGCAACGGAGGAACGATCGCTGAACGACACGTAAGGTTGCTTTTTCACGACGTCTACCGACTACAGCACCCACAGGCAGATAAAATACAGAAAAAAAATAATAATTCTTGCAAGAACTGCGAAACTGGTCTAGAAGTGTGAAAGTACAATTTGAGTTGTTCTTATGATAATGTTAACTGAAATATGCTCATTGAACTTTTCAGTGTACGAGACACAAGATGCACGGAGCGAGGGACTATCTGCAGTATGTACAGAAATGAGATTGGACATCTAAGAGTTGAATGGGGGTAGAAGTTGCAAAGGGATTGAGACAAGATCGTAGCCCATCCCCCGACTTACTCAGTCTGTACACTGAGCGTAAAACAAATTAAACCAACAATAAATTTAGGAAGAGGAATAAAACTTCAGAGAGATGAAAGAGAAACTTTGAAGTTTACCAATGAGACTGAAGTTCTGTCAGAGGCATCAGACGGACTAGAAGATTAGTTGAATAAAGTAGCCAGTGTTTTGAGAAAATACTGTATAATGAACATCGACAGAAGTAAAGGAAGCTATTTTTCCTGTTTTTGAGGGAGAATTTCATTCCTAGGTCCGTTACTGATGAAGCATTTATTTTGGAAATTGACGCCTCACAGCTAGACTCGTTTTATTTAATGACATATATTTCATTTTTTGTTCCTAGTTTTGCAGCAGTAAACTCATTTTCAGGCAGTCGTTTCTGCCATCAGCCAAGCAGTAACGCTGAGACACGGCATCACTGCTGATGACCGTTGGCCAACAATTCAAATGCCAACCTCGAATTTTTTACAGAATACGCAGTTAATTATAACGAAGGACTGGATGAAACTGGCTGCACAAATAATTCGTCAGATATTGGAGATTTCTAGGTAGTCCAAAGATTGGCAAACCGATTTATACGCACAGAAATGTAAAATGTGCACTTCGCAAAAACGAGAAATTGTAGTGAACTACGACTTATAACTTGAATCAGACATCTCATCCAAAAATCTGGACATAAAAATTTGTACAATTGTGTAACTGAATGAGCACGTTGGCGCAATTTTAGGTAAAGGAGGTGGTAGGCTTCGGTTCATTGGTACTACAATGACAAAATGCAATCAGTTTGAAAGGAGACCGCTTACAGAAAGCTCTAGCCATCCATCCTACACCAATGCACAAATTTTGGGATCCGTACCAAATAGGACTAACAGTGGATCCTGAATGTGTACAGACGACAGCACGAATGATCATAGATTTGCCTGAACCACTGGAGAGCGTCTTGGAAATGCTGAACTACTTTACAAGGCAGACACTTGAAGACATACGCAAATTATTGTGCAAGTTAGCACAAGCAATGTTTAGTGAATATTTTGAGAAAACACTACAGTTCCCTAAATGTCCCTCCAGCGCGGACCACGATGACGACACTAGC
This sequence comes from Schistocerca americana, assembly GCF_021461395.2. Taxonomy (NCBI): domain Eukaryota; kingdom Metazoa; phylum Arthropoda; class Insecta; order Orthoptera; family Acrididae; genus Schistocerca; species Schistocerca americana. The sequence continues at coordinate 397,316,514 of NC_060125.1, read as the reverse complement.
TACTGACTGCTCACATTTACTAAAATATTCCGAGCTATTCGGCAGTGGACGGACAAATTTCATATTAAATCTCAGGGTTTCGTCCCCTTCAAAGGACGATATCTTCAGGCGAGCTTACAACTTCTTTGGAGGGTCGATGCAGATCCATGATCGCTACTAACATCGGATCTTAAAGGAGCTACTACTCCCACTCAAGACATCCTCCGCAGATGAGGAGGAAATGTTAAGTTTCAATATAAAATCCATCCGACCATGACATGCCTGGAACAATTTAAAAAGTATGACATTTCATGAAGTGAAAGTTTATATTTAATAATTACAATTCACACGGAGGTAATTAAAAAATCAGTCGTTCTCTACTCTATATATATAGGATGGCCGTAAGTAGGTTCTTTAACACTTTTCAGACCGGTTTGAAGAGTACGTACGTAGATACGCATGGAAAAATTATTACTCAACAAGATTGGTGCAATTCGTAAAATACCTTTTAGTTATAATTGAAGTGCAGTTACTGACGGAAGTCCAGAGTTGACTGTAATTATCGTATGGCACCTAAACTTTATACGTTTGCTAATGCGTTAATTTAGAACCGATCTGCTCTGGAAAACAAATTAGTTCCAATTGTGGCCACTACGTGCCAATCTAGTGCCGTAAATTTTTTGTATGACGACATCCACGCTGCCATTTGATTAGCCATAATGTGAGTGAACAGTATCTCTATCGAGAGGGTAGATTGTGCGCTGTTAATGAAACTGTTTTACGCGAATGGAAAAAATTACAGTGCAGCACTGAGAGAGTATCGCCGATTGACTGAAAGATCTGAGGACAGGCCCCGTGTAATCGAATGGTTTAAAGAAGATAATAATGAAATTCGAAAACACGGGTGAGTTTCGTGTGAAACCTGGAAGATGAATGCGCCCTACCCCGGTTGAAGTTGCTAATAAGGTAACTGTTGCTGTAAATTACAATGCAGTACGAGCCCCCTTGTTGCTAGGGCACGTGCAGTTCACAACAATTGTTTATCTCACGGCCAACAGTAATCGTGTAAAATCCGGGCGGTGCAGCAGGAGAAATCGTATGATCAGCAGCAACACTCTGAATTAGCATTTCGGTTTCTGGCACAGATCGAAGCTGATGACTTGCGGCTGGCCAATATTTTGTGGACTGAAGAGGCACATTATACACTACAGGGTACAGTGATTGTACGAAACGCCAAATTTGGGGTACTGTTAAACCACTTGCACTTGAAGGGCCAATGCAATCGCCGTAATTGATTGTGATGTGGATTCACAACCACCTTGATTCTGGGTCCGTTCTTCTTTGAAGAGATGGCTATCACGTGTACCGTGACGTCTGTACGCTGTCGAAACCTTCTTTTACAGTATGTGATTCGCCGGCCGCGGTGGCCGTGCGGTTCTAGGCGCTGCAGTCCGGAACCGCGGGACTGCTACGGTCGCAGGTTCAAATCCTGCCTCGGGCATGGATGTGTGTGATGTCCTTAGGTTAGTTAGGTTCAAGTAGTTTTAAGTTCTAGGGGACTGATGACCTAAGATGTTAAGTCCCATAGTGCTCAGAGCCATTTGAAACAGTTTTAGTATGTGATTCCTGCTTTGGAAGAGTACAACTGTGTGGAAAGTACTGTGCTCATGCAAGATGGCGCAACACCCCATGTCGCTCTCCAGTGAAAGACGTGCTTTTCAAAAGTTTTGAACATGTATAGCATGCAAGAGCACCTGGTCTTAATCCAAGTGACTTTCCGTTCTAGAGATATCGGAAAGAACGTGTTAACCAGGGACACGTTGCTCAGATTCCACCGGAACTGTTGCGAGCGATGTTGATAACGTCGTTTTACCGATGCAGCATCTCGTCATCTCGTCGACGTCTCCGGTCCCCATATTGAACAAATTGTGTAAGCGGTGATTAATAATAAAACCAATATTGTGCCTTTCTCACTTGTTTCGCCTTTCCTACCCACGTCCCACTCGTAGTCCGTTTTAAATGGAAACATTTCTATACGTCTTGCTTGCAATCTCAGCGGCAGGTTTGCCACTGGTGGCCAAAGTCGGAACCAGTATATTTTCCAGCGTAAACCGGTTCTGTATTGCCGCATTAGAAAATTCTCCAAGTTCCCTGGTGTTCGATATTTACAGTCCGCACTGGACCTCTGCTAGGCGTTGCATTTTAACTACAACTAAGCAGCAGCAGATATTTCGGGTTACCTGGAAACACAGTTCTGCCAGAGTAGGGATAATATGTGCGTCATCAGAGTGTTTTAGTGAAATAGCATGGAAACTAGAAACATACATCTAAGTTGAAGTAAGTGGGACGCCTTGATACTTGTGAACAAAACGTTGGAGTTACACACAGGTTCAAAGTGAAATTATGCTGATGTACAGAACACAGGCAGTGTTCCGTCCAATTTGACAAAAACCACACGCACTTCTTTGATGCTGATTGGAAGTCCAGGTGTTGCAGAGTACGGTATTCACCTTTTCATCGAGCTGAAAGAACTTCTCGGGTTTAAAGAGATTTTCTAACGATTAAGACATTCGTACAGCGGTTGTAGAATGGCCACGTGACAAAGGAGTACTCTGTATTGTCGAGGAAAGCGACAGGTAGAACATCCAATATATATATATATATGTATATATATATATATATATATATACATATATTCTAATTTTTTTTTTTTTACAGAGGATTAGTGTCCACAGGGGACTGGCTTCCACGATGAGAAATAGTGTCATTTATACACTGATGAGCCAAAATAATGTGACTTTCTGCTTAATAGCTTGTTTGTCCTTCTTTAGAACCAAATACATCACTGATGGTGTGTGTCAGGGAACCGACAGTTTGTTGGCAGGTTGTGGATGTATGTGGCAATAGATGTCTACGCACAGGTCATGTAATTAGCTTAAATAACGCGCCGGTTATTTGGGTACGCGGTGATGGCGTCGGGTAGCGACCCAGAGGGGTTCCATAGAATTTACATCAGGCGAATTTGGTCGCCAAGACATCAACGTGAATTCACTATAACTCTCCTCAAACCACTGTAGCACGGTTCCGGCTCCGAGACACGGACAGTTATACTGTCAGCTTGCGTCCGTGGCGCGCTGCCCGTTTCGGACCGCCACTCATTTCGATGACGATGTTTGTGGAGATGACCATTGACATACTGTAGAACAAAATGTAGTTCACGAAGCGCCGATACGTTTCCAAAGATCGACTGTCGAATCCCAGTGGTCCCGTGCCCACTGCAATCATCGTTGACGATGTAAGTGTGTCAACATACGAGCACGTAGCGGTGTGTAGGCGCCCCGGTGGTCCCGGTCGCCTACGGTGGACTGGATGGCCGAGCGGTGACCTCTCCGGTTGTCAGGATGCTAGGAAATGGCTGTAGAAGCGTCAGAAACGCCAAAGAAACATTATTAACTCATAACATCTTTATTACTGCCGAGTACAATGTGGCTTGGTGATATCAACGACCTTCCCCGAGTCCTCGCTGACTCGTAGTGATGACACGAGATCCGGGCCGCACAGTCTTCCTAGCGCAGCGCCGCGTGCTGTGACGTAGAGGAGGAATGCCCTTACTTCAGCCGCGCGTGGCTGGCGGCGCCCGACTGGCCGGCCGGCTCGAGGCGGACAGCAGGCCGCTACGTGTAGAGGCTCCGGGTTGGAGTCCCCGGCGCTGTCGGCACGAGAAGCGTTCTCGTAGTGCGGATTGTACTCTGTCCCACCCCGTCTTCTTCCCTACTCCTCCTAGTAGCTCGTCTGCGGTGGGCGGGCGGAACGGGCTGCAGTCCCCCAGCGTCGTCGGCTCACCCGGTTGTGACGGCAGATGCACAGGGCCTAGGCTCCGCACGATCTCGACGACGGCTCACTGATGTGGTCAGCATTGGCGGCGAGCGAGTCTGCCGTGATGTCTGCTAATCCAGGGTTGATCATTGACAGCGGCAGCAGAGAGGACCAGAGCTGGTACTGTCCCAACACGTCTGGTGCTTTATGGGCCGCCCTTACTGCAACATCTCCTTAATAAAGATTAACATGTCGATCACCGAACTGAGCGCTACGCAGCGACCCAGTACGCATCTTACTGCAAGTCTAACTGCGAGTGCGAGTGTCTTGCTGCTATCAAAGCTGGCGTATTTAAAGGAAGCACGATCGACGTCCTGACATCGTGCTCGTTTGTAATGACCGCATTCGTTCCACTTATAGTGCTGATTCATCTGTCGTACTCGCCCCTTAGGTGTTCTTCCGACAGAGTTACGTGTTGTTGCGGCTGACTTACGCGAAGTTGTGAAATGCAGTACAGCTGACGCTCTACCTCTGTCTTGCGCTCTACGAAAGTCTCCGTCCAACACAAGCCCCCGTGCTAAGCAATTCTCTCTCGCCTGTTGTGTGTAACCAGGCCATTGCACCTGCGAGACGACACATTCCGATATATGTGCAATTCTCTTAGCTCTTGCCTAACCTACTGCCTCTGGCTCTCGGCATACGCAACGAAACTTTAACAATATTCTACGTTTCCAACTCTTTACTATTCCGTGACACTACACATCCCCCTCCTTTAAGAAAATTCGTCCCGAATTTTATTATTCTGGACTTACTGGCTGTGCACGCCATACTTCCTTATACTCTACAAGTATCTTACAACTACTCCTTCAACACTGTCAAACTTTTCTTATTCACTAATAATCTGTTTACACTTAATACTGATTCCAATCTTATCATTGGTTATCTGTTTATATTACGTTCCTCTATCCCATAGGTATTTGATGTACGGTTCTTATTTCAGAACGAGACATCTTTTTCCGTATACAAAAGTAAGTTGCAGAAATAAACACTAGAACTAAGATTATGCTAGTCGTTGACACACTAAATATAATTGTGTTTTGCCTGCGTTTCTCCCGATATTGCTGCACGTGCTGCAGTAGATGATTAACTGAGATCTGCTCTGTTTCTGAGATAATCAGGCTATCTGAAGATTGTAGCAATGTGGGATCCAAGGACTCGTTCATAAACGCTATGTTCTGGCGAGGCAATATGTGTGGAGGTTCCTTTGGATAATACAAGATAGGCTGTGTCACGTTAATCATTGTTGTACCCATGAAAGTAGCTGGTAGGTGAAAATGCTTCCCCACTATTTCACATCTAGTGCCATTAATGAATAACCCACTGCCCTGCAGTTCAAGCTTTGATATATCTGTCAATCTTCCATTTCTGTGACAACGGGCCACTACGGTCTCTAGTTCGAACGCAGAGTAAATCCAGTGTTCCCCAACTTTCTGAAATTTCGGTCTCGGAAGTAACACCTTCTTTTCGCATTCTAAGGTTCCCATATTCACCAAGAACAACTGCATCTCACACGAATGATTGTGGGTTGCCACCTCCTTTGCTGGGCAAATAAAAACACTTCCCCTGAAACAGTCTGTCAAATCTTCCGTAGGCATTACCACATCTAATTGTCTTGCAAACAAAATTCCTTTATCTAGTGATTGCAGCTGCACCACCTCTCCTCTGCAACAGTGTAGCAATACCAGACTGATGAAAAGTTTCCCGGGCCACATCCTGGCACGGTACCTGAAGGAAAAGGAGGCCCTGTCAATCCCTCCCTTCCTTACCACGTCTAAAACACGCAAATGACAAGTAAAAACTACACATATCCTACTACCTAATAACAATAAATACGACATGTTCCTCCCCGAGGACACTTAATCTACTTATCCCTAGACCTAAGTGCGTAAGGAACGTTCCTCTGCTGTTCTTTTAGCTTCGGTACCCTGACACCCTTTGTTACTGCTGGGGGAATCTGCGGTAACGCATCCACTGCGCCCTTAAACGGCTTAATCCTACTCACAAGAACTTCTGACGACTTGGTTGGTAACTGAAACTTTAAGTTCACTGGAGACACTATTTCATTTACCTGATACTGTCCAGAATATTTCGTCAAAAACGTCTTCGTTTTACCCTTCGGAACATAAGGATTAGCCGACAATACCCACTGACCAATTCTGTATTGAGGCAGTTTACCTGTTCTTTGCCCCAATACTCTCTTGTTTCTCCAAAGCTTTAGTATTAGCACGCCGTACCCCTTGCCAAATCTCTCTCAATTTCTTGGCGAATTTCTTCACTGACTCATCCTGTGAACCTACCAGAGGCTTGAGCACATAAAATGGTGATGGCATTTTCCGACCATAAATTACCTCATACGGAGAGAGCCCCGTTCCTGTATGAACTTTCGCGTTATATGCGCTTGTCAACAGATTTAAATACACGTCCCAATCCGTGTGTTCTGAATTTACGTAATGACTAATCATCTTAACTAACGTCCTATGAACCCGTTCTGTTCGTCCATTCGACTGAGAATGAAATGGGCTTGTTCGCAATTTCTTAACTTTCAATAAACTTCATAACTGCTTCGTCAGCTCCGACATAAAGTTACTACCCTGATCTGTAATTATAGTATCAGGCACACAATACTTCAGCAACCAGTTATTTACTAAGGCTTGCGCAACAGTACTTGCCCTCTGTTCTGGAATAGCTACCATTACCAGGTATCGGGAAAAACGATCTAATATTGTTAATACGTATCGATTACCCGCTTGGGTCCTGTTAAATGCCCCGATTACGTCTAATCCTATGAATGCGAACGGACGATCCGCTTCAGGTAGTCTCTGTAACTGAATTTTCTGATGACTTAAATCTGCTCTCTGCGCACACGGTATACAATTTTGCACATACTGCTCTACATCATTGCGACGTGTCTTCCACCAAAACCTTTCAGCTACCCGTCTATCAGTCGTTCTTTTACCACCATGACCCGACTATACATGGTCGTGCGATTGTTTTAACACTTCTTCCCCCAGCGACTGCGGTACTACGACGCGTAGTCCACACTTCGTCTTCCTGCAAAGCAACCCATCCTGCATTTCAAACTGCGGTTGCGTCCGGAACAATTGACACTCTCTGTCAGTGGCTAGCGTCTTTATCCACTCCTTCTCCCTCATGCCCACAACTTGTACAGCTGCTATTTTTCTACTAAGCGCATCTGCACTCGTATGTTTTACACCTGGTTTGTGAATTACCTCGTAGTCAAATTCACTTAGTTTCAGTGCCCATCTCGTTAAACGACTTGAAGGATCTTTCAACCACAACAACCACTTCAGTGCTGCGTGATCTGTAATTACCTTGAACTTACGCCCATATAAATAACAGCGAAAATACGAGATACCGTAAATCAATGCTTACATTTTTTTCTCTGTAGTTGAATAATTATTCTCTGCCTTATTCAGTTGCCTGGAAGCATAAGCCACTGGATGTTCCTGTCCATTAACCCTCTGAGAAAGAATACAACTTACAGCAATATTACTAGCATCACGCCGGCCGGTGTGGCCGTGCGGTTAAAGGCGCTTCAGTTTGGAACCGCGTGACCGCTACGGTCGCAGGTTCGAATCCTGCCTTGGGCATGGATGTGTGTGATGTCCTTAGGTTAGTTAGGTTTAATTAGTTCTAAGTTCTAGGCGACTGATGACCTCAGAAGTTGAGTCGCATAGTGCTGAGAGCCATTTGAACCATTTGAACTAGCATCACAAGATAGTATGAACTCTTGTTCGAAATCAGGAAGTATCAACACTGGGTCTGATGTTAGTACCTGTTTGAACTTCTCGAATGCCGCCTGACACTGTGCTGTCCATTCAAACTTAACACCTTTCTTTAACAATCTCGTTAATGGATGTGCATTTTCCGCGAACCCCTTTACGTATCGTCTGTAGTAATTACATAAACCGACATATTGCAGAACTTGTTTGGTGGTCTGTGGTACTGGAAAATCACGCACAGCCGACGTTAGACGAGGATACGTTCTTATTCCATCCTGACTGATAATATGCACAAGATAAGTCACTTGCGTCTGAGCAAACTGACGTTTCTCGACATTAAGCGTACGATTTGCCGCTCTTAGCCTACTACATACTTCGTTCAGTCGTTCCACATGCTCTTCTATATTACGCGAAAAAGTAACAATATCATCGAGGTATATCATGGCAATCTTCGGTTTCAGTCCCCGAAGCACACCATCTAACAGACGCTGGAAAGTAGCAGGAGCATTTTTCAACCCAAATGGCATTCTGCGATACTGAAAGTGACCAAGGCTTGTTGTAAAGACCGTCTTCGGTCTATCCTCGGGACTTACTTCTATCTGATGGTACCCACTCTTTAGATCTAGTGTCGAAAATATTTACACCGACCTAGGTTGTCCAATGTTTCCGTGATGTTCGGTATTGGATACGCATCTGTTACAGTTCGTGCGTTCAAAAAATTATAGTCACAACAAAACCTTAGTACCGTCCAATGACTTCTTAGGAACTACCACTATGTTGGCAGACCACGGGCTTTCACTGTTCTCTATAATACCGTCCCTTAGCTGTTGATTAATAAATTCTTCCACTAGTGGTTATAGGTGTTTCGCTATCCTGTATGGTTTTCTATAGACCGGCGGACTATCGCCAGTCGGTATACGATGCTGTGTAATAGGAGTTGCTGGTAATGGACCTTCGGAATTAAACAAATCTAAATACTCTAATAACAAAGCTTCCATAGCTTTCCGATCACCATTCTCCAAATGACGAATCTTATCACGTAGTACAGATGCCATGACGGTTTGCTTGACGTTATAATCACCTTGGGATTCACCTATATCCTCATCGTTGAGTATTTCCGAACTCGCTACCACTAAACCCATTGGGACATCCACTTCATCTGCCCCAAAATTATCTACACTGACCGGAATCATCAGTTCCCCATTTATTCCCGTTACGCGCGCAACGCTCCTCCTAATAATACAACGCATTTCATCCAATGCTTCATTGCTCTGCAGTGGCTCCACCACACATAGTCTCTGCTGTGGTACATCGGTACCTACTCACAACCAAACTAACTTCTTAGTACCCGAAGGCAATTTATTTTCTCTGCCTCGTGATGACTGGGTGTTGTGTGCTGTCCTTAGGTTAGCTAGGTTTCAGTAGTTCTAAGTTCTAGGGGACTGATGACCATAGATGTTCAGTCCCATAGTGCTCAGTGCTCAGAGCCGAAGGCAATTTGACATGCGCAATCATCTTTAATGCCCTTGTACGCGGTTCAGTTGGTGACATCTTAGCAAGGATGCACCTCGCAACGCAGAAACATTTACAGCTGTTGTACTCATTGAAAACAAGTTTCCACTAAGTTCAACTGTACGCTGTGAAAGATTAATTTTGGCATGGTGTTTATCGAGGAAGTCCAGTCCGAGAATCACAGAATACTCTTGTCCTACAGTTGGCAACACTTCCATTTGCTCTCCGACCTCTACAGTTCCAATCTTAAAAACGAGCTGCGTTGTACCCAACGATTGCAACTCATTATTCCCTACTCCACGTAATCTACATCTAGGAGTACATAGTCTTCTCCTACCCACGAGGTCTAGACTAGCAATAGATACATGTTTCCCTGTATCAATCAAAAACTTACATCCGTTATTCCTTACAACACGCATCAAGCGACAATCCGTCTCTGTACTAGTTTTGACCGTACTTCTGCTTCCGACGGACGAAGCACTCCCGTTCCCGTCTAACGCTTTTTCCTGTTTATTCCCGTTACCATTCTGCTTACTACAACACCCATTTGCCTTGTGACCGTACCGTTTACTAGCATAGCACTGCGGCTGTCTGCATTGAGCCTTCAAGTGACCTTTCCTCCCACAACGGTAACAATTCCTCTCCGACGCAAAGATGCGTTTATCATTGCGAACCCTTGTTGCAATGTCTATCTCCTGCAGATGCGTTGCAATATGCAGTGCTGCAGCTAAATCCCCAGGATTCTCCATCCTAACCCTACGAGAAAATTCTGCAGGAATTCCTTGAGGAATACATCGAGGGCTTTGTTTTCTGCCTCTCGTACTAACACACGATCCGCATCAGGATTACCCGATAATTCATAGGTCTGCGAATTAATTTTCCGTATCCTATCTGAAAAAGACTCCACTGTCTCATTGACCTTCTGTGTCAAATTAGCTAACTTCTCCCTAAAAAATCTTGCACCATTCTGCTTAAGATATCTTTGTCGTAACCCATCTGTCAATTCTTCAAACGTGCTAGCCTTACTAAGCGTCTCATGGTACATCACGAACGTCTAGGCTTCCCCTGCAATTCGAAAATTTGCCAAATGTAACGTAGTTACGTCCGACCAATTACTCATTGCAGCTGTTGCCAAAACATCGTTAATGAATGCTGTGACATCCTCCGTTGTTTTACCCGAGAAAGGCGTGATCAGGTTAGCTACTGAAGGATATATTGCAAGGTTGGACATTGCTAATGACTTGCACTCACTTGAACCCGTTTGCGACTCTTGCGCCGAACGCAAGGTCTCCATTTGCGTCATTAATTCTACATGACGTAACTTACGCAGCGCATTCTCTTCTAACAATTTTGAGACTTGCTCCGTCAGAGCAGCTATACTTACTTCAGTACTAACGGATCTTGTTTCCGGCATGATTTGTGCAAACTACCAACAACTGACTCCATACTGAATTTACTCCTCAGAACAACAACTACACTAGCTACTCAACTCCTTCGTCACAGTTGAGCACAACACACAAGAAGACAAACAAGACTCACAATGTACAACTAAACAAAATTAATCCTTCCGCCTTGTTATTACCCAGCGACACTCTCTACAATTGTGCGCCTCGTGAACAAACCGTCTACAAATCGAACATTCTACTGGTACAAACTACGTGCCCCGTTAAATTACACAAACTACATCTGACTAGTACCAAGTACGTTTCCCAACTATTTCCCTTAAACTCAGATAAACCTGCTGTTTCCGCAGTTCTCACAGATTGCACTCCCAAAAAAAGACGTGCATCCATATTTATTAACAAAAATCGCCTCGTGCACTTACCACTACACCAAATCTGTAGACGGTGGGCGCAAGGTCTTCTGACACCAAATCTGTAGGCGGTGGGCACGACCACTTCTGACACCAAATCTGTAGGCGCCCCGGTGGTCCCAGTCTCCTATGGTGGACTGGATGGCCGAGCGGTGACCTCTCCAGTTGTCAGTATGCTAGGAAATGGCTGTAGAAGCGTCAGAAACGCCGAAGAAACATTATTAACTCATAGCATCTTTATTACTGCCGAGTACAATGTGGCTTGGTGATATCAACGACCTTCCCCGAGTCCTCGCTGACTCGTAGTGATGACACCAGATCCGGGCCGCACAGTCTTCCTAGCGCAGCGCCGCGTGCTGTGACGTAGAGGAGGAATGCCCTTACTTCAGCCGCGCGTGGCTGGCGGCGCCCGACTGGCCGGCCGGCTCGAGGCGGACAGCAGGCCGCTACGTGTAGAGGCTCCGGGTTGGAGTCCCCGGCGCTGTCGGCACGAGAAGCGTTCTCGTAGTGCGGATTGTACTCTATCCCACCCCGTCTTCTTCCCTGCTCCTCCTTGTAGCTCGTCCGCGGTGGGCGGGCGGAACGGGCTGCAGTCCCACAGCGTCGTCGGCTCACCCGGTTGTGACGGCTGATGCACAGGGCCTCGGCCCCGCACGATCTCATCGACGGCTCACTGATGTGGTCAGCATTGGCGGCGGGCGAGTCTGCCGTGATGTCTGCTAATCCAGGGTTGATGACTGACAGCGGCAGCAAAGAGGACCTGAGCTGGTACTGTCCCCTCACGTCTGCTGCTGGATGGGCCGCCCTTACTGCAACATCTCCGTAATAAAGATTAACATGTCGATCACCGAACTGAGCGCTATGCAGCGACCCAGTACACATCTAACTGCAAGTCTATCTGCGAGTGCGAGTGTCTTGCTGCTATCAAAGCTGGCGTATTTAAAGGAAGCACGATCGACGTCCTGACATCGTGCTCGTTTGTAATGACCGCATTCGTTCCATTTATAGTGCTGATTCATCTGTCGTACTCGCCCCTTAGGCGTTCTTCCGACAGAGTTACGTGTTGTTGCGGCAGACTTGCGCGAAGTTGTGAAATGCAGTACAGCTGACGCTATACCCCTGTCTTGCACTCTACGAAAGTCTCTGTCTAACACAAACCCGCGTGCTAAACAATTCTCTCTCGCCTGTTGTGTGTAACCAGGCCATTGCCCCTGCGAGACGACACATTCCGATATATGTGCAATTCTCTTAGCTCTTGCCTAACCTACTGCCTCTGGCTCTCGGCATAGGCAACGAAACTTTGACAATATTCTACGTTTCTAACTCTTTACTATTCTGCGACACTACAGGTGGTCTGCTGCGGAGCTCCATATTCAACATTGTTCCATGAACGGTCTAACCCTTTGCTCCGAGACACTTGGCGTGCACCAGCATTGTGCTCTTTCGGCAGAGATGCCACATATCCCATCTGTCCTATTGTAGAGAGCAGACAAGCCTCCGAACCTCACTTTCTGCAAAGAGTAGTGGACGTACAACCATTTAGCCCCAAATGGTAGTTTCTGTGTCCTGTGTCTTTCAGTAGATGCTCACGATAGTAGCATGTGTCCATTAGATAAGCTTCGCCGTTTTCGCGATACTCATTCACAGGCTCTTCGTAATAATGATCTGCCCTCTGTCAAATCTGCTTATCTCAATGGATTTCCCGATTGGCAGCCCGTATTTTCGCTATGGTACTCCCCCGTCTGTATCTGATCCACTTACATACTGTCGTTAGTGCGTCACATGCCCGTAACGCTACCAGGCGCAGTCCAGTTTCGTGGTGGGCAGTTGTCATAATGTTTTCACTGATCAGCGTATGTGTCGCTTTGAAATGTAATGCAGATATCACCTGGAACTTACTTGACATGCGAAAATAATATGTAACTTATCTTTTGTAGTCCCCTCGTAAGTAGGTTTGTACCATGCCTGGTTAAAGAGTAAGGTCGACGACCTCCGTGGCGTCTAGTGTCGTAGATTTTGCAAAGAGGAATTCAAGTTTGCAAAGAACAAAACCGTTAACTGGCGTGCATTTAATTTCGCTGTCGCGGAAAAGAAGCCGAGGAATGCCGGTGGGGGGTGTGGGTGGTGTGGGGGGAGGGGGCGGTTAACTGAGGCCAGTCCATCTGTCTGGGGATTTCTCCCCGAGTTGTTTTCCTCTCTCCACTGGAACTATGGAGCGGGCAAATTTCTGCATACTAAAATATGTATGAAAGTAGAAACAACTTTCATCTCATTCGCCGGCAATAAACTAGCCCTTTGTGAGACCCGTCACGTGTCAGGAACGGCATTCCACAGAGCATTCCTGCGCAGGCGGGGCCGTACGGAGGTGTGGGGCGGAGAGTACTTCGAGCGCCGCTCACCACAAGTTTTAAATGAGCCGACGCGGTGCTTCTTGATTTTGGCGGATATCAGACACGGAGGCAGTTTCTCTGTTGCTTGCGTAATTTATCCCGCTCACTTCCGACGGACAAGCTTGTACCAAACGCAATGCTTTCGTTATCTGCCTGTAATTGATTTGAGAAAATATCATCTGAATACACGTAAAACGCACACCGAATAAATGTTGAAAAATAGCCAGGTGGATAGTCCCTGCTACCTACGACACCACTCCACACTGCCTGAAAAAGGATGTGCAGCACCCAGATGACATGCTCGGATGTCATTGTAACCCCGTTCAGGTATGTAAATAATAAGAGTAACAATTCTCTGTAAGAGTTAGAAAAGCTAGAGTAGATTGGTGTTGTTCGTATTTATTTTGTACAAGGCCACTTAGGATAAGTAAGCAACATGAACAACATCAGACATTGGCTGATCGCTGTAAAGGACACAGCGATTCCACTTACTCGTGTGAGACAGTGTTTACCAGCATAGCCAGTGTCGGAAAAGTGCCTCCCTTTGGGTCTTATTAGACCAGCTGGTCGAATCACGGAATATCCAGATTTTTTTGTATTCACTTGTGACACTTTTTCCCAAACATTCGCAACCGCTTTACCTACATGATTAAAATTAATATTATTTATATGAATTAATCATACTGACCACATGTGGCACGGTGTTAGACTGTATGGAAACTTGAGAGGAGACACACTCGTCATCTAGTTTCCGGGCTACCACTTCTTGTCTGCAGCTCGTGGTCGTGCGGTGGCGTTCTAGCTTCCCGCGCCCGGGTTGCCCGGTTCGATTCCCGACGGGGTCAGGGATTTTTTCTGCCTCGTGATGACAGGGTGTTGTGTGATGTCCTTAGGTTAGTTAGGTTTAAGTAGTTCTAAGTTCTAGGGGACTGATTACCATAGATGATAAGTCCCATAGTGAACCATTTTTTTGAACCAACCACTTCTGACTTCCACAACAGGGTATCACCGCACTGTGCCCCAGGCACATCGTAGGCCCTTCAAATCAGCACCTGTCATCCGAGAATAAGTAATGGACTTTTTGCAACATTCAGTGTCATCCTGCACCTTGGTCGGAGGAGAGCAGCAGCCGAGGCAAGGAGTTATCCTAAAACGCGTTGGCTGCTGTTAACACAATATGAACAGTTGGGCTGAACTGATGCCGTGAGCGGAAGTCATGAAATACTGACTAAGGACATCGGGTTGCGTTCAGCCATGAATCGCAGTTGTGTACTTCCCTCGATGACCATCGGCGAAGGGGAAGGGGCCGACATAGGTGCTGCCAATGCTTGGCAGAGACACAGAGATTAGAATGGGATAGCTCGCAATCTTTAGGAAGCATCTGATGAAGATGATGGTGTACATTATTAGGCAAATTACATGAACCATGCGTAGAAATCTAACGCCACATACCTCTAAAAACCTACTAACAAACAGTCTGAACCATGAAACACAGAAACAGGTGGTCATAAAGTTCTGCCTCATCAATGTATCTCGCATTAACTTGTGGAATTCCGTAAGAAGCCTACAAAGGATCGTAATAACAGGTTAGGCCATTACGGCCAATAACTTGAGAATAATAGAAGTTCATTGTCAATAGATTTTCAGTAAAATACCAGAAAGAAAGACAGAGCCGCATAAACAAAAGATCAACTGGAGCTACGAGAAGGAAATCTTAGAAAACAAAAAAAGGAATAAAAATATAGCGCAATAGACGGCATCGCTTACTGCGATACTGGCATTGTAAAATAGATTCAATGTCTCATGTGGAAATTCTTTGATCAATTCTTCGGCAACATGTTAACATGTTCAGGAGCATTTTTTTTTTTTTTGGTGAGTCACGAATTGCTCTCCTGTGCCAATCTCTTCATCTCAGAGAAGCACTTGCAACCTACGTCCTCAATTATTAGCTGTGTGTATTCGTATCACTGATTTTCTCTACAATTTTTCACTCTACAGCTCCCTCTAGTATCATGG
This sequence comes from Schistocerca americana, assembly GCF_021461395.2. Lineage (NCBI taxonomy): Eukaryota > Metazoa > Arthropoda > Insecta > Orthoptera > Acrididae > Schistocerca > Schistocerca americana. The sequence continues at coordinate 397,301,185 of NC_060125.1, read as the reverse complement.
AAGGCATTTCCTCATGGCGTAACTTGATGTCCTATCATCCTGTCCCTTCTCCATGTCAGTTGCTTTCCTCTCCGATTCTGTGTAGACCCTCTTCATTCCTTACCTTACCATTCCACCTAATTTTCAATATTCGTCTATAGCACCACTTCTCAAACGCTTCGATTCTCTTTTGTTCCGGTTTTCTAACAGTCCATGTTTCACTACCATACAATGCTGCCCCCCAAACGTACATTCTCAGAAATTTCTTCCTCAGATTAAAAGCTATGTTTGATACCAGTGGATTTCTCTTGGCCATGAATGCAGTTTTTGCCGGTGCTAGACTCCTTTTGATGTACTCCTTCCTCCGTCCGTCATTGGTTATTTTTCTGCCTAGGTTCTAGAATTCCTTAACTTGATGTACTTCGCAGCCATCGATCCTGATGTTAAATTTCTCACTCTTCTCCTCTCTGCTACTCTTAATTACTTTCATCTTTCTCCGATTTGCTCTCAATCCATACTCTATAATAATTAGACTGTTCATTTAATCAGGAGATCATGTAATTCTTCTGCACTTTCACTCAGAAAGGTTAAATAAAAACAAAACTTTCTCCTTTTGTGTCTTTTCTGAGTAGTGAAGGAGTAGGAAATACCTGCAGCTATATTTCCCTTTCATCGTTTATTCCTTGTCTTGTACGACTGGACTAGGTACCTTCTCTTCAAGTTCTCTCAGTCATTCTCTCAATCACAATCTTCAATGAAATCTTTGGTGCCTCATGAAGAACGTGTTTGAAGACTGCTGTGTTATACCGTTTGACTCTTTAGACAAAAATTTTGTGTCACTGCACGCGTTTCTGATGGTGTCTACGTGCTCCAAGACTTCGATGTTATCCCGTTTCACGCTTTAGACAAAAATTTGATTCCACTGCACACGTTTCTGATCATGGAGAACGTGCTCCAAGACTTCGGTATTATCCCGCATGACTCTTTAGACAAACATTTGATGGTACTTCACACGTTTCTGATAATGAAGAACGTGCTCCAAGACTTCGGTGTTATCCATTTTGACTCTTTAGATAGTAATTCTATGGCATTGCACACGTTTCTGATGATGAAGAACGTGCTCGAAGACTGCGGTGTAACACCGTTTGACTCTAGATAAAAATATGATTGCACTGCACTTGTTTCTGATTATGAAGAACGTGCTCGAACACTGCGGTGTTGTTCACCACTACTCGAAGTGCCGTTGTCGGCAAACGATGGTCAACTGTGGCAGCCTCCCTTTAATGCGACCGAGCGAGGTGGCGCAGTGGTTGGACACTTGACTCGCATTCGGGAGGACGACGGTTCAATCCCGTGTCTGGCCATCCTGATTTAGGTTTTCCGTGATTTCCCTAAATTTCTCCAGGCAAATGTCGGGATGGTTCCCCTGAAAGGGCACGGCCGACTATCTTCCCCATCCTTCCCTAATCCGATGAGAACGATGACCACGCTGTCTGGTCTCCTTCGCCAAAACAACCAACCTTTAATGCGTAGGAATATACTTTTCAGTGCTCAGGAAGAAAATGACCTTCTGCACAAATGCGAGTTCTGCAACGAATTTTAAGAGTATAAATTGTTTATGTACAACCACTTTCTTTGATGAAGTAGTGTATCTGAGTTCGCTATTTGTGAAAAGCACGTGCACTTGAATGTTCCACCTCGTTATAATTGTTTATGTTGTGGCACACCACATGTTAATGCCTTCACTTTCCCGTGCCTTGTGAACAACTAGTCTTTTCTGAAAGTTATATACACTCTGTATAAGAAAACACTTCAGTTGTATCTTATCGTTTGGAGTAGATTACACTCTAAGGCTAAAAAACGATGCACCACGAAGGAATTATTCCAATGCCACAGAAATCGGTAGATGTGATTACGCATGTACAGAGAAACGAATGATTACAATTTCAGGAAAGTAGGATGATTTACTCAAGATAAGGAGCTTTACCAATTGAGTTAGTCAATGACGCGTCGGTTCACCTCTATCTCTTATGCAAAAAGTTATTCGGCTTAGCATTCATGATTGATGTCCTCCTAGGGGATATCGTATCACATACTGTCAGATTGGCACGTTAGGTCGTCGAAATCCCGACCTGGTAGGACGACCCTGCTAATAATGATCGAAACGTTCTCTGTTGGGAAGAGTTTCAGCGATTTTGCTGGCCAAGATAATGTTTGGCAAGCATGAAGATTAGCAATAGATACTTTTTCCTCGCGCGGGCGGGCATTGCTTTCCTGAAATGTTGGCCCAGAATTTCTTCCCGTGAAGGGCAACAGCACAGAGAGTGGACAGTCGTCGATTAACCACTGTGTTGAAAGAAAGATGCGGATAACAGTCAAAGACATCCTGCTACGTAATCAAAGGCACCACACACTATCACATCTGGTTCTCGGACATTATAGCAAGCGACAGTCAGGCTGGTATCCCACCTTTGTCCGGGGAGTTCCCAGTCACGTATGCGGCCTGGAATCTCGTTGACTGGAGTAGAATTGTCTTCAGTGATGCGTCACGCTTCGAAATGAGCTCCGATGAACAGCGAAGACGTGTCTGGGTACGCCACACAGTGGTGGTAACTGTCGCTCGCCTTTCGGTTCGACAACCAGGAGTGATGGTCTGGGGTTCCATAGAAAGAACCCTTCCGCTGTAATCTGTGGCACCATTGCATCACAGCGCTACATCGACGATATTCTACGACCTATTTAGTTGCCTTTTAAGGTAAGCCATCCTGGGCTTACATTACTGCAAGGTAATGTACCCCCCGAAGACGGCAAGAACTCCTACTGCTTGCCTTCGTGCTTGCCAGACCATACTTTGGCTAGTAAGATCGCCGGATCTCTCCCCAGCTGAAAACATTTGGGGCATGTTGGCAGGGCCATCATACCAGCTCTTTATTTTGATGATTCAACGCCCCAACTGTACATAAATTGGCTCGATTTCCCTCAATGGGACATCCAACAACCCTGTCAAGGCGGAAACCTACTTGCATAAGGGCCAGAGGTTTACCAAAGCGTTATTTACTTGCTCAGTTTATGTTCTTTCTCTTGAATAAACCATTCAGATTTTATGAATTTGTAATCATTTATTGATCTGTAAATGTACAATATATCTACCGCTCTTCTTCCCATTAGGATTTTTCCTTTCTTGGTACGTTGTCTGATTTGCCTTAGAGCATAATTACTTAAGTACCTTTATTCTAACTCTTTATTAAGACATATAGAATGTTTGATTCCCAAAATGCAACGCTTTTGAAAATGCAGTTATTATATTGTAGGTGTGGCGTCGATAGTTACGATGCCACAACGTAGGTGCACGCTCTCGTAAGTTGGCACTACGAGAGAAGACTTAACTACACCGACCACAGCTCCCTCTAGCCGAATCTGTGGAGCTGAGGGAGTGCCGTCTTGATTTTGCCCCATTTCATCAAGAACAGACGGCCTGGAAATATCGCTTCTACTACCGAGTGAGCTAGATTGCTACTGAGACTTGGTATTAGTTAAGTTCAGTTAAAGTTTGGACAGCAACGAGCATTTGTTGGCTTTGAGGTTATACAGAACGGTCATCCTATCTTCACAGGAGTAGTCACTGACTACGGCTTCTCACCTATGTGCTCATCCTAGTCAAAGTTATGTATGTATATGATATTTACTTGTGTTTTTGACTCTATTAAAAGTGTTAAAGTTCATGCACTACCGAAGATCTTCACCTCTCCTGCACCTACTCGCTTCCTTCACTCTCGGCCTATATTGCAGAAGCAGTTCACAGGAGCAGCCCCACGCGCCGCCTATCCAGACGGGATACAAAAGTAGGTTTAAGTTTTCAGTTTTCAGACATTTCTACTGCAACTGGAATAGCATAATAACTTATGGAATCTGGAAAATACTTCTCGGGTTTAGCTAAATAAATGTTGAGGTCCAAAATTCCGCTCATAAAAGTAGAACGTAGTATTTACGCCATTTAAAGATTACATAGTTAGTAAAAAATTGTTGATTGTTTAGTTGCCATTAGCTCAGATTTTCCTTTTAACAACGTTTATTAGATGTTTTTTCTGACGTTTCATCAGCCCTAGGGCCTGCCATTTTCAAAGATACAACCTTCTTTGCTGGTGGCACATTCAATAGCCTGATTTTTTACTATACCAGTGACATAATTACGCGTCATTTTCTTAATATCATTTTTTTACACTACTGGCCATTAAAACTGCTACACCACGAAGGTAAGGCGCTGCAGACGCGAAATTTAACCGACAGGAAGAACGTGCTGTGACATGCAAATGATTAGCTTTTCATTGCATTCACACAAGGTTGGCGCCGGTGGCGACACCTACAACGTGCTGACATGAGGAAAGATTCCAACCGATTTCTCATACACAAACAGCAAGCAGTTGACCGGCGTTGCCTGGTGAAACGTTGTTGTGATGCCTCGACTGAGGAGGAGAAATGCGTACCATCACGTTTCCGACTTTCATAAATGTCGGATTGTAGCCTATCGTGATTGCGGTTTATCGTATCGCGACATTGCTGCTTGCGTTGGTCGAGATCCAATGACTGTTAGCAGAATATGGAATCGGTGGGTTCAGGAGCGTAATACAGAATGCCGTCCTGGATCCCAACGGCCTCGTATCACTAGCAGTCCAGATGACAGGAAGCATATCTGCATGGCTCTAACGGATCGTGCAGCCACGTCTCGATCCCTGAGTCAACAGATTGGGACGTTTGCAAGACAAGAACCATCTGCACTGACAGTTCGACGAAGATTCCATCAGCATGGACTATCAGCTCTGAGACCATGGCTGCTGTTACTCTTGACACTGCACCACAGACAGGAGCGCCTGCGATGGTGTACTCAACGGTGGACCTGGGTGCACGATTGGCAAAACGTCATTTTTTCGGATGAATCCAGGTTCTGTTTACAGCATAATGATGGTCGCATCCGTGTTTGGCCACAGCGCGGTGAACGCACATTGGAAGCGTGTATTCGTCACCGCCATACTGGCGTATCACCCTGCGTGATGGTATAGGGTGCCACTGGTTACACGTATCGGTCACCTCTTGTTCGCATTGACGGCGCTTTGAACAGTGGACGTGGAAGTGTTACGATCCGTGCCTCTACCCTTCATTCGATCCCTGCGAAACCCTACATTTCAGCAGGATAATGCACGACCCCATGTTGCAGGTCCTGTACGGGCCTTTCTGGATACAGAAAACCTTAGACTGCTACCCTGCCCACCACATTCTCCAGATCTCTGGCCAATGGAAAACGTCTGGTCAATGGTGGCCGAGCAACTGGCATGTCACAATACGCCAGTCACAACTCTTGATGAACTGTGGCATCGTAATGAAGCTGCATGGGCAGCTGTACCTGTACACGCCATCCAAACTCTGTTTGACTCAATGCCCCGGCGTATCAAGGTTGTTATTACGGCCATAGGTGGTTGTTCTGGGTACTGATATCTCAGGATATATGCACCCAAATTGCGTAAAAATGTAATCACATGTATTATATGTTTGTGCAATGAATACCCGTTTATCATTTGCATTTCTTCTCGGTGTAGCAATTTTAATGGCCAGTAGTTTATTATTATCGCATCATTTTCATCTGTTTCTGTCTCCTCTCTTATGCTGAAATATCAAGTGAAACTTTAGGCCGGCCGGAGTGGCCGAGCGGTTCTAGGCGCTGCAAAGTGGAACCGCGCGACCGCTACGGTCGCAGGTTCGAATCCTGCCTCGGGCATGGATGTGTGTGATGTCCTTAGGTTAGTTAGGTTTAAGTTGTTCTAAGATCTAGGGGACTGATGACCTAAGAAGTTAAGTCCCATGGTGCTCAGAGACATTTGAACCAAGTGAAACTTTTCCTATCCCATTCTGTGTGTTTGACCTTACTTTATATTCTTCTGAGTGTTCTCTCTTTGGTGTAGTGTAGTTCATTTGGTTTTGACTCAATTTACTAAGCTTTTTTTTATTAATTTTGCCCCTAATTCATGCAGTTCCTTTAACCAAAGTTTTGTTCTTGAAGCGTTCAGAACCACTATCCTTGGTTTTTCACGGTTCAGCTTCCACGTTAATGCTGAACTGTAACCCATAAATTTGCTTTCACATACCGCTTAGGTGTTCGAGGGCTTCTCTATGAGTTCTGCGTCTTGCAAGGTATGCAGAGCTGAATTTACAAATTCCTTTAAAATCGTAAATCTCCTCCTATCATGTATTTATTGTGACTCTATTTGAGACAACCAAGGCCATGACGTAGTGGTAGCACGATTCCCTTTTAAACTCAGCGAAGTTAAGTGCGGTCAGGCTCAGCCAACACAGAACGTTCGGGTCTGCTGTACGCTTTTGGCAAGCGGGGTGAACTCAGCCCTTGTGAAGCCAATTGGAGAGCTACTTGACTTAGAAGTAGTGACTCATGTCACGTAAACTAACAACGGCCGGGAGAGCGGTGTGCGCATCACAAGCTCTCCCATATCAGCATCCAGTGAAGTGTAACAGATGACCCCAGTACAATTAGCCATTTAGACGTTGTTCGGATGGAGGTTACTTTTATTTGAGACGAGATTTCTGAGGCCTGAGAGTCAACGGAAGGCAGGATTCGGTTACGATTGTGGACGGGGCCGTAATCAGTTAATATTGGTTGCCTTTTACAGTTACACACATTTGTTTTTAAAACAGTAATTCCAGACCCAACAATAAATAAAAAATACCACATGTTATTAATGAAGGAATAAACAATTGTGTTAATAATAGTGTTTTCAGTGCGTTACAATTTAGCAAATCACCATAAAATACATATACAAATCATGTTTAAAAAAATAACAAGCCACTGTGATCACAGCTGAAGTCCTTACAAGCCAAGAATGGCAATAGATTATGAATGTTTAAGAACTCGCTGCAATTACAACTCAGGTATTGAAAAATTAAAAATAAGTGGCCACAAACACAGCAGAAGGTATCAGATGCCAGGAATGTCACTAAAGAAGATTTTAGGGCGTACTTCTAAAATACAAATATCGAATTACTTTTTTCAAAGCAAGTGACCGCAATGATGGCAGAAGGCCTTACACGCCAGGAACGGCAATTATATAAAAAATTTAGAAACCTGCAGTGGACTGCACCACGCCCCCGGAATACTGTGCTTAGAGCGCCCGGAGCGAGAAAGGAATCACTACCACCAGAGTAGAAGAATCACAAACGGCCTACAATGAAGAAAGCTGTCCAAACTACACGCCTTACCGGACAGCAGTGGCAAGGCGAGGAAACGTACACTGCCGTTACATACACTAACACCCAGGGCAGGTAACTGGGGCGCTAGTGGCCACCAGGCTGGAAAAATACCGCTGGTTGAACTTAACAAATTGTAACAAACTGAACGCAGTAAATAGTAATAACAAGTCAAGGAAAGCTAATCAGATCCGCTTTCCCCAAGCACTCCACTCGCTGCTCTTCGCCTCGGCGACAGTATGAGCAGCAACACGAACGCAAGTCACTGGAGAATCGCGAGATGTCACAATGGTGAAGGTTTCTCAGATTTCAGCGTGCTTGACTTGATCAGTTACATTTCTCGAGACGTTGATTTTGTCTAGCCTACTAGCTGACTAATGTGTTATATGAGAAATTCAATCAATGTGCCTTATTATAGTTCACTTGTCTCCACTTGTATCCATTAAATGTACTTCCCTAAACATGTAAGTCCGTTAATGCGCTGGATTGAGGTATTTGGTCCTTACGTTTTAGTACTCAACTGATATCTGCTGTATGGTTTATATGCAGCTGACGTTTTCCTAATATGGGAATTACTTCAGTTTGAAAGATTTCCTGTGTCTTACTCTTTTCATTTCCAAAAGATGTGTTAACTGTCAACAATTCTAGTACCAAGACACAAAGGAATTAAAGACATTAGCCGCCAGTAGACACTGATTTATATCAATGGGGAGAGTTGAAAATTTGTGACACAACGGGATTCCAATCCAGGTCTCCTGCTTACTAGGCACATAGGCTGACCACTACACTATCAAGACACAGTGGTCAACACAGACGTCACACATATAACTAACTTAATGAAGGGCAATGATCCCTTCAGTTCACATGCACATCAAACTCGAAGTCGTACAGAAATCGGTGGACTAATGGTAATGGGCAAGGTGCATGACACCGGAAGTGTATAGTTAAGTTAGGACTTTGGGTTTCGCAGGAGGAGTGCTGGATTAGGCCGTGCAGTTGAGTTGACCAGTGTGTCCGGATTGCACTGAGATAATTACCTGTGCCTAGAAGCAGAATACCCTGGCTACAATTCCAGTCTTGCACAAATTTTCAACTTTTCCTATTGATAATAATCTATGTCCATTGGCAGTTAATGTCTTTAGTTCCTTTGTGTGTTGATTCATAGTCGCTGCAGGATCAAAATTGTGTCTGTTCTTTTGGACATATCCGAAGAAATAGACACCACATATATAATTGTAATATTGTTAGCAGTACTGGCTCCAAACCTGTGGCTTGAGAGCGTTTCAGGAGTATTCTTTCTTCCGTAGCGATGTGGTTCATTCCTGCTCCACTTCTTGTGTTTATTGCGACATATCTGTTTAGTTTTTCTGTTCGTAGGTCTCTACTTCTTGTTGTAAGCAAATATTTCTGTCAGCAGCTTATAAACATTTTCTCTGGTATACAGTTGGAATGCTAAATGTATTAAGTTGTGTTGAATGTTACTATGCAATTTACTTGAAGTTTTGTCATGTTCTGATCTTCAGAGTAATTTAATGTTCATCATAGTAGAAGCTGTCGCGCTTGTCGGCAAATTTGTGTTCCCATGAGCATCTTTGAGCAAGTGCCTGTTAAAGCTTGAAGATGGTCTATGTAGTACCGAAACCAGTAGCCATATAATAAATAACACCCCAAGGACGGCTGCAGGTGTCCCATTTTATTGCGTAAATTAACGGTTGAAGTCCCTCAAACCTCCAATCAGTGGGATGAGCATGCAAAAACCATGTTTTCTTCTCCTTGGATGAATATCTGTTACACTTTTGGATTCAAATCTAGCGTCTGCTTCCGTTAGTTGGCTGATATATTCCTGCTTCTTTTTATTTCTGTGCCCTAATCAGCATACGTGGCGGCTTGTATAATATTTATTTCTTTTCCTGGTTTTTCTTGCCGGCCGCTGTGGCCGAGCGGTTCCAGGCGCTTTAGTCCGGAATCGCGCGGGTACTGCTGTCGCAGGTTCGAATCCTTCCTCGGGCATGTGTGTGATGTCCTTAGGTTAGTTAGGTTTATGTAATTCTAAGTCTAGGAGATTGATCACCTCAGATGTTGCGTCCCATAGTGCTTAGAGCCATTTAATTTTTAAACCTGCCTTTCCTCGCAGGTTTACGCTCTTGATTCATTAATTTCTGTACCCAAGGTGATTTTTTTCCACCGTGTACAAAAATCTTGGAAGCGACTGTAGAGGATACGGAGCAAATAAGGTCTAATGAACTTACATCCGGAAATGCATGGTTTCGGTTCTAGAGATCATTTATTCAATTATACTTTGTTACAGAGCCTTCTACACATTATTCTCGTTGTCATCATCAACTGAGCCACATGCTGCACAGATCTGCTGCTAACCATTCTTTATAATTATTGCCTTACATACTCATACGTAAACTAAGGGGTGTATGTGTTTTAAAAGATCTATCTTCACTCGTCACACTCCATTTAATTCGGAGAGCTGAGCGCAAGACCAGATTTTAGAAGTATTTGTAATTATATTCCCATAAAGAGATACAGCCACACAGAGTGGCCGTGCTTCATGTCACGGACTGCGCGGCCCCTCCCGCCGGAGGTTCGAGTCCTCCCCCGGGCATGGCTATGTGTGTTGTTCTTAGCTTAAGTTAGTTTAAGTAGTGTGTAAGTCTAGGGACTGATGACCTAATTAGTTTCGTCCCTTAGGAATTCACACACATTTGAACGTTTTGATAGAGATACAGCCGTGTTAATTTATTTTTCACTGCTTATTCGGACGGTAGTTCAAATATTCTGACACTTGGGAGGCCGGCACCGATCACCGCACAGCTGTGCGCCCGAAGGATCGTTTGTCGGGACGCCGAGAGAGGCGTGACTTCACTAATGTGCATATGACTCATTTCAAGTTTAATTACTGGATTACACGACCTACGTCTGAACTCTACGTTCTTTGGCTTAATATAAAGAATACTACATGCTATGCTGTTGTGAAGTCCAACTCTGTCTCTAAAAGTTACATTTACATACCCGCCGAACCATGAATCAGTATTTACATCTACATAAATACTCCGCAAGCCACCATACGGTGCATTGTGGAGAGTACTTTTTACCACTCCTGGCAGTTCTCTTTCCTGTTCTACTTCCAAATGGAGCTAATGTAAAAAGTGTCTATAACCTTTCCATATATGCCCTAAAGTGTCTTATCTTGCCTTTGCGTTTCTGACACGGGATATACGGTGGTGGAACTAGAATCTTTTAGCAGTTTGTCGCAAATTCCATTTCCATTAGCGTCCTCAATAGCGTTTCGCGAAAAAAACGTCTTCTTCCTTCCATGAATTCCCATTAGATTTCACAGAGCGTTCCCGGGCCTAGATGTTTAACGACGTGTCTGTATCATCACACCACTAATACCGTATTTGGATTTTTATGATTTCTTTTACTTCTACTCATCAGCGTTACTTTGAATTTTTATACATTTAGAGCAAGCTGGTAATCATTACACTAAATAGAATTTATGTCGAAGAAACTCTGTAATCTAAAGTGACTTAAAGACGCACTCTACCGTATACTACAGCAGTATCAGCAAAAGTCCCGGATTGTTGCTATCCCTAAACGTCTGATTGTTCATGTATACGGAGAACAAGACAGGGCCGAGCAAAGTCCCCTGGGCCGCTCCCGACGATACCATTGTCTCTTGCAATAGCTCTCCAGTGATACATCGCGGCGCTGGCGCCAGTACCTCTTCCCTGCAGTGTCATCTTTGCCATCGATTTTGCTTTGGCCGGCCGAGAGTCAGTTGTTCATCGGGGTTCGGCTATTTAAGTCTGCAGCGTCGAGACAGCAGGCGGACTGTGTGGTCAGTCGGTTGCGTTTACGACGGGTTCGGAACGTTGTCCCTTACTTGGTGTGCATGCTCATTGCGCGTGGTATAACTGGTGTGCTGCGACCGGAGACGGCGGAAAGGTTTTTGGTTCCAGCACGAGACGTTGTGTTTGGCTTTTCTCGCCATGCAGTGCACGTTAAGAAGAAAACCTCGCTTGGCACTAACCGTACGCCTGGGCATATAGTGTGTGTTTGATTTAAACATGTGGTATTGTGTGCTTGTCTATATTTGTTAATGGTTCACTAACGTTGTCTTCAGTGTCGATTTGGTAAGGAGTCTGATATGGTTCAAATGGCTCTGAGCACTATGGGACTTAACATCTTAGGTCATCAGTCCCCTAGAACATAGAACTACTTAAACCTAACTAACCTAAGGACATCACACACATCCATGCCCGAGGCAGGATTCGAACCTGCGATCGTAGCAGTCCCGCGGTTCCGGACTGCAGCGCCTAGAGCCGCACAGCCACCGCGGCCGGCGAGTCTGATATGTCAAAGTTATGTCACACGTGGCATGACACCGGAGCTTGGGCTTTCCATCTCAGTTTCCTACCACTTGCTGAATGATCTGCAGCTATATGTAAGGAAGCCCAGTGAATTGCTCATTATTGAGTGACTGTACATCTGGAGTTGTTGTAACCTTGGTGATTAAGTACCAAAATTTGCACAAGAAGGGATCGGTTGGTAGGACATGTTCTGAGGCATCAATGGATCACCAATGTAGTATTGGAGGGCAGCGTGGATGGTAAAAATCGTAGAGGGAGACCAAGAGGTGAATACACTAAACAGATTCAGAAGGATGTAGTTTGCAGTAGGTATTGGGAGATGAAGAAGCTTGCACAGGATAGAGTAGCATGGAGAGCCGCATCAAACCAGTCTCAGGACTGAAGACCACAACAATAACAGGTTACGAGTAACGAAATACTATCTTATCTCGTAAAGCTACATCAGATTCCATGAAAGTGTTGTTTTGGTGTGCCTGTTTAAAGCAAGACTATCACGTTTCAAGGAACAATCTTATCTACGCGTATATTGTAGTGTTTAAATGAATTATTAAGTGTTGAATTCCCGGTGCGGTGGGGCGTGGCACCGGGGACTGACGACTTGGCCGTTGCCTGTCGAACTGTGATTCGTTAGGCCGGGCTGCATGTTACAGGCCTTCTGTCTCGATCTCGTCCTTAAGTTTACTGCTGTTCTCTTTGTTCCGCCGGCCGCGGTGACCGAGCGCTCCTAGGCGCTTCAGTCCGGAACTGCGCGACTGCTACGGTCGCGGGTACGAATCCTGACCCGGGTATGGATGTGTGTGATGACCTTAGGTTAGTTCGGTTTAAGTAGTTCTAAGTTATAGGGGGCTGATGACCTGAGATAAGTCCCATAGTGTTCAGAGCCATTTGAACCATCTCTTTGTTACTGGCTCTGCGAGGTCTTTAAGCTTTGTAGCTCGTTCCTCCTCCGCTTTGCTGAATGCTTCTTTCACTCGAAATATGAATTTAAACTTGTGAAACTGAGTTTCACTTTGTAATTAGTGCCCGATTGTTTGCTGGAGTCTCCGCCTTATCAATTCTGTATTCCCTTATCAGCCATTTGTTTATAATATTTGTGTCTTGTGTACTCGTTGTGAAGTTCAATTTTTATAAAGGAAGGCTCAAATGGCTCTGATAACTATGGGACTTAATATCTGAGGTCATCAGTCCCCTAGAACTTAGAACTACTGAAACCTAACTAGCCTAGGGACACCACAGACATCCATTCCGGAAGCAGGATTCGAACCAGCGGCCGTAGCGGTCGCACGTTTCCAGACTGAAGCGCCTAGAACCACTCGGCCGCACTGGGCGGCCAAGGAAGGTTTCATGTGCGTAAGTTTTCAGGGAATCGGTAGATGCTGAGGCGCTGTTATTTTTTATTTATTTTTAATTTTTTGTTAACTGAAACTTCCTGGCAGATTAAAACTGTGTGCCGGACCGAGACTCGAACTCAGGTCCTTTCAGTTCATTGTTTTGTTATTCCTCCCTGTACTGGCATCAACTGTATTACTCCTTAGTCAGAAGGTACTGTGCTGTGTATATTTAGTAATTACGGCCCTGCTGCTTCCTATCATATTATTGGACGCAAATAGCAGGCGCCACCTAGGATTACGCATTTCTTATTTCTTAAAATGTTTTCGTGATACTCCCATTTCTAAGGTCATATCCCATATTATAACATTTTGATCGTTTAGAGTTTCGTGCAAAGAGATAGCTCATGTTGTAACCGCCGACCTCAAGTATAGCATTTCAGCTTTTTACCACTGCGCCATCTAGCTCGGCTGACACGTTCGTAGTAATCAGTAATTGCATTACATTTACATCGAAAGACTGTGAAGACATTAAACAGTGAATGTAAGTACAGCTAGAATTTTTTCTTATTATTATTGGCCTATTGTTTCTGAACTTCAGGACTACCAAGAGTACCCTACAATTTGAAGGTCAGAATTATACATATTACGGGCGACCCTAATCAGATTAATGTGATGGTAGAAAATTAATGTTTAAGTAGTTATGTCAATAAAATTGGCAGCTGCCAATAGTAATGACCTCCAGTATCACTGCAGTCGTTCTGATTACAAAAAAAGTTGTTTATACTACGAAGAGTAACATTTTCGAACCTCTGCCAGGAACCCATGGGCACAACACTGAACATTGACGTACACCATAAGGGATTTGTATGTTGTACGATATATAATGAAATTTTGTGTCCCAACGATCTCTTTCGCGAATAATTGCGGAAGCTTTATGTATTACATATCTTTTGGATGCAACATTTCAATTACGGAAAACACATTCTAAACAAATCTCGTATTACTGATTGTGATTCATATTCAGATACCGCCTCTAATCACGCGGCAGCACTAAAGCATGAAAATAAAATACAGTAATTGAACGGGAGAGACACATAATCACACTGATATCGGGATTATTTTCGCAATGGCCTAACCAGCAGCGAAATACGATCAGAGTGTTCAGAATTAAACTCCACTTCAGTGGACAAGGCCTACTGCTGTGACTGCAATTAAGGTCAATTTTCCACCACACTGCGTTTTTAAAGTAAAATGTTTTCATCGGAAAACTCGTTACAGCTCGTTCGTGTCGCTATGTGTGACTGCAAATGTTTCGAAGTTATCAGTGAAATGTAATCTGTTGTATTTTCCAAGGTGTCAGTTATGATTTTAGTTAACTACCAAATCATTGCTGTCGACAATACGCTTTTCTTCTCTTTGATCACAAGTTATTTAGGCGACAAATGTTACCCTCTGTGTACATAATGGTTTTTATTGAATACCCCTCCATACGGAGCGGCAACCTGACTTTTACGCTTGAAGGTATTGTAATCGTTCATAATTATGTGGAGCTGTTTGTGAGTATGGTGACTGTTCTAAAGCCTGAAAGGCGAAGATACCCTTATATTAGTGAAAAGCCTGGTGTGATTGGTACAGAGGCCTGGTATGAATCGTAAAGAAGCATCGTGAAATAAAAGAAAAAAATTAGGGGTTTCTTCAAAGAAGTACATCTGAAGCTGGAAATTATTTCCGGCTACAGTTCCTACATATTCATATATATAATTCGGTATGACGGCAAAAACATTCAAGATACTGTGCTCAGTGGCTGGAAAAATCCGAGGATGATGTCCGGAAACGAATTTGAACGACGATAGAGAAAACCAGAATTTTGTGAATAATGCCTGCCATAACGTTAGCAGAGAATGCTTCGTAAGTGGTTACAGCAGAAATCATAGCAGTGCATGATGACTACGATATATTCTTTCATGTTAACACAGAATGGAAACACATAATAAAGAGATATACATGAATGAACAACACTAGGCAACAAAACACAGAAAATAAGTTTGAGGATGTGGGAAAGTAGTTGCCGAAGGCAACAAGCCGAAAAAGCAGTAGGTTTTCGGGTTGCCTGTGTCCAGTATTTCAACACTCCAAACAACTGAATTCTCTAGACTGATGCAGAAGTTTACTCTGCTCATAGTATGACCCCCTTCACACGTGGCGGGTGCAGGGGGGTTTCCCAGTTAATATGGAGCAATGATTCTCCTAGATCGACCAGCAACCTTGGATTACGTTAATACGTTGTTTCTGTGGACAGTTTTCTTCTACTTTCTACGGACACTTTCGCCTTAGTCTCTTGCGGCTTGAACTGGACAGTTGCATGGAAACACGTCTCCAGGCTTAATAAAGACCCCAGACTTCAGAGAACCATGGACGAATGAATTTGAAACGAGAGCTCCACACCATTACCTTTTGTGATGTGCTGCACTTTATCAGCTACTGTCGATATTTCAAATATTCAAAGTTACCCTAGACACACGCTCGTTAAGTCTAAGCTGTAATGTTGTAATTGAATATTACTGGTCTGTTTCTCCCTGTCAGTCTCGTTACCCTGAATATGCTTATACCTGAAGGAAGCCAAACATTCAGTGATTAATGTGGTGATCATCGTTGGATATAATTCTCACATACTGATGTATTATTGTCGGCTCAGAAGATATCCATTATGCTTTTAGCCTTCTAACTTTTACTATTACGAATCTCACCACTAGAAGCCACTCCTTACTCTCTGTCTTCAGCCACATCGGATTTACGGGAGGCGGGATGTCGGTGGAGTTTCCCTTGCCACAGATGAGCCCTGGAAGGTCAGTCATCTACACTGACCTATATGCGAGCCCATATATATTTATTTATACTTAAATTAGTTTTCAGCTCTTGGACCAATATTGTTTTTCGAGACTCGATTTTACCACTCCCACATACTTTCATAATTCGATCAAATTTCTGGCGGATGTCACTAACTTTAGATGAACTACCTCTTGAGCGAGGATTGGTGACCTCATTGTTAGTCCCTTAACAATCAGTCAACCAACCAATCATGTGAAGGCAAACAAGTTGGTTCAGAATATACTGACTCTCAATGTAGAGAAAGACATTAGCTAAAATGAGCTTTGTGCGTATGTACAGTATATAAGCTGTCAAGATCTGTACACATCTGTTTCATGTGTCACACAGAGTTCTCTGTTTTCACTGTTATATTTTCCATGTCATGGGCCTAAATTCAATATATTCATGTGCTGTGTTAGGCATAAATCCTGGCAGCAGGCCAATCGCCACAGAGACGAAGCCTGTGTCATTCTCTCAAGATCCTAATCAACTGTCACCCCTTGGACTTCTAAGTCCAACCATCTGCATGATCTCGATATACTCTGAGATGCGGAAGTATGTTGAGGAAGGATCTTCCTCTTGAAGTGTTGCTAGGCTTCAACTGTATGTGGTGTACGTGTTGGTCAGTTCAGTCGCAGCTGTCCTCGAGCGAGGGTGTGGTTACAACTACGGCTTCGAGTGTGCCGAAAGACATAGCCGCTTAGCAAGACCACTTCTGTCTCTACGTATAAAAATAACAACATGGGCAGCTTGTCCCAACTATGTACAGTCAGATTTGCATTTCAGTAGAGATTTGAACACCGACGATTTCGAAACTTTATGATAGGCTCAAAAGGTACCACATTGAAGTGATTGGCTTCCAAGCCAATTTTGTTGTGAACACGGTAATAGTGAAACTATGCTATGGTGAAACTATGCTATGGTGAAACTAGTCTTGGAGTAATGACTAGAACAGAGGGATCTGGCGTTCTTATTCGTTTGAGTGACTTAGACGTAGCTTTAGTACAAGCACCTTTTCGATTAAATTAACGGACACCACATGCTACGACGTTGAAATCAACATCGAGAACGAAAGTGGTACAGTGGTAAGGGATCAACCTCAGGTTGCGCGCATTTTTTAAAAGGCCAGAGGAATCTCTGTGTGTTATCAAAACGCATTAGTAGTAAACTCGCTCACTCCCGGCTGGGAGTAACGGACGCAGACAATGATGGTCATTTTACCTGAATGAAACTGCCAATCATTTTGATTGTCCCTGTAATTATTATTCTTGGCCACCTTAATTGCCTTCTCAACAAGACAGTTCAGAGTCTCAGTTTTAATTTTTCCTCCAAGTTTCACATTTATTAGAGACGAACCGAAATTAATAGACTTTTGGAGACATATATCATAGCAAGAGGGTGATCAGACTTAATTCAGTTCCAGCTCGAAGAGCGGGATTGACAGCTTCTACATCATCAAGTACTTTGCGCCATACCTTTCCAAATGCGAAATCTGTCCATTCGACATTTCAGATCACTCTGCTCACCACATTTCAAACTTGAAAACAAAACATATTTTTGCACAAAGTCATGTGACAAGAAAATTAGACGATTTTAAGTGAGGTGGGATTGATTCAAGCTGTCAAACAAGTTTGCAGACAATGCATTCTGAATCTTTCTTGCCACAAGAGGCACATAGATTGATTCTTAAACCATGACTGTGTAAGTAGATTATACAGCGCACAAGTACAAAGCTTGCTGGAGGATGCAGACAAAGGAATATCACTATGCCCTTCTACACGATCTGTACACCAAAGAACGACCAATAATGAGTCATTACTTCACGTTTGGAGAAAGAAGCCAAAATAATAGTTCTGACAAATCATTAACTTGAAGAAACCGAAGTTTGAGCCCGCAAAATGATCGGCATCGATAGTGAAAAGATCTGCATCTACCATACTATTAGATAATCGAATGGTTCAAATGGCTCTGAGCATTATGGGACTTAACTTTTAAGGTCATCAGTCCCCTAGAACTTAGAACTACTTAAATCTAACTAACCTAAGGACGTCACACACATCCATGCCGGAGGCAGGATTCCAACCTGCGAACGTAGCGGTCTCGCGGTTCCAGACTGTAGCGCCTAGAACCGCCGGCCATATTAGAGAATCGAGAAGTGTTATATAAATCACCATGCTGAGAAATCAACAGGGGTATGTCTATGACATCCATGCTACAAATGGACAGCACGCCACCAATTGTTTCACCAAGTTATACTCCAAAACAGAAACAGATGAAATCATGCGATAGAACCTATTAGTTGCTATCGTACCCGCGGTCACCGAAAACGAGAACGGACAGATAGTGCTGATCATATTGAAGATGTACTCAAAAGTGCGCAACCCCAAAAAGCTGACGACTTGGAGGTGATCCTATAGAATTTTACACTCTTTTGGTACTTTTGAAGTTCTCACGATAGCACACTCCCCTCTCAAAATACTGAGAGTTTGATAGTATTAGTCCCAAGGAAGTAACATAGCATCAATTCGTTTCAATAATATTTACTCCACTTACTGAATAAAGACTTTAAAAATTGTACATGCATAATGAGTAACAGAATCAAACGAATCAAGCCTTCTATTAAGGAAATTATCAAACGAGCGCTGCTATTGGCCGTTGCACGTGAAACACCTAAGCTGAGTACAAGGATGTCAAATATCTGACGTAGGCGTGTAAAAACGAGCCTAACTCGCCTTCTTCGATTTTGGCCATAATTTTGATTGAATCAGCCACACGTTTGTGCTGTAAGTGATGACGAGAAAGGACTTCAACGAGAGAGCAACCAAAGTAATCGAAAAGTGCGTTTCTTGCACCCAACCCAAATGCAAAATAAACGGATATTTCACAAGACTATCCAGAAGTAACGAGCCATACGATAGAGATGCTTGTTGCCCGTGACCCCCCACGCAACGGCTGTGGAGCCGTTGCTAAGGAAAGTTTACCTTCAGCTTCCCGGATGGACTGTCTTAAACAACATTGTCTACCATGCGTACTCTGATGATATCAGCACAATCGTAAATTGTAAAGCGAACTACAAAACATCAGTGACACTATAACGAAATGAAATAAAAGGAAATTACAACTGTTACTCTTAGAATCGCACTAAAACTATCCTCAGTCGAGGTAGTTGCACCACACAGACGTCTGGAAATGATAATCCCGGCAAACTCTAAAGCAATGACGAACGCTAACTGGAATGAGAAACTCAAATAACGTAAAGGACAACATTTAGGAAACATACTCTCATCAGGACACGGCAGCTATAGCACAAGTGTTTCAACTTCTGGGAGGACACCGAGTTTTGCATCTGGATGTGGACCGACAGCATTACGGAGACGAGAATGGACAGTGCTCCTACACGCGGTTTCACATGTGTTATTTTGTGAATCGATATATTGAACTATGAAATATTTTGTGCTGGTGAATATTTCATGTATTTAACTTATTAGCTTGGAGATTCTGCTACTCTTATCGTAACCCTGAGAGCGCAACTTCACTGCATTTGAAGAGGTTATTTTTTGCCTGTGACTTAAATGTGTACCGTAGGAACTCTTTCCATTTATTGAGATATACTTTCTTCAAAAAACGCTATTCAACAGAATTCTCTGGATTTGTCTATATAAAGAGAAAATTTTTTTTAATTATTCATTTGTCTTTTATTTTGTATTTGTGTTTGTTTATTTGTTTATCAACTTGAAATTCTAGCTAAAGCTGTTGTTAGGGAAACTATTCAGCGGAACAGTACCTCAGTGGAAAGTAATTGCATTTTCTTTTTCTTATAAATACGATATTACCAGAATTTGTCGATGCTTTTAATTAATAAGATTTTACTTTTTCGTACGCATTTGGGAAATTTATATGAAATCAGTATACTTTTAATGTTATTCAAAGTCATATATGATACGGTAGTACTTTTAATTATGTTGTTATTGTTGCTGTAGTCTTCAATAATGAGACTGGTATGATGCCACTCTCCTTGCTACTGTATCCGGTGCAAGCTTCTTCATCTCCAAGTACCTACTGCAACATACATCCTTCTCAATCTGTTTAGTGTACTCATCTCTTGTTCTCTGTCTACAATTTTTGCCCTCCACGCTACACTCAAATACTAAATTGCTGATCTCTTCATGTCTCACAACATATCAGACCAACCGTTCCATTCTTCTAGTCAAGTTGTGCCACGAATTCCCCTTCTCCCCAATTCTATTCTGTACCTCCTCATTAGTTACGTGATCTACCCATCTAATCTTCAGCATTCTTCTGTAGCACCACATTTCGAAGGCTTCTATTCTATTCTTGTCTACGCTATTCATCATTCGTGTATCACTTCCATACAAATACTTTCAGAAAAGACTTCCTGACGCTTAAATATATGTTCGATGTTAACAAATTTCTCATCTTCATAAACGCTTTCCTTGCCATTACCTGTCTACATTTTATATCCTCTCTACTTCGACCATCGTCTGTTATTTTGCTCCCCATATATCTAAACTTATCTACTACTTCAAGTGCCTCAGTTCGTAGTTTAATTCACTCAGCATCACCTGATTTAATTCTACTACAATCCATTAGCCTCGTTTTGCTTTTGTTAATGTTCATCTTGTATCATCCTTTCAAGAGGCTGTCCATTCCGTTCAACTGTTCTTCCAGGTCCCTTGCTGTCTCTGACCGAGTTACAGTGTAATCGGCAAACCTCGCAGATTTTATTTTTTCTCAGTGGATTTTAATCCCTATTCAAAAATTTTCTTTTGTTTCCTTTACTGCTTGCTCAATGCATAGATTGAGTAACATCGGTAATAGGCTACAACCCTGTCTCAATCACTCCCTTCCCAGCCGTAGCTTCTCTTTCATGTCCTTCGACTCCTAAAACTGCCATATCGTTTCTGTATAAATTGTAAATAGCCTTTAGTTCCCTGTATTTTACCCCTGCTGCCTTCACATATCGAAAAAATGTATTCCAGTCAACATCGTCGAAAGCTTTCTCTAAGTCAACAAACGTAGATTGGCCTTTCCTTTTCTATCTCCTAACATACATGGTAGGGTCAGTATTGTATCT
The DNA here is from genome assembly GCF_021461395.2 of Schistocerca americana. Lineage (NCBI taxonomy): Eukaryota > Metazoa > Arthropoda > Insecta > Orthoptera > Acrididae > Schistocerca > Schistocerca americana. The sequence continues at coordinate 397,280,279 of NC_060125.1, read as the reverse complement.
CGTTTATCAACATTTCTACGGAATCCCAACTGATCTTCCCCGAAGTCGGCTTCTACCAGTTTTTCCATTGTTCTATAAAGAATTCGTGTTAGTATCATGCAGCCGTGACTTATTAAAATGATAGTTCGATAAATTTCACACCTGTCAACATCTGTTTTCTTTTGGATTGGAATTATTATATGCTTCTTGAAGTCGGAGGGTGTGTCACCTGTCTCACACATCTTGCACACCAGATGGTAGAGTTTTGTAATGGCTGGCTCTCCCAAGACTATCAGCAGTTCTAATGGAATGTCAAACTCATCCCGCAGTATATTTTCCATTTCATCTACATCTACGTCCTCTTCAATATCCTTTATATTGCCCTCAAATATCGTCCTTCTATAGACCCTCTCTATACTCCTTCCACCTTCTGCTTTCCCTTCTTTGCTTAGAACTGGTTTTACATCTGAGGTCTTGATATTCACACAAGTGGTTCTCTTTTCTCCAAAGGTCTCATTAACTTTCCTGTAGGCAGTATCTATCTTACCTCTAGTGATATATGTGGTGTCACCGCCAGACACCACACTTGCTAGGTGTTAGCTTTAAATCGGCCGCGGTCCATTAGTACATGTCGGAGCCGCGTGTCGCCACTGTGTCATCGCAGACCGAGCGCCACCACAAGGCAGGTCTCGAGAGACTGACTAGCACTCGCCCCAGTTGTACGGACGACGTAGCTAGCGATGCACACTGTCGAAGCCTCGCTCATTTCCAGAGCAGATAGTTAGAATAGCCTTCAGCTAAGTCAATGGCTACAACCTAGCAAGGCGCCATTAGTAACATTGCATGTATCTAAAGAGTCTCACTTGTATCGCCACAATCTCCAGATGTACCAAAAGGATGGATTAAAGTTAAGTATTCCAGAAGCTACGTACTTTTCTTTATAGCATTCATTACGTATCCTGTTTCAGACCTCACGCCATCCTGCTTTAACTTAGCGCGTGCCTTTCGGCTTCCTCTCATTGTGTCTAGGCTGTCTTGTCTAGACACAACAATATATGCCTCTACATCCTTACTTTTGTTGCTTAGCCATTTTGCACTTCCTGTCGATCTCATTTCTGAGACGTTTCTATTCATTTTTGTGTGCTTCGTTTACTGCATTTTTATATTTTCCCCCTTCAATATTTCTCTGTCTTACCATTGTGTAATCTATCTGCAACCCCCCGGTGTCTTCAGACATTCTACCAGGCGAATTCTCTTTCATTCCTTATTTCCATTCCACTTTCACCTGCTACTTTTCCTTTTCTTCTACCGACTTCAAGTCCCCCATGACTATTAAATTTTGGACTCCCTTCACTATCTGAATAATTTCTCTTATCCCATCATACATTTCTTCATCGTCTTCGTCATCTGCGGAGCTAGCTGGTTTATAAAATTGTACTACTGTGGTAGCGTGGGCTTCTTGTCTATCATGGCTACAATAACGCGTTCACTATGATGTTCGTAGTAGCTTATCCGAGCTAAAATTTTATTATTCGTTATTGAACCTACTCCTGCATTTCATTATTTTATGTTGTATTTACAACCCTGTACTCACGTGACCAAAAGTCTTGTTCCTCCTGCCACCGAACTTCACTAATTCCCACCATATCTAACATTAACTTATCCATTTATCTTTTAAAATTTTCTAACCTTCCTTCCCCTGTTAAGGGATCTGACATTCCACGCTCCGATCCGTAGAACGCCAGTTTTTTTTTCTCCTGATAACAACGTCCTCCTGAGTAATCCCCGCCCGGAGATCGGAATGGGGGACTATTTTAACTCCGGAATATTTTACCCAAGAGGACGCCATCATCATTTAATCATACAATAAAGTTGCATGCCCTCTGGAAAAATTACGACTGTAGTTTCCTCGGCTTTCAGCCGTTCTCAGTACCAACAAAACAAGTCCGATTTGGTTAATGTTACAAGGCCAGATTAGTCAATCTTTCAGACTGCTTCGCCTGCAACTACTGAAAAGGCTGCTGCTCCTCTTCAGGAGCCACACGTCTGTCTGGCCTTTCAGCAGATACCCATCCACTGTGGCTGTACCTACGGTACAGCTATCTATATCGCTGAGGCACGCAAGCCTCCCCACCAATGACTAATTCAATGGTTCATGGGGAGACTTTTAATCATTTATTAATTAGTTAAGTATTATAATTTAATTAGGAGATATTAAAATTATTATGTTTTGGTGCAGCTATGTTTCGGTAAAGCTACAAATATCATCAAAGCGATGAGGTTGACCGATAATAAAAAAGTGATTGGCGGCGTGAGTCATTCATAAATCGGATACCGAACTAAAATGCTAACAGCGATGTATTTACTTAAGAGTTCATCTTGTACGACAAAACAGTATAATTTTGGTTAAACCTATACTGTGAAGCTAATTATTGATTACATTTATTAATGCAACTGAGTGTGATGTCTACAATTACTTTACTAAGTAAAGAGATTAGTCGGGCCTGCTGCAGAATATAAATTGGGGAAATTGTGACTGATTCTTTTCAGTAATTTTTTGTGTATTGTGATCTATTTGGTTGTCACTGTACGATTGAATGCTTGTGAGCTATCAGGTATTCAGCAGAGTCGTTGATCCCATTTTTCTTGCACGATGTTTCCACGACTGGCGTTGTAGTCTTTTCCATGTACGGAAGATCGTGTACTAGCTACTCGAATTCCAAACAGACTGTGAACTATTGCTGGTTTCGCACCGCTGTTTATAGCCAAACTAGGTTCCCGTCCGCTGCCTCAGTCCTGTGCACTGTGTGGTCGGCACGGATCTTTCTTGTTTCACCTTAATTGAAGTTTTATCTTTATTACAAATTAAAACACCTCTTACACTTTTCGCGCTAATTAAGACCATCGAAGCAGGGGCTTTTCCGCGTGTACGTCTAACAAAAAAGTGATTCTGGTAACTGGGGTCGAAAGTTTTTCTTAAGCATGCCTTTCTAGTTATAGTGGTTATATTTCCATAGAATCACATTTCTTTACAGATAGCCGTGAAATGTAATGCCAATTTTCATACATTTTGCTTTAAAAATTTTTAACATATTGCAATATTATCTTAGATTTCTCGTCCCCTATTTTATTCCCTTAACGTTTAAGTTTCCAGAAGCAGTGAAACTCGTATTATTTTAATTCTAACAGAGAAGCCAAATACAAATTTTCATAGATGTAGCTTCGAAAATGCTTTAGTGGTTCATTAATATAATTTATTTTCACAAAAGTTTTCTCACCCCGTTAGTGGTCGAATGTCGAAAAACACTGAAATACATTTCTGACCGCTGAGGCCAAATACCTATTTTCGTAGCTCTAGCTTCGAAATTGCTTTAACAGCAACATTCTTTCAAAAGGCTTTTCATCCTTACTTCACCACTTTAGGGGTGGAATTTCAAAACAACCCTTCTTAGACGATGTGAACAATAGAAGAGCAACACACTCTCCAAATTTCAAGGTTCTACCCTTAGCGATTTAGGTTGGGCTATGATGAGTCAGTAAATAAGGCTGGTCTTATTTCGCTCTCTTATGGGCTGAGTTTCCAGACACAGTGAAATGCGTACTTTTTTAAAAATTTGTAACCAAGAAGAAAAATTCAAATTCTGTAGAATTATCTTTAAAAATGCTTTCATAATGAAATATTCATCTCCTATTTGGTCCACTGAAATATGTGTTTTCTTATTCGTAACCGCAAAGTCAAATACCAATTTTCATAGACTTAACTTTAAAAATACATTACTAGTTTTTCTAATTTCAATTTATTTTCAAAAACGTTTTACCCACTTTTTCATCCCCGTAGCGGCTATTTCCAAATATGCTGAAACGCGTAATTTTTTTTATTTCTGAGCGAGAAACCACAAGTTAGTTTTCGTAGGTCTAGCTTCAAAATTTCTCTTGTAGCGATATATTTTCAAAAACTATTTCATCGATTATTTCACTCCTTTATTGTTGTTGTTGTTGCTGTGGTCTTCAGTCCAGAGAATGTTTGATGCAGCTCTCCAAGCTACTCTAACCTGTGCAAGCTTCTTCATCTCCCAGTACCTACTGAACCTACATCCTTCTGAATCCGTTTAGTGTACTCATCCCTTGGTCTCCCTCTACGATTGTTACCCACCACGCTGCCCTCCAATACTAAATTGATGATCCCTTGCTGCCTCAGAATAAGCCCTACCAACCGATCCCTTCTTATAGTCAAGTTGTGCCACAAATTACTCTTCTCTCCAATTCTATTCAATACTTCCTCATTAGTTATGTGATCTACCTATCTAATAGTTCAGCACTCTTCTGTAGGACCAAATTTCGAAAGCTTCTATTCTCTTTTTGTCTAAACTATTTATTGTCCATATTTCACTTCCATACATGGCTACACTCCATACAAATACTTTCAGAAACGACTTCCTGACATTTAAATCTATACTCGATGTTAACAAATATTTCTTCTACAGAAACTCTTTCCTTGCCATTGCCAGTCTAAATTTTATATCCTCTCTACTTCGACCATCGTCAGTTATTTTGCTCCCCAAATAGCTAAACTCCTTTACTACTTTAAGTGTCTCATTTCCTAATCTAATGCCCTCAGCATCAGCCCATTTAATTCGACTACATTCCATTATCCTAGTTTTGCTTTTGTTGATGTTCATCTTATATCGTCCTTTCAAGACATTATCCATTCCGTTCATCTGCTCTTCCAGCTCCTTTGCTGCCTGTGACAGAATTACAATGTCATCGGTGAACCTCAAAGTTTTTATTTCTTCTCCATGGATTTTAATACCTACTCCGGATTTTTCTTTTGTGCCCCTCGATTCTTATAAACTGATAGTTCGGTACTTTTCACATCTGTCAACAATTGCTTTCTTTGGGATTGGAATTATTATAATCTTCTTGAAGTCTGAGGGTATTTCGAATGTCTCATACATCTTGCTCACTAAACGGTAGAGTTTTGTTAGGCCTGGCCCTCCCATGGCTGTCATTAGTTCTAACGGGATGTTGTCTACTCCCAGGGCCTTTGATCTTTCATTGCTCTGTCAAACTCTTCACGCAATATCATATCTCCCATTTCATCTTCATCTACATTCTCTTCCATTTCTATAATATTGTCCTCAAGAACATCCCCCTTGTATAGACCCTCTATATACACTCCTGGAAATGGAAAAAAGAACACATTGACACCGGTGTGTCAGACCCACCACACTTGCTCCGGACACTGCGAGAGGGCTGTACAAGCAATGATCACACGCACGGCACAGCGGACACACCAGGAACCGCGGTGTTGGCCGTCGAATGGCGCTAGCTGCGCAGCATTTGTGCACCGCCACCGTCAGTGTCAGCCAGTTTGCCGTGGCATACGGAGCTCCATCGCAGTCTTTAACACTGGTAGCATGCCGCGACAGCGTGGACGTGAACCGTATGTGCAGTTGACGGACTTTGAGCGAGGGCATATAGTGGGCATGCGGGAGGCCGGGTGGACGTACCGCCGAATTGCTCAACACGTGGGGCGTGAGGTCTCCACAGTACATCGATGTTGTCGCCAGTGGTCGGCGGAAGGTGCACGTGCCCGTCGACCTGGAACCGGACCGCAGCGACGCACGGATGCACGCCAAGACCGTAGGATCCTACGCAGTGCCATAGGGGACCGCACCGCCACTTCCCAGCAAATTAGGGACACTGTTGCTCCTGGGGTATCGGCGAGGACCATTCGCAACCGTCTCCATGAAGCTGGGCTACGGTCCCGCACACCGTTAGGCCGTCTTCCGCTCACGCCCCAACATCGTGCAGCCCGCCTCCAGTGGTGTCGCGACAGGCGTGAATGGAGGTACGAATGGAGACGTGTCGTCTTCAGCGATGAGAGTCGCTTCTGCCTTGGTGCCAATGATGGTCGTATGCGTGTTTGGCACCGTGCAGGTGAGCGCCACAATCAGGACTGCATACGACCGAGGCACACAGGGCCAACACCCGGCATCATGGTGTGGGGAGCGATCTCCTACACTGGCCGTACACCACTGGTGACCGTCGAGGGGACACTGAATAGTGCACGGTACATCCAAACCGTCATCGAACCCATCGTTCTGCCATTCCTAGACCGGCAAGGGAACTTGCTGTTCCAACAGGGCAATGCACGTCCACATGTATCCCGTGCCACCCAACGTGCTCTAGAAGGTGTAAGTCAACTACCCTGGCCAGCAAGATCTCCGGATCTGTCCCCCATTGAGCATGTTTGGGACTGGATGAAGCGTCGTCCCACGCGGTCTGCACGTCCAGCACGAACGCTGGTCCAACTGAGGCGCCAGGTGTAAATGGCATGGCAAGCCGTTCCACAGGACTACATCCAGCATCTCTACGATCGTCTCCATGGGAGAATAGCAGCCTGCATTGCTGCGAAAGGTGGATATACACTGTACTAGTGCCGACATTGTGCATGCTCTGTTGCCTGTGTCTATGTGCCTGTGGTTCTGTCAGTGTGATCATGTGATGTATCTGACCCCAGGAATGTGTCAATAAAGTTTCCCCTTCCTGGGACAATGAATTCACGGTGTTCTTATTTCAATTTCCAGGAGTGTACTCCTTCCACCTTTCTGCTTTCCCTTCTTTGCTTAGTACTGGGTTTCCATCTGTGCTCTTGATATTCATACAAGTCGTCCTCAATTCTCCAAAGGTCTCTTTAATTTTCCTGTAGGCATGTATCCCTCGGGAAAAAATTACGGCCGTAGTTTCCCTTGCTTTCAGCCATTCGCATTACCAGCACAATAAGGGCGTTTTGATTAGTGTTACAATTCCAGATCAGTCAATCATCCAGACTGTTGCCCCTCTTCAGGAACCACACATTTATTAGGCTTCTCAACAGATACCCCTCCATTGTGGCTTCAAAGGGCTCTGAGCACTATGGGACTCAACTGCTGTGGTCATAAGTCCCCCAGAACTTAGAACTACTTAAACCTAACTAACCTAAGGACATCACACACATCCATGCCCGAGGCAGGATTCGAACCTGCGACCGTAGCGGTCGTGCGGTTCCAGACTGTAGCGCCTTTAACCGCTCGGCCACTCCGGCCCCCTCCATTGTGGTTGCACCTACGGTACAGCTATCTGCATCGCTGAGGCACGCAAGCCTCCCCACCAACGGCATGGTTCATGCTTCATGGGGGGACGTTCACTCCTTTTACGGGTGGAATTTCGAAAAATCTCCAAATTTCAGCTTTCTATCCTTAGCAGGTTTGACAGGGCGTTGATGAGTGAGACATTAAGGACGTTGCCTTTCATATACAGGGTGAGTCACTTAACATTACCACTGGATATATTTAGTAAACCACATCAAATACTGACGAATCGATTCCAGAGACCGAACGTGAGGAGAGGGGCAAGTTTAATTGGTTAATACAAACCATAAAAAATGCACGGAAGTATGTTTTTGAACACAAACCTACGTTTTTTTAAATGGAACCCCGTTAGTTTTGTTAACACATCTGAACATATAAACAAATACGTAATCAGTGCCGTTTGTTGCATTGTAAAATGTTAATTACATCCGGAGGTATTGTAACCTAAAGTTGACGCTTCAGTACCACTGCTCCGCTGTTCGATTGTGTGTATCGGAGAGCACCGAATTACTTAGGGATCCAAAGGGAACGGTGATGGACCTTAGGTACAGAAGAGACTGGAACAGCACATCACGTCCACATGCTAACGCCTTTTTATTGGTCTTTTTCACTGACGCACATGTACATTACCATGACGGGTGAGGTACACGTACACACGTGGTTTCCGTTTTCAATTACGGAGTGGAATAGAGTGTGTCCCGACATGTCAGGCCAATAGATGTTCAATGTGGTGGCCATCATTTGCTGCACACAATTGCAATCTCTGGCGAAATGAATGTCGTACACGCCGCAGTACATCTGGTGTAATGTCGCCGCAGGCTGCCACAATACGTTGTTTCATATTCTCTGGGGTTGTAGGCACATCACGGTACACATTCTCCTTTAACGTACCCCACAGAAAGAAGTCCAGAGGTGTAAGATCAGGAGAACGGGCTGGCCAATTTATGCGTCCTCCACGTCCAATGAAACGTCTGTCGAACATCCTGTCAAGGGTCAGCCTAGTGTTTATTGCGGAATGTGCAGGTGCACCATCATGCTGATACCACATACGTCGACGCGTTTCCAGTGGGACATTATCGAGCAACGTTGGCAGATCATTCTGTAGAAACGCGATGTATGTTGCAGCTGTTTGGGCCCCTGCAATGACGTGAGGACCAATGAGGTGTTCGCCAATGATTCCGGACCATACATTTACAGTCCACGGTCGCTGTCGCTCTGCCTGTCTGAGCCAGCGTGGATTGTTCACGGACCAGTAATGCATGTTCCGTAGATTCACTGCCCCGTGGTTTGTGAAACCCGCTTTATCGGTAAACAGGTAGAACTGCAACGCATTCTCTGTTAATGCCCACCGACAGAATTGCACTCGATGCTTGAAGTCATCACCATATAATTGCTGATATAGCGACACATGAAACGGGTGAAAGCGGTGACGATGCAGTATGCGCATGACACTACTTTGACTCAGTCCACCGGCTCTCGCAATGTCCCGTGTACTCATGTGTAGGTTCATGGCAACAGCAGCTAACACACCAACTGCACCCGCTTCTCCTGTGACGCGCCTGTTACGGACCCGTTTGCGTGCTACGACCATACCTGTTGCATACAGCTGACGGAAGATGTTTTGCAATGTGCGGCACGTTGGATGCTCTCTGTTCAGGTACCGTTCTGCATTCACCCTGCAGGCTTCAGCTGCATTTCGTCGACACTCGCCATAGATGAGTATCATCTCCGCCTTTTCAGAGTTCGAATACACCATGGTCACAGTTCCTACAACACTACACTATCACAGACGTCTGGTAACACGGTGTACTACATTTGGTCTGCGTGCGGAGACGAATGCAGAATAACAATAGCAGCAAGCGCTACTTGCGGACACTGCGACAGCTAGACCAAACCACAATAGTGCACTACAGCCACACTCGTAAACACGGTCGTCATCGTAAACATGTCCCTGCAGATGCTGCTCGCCGACCGTGGCCCGTGTTTGTTACAACACGCAACTGAACGTCGGAGGTTTCAAGCGTCAACTTTAGGTTACAATATCTCCGGATGTAATTAACATTTTACAATGCAACAAACGGCACTGATTACGTATTTGTTTATATGTCCAAATGTGCTAACAAAACTAACGTGGTTCAATTTAAAAAACGTAGGTTTGTGTTAAAAAACATACTTCCGTGCATTTTTGTATGGTTTGTATTAAACAGTTACACTAGCCCCTCTACTCACGTTCGGTCTGTGGAATCGGTTCGTCAGTATTTGATGTGGTTTACGAAATATATCCAGCGATAACGTTAGGTGACTCACCCTGTATATAGATTTGACTCCCGGCGCCCGCTGGGCCGTTTGGTGCTCATTCATTGCTACGTGAAACGCACATTCTGTTGGTATTTTCCGTCTCTTATTGACGGGGTGGAAGACGAATTCTAAATAAATTAGGTACCCGATCCTATGATATGCTTAAATTGCTCTATTCCGGTTTATTAGGCTTTCCGATATCCTTATTTCAAAATCGGTACGGCTATTATATTAATAGTGTCGCACATGGAAAATGGATAAAAATTTCCTAATGAAACAAGCAGCGTTTCACGTTTTCGTGGTGTAAGTACCCACGTGCTCTCTTTCCATGGTACACTACTCTTACGTGGCCACCAAAAGTCATGTTCTATGCTCGGTACATTTGATGCTAGCATTCTTGTTATTTTCCACGTTGCATGCTCATGATGCACACACATCCTCTAACCACAGGTAAAAAACGGGCCGTTCGGGCAATAAACGGCGTAAGTTCGCGAACCTCTTGTCGACCGCAGTTCATTAGTCTGGGTATTCTGACGTTGTAGTCTAACTATATACATTCTGTAATGTCGTTTCTTCGTAGCAATATCAGCTTATTCCCAAAAATCAGCAACTTTCACTCAATTAATACTAGGCAGAGATCCAGTCTGCATTTGGATCGCACCTCGATGACTCTTGTGCAGAAAGATGTGCAGTATTCTGCTGCATCCATTTTCAGTAACGTACAACAGGAATTAAAATATCTTAGCGGTAACACATGCGCTTTCAAACGTAAACTGAAGAGTTTCCTCATGGTCAGTGTTTAATTCTCTTGAGGAGTTCCATGAAACAATTAGCTAATCCCTGTGTTACATTTTTGTCTGCGTTTATGTAAACTTATAACTTGTCGTCTTTTTAAGGTTCATAAACATTTTATTTTATTTATTATAACATTTCTTTTGTAGTTTCAGGTACTGACACATTCCATGACCATGGTTATTTACTCTGCGTAGACGCAGATAGATGTGTAAAATAAGAAATAAATGAAAAAGGAAACCGTTTAGTTTGACTGAATGTGAAATATCGAAGTCTGAACTGCAGGATAGCGAGGCACCTTAGTTAACAATAGCCTACTGAGAACAGACTAGTACTGATGTATAAGCTTGAGAAGAAGACGTCATGGGACAGTGCATACCATTACTCAGAGCGAAACGACAAGGCAACAGTTATATTCTGTTCTCGTATACGATTTACTTCGGCGGACGGCCAGTTTTCGAACAGTCGGCACGGACTTGGCAGTCGTTAGGTTTTATATTGCCCGCCTGCCGCCAGCTACACGAATGCTGGACTCCATAACTGGTTGACTTCAGGGCAGCACAGTCCTTGATCCGTGACAGCGGGCGACGTTCCGCGCTGGTGCGTCCTTTGACGGCCTGTCTAGAGAACGGCAGGCCAAGGGCCGTTCAAACAGTTGCCGCTGAAATACGGCGTGCCAGGAAGTTCGTTGTAGCAAGATGGCCATAAATATTCGCTGGCTGACCGTCGTGAATCCGAATGGCCCCACTCACAGTCCGGATGCATGCAGCCTGGGGGCAAGTCAGAAACAGTCAGCTTCTCGTAGCGCACCAGAATTTACACCTCAACATAACACAAGCGACGGGATTCGCAATACCAGTGTACTATTTATTGTGCCGGATAAGTGCACTGTAAGTTTTCAGGATCAACTCTAGCATTCAACACCGCTTCGGCTGCTTTTTTTACAATCTTTTAAGCGAATCACAGTTTGGTTTCCAAAGTGGCAAAAATACGGAGTCAGCCGTAGTAGATTTCATAAAAGTTCTACTTTATGCTCTTGATACAGATGTGTCACAGGCATATTTTTGGATCTTTCTAAGCCGTTTGATACAGTCGACCCAAGATTCTATTAAATAAATTGGAAGCATTAGGAATAAGATAGGTAGCTAATGACTGGTTTCGATCATACCTAACAGATAAGGTACAAAGAGTAGTGATAACATACTTGAAATACATCAAAACATTTAGTAAAACACTTATCAGAACCAAAATACATTAGTATAGGGGTTCCACAAGGTAGCATGTTAGGACCAATACTGTTTCTGATACACATCAATGACTTTCCCATTAGTGTTACTCGTGGTGAAAAAATCCTCTTCGCTGATGACAGAAATATTATAGTCACTGAGAAAAAAACAAGAGAACTCCTTGCCGAGAAAGCAAATGAAACTCTCAAGGAAGTTTATGATTGGTCAATAAGTAATAAAGTGACATCGAACATAAAGAAAACTAATGCCATGAATTTCAGTTTGAAGAGTAAAAATGACAATGTTAAATTAAATGTAGATGGCACGTCTACAGACTGTGTAACAAATGGAAAATTTATAGGAATGAATATTGATTCCCAGTTGAAGTGGAACACACAAAGGTCCTTGCAAACAGAATGTCACCACCATGTAATGTTCTTAGAATCCTATCACCAGTGTGTAACATTCAGTGTCTTTTAGCTACATATTATTCATATGTACACTCAATTCTTAGTTATGGGATTCTTTTTTGGGAACAAATGCACAAAATATGAACAGAATATTCAAATTCCAGAAAAGAGCCATAAGAATAATAACCATAATACAAGTCGAGCTCACTGTAAAGATCTGTTCAGAACACCAGGGATTTTAACTGCTCCATGTGAATACATTTACCATTCAGTTGTACATATCAAAAATAACATTGGTAATTACTGCACAAATAGCTCTGTCCATGACCATGCTACAAGAGATAGAGTCAGCTTACATTTACCAAGAAAAAATAAACATAAAACTCAAGACATCATTTTCTACCAAGGAATAAAACTGTGCAATAAATTACCAAATGGGATTAAAGGAATTGCAAAAATACATTTACTTAAAAAGGCAGCTATGAAGTACCTTTTCTGCAGTACATTTTATACACTGAAGGATTTCTTAACTAAAACAGAGTAGGGGTTTGATAAAGGTGTTATAAAAATAAATAATAATAAAAATGATTATAAAATATCCAACATTCCATATAACATCTTCACTTTATGTTTTTTTCCCTTATTTTTTTCCTTTCTAGAAAGACTTACCTCCAAGCTGTGAATAGCACAATACTAACACCTCTTCCTCTTTCTGAACTCAACATCTCACTCATTATGGAGGGACGCTGACTCAGCTTTTCAGGATAGCAAATGGGATGGGGCGGTACAGAAAATGGCCAAGAGATCACCATTGTGTGTGTGTGTGTGTGTGTGTGTGTGTGTGTGTATGTGTGTGTGTGTGTGTGTGTGTGTGTGTGTGTGTGTGTAGTGAGTGAAGTATTATGAAACAATATGTGTACAGTGTGTGCAATGACTGATACTGAGATATGAGTGAACATAGACAAATGTAATGTATTGCGAATACATAGAAAGAAAGATCCTTTATTGTATGATTATATGATAGCAGAACAAACACTGGTAGCAGTTACTTCTGTAAAATATCTGGGAGTATGCGTGCGGAACGATTTGAAGTGGAATGATCATATAAAATTAATTGTTGGTAAGGCGGTTACCAGGTTGAGATTCATTGGGAGAGCCCTTAGAAAATGTAGTCCATCAACAAAGGAGGTGGCTTACAAAACACTCGTTCGACCTATACTTGAGTATTGCTCATCAGTGTGGGATCCGTACCAGATCGGGTTGACGGAGGAGATAGAGAAGATCCAAAGAAGAGCGGCGCGTTTCGTCACAGGGTTATTTGGTAACCGTGATAGCGTTACGGAGATGTTTAGCAAACTCAAGTGGCAGACTCCGCAAGAGAGGCGCTCTGCATCGCGGTGTAGCTTGCTCGCCAGGTTTCGAGAGGGTGCGTTTCTAGATGAGGTATCGAATATATATTGCTTCCCCCTACTTATACCTCCCGAGGAGATCACGAATGTAAAATTAGAGAGATTAGAGCGCGCAAGGAGGCTTTCAGACAGTCGTTCTTCCCGCGAACCATACGCGACTGGAACAGGAAAGGGAGGTAATGACAGTGGCACGTAAAGTGCCCTCCGCCACACACCGTTGGGTGGCTTGCGGAGTATAAATGTAGATGTAGATGTAGATGTAGATGTAGAATGTGGCATTACATTATTTAATATATTATTTGTAAAAGTATTGCATACCAGGAGTAAATATAATCATTGTCTCTAACTAGGAGTCTGTAAATATATGTGTGCATGAACTAGCTTATTTTAAATTTAACTACATTTGTAAATACTTCGACATGTCCTATATCCTTGTAAAAAGAGATCTACAGATGAATAAAGCTTCTACTACAACTACTACTCACAATTAAACAGTCAACTTTCAACCTAACCAAGAACTCTGACTTTGCTACAGATCCATCTCTCACCACGAACTCCGCTATGTTCCAGAAAAGTAACTGTTAATGTTATGTTCTCAGTCTGTTACACGACGACTCATGTAGCTATGGATGGCAGTAAACGCTGAAACGACCGGTCCTATTTGATATTTTTCCCACACCAGTTTAACCTGAATGTTAAAACCAGTCAGAATAACTGATTCATGATATAACCAATTTTCGGTATTTTATTCCCTTTAGTTCCTGAGATAAATCTAGTAATCGAATAAAGAATGAAAATTTTGATTCGCTGCGTTTAATGATAGAGTCAAAATATTAATTAAAATTTCGAAAGATAAATTATTCTGTTCGTCATTCACCACTTTTTTCGAAAAGTGAAAAGTGTTTGAAAGCTACAGAAGGTCACCAGAATGCTGCTACTGACGCTAACTATTTGAGGCTCTATTCGAAAATCATGTTGTAATCGGAAATCATACTACTATTTGGGCATTACAAATAGTCAGTGCCAAAGGGCGAAAAATGTTGTGAAGAGCTCTATTTTTCGCGTTAATCTGTCTTTTTTCAAGGGCTACAAGCAGATAGGGGCATACTATGAAGACACATTCAGCAGGTCGGCTCCTCTGTGTTTACTTTGTATACTGTGAGTGAATTGTAAGTTTTTAATTTATCATCGTAATAATAATTTCCTTACATGTTTATTTTTCCATATAAATGCCAGACAAATCTTTAATCTTTTAAAGTAATTGAAGCATTGAACGTCATTGCTACGTCACGTAAAAATATTACTACACTGGGGTTGGTGCTATTCTGCAGTGGAACGGATGTCCGGCGGTGAGAGTGAGAAACTACCGTATAGTCAAGGTGGCGGAAAGTCGTGCACACTACACATACATACGTACCTTAAGCCACGACACACGGCAACACGGACATTATTGTCTCAGCAATGCTGTGCCAATTTTTATACGATCTGTTTTCTTTTTTTTGCACGTTTTGTCGGCATCGTTAGTAAAATAATATTGATCGCTTTTCTCATTCTCTATAATAAGGAAATATTTCAAATCTATGCAAATTTTACGAATAAAAACTTCTCCTGCTTTAAAAGAAGTTTATTTAAAACGAGAAATTTTGGCACTACTGCTGTGGCTAATTGATATTTTGGTTTGTAACACTGTTATTAGCAAAAAACAAAAAAAAGCACTTGTTATTAGCGAGGTGAAACAAATACTGAAAAATACCCGGTATTCGAAACGGATCGGTTTTTCCGTTCCTTCACTGAACAGGACGCGGTAGGTTCCTTCCCCCATCCGGGTTAGTGCTCCATCTCTAATGACCTTGTCGTTGACGGGACGTTATATCATATTCTTCCTTATTTTCAATTACAGGGAACAAAAAGCAAAGTTCTTCGTGTGAATTGGCTTGAAGAAGGCAACACTGATTGAATGTTTCGAGAGGTCCAAATCGGAATAGGCGCAGGGAGGGTATGAGTTGCTCGTTGTCACCACTGATATTTAATTCTTGCGTAGAATATGTAGTAGGTGATGAGGAAAATAAAAGACTATATCGACGTAGGAGTGGTTTGTATAACACGAACGACATGGTTCGCTGATGATGTAGCTGTAATCACCAAAAGTGAATGATCCGCAGCTCTTGGTCTCGCGGTCGCCTTTTCGCTACCCGAACACGCGGTTCCGGGTTCGATTCCCAGCAGGGTCAGGGATTTTCACCTGCCTCGAGATGACTGGGTGATGTGTTGCCCTCATCATTTCCTCATTATTCATGAAGCAATTGAGCGCCCTACAACTCATCATCATCATCAAAAGTGAATGGAAACTGAGAATTTGACCGCGCCTAGTAGTCATCACCTGTTTCGTCCAAATTTGTGATGTGTGTAGGGTTGACCACAAATGAAAGTGGCAGAAGTAGGAGAAGCTTATGGCCAAGCGTTTAGAAAATACAGAAGTTTTGGCTCTCGTTCCACGAGGCATGAGCCATTTGCGATTATGGTAGCGTCGTTTCGAGACGGTGGTTGCAGCAGTGAGAAAGGCCCAGAATGATAACCCGACTGAGGTCGAGTCTAATTGCGAATATCACCTACTAATACACTCCTGGAAACGGAAAAAAGAACACATTGACACCGGTGTGTCAGACCCACCATACTTGCTCCGGACACTGCGAGAGGGCTGTACAAGCAATGATCACACGCACGGCACAGCGGACACACCAGGAACCGCGGTGTTGGCCGTCGAATGGCGCTAGCTGCGCAGCATTTGTGCACCGCCGCCGTCAGTGTCAGCCAGTTTGCCGTGGCATACGGAGCTCCATCGCAGTCTTTAACACTGGTAGCATGCCGCGACAGCGTGGACGTGAACCGTATGTGCAGTTGACGGACTTTGAGCGAGGGCATATAGTGGGCATGTGGGAGGCCGGGTGGACGTACCGCCGAATTGCTCAACACGTGGGGCGTGAGGCCTCCACAGTACATCGATGTGGTCGCCAGTGGTCGGCGGAAGGTGCACGTGCCCGTCGACCTGGGACCGGACCGCAGCGACGCACGGATGCACGCCAAGACCGTAGGATCCTATGCAGTGCCGTAGGGGACCGCACCGCCACTTCCCAGCAAATTAGGGACACTGTTGCTCCTGGGGTATCGGCGAGGACCATTCGCAACCGTCTCCATGAAGCTGGGCTACGGTCCCGCACACCGTTAGGCCGTCTTCCGCTCACGCCCCAACATCGTGCAGCCCGCCTCCAGTGGTGTCGCGACAGGCGTGAATGGAGGGACGAATGGAGACGTGTCGTCTTCAGCGATGAGAGTCGCTTCTGCCTTGGTGCCAATGATGGTCGTATGCGTGTTTGGCGCCGTGCAGGTGAGCGCCACAATCAGGACTGCATACGACCGAGGCACACAGGGCCAACACCCGGCATCATGGTGTGGGGAGCGATCTCCTACACTGGCCGTACACCACTGGTGATCGTCGAGGGGACACCGAATAGTGCACGGTACATCCAAACCGTCATCGAACCCATCGTTCTACCATTCCTAGACCGGCAAGGGAACTTGCTGTTCCAACAGGACAATGCACGTCCGCATGTACCCCGTGCCACCCAACGTGCTCTAGAAGGTGTAAGTCAACTACCCTGGCCAGCAAGATCTCCGGATCTGTCCCCCATTGAGCATGTTTGGGACTGGATGAAGCGTCGTCTCACGCGGTCTGCACGTCCAGCACGAACGCTGGTCCAACTGAGGCGCCAGGTGGAAATGGCATGGCAAGTCGTTCCACAGGACAACATCCAGCATCTCTACGATCGTCTCCATGGGAGAATAGCAGCCTGCATTGCTGCGAAAGGTGGATATACACTGTACTAGTGCCGACATTGTGCATGCTCTGTTGCCTGTGTCTATGTGCCTGTGGTTCTGTCAGTGTGATCATGTGATGTATCTGACCCCAGGAATGTGTCAATAAAGTTTCCCCTTCCTGGGACAATGAATTCACGGTGTTCTTATTTCAATTTCCAGGAGTGTATTTTCATAAAAGGCATCAGATAGAAAAGCCAATGGAATATCTGGAATTGCAAACAAATTTCCAGGAAGGAATTTTAAGGAGTACACGAGAATTTAGTACATAAAATTAGTTTTATTATTTCACACTGATGATTTACAGATGCTGGGGGTGGCAATCATTACAAAAATAAGAGAAGCAGTAATTGTCTCAGCATCTTGCACACGTAAACGCAACCTCTTTACAACTACTTGATTCTTCTAAAGTTTCTATAGAATACAAAACTTATTTAGATTCATAAAAGATTGTCTCTAATTGCACAGTTTGGATGCAAACCAGCAGTGACGCATTACCTCGCCAAATATTTAAAAGGGTATGTCTACGAAGTCTTTCCCGACGGAGTCATTGCATAAAGAGTTCTTGGTTTACTTGTCGCGTCAAATTTGGATAAAAGCTTTCGATGACTACCTCCATCATCTTCATCAGGGATGAAACTGACTGTCATGGACCGGTGAGGTTTCCGCTTTTAGTAGCAGTGGACGGCTTCTCATTGGCTGGATGACGTCACGATGAAAACGGCGTGTATTGAGGTGGCGGCCTCTATGTCCATAGATTTTGTTTGCTCGCTTAATCCAGCGTTGCTTGCAGCGCCATCCATCGCAACAGGCGGAGAACTGCGAGGGATGTAAAAAGTCTCCCTCTGCGCTCTTTCTTTATCAACTGCGCGCTTCCATGCATTACCGAGTTTGTAACCGGAGTCTCTGTTTAAATTATTTTCAACTGCTTCCCTGATGATAGAGTGCCAATAGTTTGATGCGTGAGCAAGTAGTCTTGTTTCATCGAATAAAATCTTATGTTTATTTAACAAACTGTGCTCAGCCACCGCTGATTTTTCTAGACGTACCTGTACTTCAGGTGACGCTGATGTTCCACACAGCGATCGGCAACAGTTCTTATAGACTGGCCCACATAATTTTTGCCACGCTCGCAGGGAATGCTGTAAATTCTCTGTACTCTCAGGCCGAGATTATCTTTCACGGGTCGCAACATTTCCTTAATCATCCTAGGTGGCCGGAAGACTAGTCTGATTCCCTGCCGGCTGAGGACTATGGCTCTCGTGCTGGTCGTTGCACCGCAGAATGGTAGCCGCGCTATGTGTTGGTCCTCTTGATCTCTTCGAACAGCACCCTTCCTAGGTTTCTTCGCCAGAGTAGATCTGAATACCGTCGTCAGATGGTTAATCTCGGAGACGAGATGATCCTTGTCCGAAATAGTCCTTGCTCTGTGTACCAAGGTATTCAGCATAGCTCTCTTCTGAGCTGGGTGGTGAAAACTACGCGCGTTTGGATATAAATCTGTATGCGTCGGTTTTCTGTACACAGAATGTCCGAGACGTCCATCTGATTTTCGCTCCACCAGCACATCTAAGAAGGGTAACTTCTCGTCCTTCTCCACCTCCACTGTAAAACATATGTTCTGATGTATACCATTCAAATGATCAACGAACTGTTCCAGTGGCTCATTGCCATGTGGCCATATTAAAAATGTATCATCAACATACCTGAAGAAGCAAGATGGGCGTAAGGGAGCACTGTTCAACCCTCGTTCTTCGAAATCCTCCATGAAAAAGTTAGCTGTGGCTGGTGACAGTGGCGAACCCATAGCTCTTCCGTCAGTAATTTCATAATTTTTTCACCATACAAAAAATAGGTGGTCGTCAAAGTGTGTCGAAATAACTTCAGTATTTCAGGACAGAATTGAGCAACCAACTGTTTTAACGTATCTTCCACCGGTACCTTTGTAAACAAAGAGACCGCATGTAAGCCGATCATGATGTCAATCGGTCCTATCCTCATCTGCTTTATGAAGTCAACAAACATTTTTGAGTTATTAATATGATGGCTACAGTGGCCGATTCTAGGTGCTAATAATTTGGTTAAGTATTTTGCCAACCGATATGTAGGAGACCCAACAGCACTAACAATAGGTCTCAACGGGGCCCCATCCTTATGAACTTAAGGTAGACCGTATAACCTGGGAGGCCTTGGTGCTCTTGGTCGTAGATTCTTGCCTAGTTCTCCTGGGAGGCCAGAGTTCTTCAGTAGCTCCCCTGTCTTCCTGCTAAGCGCTGCTGTGGCATCCCTTTTAAGATTCCGGCACGTGGTATCTTCCAATAATAGGGCCACTTTCTTATGATAATCGGTAGCAGTGAGGATACCTGTGGCCTTCCCTCTGTCAGCTGGTAGCACAACTAACTCTTCATCCTTCCCAAACGATTTCAATGCCAGTTTCTCCACTCTGCTCACATTGGAGTTAGGAGGCTTGGCTGTTGCTAAAATCCGACTAGTTGCAAGCCTTACCCCATCTTCTGCCTCTTCAGGAAGTTGCCCAACCGTTTGTTCCACTCCACTGCCTCTGAGCGGACGGGTAATTATTTGAAGTAATAAATACCGCTAAATGTTCAGGCATTTATTTGGAAAAGTCTGCCTACCAATAATATAAAGTATATAAAGTATAATTATATAAAGAACCACTATCTGGCGTTGTTCAAAGCCCGCATGCGATCTTGATGGTTACCATATACAAGCAAGGAATATTTAAAGGTGTAAGCCCCGCCTACCGAGTCAGGAAGTGAAATGGCTGACCCAGCGCTCGCCTCCACGCGGCCTTGCAAAGCAAAGCCGGTGTGGTTACTGTGGTTAACGGTTATCAGAACCTCTTTTATTTGAATACAATAAATTTCAGTAAACATTGCACATGACATATATCTGGACGTTTCTGTAAGAAACGCATCTGGATATGTTATTTACCATTACGAATATTCATATAATCTCAACAAAAATGATGTACTGCTTTACTTAAATAATCACAAACAAAAAAATCATTGATTGTTAAGTAACACTCTGTATTATTTGATCATGGTCAAAGGTCACCAGCTCTTAACGTCGTGTGTGATCTGAGAATCATGGAGAGAGGTCGTCAGGGGGCGTATCATGTGATGCCACAAGAGATTTGCTTAGATCTGGGGCGAAAACATAATGAGAGAGTGCGTGTGTATTTGTGTGAGAGTGAGAGAGAGAGAGAGAGAGAGAGAGAGAGAGAGAGAGAGAGAGAGAGAGAGAGAGGAAGAGAGACTGAGACAGAGAGAGATACAGCAGCTGGAATCTAGTTTTAACATGTATTTATTTGTGTTTGGCAATTACTCATGGAAAACTTCAGTTTTCTAAGGTACATTTGATGTCGAATGCGTTGCAGCACTTCAATCAGATCCCACGTCAAGGTATTTCCATATGTTGCTTTAAGGTTGTTTGCGTTCATTTCAGGCTACCTCTTTATAAACAACTAACTTACTGCACAAGATATTACTTATTTTTACAGATTAATAATAGTTACTAGCTCAAAGATTTTAATATACTGATAAGCTTCTTATTTATCATAATCAGCTTCCCAAGAGCGTCATGTTAAAAACTTACTGTGACGTCATTATACTGGGTCGAATACATTCAGCCATTTCTTACAGCGGTTTTACAGGTGAAAGAGAGCACGTAAAAGACGTAGAAGACAGATCGTGTCAGACTTTAATCGTCAAGAGAATGGGATTCAGTATTCAAACATAGGCGTTACATGTACTAGAACCTTTGATGAGCATGACACTGTCACATTATAGCAAAATGTAGCCGTTCTGGAGCCAGTATAAAAATGTCAGTCTAATACTGCAGATTAAATATTCATCGGAAGTGCAGTAACTTTAGTTATGGCCTTCGGCGCCAGATTAAAACCAACAGTTCTGTTCTCTTCCTTAGCCTGGCCTTATCTCATGTCTTCACGGAGTCGGAAAGTTAATCTCTATTTCGAAAATTTTATGGCTGGTGGTGGGCAGATGGCCTCTCGGTCGACGCCCCCTCCCCGTCCAGTCCCCAAATTTGGAAGAGTAAAATCGTATTCACAGGGTCTGAGAAACGTGTAACTGAGGCGGGATGTGAGAACCAGGACAGAAACCGCCTGTAAACCTTCGTCGTTAATCATCCGGCGCATCAGATTAGGGGCCAGCGCGCCTCGCTAAACCTGTGTGCTACGTAGGCGTGTCAAACCAAGAATTAAAGAAAACCATAATATAACATCTTGTCAAGAAATTATGCGAGGTGCTGTTTACATCCAGTGTGAATAGGCCTTGAACTGGCGTGTAAAACTCTAATTAACCCTGTCGTGTGAGTTCACGATTGCTGTGCTTCTGCTGGGGACCAGACTGTGCCGAGGTCTGGCGCGTCACGTGGGTCATCCCTGGAGAAATGAGTGGAGGCGGCTCTCGTCCAACTCTCTGCTCACTCCTCCTCCGCCGCAGTAATAAAAAATTCTATTTGTGGGGGCGTAATGAGAGCACGGCCCGAGTAACGAGAAAACGGCCTCTCGCCTCGCCGCACCGCACCGCACCGGGTCACTCCCAGCGGTCGCCGTGTCGGGCCGGTGGCCCCTGCTGCAGCCACTGCCCAACCCACACCCACCACCACCACCACCACCAGCTGCTGCTGCTGCTGCTGTCGGCAAGCAACTAGGCGCTGGCCATGTTCAACGAGTCAGGCAACAGGAATACAACGCAAGCATGTCTTACAGTTTTCAACATGGCTGTTATTCAGAAACCGTATACTAGCTTTAACATAGGATTAAACAGCCAACCGGTTGCACATAAACGGTAGGCACATTTACATACATTTTAACATCTCGTACTACGGGTGTCTACATCAGAGAAGATATTGCTTAATAGTAAAATTACATTCCTAAAAAGCGATAGTCAGGTTTTGGAGCAGCTACGCTCCTGTCAAAAATAAAATATAACGCTCTAGACGTTATTACGTGTGTCCGGCTGGGCTGATGTTGTTCCCAGCACGGCACACGAGGCAAAGGCTATAACGTTATATTTATCTTTTGATAGGAGTAAAGCTGCTCTAAATTCTGACAATTACTTTTTAGCAATGTAATTTCATGATTGAACAGAGAGTGTCACTGAAATGGGACAGGATTTGGGGTGGACATCATTAAAACAAAGGCGTCTTTCGTTGGGGCGAAATATTCTCACGAAATTCCATTCACCACCTTTCTCCTCCGAATGCAAGAATATTTTGTTGACACCGACCTACGTAGGAAGAAACGATCACCATGATAAAATAAGGGAAACCCGAACTCGTATGGAAAGATACAGGTGTTCGTTCTTTCCGCGTGCTGTAGGCGATTGGAATAACAGAGAATTGTAAAAGTAGATAGATGAACCCTCTGCCAGGCACTTAAACTTAATTTGCAGAGTATCCATGTAGATGTAGATGTAGCAATATTCATTCTGATGAAGACACGGACACACCTGGTAGGTGTCGAATGGCTCTGAGCACTATGGCACTTAATTTCTGAGGTCATCAGTCCTCTAGAACTTAGAACTACTTAAACCTAACTAACCTAAGGACTTCACACACATCCATGCCCGAGGCAAGATTCGAACCTGCGACCGTAGCGGTCGCGCGGTTCCAGACTGTAGCGCCTAGAACCGCTCGGCGACTCCTGCCGGCCTAGTAGGTGTCGAAACTTAGTTTAATGCACCTGCCGTTTATGTGAAACCGGTTGGTTGTTTAATCCTTTGTCAAAACAAGCACGTCTGCTGTCTACGACCATTAAATGTAGAAACTGATATGACTCAGGCTGTATTATAATTATTAGTGGAAACTGACACGAAATTTAGCAATACCACAAATCTTCATTTACAAAATCCTCGGACACGGGAAGTTTAGAATTAATCTGTAACGCTCATTTAGAAAATTGGTTTCAAGTTGTTGTGTAACGTAATTGTTTTTCTTACATTTAGATATCATATTTAAAGTTTTATGTGACTGGAGCACAAATGTTAAACCAAAACTTCAATCAAGATCTACATATTTGTATATATTAGTTTATGTTTTAAGTTTGTAATAAGTATATTACAAATAGCGATTTTGGAAACAATGTAAATACTCTCTTACTATTAATTTTCAAAAAAATATCTTTTACCTAATCTTCACTGCCCCTCTTCATTTCCAATAATAGTCGTACGTCATTCCCTCTTTCTATTCTTCGAGTACCTTTCCCCCACCTCCTTAATGTTCTGCCGGACGCTTTTTCCTTGTTGGTAACTGCAACGTCCCAGATTTCCAAGGACGAAGTGAGTATGTGATTCTGAGAAGTAGGCTTTATATGCACGTTTCTTTTCTCACTCTCTCTCTTTTCGAATTGTCACCCTCTGAAAATTTCTTCATCTCCAGTACCATGGCAGTTAATCCCTGGTGTTTACGCACATCTCCTGTTATCATATTCATGTAACCCGTCATTGTTTACCACATATTCTCTTCTTCTTCGAAGTTTCTGAGGAAATCTTACTTTATAACTACTTGTTTTGTAAATAAAGCTCCCTTTTCCTACTGATGTTTAATTTATTTATCCCTTACGCGTTTCGCCTTTACCTGTTATAAGGCATCATCAGTGGGACCTACAACGACACAGTTTTGCTAGTTTTAGATTATTAAACAGTTCACGTCACTTTTTTTTGTAAAAAAGTAATTACTTACGATTTACTGATCTGCGTTTCCTCACATCTGGTCTAGAGGTTGCACTACCACTTTTATTGCTGCCATATAATCACAACTTAGGATTCTTGCCTTCCTCACACTGTTCACCATGTTTCTCACTCTTTTTTGTGGTGCACTATCGTTCTTTTGTCACTCGATACAACTATTTCGACAGACACTGCTTTTCAAAACGTAAATATTTCGACTCCATTACGTGCTTCCTCTTCCTTAGCATGTTTACCTATTTGTTGTCAACCTAACGAAGTATATTTTCGAGACTAATATCTGTTCGTGACGTTTATATTGTGTGTGTGTGCGTGTGTGTATATGAGAGAGAGAGAGAGAGAGAGAGAGAGAGAGAAAGAGTGCTTACGAGGTATTTTGTGTGTGTGTGTGTGTGTGTGTGTGCGGAGGGGGGGGGAAGTGTACTAGTTTTCTGTACGTGGTAGTATTCTTGCATGGTTAGGAGGTATTTTTTATTATTGATTCTAATTATTTTCATGTCATCTTCTCTAGTTGTTGGTTTGTGTTCATTTTCACTCAGGTGTTCTGCTAATGTGTAGTGGTTTGTCCCATATTTCCAGACTCTCATGTGTTCTTTGTAACTGACATCAAATGTTCTACCTTTTTGTCCTATGTATCTGCCTTCACAAGTGTCACATTGTAGTTGATGTATACCTGATTTCTAGTATATGTCTCTGTTTTTGTCAGTTTTGGGGTGTATTTTTGTATATAAGTGTCAGTTGTGTATGCTATGTTTATTCCCTGTCTTTTGAAAATGTTGGTTATTTTATGGGAGAGTTTGTGTTCGTATGTCATTACGTAACATCTTGTGTTTTCTTTCATCTTTCTCTGATAATCCTGTGTAGTCGTTATGGGACTGCATGTTTGTGTTTGGTTCTGTTGTGTTGTTGCCTGTGGTTTGGTGCTTTCTGTTTTTATTTTACTTTTAATTTTGTTGTTTACCTTTGTGACTGATTATTCTAACCATTATTTTGTGCTATCTGCATTATTATGTCCAGTTCTTGTTGGTAGCTTTCTTTGGTGATTGCTACTGTGTTGAGTCTATGGAGCAAGTGTCAAAGTGCTGCTAGCTTTTGTGCATGTGGGTGGTTCGAGGACCTGGGGAATGGTAATGTCCGTTTCTGTGGGTTTACAGTATATTTCAAACGTATGTTTTTTGATTGTTATATCCAGAAAGTTAATTTGGTTTTTCTGTTCTCTTCCAATTGTGAATTTTATATTTTTATCTACCTTGTTGATGTCAGTATATAGTTTTACAATTTTTGTTTGTTGTTCATCTATTAAGCAAAGGATGTAATCCATAAACCTGAACTAATATAATATGTTGTATTCTTTTGCTACTATTTTTGTAAAAATAATCTGTTCAATGTGATTTAAAAACGTATTTGCTAACACTCCTGAAAGTGGGGACCTTCATTGATAATCCATCTTCTCGTAAACAAAAGTCGTTATTGAATTGGAAGGAATTCTATTCAGTTATGAGCTTTTTTTATGTCCATATTTCCTTAATCGATTAATCAGGGAGTTTTCAGGTTATTATCTCTGATTTCTATTGTTTTTGGTACTGGAATGTTGGAATAAATGCTTTCTATTTCAGATGAGAGGAGTGTTGACGTGTCTGGGACGTTTATATATTTTATTTGTTGTATTAGCTGTGTAGCGTTTTTAATGGTTCAGATTTCTTGTAGTTTGAAATTTTCAGACAGTAATTTTAACAGTTATCGTGCCAGCTTGTAAGTGGGGAATTCTCTGAAATCCAGTATTGGCCTCAAAGGAAGATTCAGCTTGTGGACTTTCGGTTGGCTTTGGAAGATGGTGCACTGAGATTGTTCAGTGTCAAATTTCTTATCTCTGTGTGATCCAGTACGATGTCAATATTTTTCAGAGGGTTTTTTTGTCTGGAATCTCTTTGTTGGGTCTGATTTTAAGTTTGTAATTTTATTTTGTGACATGAATCTTGTTTAATTTTTCAATTTATTGTTCTTTGTCTATCACTATTACTGTGTTGCCCACGTCTGCTTTCGAAATGACAACATTTTCATTTTGAAGTTTTCTCCCAAGTTTTCTTAGTGCTGCAGATACCGTGTTTTTGTTGTTTTTGTTATTGTGCTTTTATACTGGTTATTATATTCTGGATTTTTATTTTTACTAGTTCTCTAGTTAGTCCAATGTTGACACTGCTGTTTTCATTCGTATCTTAACTTGTCACTACACTTTCTGCTTGTATAATTAGATTTTCTAAGTAATCTTCATCTATTTCTGAATTTATATTGTATTTTAATCCTTTCTACAACAGCTGTCCCTCTTTACTGTTTAATTTGGGTCGATTGGGTTCATTAATCTACGATAGAATTAGTGTGTGTGTTTTCCCTGGCTATGTGTAAAGGTATTTTAACCACATTTTCTGAGCAGCATGCGTTGCTTTTTGGGTGCTGGGTGAACTGTTTTTAATATTTACATTGGTATATATAGGTACAAGGTCATTAAATTTGCATTTGTTGTTGAATTTTATGAGTTGTATGGTTATATGTATGTTCAGATGAAGTCTTCTGAATTTCTCGTATACGCCACATGTAAATGCGTGGCATTACATGTAAATGCATGGCAGAACCATTTTTCCCTAAAATATGCCCCTTGTATCTAGCAGAGAAAGCACAACCTGATTTTACTATGTACTAGCTTTTACGTGTGTCGCAACTGATTTTATAGATTCCTGAATTCTGGAGCGGAGACCGTTCTGATTTTAAATTATGTATAAGGTTGCTGTGCATGTTGTTGTTAGTAGACATGGCTACATTTACTCAACTTATATCGGCCACCTGTTGATAACAGGCCACAATCCTATGGAAACTCATGACATCGGAATTTGGCAGTGTGAAAGGAAAGATTTTAGACTAAACATTTTGGAAGAGTTACGGATCTTCAAACATCATTCTCTGAATGATGGCCTCGTATTAAATTAACAACTGCAGTCGCGCAACAAAAATTTTACTGTTGCTTAAGGCCGTTACTTAAAGATATCTGATAGCAAATTTTTGCTATCCGCTTCCCTGTTAGGCCCTTAAATACTGTTTTCCTCTCCCTTGGTTTTATGATTTACAACATGTTAATTTGTCAATCACTGTTATATTAATTTCATATAGGTGTTGTTAAACCTTTGTAAATTCTGCTATTTGAGGGCGTGAGCTTTATCATGTTCACGTCGTCATTTGTTACGGCCCGCTCACGCAGTCACTGTTTCTCACTCGTGTCCTATACCACTGTAGTGCCCTTAGTGGCATATTTATATATTGTTTAAAAATTTTGATTATACCTATTATGTAATCAGGTGGAAAATGTTTTAATTGTGGTTTTAATGTTCTGACTAGAGCGATGTCGCTCAAATTTCCTTTTAACTACATGTGAATATTTTTATGCAATTTTATTTGTAACAATTAAGTGTTTGTTCTAATGACTACCTGTCATTAATGTACCTTCCTGTGATATTGTTAGGTAAGGTAACAGATTCTTCTGAAGAAGGCGCCACTAGTTGGCGTTGAAAACTAGTTAAAGAATTTTAAATTCTACTTGCAACCGGTTGGCTGGAAATTTGTGACATTGACATAAATAAAGCTAAAATAACGCCAGCCTGAAACTAGTCAACGAAACAGGCATCCGACAACTTTAACAATATATCTAAGTAATTCAGAGACACCAACCCAAGTGACAGCGAGTACAGGGTGAGTCACTAACTATTGCCACCAAGAATAGCTCCCAAAGTATGATAGCTGAAAAATTTGTGGGACAAAAGTTGCATGGGACAACGGGGGCCATAATATGACGTCGGTCTTTTGTTGGTAGGTGGGATCGCTTCAGAGATATGAAAGTCAACTTCGTTTTTTTAAATGGGATGCTATAGTTTGGTACTTATTTTCTGATAGTGGCTATTGAGATGAATTCAATTATGCATAACAGTAAGGTCTTTGAATGTCAACGAAGGTCACAAAGGTGGCATGATCGTCCATTTACAGAAGGTTTTCGATATGATGACCATTGGTATCAATGCAGTGCTGCAATCGTCTATTCATGGATTGAGGGGTATTCATTATCACTTCGGCACTAACAGAAGCACATGCTCTGACAATTCTCTCTCACATTTCTTCAGGTGTAGTCGGAACGTCATTGTAATGAATGTCTTTTAAGGATCCCCACAAGAAAAAATCCAGAGGCGTCAAGTCTGTCGAACGAGCCGGCCACGACACATCTCTTCCGCGTCCAGTCGAACAATTTGGGAATTTTCTCTGCAGCTCATTTCCAGCCATCAGTGAAAAATGTGCCAGACACCCATCGTGTTGATACCACATTCTCTTCCTTGTTCCTTCCTATAACATATCTAATGTTTCTTGCAGGACTGTGGTGTACTTCCTATCATTAAGATTTACCTCGATGAAATAGGGGCCTATAATTTTGTTCTCCAGAATCCTACATCATACATAGGTTCAAATGGCTCTGAGTACTAAGGGACTTAACTTATAAGGTCATCAGTCCCCTAGAACTTAGCGGTCGAACGGTTCCAGACTGTAGCGCCTAGAACCGCTCGACTACTCCGGCCAGCCACCATACTGTAGGCGCCGCGGTGGTCCCGGTCGCCTACGGTGGACTGGAAGCCGAGCGGTGACCTGGTCGGGGTCGCCTACGGTCGACTGGAAGCCGAGCGGTAAACTGTCCAGTTGACAGGATACTAGGAAATGACTGTGGACGCGTCAGAAACGCCAAAGAAGCATTATTAATTTATGACACCTTTATTCCGGGTGAGTACAATGTGGCCCACGTAACACAGGCTTGCTGAGCTTGGTGATATCAACGACCTTCCCCGAGTCCTCGCTGACTAGGAGTGCTGACACCAGCTCCGGGCCGCACCAGTCTTGGTAGCTCAGTGCCGTGTGCTGTGACGTAGCGGTGGCTGGCGGAGCCCGGCTGGCTGACTGGCTCGGCGGTGGACAGCAGGCCGCTGCGTGTACGAGGCTCCGGGTTGGAGTCCCGGCGCTGTCGGCACGAGAGGCATTCTTGTAGTGCGGAATGTACTCTATCCCACCACGTCTTCTTCCCTGCTCCTCCTGGTGGCTCGTCCGCAGTGGACGGGCGGAATGGGCTGCAATCCCCCAGCGTCGTCGGCTCACCCGGTTGTGA
This sequence comes from Schistocerca americana, assembly GCF_021461395.2. Classification (NCBI taxonomy): domain Eukaryota; kingdom Metazoa; phylum Arthropoda; class Insecta; order Orthoptera; family Acrididae; genus Schistocerca; species Schistocerca americana. Next base: position 397,251,237 of record NC_060125.1, on the reverse strand, counting down.
CAGCGGATGCACAGGGCCTAGGTCCCGCACGATCTCGACAACAGCTCACTGATGTGGTCAGCATTGGCGGCGAATGAGTCTGCCGCGATGTCTGCTAATCCTGGGTTGATGATTGACAGCAGCAGCAGAGAGGACCAGAGCTAGTTCTGTCCCCTCACGTCCGCTGCTGGATGGGCTGCCCTTACTGCAACATCTCCTTAATAAAGATTAACATGTCGATCACCGAGCTGAGCGCTACGCAGCGACGCAGTACACATCTAACTGCAAGTCTAACTGCGAGTGCCTTGTTGCTATCAAAGCTGGCGTATTTAAAGGAAGCACGAGCGACGTCCTGACGTCATGCTCGTTTGTGATGAACGCATTTGTTCCACTTATATTGCTGATTTATATGTCGTACTCGCCCTTTAGGTGTTCTTGTAACAGAATTACGTGTTGTTACGGTAGACTTACGCGAAGTTATGAAATGCAGTACAGCTGACGCTATACCTCTGTCTTACACTCTACAAAAGTCTCCGTCTAACACAAAACCAAGTGCTAAGCAATTCTCTCTCGTCTATTGTGTGTAACCAGGCCACTGCCCCTGTGTGACGACACATTCCAATACATGTGAAATTCTCTTACCTCTTGGCTAACCTACTGCCTCTGGCTCTCGGCATAGGCAACGAAACTTTGACAATATTCCACGTTTCCGACTCTTTACTATTTCGCGACACTACAATACATTCACCGACGACGGTTTTTGCTGTGCAAATTGCCGCAGCCAACATGCTTTTCCAGTTGCTCAGTAATACATGTTAAGCAAATTAACATTTCCACGGTTCGTGAATGTAGCTATGTTAGTAAATAAAATCAAATTAATAAATGTGTCATTCATCTGAAGCTGAGCTCATCGAACGATGCACACAATCCGTACAAGTTCTTGATGGAGACTGATATGGTAAGGATGATATTTATGTCAATCCAGAACACGAACAACACTAGTCTGGTTCATGCCAGATTCCCTTGCGATTTGACGCGAACTAACACAAGAACCTTGAAGTACAGTGGCAAGAGTACCAGTTTCCGTCTCCTCGTTAGCAACTTCCCTTTGCAGGATATGTTTCCGATGCATGAAAGGTCCACTTTATCTCAATTTATCATACACATATTTAAATGTATGACATGTAGGATGAGTACGTTGACAATATCTTTCGGTGTATAAGTCTCTAGCTCTCATTGAATTTCCTTGGTACTCTCCGTAAATGAGAAGCATATCGACTTGTTCTTCGAAGGAATACGTCATTCACATTCGCTTGATTTGACGATACTAGTCTTACCGTTCCTATTAGTGTAGTACTGTGAAACCGTCGAATGGAGTTTACATGTCAACGGCACGTTGGATGGGTACGCCGTATTCGGCGAATATCTACTACTTCCGAGATATACGAGGGAGAATTGTCAGAGCACGTGCTTCGATAAGTGCCGAAGTGATAAGAAATACCACTCAATCCATGATAAGAAGATTGCAGCACTGCACTGACGCCAATGGTCACCACTTCGAACAGCTTCTGTAAATGGACGTTCTGCCACCTTTGTGACCTTCGATGAGCTTCAAAGACTTTAGTGTTGCAAATCACTGGATTAGTCTCAATATTCGCTCTCACAAAATAGGTACCAAGCTATAGCATACCATTTAAAGAAACAAGGTTGACCTTCATATCTGTGACGCTACCCCATCTAGCAACAAAAACCGACGTCATAGTATGGCCCCGTTGTCCCATGCAACATTTTCCCCACAAACTTGTCAGCTACTATCATGCTTTCGGAGTTATTTTAGGTGGCTATATTTAGTGACTCACCCTGTATAATGTGAGCTGTTAGGGCTGAATTACACGCAGTAAATACAGCAGCCCGCACTAACTTTTAATATTTGCAGACATCTAACCAGGAGAGAACAGCCCCCTCTTACCGGGCACCCACAGATGAAAACTCGCTGTCTCAGGTTCTGCTTCGGAAACGAGCCAGTTAGCCAAGGAACAAACAGCGCCCAGTCTCGTCGTATCGCAAGTTTCCGGCCAGCGCACTCTTCCCTGTTGCGGCTGTCCCACCGCGGTATCCAAGGAGTGCACTCAGATCCAACGGCCGTTTCCTCTGCTGGTGTCTGCCAGCTGCTTGTTGCTCGTTCGCTCTCCGAAACGAGACTCCACTGCCCCTTCATGTTCTGCAAAAGGCCCTCGCGGAGGCACTTGTGTCGCGAAGGAGGCGACGCAGCTCCGCAGTTGAGATACTCGACCATTCACGCAGCACCGATGGAGCGGATATTGTTGGGCCAGGGCTACTGACGTCTTGTGACGGCACAAAAGTACACTACTGGCCATTAAAATTGCTACACCAAGAAGAAATGCAGGTGATAAACGGGTATTCATTGGACAAATATATTGTACTAGAACTGTGATGTGATTACATTTTCACGCAATTTGGGTACATAGATCCTAAGAAATCAGTGGCCAGAACAACATCCTCTGGCCGTATGAACGGCCTTGATACGCCTGGGCATTGAGTCAAACAGAGCTTGGATGGCGTGTACAGGTACACCTGCCAATGCAGCTTCAACACGACACCACAGTTGAACAAGAGTAGTGACTGGCGTATTGTGACGAGCCAGTTGCTCGGCCACCATTGACCAGACGTTTTCAGTTGGTGAGAGATCTGGAGAATGTGCTGGCCAGGGCAGCAGTCGAACACTTTCTGAATCCAGGAAGGCCCATACAGGACCTGCAACATGCGATCGTACATTATCCTGCTGAAATGTAGGGTTTCGCAGGGATCGAATAAAGGGTAGAGCCACGGGTCGTAACGCATCTGAAATGTAACGTCCACAGTTCAAAGTGCCGTCAATGCGAACAAGAGGTGACCGAGACGCGTAACGAGTGGCACTCCATACAATCACGGCAGGTGATACGCCAGTACGGCGATGACAAATACACGCTTCCAATGTGCGTTCACCGCGGTGTCGCCAAACACGGATGCGACCATCATGATGCTGTAAACAGAACCTGGATTCATCCGAAAAAATGACGTTTTGCCATTCGTGTACCGAGGTTCGTCGTTGAGTACACGACCGCAGGCGCTCCTGTCTGTGATGCAGCGTCTAGGGCAACCGCAGCCATCGTCTCTGACCTGATAGTCCATGCTGCTGCAAACGTGTTCGAACTGTTCGTGCAGATGGTTGTTGTCTTGCAAACGTCTCCATCTGTTGACTCAGGGATCGAGACGTGGCTGCACGATCCGTTACAGCCATGCGGATAAGATGCCTGTCATCTCGACTGCTAGTGATACGAGGCCATTGGGATTCAGCATGGCGTTCCGTATTACTCTCATGAAGCCACCGATTCCATTTTCTGCTAACAGTCACTGGATCTCGACCAATTCGAGCAGCAATGTCGCTATTCGATAACCGCAATCGCGATAGGCTACAATCAGGCCTTTATCAAAGTCGGAAACGTGATTGTACGCATGTCTCCTCCTTAGACGAAGCATCACAACAACGTTTCACCAGGCAACGCTGATCAACTGCTGTTTGTGTATGAGAAATAGGTTGGAAACTTTCCTCATGTCAGCACGTTGTAGGTGTCACCACCGGCGCCACCCTTGTGTGAATGCTCCGAAAAATTTATCATTTGCGTATCACAGCACGTTCTTCCTGTCGGTTAAATTTCGCGTCTGCAGCGCTTTACCTTCGTGGTGTAGCAATTTTAATGGCCAGTAGTGTATAAGTATGGGGCAAAGTGATTTTCGGAAGCAATTTGTGGACTATGATAAGTACTGAGAAAGAAGAACTGAATGAGATCAGTTGTGGGGCCACTGAAGTGTGAGAAAAATGGAACTGAAAAATATGGAACGAAATAAAGAAGTAGCAATAGAAATAAGTAAGAAAAGAATTCTATGAAGGACTCCTAAGAGAAGAAGCATTTGTTGAATATAAGTGTGTCGTGAAATTAAAATTCCGCTCTCTGTCTCTCTTCCTCCGTGTCCTGCCAGTCAGGCATTCGCGATTCAGTCAGTGTTCTCGCATCAGAGAACACGTTTGGCAGCGTGCGGCCTGCAGCAGGGCCACTCCGAGGCTTCCTGCGTCGGCGCGACAGTACGGAAGAGCAGTGTGCTGTACAGAGAAGTGCCGTTGTCAAAATCTGGAGGTCAGCGCTACGGCTGCATCGGATGCGGCTGACAGTACCACGGCGCGTTTCCGCGGGACATACAGTGGCTCGTCGCCTGAAGATATCTGTTGGCGGGTCTGTGGCGGTCAGCGGTACGGAGCAGACGCGGTGACAGCTCGAGTCACCCGTAGGAAGTCGGTGTATCCGGCAGCTGATAAGAGGTGGGGTGGCGACGGGCCACCTTGGGAATCTGCCCGCACTTTTTTGCGTCCGGCAGTGCTGGCACAAGCACTGACCGCCGCTGACAGTTCGGAGAAAAGAGAATTTCGTTTGACGGCCAGCAGAAGAGACAGAAAGTGGAAGATAATAGAAAGGGATGTGCCTTGCAGCCGGGCAGCATATGGTGAGTCACAGCAGTCCCCATCGGGTGTGGCCAAGACATATGTGCACAAAGCCTACTTAGAGAGTAGACGGTATCTTTTCCTGGTGTCCAGAAGACGACGTCGCCAAGACAGAGACGAAGAACTGTAAAGAGTTTACATGCTGCAGAAGTATACAGCACAGAGGGTCTACTGTTCTTATGTCGCAAATCTATTCCTGAGTGGCTGACAGTTTCTTGGTGGGAAATTAGCGTGCAGCAGTCACCAAAGGTAATAAAGCCAGGTGCTGCTGTTGAGTTTTCAGACACGGTGTGGCGGTTACCACATGTGAAGTCGGTACTGCCTTGGTATGTATTTTTACTTCATTGCGAGTTTCATTATTCACACTGAATGTCTGATTTAGTCATTATTTGTAGCTGTAAGATTTTCTGTGCTGTTACTTTATGTCATAGTACTAGTTGTGTAGATAATAGAAAACGATGCTAGTAGAGTATATCTCTTGCTGTGACAGATCGTCATTTAGTGTATAGGGCTATTCTGCACGCGCACGTACAAAGTTTCTCTGGCTGATATTGTGAATCCTGTTCGTGATTGGTGCCGCACATTTTTATCCTAGGACCGAATATGCTTACTGTTGAAGGATACTGAATCTGCTCAGAATAATATTTTTATAGCTGCTGTTTTCTGCTGTGCCCTTGTAAAAGATAGTGACTGGGTTTGTTATTGTTTATTTTTTAATATTAATTTGCAAGGATTTCCGTTAATATCTTTTACGCTTTTATGTTATGACATGTTATATAAGTTTAAAATCACTCTAGTATGGCGGTCATCTAGTGTAATATGCAACGTATCGGAAATTCTCCTCGCAAGCTTCTACGTTTTGGTGAGGGTAATGAGTGCATAATATTCTGAAGGAAATATATGTCCCAAAACGTACCGCTCCTGTGCTGCAGCCGTTGGGAAATACCTTTGCTAGGTCTTCCATGTAGAATACCATGGAAGTCATGGTTGGGAGTAGTTACGTCGGAACGGCTGATGTCATTTGACGTCCATCCTACGTCTCTGACAAACGAATATTTTATTTTTTGTTGAAATGGCGATGTATAACTTTCTTTAACTCCTCGAATGATATGTTACCACTTGGCACGTCATGTTGTATTTATGATAGAGATGTTCTGACTAGTATTTGTATAAGATACGAAGATGGCAACACATCTGCCGAAATCGGCCGGCCGACGTGGCCGTGCGGTTAAAGGCGCTGTAGTCTGGAACCGCAAGACCGCTACGGTCGCAGGTTCGAATCCTGCCTCGGGCATGGATGTTTGTGTTGTCCTTAGGTTAGTTAGGTTTAACTAGTTCTAAGTTCTAGGGGACTAATGACCTCAGCAGTTGAGTCCCATAGTGCTCAGAGCCATTTGAACCATTTTTTTGCCGAAATCGTTCATCAAGAATTGTAATTAGTGATTTTGCTTTTGAAATTTTTGGTTCTACATTTAATTATAATATATGGTTGCCTGTAAAGATTATTTCAAAATAAGGTCGCACAACCCCTAGCCTAAATCCAACCCCACTCAAGCCCTTTATTACGAAGTTGTGCTACAGCGCCCAGGAAAGTCAGAGTAGTGCAGGAAGTAGCATTACAGGGAAAAATAGTGCAGTCAAGGAACGAAAAACAAACAGTAAAGGATTTTAGGTTTATTAGCTACATATACAAAAAGAAACTAAGTGCGGTAAACGGCATTAGTCATTAATACAGCTGTGAGGCTCATCAAATACTCAAAGGGCATTCCTAACTGTTCGGACGGCAACCTTATAGCGACGGAGAAATTTTTTCCGTGTCCGAGCATAGTGTGACACTCGCGAATGCTCTCACTACAAAGAGTATTTACCGGATTTAGTGTGGCGTCACGATAACCTTTCTGTTCTTAAGTTTGTCAAATTTAGTTTTTGAACGTGGCGCTTTTATTATTTGTGCAGCAGAATAAACCGATGAGAGTGCCATTTTGTATTTGTACTTGTATTAAAGCGTGGATCTAGAAACGACGGAGATGCTTCGCCCCGCCGTAGCCCTGAGCGGTTCACAACCTCACAACATGCCACAGCAGTACACCCACCTCACCGCCGCCCCACACCGAACGCTTATTGTACGATATATGAAGACAGTAACTGTTCTCGAAGAAACAGATACCATTGATGACCGTGCAGCTTTTCTACAATAAATGATAATTAATTGAAACCCTCAGCTGCATATTCAGCTGTCCCCATCGAGGTATAATACCACCACTTGTCGGCAGCTGAGGGTTTCATTAAATTATCATTTATTCTAGAGAAGCTGCGCAGTCATCAATGGTATCTCTTCTTTCGAGAACAGTTACTTTCTTCAAACATAGTTAAAGGCTACCCGGCCACTGACCTTCGCCTGTGCGAATGGGCACAGATTGCTCAAACTCTTACCCTCTTCAGTCCCGAAGATAAACAAAGAATGGAAAAATGTTTCAGTTGCTTTTTTTGGTGCATCTGATGTCAAAGTAACACAATAAAACTAATTTTGAAATTTTATTTTATATAATGTTTGAGTAATTGAATGTACACATGTGTGTACATTGGGTCTCAACAGAGAAAAAAATGCCGATCTCATAGTACTTTCATATTTTTATTACCAATGAAAAATGTACATATTACTTCTCATTTTTATGCACACATTACATTTTATGAACACATTACTTCTCATGTTTATGGAATTTAGCAAAACAATTGTTTTTTAATACGTACAAATAAACTTTGCACTTTTTACACATTATGCGGGAACGTGACTTGCACCCTGATAACCGACACCCTGAGGCAAAACTACTCTCAATATATTCAGGAAGGTGGTCAACCCTGTCACATTTGCTTTCTCTAGTTGGCTTTGGTACAATTCGTCTTCGTTTTGTGGGCTGATGCTGCTCATCTTCATCAGAACTGCTGACATACTCCTGTGTCACACTCGGAGAGATTTCTTTCGAGTTCCAGTGAGTCTACAATTTTTGAAGACTTTACCTAGTCGTGGGACAAGTGAATTCTGAAGTTTATGAGAGATATCCACTTTTGTTTTGGTATCCCTTCTTTTTGACAACACATTTTGTACATAATCCATGAATTAATTATGGCTAAATCAGTGACGTGGTTGAATACTCTGACAGTCCACTTTTTTGTTCTGATGTTTGACCTATAGTATGCCATTTATCTATCACAAAGATCAATGCCACCCATATTGCGATTATAGCTTTTGATGATGGCTGGTTGTTTGACATTAACCTTTGCTGTTTCTGTATTACACCATCGTTTACAGGTACCCTCTGGTTCGCTCCCTATGCACGAGGATAACAAAGTGACGGATTTATTGTCCTTCCATTTGAGGGCACAAATTTCCTGGTCTTCCCTTACGTACTCATCCCATTGCCCCCGCTGCAGCTTCTGATCTCTCTTGAACTTAGAAGCTACTTCTTTTATTCTATTGGCCATCACAGTTCCTGTCTGAAATATATTCCTGTCTAGTAAAAGCTGAACAGATTTTGAACTGGTGAAAAATCTGTCACTGTAAATTACATGATTGTAATCATTGGATATAGTTCTAGCCAGTAGTTTGAGTATACCCGCTCCCTGGCCATGTTCTTTTTGATCGCTGTCAGGGATTGTTCCTTTGCCAGTGTATATAGCAAAATCAAATTTTTGAGGCCAAGTGGATTAGGTTTGGAAGGTACATATGTTCGCATCTTACACCTCCCCGTGAATGGAATCATCTGTTCATCCAAAGAAAGGTGTTGAGACCTGGGTAAACTAATACATTTATTTCTAAAAGCATCAATTAAAGGTCTAACCTTCCAAAGTTTGTCATTTACGTCATGATCTTCCAAATTATTTACAAAATGCAGATTATTTCGTAATTTGTAGTATCTATCTCTTGTCATGGTTGATGATACAAGTGGAATATCCAGTTGCATATTCCAGTAAAGTCTTGCCTGGGGCAATTTCAATGTACCCATCAATATCTCAATTCCGACAAGGGACAAAATTTCATTAGTATTTGTATCCAGACTTTGTGAGTTCTTTTGGCAATGATATAAATTAGTTTGTCCTGCAACATTTTCCAGAAATTTTTATCGAAGTACTCGAAGAAAAACTGTGAAGGGTTTCTCAGTTCACCATCAGTCTGTTCTTCAAAGTTGTCGTCAGAAAGCTGTCGATTACACATCCTGCAAACAAATAGTACCACTGAAAAATACTGATCTAAATCGTGTCAGATGTCACACAGAAACATACCAATGTATTGCTTACTTAGATTGCCTCCATCTTAGTGGACGACAGTGAGAAGATGAAGCTGATGCAGGTGCCTCAGGAGTAACATCCACATTGCATCCTTCAACTTCAAGCACACCAATTCGTTCAGGTGGAGTTGGAGGTTCATCAACAGTATCATCTTCGTCTGACAAGGAACTCAAGTCACTCGTCTCGAGCAGTTTTACAACTTCATCGTCTGTTAGAGCTGAGAAGCGAAAATGAAATAAATTGAAAGTCCAACACGCTACCCATTACACCGCAACAACCACAATAACTTCAGCTCTCTTCTAGAGTATCAGTAGCTAAACTTTCGACTTTACTTTAGATTAAGTTTTAAATTACGATTTCACAATGAGATCAGTCGTAGCGTTAGTACCACTACATTCTGTGAGCTAAGACCTGATGTACACAAATGTGTACTTCAAATTCAACCGTCGATGTTTGTAAAACTACGAAACTATCGTTTTCATTGCATACACATATCACTTTCTTGATGTCTTGTTTGGAGTAAGACACGATAAAAATAGTAATACAATTCAAAAAGGATTATTGAAACTGAATTTACCTTTCTCGCGTGTCGCAGATGACGCCATCCTTCAGATCGGAAGTTTCAGGATGCAAGAAAACCCGCCAAACCTGACTTGCGCAAGACCTAGCGGCAGAAACAGAAACCGCATGATGTGCACAGTCGTGCACATCAGGTCTCAATTCAGGAAAACGTCATTTGGCAGGATGACACTACAAAGACCTGATGTGCACATATGTGTACGTCGGGACTGAAAAGGCTTAGTTCGCGTGAGTAATGAGTGGATGGGCAAATATCAATTAGGAACATTACGTATGTATATTGTGGAAAACTGGGAATGTGGGTCTCACAAAAGCGTGCAAGGGATAAGTACCTGCAGTCGCGCTATTCATCTGTGTCCTCGGTGGCTCAGATGGATAGAGCATCTGCAATGTAAGCAGGAGATCCCGGGATCGAGTGCCGGTCTGGGCTTACATTTTCAACTGTTCCCATCGAGGTATAACAACAACACCTGTCGGCAGCTGATGGTTTCAATTAATTATCATTTACTAATTGTGCAGTTCGGCCCGCATTGCGCCCCCCTTCCCCCCCCCCCCCCTTCCCACACAGGCACACGCCCCCCCTGGAACGTCTCAGATGAGACGAGTGTAACCCCAAATGTTTGCGTGGTAGAGCAGTTATAGTGCATGGTGCACGCATACGTGGAAACGGTGTTTGCACAGCAATCGCCGACACAGTGTAACTGAGACAGAATAAGGGGAACGAGCCCGCATTCGCCGTGGTAGAAGGAAAACGGCCTTAAAAACCACCCACAGGCTGGCAGGCACACCAGACCGAGACACGAACCCACCGGGCGCATTCGTGCCGGGGACTGACACGCCTTCCCGCTCGGGAAGCAGCGCGTTAGACTGCGCGGCTAGCCGGGCGGGCAGAGTGCCATTGGGTGAAGACAGATCGAACATTCTGCCTCCATCAGGATAACTGAGAAGCGTAAGCAAGAAACAATAATTTAGGAATCACACTTTACTCAATAAGTCATGTTGCCAATCAGCGGCCCTTGGATAGAGAATCGTACAATTCCTGCTGGGTCTGCAAGGCGAGGATTTCGTTAGCTGCGCGTGATTTTGCGACAGCATCTCTGTTCACGTAATATCGGATTGGCTGTAGTGACTGTGGCGTTCGCTGGGTTATTCAGTGGTTTGTAAATGATAATCTTATTTTATTACATTGAGTAATTACTAAATAATTTTTCTCCCGGCTACAGATTTGATCAAGTAGCTAAAGAATTCCAAGTTAACGTCGTGTTAGAGTGTTGTCTGTAAGTTGTGTAAGTGTCACTAAATAACACTTCATACAACGGATTCTATACAACTATGGATAATGATGGAAACGGTTATCTTCAGCAAAATGATCATTAAAACCACCGAATATCAGCCGCGCACAACACTGACGTATGTTACCTGAAACAATATTCTTCGCAACTCGTGCGTAATTAATTCCGGCTCCATACATCAGGTAGAAAAGTTTGTTATAACGTTCGTGCTATGAGCACTGTTTTTTAAGAACCAATCTGATTCGAATCATTTTCATTCAAATGAGTTCGGGACCACCGGTGCACATTTATTTTTACACATTTGTATTACGTTCAGCATTTATGTCTACAGAGTTGCGTGATTTGAATTTGCCGCTGAGACAATTGTTAATATGGCGGCAGACAATTGATAGAGACTTTCTATTGTTAGACCAAATAAGTATTTTAACTGCTTATTAAACTTTACAGGAACTCAATTTTCGCATTGTACACTATTTAGACTTCATCAAATCATTTGATTTGTTTCTAAGGAAAGCACAGACAAAAACGTGATACAAATCGCTATCAATGGCTGCGCTCCTTGCAGCGGAAAGAAACAATTAACACAGATAATGCTTACTGAGAGAGGATTTAAAGTTACAAATAATTATTCACTTTTTTTTTTTTTTTTTTTTTTTGGTCATCAGTCTACTGACTGGTTTGATGCGCTTCATCTCAGAGTAGCACTTGCAACCTACGTCCTCAATTATTTGCTTGACGTATTCCTCTACAGCTTTTGCCCTCTACAGCTCCCTCTAGTACCATGGAAGTCATTCCCTCATGTCTTAGCAGATATCCGATCATCCTGTCCCTTCTCCTTATCAGTGTTTTCCACATATTCCTTTCCTCTCCGATTCTGCGTAGAACCTCCCCATTCCTTACCTTATCAGTCCACCTAATTTTCAACATTCGTCTATAGCACCACATCTCAAATGCTTCGATTCTCTTCTGTTCCGGTTTTCACACAGTCCATGTTTCACTACCATACAATGCTGTACTCCAGACGTACATCCTCAGAAATTTCTTCCTCAAATAAAGGCCGGTATTTGATATTAGTAGACTTCTCTTGGCCAGAAATGCCTTTTTTGCCATAGCGAGTCTGCTGTTGATGTCCTCCTTGCTCCGTCCGTCATTGGTTATTTTACTGCCTAGGTAGCAGAATTCTTTAACTTCATTGACTTCGTGACCATCAACCCCGATGTTAAGTTTCTCGCTTTTCTCATTTCTACTATTTCTCATTACCTTCGTCTTTCTCCGATTTACTCATATTTATAATAATAATGAACTCTATTTTCAAATAATAATTAACAAATAATTACAGTTTCTTCACAGACCTCAGTTTGATACGCGTCCGCAATCTACAAAAGTCAACCAACCAAAGGTAAAAACAAAGGAAGACAAATGCAGATCATAAAAGCACTTTACAATTATCATTGTCTTTGTATGATACACATCGATATGTCCAATTATATCATAGAATATTATATAAACAATTAATTCACTATTTTTTCATATGTCGAATAGATCATGTTAATAACTGCCAGAGGCACAATTTCCTCTCGTCGCACTGTAGCCAAAAATTTATCTCGTGGATGTTACATGACTTACAAAAGACAAGTGTATGGTGAAACTAAGGCTCCGCCTACTGGCCGTGTCGAGCTATTCAGTACCCATCGGTCACCGTGTCGTCCTCTCTCAGTGGTATCATTCGGTTGCAGCATGCAGTGGCACCGTCGGAACACCACTCTCGCTGTCCAGTATCGCACACCTTGAGGCACTACATCTCCCTTAAGTACCTTCTGAGTTGGTATCATCAGGAAAGGAAAAACCTGGTCCTCTACGTAAGTCTCACAGGCTGACCACTTGGCTATAGAGGCAGTACTCGAGTGTACGATGCTTAAGAGTAAACTATTATTACGATTGGGGATCTTTATGTCACTTCACGGGACTAAGTTATTCGTTCGATGTGCTAGTGGCAGAAATCAAGCGGGACTTGTCTACTGAAGTAGGAATAAGCCGCGCTGTTTCAGGGAAACACATCTTGCGAACGATGTGTCTCAGTCTTCTTTCGTTGATGGGATGACCATCTCAAAAACTGAATTGGTAGATGGCAGAATGTCATTTCACCATGGCATCAGCCTACTGACAATCATTATTTTCATGAAGAAAAGAAGTTTTTACTGATTTCGAACAGAACTGAAAGCATCATGGTGCTGCCACCGCTATGTTACCACATGTTTCTAGTTGGGTTGATTCGGGTGTTATTACTCTATTTTAAAAGGCCAATGTCTGAGAAAAGGATTAATTTGCTTTCGGTTTTTACAGATCCAATGACGATCTGGAACAACATAAAAACTTTGGAAGTGATCTCTTCAGAGTTACAAAGATTAAATGTCATGAGTTCCTCTTGCAAAACTGTGAAAGTGGGAAGCTTCACTTTGTAAATATAAAATCTGAACATGACCATTCTCTACATGGTAGTTAACGATTATTATTTCGCCAATAATGGTGCCTTAACATCGCAGCGTCAATGGTTTGTTTGGGAAAACACGAAGCACGCTGACTACGAAACGGTCGTGCTTTAGAACAATATGCACCCTACAAAGAGGGGAGGAGAATTGTAAAATTTGTTATACCACAATGACGTGATATAAAAAGTAAAAAAGTATTAACCTCTCACAAAAGGCATCGGAATATGTAAGGATCTCCTAGAATACGTAATACACGACACAGTTGTTTCTAATCAACCACATTATATGTACCGAATTCTGTGTGGTAGTTGAGACTTGTTGGCACCTGCCCACTGTGTTCGCAGCGGACAGTGGCCTACCAGTCCATCTGCCTTGTGGCTGGCTTGCCGCACAGTGGTCGGCCTACCTGTGGAGGCGGCCGCGCCCATCTCGCCGCCGCCCTCCCGGCCAGGCACCGCCGACCCCTGACCTTTGGCGGCATCAGCGGTTACAGCCGGCCAAATGAAATTCTCATGCCCAACGGCCTGTCGTGTTTCGGATAAGTGTTTATGTTTTCCAGATCTTTACTTTCGCTCGTTCGCTCGTAATGTCGAGTCTGCCGCTTATACGGATGCACCTCGACAATGAATTTCCAGCCAGGACCACACTGGAAACTAGTGTTAGTTAAGTACTATAGAATATCCAAATTTCCTTAGCTTTGTTGTGTTTTGACATATAGGAGGGTAATTCAGTATGTATCTAAACTTTCGTTCTAAACGACTTAACGTCGATAGTACCGTTCAAATCTGTGTGAAATCTTATCGTACTTAACTGCCAAGGACATCAGTCCCTAAGCTTACACACTACTGCCGGCCGAAGTGGCCGAGCGGTTCTAGGCGCTTCAGTCTGGAACCGCGCGACCGCTACGGTTGCAGGTTCGAATCCTGCCTCGGGCATGGATGTGTGTGATGTCCTTAGGTTGGTTAGGTTTAACTAGTTCTAAGTTCTAGGGGACTGATGACCTCAGAAGTGACGTCCCATAGTGCTCAGAGCCATTTGAACCATTTTTTACACGCTACTTGTTGTATCCATAATAGGAGAAACAACAAATAACGATTGGCGTGAGTTCCAAATTCTGTTTATTGCCAACAGTTCCACAATAACGACACAACTTGGTGCTTGATCCAGGGCAGCGACTGGGCTGCAGAGTCCAAGTCCGGTATGATAAACAGTTGTAGTGCTGCGTCGTTCCGGGGTGCGACGACGACATAGCACGTAGGTAGCCCAACACGAGACTGCCTTGCTTGGCGGCGTATGCGGCTGTATAGGGCGATTGGCGGAGGAATATGCCCGCCGTACCCGAGTCCGCTTGTCGTGTCCTGTTACGATTGGCGGCGCGGCCCCACGTAACTATCTCTCGGGAGGACGCCAGGCGAGGTTGCCCAGACAGCGCGGAGGCACCCAGTGTGTCAGGCCCGCGCCTGCGCTGTACAGCTGTCCAGAGCTGCACATAAGCGGGGCGTGCCGGCTGTTGGCAGTATGACGTAAAGACCGCAGCCACGCAGCTGCAGGCGCCACGGTGTGGGCATTGACGATACCATACTGTAAGTAGGCTGTTTATGTTTTCTTATTGGCAACGTTAAGTAGCAGTCTGTGGCTGCTTTGCATTGTTGTAATACTCGCCATTGTAGTGTTAGGCAGCTGGATGTGAACAGCGCCTAGCGTTGCGCAGTTGGAGGTGAGCCGCCAGCAGTGGTGGATGTGGGGAGAGAGATGGCGAAGTTTTGTAATTTGTCATGAACTGCTATATATATTATGACTATCAAGGTAAATACATGGTTTGTTCTCTATTAATATCTTTCATTTGCTAACTATCCCTATCAGTAGTTAGTGCCTTCCGTAGTTTGAATCTTTTATTTAGCTGGCAGTAGTGGCGCTCGCTGTACTGCAGTAGTTCGAGTAATGAAGATTTTTGTGAGGTAAGTGATTTCTGAAAGGTATAGTTTAATGTTACTCAGGGCCATTCTTTTGCAGGGATTTTTGAAAGTCAGATTGCGTTGCGCTAAAAACATTGTATGTCAGTTTAAGCACAGTCCTGTATAAATTGTTCTAAGGGGACGTTTCATATGTCGACCCTTAGCCTAGGATACCTCACTGGAATCATCTGATTTTTTTCTTGTAGTTTGTGAAACTAGTGTAGCTATTGTTTATTGCTAGCGCGTAATTGTAGAGGGAATCTCCTTTGTAGTTGCAGTCTTTCATTGTTGTACAGTAGAACAGCTGTGGCATGCATGTAGATTTGCACCAAGTATTTCGCAGCTGCAATTATCTAAATATTATTTTCAGTGCTATGTTAATGTGTTCCCCTATTTTTGCTCTTCAAATTGTGTTTTTCTGTGTTGTCGTGTGAAATATTGTGACAATAATGGCGTGTGAAAAACGTAACACTAGGCTCCAAAGTAAACTGAGAAATAGTAGTGACGACGAGCGTAGCTTATCAGCACCACTGTGTAGTGAATTAACAGACATTCGAAGTAGTAATTAGGCAATTGTGCATAGGGAAATGGAGCGGGCGGCAAATAATGGTGTAGACAGTGAAACAGGTAGTGAACAAGGAAGCATTATCGATCGATCGGTCGGCAACAGCTCGCCTCAGGAATCGGAAATGACAGAACACAATATTGCAAATACTGTAGACTTAGGTTTTGGGTCCTCACCGTTTTCTCAAATGAGTCAAGACACATTTTCTGCTTGTCAAAGTGTGAATGTTGCCGGTGAAAATGCACTGCCAAAAAGCGTAGAGAAACAGATTCCAGACACTAATACATTATTATTGCAATTAATGCAACAAATGGAACAAAATCAGAGGTAAATGGGACAAAGGCTTCAAAAGTTAGACACAATGGAACAAAATCAGAGACAAACACAGCAACAGTTAGACACAATGGAACAAAATCAGTGACAAACACAGCAAAAGTTTCAAAAGTTAGACACAGTGGAACTAAATCTTAAAAAGTTAGACACAATGGAACAAAATCTTCAAAAGTTAGACACCACGCTTGAACACACACGTGAAGATTTAACTACTGAGTTACATAACATCGAATCGAAATGTCAAAAAGTCTGTAATGACGTAAAAACACAAATTTGTGATCATTTCCAACCTATTTTTTCGCGTCATGAAAATGCATTACAGAATCACGAAGCAGCCATAAAAGAACTGCAAACTATTGTTCATGAAAATCACGACACCTTGCAAGCTAAATTTGACTCAGTTGCATCTACCGATTCGGTTACGCAACTTGCAAAAACTCAAGAAAACTTAAAGGAGACAGTAGATTCGATTTCAACACAAATGGACACTCTGAAACTTGGTTCAGAAAAACACACTGAGGAAATGTGTTCACTATTGGAGAAAGTAGCCGAACTTTCGGATCAGGTCACTAATTTATCTACGAAGGTAGATGATAATCTGAATGACACAGAAGAGTGCAAACAAATTAGGAAATTCAAACAAAATCAGAATCAGATTAATACGCAACACCAAAGAGAAATCCGGGAAGTACAAGATCAGCTGACACAGTTAATACAAGAATTACGTATTTCAGAGGACACTCGCACCCCAATACAGGAAGAGGGACATAGAAATACGGAACAGCCACAAAATAATAACACAGCGCATTTCGGAAATTATGAAAGAAATTGGCAAGGTGCACCGAATTTTGAAATGGAACCGCCGAAACGACGTAACAATGACCGATATGCGACTCGCCGACATGATGACTTTGACAATAAGCTGTTTATTACTACACGTAAATTCAAAACATTTAAGAATTCTGCCAACGACATTCATCCACAAGCGTGGCTCCATCAATTCTCTCATTGTTTTCCTCGCAACTGGTCATTAGAGCACAGATTAGAATTTATGTGTGGCTACTTAGAGAATGAACCAGCTGTAAGAATGCGATCGGTCATTCACGATTGCCACAGTGAAGGAGAGTTTTACCATGCCTTCCTCTCAGCATATTGGTCTCAAGCCACACAAGACGGAGTAAAACATGGCATCATAATGATGAAACATTTCGAACAATCTGAATTTTCCAGTCTTGTGAAATATTTTGAAGACATGTTGCACAAGAATCAGTACCTGTCAAACCCATACAGCCCCTCAGAACTCATCCGCATTTGCTTAATCAAATTGCCTGAACATTTACGACATATTACACTCCTGGAAATTGAAATAAGAACACCGTGAATTCATTGTCCCAGGAAGGGGAAACTTTATTGACACATTCCTGGGGTCAGATACATCACATGATCACACTGACAGAACCACAGGCACATAGACACAGGCAACAGAGCATGCACAATGTCGGCACTAGTACAGTGTATATCCACCTTTCGCAGCAATGCAGGCTGCTATTCTCCCATGGAGACGATCGTAGAGATGCTGGATGTAGTCCTGTGGAACGGCTTGCCATGCCATTTCCACCTGGCGCCTCAGTTGGACCAGCGTTCGTGCTGGACGTGCAGACCGCGTGAGACGACGCTTCATCCAGTCCCAAACATGCTCAATGGGGGACAGATCCGGAGATCTTGCTGGCCAGGGTAGTTGACTTACCCCTTCTAGAGCACGTTGGGTGGCACGGGATACATGCGGACGTGCATTGTCCTGTTGGAACAGCAAGTTCCCTTGCCGGTCCAGGAATGGTAGAACGATGGGTTCGATGACGGTTTGGATGTACCGTGCACTATTCAGTGTCTCCTCGACGATCACCAGTGGTGTACGGCCAGTGTAGGAGATCGCTCCCCACACCATGATGCCGGGTGTTGGCCCTGTGTTCCTCGGTCGTATGCAGTCCTGATTGTGGCGCTCACCTGCACGGCGCCAAACACTCATACGACCATCATTGGCACCAAGGCAGAAGCGACTCTCATCGCTGAAGACGACACGTCTCCATTCGTCCCTCCATTCACGCCTGTCGCGACACCACTGGAGGCGGGCTGCACGATGTTGGGGCGTGAGCGGAAGACGGCCTAACGGTGTGCGGGACCGTAGCCCAGCTTCATGGAGACGGTTGCGAATGGTCCTCGCCGATACCCCAGGAGCAACAGTGTCCCTAATTTGCTGGGAAGTGGCGGTGCGGTCCCCTACGGCACTGCGTAGGATCCTACGGTCTTGGCGTCCATCCGTGCGTCGCTGCGGTCCGGTCCCAGGTCGACGGGCACGTGCACCTTCCGCCGACCACTGGCGACAACATCGATGTACTGTGGAGACCTCACGCCCCACGTGTTGAGCAATTCGGCGGTACGTCCACCCGGCCTCCCGCATGCTCACTATACGCCCTCGCTCAAAGTCCGTCAACTGCACATACGGTTCACGTCCACGCTGTCGCGGCATGCTACCAGTGTTAAAGACTGCGATGGGGCTCCGTATGCCACGGCAAACTGGCTGACACTGACGGCGGCGGTGCACAAATGCTGCGCAGCTAGCGCCATTAGACGGCCAACACCGCGGTTCCTGGTGTGTCCGTTGTGCCGTGCGTGTGATCATTGCTTGTACAGCCCTCTCGCAGTGTCCGGAGCAAGTATGGTGGGTCTGACACACCGGTGTCAATGTGTTCTTTTTTCCATTTCCAGGAGTGTATTTTGGCAGGACGTTGCAAAGACGACATTGAAGCTTTTCAGGGACTCTTACAAGAATTAGAAATTGACACAGACAGTCGCAGGATGCGAAAACAGGAAAACAATCACTACATGTCACATCCGTCACAATTCCGTGACGACAGAAACGATAACTGGACGCGACAAGGCTATTTTCACCACACAAATCATGATCAAAACAGACACCACCCGTATGACAATCGGTGGCAGAGTAATAATAATTACAGAGAAAGATCGCATTTCCGTAGTAATGACTATCACAGAGACAATCAGAGAAACAGACAATATGGGAACCAAAACAATTATTATCAAGGGAGGCAGAATAACTTCAGACGCAACAGTTCGGCGCACAGTTACGATTCAGGGAGAAATTCTCCACCACATGACCGACAAACAAGAAACTATGTAAACTACCGACAAAACGACAGACCTGAATTCAATCAGAACTGGCGAGCTTCAAACAGGGCAGGGCCTTCTCGTCAAGGTGAATTTGTAGAAGTTAGGTCTCCTAATCCCAATAGCGACGCGCGCCAACAAAGAAACGGATAATGACTTGCACCGCAATCAGCTGCGTACGCCGGCTGGCACAGAGAAAAATAACATAGACGCTAACCTTGAGAAAAACTCCAGTATTCTTTGTCGATGTATACCGCATGATAATTGCGTTCAGGATGAAACTCTGCGTACTAGGAAGAGTAAAGGTTTACACCACATTTCGCATGTAAAACCGTTTCTTGAAAGATAATCTGCTTTTAACTTAGTCTTTGCCATAAAACTTTTCACTTTACATTACTAGTATGCTTTGTCAGACTTAGAATCTGTTAACATGCAACAATGTTTGAAGTTAAATATCCAGTCAAGAACCAAGAGAACTTATTTAAACAGAAATTACGAATGCACTGTTATTGTGAACAGACGACACAGTGTTATTGTGTGTGTACATTCTTGCTTGTTAGTTGCACGTTTACGTAACGACTATAAGGCTCACATACTTAGAACATTTACCAGTACTGCTAATGAGATTTTAAGGCAACATTTTGGTTTACTTGAAAATACATTCTGGATTTAAAGTACTTTCTGTGAGATACCAGATGACACAGTGGTTAGTTTATGTGACAGCTACACGATTTTATCACGACGCTACTAATGTGTGACAGAATTTACCTTGTTGCTTTTGTGGTGTATCTGTTTTATATCTGGACAATTTTTCTGAATTCTTCTGGAAAGTAAAACATGTTTTAGTAGTAACTTTTGTGGTATAGCAACAATGAGACAGCCTTTTTCGTGGCACAACAATACGTTACTGTACAGTACTTTCTTCATCACGGCAATAAGCATAATAACTAAGATATCTATACGCAAAGCATTTCGCTTTTGTTTATCATGAGGTAAGTACATTGACATCAGCGGAACTTTGCTTACAGAGGACGATAACTACGACAGTTCCACAGAATTATCTTACAGCATACGCACATTTAGCGCTACAGGAAACGCATTTGAGTGATTAATTTTGTACTTAAAACATTTATTTTTTAAAGATATTTGAAGTACAATGATACAAAGGTTTTCCGCGATACATTTCATTCCGTTGCTGTAATCTGTAACACCTGAGGGTATAATTACATTAATCCTCAGGGGGGTACATGCCTACTTTGTGTACCATGTGTTTGGCAAGCACAAGGAGCCCTAGCTAATAAGGTATTTGCTTATACAACTTTACACATCGGTACCATATTTCTCTAACACAGAATTACACAACTATCTGATTATTTGACAGAGAAACAAACATTCTTTTTACTACGTTAGCGACAGATGTTTACGTAATTACACCGTTGGATAACTTCACACTTACAAAATTGTATGTTGTTTGTACTTTGTGAACTGTTCATATTTTTTCGGAACCATTGTGATACTATGAGAGCTTTGAATGAGGTATTTGGTATGGGATCACGATTTTTAAAGTACGTTAGAGGCAGATGACACTTTTGACATGAGCAGAGAATTTTTTTTAGGTTTTGAAATTATTGGAGGAAGCTACGACGATTTTGAGATTTGACTGAGGTGTTATGATGCTATTTTTACGACGACGATGTGTATTATGCTGTTGAGGTATGTTTATGATCAATAAGCTGATGCTACATGAGGAATTTGATTATGCTACATATTTATAATGATGAAATATTGAAGAATGTCTACGAATATGTATATGTGTAATAAGGTAAGGAATAATGAGTAGTGGTTAGGGATGCTGATTTGTGAAAAAGCATGTTGGAAACCAAGAATCGTACTTTAAGAGTTATGAAATGTGTGTAAATGCCTGAATGTATTACAATGCTGACGAAAATTTTTTGGACACTGTTACATTTATAGGATTTTGTTTCTACACATTTGTAACGCAAATTTTCGACCTGTAAAATTTTTTATATGAGACTGTCACTGTAGCGGAAACGACACGGTCGAACTTGAAAACATATGATTACACTGTGGAGCTCTTAATTTATGATATTTGCAGAAATGCCTAATGAAATGACGAGAAATATTTTTACATCTGCACACCTGATTATGACAAGCGTCTTTCTACGAGAGTTGAGAGAATTTCTACCAACTTATGAAATGTCACATGACTATTGAATGATATTTTTATGCTTTGGTTTGCGTAATTGCTTATTTCATTTGATATCTGGTTTCCAGCTGTCTTGCAGCATTGGTTTCATAAAATAAAATTAAATGCATTTGCTAATGTGAACACTTTCTGTCAACAGATCTATTAAATAATTACTTTATGATCCACATTCTTCGAAAAAGGAGCTCTTGGAATGGAAAGAACAATAAGAAGGGACTAATAACAGTAACTGCATATATAATTTTCTTTTCAAGTACTTGGTAATTTTTATGGTAGAGTAAGTTGTGGTGCACCACTTTAATTATATAGACATTAAGATGTGAATAGACATTTCCCTTGTCTGCATTGTTGTCTTTAGTGTAATATTTTTTCTGCTTGATCTTTGCCAGGCATAGTGCTACTAAATTTCACTTTCTATTACTCTGTTAAGCTAGTTCTACTACTGATTTATTTTTCTTGTTGCTGCACATTGGCTCATATTAGTTGTAATGTTGCATTGCTTGGTAATTTAGATTTACTGTAGCTTGCTTTGACAGTTTCCATTTTTTTATTGCTGTTTGTGTTAATTGTTTTGTGCTGCTGCATTGCCTCGTCCCTTAGTTTAGCATCTGAGCTCTGTAGATTTAAGTTAGCTTAAGAGGGGTAGACTATATAAGAAACTGACTATGGAGAATAGGGAAAGAATGCCATGAGAAGTTATATGAAAAAGATTTGGGCCAAAATGAGTATTGTACAATGAGAAATAATTATTTTGAAAGAAATATGAATAGAATACAGGAAGGACGTATAGATAGGACTTTTTGGGAATATTGATGAATGAAGGGAGATCTCCGAGAAGTAAAGAAAGTTTTGTTTGCAAAATACTGCAGTAAAACAAACCCTGTCCTTTCCTTGTATTATTCCGCTATATGTTTGTGTACCCTTGGGTATTTATGTTTTTCCTGTATTTATATGTTTATCTGATAAGACTTATGTTGTAGAATTTCTCTAATACTAAGCTACATTCACTATGATGAGGAACACTGTTATCCTCAAATATAATTGGCATTAATAATATGTTATTTACCTTGTAAATATGCTTAGATATTATTTATTCTGTTTTTGTTTTAATGCTCATGTGTGAAGTTGATGTTTCAGAATTTAATCTGATCTTTTATGTATCTACTTATCTCATAATTCCTGTAACATTGATGTATAAGTTTATTTCTATTCTGTTGTAAAGCCTGTACTACAAATGTTATCTGTATTGTTATGTTCTTTAATGATGTATTTTGTACCTTTGTAATTGTATTCTTATGTTATAAAATTGTAATTGACACCAGTTCATCATATTATTAACTTGTAAGTTACATTTCACTGCACACTTTTCTGTTGGTCATAGTATACGGACAATATGTGAGAAGTAGGAACTGTTAGTGTTTGCACGTGTGTTAATAATTCAGCAAGGGACTGGATAACAGCATTGCTGGTTCTAAGGACAATTCCAAAAACTTTGTGAGTGTACAAGTGGTGGTTATGGACTTGCTATATTATCCGCAAGACTCTTCAATTGTGATTGTGCACCTGCGCAGTCACAACAGATGGCTGCTGGCCATCTCTACAAGGACTACAGTGGGTCTGCATCTCTGATGACCCACCAGTACCACTATCTCTACAAGGACTACAGTGGGTCTTCATCTTTGATGATCCATCAATACCATTATTTCTACAAGGACTGCAGTGGGTCTGCACCTCTGGTGGCCCACCAATACCATACTCTCTACTAGGACTACAGTGGGTCTGCTTTGTGGTGACCTACCTACCAATATTATTGAACTTGGACTGACTCTGCTGTGGGTTTGCTCTGTTGTGGCCCATTACCTGTCTGCATGCCAAGAGTAAGCACTGTCTTTCCGTTGGAAGGACAACACTACTTCTTCAAGACTGCATGGAAATCCACTACTTCCATGTGCATTTTCTTTTACTGCTCAGACTTTGAGAAAAACACTGCTATTTTACTGTAATAAACGATCAAGACTGTCTTTATGGACTGTGAGAAAATTTTAGCTTTTGACGAACATTGTATCAATAAGTGTGTGCATTTGATATCTTTGTTATTGTAATTATGAAAAACTTTATCAAAACATTATTGGCCACTGCCCAAAACAATTTGTAAAATTTCTTGTGGGGAGCATGGAGGCTATGTAAGTAGGCTGTTTATGTTTTCTTATTGGCAACGTTACGTAGCAGTCTGTGGCTGCTTTGCATTGTTGTAATACTCGCCATTGTAGTGTTAGGCAGCTGGATGTGAACAGCGCCTAGCGTTGCACAGTTGGAGGTGAGCCGCCAGCTGTGGTGGATGTGGGGAGAGAGATGGCGGAGTTTTGTAATTTGTCATGAACTGCTATATATATTATGACTATCAAGGTAAATACATAGTTTGTTCTCTATTAATATCTTTCATTTGCTAACTAACCCTATCAGTAGTTAGTGCCTTCCGTAGTTTGAATCTTTTATTTAGCTGGCAGTAGTGGCGCTCGCTGTACTGCAGTAGTTCGAGTAATGAAGATTTTTGTGAGGTAAGTGATTTCTGAAAGGTATAGTTTAATGTTACTCAGGTCCATTCTTTTGCAGGGATTTTTGAAAGTCAGATTGCGTTGAGCTAAAAATATTGTATGTCAGTTTAGGCACAGTCCTGTATAAACAGTTCTAAGGGACGTTTCAATACTACTTAACCTAATATATCCTAAGGACAAACACATACACCCATGCCCGAGGGTGGACTCGAACCTCCGCCGGGACCAGCCGCACAGTCCGTGACTGCTGCGCCTTAGACCGTTCGGCTAATAGCACGCGGCGCTTAGTCCACTCCCCAGCCATCAGATGCAGCCGATCACGTGTTGCGAATCAAGTGACTTCGCAATCTTGCGAAGAAGAGAAGAGTAGGGTAATAACGTGCACTTAAACTACTCTTTAAATTTTCTCTGTCACTGAACTTAGAGCAAATGGTGAATCGTCCTAACCTGTCCAGCAATCAATTTTCCACTAGTTTCTCTTTTGATGTTTGGAATAATAAAGTTACCCACATTTCTACATTTATTCCACAAAAAAATGTTACACTGAACGGTATTTTTCCAAGGACTGGGCTAATAATGTGCACTATGAGGGACAAAACAATGTAACATATAAAACACCAAAGACTGGGTAAAAAAAAAAAACCAATTGAACAAATTAGAAATTTCGGCTTCATTAGTAACACCAAAACATAAAATGTAACTACTTATATATTAAACTCAGAAAGGATACAAAAAATTGATATCTTTCCTAGGTACAGTGGAACATGAACAAAATGGTCTCAGTTTCTTTCAGCGGACGCGGTCTAATGTAAACAGGAATAGTCACAAACACGTTTTTCATCAAGTATACACGCAGACTGAACCAATGAATGAAAATTTGTACCAAGGCCAGCTAAAAAGTCTCATTCGTCACTTCAGTTTCCATAATACGTCGTAAATGTCTAGGATTTGGAAAGGTTTCTGGTACCAAATAACTTAATTTGATATTTTTCAGCGGTATGCCATCCGCTATATTCTGAATGCACGAATCCGCTGCAAAACACTTATGTGAACCGCAGTCTCATGTTTTTCCGGAGCTCTCCACAGTGAAAGCAAATGGAATCATTATCAGCATATGTTTCCCTGTCTCATTTGACAGGAGTTCCGTAGAAATTCTTAGCGTCAGTGTCATCCATCAGTCATTGTAGAGTTTGGATAATGGTAAGTTTAAATCATAATCTGATGAAGACTGTTATTCATGTGTGATCGTATAAATTGAAAATAATGATATGGCTCTTGGATATCTTGGTAAATTTTGCAGAGCCATTTAAATGCGCGGCTGATAAAGCTGTTTTGTTCAGCAATCATCAGTCATCACCCTGACAACACCCAATACCTCAGCTGAGCCCTGCCATTGCAGACGTCATTTACCTTGGCCTCTATGCTTTGGACAACATGACTCACTCTATGCTCTGAATACGACGGTGTACACGGGTCAATTGTTGACTAACTTGGCAGACTAGCTTGAGAATCTCCCTGCTCATGGTGCAAACGCAAATAAAACCAACAGTAACGAGTGATAAATACACGAATTCTGTAACATATACTTTGCGGTGCAACGTTCGGCAGAAACTTGCTCCTAGGAAGTCGTGCATTGATATAATAAGACGTTTTCAAAAGCCTGAGAAGATGGACTGGCATGTTTCAGCTGAAGTGTTTCCTTCATTCTATAAGGGGCGCCCCGTTTAAGGATCCAGAGCTGAGAGAAGCAGCCAGGCTCCGAATGACTACGACACTTGGGTGAAGGCTTAACGGCTTTCCTATTGCCAACAAAGGGGCTTCTTGTTGGAATGAGCCTTCTTAACTGCTCTGCTACGCAGAGAAACACCTGGATGAGTTCTCATCGTCTTCCAAAGAGTATTCAGCAAGTAAGTAGTTGAGGTACCAGCAGCCAATAGTGAGAAGGGCCAGAAAGGGAGACAGACTGCTAACGATGTGCTACTTTCTATAAAACAAGCTATCCACCTCCCAAACTTCTTAAAAGAAGAATGAGAAGTTTGGGACGTTGCGCATCGATTGGCATCGATGGAGACTCAGCATCAATCGTTCATTCGATGATATTGCCACAGTATCAAGCAATGACAGTGAGGATCCGTTGGGAAAGTAAGAACATTGAGGGCAAAAGCAGGGGCCGCAGCTAGGTCAGTATCAGTTTGATCATTGAGTAAAACAGTTCAGTCAGTTAGCAGTGAGAGTAATCTGTGTGGGTTGTACATTTCGATCATTCAGTCTATGAGCATGGTGAGCTTATTGAAGATTCTGACACTCTGAACTTGAGTTCATTCTGAGGTGACCTCACTGTCGGGACTTCTTTTTTTCAGGAGACTGATTTGTTACTTGGTAAGTGATATGCAAGCTGTTTTGCACTAGTTGTTCTGAATTCCCTACTGTTTTCAGACTCTGAGTCAGATCCTTGCATTCATTCCGGTAACTGTTCTCACTTTGTGACATCCTCATTTTTCATTCAGTTGGTCTTTATGGTGGCCCAATGTTTGATTCCTAAGCCATGCCACTATGCTTTCCTCGTCGGCCATCAGTTTCCTAATATAATATTCGAACCACAAATACAAACTCACTACACTCACTACAAATAACACTCTGTGTGCATGTTGTAAGTCAACTGGTATTCGCACCACAACAGCCACCAAACGGGGTTCGACTTAGTACGGCAGCGTGAGACGAGGAACAAGTTAAGACGCTCAGAGCTCCACATCAAAGGCTGGCGTACACAAACATGAAGGCTGCAGACCACCAACCAACATTCACGCAACACCGAAAGAGATTCGTTGGGCGACCAACATGTGTTCCAACATCACATCAGCCATACAAGCTTTGTCTACTAGTGAGATATTTAAGCCCCCGCTGCTGGACCAATCACTGGTTACTATCTATGCACATTTAAATTGGTTCTTATTTTTTTCTATTGGTGATTTGTTAATTATGACAATAATAAACGTAAATGTTACCATGTCACCTAATTTGCATGGTGTACTACAATTTGGCGCGCAGTGTGTGCACCATATGACTATTAAGTGACATGAATTCACTACACAAAGGAAGTGTGTAACAAATGGTACAATGCGACCTGGTGGAAAATGATTGTCGGTTCGTGAGACGTATAATTACGCACAAAACAATATTGATCTGGCGACAGTTCTATGAAGAAAGATGATGATACTCACTCATTATGGAAAATAACAGCCATGTTTGTTTTTCTCGACTGTTTAGAGACTTTCGTTCTCTCTCTAAACAAAAAAGGACAGGTCAGAAAAGTATGCCAGATGCAACCTTGAAGAGTGTGAGAGAAACTTCTGTGTGGAGTCGGGAAAGATTCAATGGTTCATGTACGCTGAGAACTAGAAATAAGGCAGCAACTGTGGACAACTTCGCAGTGACGGTTACATTTCAAACCATACACTTTAAATCTCGTGGAACAGTCGAAACGCCGGCCGCGGTGGTCTAGCGGTTCTAGGCGCTCAGTCCGGAGCTGCGCGACCGCTACGGTCGCAGGTTCGAATCCCGCCTCGGGCATGGTTGTGTGTGATGTCCTTAGGTTAGTTAGGTTTAAGTAGTTCTAAGTTCTAGGGGACCGATGACCTAAGATGTTAAGTCCCATAGTGCACAGAGCCATTTGAACCATTTGAACAGTCGAAACCAGAAGATTTGACCGTCACCTTCAATTTTGCATCACAATCCCTGTAGCACTTGAGGATGAATATTTCGCCTCCATGTTGATATTCAGTGACGAAGTAACGCTCCATTTACCTGGAAACGTTAACCGCCATAATTTAAAAGTGTGTGGCATTGAACATCCGCATGAAATTGTGGGGTATTAACGAAATTCACCGAAGACTCTTCAATATCAAAATAATTCCTGATGGATGTACTAGGTATAGCAAGCCACACGACGATGGACATGGTAGTGGCCCCATATGGTCTACTCCGATGAGATACCTGTTCTGCATGCGTCTTCACAATAGTCGTATCCATCTGTCGAAGTTACTGGGACAACGGAACGTTGCACATACTGAAATTTTCACTGTCACGCGGGGACAGCACTTGGCGTCATGTTACGGCGTGCCACTTGTTAAACCTCTGGTTATGCACTGTACACTCACATTAATGTGACCACCTGTCAAAGGCCTGAATAATAACTTTTTGCAGCGTGACCCACTGTGAAACGTGCAAGAAAAGAGTCGTTGAGAGACAGTCGCTGAGGTTCTGCAAGACACTGACTGTTATGGTTCAAATGGCTCTGAGCACTATCGGACTTAATATCTGAGATCATCAGTCCCCTAGAACTTAGAACTACTTAAACCTAACTAACCTAAGGACATCACACACTTCCATGCCAGAGGCAGGATTCAAACCTGCTACCGTAGCGGTTTCGCGGTTTCAGACTCAAGTGCCTAGAACCGCTCGGCCATAGCGGCCGGCTACTGGCAGTTATGCTGAGCCATTCCGGTTCCTGTGCCCTGACCAGGCTGCACTAGGTTTATCGGTTGCGGATTCATGGAACGAGCTGGTCACACATTTTCTAGGGTTAGGTTCAATCCTAGGGAGTACAGTAAACTCATCCTGGTGATCCTCGAACGTACACCACGAGATGTGTGACACGTTGCTTTGTTCTGCTGTTAGGTAACATCTTCCCCAGGAAAAACAAGTGGCACGTACATGTGTGGATGGACACGATCTCCAAGGATAGATGCATACTTCAATTCATTCATTGTGCCTTCCAGAATGACGAGGTCATGAAAACATTCCACAGACCATAGCACTCCGTCCTCCAGCCTGGACTCTTCCTAAGACTGTTGCAGGCTGATTTCTGTTTGTCTGGTGTAGTATAAAACGTGATTCATCTGAAAAGGCCACCAGCCTTCTTTGCCGATGAACAGCAGTCAGACACCTGCTTCGGAGGCACATAGGCATCAGCGTTCACTGAACGGTCGTTGAGGTGATACTGTTGGTAGACCCTTGATTCATTTAAGCCAGGGGTAGTTACAGCTACCTCCCACTTTTGTGTCTATGTTAGCACACCACTTTCATAGGATTCGTGATTTGTAGAGCATGGGAACTACATTTATCAAATTTATAAGTCAGATTTATAGTAAGTAAGAGCATATAATAATATCTATCTACTAAATACTTCATGTCAAAGTTTTTCGGAAACCTAACGATAATATTTTTAAAGCCCCTACTGCCTATTGCCTACCATGGAACCTGGAGTACACACTAGTGGGCAGTAGGGACCAGGGTGACTACCACCGACCGGTCAGTTCCTCAACAGTTGCACGTCTGTTCACCTGTTCACCTCTTTGCAATGGTCGTTCACTCCTATCATCTGTAGCCCACGGTACACCACAGTTACCTTGCTTCCGGTTTTAGATACAGCCACTTTGTCATGCGCGCTACACTTCAACCCAAGCGGCACATGAAATGTTCCCAAACTTAGTTGGTTTGGAAAGAGCTCCTACCTTTGGCCTCACTGCCAATGATCATGCCCTTTTGGATGTCAGAAAGTCGCAGCGTTTCCGCAATACTATACCGCCTACACTGTTTACCGCGTCCCCCACCCCCTCCGACTTGCTTTGTAGTGCTAGTGCTGCCGCTTGCTTGCTGTCTGCGAGTGGTTATAGCACGTTGACGTGCAACATATACGATGGTCACTTTAATGTGACTGGACAGTGTAGTTACCGCACATTTGCACATCAGCCTTTGCATTTCGGGTGACCTAAACCTGTTTTCTATATCTTGTGTTCGAAATCTGTGTGACGTTATCATTAAATTAGATAATGCAAGATGTCACAAATCCCAAACTGTTCTGAGCTTCTGATACATATCTTGATATCTCACATGCTGGAAATTTCTGGTCATTGGTTGCTGAAACACTGGCAGTCCACCATTCGCCTGCAACTAAAGCGGATGAACTCTGGCACAGAAGTCAATCAACATGATGTGATGTACCCACACGTTACACAAGCTCACTTCGACACGATACCCAGAGGGGTTAGAGACGTTGTTGCTACCATAGGAGGCAAATTTGTGCACCTAATTTCGCTGCTTCCTATGTCCTCAAATGACCAACAATGTTCCTCCTATTATACTATACATGGAAAATAATTAAAATTTTGCAATCTAGTATCCTTCTTTTTCGTACAGTTTTAAAGGCCAGAAACGCACAACATGAAATGACTGCCCTACAATAACAGGATTGATCTCACAGGTACTGTAGATAATAATAGTCATTTGACTGTAGAGATCATGTTACTCTTCTAGAAAAATTGAAGTTTTATGGAACTGATAGCTTTACACCCAGCTTGTTTGAATCATCATCAACAAACAGAATGAGAAAGGCTTTTCTGAACAAATCAGACAATGTCGGAAAAACACAAAAATTTTTTGGCTGAGGAAAAAAGGGAATCCCATACGGTTTGATTTTGGGCCCACTCGTCTTCCTTATACGTGTGATTAACCTTTCACTTCAGATTCAACAAACAAAATCGGTACTTTCTACAGAAGCCACTCGTGTTATAATAAACCCTATTAGAAATAAAGCAACCGAAGATTTGGAAAATGATATTTTCCAAGCAACTATTGACTGAATCTATGATAATGGATTCTCCTTAAATTCTGAAGAAAATCACTACATTCAGTTCTGTGTGAAAAACCGTTATACCAACAATTGGTGTACCACATGAAAAGAACTAAGTCGATTGTATAGCCCACTTTCGGACTTTGGGTGTATATACTTATGTAAACTGACCTTCTCAAATAACTGAGCTCAGTTACTTTCGCTTTTCGTGTAATTGCTAATCTCTAAAACAAATGTGTCAACCTCCTGACATATTTTGCATATTTCCACTGAGTAATGCCTTGGGGAATAATTTTCTGTTGTTATTCATCGCTTAGAAAGAAAATATTAATCACAATTTGAGAAGAACGGTGAGGTCCACACCTACGACAATAGATGGAAAAATAACCTTTATTACGTACTATTAATGCTCAAAGTGTCTCAGATAGCAGTTCAATATGCAGCAGCAAATTTTTTTGTTTATTTGGCCCATTACATCATATGTCTGACAGATAGTGAAGCAAGTTATAACGATAATTTAACGATCATTCTTCCTGCACAACTCCTTCTATTTCACTGACGAATTTCTGCTCAAAGATTGGTAGCCAGTCAAAAATAAAAATAACAATAAAAGCATTAAATTAAGAGTAATTGCATGATCAGGCTTAAAAACAATAATGTTTCATTAATGTTAACGCTAATCACGAACACTACCCTGCAAACTGACTCGTTCCACATCATTTCGGTAAGAGAATCGTTCAAATAATCTATGTACCTGTAACTAACCAACTACCTAACGAACTAACGAAGTCTAATAAAGTTATAAAATTAACAACTGAACCCATAAAACAAATATCCTGAGAATCTTTTAAATTATGAATTATTGTAATCTGTCACTATCCCAGAAAGAGAGTGCCTCGTTACTTGAAAAGAACAGAGTAACGCAACACACGTTTCATACGTTTACGTCATGCAATTACCTGATGCACTCTGCGCAGTCGTTTCGCTCCGACTGCGGGCTGGAACTTTACAGAAAGCAGGTAGTGCTCAACTCGGCGCAGTAGCGGAATTAATTTCCATTGCCATTTTAATGTGGCAGACTGACCCAACTACATGGGAACGGCTACCCCGCTGTTTTTCAATATTACACGCTCTTGTTTTATTCAGAAACACTTTTTCATACTTCTTCCTTCGTTTAATGGTACTGACGTATAGTTGACACTGATGCGTAAACCAATGCTGCTGTTATTTCTCGACTTATTGGTTTTGTACCTTCCGAGTGTTTTTATGACACAGAACAAAACAATTTCTCAAAATACGCAGTTTTATATAACTATTCTGGTTTCCAGACTACCTACTCTGACTGCCTTGTATTTATTATCCTGCAATTATGTCACTGCAACTTTTATTTGTTGACCCCGTTTCACAGAGAACGTTGTAACATTTTCATTAATTAAATACCTTGGTATTAATCTTCCTCACAGATTAAAACATTGTGTTATATCCAGATGCAGTACAAGAGTACTGCGTCTGGGCGGAAGAGAAAACAACGGGCTAGCTCGGAGATCTTACGTTCGTGCAATGGCTACGTAGAAAGCAAATCAGTTGTAATACTAACCTTAATTGCTTGGTAGATCCTGCATCACTCCTTTACCAGAACATATGGAGTTTTAGAGAACATTCTCCCTTTGCCATAACGGTTCAATGAAAAACTGGGGTTGGAATTGGCTAGAATCGCCATAATCGAACAGTCCTCTGGGCACAAGTGGCAATATTCTGCATCTGGATACAGTAAAGACGTTTCAAAGAAAAATATTTACAGCGAGTGTTTCTAAATGTTGAACTGTCTTACCACGTTGTTACCTAACAATCTATGAGATGGACATTTGTTCCTGTTGCTTTCAAACAAATTTTTCGCATTGTACCTCTGGGTAAATCAACTAAACTTATCACGCAAAGTATTAGCCACCCACTTAAACAAGCACAGTGGCCAGTTTCAACGTTCTAGATGGTACAGACCTGGTGCTACGTGGCCCTCTCCGGACGCATATCGGTTAGTTGAAAACAGCGCTCTTGAAAAGATCCTAGGCAACAGCACAAGCGTCTCACGCAAGGCCGGTGAAAATGGATTTCAAATTCGTCACGAACTGCTGCCGTCACTGAATGCACGTCAATATCAACTAGTTTCTGAGAGAAAATTCTGCTTTCGGGGGAAGGGCAGAAATTAACAACTTCCGTCTGTTAAACATACATTCATCACATATATTCTGAATTATTCGTGCAGTACGCCTACATATATTCTATCTATACCACAGCAGCGGATTACGCAATCCGGATTCAATGAACGGTTGTAAAAACCGTTTCAATGGTTTGTTTCTTCATCAAACAACTGTAACAGCTATAGTCACTAATTGCATCAGGCATCACTCTCAATACCTCAACGTAACCTTGCTTCTGACCTCTTAATGCACGCAGGTATCCTCATCCTCTCAAGGAAAATATGATAATATTTAACGAATAAGCGAAGATTCTAATCGCTGTTTAAGATAGTAAATTTATGTGTTTGACTCATTTTACGAACGACTGCCTGAGTTCAGTGTGTTAAAAATAATCATTCGCTCCACAGTACTCTCATACTCTCGATGCAAATTAACAATGATAGTGCTCAGAGAAAAGAATTAACGGAATTTTAGAAAAACTACGCGAAATTGTTACCAGGCGTTGTCTCAAGTAGCACATTTGAACTTGTACGAAATTCGGAAATTGGTAAGCAGTTCAGAAAAGACATAACGTTAATATCAGGGTAAATTATAGGTCATTGGTTATCACTGACGTGTCATGAGACATGCGGTACCTGACTATACTGATCCATCAATATTGCGCTTAGTAAGTTTCAGTTAATAAGCTTTCGTTGGAGCGACGTACCACAGCAATTGAACAGCACGGTACGTTCAAAGGAAACGTGCAGTTTGCGAAGTGATGCATCAGTATTGTCTTTCTTAGCAACGATCTCCAAAGGGTAGGCCTGGTCATGACGGTGGTGCAAGCAAGAATGAAACTCCTCCGCCGTTCGGAAAACCAACCGTTTACTCCAACTTTTTCTAACGGTAACCTATAATGGCTGCTAGGACGCAATACCAACCCACGAAAATTTCGGCCAAAATGCTCTGTTGTTGAGTTGGAAATTACAAACTTTGTTATATCGCTGGACTCTGTTCACCAGAGGTAACAGTATTGACTACATCATTGGCAGCTGATCACCAGCTCCACTATCGTACAAAATCGCGGTCTAGCCTGCGCAGTTGTGATACTGAATTAATAGGGCTAATTAACCTCAGAAAATTAAAAAAAAACTTGCGTCCATTATACTCGTGTCTCAACACAGTGATGGGAACAGCATGAAATGGATATTCGAAGCAACTCACTTTGCGAATGACCTTTGCTCATCGTGGCCCGTAGAACTGCTGTTCTTCAATGGGCCTCACAACACAGAAACTTCGCAGCAGTGCTGGCATGTATGAGTCGTCAAGTCGCATCTACGTAAATGATGTCAACTGTTGCACTTATTAACGGCACAAAGAGCTGTTTAACGTGTAGAGTATACTTTAAGGAGAAGGCGGTTCCATGCGGATGTAACACAGAAATCAACATCCTCACAATAAGGTACCTCCACAGGATTTAGTCGTCAAGGAGCGGCTTCGCCTGGATATGGTATGTCTGAAGCAATTTGTAGATTCTCTTCCTAGCAAGATGAGGCCGTTTTGAAGACTATAGGCTAAGTTACACGGTATTAGCTCGATGCCAGTGAATAACTATTTTTACATTATTTTGGTATCTGTCAATAAAGACCTTCTGGGTAAGTGACTAAAATGCCAATGTGTAAAATTCTCCGACTCTTCGGCATATGTTGCAAATGGGTTTCCTCAGTGAGTTTTTGACTGTGCAGCGGCTGCGGTAACGTACATGTATAGTACTTTAGTATGCTTGTAGTGTGCCACAACCTCTTTCAATAAGTAGAAGCAGTACTAAAGCTATGTACTGCGTGTGATACAACGCACTCAGAAGACACTGTAAAGTACAAAGTGAGCTAGATTCCCCATAGGTCATCTACCTTAAAGTGAGACCCTTCCAATCTACAAAGTCACTCTATCAAATAACTCAATCAAAAACTAGTCCTCCGCAAATTGCAGCAAATTTCAATGCTGAGCAATCAACAAGCGTCAGCCTACGAAACATTCAACGAAACATCGTCGATATGATCTTTCGGTGCCGAAGGCCCGCTAGTGTACCCTAGATGACTACATGACACTATAAATTACGCCTCGCCTGGGACCATCAATACCGACATTGAACTGTTGAACACTGGGAACACATTGCTTGGACAGACGAGTCTCTTCATCAAATTGTATCGAGTGGATGGATGTGTACGGGTATCCAGACAACCTCATGAACCCATGGACCCTGGATGTCAGCAGGGACTGTTCGAGCTGGCGGAGACTCTGTGATGGTTTGGGGAGTGTGCAGTTGGTGGGATATGAGAACACTGATATGTCTAGATACGACCCTGACATGTGACACGTACGTAAGCATCCTGTCTGATCACGAGCATCCATCCACGACCTTTGTGCATTCCGACGGACTTGAGCAGTTCCAGCAGCACCATGTGATACCCCACACGTCAAGAACTGCTACAGAGTGGCTCAAGGAACACTCTTCTGAGTTTAAACTCTTCCGCTGGCTACCAACCTCCCCAGACATGAATACTACTGATTATATCCGGAATGCCTTGCAACTTGCTGTTCAGAAGAGACCTCCACTTTGTCATACTCTTACAGATTTATGGACAACAGTCCTGCAGGATTTATGGTGTCAGTTCTCCCCAGTACTACTTCAGACATTAGTCAAGACTATGCCACGTCGTGTTGCGCAACTTTTGCGTGCTCGTGTGGGCTCTACACGGTAATAGGCAGCTATACCAATGTCTTTGGCTCTTTCAGTGTATGTGATTTTTCGTTACTCTTTACCTTATTTCATTAATAGGCAGGCGTATAGTCACACGCTCCCGTGAAATTTCGTTAGGATTTTGAGGATTTCAAATTACCCTTCGCCGCATCGCAAACGCTGAGCAGGTTAAGAACAGTGGTGGGGCTGCCACTTTTTTAAGCTTCCGTCTCAGACGATTTTACTTCAGACTTTATCTGACCCAGACAGATTGCTTTCTCTACGCCTTCGAGATCTGCCATCTCCTTGTGCAGGTTTTGATCCACCACGGGTATTTCATTTTCCTTGCGTCTTCCATATCTGCTGAGTGTTTTTCTACCTGTCACCCGGGAAGGCTCCCGATAGGAGACTAGTCAACTCCCATTACGTTCTCGATAACTCGTTCAATATCCTCATTTACTTTCTCTTCCTCTTCGTCTACTGTTTTTAACGTTGGAATGCATACCTGAAATGTCGTTGTCGGTGGTGCTTTCCTATAGAATTTGATAAGAACAGTATTGTCACTTAACTATTCAAAGCAACTCATTCTGTGCCCTACTTTACTATTCATAACGAATCTTACAACTATTGTACGATTTTTTGCTACTTTGGATATTACCTTGTATTCATTTGCCCTGAAATCCCTATTTTCTTAGCATTTCACTACACTAAACCCGACTCTTCTAGATAGTGCGTTCGTATTACCTCCCTGTTCGTATTACCTAGATTTCTTTACACGTTTAAGCTTCTGACATTTCATTCTCCGACGCGTAGAATGCTATGCCATCGTTGATTATTCCATTTTCTTATCTTTTTATCTTCTTCACCTCCCTCTTAGCAGTCCTTTCACGGAGATCTGATTGGAAGATTCAATATCCTAATGTTTTAATTACTGGTCACTTGTCCTTGGGTACACAT
The DNA here is from genome assembly GCF_021461395.2 of Schistocerca americana. Taxonomy (NCBI): domain Eukaryota; kingdom Metazoa; phylum Arthropoda; class Insecta; order Orthoptera; family Acrididae; genus Schistocerca; species Schistocerca americana. Next base: position 397,214,724 of record NC_060125.1, on the reverse strand, counting down.
TATGTGTCTTTAGAACAGTGGTTTCCGTTGCCTTCTGTGTCCTCAAGCCATTGATTAGCGCTGAATGTTCCACTTTTTAGGGCAGTTTCGCACTCTAAGGGCAAGATATTTACTATATCCGCTCCTCCGCTCTCTTTGACAAGGCTGTGCGCCTATTTAGGGTGACTTCTTATGACGGAAGTCTGTGGACACCATTTCTGATGATTTCTATTCCAAAATATAAGCAACAGTGAGGTTCTTACCTGATCTACCACGTTTAGAACGTAGTCAATAATGCTACCTCAAAACACAGTTGATTCTGTTTCTGTGGTATAGAGTACTTACATGACAACTGATATACACAGAAATCATACTGCTAAACTGTTCTGGCTCGTTGCTTTTAAAGCCATTTGTCACATTAATTGAGTGACAAAACTACCTTCTGTATACACAAAATGCTAATTCCAAACCACTTTGTAACAATATGTATATAAACACAGATTTGAACACCCAAACTCTTTTTACATAATTGTGTTTTGTCATCAGGTTAGTCAACAAATATAAGTTTTTATAACTGGTCCAGAAGCTCCCTTCGACCAGAACAGGCAGCCACAGGCTAACACAAGCGAACGAAGACATGCAGGGGACCACCTGGTTTGCGTTGACAGTATGCAAAGGATGCGTAACTGGGAAATTGTGCTGCATTTGCTGATGACACTACAGAAATAAAACTATCACCGAGGCCCCAAGTATGGTGTTTTCAAAGTTACAACACTCTTTCTCTTGTTTCATTATAGAAACTTTTCGTGGACCACTCTGGTTCATGTAGACTTACCTGCTCCATATTCTACGCAAGTAATGTTTGATTTAGTCACTTTAACCTCGCTGTTTGTGAGCTACAGTGACTGATATATAAATACTAGTTAGCGTGAAAAATAATGTCTAGTTCCCTATCAGCATCATCTGTGGATGGCTATATTTTGCCCTGTAATCATTGTCAAACGTTAGGGGTAACCTCACAATTTCGACATACTGTATCTTTCGTAAATGGTTCTGCAGTAATACTTATAACAATGGGTTTCAATTAGACCTTTGCATTGTGGTTGCATACACGCAGGGGGTCAGTTGCAATGACGTCATCATCCTATTCAGTGACTTCATCAGTATAATTAGTGGTGTCATCAGTGATTTCATCACTGTTATCAGTACCGTCATGGAGAAATGCTCTCTCCTTCCGGCCATCTTTACCACCAGCAAAACATAGCTCAGTATTAAAAGAGAAACCACCAACGAGGAATCCTAGATGGCAGAAATAGCCCAATGTATTAGTGAGAAATTGAAAAGCATATCCCCTTCCACCCTCATACCCCTCTTTCCAACCAATCAGAGTGCAGTATCCATTACCTACGCATTTCGTCACCATTCGAGAAGGTGGAAAGACTGGACTGGGAATTTGTACTGATGCTGATAACCGCGCTGTTGAGCGCCCCTAAAAAAAAAAATACAAATAAAAATAAAAAAAATAAAAAAAATAAAAAAAACCATAAACTCCAATCAGTTATAGCATGATGTATAATTAAAGAGACTGTCAATAAATTCAGGATGGTTTAATTAAAACGCTCTCCCCTCCTCTCGAGCCTCATGTCGGAATCCAATCGGTAAATCCAAGTTGGTGGAACTAGTTCAATTTTACTTTGTGCTCCACTCCACCCACCTCCTACTCCCAATCAGTCAACGCAGATTAAAAATGAAGTAGCCAACAGGTTGAACCAACTTATCTCTGTTTCATATCTCCATGTCCCCATCACCCTCTTCTTCCCAATCAGTCCGAATGTAATATTAAATTCATGCATAAAAATTTCACCAAGTTGCATTATTTCCGTCGTATTGACCTATAATTATATAAAGACTTACTGTATAGTGTGACATCTACCTCCCTTCTTCTCCAAACATAGCCTAGTGTAATAGCTGCCACTAAAATGAAAGAGAGAATTACAGCAAAGACTTATCTGGGTTTTGCTCTCAAGTATTTGAACAATCTGAATTACGTGTCAAAACATACACCACGCATCTCTCTCCTCTCTGACAGTCAGAGCCTAGCAATTAAATGATAGACCCAAGCACAAAGTAGATCTCTCTGATCTGCCCTCATAAGTGGCAGGGTATTAATAAAAAAATGCATCAGTCTATCAGAATTGCATAAAAAAGAACGAATTATGTTTGCACCACTGTCCTCCTGAAAATCATATATGGGCTGGAACATCAGCCACATCAATAAATTTCATTTGAAGCTAAATATGATTAGTTATGGAATATGGAAATGGGTATGTAACACATACTGTATAAATAATTAAAACCCTGAATTTGTTTATAAAATATCGTTAACAAATTAGTAACACATAGATACCACACGTATGTTTTACTCTAAACAGAATTTCAAAAACTCTGAAAACGCGAAATAAATTTAACATATAGCTGCACTGTTAATCAACACTGTTCAACAGACCCGCTGTAACAGTACTAAATACCACTCTCAAAACTAATAGCGTGTAAGTGTACTGAGTCTCAGTTATTGGGTGGGGAAAACTGTATTCCCACTGTAATATATTATATCATAGTTGGTTGGATGCATTATGCATTATGTATTAGACGTTAGGTGTTGGGTGTTACTGGCTCTTAAATAGTTTTCTTCCGCCAGATATGTGTCATTGTGTGTCAAATATATCCCAAAATGCGTTAAGCATTAGGTGTAAGTGTTATGGATTATGTATGAAATCAGGATTCGCAGGACAGAGCGAATCAGGTTATGGTTGAGGGAAGGGGCCAAAATCAGCTTCTGTCAGTTGCACAAAACATACAGACTTCATTTTCCTAAAAACACTTAATCACACATCCCCTTAAAAGGACTCAAAACAATACAGCTCAAAGCCCAAACACAAGTTATTAAAATTGCTTGAAGGAATACACGCAGCTAAAGGCCTTTCTTAAAATTATTTCACGTGAAAGCTCGGCTAAAGGCCACATACTGAACATAGAACAACTCAAGACTAAGGCCTTCCCAACAGAGCAAAATTTCTCGTTCCTTTTTTATAAACAAAATTGTCCCAACCGACCGACTGACAACTCCAGTGCGCAGGCAGCATCTCATAACTGCCCAATCGAAGGGGCACACAGAGAACCAATAAGCGGTCGGTGACCAAATACAAGTCATCCGATGTGAAGACCGACCAAACGACCAACTAAGGTCGTAACCACTCAAGTCATGTGTGTCGGCAACGGTCGGGCGAGTCATGGTTATCCGGACCTCACTGCAGCTCCATCCCGACTCTTTGATAACCATTCGGAAATCGGAGACTGCACGACCCGGACACATTGGCTCGGACCCAACCATGGAGAGGGAAGTCTTGCCCATTGGCGAGCCGACATCACTGCACAAGGAAGGAGCCGACCCAGGTCCGGCAAGATGGCCAACTGACGAGGCCCAGATATGGACAAAAGACCAAATACACGCCGCCTGATGAGACGACCGACCGAGCGACCAACCAACGGTCGTTCCCGCTCCAGTCTCCTTCCGTCGGACAGTGCATGTGTGTCGCAGGCGGTCGTCGAGTACCGGCTGTCCGGACCTACCTGGCGCTGACTCCCGACTCAACTGCCGACAGACCACGACCCGGAAATACTAGCGGTCGCTCCAGAGATAGTACGATAGTGCACTCATCGACAAGCGCTGTTGCTGCCACTCACGGGTAAGCAAACCAGCAACTTAGCGATGCCTATAAATCTAATAAAAAAAAAAAAGGTGACGGCTCCACCTCAAAGACAAGCCGGTCAAGCAATAAACGGCGCGAACGCGAGCTGCGCACGGTTCAATGTATCAAGTGTTACTGGGCCCTAAACAGTATTCTAATTCATTATGTCAGCATCGAGGTACAGGGGGATGGGGGGGGGGACTGTATTTTCCATTAGCTACATGGTGTTAGATATTAGCTGGTAGTACAGTAAGTGAATTCGCAATTGCGAATGAGGACAACCATCAGCTGTAGAATGCAATGACGACAATGAAAATTTATGCCAGACCTGGACTCGAGCCCGGTTTTCCCTCTTATCGCGAGCAGTCCTTTTAACATTTTGCTATCCGTGCACGACTAACGGCCAGACCCAAAGTTCTATATGTCGTCAACCACGCGTCTATGACCTTTACTCGTACATCTATTGTGTAGATTCCCGTACAGATCAGACGTTGTAGTTGAAAGTCTCTTGCTCGGTGTTGGCAGATAAAAATGATACTGCAGAGCCTGCCTCATTCTGATTACAATGCAAAGTTTCTTTACACATGCATGCATGCCCCAATGAACAAGCATTACGGTGACTACAGCCGTTATCAAATACATTACATGAATTCGCTATTTCGAATAAGGGCAAACATCTGCAATATCGTATTTAGCTGGTAGTGGTTAGCTGTTAGGTGGTTGCTATTAGCTATTAGATGTTGAACATGATCCATTAACTGTTAGCAATTAACTCTAAAGCATCAGGCGATAGCATTAGATGTTAGATGTCAGCCGTTAGACATAGGTGTTGGGTGAATGGTGGACCCCTAGGAGGAGAATGGTAGACACCTTGAAGGATTGGTAGCATTTTCATAGAGATGTTGATATTTCGACAACTATGTACTTTAATAAATTACGTAGATACTCAAGAAGCGGAAATATTTAGTTTGAACCTCCACAGAACTTGCGAAGTGATGAAACTCATACATACAATACGTTAAATGGTAAATAATTACATTTATTTCTTACATTTACTTCGAGATGTTGAATCTGACAACGTCTTTGGAGATGTCACTTCTCTCTGTTACTGTATTTCTTTGCCTCGTGAGTGTGTGTAAACAAACCATGTCGTTCTACAGTTTAAGTGATATAGTATAGAAAAGCATCATCTTCCCTCCAAAAACTGAAGTAATAAATCACCTTCTGCCTTCCTGAAGCCAAACACTTTCCTCCATTTGTTCGTTCCTAATACGGTATTTCTTTTTGGGTATATTATGCATGGGCATTCAAACCACGTCTTCCTTCTTTCCTAGTATAGTGATGATCTTTTGCTTATGTTATATACGGGCTTTCTAATCACACATTTTATTGCACCTTGAGATTATTAAAAGATGATTATAGCAAATACAGTCTGAATATTTTTGGAGAGATATGGTAGCATCTGACTGCAAACTGTTTCTGATGGTGTTATTGTACATAATCTCTAGTAGACATGAATCACTCTCGATAGAAACATTAACTGTCAATCAGTATCACTGATTATATTTTTATAGTTTATAATATGTAGCATTCTCTGTATCCCTCCTAAGACGGCCTTGACAGAAATATATATGTTCGCGAAAATATTTAAAGTGTGTGTTCTGACTCATATCAAGAGTAGGCTTCATTATTTACAATTATACTGGCCATTTGTGTTTATGCACTTAACACAGTAATTTTACTAATTTGTATTTTATACAGTTAGCCTATAAGCTTGGTCAGTTTAGTTTTATGACATTGATTCAACTGCCGAACATCTAATGTGAGGTGTCAATTTATGATGTTACATAGAACTATTAAGGGCATAGTTAACAATTGAGTACTTGACTTACATTTAGCAGTTATGTTTAGACACTAATTGGACGGCTATACACATACATATGTGGAAATTAATATTGCGATAATTGATGTAAACGTTGCATATTTTACATTACTGACGTATTTTTACAGACATTTTATTGTTGGAAATTATACTGTGCCACTTGGCAAGTATCTCAACTGTGCAAAATAATTAATTAAATAGTTTTTTTGTATTACTCCAAGTTTTGACAATGAATCGGAATTTTACCAATTTTACCAGTCGAGACACCTGCTGCTGTCACCAAGCAACTCATGGTACAGAAATCGAATGGTTAACTATTTTACCTGTACAGTCAGTAAGCAACACACAGTACAGAGATAGAAATTTTAACGTATTTATCAGTGCAGCTATCTGTTGGTGACAGGAACTGACTAGCACAAAGAGAAGCACTTGATTTTATTTCGAGTTTTAGGGGTTTGCAGAATAGTATTTAAAGTAAAATTCTTGTTTGACAATTACTTAATACTATCTCAATTACAATTTTTAAACATCTGTTGTTTTTTTTTTATTTATAGAGAATATGTTGAAATTCCAATATTACTTAGCGAATCATATTTAGCCTCGAATGAAATTTACCAATGAGATTGGTGAGGCAGTCCATAGTCGATTTTTCCGAAATTCGTCATTATTTATCCAGTTCAGATACTTTGAAATATTTATTGATAAATATTTCGGATGCTGAAATCCCTGGACTAGCAGGACAAAGTGGGTGAGGTTACGTTTGTGGAAAGGGGCCAAAATATGTTGCTGTCAGTTACACTCAACATATAAATTGTACTAGTTAAAACATACAATGACATAAGCAAGAATTAAAAACTCTCAAGTTTTAAATCAGCTGAAAGCCACACACGAAAATCCAGGGCCCAAGGCCTAAGTAAGGAATTGAGATACAGGAGTTCTTCTGCAAGTTTCATTTCCTTAAAAAAATTTTTTTTTCTTCAATGAAATAAGATGAAAATGAAATGAGCGTTTGGCGTCATTGGCCGGGAGGCCCCTCGCGGGGCAGGTCCGGCCGCCATACCGCAGATCTTATTACATTCGGCGCCACATTGGGCGACCTGCACGCCGGATGGGGATGAAATGATGATGAACACAACACAACACCCAGTCCCTGAGCGGAGAAAATCTCCGACCCAGCCGGGAATCGAACCCGGGCCCAGAGGACGGCAATCCGTCACGCTGACCACTCAGCTACTGGGGCGGACAATGAAATAACATGAAGGCCACACATTAAGCAAGACAGTGTTACGGCTTAAGGCCTAAACAAAGATTTTCAATGTTTATTCTAAAGAGGCTGAAATCCGTCTGAAGGCCGCATATCAACCAAACAATTTAAGGGCTAAAAGCCTAGGAAGAAGATCTTTCAATTTAACAGGCTGACGGCCTTAGCTTAAAACATTTCATGCAAACTTGGCTGAAGGCCTCATACTAGAGAATAACAGTGTTATGACTTAAGGGCAAGAGCAAGATTTTGCATTTTCAGTTTAAGAGAGTTAAAAACTCGGATGAAGGCCACACAGAATACTTAAGACTAGAAGGAAATCACTATGTATAACTTAAGGAGCAGCGCTCTGAAGGTTCCAAGGTTCGGCCCTGGTGGGTAACACTTTCGCACGTTTAGATGTAGTGAAGTGGAACAGGCAGCGAAGGCTTAAAATCAGATAAGAGAAGGTAGCATAACCTAGGGACGATTCACGACTGATCTATAATCTGACCGATTTCCAACCGTCAGATTCAACTGGACAAATAACAGAGATTATCGGCCGATGTCGAGTAAACCGAGATACCTATAACTTCAAACTCGGCCTCATCAAGATCAAGGCATCAAAGACCGCTCAAGGCAAGTGTAAAAGAGTACATAAAACACAAGTCACAACTGTCAAATCACTACGGAAGAAGGCTGCAGGTTCTAGCCAACAAGACACACCATTTGTTATCACACGAGTAAACGGCTGAGGAAACAACAATCCACAAATCGTAACAGTCGAGACTTAAGAAGAATTAACTAATTCCTTAACTTTAAGATCCTGCTTCGGAGGAAAGCAGAAAGCCGCTCTTGCAGCTAGCACCTCCAAATGCAACAGCGCGTGCCCACCACCGGCCTGTCTTCGCGCTGTGGAGACTACATCGCTGCTCAACAAACGAACGAACCAACAAGGTCCTACTACATCCCGACTCGAAAAATGGCGTTCATCCTGACGATCCAAGACGTCGACTAAGACGACCGGCCTAGCAAACTACCAACGGCAGCCCACTTTCGTCGACAGGGGTCCCGGCAAATACTAACACCATAGGGACCCGACTGTTGCTCGCTGCCAACTCTTCCCGACTGATACTGGCGTCAGTGCTCAGCAGACCACATGTCCCCATCCGACGACCAGCCGACGAACCGACCAACGGTCTTCCATCTGCGTCACCACTGTCCCGGCACCTACTTGCACCATGCGGACCTGTCTGCTGCTGACTGCCAACTCGTCCAATAGCGGAGTAACGACAAACCCGACTCAGTCCACAGTTGTCAACGCCTTTCACCCACACGGAGAGAGATTCCTATTCATTTATTTTAACGATTCCTGGTCCTCAGAACCAAAGGCATACTCGACATGTAATACGATGAACCCTTATCTCAGGACACTTCACAAATCTGAAATGTCCGATAAGCGATGACATCACGTGAATTGAAATTATCTAGCCCTTTTCCTTTATCGACTACTGGTCTACGTACAAGAGCAACGGAGACCCAGCCGTTACTATGTTCGTATCCTTTTTAGTGAGAGTGAAGTTAAAAACTCCACAGCAGAACACCGATGGACCATGCAAGATGACTTGGGCGCCTACGAAATCCTTGGTAGTAATAGAAATGTGGTCTATTGGTTTAAAAACAGAAAGACTGGAACGCCGACTTCTCCTGAAATAACGCGGCACTTTTCCACGAGAGCTAATGATTATGTTTAGAGCAATAAAGTTGCAAATATCAGATCACAGGTGATTTCAAAATCTGAACCTATCGGGCTTATTTCGCAAGAACTTGGGGTCCTATAACTGCACCTCATGGAGGGTTAAGGAACGGCGAGTTCCAGCGCATCTGATTACGTTAACTCAGTCATTACAGAAAAAGACTAAAATAAGTACCCATGCGACAGAATCTGCCAACATCAGTGAAGGATATATACACTAAGATGGTATCTGTTCTTTCGGACAGGTCAGAAAGAACAGATACCATCGGTGACCAAGCAGCTCGTTAGAATGAAGTTACAATGAAATGAACACCCTCAGCTGCCTACAGGCGTTGACATACGTCAACGGGGACAGATGAATATGTGTGCCCCGACCGGGACTCGATCCCGGGATATCCTGCTTATGTGGCAGACGCTCGATCCATCTGAGCCACCGAGGACACATAGGATAGTGCGACTGCAGGGATTTATCTCTGCCACGCCTCCTGCGAAACCCATATTCTCAACGTATTGTCCCGCCCATTATACTCATTACTCGCGGCGCGTTGCCGATTCCCGTAAGAGTTCGGGCACTGTTTGTGCATTCGCACAGAAAAAGAAGATGGCCAAGTGGCCGGTGAGCCGTAACTATATATTTACTAAGATGGTATCTGTTCTTTCGGACATGTCCGAAATTCGATTGCTTTGAAGCGGAATAATCTTTGTTGGACCATAAATAACTAAATTGTTAACCTATTATAAAACGAACTAAATCCTCAACCTATTAAAAATATAACTGAAAAATACCGACTGAACTTTGAAGACCATGTCCAACGTACTCATATTGATAGAACAACTAAAGCGGCAATGCAGTATAACCTAACCGATATGAGGAACGTCCGACGAACCTTAAAGAGGTGTGTGGACAATTATGAGGCAGAACAGCCCAAGAAGCCTAATCTCTGAACACGATGGTGATGAAAACCTAATAATGAAGGGGAACTGGAACACATTTGACGTGGAACGAGTGGATGAAAGGGATACATGAGATTACGGACTTGGCTGTAGGAATGAGGAGGGAGGAGAAAAACAGATTGCTACAATACATTTCATATGAGAACAGAGAATACTCTATTCAAGAACCAAACGAGCAGAGATATACTTAGGAAAGTCCCAGAGACACGGCAGGGTCCCGCCTGGACTACATTCCGGTCAGACAGAGATACTGAAACTAGATACTAGCTTGTAAGGCATACCCATGCGCGCATATAGACTCACATCACAATGTAGTAATGATGAAGAGTTGACTGAAGCTTAAGAGAATCGTTTTGATCGGTAATTGTAGACTGAAGCAGGAGACTGAAGTAATGCGGTACGGTGAGATGCGTTTGAAATTTGCCAAGGATGTTGTTATTGCGATGACAAATACCAGAGTGGGCATTTCTCATGAAAAGGAGTGGGTATTTCTAATAGTGGTGTTAACAGGTTCTGGACAGACAAACATAGGTACAAGGAAGGTAATTACGAAGATATCTTGATTGAGTGATCGATAATGGAAGAAAGTACAAAAATTTTCAGGGAAAGACACAAATATACACCAATATAAATCCCTTAGGAATGAAACAAACAGGAAACGCAGGGCAGCCAAGGCAAAATGGCTCAAGGACAGATGAGAAGAATTAAGAAAAGAAATAATCGTTGGTGGGACAGACCCAGCGCATTGGAAAGTCAAAGCAACCTTTGATGGAATTAAAAGCAAGTTTTGTAACTTTAAGAGTGCAATATTAATTTTACGGTTAAATGCATATGAGAGAGAGTGAATGATTACAACAAAGGCTGGCTTGAGGGAGAGGAATTGTCTGGTGACGTGACAAAAGAAGAAATTTGAATAGAAACAAAACACATATGTGATTCAACATTAGAATTTAAAAGAACTCAGGAAAACATCAGACCAGATAATTCAAAGGGAATAGATAACGTTCCATCCAGTTTCTAAATTCTTTCTGAAATAAATCCAAGGCACAAGAGAGGGGCAGTGAGTCGTGCCCAGGCAGTTTAGTTTGTTGAACATTTGCCTGTCAAAGGTGACGGACCCGGATGCTAGCCCAGTTTGGCACACAGTTTTAATCTGGCAAGGTTTTAAATGATATAATTTTTGTTGTTGTTCGTGGTCATCCGATGACTGATTCAAAGCAGCTCTTCGTGGTAGTCATTCAATCCTGAGTTAGTCTTTTCATCTCTGAATAGTTACTGCAACGTACCCATCCATTTTAAGCTGCTTACTGTACTGAAGGCTTGGTTTCCTCTCCAGATTTTACCCCTCACAAGTCCTTCCAAAACCAAACTGATTACTCACTGATGCCCCAGTATATGTGCTATCAAGGGATCAAGTTTTGCCATAAATTTCTCTTCTCCACTCTGGTGCAAGATATCGGTGGCTGCGGAGTTCGAATGGTGGTTTCGCAAGTGTGGACTCTTAAAAAGAGTAGTCCGAATCATTAACATAAAACTTACGATGCCTGAGTGCATGCATAAACAAATGAGACAAATATTTCTGCTACATCATGAAAATTAGTTAATTTCCGAGAAACATAATTTTTCACCAAAAGTAATAAAATAAATAACACTTGCAAATGGCTCCAAAGCAAATACAAATAGGAAGCTTAATCTAAGAAACCTCTATACATGTCAAACATAAAAAAATATTGCTTCGCACCCATTTAAACTAACATGGCAGAGGTGGGGCTTAAAGTAATTCAGCAGCAACAACACTAACCCCATATTACAACAACACCCAACTATGACCAGCACCTTAATCACACACCGGACAGACAAGATATACGAATGAGCCAGTCTACACTGACGCACCAACTAACATACAATCTACTATAAGGGTCCATAGACCACAAACAGCCCCACTAAAGCCTGTCACAGGGATTCAATTAGACCACACCATGACCACAACTAGATTTATCAAATCAATTACATTCACAATACGATCAGAGCACATCCTCTCTCCCGATATGATTTCTTTTCAAATACACTCCTGGAAATTGAAATAAGAACTCCGTGAATTCATTGTCCCAGGAAGGGGAAGCTTTATTGACACATTCCTGGGGTCAGATACATCACATGATCACACTGACAGAACCACAGGCACATAGACACAGGCAACAGAGCATGCACAATGTCGGCACTAGTACAGTGTATATCCACCTTTCGCAGCAATGCAGGCTGCTATTCTCCCATGGAGACGATCGTAGAGATGCTGGATGTAGTCCTGTGGAACGGATTGCCATGCCATTTCCACCTGGCGCCTCAGTTGGACCAGCGTTCGTGCCGGACGTGCAGACCGCGTGAGACGACGCTTCATCCAGTCCCAAACATGCTCAATGGGGGACAGATCCGGAGATCTTGCTGACCAGGGTAGTTGACTTACACCTTCTAGAGCACGTTGGGTGGCACGGGATACATGCGGACGTGCATTGTCCTGTTGGAACAGCAAGTTCCCTTGCCGGTCTAGGAATGGTAGAACGATGGGTTCGATGACGGTTTGGATGTACCGTGCACTATTCAGTGTCCCCTCGACGATCACCAGTGGTGTACGGCCAGTGTAGGAGATCGCGCCCCACACCATGATGCCGGGTGTTGGCCCTGTGTGCCTCGGTCGTATGCAGTCCTGATTGTGGCGCTCACCTGCACGGCGCCAAACACGTATACGACCATCATTGGCACCAAGGCAGAAGCGACTCTCATCCCTGAAGACGACATGTCTCCATTCGTCCCTCCATTCACGCCTGTCGCGACACCACTGGAGGCGGGCTGCACGATGTTGGGGCGTGAGCGGAAGACGGCCTAACGGTGTGCGGGACCGTAGCCCAGCTTCATGGAGACGGTTGCGAATGGTCCTCGCCGATACCCCAGGAGCAACAGTGTTCCTAATTTGCTGGGAAGTGGCGGTGCGGTCCCCTACGGCACTGCGTAGGATCCTACGGTCTTGGCGTGCATCCGTGCGTCGCTGCGGTCCGGTCCCAGGTCGACGGGCACGTGCACCTTCCGCCGACCACTGGCGACAACATCGATGTACTGTGGAGACCTCACGCCCCACCTGTTGAGCAATTCGGCGGTACGTCCACCCGGCCTCCCGCATGCCCACTATACGCCCTCGCTCAAAGTCCGTCAACTGCACATACGGTTCACGTCCACGCTGTCGCGGCATGCTACCAGTGTTAAAGACTGCGATGGAGCTCCGTATGCCACGGCAAACTGGCTGACACTGACGGCGGCGGTGCACAAATGCTGCGCAGCTAGCGCCATTCGACGGCCAACACCGCGGTTCCTGGTGTGTCCGCTGTGCCGTGCGTGTGATCATTGCTTGTACAGCCCTCTCGCAGTGTCTGGAGCAAGTATGGTGTGTCTGACACAGCGGTGTCAATGTGTTCTTTTTTCCATTTCCAGGAGTGTACATTCATTAAAAAGCATTATTCTACGAATACAGGCCCACAAAGGGCCGACTACATTTTAACAATTGAAATCTTGGTCACACACTGATGGCAACACAAATTATGAACAGCACTCAATAGGTAAAGTCATTATTTTGCCTCTCTTGGCAGTCATCATAACGAAAAGTCTGTAAAACGTATTTTTCCTGGCTTGCAGCTGCTGTATCTTCCGAACATTAGCGATAAAACCTGTCTGCTGCTGCAGCCCAATGATATTCCGCATTACAGCCAGCCATACTGCTGTGCCGACCATTCACAGTCCAACTGTGCTGCCAGCTTCGCAGTGTCTCTCCAGCTCGATGGGACTAACCGGTTTCATAAAAGGTACTTTACTCATACTTTCACTAGTGTATCCCAGTGCTAACTGCTACTTAACCCAACATCTTCTCTGGTGGCAACTGTGGCATGTCCTTTGAGAAACCGAAACCTTCCCTTACTGTTGGGTCCCAAGACCAGCCAAACCGAAGCAAAGGAATCTCAACCAGCAAACCATACCAAGATGCCAGCGCCACACCGAACTCTGTTCAGTTGCACACCAAAGTCGCTCAGCCTAGGGCTTCCAGATGCTGGCAATGTTATCCATTCCCTTCTGGCCTTCGGACAGCAGATATCATCCCTGCTGCTGGCCAGCCCTGGCAGAACATGAGTGAGGCAGCCAAACAAACTGCGTGGCCCCAGTGCTGAACCGAAGTCCTCCATGCCACTGCTCGTGAGAGACTGACATTGATAACAAGTTGCTGTGGAGCTTTGATTCGGTAGTCAGAGTGACCTTAGCCCTGCTTGCACCCTGCATCGTGTCTTGTCATGGGTCAGCCGACACCATCAAACAGATATACAAACACTGTGGCGCGCTGGAGCATGTGAGCTGTGTTGATATGAACTCCTGGGAGCTTGGGAAATCAAACACACTGTGAAATAATTTCTTCATGGCACACTCTAGTTTTACACAGTACTTCCTCATTTGTTAGTCGATCTATCCGTCTGATCTTCAGCAGACTTCTATACAGCAACACATTTCAAAAGCTTCTAGCTTCTTCTTGGCAGAATTGCCTGTTGTCCTCATTTCACTTCCGTAAAAGTGTACCCTCCTTGCACGTACCTTCAAGAAAGACTTCCTAATACTAAAAGTTATATTAGATGTTAACAAATTCCTTTTTTTTTTAGAAATGCTTTCCTTGCTATTGACAGTCAGAATTTTATATGATTAACTTCATTACCTTCTATTTTCTTTTATTATTATTATTATTTTCATTCTACACTCGCTTTTCAAGACACCACTCATACCAGTCAACTGATCTCACAAATTCTTGGCTGTCTCTGACAGAATCTCAGTGTTGCCAGCTAACCATAAAATTTTTGTTTCCTCTCCCTGAATTTTAATCCCCTTTTCAAATTTATCATTGGGTTACTTCATAGCTTTCGTAATATACAGATTGAATAAGAGTGGGGGTAGGGTAGAAGCCAGTCACATTTCCCCCTCAACTTCACCTTCCCTCTCGTTTCCTTTGAAGTGTGTAACTGCTGTCTGGTTCCTATATAAGGTGTAATAACTTTTCGTCCCTGTTCAAATGGTGTAATCCAATCCACATTTTCGAAATCTTTCTCTAAATTTTCAAATACGGTACTATTAACGTAACTTTGTCTTCATTCAACCAATCTTCTAAGATAGGTCATAGCGGCAGTAGTGTCTAGCGTGTTACTACATTTCTCTGCTCCCGAAGGTCGATTTTATGCAGTTTTCCATTCACCCGTCAATATCTCGTGTTAATATTTCGCAACCACGACATATGAAACTGATAGTTCGGTAATATTCACATCTGTCATCACCTACCTCCAGGCCGGCCGAAGTGGCCGTGCGGTTAAAGACGCTGCAGTCTGGAACCGCAAGACCGCTACGGTCGCAGGTTCGAATCCTGCCTCGGGCATGGATGTTTGTGATGTCCTTAGGTTAGTTAGGTTTAACTAGTTCTAAGTTCTAGGGGACTAATGACCTCAGCCGTTGAGTCCCATAGTGCTCAGCGCCATTTGAACCTACCTCCAGTTAAATTTTAATAAATGTGTACCTTACGAAGGCTGAGGATACATTGCCGGTCTCTTATATCTTGCAAAGTGGTAGAATCATTTTGACATAACTGTATCTCCCAAAGATCTCACTGATTCTGAATAAACTGGGGCAGTTCTGATGAAGTAGTGGAAGCAATATTTAGGTGTTTGCTTCTCACGATTTTTGAGAAAATCACGGGAAGCTAAATCGGGATGGACACATGCATATCGGAGAACCATCTCTCTCTGTAGTTAGTCTAGTATCTTAATTACTACGCCAATTTCCAAGGAGATGAGGTGAGCTTAATGTTGTTGTAAGGATACTACAAATAACATAGTCATTCATGAAGGTCACTAAAGACATGAGGAGCACTAAAGTCGTGGCGATAGAGTTCCGGGACATAGGCCTCAAGTTTTCCTTAATAATCAAGCTTGAGCTTTTACACATTTGATAAAGTAATTGAATAACGGACCATCATCCGGCGCATCTGTTCCACACTCTTCCGAAAATTACAGAATTGCTGTAAGGTGTGACCGATGACCTCAGCAGTTTGGCCCCTTAGGAATTCACACACATTTCACAAATTTTGCTGTGAGGGGGCACTAGATACAGTGGCTTTAATTTGTTGCAGCTCTAGACCATTTGCTACACGCAGCAGCTAGCGTCGCATTATGGTTATAACAGGCGGTAACAAATGATAGCAGAATGTCTGCAACATGTTACCTCAGTGGTATACACAGTAGGAGGTCGAGTGCTATACTGTCAAGAAATGAAAGCACTCAAGAGGATACATCTCCTGACAGTCTATTTCGATTTACTTACCATATGGGATTGGAATGTCAGTCGCTGTTATGAATTCATTTAATTGTAATTTACATCTTTAAAATGTTGATCACCAAATGATTTTCCTATTTCCTTTCAGAAAGTTAAAATACTTTTTCCACGTGAACTGAAATGAAATGAAACCAAATGATATGGTAGAAAATTATGGTGGGAAATGAAATGTACGATGACGTGAGTTGCCTTCTGTTTATGTTAGAAAACTGTTCTGACGTAGCGGTAGGAACTGACAAATATTACGAATCTTCGTGCAGTGACCACGTGCCCTAACGTGAGGGGCAAAAATGAAAATAACGCGTCACGTAATTACAGGTAACTCTTAAGCTAAATACTAATGAAGCTTTTAGCGTCTGAATGATATGAATTATGATTTTTCTGTGCCTTGAATAAATGTGAAAATTTTGTTATAATGTGACAGAAATATTCGAGGGGATAGAGAGGAGGAAGGTAATGAGCTCGCATATTATCTGTACTGAGAAACGCTTAAGTACGAGCCTGGATGATGAAGTTCACCCATAGCTTCGAAAATGGTCGCTACGAAACATTCAGAGGACCGCAAAATACAACCCTTGTTTTAAAAAGAGTGCCCAAAACGCTGATCCTTTTTTTTTAATAGTTCGTACTGACTTCCTTAATTTTGGGATCCATTGGATGTATTGCTCAACGAACTACACTGAGGTGACAAAGTCATGGCATAGCTCCTAATTTCGTGTCGGACTTCCTTTTTCCCGAACTGGTGTAGCAACTCGAAGTGTCAAGGACTCAACATACCGTTGGAAGTCCGCTGCAGAAATATTGAGTCATGCTGCCACTGCAGCCGTCCATAACTGCTAAAGTTTTGCCAGTGTAGGAGTTTGTACACAAACTGACCTCTCGGTTATGTCCTATAAATGTTCAATGGGATTCACGTCGGGCGATGTGGGAGGCCAAATCGTTCGCTCGAATTGTCCAGAATGCTCTTCAAAAAAATCGCGAAGGCTTGTGGCCCAGTGACAAGGCGCATTGTCATCCATAAAAGTTCCACCGTTGTTTGGGAACATTAAGTTCATAAATGGCTGCGAATGGTCTACAAGTAGCCGAATGTTACCATTTCCAGTCAATGATCGGTTCACTTGGACCAACCTTGTAAACACAGCACAC
The DNA here is from genome assembly GCF_021461395.2 of Schistocerca americana. Classification (NCBI taxonomy): domain Eukaryota; kingdom Metazoa; phylum Arthropoda; class Insecta; order Orthoptera; family Acrididae; genus Schistocerca; species Schistocerca americana. Next base: position 397,197,613 of record NC_060125.1, on the reverse strand, counting down.
ATCATTATGGAGCCACCACCAGTTGGCACAGTGGCGTGTTGACAGCTTGGGTCCATAGCTTGGTGCGGTCTGTGTCACGCCCTGTGTCGAACCCTAACCATTACGCCCTACCAACTGAAATCGGATCTCATCCGAACAGCCCACGGTTTACCAGTCGTCTAGGGTCGAACCCATATGGTGACGAGCGATATTGTGCTGTCAGCAAAGGTACTCACATCGATCGTCAGCTGTCATAGTTCATTAACGCCAAATTACGCCAGACCGTCCTAACGGATACATTCGTCGTACTTCGCACATCGATTTCTGCGGTTATTTCACACAGTGTTGCTCGTCTGTTAGCGCTGACAACTCTAAGTAAGAAGGCCAGGAAACGGATGGGTTTTCATGTGCAAAGATTGGTTCTAATTAGTTCCTCAAATCGCCGCTACGGACATAGAATCCCGATACTGTATATTTGAGGATTTAAGTACGAAACAGATGGGTGATTGCTGAACTATTAGCCTACCGACCTTGTTAGTATCATGTAGGCGACGTTTCAGAATGTGCTTTGTGTGTGGCTCTGCCATTTTCCGGTGTTGCCAGTATCAGTAAAAAAGTATTGGTTCAAATGGCTCTGAGCACTATGGGACTCAACTGCTAAGGTCATTAGTCCCCTAGAACTTAGAACTAGTTAAACCTAAATAACCTAAGGACATCACAAACATCAAAAAAGTATTCCGAAACAGAAACTGAACTGCGGGATCACTCGCGGTATTGCCAAGCAATTTAGTGCAGATTGTATTCATAGCGACGTTCTGACAGGAAGTGTTTGTGAAACACCAGTGTAATCGTATTATGGATTATACAGCTAGCACAAAACTTGGGGAAGAGTAAAGAAATACATAACAGTAAATGTGTAGTTCGAGAACAATTGATTGGCGAGGCAATGGCTTCTTCAGATTCCAAAAACATGTTTCTGGCATATGCTGTTCGTCTTTCCAAGCTTAACAATTGTATTATAAAAACACATTTGCAAAAATACACCGCGAAGGCTGTTCCTGATAAGAGCATCTTATGAAAATCGTATCGCTGTACGATGAGAAATTTTAAAGACTCAAAAGGGCAAGGTTTGCTGGACATGTATTTAGTATGAGTATGGACAGAATGACGAAGAGAGTGTGGGAAACAACAGGGAGGACAAGGGGAAAGACAGGAACCAAGTGGGTTATTGAACTTCGGAAGGACTGACTGACTGGAATTGGGGATCAAGGTCGAAGGAAAGGAAAATTGGAGGAACAAATATACACCGAACAATCTGCCGGAGATCAATGACAGAGAAGAATACAGGAAAAGATTAGAGTGTCACCAGTGGAGCCGACAGCAGAAATGGACACTGAAGTTCTCGGAAGAAGAGCGGGACAGAAGAAGCGAAAGAATGAAGAGGTTCTGGGAGAAGAAGAGGAAAATGTAGTCCACGAAGGGGCTACCCGTGGTCCTACAGAGGCCGAACGCAAGAAGAAGAAGAAGAAGAGAAATTATAACAGATCGGGCAAGTAGTAGCTGAAAATCTGGAATATTTTCTTCTAGACGAAACCAGCGATAGTATTAGTATATCAGTATATTTCAGTAGCACCCTTAAATGGACAGCAAATGAAACCCATGCGGTTGGAAATGTACCTTCTGAATGAAAGAAACGGTGCCAGTGAGCTGCTAAGTTTTAATGATGCTGCTGTGTTCTGCCTACTCGTCGAATATGGGGTGCCTAGGAATCGTGTTTTCTCGGATCGCTAGACAACAATTCAAGCAAATAGTATTAATTAATTTTTATTACATTAAGATAAATAACCATACTTAACTTTGAGAAACGTACAATGAATTTCGGAAGCAAAGGCCGACATATGCACAATTCACAAGACAAGGGAAGAAATACAATTCCTAAGTCGCTGCTGTACAAACTCATAGAACGCCTAGTGTTCAACTAGGCCGCGACCAGGCAGCGCGACGCATATGTCCTCTTCGTGTTGATGCCGCTTCTGTCTCGGTGTTGTCCTAGAGAGGCGTCAGCGTTCTATCGGCTGACGTAGTCTCACAGCCCTCTCTGCTCTGACGTCCTTGACCGCCGGACCGGCGCTTGGCTTTACGCTGGAACAGATGCATGTATTGTATTGTGGCCTGAAGGAATAAAGTGTAATCGAATGTGGCTTGTACTTACGGATGAAGCATTTTCTAACTTAAAGCCTGTCTACTGTAGTCTGAAGCACATGTCACGTAATGCAAACGCATTGGATAGAATTTGAGAAGCACTAAGATTGAATATACGTATGCAAACACATTTCTCTCTTGCACTAAGAAGTTTCCTCCTCTTCAGACTTCTGCAGTTTTTACTAGATGAAGTACTTGGGCAGAGGTTGCAGTGTCAATCTGTAACCATTTTGAGGCAATATGTGATTTCTCAGATGATACTTCAGCTATTAAAAAGGCCAAAGAACTAGCTGGTAAATGGAAGTTCTAAGATGAACTTTTTGCCGTACATGATTACTCATTCTCCACGACTGCCATTACAAAATTTTAGGAGCAGTGTTCTCAAAGAAGATAAAGTGGTTGTTCCGGTTGGTGTGAAGTAAGGAGTGATACTCAAAAGCTGGCACTAGAACGTAGATGAGCTAAAAACCCTGATGTTGAATATGTTGCAAGCAATATAAATATCAGCTTTCGAATGCAAACGAAATGTGCACCACGTGTTATCAAATGACGATGAACAATCCTTTTCCATATATAAGTATATGCCTACATTAATGCTTGATAACATGACAAGATTTAGTGTCATGCGAGCTGTAAAACTGGTTTTGATGGTTTATATGAATATTAACGTATAAAATTTGCGCATTCTTTGTACGTTTCCGACTAAATTATAGCACCAGCGGGTGCATCCTTTTAACCTACATTTTCCACGTAAAATTCCCAGCTCTACTCATGAACGATGCCCCAAGAACGTAAGAGCGTTATCGCTGCTAGCTTTAAAGAGTGTTCTAGACTCGTCGATAACCAGTACGTTGGCGGGTTACATTGCTAATGCTCTACTGGTAGTCTTGCGGCTGCCGGTCAATTTATGTATTGGCGACTAGGCTGCTAGAGTTCAGGCCGTGATAACAGCCCGTAATCTGCTGTTCGTTAGTGTATTAGTTGTAGGTTAATTATTTTTGTGGATTATATTTATTTTGGATCTGTTGTTCGCCCATCAGGACCAGCACGCGACCACGCGACTTCGCGACGACAGTGGTTTTGTTACTTTAACCAACTATCATCCGTCCTTTATCTTCGAATACCTCAGTTAATGGTCTACCTGTGTCTGTATATCCAAGCCACGTATATTAGCCATCCATCTCAGCCAACAGAACCAGATGAAGATCCGACACCCCACCTTCCGCTGGTCTTTAGCAACTACTTTCATTGACGACGCCAGCTCAGATCAATACACAGAACTTTGCGATGTTTTCCTATGTGTCAAGATCCAACTGCGGCCCTCACCTGGACTGGCGTTCCAATATAAATGAGTCCAGTGCCGTCGTATCATTTGTAGGAGAAGATGATACGTAACACTGCACTAATAAGTAAACTTAAAGCCGTGGTCTGTCTCTTTGGACACGATAATATCCAAACCTAATGGACGAATTTTCATGGGGTTTCCACGGGTAACAGATAGCTTGGGACGACAAGCTGTCCTAGTTTCATCAAAATCGGAGCGCTAAGTACATATATATCGTAAGTTTAATCTCAAATCGTCTGTTCAGCTTAGTAATTCGGATGTCGAATCATCACGGTGTAGTGCACCAGAGAAGCAACTGAGAGCACTGTTAGTTTCGTAGTACGCCAAAAGAACCAACAGGTGGTACTCTTTATTTTTTTAACCCAGCCAAAGCTTTATTTCTAAGAGGTTTACGTCAGTGACAGACGTAAGCGCTGTAACTTTATCTTTAAGAACACAGACCAACAACAAATTTACTTGGGTAGGATATGCGGTGTTAAATCTGTAGATTTCGCTTTACATATAAAAAAACTTAAAGAACACTGCATCGCTTCCTCCGATAAGTTTTATTTGAAATTCACTTCTCCCTTGAGAAAGTTCTTTACCTCAGTGACAGAAGTGAAAGTTTACATCAGTGATAGAAGTAAGTACCGCAGTCTCTTCTTATTGAATACAAGTTAAAACTGAAATTGCGCGCCTAAGATATAATACACTAATTTCGCTTCGTTTATTAAAAACCTAATAACGTTGCCTTGCTTCTTTAGACAGGGTTTACTTGTATTTTTGATTACGAAAAACCAGTTTATTGAGTTTGCTTTGCGATTTGAGTGCCTACTCATCACATTTCGATTTGTTTCAGGTTACGACAAAAATGCCCAGAAAGCGGACAGTTATTCTGAATGCATCATGGGTGGCTAACCGACTGGGAACTATGCGGTGCCAAGAATTCAGCGAAGATCGCAAAGAGGACATGCTGTGTCTTGAGGGCATCAGCACTTAATTTTCTTTTTGGAAACGTCTTCTGAAAGTGAGGCGCCACATAGCTCAGACCACTAGCGTCATGCATTAGTCGCTCCTCAGAACCCTTCACTCGCAGTGGATTGAAGTTACTTCTCTCCAACGTAACATCATGGAAGTCGAAATTTTACCGGAATGTGGCACAGGGGAGCGAGCTTTTATGCCCCGAATCTCTTTTATCCTAACAGTTTACCATTTCGCTTAAACGTGTACAATTCCTGCTGAGCTAATGTTATTCCACGACATTAAACAAAACACAAGGCCAAACGCTGTATGTTGCCGGCAACCACCGAGGTAACAGTTGCTTTTCACACGGCTAGCTCTACGGGGCTATGTCCCATGTTAGTGAAGCAAGGCTCTTCGTTCAATTCTGCACTAACGCTAGTTCAAATGTGGTATACAAACATGTGCGCTACACACATACGAAGTCTCTGGTATGGCAATAAAAAACACCCTGGCAAACACCAAGTATCTCGGCTAGTAACAAATAAAACCCGTCCCGTTCCCTTCACGTGGAAGGTGGCTAACTCTAAATAGTAGCCAGGTCCGTGGTAGCATTAGAAAGTCTCCACAGGAGAGCACTGCAGGTTCGTATATCTCACCAGCGACAACAATACAGAATGGTAGCAGCTCAGCTTACTCAAGACGATACAGACGCGCAGCCATTTGCGGGGCACAGGAAGGAGCTGCGTTCAGAGACGGAAACGGAGGTGCCGCAGACTGCGGCGCGTCTCGCTGCCAATTAGGACCGCGTCTGGAGCCAGCGCGCCATCACAGGCCGCCCGGCCAGCCTAATTACGGCACCGGGTCAACATCGGCAAAGTTGCGCGCATCGCCGTGTTTGCCCGCCAATTACGGGAATAACGTCACGTAATTATTCCATTACGCAGAGACCGAAACCTGCTTAGCGATTAATTCCCAAGCGCACTGTTATTCGCGCGTGCGTCTTTGACCTCCAGTCTCTGGCAACGCTATCTTCACCTGTGTGTGCAGCTATACTTTGTGTTGCTAATCCACCCGCCCGTAGAATACTGTAGCTGACTGGTCCTACTCAGAAATTCTATTAAGGTCCCATGTCGGAGCCAGATTTGTTGCCTTTATGATCTGCTTACAAGAGTTATTACCCTTCAGGTAGAAACGAGTATATATATTGCAGTAATCAAGGGAGAGATGTAGAAAGACATAAGCACTTACGCGCATAGATTACAAATACCTTTATCGTAACTCTATCGTTCTTCATACAAAGCATCAGTAATTACACCCTTCGAGATTTTTGCTGCACAGTGTATTATAGGTGTAAGTACAGATATTTTTGTTGATGACTGAGGACAGTGTACTGAACAACGTTACTTAATTTGCAAACTAATAATTACAGCTATTACGACTTGTATGTATTAGGTTGGTTAGTGCCTCCAAATACGAGTGCCACAAGCAAGCTACTAATGCTTGTTTTCTCCTCGGCAGCACGCCAAGTATTGGAGTGTGGACGCAAAATGGCCAGTCTCTACCGACATGCGTAGTCCACTTCACGGAGGAGTTACGACCATGGAGACAACATCGGATAGTAAATTACGTAATATGTTGGCGGGGAGACTGTAAGAAGCAGAGAAAAACCTACTAACACACTGTAATAGGTACATATTAACGTACCAATTATCAAAATATTCTTACGTATGCCCCTAACATCCCGTGCAGGAATAGTCCCCTAGTCTAAGGCAGGTTTCTGTGGCTGAATTTCTGTCTAAAAATGCTGGAGGAATCATAAAACACATGTGTAGTAGCGGATGTACAAAACTAGGTCCCACGCAGAAATTCAGACACTGACCCACACCTGTAAGTTCAGCACTTAACGCTATACAAGCAGCTCTACAAGTATGACCTAGGCAGTGGGGTAATAGCCTGCTGGTTCAGCAGTTACACCATGCCCACCAACGATCCAGCCATTGGGGCAATAACCGGCGTTTTGAGAAACGTCGGCGGAGTTAGGCGGGCCACATACGTTATCTCAACGACAGCGAGACATGCCTTGTGTAAAGGGTGTGCATACGTGCAGGCTGGGCGTAAAAACACCGTCACTATGTATTCGCGGCTGCTGTGTGGGTGCTGGCTTCCCACCAACGTTCATCCATAATATCGTTGAGACCTCCTACGGGGTTCAACCGCAGTGTGGATGGGTCAGTGGTCGAACTAACGTCCTCTCACCTCCAGCCACTAGGAGGCATCAGTATCTGCTGCCTCCTCCAAGGCACTGGTCTTGGTTCCGACTATGGGCTGTCGCCGTCGCTCACTTGGGCCTCACACCGGCCCACGTTCGCCCCAGTTATGCGAGCAGAAGCATGTCACCTGACACTCAACAAGGCCTAACTATGTACCAGTAGCAAAGTCGCCAACATGGCCTGTTGACGGAATCGCTGACACTGGCACCTGATTCCCCGCTGACAGAAAGGTCCAGTTCTTGATGTATATGATGATGACCTTACTTCGTGTACATATATACATTTAGCTTAGCAACAACTCATCTCCGGCATCTTGAATCTCATGTAGGCCCCAATTTGTTAAGATCTATATTCTTACTCTGATTTCTCAGTAGATGTACGCCCTCATAACATTAGTTGTCAACAATACACACTTTATAAACCTAATGTAGTGTTGCTTCTGCCTTAGGATCGACACTTCCCCTTCTATACGGAGAGTGATAGTTGGAATGGTGCGTGAGTTGTCACTGTGGTCATATTGAACGTCAAGAGTTGCAGTTCTAAGAACTGGTATAACTTTCTGGACAATCGTATGATTTTTATTTACATGATAACTCAGTGAAAATGTCTGCAAGTTATTCTGTGTGCTTGAGTATCGTGCTGAAGATTAACAAGCATCCATCGCGCGACTATTACAGAAGCATGAAACGAAGCTTGTTCATAATTTTGTGAACATTCTGTTTGTGAGAGACTAAGCCCTGTATGATTAGAATTCATGGATCAACATCGTTTCGTTCGTATATCGTGTTGCGAGACCAGCAGCCAACCGCCTTATGAAACGATTACACATACATTCATGAAAGAGGTCGCAAATGTGAGCCATTGTTAACAGCAAGAAACTGTGCCACTTACCAATTGCAGAACCGAATATGTGGAGAATGACTTACAAATGATAGAACTTGTACTTAATGAAGAGTATGACGGAACTGGAAGACTACACGCCCCAACTGTATCAAATGGTTCAAATGGCTCTGAGCACTATGGGACTTAACTTCTGAGGTCATCAGCCCCCCAGAACTCAGAGCTACTTAAACCTAACTAACCTAAGGACATCACACACATCCATGCCCGAGGCAGGATTCGAACCTGCGACCTTAGCGGTCGCGCGGTTCCGAACTGTAGCGCCTAGAACCGCTCGGCCACCTCGGCCGGCCAACTGTATCATTATAACGCTTTGTGAGAAGTACGTCCGACGTTTACGTGTGTCCTGGTAGAATATAAGTGGATCTTTGTCAGAAAACTGTACATCTTCTTATGTGTATGCTTCTTAATCCGCATTTAATTAAACAATTATATGGCCTGAGTTATAGTTACTGGTTACAAACAAGGTTAGGAAACTCCTACGGAAAAAATGAAACAGTAACATGTGACCTACACACATGGTCTTTAAATATTCCAACTCATTTGTGTGAGTGCCAACTCTAGAGTCATTCAAAGGAAGTCCAAAGGTCAATAGTATGTAAATACTAAGATTATTCAATACCAGTCGGAGGCGACTTTAATCTTCTGAGGATAGTACGGGATGTCTACGGATTTATAGCGGGGAGCACAGACAGACAGTCATGAGAATTTCTTCTGAACACTTTTCTGAAAACTGTCTTGAGCAGCTAACTCGGCAGCCCACAGGCAACGGAAATGCCTTTCACCTTATAACTACAAGTAGGCAGAACCTTATCGACAATGTCAGTAAAGAAACGGGGATTGGCAACCATGATGTCATTACAACAACTACGGTTACCAAAGTTGAGAAATCAGAAAGGAAGAGTAGGAGAGTGTTTCCGCTAGACAGAGCACAAAAGCAGTTACTAGCATCTCACTTAGACAGTGAATTAGCGTCACTAGTTTCAGTAAGATGGATGTAGAGGAATTATGGGCATAGCTTAAGCAGTTTCTAAATCGTGGTCTGGAGAGTTGTGCGCCTAGTTAGTGGATAAAGGACGGAAAAGAACCACCATGGTTTAATAACGAAATTTGGAGGATGCTGAGCAATCAGAGGCTATTGCTTTCTCGTTTCAAAAGGGAGCGTACAAATGATGACAAGCGAAGGTTAGTAGATATCCCTGTGCCTCTGAAAAGATCTTTCCATGAATCATACTAAAACTATCACCGTCACACCTTTACAAAAAAATCTGGCAGAAAACCTGAGAAAAATCTGGTCTTATGTAAAATCGCTAAGCGGGTTTAAGGCTTCATTTCAGTTACTTGTTGACATATCTGGTGTGGCAGTTGAAGAAAGCAAAATGGAAGTTAAGTTTCAATTTCACGTTCAAAAAATCGTTCACACAGGAGAATCGTAGAAACATACCGCCATTTGATCATCGGACAGACTCCCGTGTGGACGAAATAGTAATAAGCAACGCTGGCGTAGAGAAACAGCTGAAAGACTTGAAAGCAAATGAATCACCAGGTCAGGAAGGAATCACATTTCGATTTCACAAAGAGTACTCTAAGGCATTGGCCCCTTATCTAAATTGCCTTTGTCGTGAATCTCTCGCCCAGCACAAAGTCCCAAACGACTGGAAAAAAGAGTAGACGACTGCAGTAGATAGAAGAACGGATCTACAAAATTACAGACCAGTATACCTAGCTTCTGTCTGCTGGAGAACATATTCTTAGTTCGAATATAATTCGTTGAATCCTGCCTTGTCGAATCTGGGGTGCCTAGGAAACCTGGTTTCTCAGATCCCTAGACAACAACTCATGCAAATATATTAGTAAGTTTTATAACGATAAGGGAAAAATACAATATTTAACTTTGTATTAAACAGATGTATCGCAATCAAAGGACGACAGACAAAATAAGAAATCTGTTCAGTATAACAATTCGAATTTGAGCTACTTAGGACAAACAACGAAAGTAATGAGTTTTGTCGCTTCTATCTAGTTGCTAGTCTTCAAGCTGCTGTAGAACTAGCCGCGGCCAGTTGGGAGCGGCGCTTATTTTATCTTCGCATAGAGGCTGCTGATGTCGCGTTATCGTCCTGGAGGGAGGTCGGTCAGCGTGCGATTGTCTGACGTCATTTTCACGGTACTCTCAACTCTGTCGTTCATGACTGGCGTGGCACTTGACTGTAGGCCGTGACATTACCTCCCCCCCCTCCCCCCCTCCCTCCTCTTCCCACCCAGAGCCCAAAGCGACGGACCGTCGCCGTATAGGGAGCATGATAAAGACGTGGGGGGAGGAGTGTTGACGCTTGAGGGACTGGAAGTTGTGACTGTAGGGAACGTCAGGCTTCCAACGTACCCCGGCAATTGCTCTGGCGGAAACGTCCCACGGGAAAAGACCAGACGGGTACGTCCACCTCCTGCTGCACGCAGCAAGATGTAGAAGGTGTTGGCTGCTGGGGTGTGGACGGGTCCAGTTTCATCGGTAGGACGAGAGGAGGCGGAGAAGACGAAGGCTCCGTCATCGCGCGGAGTCGTCGTGAGACCCTCAGGGGGCTGCTGTGGTCGCGCTGACCTCTGGATCCGTAAATCTGAGGGAAGAGATACGTAAGGATTATCGTGCACATGACAGCGGTGAATTTGATTGTGATGTAGGCGCTGCAATCGGTCTGGGCCTGAAATGAGATACGTGCATTCGCCATGTCAACGAACGATGTCGTCTCGCGCCCATTGTCTACTGCCTCTAAAATCCCTGAAAAACACAATATCATGCGGCGCGAAGCGATACTTGCTGCCTTCCTTCGGCGCCGGATGCTGAGGAGGGTGGAGTAGTTCGAGCAGAGTGGGATAGTGGTAGCCATGAAGCAATTCCGCCGGCGATGGTCCATCTCGTGGATGTGAACGATACTAGGCAATGCTTGATCTCTGGTGTGTGCGGTGTGAAGTTTGGCCATCTGCAGCCTGAAGGTTCTGACAAAACGTTCCGCTTCGCCGGTCGACTGTGGATGGTACGGTGCACTAGTTAGATGCTGTAAGCCATTGCGTTCATAGAAAGTTTCAAATCCATTGGGTGTGAACTGAGGGCCGTTGTCCGACACTAGGACTTCAGGCAAATCTTCGAGACAAAATATCGAAGACAACGCCTGAACTGTGCTATGTGACGCTGTCGTGTACACTGGCACAGCAAAAGGAATCTTGCTACAAGAGTCTACCACAATCAACCAAAGAGTGTTCCAAAAAGGTCCCGAAAAGTCTATGCGCACACGTTGCCATTCTGATTGTGACCTAGGCCAAGCAGTGAATTTTTGCACCAGAGCGGACTGATTTTCCGCACACGTGTGACACTGTGACGCCATCTGTTGTAGTTGGGTGTCCATGCCCTACCAAGCACAGTGTCGACGCGCTAACTGTTCCGTACGGACAATCCCCAGTGTCCTTGGTGAAGTAACTGCAACACTTCTTTTGTAAAGCTTTAGGGATCAACACACATGACAGTCCACTGTCATTCTGAACAAGATTCCCTCCTTTCTGTATAACGAGGCTATCCCGACGTGCAAACTTTCGGGGCACTACAGAGTACTTGATACTATGCAATGAGCGAAGCAAAGATTTACAAATGTATTTTAGCAAAATGTTCAAATCTGAATCAGCTTCCTTGGCCTGTGCAATTGTCCTGTAGTTTTGAGGAAATGATTGATGCAAGTAAGAATTCTGATCACCGCTGTGACAACAAGATGCAACAGAAGCGTCAAAGTCTGTGTCAGGGCCAATCGGAAGACGTGAAAGTGCGTCCGCATTACCACGTTCAGCTGTCAGACGATTCACTATCTCGCAGTGGTATTGAAACAACAACAAAACCCATCGTAGCAATTTTTGGGCAGTTCATACAGGCCCCAGCTTCGTCGGATGAAACAAGTACTGCAATGGCATGTGATCCGCTACTAAGTAGAATTTTATGCCATACAAATAGTGGTAGAATTTGGTGACACCATATACAACAGCCAATGCCTCTTCCTTTAGTTGTGAATAATTACACTTAGCTTTGGACAAAACTTTAATGCGAAAGCAATAGGCCTTTTGTATCACCAAATCTGTGTGAAAGTACTGCACCGATTGCGTAAGAAGAAGCGTCAGCTTGCAACACAACGGGTTTGCCAGGATCAAAGTGAACCAAGCAGCGATCACTAAGTAATGCATCTTTGTTTTAGAAAAGCTTCTTGGCACTTATCTGTCCACACAAGGGGGCATTGTTGCGAAGCCAGCGATGCAATGGAGCTGCGATCTGTGCAGCATTCTGTGTGAACCGAATATATTAGTTCATTTTTCCTAAGACTGACAGCAATTCTGTGACATTGTGAGGAACTGCAGATCACGTATGGCTAAGAAATGTGACTGGAGAGGACGTAAATTTTGACAGTTTATGACATGACCAGTATACTGCAAATCTGGTTTAAAAAATCACTCTTCTCCACTACACTTTAGTCCGGCATCAGATTGCAAATTTGCGTTCTTTGTTTCGTTTGCTATGTGCTCCTCATGTGTATGACATGCTATGACAATATCGACTAAATAGTTAGACCAGTTTGGCACTTAAGCAGTTAGTTGTTCCAAATACCGATGGAAAATGGCGTGTGCGGGAGCACTGCCAAAAACCAAACACAAATATTTAAACAAGCCCAAATTTGAGGTTCTTCATGTAGTGGTATTTGAAGATATGCATCGCGCAAATCAAGTCTTGAAAAATAGTGACCAGGGCCTAATCTGTCCATGAGATCTTGTGGGCGTGGCAATGGGTAAGTATGAATTACAGCTTGGGTAGCTCAGTTGGTAGAGCACTTGCCCCCGAAAGACAAAGGTCCCGAGTTCGAGTCTCGGTCCGGCACACAGTTTTAATCTGCCAGGAAGTTTCATATCAGCGCACACTCCGCTGCAGAGTGAAAATCTCATTGTCATTCAAGTATGAATTACAGTTTGTGGGTTGGCTGTAGGCTTAAAGTCAACAAAGAGGCGAATGCACCCAGAAGGTTTAGGGACAAAACCAGTGGACTTGCCCATTGACTAGCTTGTTTGTGCGCAATAGCTCCACTGTCTTGCAATTCTTGAAAATAAGCAGCGACTTTCTCCCGTAATGCAATGGGAAAAGTTCTGACCCCGCAAAATTTCAGCTGAGAATTGTCTTTCACACTAATATGTGTAATTTAGAATTGCCTAAACCTTCAGAAAAGAGTTCCGGGAATTCTTTCAGGAGCTAGCCACACTGACTTTTGCACTGAATGCCGTCACTGACAACACATTGTCCTGATTGGTAAATATTAACAAATCAGAGAATCAAGGCCAAATATGTTCTCATAATCACGTGAATGTAGAACAGTTAAGGTTACAGTTCGCGTATGCGAGCGGTTACATGACAGGCAAAATAAAGTTTCCGAGAATGGGAATGTCTTGTCCATTATAAGCCGTCAGGTGTATGCTACTCTTAGACAGGCGTGTGGAGTCCAACAGTTCATGTGTGTTGAGATTCAAAAATGCAACAGAGGCTCACATGTTTAACTGAAAGTTCGCACGATTTCCACAAAGAATCAAATGAACAAAAGGTTTGCTGGACTAGCGTAGAACTGAAGAAACTGTTCCCTCGCTAGTTTTGCTAATGCCCGCATCAGGCGTTGAATACACTGCATTCATAACATGGGCCTTGTGACTGGATTTTTGTGAGTGGGCAGACTTCTTAAGTATGTTTCCGTTGCAAACATACGGCTTGTACGTGACCTTTCATGCCACAAGCATAACACTGCTTGTTGGAACGGGCAGCCTTGGCGTTTGTGCCGCGAATAGCACCGAGGGCGTGACTTAATTCTTTTCGCCTGCGTAGCCGCTTGTTTAGAGAAATGTTTACGCAGCGTGGCGCGTGAATGCTGTCACTGCCTACTGGGTTGGTTCTAAGGAAGGGACGTCTTGAACCGACAAATTGGTGGCTGCTCAAAGTTATAGACCGACATGGCACCTGACTCGTACTGATCTAGTATTTACACTCGTGCTCGAATCATAAATCAGACTTTTTCAAGATCTGTTTTGTAAGTTATACATCAGTTACATTGCAGACGATTGCATCACACAACGTAACACCTGAATATAAAGCACCACAAGCACAGTTGAATTTGCATTGCATCGTCATACCCTGCAAATCTGATAACTACTTTCGATAAGTGTGTTCTGACCGTTTCTTACAATTGAAGTATTGATACCTACCTGCTACCACATTCACTTGTTGTTCATAATAATTAGATAGCGAATCTACAACATGATCACATGAAAGTTCACTCGGAGTGGCGTTAAGCAACAATTTCTGAAAGAGGCGAAACACAGCAGTTCCTACTGTGGAAAGAAAAGTAATGTAGTTTCACAGTACCTGGTAAAGCTGTGAGCTATTACGTGGGCTTCAAACTGTTGCAATCAATCGATCCATTTCTCTTGTTGTTCATTAAACTGGCGAAAAAGCGGTATGGCACTCGGAGCTACAGTAGATGCCTGCTGCGCTGTATTTGTGGTTTGAGCGATGAGAAGCTGCTATGTCGTGTTTAGCAGCGATGCAATTTTTTGGGTCTGACGCCGAAACATCTGAGTTAGCTGAGTTACATCTGTCGCTTGCAGCTGAGACACCTCAGCAGGGGGTAGGTGAGGTGGGTTTCTCATCATGGAAGAGACAAATCCAATAACCAGACTATGCAAGCAATAAAAATAAATGCACAAGCAAAGAAAATTTCTGCAATGCCCATCTGAAAACACTGATTAGCTAAAACACGATAAGAGATTCTGTTAAAGCAACAAAACACACTGCTGCAACGAAAAAAGACAAAATAGTATTAAGGCGGGAGCAAAATACAAAAGGAAATCCGGAGCTGCCAGGCACTGGGTGCTTCTGGTAATTCATCGCCAAATGTTGAATCCCGCCTAGTCGTCGTATATGACGTGTCCAGGAAACCTGCTTAATCGGACTGCTAGACAACTATTCAAGCGAATTGTGTTAATGAGTTTTATTATGAAAAGTAAAATAAACCTACACTACTTAACTTTGTGTTAAACAGGTGTGTCGCAGGCAAAGGGCGACGGACAAAATAAGAAATCTCTTCAGTATTAAAATTCCAAGTTTGAGCTACATAGAATGAGCTTTGACGCTTCTATCTAGTTGCTAGTCTCCAAGCTGCTGTAGAACTGGCCGCGGCCAGTCGGGCAGGGCGCTTATGTCCTCTTCGCATAGAGAGCGCTGCTGTCGCGTTGTCGACCTGGTGAGGTGTTGGTTAGCATGCGATTGGCTGACGTCTTCTTCACAGCCTTCTCTACTCTATGATCTCTGAATGGCGTGCCAGCGTTTGAATTTACGCCTTAACATAATAAACTCTCTTGAACTGAGAAGCTTCTGTCTACAAGTCAGCAAGGTTTTAGAATGCATCGCTATTGCGAAACGCTGCTTGCCCTTTACTCATATGATGTGTTGCGAACTACGGATGCCGAGTAACAGGCAGATTCCATATTTCTAGATTTCCGGAAATCATTTGACACGATGCCTCATTGCAGGCTGTTAACGAAGGTACAAGCATATGGAGTAAGTACACCTGTATCTCAGTGGCTCGAAGGCTAGAATAATATAACCCAGTATGCGTATGTGTTCGCCAGTGACAAGTGTATAGTCAGGAGTGCCCCAGAGAAGTGTGTTAGGACCACTGTTGCTCTTTATACACGTAAATGATTTGGCTGACAGGGTGGGCAGCAATCTGCGGTTGTTTGCTGAAGATGCTGTGGTGTATGGCAAGGTGTTGTAGTCGAGTGCCGTTGAAAGATACACACGACTTAGACAAACTTTCCAGTTGGTGTGATGAATGGCAGATAGCCCTAAATATGGAAAAATGTAAATTGATGCTAATGAGTAGAAAGATCAAACCTGTAATACCGGTTTATCGGGAGAATTTTTGGAAACAGTGGTTCACTTTTAAAGGATATCGCATATAGGACGCTGGTACGATCGATTCTTGAGCACTGCTATAGTGTTTGCGTTCCGTACCAGCTCGGATTAAAGGAAGACATCGAAGCAATTCAGAGGCAGACTGCTAGATTTGTTACCGACAGGATCGAAGAACACGTAGATGTTACGGAGATGCTTCGGGAATTCAAATGGGAAACCACGGAGGGAAGGCGACGCTCTTTTCGACGAACACTATTGAGAAACTTTAGAGAACCGACATTTGAAGCTGGTTTCCAAACGATTCTACTCTCACCAACATATTTTCCGCGTAGGGGCTGTTGTGACTTGGCAAGACAGCCAAGCCACTAGGAGGAAGCCGAAAGGCACGCGTTTAAGCTCACGCAGGCTGCCGTGAGGTCTGGAACAGTTAAAGGAGTTGAGTCTAGCAAAAAAAGTACGTAGCTTCTGGAATACTTAACTTTAATCCATAATTGGTGAACATCGGTCGGACGATACATGCATCACAAGATAAATAGCAATTGATAATGGCGCCTTGCTACGTCGTAGCAAATGACGTAGCTGAAGGCTATGCTAACTATCGTCTCGGCAAATGAGAGAGTAATTTGTCAGTGAACCATCGCTAGCAAAGTCGGCTGTACAACTGGGGCGAGTGCTAGGGAGTCTCTCTAGACCTGCCGTGTGGCGGCGCTCTGTCTGCAATCACTGACAGTGGCGACAAGCGGGTCCGACGTATACTAACGGACCGCGGCCGATTTAAAGGCTACCACCTAGCAAGTGTGGTGTCTGGCGGTGACACCACAGGCTCCACGAAAATTAGATATGAGAAATTAGTTCTCATAAGGAGGCATACAGATAGTCGTTTTTCCTTCACTCTATTTTCGAGTGGAACAGGAAAGGAACTTACTAGTAGTGGTACAGTGTATCCTCCGGTCGACGTGTCTGTGTAGATGTAGTTGTAGATTTGTGTGTGTGTGTGTGTGTGTGTGTGTGTGTGTGTGTTTGTGTGTATGTGTGTGTAAGTGTGTTCGAGGGGGGGGGGGGTCAGAAATAGAGGCACTGATTTTGGCATCCAGTCGATCGTACAAATGGTGAATACGCTATTCAACGTCTGCTCGACGTGTTCACGTAATTTTGTAGGACAACTCGCACGAGTCACTTCTCGTCACATCATATGCCACACGTGCTCCATTGGAGACTGGAACCTAGTGGTCAAGGAAGGCAGGATTCGGTTACGATTGTGGACGGCGTCGTATTCAGTTACTATCGGGTCCCTTTTACAATTAAAAACATTTATTTTAAAACGGTTATTCCAGACTCAGCAATAAATAAGATACCACACGTTATTAATGTAGGAATAAAAAACTGTGTAATTAATGGTGCTTTCCGTGCGTTACAATTTACCAAATGAGCATAAAATACAGGCACAGCAAATAATGTTTTAAAAACAAGCAAATGTGATCCCAGTTAGAATTTTAAGGCAAGTAACCACAGCTACGGCTTTAACGCCAAGAACGGCAATTATAAAAAAATTTAACAACGCACTGTAAAATAGCAATGCAACAGCAAAAGTTAATTTAAAAAGGCAACTGATCGCTAAACAGGTGAGACAAAATGATGATAAATGATGATGTAGCACAACCATTTAAACCTGCTGTAACGCCTAGAATGGCAATTATATTAAAAATTAAAAAAAAACATACAGTAAAACAGCAAATACAATACCAAAGATTAATGTAAAAGGACAAGCAACTGATCACCAAACAGGAGCGACGAAATGATGGTAAACTTGGTAGCACAATCATTTAAACCTTCTGTAACGCCAAGAACGGCAATTATATAAAAAAAATTTGAAACATACAATAAAACAGCAAATACAATAATAAAACACAAGCGCCAGTCACAGACGGTGCACCAGGAATCCACCTCTGAGTATGTCAGGCAAAAAAACACGCGAGCGACGACATAGACATCCAAGAGCGGCATTCACTTCAAAAAATGGTAACTCAGACAAGTGGCAGTCTTAGGAATGACTAATGATAATCTGGCTGAGGCTACCTGACGTCCTGTAGACAAAATGCAAGGATGTAAAAATACGGCAAAGCCGGAACCGGAGATCTGGACTCTGCCCGCAGAATACTGTGCTTAGAGCATCCGGAACGAGAATGGAATCACTACCACCAGAGTAGAAGAACCGCCAACCAACCTACAGGGCAGGTAACTGGTGCGTTAGTGGCCACGAGGCAAGAAAATTACCGCTAGTTGAACTTAACAAATAGTAACAAACTGAACGCAATAAATAGTAATTAGAAGTCCAGGAAAGCTAATAAGATCCACCTTCCCCAAGCACTCCACTCGCTGCTCTTCGTCTCGATAACACTATGAGCAGCAATACGAACCCAAGTCACTGGAGAATCGCAAGATCTCACAATAGTGGAGGTTTTTCTACTTGAATCAAAGTGCACTCAAAGCTTGCAGGATACAGTTTACGACGAAGTTGTGCACCCTCGTGACGACAGGCCTTCGATGCTGCAGTCGGGATTAGCCGAGCGGTCTCAGGCGCTGCAGTCATGGACTGTGCGGCTGATCACGGCGGAGGTTCGAGTCCTCCCTCGGACATGGGCTTGTGTGTTTGTCCTTACGATAATTTAGGTTAAGTAGTGTGTAAGCTTAGGGACTGTTGACCTTACAGTTAAGTCCCATAAGATTTCACACAAATTTGAACATTTGATCCTGCAGTCCTTGCGCTCCGCTAGTGGTTCCAGCGTGTTCTCGCACTGCACAGACCTGGCTCCTCCTCACTCCCCAACCGAACTGCCCATTCACATGACCCAGAAGCATACAATAATAAAACACAAGAGACAGTCACAGACGGTGCACCAGGAATCGCCCCGAAGATAGGCCCACAGTTACTACATATCGATAACCTCCGCTGCTGCCACTAGCGGACAGGCAACGATTGCGGAACCAAGTGGCACCAGTCAACACCATAATAAGACAAACAACCGCTGCCATGTCAACTAAACGATACGGTCTGGCTTCCAACAGAGGAAGGAAACCTACAAACAGCACCAACGCGAGCCGCAGCACGGCTCAGACATATGTCCGATAGTCATGCTGTCCAGAGAAGTTGCTGCATTTCTTGCAGGGCACGTTGTGCTTCAGGGCAGTTTGTGGGCGAGAATTATGCTGTTGGAACAAGAACGGCAAGAGAATGGGTTTTAAAACGTTCTTCACTAAAAGAGCGCTGGTTAGCTTCCTCTCCGGAACCACCAAAGCTGAACGAGGGTTGTAGCAACACAGACTGTAAAGCCGGGGGTGGGGCCAGTTTGGCTTTGACAAATGAACTCTATGAGGCAGAGCTCACGAGGTTTACGCCGTAAGCACAGATGACCACCATTTACGTGCAGAATTTGTTTTCATCGCTGAAGACTATGGCAGGGCATTCAGTCTTGCAAGTGATTCTCTGACGGCACCAATCGAGTCGAGCACGTCCATGCAGAGGCGTGAGTGGAGGACGGGATTGAGATTTGCGTGCCAATAGTTCCACAGCTAATACCCGGTTCGCAGCTGTTCGTATTGACACTTCTGGGCTAACATGTCAGCTTGATCTGCCACTGCTGATTTTAAATTTTGACGAACTTGGCGTTATAGTGTGCAGCGTGAACGACCAGAACCACGTCTGTAGGTGTGAGAATGTCCACTTGATCACTGACTCCAGCATCGTTGCAAAACTGACGGAGTACGTCCAAACTTATATTCCAGTTCTCCGAAAGGTCCATCCCGCCACTCGGAAGGCCACAATTTGAATCCTTTCTAACTCATTCAGCTGGCCGTAGGAAGCACGGTGGCCTGCTTGTTTCAGCGTGTGCGCCTCACTGTGCCTTCTGGCTGTGAGCGAGCATTCCCTATTACAGGGAGCGCAATGTTTGTTAACTCACAAACAGTCGCATTGCATCTGTTGATGTGTCAACATGAGCTTGGACGAAAGGGGGACTAGTCGGTGTGGCCGAGTGGTTCTAGGCGCTTCAGCCCGGAACCGCACGACTGCTACGGTTGAAGGTTCGAATCGTGCCTCGCGTATGGATGTGTGTGATGTACTTAGGTTGGGTTTAAGTAGTTCTAAGATCTAGGGCACTGATGACCTCAGATGTTAAATCCCATAGTGCTCACAAAAATTTGAACCGTTTTGAAAGAAAAAAACCATGCGTTTCACAGTCATCTTTACTTTTAGTCGAGTCTTATTCTTGCTAAGCCTACTCCAAAAATCTGAATATTTGGACGCAGCCAACTGGGCGAAGTTGACTGGGCCACGTTGAAGACAAATAGCTCTGAGCATTATGGGACTTAACTTCTGAGGTCATCAGTCCCCTAGAACTTAGAACTACTTGAACCTAACTAACCTAAGAACTTCACACATATCCATGCCCGAGGCAGGATTCGAACCTGCGACCGTAGCGGTCGCGTGGTTCCAGACTGTAGCGCCTAGAACCGGCCGGCCACGTTGAAGACACTGTCACCTACTGAGTACTCCTTATTCAGAAACAGGTAACGTCAAAAATGCAGTTACTGGGTTCAGAAAAGGTGAGATAACAATTATAACCCGCTTGTATTTAATGAACATAATAGTGTTACTAAAACCACAGATCATTTTCTTTTTATGGGCAATATGGAAACCGGAAATGCTCCAGGTCAAGTTGCAGTACCCAAAGACCAACCCAATGGAACTACTAATGAAACTTCTGATGAACACCAGATTGACCTTAACGAAGAATCAGAACCCTTAAAAAAACAATGCTCCCAATAAGCCATAACGACACCGAAGTATTTTCAGTTTTAAACTGTTGCCTAATGAAGCGCAATATGTGAAAAAAGGGCCGATGTCACATTACGCAATGAGTTCAAAAACCGGTTTTTTTGATAGAGAAGCACACAAGACGGATCAGCAAATATTTAAATGGCAAAGGAAAATCTGCCAAAGGAATTACAATGCAGTGCAACGCATGTGACGAAACTCCGTTGACCCTTCATTAGAAGAGCGGATAGTGTGTTGAAAATGGTACACGTGGTCTGACTAAGACTGCTCAAAACCTCAAGAAGTATAGTTCTATTCTACTTCTCTTAACGAGATACACTGATTAGAGTTATAGTAATTTTCATCACAGTAATCCCGTCATCTCTATACCCGCAGAAAAATGAAACGAAGCAGATGGAAGAAAAGTAAATACTCTGTGTTTTGTATCGAAAGTAATGGCCAGAAGTGACAATACCCTCACTGTAAGACAAGACGGTCAGTGGCTTCATGGAAAGAGGTCTGCGGTTGCCATTGAAACAATGACTCTATCCCCTCTTCGTCCGTAACAAGTCGACGGTCACGAATATCTTTCATCAGGGCCCCAAAAATATGTAACTCGCATGGGGAGAAACCAGGACTGTTTGGAGGTAGTGTAAGAACTTCTCAGGAAACTTCTGCACAGTGCTTGATGCAACCTTAGTCAGTGAGTGGATTCACATTATTAACACTTATGGCGATTACTTTTGGAATACTAAACAGTTTACTTACATTTATTCTATCTCTCTATCGTTTTCGTTTGACTACCCCTTATAAATACTGTTGACTATAAATGTCCTTGGGGCGGGAAGACACATAACGTGTATCCACAGGACATGTGGTCTGTAATTGAAAAACTGTCATGATATTCTCCCCATTGGCAAAAGATTCCGGAACGGCCCCCATTTGCATTTCTGGGAGGGTACTGATAAGAAGGAGTTGGCCATGGGAAAAAGCACAAATAACCAACGAGAGGATAAGGCTCTAAGAGTCAGGGCGTGGAATGTGAAAAGCTTGAACGTGATATGGAAGCTAGTAAATCTGTAAATGGAAATTCAAAAGCTCCGTCTAGATATAGTAAGGATCAGTGAAGTGAAATGGAAAGAAGACAAGGATTTCTGGTCAGATGAGTACAGGGTAATTTCAACAACAGCAGAAAATCGTATAACGGGAGTAGGATTCGTTATGAATAGGAAGGTAAGGCAGACAGTGTGCAACTGTGGACAGTTCAGTGATAGGATTGTTCTTATCAGAATAGAGAACAGACCTTCACCGACGACGATAGCTCAGGTATGCATACCAATGCCGCAAGCTGAAGATGAAGAGATAAGTATATGAGGATATTGAAAGAAAAATACAGTACGTAAACACAGATGAAAATATAATAGTCATGGAGGACTGGAATGCTGTTGTAGAGGAAGGTTGTGGCGCGTGCCCCCGGACTCCAACCGCGTGCTGATGTAGTCGACGCCGTAGAGCTGCTACTGCCACAGCTCTCGCGGCAGAGTAGAGACACGATGCGATATAACGTCAGTCCCCGTAGATTGACGGGAGAAATAACCTGAAAAAATTCCGAAAATGCGTTCCTCGCGTAGTCGTTGTATCTCAATTACAAGTCCGCAGCGTTTACACTTATGCGAACTCGTATAAATGATGCTTTTTATTATTAATATTGCATTGTTAAATCTCCTGATTTGCAGTAGTTATTAATTCTTCTCTCGTTCGCATAGCACACACCACTGATTGCGAGTAAATATTTTAGTTAACAGTTTTTTCTTACGCTGTTGTCTCGTTGCTATGGAATTGTTGTGCTGGTATGCAGCGAGATCCAGAGATACTCTTTGATTCAGTCTTTGTAAGATTGCGTCGTAATACGAAAATATTTTAAAGTTCACTTCTCAACTAATGACGCGTATATTTGCGCTTCAATGAAATAGTCTTTCATGAGTAGTCGTTGATTGAGTCATTTATCAAACTATTTACTGATGTAGTCCACACCGGGTATTTAACTGGTAACGAACAGTTTATTGTTATTTTGTCACTAAACACTTATAACTCCCGCACCACACGCACATGGAATAGTTTAGTTAAGTCAGTCCGATTGAGTTATAATTTCTTGGCAATTACCACAACTCAACACTTTAGCGTAATTGTTTTATCTTCATGACGTTGTGTACCTGGGTCCTACTCAAGACTAATTGCGTGTATTCTTTCATAGAATGTTCACTTCTCCTTAAGGTCCATCTAATTTAAAGTCAAGTCCAATGTTCACTAATTCCTTTATTAGATTTCAAGTAACCCATAGTGCACGGTTAACTGAGTCTAGCTGTTCCTGTCTCAGTTCATAAAATCACTTTCTTAAGCCGTGAATCCCATCACGCAACAAACACCTCTAAACTCGAAAACAATCTCGTCACTAGAAGGTAGGAGACGAGGTACTGGCAGAAGTAAAGCTGTGAGTACCGGGCGTGAGTCGTGCTTCGGTAGCTCAGTTGGTAGAGCACTTGCCCGCGAAAGGTAAAGGTCCCGAGTTCGAGTCTCGGTCGGGCACACAGTTTTAATCTGCCAGGAAGTTTCAATCTCGTCACTATTCGCAATCTCAATAATTCAGATCAGAACTGCTCTCGCATGTCTGCACTGCAGTTATAGCAAGCGACTTCTTCTGTGGGAGAGCATTGTATGCGCATTGAATTTCTTCGTTGCGCTTACAACTCTCTTCCACATAAGAGCTATCTCTGATGACATTACTTTGGACTTAACTTTTGAGATATTGATTTCACATTTGTCACATGGATATTTGTCCATTGCTGAAATACGGTGTTTCTTATTTCTCTTTCGCTAGCAAATATGCTCAGTGATGTACAATGTAGTCGTTGACAAAACTCTTTCGTGTTAGCTCATCGGCAAAGATGACATAACCGCCAAGATATCTTTCCCTACTTCATATTCTTTCTTAATTGACTTTAAGGTGGTCGTTGGGGCGTTACAAGGTGTAGAAGAAAAGCTTATAGGAGAATATGGGATCGGTACTAGAAATGAGAGAGATCAAAAACTAATTGAGTTCTGTAATAAATTTCACCTAGTGATAGCGAATACTCGATAAGAATCACAAAGGAGGAGGCATACTTTGAAAAGGCCTGGTGATACAGGAAGATTTCTGTTAGATTGCGTCATAGTCAGACAGAGGTTTCGAAAACCGATATTGGATTGTAAGGCGTGCCAAGGAGCACATATCAGTTCACAATATAAGAGTGACGAAGAGTAGGCTGAAGTTTAAGAGATTAATCAGGAGTAATCAATGCGCAAAGAAGTGGGATACGGAAGTACTGAGGAGTGAGAAGATACCCTTGATACTCTCTAAGGCTGTAGATACAGCAATAAAGAACTGCCCAGCTGGCAGTACAATTAAACTGGAATGGATATCTCTAAAGACGGCAATCACAGAAGTTGGAAAGAAAAACATAAATAGAAAGAAGGTAACTGCGAAGAAACCGTGGGTCACAGGAGAAAAACATCAGCTGATCGATGAAAGCAGAAAGTACAAAAATTGTCAGGGAAATTCAGGAATACAGATATACAAGTCCTCTAGGAATGAAATAATTTGGAAGTGCAGGGAAGCTAAGACGGAATGGCTGCATAAAAAGTGAAGATGCCGAAAAAAGAAGTGATTGGTGAAGGTCTGACTCAGCACATACGAAGGTCAAAACAACCTTCGGTGAAATTAAAAGCAAGGGAGCTAACATTAAGAGTACAACGGGAATTCCATAGTTAAATACAGAGGATAGAGCGGATAGTTGGAAAGAGTACATTGAAGGCCTCTATGAGTGGGAAGCTATCTCTGATGTGATAGACGAAGAAACAGGAGTCGATATAGAAGAGATAGGGGATCCAGCATTAGAAACAGGCTTTATGAGAGCATTGGAGGACTTAGGAACAAATAAGGCAGAAAGGATAGCTAACATTCCACCAAAATTTCTAAAATCATCGGGGAAGTGGCAACGAAATGACTATTCACGTTGGTGTGTAGAACATATGAGTCTGGCGGCTTACCATCCGACTTTCCGAAGACTGAAAGTGCCGACAAGTGCCTGAATGATCACACAATCAGCTTTACAGCTCATGCATTCAAGTTGCTGACAAGAATAATATGCATAATAATGGAAAATAAAATTGAGGATATGTTATATGATGACCAGTTTGGCTTCAGGGAAGGTATATGCATCTGAGAGGCAATTCTGATATCTCGGTTGATAATAGAAGCAAGACCGAAGGAAAATCAAGATATGTCCATAGGATTTGCCTACCAGCCAAAAGCGTTCTACAGTTTAAAATGGTGCAAGATGTTCGAAATTATAAGAAAAATAGGAGTAAGCTGTAGGGAGAGACGAGTAATACAATGCACCAAGAGGGAGTAATAAGAGTGGACTACCGAAGTGAAGTGCTCGGGTTACAAAGAGTGTTAGACAGGGATATAGTCTTTCGCCCCTACTGTTCAATTTGTACACTGAAGAAGCAGTGATAGAAATAAAAGAAAGGTTCACAGTGGACTTAAAATTGAAGGTGGAAGGATATCAGTGATACGATTCGGTGATGACATTGATATCTTGAGTGAAAGTGAAGAAGGATTACATGATATACTGAATGCAATGAACAATCTGACGAGTACAGTATATGGATTGAGAGTAAATCGAAATAAGACGAAAGTGATGAGAAGTAGCAGAAATGATAACAGCAAGAAACTTAACATCAGTGCGACCGTTCACGAAGTAAATGAAGTTAACGGATTATAGTCCCTAGGCAGCAAAATATTCAGTGACGGGCCGAGCAAGGAGGACATCAAAAGCAGACTAGCACAGGCAAAAAGGGAATTCCTGGCCAAGATAAGTCTACTATTATCACACATATGACTTAATTTGAGGAAGAAACTTCTGAGAATGTAAGTCTGGAGAAAAGCATTGTATGGTAGTAAAATATGGACTGTGGGGAAACTAAAACCGGAAAAGAAGAGAATAGAAGCATTTGAGATGTGTTGCTATAGACGAATGTTGAAAATTAGGTGGACTGATAAGGTGATGAATAAGGAGGTTCTCCGCAGAATCGGAGAGGAAAATAGTATTTGGAAAAGACTGACAAGTAGAAAGGACTGGATGATAGAACATCTGTTAAGACAACAATGAGTTACTTCCTTGGTACTAGAGGGACCTGTAGAAGGCAAAAACTGTAAAGGAAACCATAGAGTTTAAGACATCCAGGAATTAATAGAGGTCGTACGTTGCAAATGCAACTCTGGGTTGAAGAGGTTGGCACAGGAGAGGAATTCGTGGTGGGCCGCATCAAACCGGTAAGAGGACTGATGAATTAAAAAAAAAGTCCAGTATTAATCTTCTTGTTTCGCGGTCCATGTCATCTTATAGAAGTATTGGAGCAAGATAATCCTTTTACATTAGGTGTTAAAGTTGGTATTACCCGATTGGTAAGATGATACTAAATCCGAAAAGAAATTGTACAAGCTGATCCAAAGGACAGAATAGATTAAGTGAATTCTGGATTTATGTACCGAATTTACGTAAAGCATCTGTTTGCTTTCCCGAGGTCGCATATGAATGTGGATGTAGACACACAGAGAAGGTGGAATTCCCCTGTGTTTGCTTCTGTGTGTGAGCTGTAACAGGAAGCATTTATGGGCCACATTGCAGGAAAGTAAACGTATGCGACGGGAAACACACCCCTACGAGAAGGGAGGTTGCCTCTCGGGGTTGACGAGGCCAATGCTCTGTGTGAATACTTCTACGGCTGCCAGATGAGGTCTGGCATATGCTAAACGGCAAATATTGACGTTGCGTGGGGCGACAACCTCACCGGAGGTAAATGGGAGCACGGGGGCTCCCTTTTGATCTCGGCGCTGTAGCGTCGGAAACCTGGTTCTCTGTCTGCTACGAAAGGCGGATGCAGACCATTTTTGGTGCAGAATGTGCTTCTGCACTAAAACATGAGCCACAAATCTAATGCGATTTTTATTTAAACATTCGCATCTGTATACTACGTAGGCTTCGGGGGATTGTTTAAATTTATTTAAAATCCTTCTGGATGCGCTACCACAACATAATACTAAATGTAGCGGCGTATTATTTCGAGGCTTACAGTGGTTATTTCTACAAGTAAAACCACTAACCATCCTTCACACTGTTGTCAAACTATTGAAAGTCTTAATCTGAACTTCGACAGCCCTTTCAACAATTGTTCGAATTGTTTCATCTATCTTCCCTATCTCTTATAACCACATCGAACCAAACAGTGATTAGGGCTTCTACAACACGACACGGAAAGTAATCGTTGATTTCGAACAGTTTTCGCATTCAAAAAACTAAAACAAAATAAAATAAACTTTTTGCAGTCCAATTGATCTGAATTTTAATATTTTGCAGTACTATCTACACTGCTTACTACATTCACTGATGTTACGAATTACTAAAGACAAACACACTTACTTTAAAAATAACAGCTCTCCGAAAAATAATTAGAGCACATATTTCATAACGCAAGGATAAAACAATTTACATTCATAGCAAACACACTGTCTGGTCAAAAGTATTCCAACACCGTTATGTAGTGTGTAATCAACCACCAAACATCGCAAGACGGGTGAAACGCCCGCTAAACCACGCAAGGCTAACAGGTAATTAGTATTGTGGAAAGGGCCAAGGGAGTTTCGGTCGGATTCATTTCACAGACGTAATTTATTATCATTTAGTTCACAAATACACTTTTGGAAGAATTAAATTCGCTTCGCGGCTGAAAGCCTCCAAACAGATGCCTTAGAATAAGTTCAATTTTGAAAAGACGTGACACCCACAGTTAAATTTACGAAAAAATTAATATTACGCATATATGAGATCAGCATGATGAAGGCCGCCGGATTAAATTTTCAAAATTACAAATATACTATTGTGATTATTGAAGGCAGAAGGCCACAATGTTTTAAGATGCTAACAGGGCTGATGGACCACAATGTGCTCAGAAAGAGATAAACAAACGCAAAAGCATGGCTGAAGGCCGCACAATTAAATTCTGCAAATTAAGGAAATATATATTGCAACAATCGGTAAAACAATACATTACGATTAAAAAGTTCCTTTTTGCAACACCAACGGCATAAGGCCCACAATAACTTGAAATCTTTCTGAGGAAACTACAATAACCTTTCAAGAGCAGAAGGCGATAATGTCTGGACTTGAAGGAAACTCTGAGAACATGTTTTCAGGGCTGAAGGCCCACAACTAACCTTGCCAAATTAAATACATAAAATACAGGTAAATAACAACATTAACACTGCCAAAAGGATAATTAAGAGAGCGGCGCTCAAGACTCTCAAGAGCATCGGTCTGCCCTCGTTCACTTAGGCGAGACAGGTGGTGAGTCCAACCACACTTGATCCGTTGGAACCCAACCAGGGAACAGCCACGGACCGACCGACACAACGACTTGCTTGCCGTCAATCAGTACATGAGAACTCAAACACTAAAGGTTACGAACATGATAATCCACAATGATGTATGTATTAGCTGTCAAAATTGCGCATCATGTTGGACAGCGACAACAGGTGAGGAAAGGACGCTGCCTGAAATTACTTTAGTGGCCAGTGCAGGTAACCGGAACACTAACGTCCACAAGGCAGAAAATTCCACTGGTACACTAGAATTTGAAAAACAGCAATATAGTTTACTTAACCCAAAAGGAACACTGCCTGAATTTAGGTCAGTGGCCAGGGCAGCTAACCAGAACACTAATGGCCTACAAGGCAGAACATTCCGCTGGTGCACTCGAATTGTAGTCAAGAAATATAGTTAATTGCACCGCATGGTGGCTAAATTTCAGCAATGGAAATACTCGGTGTTGCTCACAGGAAAACCTCCCCAACAGCGAACCACCGAAACGAACCACCACAACATGAACGGCTGTGGCTTGGGTAGTTGAAACCACTACTCAACTTTGACGTCCTGGCTCGGTGAACCTCGAAGCTTTTAGCGATCGGACAGCTCCACACTTGCTGCGACACTGCCCCGGGACCGCCACCGGACCCAGCCGACTACACTGCGCGGA
The DNA here is from genome assembly GCF_021461395.2 of Schistocerca americana. Classification (NCBI taxonomy): domain Eukaryota; kingdom Metazoa; phylum Arthropoda; class Insecta; order Orthoptera; family Acrididae; genus Schistocerca; species Schistocerca americana. The sequence goes on along the minus strand of NC_060125.1, from coordinate 397,169,045 downwards.
GATAACTTCCCTGGTCCGCAGCAACCGAACGACTCCCGCAGAAAGCTGACAACATCTAAAACCGTCGTCAGTGGAAACAACGGCAACTACACACAGCCATCCGTTGTGGCCGAGCGGTTCTAGGCGCTTCAGTCTGGAGCAGCGCGACAGCTGAGGTCGCAGGTTCAAATCCTGCCTCGGGCATGGATGTGTGTGATGTCCTTAGGTTCGTTAGGTTTAAGTAGTTCTAAGTTCTAGGGTAGTGATGACCTCAGATGTTAAGTCCCGTAGTGCTCAGAGCCATTTAGACCATTTAAACTACACACAAAACCTGGCAAACACTTGCACGATGACCTGAATGATGCCCAACAGTAACTAAGCACACACGGAGACAATCGGGAGTCGATGCACACACACACACACACACATACACACACACACACACACACACACAGCCGACTCATGAACGATCGGCGAGCCAAAACACGTCGGCCGGTAGGACGACAGACCGACGATCCACCAAGACCGTGGCCCGTCTCAAGTGATGCATGGAGGCAATGGTCGGGCGAGCCATGTCGACGTAGACCTCACTGTTGCTTCACCCGACTCCACTAGTGCCGCATTACAACTCCCTGTCTGGTAGGTCCGAACTGCACTCCCGACTCGTTCCAACTGACTGGCAGACCCGAACTCGCGACCCGAACTCGTTTTCGACAGACGACGACCTGGAAGTAATAGCAGTCTAGCAAAGATACTACGAGAGGGGATATACCATTACGCGCTGCTGGCACCGGTCACGGTCAGGCAAAGCAGCAACTCAGTGACAGTAGTAATTTAAATTAACGTAGTGAGGTGGAAGAACGTTAAAAACAGGGTACAGAATACAGGATGACGGGAACACGAGCCACACACGACTCGGCGGGGACCAGCCAGTATAAAACGAGACGAGACGAGACGAGACGAGACATATTGCGTTGTCGACAGGGAAGGAGTAACAGCAGAACGGATCGGTTAGGAGAGCTCAGTGGATTTCGACGTGGGCTAGACATTGGATACGACCTGAGTAACATATCCATCAGGAACATGTATGCCCTTGTAACGTTATCCTTTTCGACGGTGATGTGATTGTGAAGCGGACATGCGAAGTAAAAGCCACAGCTAAGCCACGACGAACAGCTCCGTGGACAATTGTGGAGAGTGGTTGTGAAAAGTCCCGTGAAATCAGTGGAAGGGATCACTCTCGAGTTGCAAAGTGCTACCAGTATTTCAGCAAGCATGCTGATTGTGGGTATGGAGTTAATAAGAACGAGGTAGAATGGTCTATCCGCTCCTCATAAATCACACATTTTTGTAGTCAGTCGTGAGCCATGCTTGTGGTGGTGTAAAGAGTAGAGCCTCTGGACAGTAGTTAGCTGGAAACGAGCGATTAAGTATGATGGAGCACACTATTACTCTGCGACAGTCAGCAGAAAGGTTTCATTTGGGTGAATCCCTCGACATTAATGCCTGCTATCGTATGTACTGCTAACAGCTAAGTATGGAAGAGGCACTGTAAGGGTATGGGCGTGTTGTTTGTACTTATCTACATCTACATCTACATCCACACTGCGCAAGCCACCTGACGGTGTGTGGCGGAGGGTACTTTGTGTACCTCTATCGGTTCTCCCTTCTATTCCAGTCTCGTATTGATCGTGGAAAGAAAGACTGTCGGTATGCCTCTGTGTGGGCTATAATCTCTCTGATTTTATCCTCATGGTCTCTTCGGGAGATATACGTAGGAGGGTGCAATATATTGCTTGACTCCTCGGTAAAGGTATGTTCTCGAAACTTCAACAGAAGTTATGGTGTGGTCCCTCATTGAGCATGAGTACCGGTGATTGCAAACTGTTATAAACACATTTTCAGCAATGTGTATTGCGTGCAGTGGAGGAGCAGATCGGAGGCGATAATTCCATTAGCCTGACATATGTGATGTAACGGTGTGTGGACAATAACGTTCTTCAATTGGACTGGACTGGCCTGGGTCCTGACCTGAACCCAATGGAACGCCTTTGGGATGAGTTAGAATGGTGACCTCTTGCAGACCCCAGTCTTCAACATAATCGTTCAAATGGTTCAAATGGCTCTGAGCACTATGGGACTTAAATTCTGAGGTCATTAGTCCCCTATAACTTAGAACTACTTAAACCCAAATAACCTAAGGACATCACACACATCCAGGTCCGAGGCAGGATTCAAACCTGCGACCTTAGCGGTCGCGCGGTTAGAGTATGAAGCGCCTAGAATCGCTCGGCCACAGTGGCTGGCTCGGATCTTGAGGAACAGTGGGCAAACATTCCACCACAGATTTTCAGACAACTCGTTAAAAGTGTCTCTAGCAGACTTCGAGCGGTCTTAAAGGCGACGGTTGGATACACTCCACAGTGACGTACAGTAATAGGTGCCCATATACTTTCATCAGATACTGATATGCCTTTGTCAAGAGCTTAATGTTTGCACAATACGAATAAAAGCAACATATCGCAATTTAATACACTATGTGAGCAAAAGTATCTGGACAACTGGCTGAAAATGACTTACAAGTTCGTGGCGCCCTCCATCGGTAATTCTGGAATTCTGTATGGTGTTAGCCCGCCCTTAGCCTTGATGACAGCTTCCAATCTCGCAGGCATACGTTCAGACAGGTGCTGGAAGGTTTGTTGCGGAATGGCAGCCCATTATTCACTCAGTGCTGCACTGAGGTGAGGCCTGGCACGAAGTCGTCGTTCCAAAACATCCCAAAGGTGTTTATATAATTCGGGTCAGGACTCTGTCCAGACAATGTTATTGTCCTCTTACCACTCCGTCACAGGCCGTGCATTGTGAACAAGTGCTCGATCGTGATGAAAGATGCATTTGCCATCCCCGAATTGCTCTTCAACAGTGGGAAGCAAGAAAGTGCTTAAAAAATCAATGTACGCCTGTGCTGTGATAGTGCCACGCAAAACAGCAAGGGATGCAAGCCCCCTGCATGAAAAACACGATCACACCATAACACCACCGCCTCCGAATTTTACTGGTGCACTACGCACGCTGGCACATGACATTCACCGGGCATTTGCCATACCCACACCCTGCCGTCGGATCACAACACAGTGTACCGTGAATCGTGACTCCACGCAAAGCTTTTCCACTGTTCATTCGTCCTATGTTAACGTATCTTACACCAAGCGAGGCTTAGTTCGTCATTTACTGGCGTGATGTGTGGCTTATGAGGAGTCGCTCGACCATGAAATCCAAATTTTCTCACCTCCCGCCTAACTGTCATACTACTAGAAGTGCATCCTGATAGATTTTGAAATTCCCGTGTGACGGTCTGGATAGGTCTGCCTATTACGCATTACGTCCCACTTCAACTGTCGGGGGTCTCTGTCAGTCAACAGACGAGGTCGGCCTGTACCCTTTTGTGTTGTACGTGTTTCTTCACGTTTCCACTTCACTATGACATCGGAAACAGTGGACCTAGGGATGTTTAGAAATGTGGTAAACTCGCGTAGAGACGTATGACGCAAGTGACACCCAGCCACCTGAAGTCCCTGAGTTCCGCGGAGCGCTCCATTCTCCTCTCTCACGATGTCTAATGACTTTTGAAGTCGCTGATATGGAGTACCTGGCAGTAGGTGGCAGAACAATGCACCTAATACGAAAACCGTATGTTTTTCGGGGTTGTCCGCATACTTTTGATCACATAGTGTATTTGTAAGAATTAACATGGTGTGAAAAATAAAGAAGATTTACTTTAGTCGCATTGCAGAAACAGGAATAATCACAGTGGTATAAGAATGATGACATAGCTACAGAAGGTAGGAGACCAGTGCCTTGGCAGGATAATGGGAAACACAATAGCTCTACAAAGGAGACAGACTACACAACACTGTTTGGAACCCATACCCAATAGGACAAACAGAAGATATTTAAATTCGTTCAAAGACGAGTAGCACGAATGATCCCAGGTTTGTCAGGACCACAGTAAAGCATCACAGAGATGCTGAAAAGCCTAAAATGGCAGACAGATGCCAATCAAATATCTAGGGTCGGCTCGAGAACATTTTTCCACACAAGCAATACTGGATCCGCGAGTGGAAAAGAGGTGGGGAAATATGACTTTGGCGCGAATTGTGCCCTCCACCACACACCGCTTGGTGGTTAGCGGAGTATAAATGGTGCAAATGGCTCTGAGCACTATGGGACTTAACTTCTGAGGTCATCAGTCCCCTAGAACGTAGAACTACTTAGACCTAACTAACCTAAAGACATCACACACATCTATGCCCGAAGCATGATTCGAACCTCCGACCGTAGCAGTCCCTACGACTGTAGCGCCTAGAACCGCTCGGCCACCGCGGCCGGCCGCTAGGGGAGTATATATGTAGATGTAGAATTAAACTTTACCTACTTGTATTGTATTGTATGTTAACTGGGGACCTAGAAATGACGGAGAGGCTCCGTCCCCGCCGTAGCCGCAGTGGCCCACAACCCCATGACGACTACCGCAGTCCACCCCTCCGCCGCCCCACACTGAACCCAGGATTAACTTCACCTATTTACCTAATTATCGTACGAATACCATATACCAAGTAGCATTGTCAAGGACATGGGGAAGAGAAATAATGCACGATCAGTTCCAGTGAAATATTTTTAATGTGTTGCTACAGTACATCGTACCATCGCATATCGCTAACATTGCCGCTACAAGAAGGGCACTATATGGTGCCCCTCAGTGTGCAGAAGAGTCTGAAAGTGCAATATTGTATTCTGCACAACAGAACGAAGCATGTCCTTAGGTATGCTAGCTACCTCTCTTGATATACTGCGCTTCAGATCAGCACATGTATGAATGTTGCCACGGCAAATCCTGTCCTTCAGGTAGCCCCCACAACCACAAATCACAGGGATTGAGATGATGTGATCGTGACGACCTAACAATTGGAAACGATCGACTAATAACTCCATAGTTTAAGAACTTGTTTCGGAGAAGCAGGTAAGCTTCACAGGCGACGTGCGCTAGGTCTCCGTCTTTCGTGAAAACTGTTGAGTTCAATGCGTCTCTCTCCTGAAGGGGGTGTATGACTAGCAGGAGAAGCATATCGCAGTAGTGCTGGCCAGTCACACTGCACGTTTTAGTTCCTTGAGCACCAGTCTGTTCAAAAAAGAATGCGCCAATGATGAACGTAGCCACACCATACAGTGACACGTTGACCATACACAGGAACTTCATGCGCAGTGACCGGAGTTGAAAGTCCCCACACTCGACAATTCTATTTTTTCACCTCACCAGTCACAGAAAAATGAGCTCTGTCTGTCCCGTATGGTCCAGGGCCAGCCCTCGCCGACTTCAGTCTTTGCGAGAAAGTGGAGAGCGAGGTCAACGGTCATTGTGCGCCATGTGATGCACGCTCTTATACGATATGGATCTTTTACGGATACCATTTGAGAACAGTTCGAAGCACCTTCCGTACAGATGATCACGGGATGTTCAATTGTCGTGACACAGCATGCGCACTGCGTGACGATCGGGAGTTGCGCGTAGCTTTGTCTGCCATAACAATAGTGATATCACCAGCCGTTTGTGGTGCAACCAGTCGTCGGCCTCTTTCTAGAGCGACGCCCGAATCACAAGTTGATTTGAACTTCTTCGTCATGCTCCCACAGCAGGTGACGATATTCTGAAAGTACAGCTGCAAGCATTACTGTCGTTGTGATAATAGAGCTTCACCAGTAATGCCCTGCTCCTCTTGTTCAAATAAATGGTTCAAATGGCTCTGAGCGCTATGGGACTTAACATCTGAGGTCATCAGTCCCCTAGAACTTAGAACTACTTAAAGCTAACTAACCTAAGGACATCACACACATCCATGCCCGAGGCAGGATTCGAACCTGACCGTAGCGGTCGCGCGGTTCCAGACTGAAGCGCCTTGAACCGCTCGGCCACACCGACTAGTCCCCCTTTCGTCCAAGCTCATGTTGACACATCAACAGATGCAATGCGACTGTTTGTGAGTTAACAAGCATTGCGCTCTCATTTAAATATACGGCCTAAAGAGTCAGTCTACAGGAATTGTGAAACGAGTATTGTCGTTCAGGATCACGTGCCACAAAGGGCGCAGATTCACCACGTGATGGGGAAATTCACAGGCGTCTTAACTCGCTTTTCATTTTCCTTCTAATTTTGTTGCAGGATAATATGCGTTCGCCAGCATCCGATAGCTAATTCGTCGTTATGAAGACAGTAAAAAATGGTAATTCCACAAAAGTGTTAGACAAATGGGCACGGAACATGGTAAGAGCGTGGAATAAGAACATTCTAGGTGATCCATTGAAAATTGCGGCATGGATTCAAGTACTAGTCGACCACTACATTATTGCACCTATGAGTAAAAGTGTTTCGGTCTGATTATCGTGAGATTTTTCGCTGATATTTCGCGAGAACAAGATGAATAATTTGACAGTATATGCACAAATGTCTCGAAACCATTCTCAGTCATGATGCATTTTACATAGTCATCATTGCACTTGTTTACTGTTAACGTCACCGTGTGTTTCCGATAACAGCCACGGTGCGCCAAGTGCATTAACATGGTGTTCGAATAATATTGGTGCCACGTCGTTTGGGTGTCATTGTCGGCTGAGTGGTGGGGAAGAAGAAGAGGGAGGCGCGTGATTCCATGTCCGCAAAAGCTTTATATGTCTTAAATGTTGGCTTATTCGTGGAACGAGATAAGTATTCGTATTACAGGTTTGAGTTGCGGTCACTCAAATAGAATTTCAGTTTTAACATTAATGTAACTTTGCTTTACTTTTTATGGTCGCCTTCCTCCAATGAATAATGACTCTCGCAATTAAAACAATTAAAATGTTATTTTGTAACTTACGGTCACCGGACAAGCAAACATCAGAAATCGATAATTAAAAGATATAATTTGCTGGTATGAAAGGACACATAATACGAAACCGCTAGTAAAATGTTAGTTAACGGTCGTTATTCTTCGTCAATTATCTTCGCGCTGATTGCTGGGAAATATTACTACACAAATACAAATTGTTTATGAAACAGGCAATTAGGTTAGATCATTAATGATCATTGAAAGTTTTTGTCTTTTGTTTTAGAGATAAAAATTATGTGAGATATTATCTCTTGCGCGTTTCGCATGTATATAAATTAATTCTTTACCTCTACTTGGCATATCTATTCCATACGTAATATTTCTTTTCACTTAAAACATCTATTACAGTCTTCACTAAGATTGGCGAAATGCTCCGTATTTTCTGTGAATAACAGTTGAAATTTATTAGTCAGAAAGCGATGAGGTTAGTAATAACCAACTAGAAACATTTCGCTCATGTTACAGATACAGGGTGAAGCAAAAATTTACGCACTCGGAATTCGAAGCGCGATTCCTCACATACCAGAAATGTTTAGCGTATTTTTACTGTTTTGCACTGAGACTAATTCTGCTTTTATCTCTTCATGTCCGGTTTTTAAATTACTGAGATCAGTTTTTACGCTGTAAAATTCAGTTTGGATTGTGTCCAGTTTGCCTGTTTGCTTAATACCATTTGCAATGGGTCCGTGACGTTTGGCGACGGCGCTGGCTGTACCATAACCGTCGCGTCTAACAATAATACCTCAGCCGCCATCAAAGACTCTGACGTAGCTTCACACAACGACTGAACATATTTCCTTTTCATTATTGACTACGTTTTGTGTAGTTACTGCGCAATTCTGTAACATACAATGATCATTTCCGTTCTGCATTTTCAATGTTATGCTCCATTTTTGCTCATTTCCTACGTTTCTAACCATCCCTGTACAAAAATTCTATTAATAAAATTTTATTTTGATTACAAATGTCTGATTTTTAAACATCCTCTGGTACGAAAATTCATAAATTGAAATTTAAAGAATTAATTCTTAGCCCCTACTAGGCATGTTTATCCCATACAGAATTATTCTTTTCCCTTAAAAGATCTATTACACTGCGTTCTAACTAGTGAGGCTGAGTGTCAAACTACAGCCAAAATATTTACTTATACGGCTTGTTCACAGTATTCTTCAAAGTAGGACGTACACCCGTAATCTTTTACATTCGTACAATAATCAAATTTAAATGCTCGCTCCTAGCTTCTTGGCCCATTATTATAGCCTCAGTGCGAGCGGAATACACCACAGTAGACGTCCCACAACGTTCATACTTCAACAGTTTCTGATATGCACAGTAGGTAGCTGTATGCCAGTCTTTTTACAGAACAGTGCGCAACGGTTTAATAGTTTGTCACAAGTGGTTAAATATTGGACTTGTTACATCAACATCATCAATAGAAGAGGAAATCATATGTTTCAACATACAAATGACAAGATAAATATAAGAGATGGTACAGTAAATACATCTCGTTTTTTAAACAGAAAATAAATATTGCTTGTATTTACAATATATATACTGATGTCACCAATCTCGTTATTTTTAATGTCTTTGCAGATTATCCATCATATACAGTGTTTGCTAAGTGCCCAGTAAAACGTAAAATATTTTAAGCTTGATGTTTTTGAAGTTCACTGTTATTCGACGTCATTGTTTATAGTCTTATCTTATAATCCATGTCCATTCCATGCTTCACATACAGTGGCTTTTTAAGATCCGCTTTTTTATTTATTTATTTATTTATTTATTTATTTTTGGAGAATAACACACAACAATATCCATCTGGTGATCTCCGTGGTGGCGATTCATTTGGAAACTAGTTCCGTAACACCCTCGTTCTTTGCGGACCCGTGCGGAAGAGTAACAGAATTTCTGTGCCCCCCCCTGTTTTCGATGCTGTATGTGACAGGTGGGTTGTCGCCGCGCGTTCAAGAAAATTTCGCCCTAAAAATTCCACACTACTTCTCACATCCTTCGTATTCACTCGTTGTATTTGTTTTTGCTACTTGCCGTAATCCTACACATGTTTCACTGTACACTACGTTGAACTTCAGTGTTTGAATTTACCACAGTTTATTGTGCCTTAGACATTCCTGTCTTCATTTATACGATGTCAATCGTTCGTTTAAAAGATTTCGGTTCAAACACTTCTGACATTCTATTATGTCATCACAGGATAAGTTTAATTACTTCTGAAACGTGGAAGAAAAGATTAGGCCCAGCACAAGCCGCGCAACAACACATGAGCTCAAGCGCAGATCTACGAATGAAATACTACAGCTGAAGTAAGAATTAAAACTGCTCTAAATCGAGCTACAAGATACGGCACTTGATGTTTTTGGGGACCCTAATCTGTTTTCCAATGTTGTGTACTGATTCCGTTCATCTGCGTCATTTGTCTTCGTGCTTTGACATTTTCCATTTTATTCCTAAAATATGCGGCTTCATTCAGTGTTTTGAAACGCAGTTCGTTTCGAGGAACGATTTCAGTTTGTGTCAGGTTCATACGTGCTTGGACTTCTGCCATTAGTGTTACATAGAAAATTCCTGAGTGATTGGTATAACCTTCATTTTGCACCATAATAAATTAAATAAATCATTTATCATACAGAAATTATTTAATTCTTAATGAAGTTTTATTCGTCGCCTCGTTGTGGCCGAGCGGTTCTAGGCGCATCAGTCTGGAACCGCGCGACCTCTATGGTCGCACGTTCGAATCCTGCCTCGGGCATGGATGTGTGTGATGTCCTTAGGTTAGTTAGGTTTAAGTAGTTCTAAATTCTAGGGGACTGATGACCTCAGATGTTAAATCCCATAGTGCTCAGAGCCATTTGAGCCATCTCGTCCTTCTTCTTAGCTGCTGACATGAAATAAAATATGTTAGACGATTTTGTATATTTGTAAGCACTGGACAGGGTGTTGTGCTTTACATTCGTGGTTTGCGATTCGCTTACCTGCTTGTCTCTTAGTGAATATTTTTATGCTTTTATATGAAGCTTAAGTAAATCTCTATGGTGGTATAATCCAACGGTTATGTTTGTTCTAGGATTTTGTGACAAATACGACCCAGCATGTGGAATGCAAGCAGTGATGTGTGGACCGTCGTAAAGAAGCGCCTTCTTAGTGTTACGTCGCTAAAATGCACAAGATTTTGGGTGAGTACGGGCAAGTACTTCCGTGCCTATTGTAAATACCTGAGTCCGTCTTATAGTTCTGTCCATGTTGTGTTTTCTGGTTGTGACATTAGTTCCTTCGGTAATCAATGCATCTCGTGTCTTGTCGTAGGATTCCGGCCGTCTAGGAATCTTCGGAAGGGGTCTTACCATTCATTACTTTCCTATACATCTAACATAATTTCTGTAGGTGTGGAATTAGAATCATATATTGGCTAATTATTGTAAACGTTCTCGGAAAGAGACAAATGGTTCACCCACTTGGAATGTTTCCCTGATTCGTACGTTGGCATAAAACGGTTTACTTCCTTGAATACCCTTTTAATTGGGGTAGGCTGAGGGCTAAATCATGAGATAAGGATAATTTTGACGCCATTATCTTTCGAAACTTCCTCCACTTATAACCTGTGTAATATGAGGCATTGTCCGAAAGGATGGCTATAGGTTTTCCAACGACAGGTATATAATCTCTACTTACCATTTAATGATGGTTTTGGCTGTCACGCATTTTATGGCATATAGTTTCACATATTTTGAGAAAAGGTCATACAGAGCGAGTAAATATTTGACACTACTCTACTTCTAGGACACGGCCCACTTATGTCTGTCGCTACAATTTCCTTTCATATGCTTGAAATAATCGGATGCAATTCTGCTTTACAACCTAGATTCTCAGACTTTGTCTTTTGACAAGTGGTACATTTTTTGATAAGATTGTAAATATTCCTGCGTATGTTTGTGAAATAGCAGTAAATGTTTAGTTTCTGCAGACATATTTGTGCCGTACTGTCCCCTAGTAAAATGTGTATGTCACATTAGATTTGCTACTGATTCTTGTAGAATACAGATGCACCATTGATTACAGTCTGAACGTCGACGGTAGAATAAGACGTCCTTATACAGCTCGTAATACTTTCCAATAGGATGGTCAGAGTTGTCTGCTATTGTCGATTTTACTTTGCTCCACTTACTGTAAGCCTTCTGCAGTGTTGACATACTCCTATGCATGTCTAGATAATATTGACGGTAGTGTTTTCCGCGCATCAGTGACTTGATTACAACAGTTTTTTCACGCAAGTCGCCAGTAAAGATTGGCTTATTCACGAAATTAGGTAAATATTTCTATTACAAGTCAGAGTTGCTGTCTCTCGAATGTAATTTCAGTTTTAATAATACTGTAACTTTGTTTGTCTTTTATGGTCATTCTCTTTTTTTGTGATTCTTGCAAAGCCTCCAAGAACAATGTATCTCCTAATTAAAACAATTAAAACGTTATTTTGTAGCTTACGATGGCCGGACTAGCAAACATCAGACTTCGATATTTCAAAGATACAGGTTGCTGGTCTGAAAGGACACATATTATATTACGAGATCGCTACTAAACTGTTAGTTAACGGCCATTATCCTTCGTCAATTATCTTCGCGCTCATTGCTGCGCTAGGCGCGCAGTCCGGAACCGCGCGACTGCTACGGTCGCAGGTTCGAATCCTGCCTCGGGCATGGATGTGTGTGATGTCCTTAGGTTAGTTAGGCTTAAGTAGTTCTAAGTTCTAGGGGACTGATGACCACAGAAGTTAAGTCCCATAGTGCTCAGAGCCACTAAAACCATTTTTTTGATTGCAGCGAAATAATACTACACAAATACAAATTGTTTATCACACAAGTAATTAGGTTAGGTATACGGTCATTTTAAATAAAACATTGATACTATGCTTTTGGTGCAGTGAATAGAGCTTTAATTTAGCATGCAGAAGGATGAGGGTTCGATTCTAGGTAAATTTTCATTTCTTTTTATTTTCTAAATGTATTCTGCGTGGTACGTTATCTAGCGTTTTAATCGTCATACTGCGGATGCAGTCGGTCTTCCACAAAACATTGGCACTTACGTACTGGAAATTGGAAATTTGTGTTAAGGACTGTGGGACCAAACTGCTGATGTCATCAGACTTACACTCTAATTAAACTAACTTAACCTAACTTAAGCTAAGAACAACACACACAATCATGCCAGAGGGAGGACTCGAACCTCCGACGGGGGGAGCCGAACGAACCGTGACGAGACGCCCAAGACCGCGTGGCTACCCCGCACGGCACTTACGTACTATGAACATAAAAATTTTAAATACAATTGTTTTCATTGGCCAGCTTTTATACAAGCCTTTTGCAAGTCGTGGATACTAATTGTTCCGCAGCACTGCATCCACAAGATTCCAAGTTCCCGCCCCTTCCTTCCGCTCCTCTGTCGATAAGTACGAATTATTATGCTTGCCACTTTCAGGTCCATTGCATTTCGTTAGGGACTGGCTTACGTCACCAGCAGGGCTAGCAACGTGCTTTTCAAATAATTTCCAAGTACAGTTATTATCAGCATGGAAACCCCACTAATTGTGCCTTAGCACATGCTACATAGTATCTCCATCGTGAGTTATTATTATTATTATTATTATTATTATTATTGTTTTGTTGTTATTATTGATGAAAATATGGAAAACTACGTCCATTATAGCTAGGAAAAAAGTCTAATTCGAAAACGAACATTTCACATGCAGCATTTCCAACGAAGTGGTTCGGACGGGAAGGCCCAGATACATGGCCTCCGCGTTCACCTGACCAAAATTCACGGGATTTCATTCAGTGGGAACACTTGAAGGAGCACGTGTATTCTATTACACCTACACATGTGGGAGAATTGATAGCGGGTGTTCATGCTGCTCTTGTGTCTGTGGACGAAGCCATGTTTCGAAGAGGCCGAACTTGTATGATCCAGCGGGTCACTCAGTGTTTCGACGCGCAAGGAAATGACTTGTCTGACCACGGTTTTGTTCTGTTCACCGTTATAAAACACTGTTCTTTGTAAATGTCGGATACGTGAGACTTAAGAAACGGTGTATACTACTGTATTATATATCAGAATGAAGTTGCAAATAAAAGAAAGTACGCCTTTACCCAGGCAACGGCCTTGACGCAGTGGATACACCGGTTCCCGTGAGATCACCGAAGTTAAGCGGTGTCGGGAGTGTTCGGCACTTGGATGGGTGACAATCCGGGCCGCCATGCGCTGTTGCCAATTTTCGGGGTGCACTCAGCCTCGTGATGCCAATTGAGGAGCTAGTCGACCGAATAGTAGCGGCTTCGGTCAAGAATACCATCTTACGACCGGGAGAGCGGTATGCTGAATCCACGCCCCTCCTATCCGCATCCTCCACCGAGGATGACACGCCGGTCGGATGGTCCCGGTAGGCCACTCGTGGCCTGACAACGGAGAGTGCCTTTACCCAGGCTCGAACCCTCGGACACCTGCATTCTCACCCAACATACTATCCACTGCACTAACTGCACAGCTATAGTATTGTAAGATTGCCAGTCTTTACCGTCCATTTACTGCCGGAAATATGCTCGGAATGAAATTTTGTGACAGACGTTTTTCTATTGATAGGATATAAGGAATCGTGCCACGATGCCCGAGTGTGAGAATTTTTCTTCGCCCTGTATATAGCTCAATGGTAGCATTCAAGCAAATATTATGGGAGACCTGGATTCGATTACTGGTGACAGCATCAGTTTGATCTAACACACCCGTCGCTGAAATGAAATCACATGAAAAGATTTCGATCAGGCTGTTTGCCACGCTATGATTTATTATTTATTTATCTTCAAATGTTATACTAAGACTTTATAATTACATATACAAGCGAAACCACAATTAATAGAGACAGTATAAACGTTAGATACTTCATGATAACAGGAGCAAAAGCGTTCCAGGAAGAAGGAAGCAGCAACCAAGCCGTTTGTGAGGTAACTGCTGATGAGTGGTTACAAGTTGCCAGTTTACTTCAATTTGAAATAACCTCTAGTAAGTACAAATCTTCATGTAATCCTGACTTTGGCAATGTTAAGTGTAGAAGGTGGCCGCAGGCTCTTCATTTCGCAACCACCTACCTGGGGTGGAATTTCTGCGACCCATCTATCTGTGCGTTCAGCGTTACGCGTTGTGAAAGTGTGAGAACGTTTCCGAAATTGAAAAAGAATTTTCACTTTGCAGCCGAGTGTGCGCTGACATGAAACTTCCTAGCATATTAAAACCATGTACCGGGAATTGAACGCCGTACTTTTGACTTTCGAGGGCAGGTTTCGAACGTAGAAGGTGGGTTTCGAGAGCACGTAAAGCTGTGAGGGCAAGAAGGGGCTGTGTTTGGGTAGGTCAGTTGTTAGAGCCCTTGTCAACGAAAGGCAAAAGTCCTAAGTCCTATGTTCGAGTCGGACCTGGCACACAGTTTTCACATTCCAGGAAGTTTCATTTGCGAAATTTTCTCGATTCGTGCATTTGAGGCAGGACTTGAGTACCAGCCAGGTATTCACTAGGTGAGATGTGGACAGTCGTCAAATAACCGCATCCCGGTTAGATAATCCACAGAGCGGATTATATCCAGGGCCGGAGAGCCTCCCCGATGACCGGAAGCGGCCTGCTAACATGTGTGGCTATTCAGGCGAGTCCTTCCTATTTAGTACAAAGGTATTTAATATTTAGCCTTATCAATTAGGTATTTAACTGGGCTCAGATTTCGCCCGTGACACGCCTTACCTGGCGCAATTTTTGGAGAGTGTAGATCATGATCTCTAGTCATAGGCGCATTTTTCCGTTGCTATAACGATATGGTGTAATATGGATAGGTCGTGAAGGGTCACTACCTTGGTCTCTAAGGTGTCAAGAGATTCTCTGGACTTTTCTGTCTGTCGTGTACAGCACTCTCGTTGATACTATTGAAGAACTGCAGCTGCGAACTTTGTAACTCACTGTAGAGATGAAAGCAATATTGCATAGAGTTGAGGAAGCAGCTTGATTTCTTGCTTAGGTTTTCGGTGAAATTTGAGTCCGATTAGCGTCGAACGTAATCTAAAAGTTGGCATTTCAAAAATGGCTCTGAGCACTATGGGACTTAACATCTGAGGTCATCAGTCCCCTAGAACTTCGAACTACTTACACCTAACTAACCTAAGGACATCACACACATCCATGCCCGAGGCAGGATTCGAACCTGCGACCGTAGCGGTCGCGCGGTTCCAGACTGAAGCGTCTAGAACCACTCGGCAGTTGGCATTTCAGCTGCATTAATACCAAATAGTACGAATATAGCTTCGGCCTATAAACAAACGTTCGCAGTTCTCTCGCATGTGTCTAGTTTCCGGATCCTTGTTTACAGGTACGATTTACCTTGAACTGTCGTCTATATCCATCATAGTTTTCATTGCTAATTATGATTCACACTAAGTACAGTTTTCGTTCTGGCCTTCTGCCGGCACTACAACTATCCTGAGGCAAATCTATGTACAAAATTTCTAGCACCAGTATTAAATGACAAATCTGGGAATAAGCTATAGTGCCCAACGTATCGCTCATGTAGGGCCCCAGAAGTCAAGATTATGGTAACTACTGCATGCCTAGAGGTATTTGAATAATCGTTCGTCCCACAGTACGCAAATTAAACTGAGAAGAACCCAGTGACACGCATTTCACAGTTGTTTGCAAAGTATACATATAGATATCGATATAGATGTAGAATGACCAAGCTCACCTACGATGTTTTTCCAAATGAAATAACTTTCATACATACATATTTGAGGTCTCTGTTGTTTAGGTCATGTCTAAAAGAAATGAAAATATGTAATTCTACATATACGCCTCAATGGACATACGGCTATTTCATCGTTAATGCACATCATCGTTCGTCCCCTTGCGGCAGCGCAATTAGGCTGCTAGCAATTGGGTAAAATAAGTGGAGTCGCAACATCAGTGGTCAGCGGCACTTGGGAATTTGGTCCGAGAATGAGTTGTGTCCGGATGGTAGAGACGATTAAGGAAACCGTTTCAGAGAAGCGGAGCATCAGGCTTCTAGTTCCGGTCCGGCACAAGTTCTCAAGTACAGGTGCTGAATTATTTCATCGCCCAATACAGCTATGTCATGCCGAGAGTCCCTAAGTTACAAATGACATGCATTATGAAATCTTTCCCAGTATATTCTTTCGATTTTGTGGGCACAGTTTCGTCCTGCATCGTACATTAAATGTATCGAGATTGTCTCTTGAAAGCTACAATGGAGTGTGCGCTACTTTGAAACTTACTTGCGAATTAAAATTGTGTATCTAAATGGCACTCGAAACAGGAACTTTACATTTCTCTGGTAGTGCTCTTGCTCACCGTTATATCCGGGCACCAGTCACAAGTCTTTGCCAGTACCTTTTGTGTTCTTTCCAAACAAAAACGAATTGCTTCTAAACACCTCGCTGGACTAGCGTTCCTAGAGGAAAGAATAATCAGAGATATTACTCCACTATCGTCCGGTGTATTCTTTTGACGATCTTGTGAATTGGTCCCTGTGAGGTGCTAGACCAACTTGGAGATGTTTAGAGCTTGGAAGGCTTGTTTATGGAAGGAGACCAGACAGCGAGGTCATCGGTCTCATCGGATTAGGGAAGGACGGGGAAGGAAGTCGGCCGTGCTCTTTCAAAGGAACCATCCCGGCATTTGCCTGGAGCGAATTAGGGAAATCACGGAAAACCTAAATCAGGATGGCCGGACGCGGGATTGAACCGTCGTCCTCCCGAATGCGAGTCCAGTGTGCTAACCACTGCGCCATCTCGCTCGGTACGTTTAGAACCACTTGTATATAAACTCATCATATTTTGGAGACTCAGGCTCAGGCTGTGGCGCTGCTACAACACTAGATACGAAATATCGTGGAAACATCCTGTGGAGAATGACGGCGGTAGTGTCTGCACGTACTCAGCACTTGGTCCGACGCTCGTGCTATGCGTAGTCTAACAGCGCCAGGTTGGCCAGACTTCCTGTGTACCCTGACTGCTGCTGTGACGTGCCCTCGTCTGTAACAATGATAACAAAAATATTTAACGAAATAATAACAAAAATAACGACATTAGAGATGTACGTACAAGAAATAATTGCCCAGATTCTTCTTCTTCATCGCAGCTGATCGCTGTTGCTGGCGGCGCTCCATGCTGGACAGAAAATAATAATTCACATCCACAGTCAGATTATTATACAAAAACATTGCTAGAAGCGTGGGGAGCTGAGGTTGCATGCCATGGTCTGCCGAGTGGGGGCGAGACAGGGGTGCTTCAATGCTGACAACACAAGCTGAGATCAGGTGCTTGAGGACCCTCCGTCTCGAGGCCTTGGAATGAGGCTGTATTTGAAGACGCTGATGTCATGATTCCCTGTATGGTCTTGGAGATAAGGAATATGAATATGCATCTGTCTCAGCTGAAATATGACACCACAGACAGGAAAGCAATTTCCACAGTTACCTGTAGCTGGGGTCAAGGTTGGCTTGTTGTGCAATTGCCACACTACTATCCATCAAATTTGTTCATAGAGAAGTTAATTAAATCTGTATAGATTATACGATATTATTATAACAAAGAAAAACAAAAAGTTCATAGCAAAAACCATGCCATATGTCATCCATAGAGCTATTTCCTTTCTTTTTATTTGGTCTGTTCAAAATAACTGAAATTTCAATAACAAATGTTATTAAACTCATGGTATCAATAATTATCGTTAACATATGTAAATTTATAAACGGAATCAGTGTATCACAGAAGGTATCATATTCTGACGACTTTATGCGCGTCCCAATTATATACTGGCTGTGAAATAATTAGAGAAAACGGAACTGATGGCGAGTTACTAAATTACAGGGTACATGTATGGCTGTCCACGCAAGCTACTCTAGCAGCACAATCCATGACCATCTTGCTAACTGCTGTAAGATTATCAATCTGTTTGCCACTACAGTAATTACTAAACGCTCCAACGGACAGATTTGGCATATTTTTGGGATCAACAGTCTTTCAACTGGTTTGATGCGGCTCGACACGACTTTATATCCTGTGTCAACCTCATCATCTCATGGGAGAACTTGCTCCCAATGAGTTAATTTTTTGTTGAATATATCTCTATCACTGTCTTCACCTACAGTTTTTACCCTATTCAGCTCCACCTATTGGTACGGAGGCTGTTCACTGATGTCATATCACATGTCCAAACAAGCTGTATCTTCTCCTGGTCAGTGTTCTCTGCATGTTACTTTCCTAGCTAATATGCCCCTTATTTATTGTATTACCACTTCACATTACTTTCAAGGTGCTTGAACAGCGCGACAGGCCAAACGCTTTGATCTTTCTTCTATTCAGGTTTTCCCACAGTTCATTATCCTCTTTCACAAAATGCTTCACTCCAACAGAATTTTGTCAGAACTTTTCCTTTGGATTAAGGTCTACGTCTGTTTTTAAAAGACTCTTCATTTGTGTTAGTCTGCTTTCTTAGGCTTTCCACATACACTGCCTGACGAAATAGGTGAAGGACCCAAAATGGGAGACGGAAAACAGACCCTATGGTTTGAAAGTGTATGTCATTTTGTTCCAGTCATTACAAAATAAGGTAAAATTTACAAGCAACTTGGGAATACGAGCCACTTTAACAGTATGACGTTGCGCCCCCTCTGCGTTGGCTCATCCACGTATTCGGTTGAGGTGGGCTCTCCTCTGAGGCAAGATGGCACACTAATGGCACTTGACATAAAAAATACTGGCCTTGGTATGTAGTTTATGTCCAAACTGATATCACACATTTTCTGTCGGGGTTACGTCTTCAAAATCTTGCCGGCCACCGGAATACGATTACCTCAACACTAAGCACAGGTGTTCATTGACACACATTGCATGTGTGATCGACCATTGTTGTGATGAAAAAATGGCTGTCGCTTGAGATGTAACACATGAGGGCGCAGGATGTCAGTGAATACTGCTTTGCTGTCGGAGCTTCCACAGTCACTGCCAGCCATTACCATAAGTCATAACCAACTGCTCCCATCACCATGATTCCAGGAATTACACGGTAGAGCTCTCAAAACGTTTCAGACTTATCCCCATTTCCCCGCAATATCACCTTCAGAGTGGCGTCAGTTTGTGGTATGCACACTCTCCAGCGTTGTTTAAGTCCTGGATTGGCTGAATCCTGGAACTGGCTGGCGAACAGTGGCACAGCCTGGTCTTGGAGTGGATTCCTGGGGACACGAGTAGCGGCAACGAGCTGATAAGAGGGTGACTCCATATACAAAGAGAGCAGCTGGACGGGCGGCAGAGGAGACATGGAATTACAGTCATCTGAAAATATGAGTGTCCTTTGGCTGATGGTAACCGGTGGTACTAACCCTGTATGAGTGGATGACGGACGGTGAGCGGTCACTGTTATTGTGGGAACTGGGAGGTGGAGATCCTATGAAAAAGGACAACAAGGAAGCAGTCGAGACAGCTGTAAACTGTAGAAGTGAGCTGCAAGTGCGGTTGGCTAGCTGAGGGGCAGCCTGGTGGACTTTGAGCTTGACCGAACGGATAACAGCAGTTGTCATCAACACGAAGACGTTGGTTCATGTTCTGGGTGGGCACTAAGTGCCTGACATCTTGGCTCCACAGAAGTTCGAGCTATTGAGACACAAATGAATTGTACCTATGGTGTGGGCTCCTGAATGGTCGTGCATAAGAAGAGTGTCGCATTGATGAAGTCTCGGAAACTTAGGTTATGCCGCAATCAGTGTTCTGATGGTGATTCTGCTTCAAACCGTGCTAGTAGCTCCATGACACAGTCTTCTCGATGTGGAAAATGTTAATTGCTTAACCTGTCTATACTGCTCATATTACAGCATCATATAGGCTTTTTTCTGTGTTGCAAATGGTCTCTTTCTCAGTATCGGTTGCTAGTTAGCAGAATCACTATAGGTTTTTGGGTGTGTTGGGTCAGCCCTCATTTTTATTTTATTTAGGAGCTGAGAAGATATTGACTACTTTTCAGAAGATTCTCAAAGAAATACGATCCTGGTCCGGATGTCGCCAAGTGTAACCTCCTCGCTGATGTTATTAGTGACAATAATTCCTCCGCAAATAATGTAAATGACTATAATTGAATGTTAATCGAAATAGAGCCAAATGTTGTTGAGCTCCCACAAAACATCGTTAAATTGAAATAAAAGCAACTGTACCTTCGCTACAAAAGTATTGAAAAATAATGGCAGAATGTAAACTCGACACAAAAATTAAGAAATGAACATTAATCATTAAACCCACAAAAATAGGGCAGCAGCGCTGACCTTAGGCCCTGTGCAATAATTAATCTGATAAATTGATACTGGGAGGAAATGCATAGGAAATATTGTTTCAATTGGAATGATTCTTTTCTTAAAAGCGATTGCTTTGAAAACAAAATTATTATTGCGGCATTTCTTGAACAAATTAATTACAATTAACATACATTACATTATCAGATGTGCGCAATGCTGCTTCATTACCTTATTTAACAATATACCTCGTCCCGAACGTTGACCAGAGATGCAAAGGGCGCATGCCGCCGACCCATGCCGACGCCCGCTCAGTACTACCGTCCACTCGCTACTACAGTCGGCTGACTACTTCCTCTCGCGACTCGCTACACACAACATCCTACTCGCAACTGAACTCTCGCGCGGTCAAGTGCAGACTAGCAACGATAAACAACTCTCTGGTCAGAGATTCCGTCATGCCTCGCCATCGCTGGTACGGAATACATACGCGTTTCATAACCCTCCACTGGGGGGGGCAAAAATTTGGCAGCGATGGTGAGTCATTTGGACTTGCCATGAGCAACAAATTTTTTCTTAACTAATTAACTTTACAAACACAGAATATACAGGTATTTACAGGTGTAGAACATGAACTAAATATAGTGCACATGCACCGAGTACAGAACATGTTAGGCAATAACAAAATGTGACTACAAAACATATTAACAAATGACATAAGTGCACACGCGCTGAAAATCTCTTTAGCATTTTGACATCAAGTAAATATAATGGCAAAAAAATCATGTTGACAAGTGACATAAGTGCACATTCACTGTAGTTCAAAACATATCAGCAAATCAATAAGTAGAAATCATGTTAGAAAATAACAAAAGTGCACTCGCACTGTAGTTCAGAATATATCAAAAAAATGTATAGGCCATGAATATAAATCATGTTAGCAAAAAAAAAAAAAAAAGATTTTCACTATGTTAAAAGAATTAAGATAGGAAACGGAAGGATTGCATCATGGTTGTAGCACTTTAGGTTGCACGCAGCTGCACTGAAAGTCCATATCTTTCCACAGAAGTACAACACCAAGTGAGACAATCTGAAGTTCTTTTCCCAGAAGTGTTTATCAGCGTAGCCAAGACACTGAAATGTCGTAGTAATATTCCATGTTATCATTTTGGCAGTACATCAGGTACATTAAACAGTGGGACCATAATAACGTCTCCATCGCTCACGGTAGTGGACAGCATGTCGTGTCAACACCACGCTCTTACAAGGCACACCAACGTACAATTAGTGCAAAAACCAAATGTAGTGCTCCATGATCAAGAGGATATACAGGACAAACGGATATTGCAGTAATTCAAGGTAGTTAGGTCAGAAGGTGAAGGACATTAAGTCACATACTAGTCTTCTTTGGGAATTACATTAGTAGTTTGCGGCAGTCATAACCCAGTTACTGAACATTTCTGTACCATGTATGTAGGATTACAGAAAAATGTTCATTAATTGTTTTACAGAGAACATTGGCACTCATTCTCTAATTACAAATCATAGAAGTCATTCGTTTTACAGAGAACATTTTACAGAGAACATTGGCATTCATTCCCTAATTACAAATCATCAGAAGTCATTACTTAAAACAGGAGGTAGTCAATAACATAGTATTACAGAATAATGTTGATAATTAATCATTGGTCATCTCAATACAGTAATCAGTAGCATTCATTTCCCAGTTACAAAGCATTATTAATTAATCATTGGTCATCCCAATACAGTAATCAGTAGCATTCATTTCCCAGTTACAAAGCATTATTAATTAATCATTGGTCATCTCAATACAGTAATCAGTAGCATTCATTTCCCAGTTACAAAGCATTATTAATTAATCATTGGTCACCACATTACAGTAATTAGTAGCATTCATTTCCCAGTTACAAAGCATTATTAATTAATCATTGGTCATCCCAATACAGTAATCAGTAGCATTCATTTCCCAGTTACAAAGCATTATTAATTAATCATTGGTCATCTCAATACAGTAATCAGTAGCATTCATTTCCCAGTTACAAAGCATTATTAATTAATCATTGGTCATCCCAATACAGTAATCAGTAGCATTCATTTCCCAGTTACAAAGCATTATTAATTAATCATTGGTCATCCCAATACAGTAATTAGTTTATGTGCATAGTATTTATGCATTCATTATCCAAGTGACATACTATTCAGAGCTAATCAGTATTACTCAGAACTCTCTTAAACTGGTATCATTATTTGGGACTGGTAATACATTTTTTGTTAGCAATGCATTGCTTTGGGTAATTATAGGGGAAAGCATGAGTCAGCTGTAGCAAGGTTATGAAACAAGTAGAGTATATGTAAGCACATTCATAAATGACATAGATTTAATGAACAACAGCTTATAGCACATTAATTCCATAAATAATTTCTCCTGCAAAAATATATTAAAAAATGGATTATTAAGCTGAAAGAAGAAACGCATTTTATGCTGAAAAGTAGTGAACTTCGAATTAACAGGTAGTGAAATGTGTATGAAAATGTGTTCCATAGCTGTCCTTTCCAAAACCTTCAGTCATTATACTATGCGATATAACACCTGCTGTCAAAGCGAACTACAACAAATGCTTAAATAACTACATGCATGAATACACATCTTCCACATTATCCTCATCTGTAAAGAAAAACTTCATTATCCATCACTTCATTATCTATATTATCATAACTCCATTATTATCATCACCTGTAAAGAAAAACTTCATTATCCATAGTAGCATATTCTTCATCATTATTCATCAGCATTCATTATCATCTGCAAAAAATCATTTCATTACTCATTATACAACAATTCCTCATTTCTATCATATTTCATCACTAAAACTAAGATGTGTAGTTCTGCCTGACAGACTGCATCAATCGCCTCGTATTCTGAAAGAAAAAATTAGTTAAGACTGCTATTATACGATGTGTATAGAATATTCTTGTTAATGCTTGTTAATTCTGATCCATTTACTCTTCCTCACGAGGTATTGCATTCTCTTTCGTTCATTCCGAAGGTGAAATTCCCATTTTGTTTAATTTATTTCTTTCACGCATCATTTCTTTCTGAAATTGATGAACAAAGATTAATATCTTGCATTTACATCATATACTCACTAAATAATGACTGGTTTATGGTAACATAATTAAGCATGCAGCAGAACATGACAAAAAACGTAATATGTGAAAAAACATAGATAGTGTTCAGAGGCAAAAATGTACCCAGTGTATCACAATGTAGCAGTAAAGTAGTCACGATGTTGAGATATCATAAGGCAAAATGTCAAAGTCAACTGGTGCTTGCTATATCTTAACTATTTCATAGTGCATACAAACAAATCATGAAACAATAGTATATACATAAGAAAGACAAAAAATGTGACGTTCGTTGTGTTCAGCTTGTATGTTGTGTAGTTGATAGAGGCGAGAATTAAAGACTTTAATGGAGAGAAAATTTAATAAAATTAATATGTCACTAGATAGAATTGCATAATTATTCGTAACATACGTAATTTTATCTGGAAAAATATGCACGGTCTGCTGTGTAACGACAAGAAAAGCGACCTGCTAACTTTACCTTGCCGGGCACTTACCAAGAAAAAATACGATAGTTATCAGTAAGTAGTCATGTGAATATAATTGCATAAGTGATCATAAAATTAGAAAATGGCATTATAGCATGTTAAATCATAAAGTATCTTCATTCAAT
The DNA here is from genome assembly GCF_021461395.2 of Schistocerca americana. NCBI lineage: Eukaryota > Metazoa > Arthropoda > Insecta > Orthoptera > Acrididae > Schistocerca > Schistocerca americana. The sequence continues at coordinate 397,145,044 of NC_060125.1, read as the reverse complement.
AAAAGGTTTGACGTTTGACCAGTGGTGGTTTCTTTTCGATTTTCTAGTTCTCAAAGTTTCGACGTGTACAACATTGGGGTGAGGATTGCTACGAATCCGATATGGACCTGCGTATAGAAGTTCAAATTTACTGCACCTACCTTTTCCTTTGTTGGATAAATAATGTGTACGTACTAATATTTTCTGTCCAATGCGAAAGTCACGGCGTGTACAAACCTGTTTTTGCTGTCTTCTCCTGCGCTCTGCGGCACGTTTGATGTTGTTCAGCGCAATGTCGATTATTTCACGGTGTCGTAGTCGACGAGATGTAGGAAAGTTTACTAATTCTGTAATTTTGTTAGGTGCTTCAACAATTTTCAATATAACAGACGGAGATAGCATAGTGGATTCATTTGGTATGGAATTAATTACATCCTGGAATGAGAGTATGTGTGTGTCCCAATCAATATGTCTTTTGTGGCAGTATATTCTACACAGTTTACCAATTTCTTTCATTAATCGTTCACAAGGGTTCTAAGAAGCATGGTACTTGGATATATAGATCGGAGAAATGTTTCTAGCTCGTAACATGCGTGTCCATATATCAGAATGAAATTGTGATCCACTGTCGGAAATTACTTTCAACACATGCCCTACATTAAATAGACAATGCTTTACAAATGCTTTCGAAACGGTTTTAGCAGTAGCTTTGCGTAACAGAGTGAAGGTAACAAATTTTGATGTGAGTTCAACAGCGACAAAGATGTAGCAAAAACCTCTATTAGTTCTGGGAATCGGACCAAAAATGTCTACAGCGGCCATATATATTAATTTAACAGGTACTATAGGATGTAATGGAGGAATATGTGAAGTTGTGTCTGACTTAGCTTTCTGGCAGATTGTACATGACGCTAAAACTCGTCGTATACGTTTCTCCATGTTGGCAAAATAACAGTTCTGTCTCAGTATAAGAAAACATTTTCTAGCTCCGTAATGCGCGTAACTTAAATGAGTATACCAGATTAATTTGTTAACCAGTTCGTCAGGAATGCATAATAACCAATTGTTGCTGTCAGGATGAGAGCGGCGAAACAGAATGTCATTGCGTACAGTGTAATGGTTGCTAATCATAACATTATTCCCATCTTGCCAGAGGTGTTTAATCTCTTTCCACACGTTGTCTTTATTTTGCTCTTTTGCTATGTCCTGTAATGACGACGAAATGAAATTTTCAAATGCAACTTGTTGAATGTACATGACGCTGAAATTTGCTTTGCAGAAGGTGGTTGCGATGTCTTGCTGATTGATGCTGAGAGAACGAGATAGTGCGTCTGCTACAATATTTTGTGTGCCGGGAATGTGAACTATTGTAAAATTAAATTCCTGCAAGTAAAGTTTCCATCTGCTTAATCTGTCGTGAGTGAATTTAGCCGAAAGTAAGAATTGTATCGCTCTGTGGTCTGTGTAGACGGTGGTATGTCTTCCATAAAGAAAGTGCCTAAATCTCGTAAAAGCCCAAACAACACATAACGTTTCCAGTTCTGTAACAGAATAATTTCGTTCAGCAGGTGACAGAATGCGGCTTACAAATGCGATGTTTTTAATTACTGTTGAGCCATCTCCTTCAATTTCCTGAAAAATATGTACGCCCAAAGCGGTGTTGGAACTGTCGGTGGCAATGGAAAAATTTCTGGTAAGATCTGGGTGCGATAAAAGTGGTGCATTCAACAAAGCATGTTTCAGGTTCATAAATTCAGAATGTGCTTGCCTATCCCAGGACCAAATAGGGTTTTTACCTGTCAATTGGCATAATCTAGGTGTGTCTAAAGCAGAGTGATGAATAAATTTACGAAAAAAGTTAATTAAACCCAAAAAACTGCGTAGTTGCTTCTTCGTTGTAGGAACAGTAATGTCACGTAAAGCTTGAAGTTTTTCCGGATCAGGCGCAATCCCTTCTGCTGAAATTACATGTCCAAGAAATTTTATAGAAGTTTTGCCAAAGTGCGATTTACTGAGATTAACTGTGAGTCCTTGAGCATGAAAAGTTTGCAACAGTCGTTCAAGAATCATATTGTGTTCAGACCAGTTAGCTTCTGCAATAAGAATGTCGTCTACGTACGTCGTGATTCTGTCTTTAAGTTCTGTCGGAAGTATTGTGTTCAAACCGCGAATAAAGGCTGCAGAAGAAATAGTTAAACCGAATGGTAATTTGCAAAATTGGTAACAGTCGAAAAACAGAGAAACGCTGTGTACTTTCTGCAGTTCGGATGGAGCTGAATTTGCCAAAATCCCGATTTTAGATCTAATGTGGAATAAATAGCAGTGCCATGATATTTCTGTAGAAGTTCATCTAATGTCCGTGGTCGATCTGTTTCATTAATAATTATGTCATTGATGTGACGTGAATCAAGTACGAGGCGAAGTGAGCCATCTTTTTTCTTAACAATATGTAGCGGGTTTATGTACGGACTAACTGCCGGTTCAATAATTCCTTGGTCGAGCATATCTTGCAACTCTTTTTTAACTTGTTCTCTGTGGATATATGGAACGGGATAATGCTTTGCCTTAAATGTGTCGTGCTGTTTGACTTGAAATTCATACATAAAACCGGACATAGTACCAGGAATGTTGTCGAAAACTGGAGCTTGCTGTAAAAGAATTTTGTGTAGTTGCGAGCGTTTGTCGTCTGTATTTGCACTACTTTGTTTAACTTTATCAGAAATCATCTGGATTACATCATAGTCAGCCTCGTCTGGAGTGTTATAGTTATGTATGTACGTATCCGTGAACACTGTGGAATTACAGTCTATGCCACGAGATACGGAAATGACCTCTGTACAATTAATTGTTTGTTCTTCCGCAGATAAAGAGTGCTGAAATTCTAAAACCAATTGTATATTTTCATCCTTTAGCATTAAATAGGAATTTTGAAAATCAATAACTGCATCGTGTTGTGCCAGAAAATTAGTACCTAAAATAACATCCGTTGTCAATAAAGAAACAATCCAAATTTGAGTGAAATGTGTGACCTGTAATGCAAAATGATAAATGTGTCTGTAATTTAACGTCTACTCCTTTACTCGATACTGCTCCTTTCACTTTCGTTTTGCCTAATGGTAATGTAGGATAGGCATACTCTTTGTTACTCTTGTTGAAAGTTTCTTCATCTATAACTGACATAGGTGATCCGAAATCGATTACTGCTGAAAATTTCGATGAACCAATTTTAATTTCGATGACAGGATGTGAAATGGTTTTCTGAACAACTGGTCTTTCCTGTAAAAGAGTGTCTCGGATGTCGTCAAAAGTAATAACATTTTCGTGAACAACATTCTGCGTGTCTAAAGTAGTGCTTGTGTTACTGGAAGATGCGACCTGTACAGTATCTAGTCTGATTCTATCTGACGTGTTATTATTTTCAGGACAATTCTGTGGCATTTCGACTATTTGAACTGTTCTATTATTTCTTCCAGACGTATTACGCTCTGGATGATACCTACTGTCTGGTTAATACGCGAGAATATGTTGTTGCTGATCATTTTGTTGCTGGTAAGACCGACTGTTGTTAAACGTATGTTGATAATTGTGCTCATCGTTTTTACGTCTGTCGTGATAGTCATTTCTATACGGTGCATTACGATAGGAATTGAAATACTGCGTTTTCTGTACGTAGTTGTTTCTTTGCTGCCATGCGTTACAATTTGTTGTTCCCTGGACTATACGTGCACACGGTGAAACATTAAAGCTTGGTTGACCCTGTGCACTACATTGTTGGTTAGGTATGCTAACCGGATGACTTTCATGCTGTTGCGGTGGAAAACGTTTATTGTTACCAAAATGTGGTTCCTGTTGCTGAAAATTTTGACGATACTGATAATTAGAATTTTGTCTGTTATTAAAGTTCTCGCTACGGTCGCAGGTTCGAATCCTGCCTCGGGCATGGATGTTTGTGATGTCCTTAGGTTAGTTAGGTTTTACTAGTTCTAAGTTCTAGGGGACTAATGACCTCAGAAGTTGAGTCCCATAGTGCTCAGAGCCATTTGAACCATTTTTAAAGTTCTGATGGTTGTCATTCCTGGAGCGTCTAATACCTTTACTATTGAAATTATGTGGCCGATTGTAATAGCTGTATATATGTTGACCTTGGTTATTATATGAAAAAATTTTGTTTACAAAGGAATAATCCGATTGCTGTACTTCCAAAAGCTGTAACAGATCTCTGAATGCCGAAATGTTTTCTTTTTGCTGACCTGTTAGAAGTGACACTCTTAATGATTATGGTAATTTAGAGGTACATAATTGAATAAGTGCAGATTCACTGTACGGTTCACTTAGGTACTGGTTTTGTTGCATCATGTACTCAAAAAATTGCGTCACACTGGGAAAATTTGAGTTCTCATAATTTGGTAAGCTAATTAACTGATCTTTAATTCCACACTGTGTTGTCTTCAACCAATACGCTGACAGAAAAGCATTCTGAAACTCTTCTACGGAGTAACATTGTCTCGCGATCGGTCTCACACGAGTTGCCGGTTCGCCTTCCAAAAAACTACAAATAAATTCAAGTCGGGCCAATTCGGTGGAAAAGCAAAGCTAAATTGTTGTATCCAATCCAGTGGGTGAATCTGTGTTCTGTCATTTTTAAACACTTTAAATTTTCTCACTGACAGAAAATGTTTGTAATCAAAATTATCGTCTCTGTATGATGGAACAGGTTCATGATTGTAAGAGTGTAACCTCCCCCCTCACTTATCGACCTAAATGACAGTGAAAAATTAAACCGCGTGTACCTAATGGAAATTTGGGAAAAGCAATCGTCACCGAAGTTAATCTGTCGGTAAAGAGGGAGGAAAGGGTTACATCTAAATGAAAGGAAAAATGCAAATGAAACTAGTGGAAATTAATTTTGAAAAGGGGTAAAGTTAATAAAGAAAGTAAATGTGCGGCCGTTATGTTAACAATTAACTAGCGGTAATTAGATATTTGAGATTTGGGGGAAATTACGGTCGCCAGTCCTAAGGACAATTACTATAGTAACTGAAAAAGAAAGGTTATTACACATATAATTAACACTAGAAGCGTGGCAACTGAAGGTTGGCACGTGTAGTGTGAAAACTGAAAGTTTGTCAGAAGTAATAAATTTCGCTACACTCTGACTTAATTTAGCAAAAGAATTAATAAAACCGGAAAACTGAAAGTTAATTTAGTGACTGAAATTAATAAGAAGCTTTCTTTCTTAAGCACATCGAAATTCAGTAAAATACAGTTAGTCTTGGACTACCTCAACAATCATTTCAAAAGCTACTTGAATCTATGCAATTTAGAAATAAGAGAATTAACTTTGAACTTGAATTAAATGATTCTGAACAATTAACAATAGTAAAATTTAGTACGTACCAAGCTGAGCTGCAGTCACAGGTAACTAAAATACGGTAACAAAACTCGCACTCTTAATTTGTGCTTGTGCAATCTAAATATCGTAGCCAGCTGAACTTTGAAATTAAAGCAGTGAAATCGAATGGTGCTGGCGTTTGAATTTCAACGACCCTCGTGCTCATTTCGGAAAAGGAAGAGACCCTGCTTGGCAATGCAATTGGGACAATGAGCAACAAAGGTTCATGCTAAGTTGCTGTAATTTTGCGAGGCAAATGGAACAATTTGAAAAGCTGAGGTCTGCCATACAGTTCTGAAACTTTACGTGCTTTTAGTCTTCCTTGTTGGTTGATTGAAGGTTTGAAGCCGTCGATCGAGGAGGTGGCGACAGTCACTCATTGTCGGCCGTCGCTGTTGCAGAAGCTGGATGTTGGCGCGCCTTCTTCTCGACATGGTCACCAGGCGAAACGGGCTCTTGATGTGCGCCAGCTAATGCTTCCCGTCCGCGACACCTTGTCAGAAACTATCATCGCGAGTCGAGCGCAATTACATGCTGCCAAACCCCGAAAGCGCGGCAACTCGCGGGAGCGTCACACAACACACCTGCTCCACTCGCTACTCCAGCCAGACTCTCACTGCCCGCGCTCCACGCGGCAGAGTTAACACTACCAAAGATCCTACACACTTTGATTCTTCACACGACCCATCGATGTAATCGTTCGATAGCAGTTTTCCCTAGGCAAGACCCAGCGTAAAAATACAAATAATATTTACGAAACAAACCAATTATACATCGACATAAGTGCATAAATATATATATATCCAAACAGTAAAGCAATTACAATATATAAAGAGACAGAAATGCCATATCTTGAGGTAACAAAACAAGGAAAAAAAATAATAGTACAATAGATGGAAATAGGAGGATATGCATTTCCGGCGTTACAAGAGAATCTATTTGTCTGTGTCTGTTCGGAATCTAAGTCACGTACACTCTATAGATTACCTAAATTATAAGCGCAGCATGAGTCCGACAAATGTTCGCAAAGTGGCGTCTGCTGTGATCTGTTATTAACTGAAATATTTTTCATCTCTGTTACTTCTTGCTGTAAACTTGACAACTTTCTACGTAATGTATTATTAGATGAATTGATCTCATTGATTGTCTGGTGTAAATTTTGGTATTCAGGTGTTTGGTTAAACGAAATCGGAGCAGTATCGTCTGATTTGTTGTCATTATTACTTTCAATAACATCAATACGACTGGCCAATTCATCACATTTTTCAGTCAGTATTTTTACCTGATCATCGTTTTTAGTGTCAGAAGTATTAATCTGCTTTTGTAATTTACGTGTGGTTTCGTTCAATTTTTTAACGTCAGCTTTGATGTCATCGGAATCCTGTGTTAGTTCTAATTGTTCGAGTCTGTCTGTCACTGTATGAATATCTGCTGTGTGTGTATCTGTTTTTGATTTAAGATCAGAAACGTGATCACATAAGTCGGTGTACAACTGTTCGATGGTCTTAATTTTGTCCGATACTGTAGCAATATTGTTGTCTACATATGTTTTTGCCTTCGCAAACATTTTACGTTTATCTTCTTGTCTCTGTGCAGTGATTGTTTCCATGAATTGACGTTTTACTTTATTTTGATCCTGTATAAATTTGCGGAAATGCGTATCACTGTTTTGTAGGTGAAGATTAAAACGTTCGTCAATTTGAGTGTTCTGTTGGTCGAATTTCGCGTCTACCTTTGCATCCATTGTGCGCGAAAGTTCTGCTGTCATTAGTTTAAACTCGTCGCTTTTTCAGAGCATTGTTTACCGACTGCACTTATTTCGCCTCTAAGTGTTTCTGTTGTGGCTGTTTGCATATCCCTTAATTCCTGAGCAACAGACCTAATTTCTTCGCTACTTTTCCTAGTACAAGCCTCAATTTCCACACGTAATTGTTCCTTAGTATCATGACAACGGCTGTAATCTGTTGACTAAGCTGTCTGGAATTGTTGTCTAATTTTTCATTTAGCTGTTGTTTGAGATTTTCGTTATTTTCACTAAGCTGTTGTTTGAGATCTTCTTTAAGTTGTTTGTGATTGTTGTCTTGTCTTTCATTCTGTTGTTTGACCTGTTCACTAAGTTGTTTGAAATCTTCACTAAATTGTTGTTTGAGATCTTCTTTATTATTGTCTAGTTTTTTAGCAAGTTGTTTAAAAAATGCCATAATTTGATCCAACCCAATATTACCTACTCTATTCTCTGTACTGTTTGATGGTGTATTTGCAATAGTCGCGTTTTGTGTGACCATTTGGTCATTCTGTAAATTACAAAAAGGTTTGCCAGTCGGATATACACTGTCAGTCACTATTTCGGAATTAAATAAATCCGTCGTACTTTCAGTACACTGTCCATTTTCATTAGAAAAGTCGTCTGTTCGTCACATGAATTTAGCAAACCAGTTGTGTTAAGCTGGGCACCGCTCATTGCAACAGAACGCCCCGCATCATCAATTGTCGTGAAATTAACAGAGGACACAATTGAGTTCGCTTGTTCATCATTAAGATCTACATCATTATTAGTGGTTGAAACGCACTGATTGTCAGTAAACGCAGGATTGTCATCATTACACTGCGTGTCACAAGTACTATCCGTGAAGTTGTTTAATTCAGTAATTTCATTCATTACACCTCGCGATGTACTATTAATAGTTTTTCGCGGCATTTCTTAGCACAAATCACAATTATTCACAAATGAGACAAAGACAATGCAAAATTCAACAAATACAAATACAACAAAGAGCAACGAATTGCCGATGATCTGTGAATGAAATTGACAAAATTAGTAAATGCGTTGCGCCAAAACCTAATTATTTAAGTTAATAAGAGAAGATATTGACTACTTTTCAGAAGATTCTCAAAGAAATACGATCCTGGTCCGGATGTCGCCAAGTGTAACCTCCTCGCTGATGTTATTAATGACAATAATTCCTCCGCAAATAATGTAAATGACTATAATTGAATGTTAATCGAAATAGAGCCAAATGTTGTTGAGCTCCCACAAAACATCGTTAAATTGAAATAAAAGCAACTGTACCTTCGCTACAAAAGTACTGAAAAATAATGGCAGAATGTAAACTCGACACAAAAATTAAGAAATGAACATTAATCATTAAACCCACAAAAATAGGGCAGCAGCGCTGACCTTAGGCCCTGTGCAATAATTAATCTGATAAATTGATACTGGGAGGAAATGCATAGGAAATATTGTTTCAATTGGAATGATTCTTTTCTTAAAAGCGATTGCTTTCAAAACATAATTATTATTGGGGCATTTCTTGAACAAATTAATTACAATTAACATACGTTACATTATTAGATGTGCGCAATGCTGCTTCATTACCTTATTTAACAATATACCTCGTCCCGAACCTTGACCAGAGATGTAAAGGGCGCACGCCGCCGACCCATGCCGACGCCCGCTCAGTACTACCGTCCACTCGCTACTACAGTCGGCTGACTACTTCCTCTCGCGACTCGCTACACACAACATCCTACTCGCAACTGAACTCTCGCGCGGTCAAGCGCAGACTAGCAACGATAAACAACTCTCTGGTCACAGATCCTGTCATGCCTCGCCATCACTGGTACTGAATACATATGCGTTTCAACCATTGACGTGTTAACGAGACACTGCAGGCTCATCATCAGATGGAGGTGTTACTGAAACATTATATCATGGACCATATGTAGCTGAACGCTGCGGTGATGGTGCTAGCGAAGAGGAATTTTAGACATCGGTAACGAAACGTTTATAAAACGAAAAGACTGTTATGTTGTAGGTGCTTACAGTGCACTGCATTGTGATATCCGCACCAATCCGTTGCCATAATATACATAATCAGCTAATACATACAAATGTATATAATATTTAGCTGAACCTGGCTTTACACATATTCACCAAAGATAAATAGGGGCAGTTATGACAGAGAATATGAATGTGATAAATATTACACATTGTAACATCATTATCTCTGACCTGAGGGGCATTGTACCGTAGCACAAATATTACAAGTACAGATAATATATTTAGGTGGAGCTTAATAGCTGTGGGAGAGTTCTCATATTGGCAATGTGCAGTACATGTAACATGGGTTAAAATTTATATACAATATTAACAGTTAGGGAGAAAAAGGTATTACAGTATTCAAGATTGGATGGGTTACAGCATGCCATAGTCGTAACATGACTAGGAGAATATAATCTATGCAGGTCGGTAAATATCTATTATTATTGTCATTTTTGGTGTTTTCGTGCTAGGATGACTTGGAAGTTCTGGAATGAAGCGCTCAACATTGACCCAGTTTATTTGTTAAGCGCATGCGTCTGCTTTACTGATGGGGATGCACTGCACAGGGTTTTCAGGTGAACTGAAGAAAGCGAAAGTGGTTTTATCTTTGCTCATGAATATACTCCATACTGTAGCTCAAAATGATGGATAATACACTTCCTTCATAAACGCCCTAGTTGAGAGAAACCAAAGTAAACTTAAGCAACAACCATTCCTTGCCAACGTGTCACATAAACTTGCCAATATTTTCACACCCCTTAACATGAAATTATCCTCACACACTCACAATAAACTACAAAATAAAATTGTTTGCATTAATAACCCCACGGGAGAGTCGCACCAAAATTCCGAGATATACAAACCCACATGCTCTTCTTGCTTGTATGTGGGACAAAGAGCGAGAAATTTGAATCCTGCTACAAAGAACATATGATTGCCCTTAGACTCAAAAACCTAAATAAGTGGTGATTTGCGCCATACTTGTTCACCATGCACACACTGTTAATGATATCAGTCACAATCTTTCTATGCAATACATTGTTGAGAAAGGGTTACAAAGATACTTACTTGAATAATTAGACGTTTTTACTGACAAACTAAAAGCACCTCAAAGATACTAAACAAACGAACCGAATCTTTGCAAAACTGCTTCTTCCAGAATTTCCGAGATACCCTTGCACAAAACACAAGAAATGATGATAGTAAGATGTATCATTCTCCTGCATACATTATATTCTCCTATTCATTTTATAACTATGTTATTCTGTAGCTCATTCAGTTTTCAGTTACATATAAAATACTTCGCTCTAATTATTTATCCTTTGTATGGACTGCAAATTATACGACATGTATTTTGCCAACGGAAAATCGCTACAGCAGCTATCAAAATTCACTGGCGTATGTTATCTGCAATCATAATATTTATACTGTAATACTATGGATCTCTAGTCAAAGATAACAATGTATCAGTGTGTGTCAATCATAGTCAAGTTCATTATAGTAACAAACACTGTTTAACTTCTGTGAATAAGTGTAAACCCAACTGCTGTGGGTATTTGTGTGTACTAGCAGATATGTACATTACGAGACCGTGCAGGCTTTCCAATATTATAATGAAACTAGCGGCCCCTACAGACGTTATCCTGCATGATATTTCAAGCGATTAGGATATTAAACAAAGTAAGAAATGAAATACAAATAATAAAATAATTTCATTATTCTTTATTTTGAAATAAGATCAATTTTTATAAAATCAATTCGTTATAATCAATAATGTTTGTTTAATTTTAACTTAATGAGAGTTGATAAACAATATTTTACTCAATTCCTGAGGAGTATAAATGAGTAACCTTGACGGTTTTCCAATGCGAGAACACGCCACATATAATTGTCCATGTGAAAATACTGAATTTTCTAGATCCAACCCATAAATCGATGTTGTTTGACCTTGTGGCTTATTAATAGTCATGGCAAATGCCAAGCGAATTGGAAATTGCAGACGTCTGAATGGAATGGGTGAATCTGAAGGGATCATTGGGATTCCTGGCAGGAGAACAACTTCACCTTGATATTTGTCGTTCAAAATTGTAGCTTCAAGAACATTGCCCACAATTTTTTTTATGACTAATCTTGTACCGTTGCATAGCTTAGGTGCATTTAAATTCTGAAACAAAATGATCGGTGAGCTAATTTTTAATTGCAAGTTATGTGGTGGCATTCCTGGTAAATCCAGAAATTCAAAAATTCAACAGGATAGTTGACTGCTTCGTCAGGATCCGTAACAGTGTCGGTCGATTTGAACAATATCTCATTATTGGGCAATGACTATTTTATTTTGAAGTTAATAGCGTCAACATCGATATTTTTTGCGGCTAAAATAGCGCGTTCACGAAGCCACGCATGATTAATATTATTAGCTTGTAAATCTGGAAATACGCTTTCAATCAAAGCATCTTCCGTATTTCCCGTGTTGCAGAAATTGTCTGGCAATTTGATGCATTGTTTGTCTCTATGAAATGGTATTGTTCCATTTCCAATGTTGAGCAATTACTCAGAGAATGATAGTGCCAATGGATCGTTTTTCAGTTGAACATGTATATTTGTGTTAAGACGTAATGTACTGACATTTCGCCATGGATAAGATTGTTGTATACATGAATTAATTTCATCCGCATATGTAGCGCGGGGAATGACCGCATTGTCTGTCTAAAATCACCGGACAGCAGCAGTAAGGCACCACAGAAAAGCCTGGTGATATTATTTAGATCTTTCGTCATTCTATCGAGAGCTTCAAGTGAATGCTTGTGGGCCATAGTGCATTCATCCCAGATAATAATTTTGCATTTTTGCAAAACTTTAGCCATACCGGAATGCTTTTTTATGTTGCACGCTGGCTGCATCTGGATTTGTGTGAATGTTCAACGGCAACTTGAGTGCTGAATGTGCAGTCCGTCCGCCATCAAGCAAAGTGGCTGCAATACCTGATAAAGCAATTGCTAAGGCAATATGATTTTGTGATCGAATGCGCGTAAGTATTAGTGAGATGATAAACGTTTCTCCAGTGCCACCTGGTGCGTCCAAAAAAAAAAATATATATATAAATAAATAAAAGAATCGACCTTGTTCTGCTGCAACTGACAAATTAATTCAATTGCATACATTCTTTTGTTCATCAGTGAGTAGTTTCCCATTATTTTCAACGAAAGCAGTTAAAGAGACCATTTTGAACTGTTGTTCGCGCTGAATCTCGCTGTTAATGTCACTTGCTGGGCGGTTAGGTGAGGGCATACCAGAATGAATGAGTGGCATATTCGAAATCAGAATGCAAATATCTTCAATCTTTATTATCGCCTTGTTATATATTTCCCGCGAAAACTCGATATTGGGACCTCGTTAGCCATCCGAATGCGATGCTGAATGTCGTCGCTCGTGGAATCTTTATATTTTTCCCAGAGGGCAGAATCTTGAGATGGAAAGCATGTCGTCAATAATGGGGCGAATAATTGGCGAATTTGATGAGGAGAGGAACTCAATGCTGCATCTGCAAGTGTAATATCCCAATGGTTGTCATCTTCCAGCAAATGTAATTCGCGACACGCATCATGAAAGGTGCCGTACAAAATGGTATTGACTGTTCGCAACTATCGGAAGGACATCGGTCCAGGAACATTAACCAACAATAAATGTAAGAAGAAACATTCGCGTTGCTTTGGATGGACTGCGTATAATCGGCCTAATGCGTTTCCCATAAATATGCCGTAGTATCCTTTAACCAGAACACCTCGCTTTTGTGGTTTCCACTTTTTTGATTGTTTGTTCCATGTGAAATATCGTGGCACATCATTATACATTAATGTCTTCGCGAATTGACCGGGAATACTTGGTCGGTTGCATAGTTCGAAAACCTCAGTTAATGTGGTTTTTGGGGCAATTGATGCACGTTGTAGAGCAGTCTCTTCCGTGAAATAAACACGCTGTACATTTTCAAGGTGCACGGCCAAATGTATAACAGCAGGGTCGCTTTCGTGTTTCGGAAAACCCAAAATACGCCAAACTGCTTCATTGGTGCTGATGTATCGGCCCATTTGGTACCGTGTTATTTCATCGCTTTCGTTAACATTGTGAACAACAAATACAGCCATATCACTGCCCTTATGGACATATTTGCATATATCTTTTATGGACTTCACCGAACTGCAGAGCTCAATGTTTATGTGTGCTTTGTAGATTTTACACAGCAATTGTGAATATGGAACCACCCAGTGATTGTCAATGTCAACTGTTCTACCGTTTGACATACGTAATTGATGTGATTGAACACCATGGTCAGTGTCTCCACGACGTGGCATTGTCGTATGTATGTAACTTATATGTGAATATAATATACATAATATTCACTGAAATGCGACACCTATAATATAAAAAGACACGGTACAAAAAAATTAAAATGTCAAAATGATGACACATATAATATAAAACACTCAAATTAAAATGACGAAAAATAAACGAAATCCTATACACATAACTTATATCTGAATATAATACGCTCAGTATTTCACACAAAAATGCAACGCCACCTACCGGGCTGATTTAAGAATGTAAATTTTTCGGGCCCCCACTTGAATACATACACAAAAATTCATTCTAGTTGATCCAGCCGTTTAGTTGCAGTATAGATAAATAACTTGGATACCGACTGCAGCGCCATCTGCCGGGCTCATTTGTGAATCTAAACCATCCGGGGCGCCACCCAAACGCATACCAAAAAATTCATTCAAATCGGTCCAACCGTTTAGGAGTAGTTCAATGACATACACACGTACAGTAGAATTATATATATAAAGATGATGTAGGTGTGATGGTCCTCAACTACGTACCCTCCGACTCAGAGTTGCAATATTAAAAGTTTTGGCTTGTTTCGTTGTCTAGGGGCTGGGATACGTAGTTGCCCCATTACATGCAAAATACTGCTGAGCATACAGTATACGATAAGAATACACATATGAATCGAATGGTCGAAGGTTTCTATCACTCGGCAGTTGCGTATGTAACGTAGAAATCTTGCAAATAAATCAAATCTACAGGTACTATCTTAACGACTTTAAATGATGAGTAAGATAGCACAAGTACTATTGAGAATGTGGTATATTTCTTCAAAATACATACTGGTGTCGATTGTCCAGCAATTAAATAAATATAAGTTGAATAACCGGGAAACAATAGATTCCTACTGCACGTAATTAGTTATGAACAACAACATAGCTCGCTAGATATTCACTTCTAAACGCACACTACGTCTTCACTGTAGAAGCCACGGAAATTTCACTAGTGCACAAGTCAGCACTACGAAATATTTCTATCTTCCGCGACCACACGCAAACCACTCCACACTCTCCAAGTTCCTCTCACGACTGTGCGTCCGTCGCGCCGTCGCGTCCAAGACTCTCCGTGTCCTCTCCCGTACTCCTCAGAACTGCCGCACTCCTCTCGCGAAAGGATTCTCCTCCCCCATTTCCATACAGTCTCACCATCAACGACCGCTGTTATTGGCTAGAGCGCTCCCTCCATGTCTCCAATCCAACGTACACTCACAAACATATTTAAGCACATACAAAATACTGGATTTACATTTAAACGCTTGAAATTAAATAAATATTCCTCCGGCTAGGCCTTAAACACGCTCTAATACACATTATTAAAAACATGAACAAATTAAATATACATATTTGAAAGGAATAGCAACAAAAGATAGTCCAGTAACCCAATGTCTCTGTGTTTTCTAAAACACATTAAATATTTAACCAATTTCTTCATGAATAATATATATCGGATATAAACAAAGACATAGACGAATAAATATATTTACAAGCATGCTGATACCGTTTTTTCGTGTAACTGTCGAGTACTTATGGCCTGACGCGATTGACAGTAATCGCCCACTTTGACCTCCAATAACTCGTGTACCATTCAAGTTACATGCCTGTAATTCAAACCAATTTAGGTTTACACTAATAGATTTCTAGAGACACGTCGATCGACGAAATCGGATGAAGCGTTTAAATTTTGGAAATTCTTTGTTGGGTGTTACTTGTATGCTTTACCGTCAGATACTAAACTTTAAATTAATAAAGATACTGAAAATCTGATTGCACCACCAGAATCGTCGTGCAACTAATGGTAATGTACCTCTGCGAGGTATCGTGGTTCATCTGGCTACTATTAATTTCTATGCGAACTGTGAAATGTCTGTCGTTAAGATTTCACAAGTCCGCCATCTTTAACACCCCCGCCATTGACATCTCCTTCATCGACACAAAGCACAGTCCTCGTCACGGCGGAATTCCCAGTCACGCCGCTGGACCATGCGCTGGGGCTGCCCCTCTCTTCCGGCTAACGTTTGGCACCACGTGATTGCTAACGAGCACGGCCCTGCCACCAGGCCCGAGCGGTGGCCGCCAACTCTGAATTTACAATATTTTGAGGGCGCCAAAACTCGCCCGTTACTTCACTTCCGGATCTGCTGTTGATATCAGGTTGCAGTGCACTGTGAGTACCCAAAATATAACTAGCTTTCAGTTACATAAACATTTCGTCACCGATAGCGAAATTTCCGTCATTTAGCTGAGTACCTTCAACACGGCGTTTACATGCAGATTGTTCATATTATAATGTTCCTGTTACACCTCCCTGTTGATGAACCTACAGTGTTTTGAAAACATGTTACTAATACAACAAATTCCATCAAAATTCCAGAAAAGCGATTGGTAGTACAGTTATTCCCAAATAAATCACCAATCTCTTTTGTTCCTTCAATCTTGCAAAATTAATTAACTGAAATCTTGTTACTTACATCGAGGTCTCCCATTTTTATAAAGCAATTTTCATTTAGTGTCAAGAATATTGTCAAGCTGGCACTTGGTGGAATGTATGTGGTTCAAGTTTATTTTTTGGTCTGAGAGCAACAAATATTTTTCTGGTTTTTATTAAGCTCACCCACTTGGCTTAATTGGATTCTGGTACTAATAAATGACATTGAGATTAAGAAATGTTCTCCCCATCTTAACACCCCAATAACCCCCAGCCAATTACCACACCTAACGATTTCCGGTGCCAGAGTAAAATGTGGGATATCACTTTGTAAATGGAAATACGTAAAACGGGGACCATTCACTCTTTTGAAACAGTTTTATACTATCCCATGAACTAGTTTTCCTGCCTTTTCAGGGTCATCTTGAGATAGTTTCCAGAAGTTACACAGAAGTTGCAAGCATAATTCTGGCTGCCGATTGGTGAAACTATGGGTGGCTTTTGGTGTTTGTATGCATTGGTCTGCTTCCCTTATGATGGCCAGATGGTACCACATCATACACTTTCACACAATATGTATGCATATACACTGTGATAAAGAAATGTTGCCAGCATCCAGCATGTGTTACCCAGCATGTGTAGCACATGCTGGATGTCGGTTAAATTTCGTTTTCACAGTGTATATGCATACATATTGTGTGAAAGAGTGTGATTGGGTACGAACTGGTCACCACAATGGAAACAAAAATATAGGTACTAACACCAAAAGCCGCACACACTGTCGCAAGCCGGCACTCGACATTGTGCTTGTAATAGCTATGTCACTTCCGGAAAACAATCTGAAGATGAGCCTGAAAAGATTCGAGCATCAGTCCATAAAATAATAAATAGCTATTTGAAAAAGTAGTTGTTCCAACTTTGTGGTATGAAATCAACGAAGATGCCACGAATTGACGTTACATTGATGTAAACCGTCCAGAATCTCAATTAATAAACATATGCTAGAAGTTGAAAATCTTTGCCACGTTTGTTTCCGTGCTCAGATAGCATAATGGCTGAGACAAATTCTTCAAAAAAAGTAGAAAGTACAGTACTGAAACTAATTGTTCTCACTTATTCATTACACTGCAGGTTCAGTATTTCCAAACAGTTTTCACATTTACCCCTCCACGCCATCGTCTTTTCCCCGGTTTTTTCATCAGTTCAGTCATTTGATTTCTGTGCATTCAATGCATACAAATCACAAAACTATATGCAAGTATGAATGTATCTCACACATCTCCTCCTAAATCACTGGATCGACTTCAACCAAACTTAGTACAAATATCACTTCTATCTGAAAAGAGTCGCGGTTCGGGTAACAAGCACCCACGTATCAGTGAGGTTGGAGTCCGGATGAAAAAGCAACGTACCCCATGCCATGCGAATATCCATAATTTCATCAACGAGTATTTGAGAATGATAATATTTGGAGACATTTAACAAACTAATACATACTGTCAAACCTGAACAAAACCTTTCCTTACTAACCCCATGCCCCCCCCCCCCCAACATGAAAAAAGGAACAAAGTTTGTCGCTTACTACATTTTCTCTGTTCATCCAGTAAGACTGCCGAATGAGGACCGACGTTTTAAGTTATTACTCCTTTGCAACTAACTGTCCTCCTGCACAATTTGCATACATGATTCCCAAGAACCATGGAATTTACCAGAAAAATTATAGACACTAAGATGCGTCAGAAACTACCACATCATAGAGAATGTTTAATTTATAACCAAACAACTAAACTCTCCATGTGTAACGTTATAACACGGAAACTAATCACTGTAGGAGTACCAGACTTGGTGGCATTAATGTCGAGGACATGTGGGTGAGAAATAATGCAGAATAAACTCAATTGAAACACTTTTGATGAGCTGCTGCGGGACATCATATCATTACAAAAGGGGCTCTATTTGGCGCCCATCATTGTCCAGAAGGACTGAATTCTGCACGTCCGTAGGTATAATAGCTACCTCTCTTGATATGCTGTGCTCCACATCAGCACAGGTGCAAGGGTTCCCATGGTAAGCCCTGTCCTTCAGGTAGCCCCACAATCAGAAATGACAAGTAATGAGACCAGGTGATCGTGCCGGGCAAGCAATTGCAAACGATCGGTTGATAATTCAATCGTTTCCAAATGGGTTTCGGAGAAGCAGGTAAACTTCACACCTTGCATGAAAACTGTTGAGTTCACCGCGTCTCTCTCCTGTACGGTGGGTGTGACATGCTGGCGAAGCATATCGCAGTAGCGCTGGCCAGTCACACGACACGTCTTTGGTCCTTGAGCTCCAATCTGTTCGAAAAAGAAAGAGCCAATGATGAACGTAGCCGTAAAGCCACATCGTACGGTGATACACGGAGGAACTTCATGCCCAATGACTTGAGCTGAAGATCCAGACACTCGGCAAGTCTGTGTGTTCACCTCACCCTTCAGAGATAAATTATCTTCGTTGGTCCATAGGATGGCCAAGAGGGCACGCCATCGTCAACTTCAACTCTTGCGAGAAAGTGGATAGCAAAGTCAACACGTCATTGAGCGTCCTATGCTGAAAGATGCAGTACGATATGGATCTTGCACGGATACCATTTGAGAACGGTCGAAAGCACTTTCCGTGCAGCGGACCACGAGATGTTCAACTGTCGTGACACAGCAAGCGCACTGCCTGACGATCGGGAATTGCGCGTGCCGTTGTCTACCGGCCTCTACTCGGAGCGACGCCCAGTTGACTACTTGCTTCGATCTTCTTCATCATGCTCCGCACAGCAGGTTGAGAAAGAGGACCCTTCCGGAATCCTTTGAGCCGGCGGTATTCTCGAAGCAACTATTGTTTTGATATTATAGCTTCACCAATTATGCCCTGCACCTTTTGTGCAAGCTCATGTTAACACGTCAACATCTGCACTCGTACTGGTCAGGTGTGTGAGATTATGAATCATGATAACTGATCACGTCACCTGGTGGCCACAGTGGGAACTGGACGGTGGGATGTGACGCATGAAATTCATGCACCCCATACTTTTGGCATTAATGCTACCAAATTTGATGCTCGTACGGTAGAGATTCCGTGCTTTATCGTGTTAAAGAGGGAAGGTTTAATTGTAACCACCAAGCGTTTCTTCGTCTCTACTGCCTCTATTCGTAGCACTTTTCGCAGGTAGTATCCACATTTGTGCTGAATGTGTCCAGACAAATATGTTACTGTACGACACCTGTTTCAGTAAGTATTCGGTCAAACACTGAGATGCGTGAAAAACTGCCACAACGTTTGATGTACTGAGCAACGTCATTCACTCTAATGGTATCTGTTTTCTGGATTTGTGAAACAAAATTTTACTTCAGAAAAGCTGAAAATGGTTTCGTTTACAAACAACGAAGGCTTTCGCAAAACCAGTCTACAAAAATACAAATAAATGAAATATTTCCAAACGCGTAACAAATTAATTATAATCACTCTTGTCAGCATCAAATATTTACTCTAATTTACCTGCAGTTTGAAGTTAGTTTTAATTGATACAGTGTTTAATTAGTTGCTGGTAGGTACCAATATGAGATTTAGTTAGTTATTACTATACCTACTTTTATGAACTGACTGATTTTGAAACTTCTTGTAAATTTAATACTATTTCTCAGTTGAAATAATATTGTCTCTTTCACTTGTGAGTCACTCGGCGACAATGGCCAAAGGAAAGCAACCTACAGATGGCAAGGACGTAGGATAATCCACAACACTTAAGTCAATTACAGTTCCATTAAAAGCACTATAATGTTCAAATTGTTGCGTATAAGGCGCTGAAAAGCCATAAACATAACTAGTAAATTAATTGGCTGAATCATACTTTGACGCGAATTTCAAATGGCGCACCTTAATGTATCGTGTGGCAGTAATTAATGGCAACAATTTCTTCTTCCATAAATGAGCAACTTTTGTTAACTTCGACCACACAGTACTCTTCTTTCAGTACTTCAGTTACCAATTGTTTTGGCATACTTTGTATTGTGACCAGGTAGACGCTCACTCATCCATTTACATTGCCTCGCCACTTCGACAATACACACTTCTTTACGCTGTTGAACACTGCCATTCTGCATTCATACTCCACCACCAATGACTTGCAACTATTCTTTCCCTCTTGCCTTTCTCGACTTTCGCACACTCGCACACAAACATATTGTTGAAATATTTGAAACAAATTCTTTGGATTTTATACAATACAAGCGTCCCTAACTTTGTCAGCGTTTCTACCACAGGACTTCACAATATAACTTCGAAATTAATTTCTTGTAATTACGTTTCACATTTTTCAGTAACCAACATTGTTAAAAGTATATATATATATATATATATATATATATATATATATACAACAAAAAATGAAATCGAAATTACAGAATTAGTTAGCTGCCAATTATCAGGAATTTCGAAGAAAAAGTTCGACTACGCAGATGGTCCTGCTTTCGGTTGTCATCCTAACTGTCTCACATCTCTTTCAGACCCTCTGATTACAGTTGTGTAAGCCAACTTTTACTGCCCCTTAGCTGCTACGGAAGTATTTTTTACCAATGGAAATCTGAGGCAAACATTTGTAAATGTTCGACCTCTTCAACATGCAAAAGTGCTGCCAGTTGTTGGGCATCACTAAGAAAATATAAGCAAGTTAACGCAGCAAGGCCCAGCAGCTCGTGACCACAATACACAGATGTGGTTGGTTCGCTATATTCCACTGTGTAACTGAGTATTGCTTTTATTATTTTGCATGGGAACTGTCCAATGTTCATTTTACTATTTATTACAACAGAGAATACTTCTTAATTAGTTATTCTTGTCCGTAAAATGAAGGTAAGTACAAAGTATTTTTTGAAAAATAGTACACATTCTGATATAAATCTTGCATTTAAAATCACTAGAAAATCACCTAGTGCATTACCATACAAACAAGAATTTTCGGTCCTCCAGAAAAAATTTCTCGTCTGAAAGTATTAAGAACAGTTTTGGGGGAGGGGGGGGGGGGGGGCACTCTCACTCTCTTATGTTGCATTGTCGGACACTCTCTCACTCTAATACTGCATTCTAGTATTATTGTATTCCTCGTTCGCTTTCGCAACACACATGAAATCACGCATCTGAGAGTGGTCCAAATTAATTACTTTAACTGAAATATCAATGCTAGCCTCAAAGGGATTGTTCACTACGACCTGAAGCGGAGCAAGCACACTGCCTGACAAATACTGTGAGACACACAGAAAGGTGGGTAGGAATGAAATAAAACTTAATTATTTCACTGATTAGAAAATGAAGACAATTATTCAGAACTTGGCAGCATGATCCCGTCTCCGTATGATGTTGCACCCCTTTCGGCCTGACGGCATGCAGCGATTGGGTTTTGAAGTGTTCGATAAAGCCGTAGTATCCATTCGTGAGGCCACATACCCGACACCTACTGTAGTGGTCTTTGTTATTGGGACGCAGAAAGGGTATATGTGGGAGAAAAATGTTTGTCTTAAAATGTTCTGTTCTTCTTGCTGTTTGCTTAATGAAAACGTAAATGAATAATTGCGAAATTATTCTCTTCCTTCCACTAAAGTTCTACTCTCGAGCCCTCATATGTGCGAACACGAATAAAATAATTAAATAAAGCAAGAAAAGCACTGCTGGTAGGGATTCCCAATTCGTTGTTCGATTTAAAAATATTGGCTTCGTCACTCTCCAGGGCCATCCAACGCATCCGTCGCACTTAACCCTAAATGAAAGCACTCACATGTTTATTAAAATTGCAGGCCGGAATTTGCGATGAAATTCTGTCCACTTCTCACTTTTTACAGATTGAATTTATTCTATAAAATTCAAACTAAACATACTTTCATACTTTTCACAGCAGTCCATCATTAAAATAACATTTGTCAGTGAGAGAACCTAAGTAAGCTGACCATAATCACATCTCGTTTAACCTGCGTAAAATCCATGAAAATTATTCGAAGTGCTTCAGAACGTTTCTGAGATTAAGTTTCTGTAATCGCGAGATAGAGAACTTTTTAATTGCACATCAAATTTCATTAGAGTGTCAATGTAGCTCTTGGTTTTCGTGCGGCGTTAAAGGTTTTCTAACAAACTGTTTCAGCTCACATGAGTGCTGTTTTGCGTCGTTATATCAGTAATGAATACTAAACAATTAAATTAATCACAGTTATACGTCTCTAATTATCTGTATTTACTAATGCTGACGCTACTTTCACTGTTACGCACTTTCAATTTTTTATATGCGCGTTATACATTCCGGCCTGTAATTTGAAATTCGGAATATTCACAATCTGTTAGAACAGTTCGGCAGTGCTCACTGATCGCTAATCATCAACACTATTTTTGTCTGACTCACATAAGTAGCTGGGGAACTACTAATTAGTAAAGATCACTGTGCACACAAAGCATTTAACTGTTGATAAATTTTAAACTAAGTAAAATACTGTAGCGAGGGTGCGTCTTCACCCATGCAAACTTCTAACTTTCTTTCTTAGAACAACGTGGTTTGATTCTCTGTCATTGATTATGCTCAGTTTTTATTCAGAGTTTCCCTCATGTCGTTTTTTATTTATTCGGCTAGTTCGGCCTTGGCGGCCACGCTCCGCATTT
Source organism: Schistocerca americana (assembly GCF_021461395.2). NCBI lineage: Eukaryota > Metazoa > Arthropoda > Insecta > Orthoptera > Acrididae > Schistocerca > Schistocerca americana. The sequence goes on along the minus strand of NC_060125.1, from coordinate 397,122,374 downwards.
TTTTCATACGGTTGGGATCTTCCCACTGCCTGTTCAGACCTTTTAATGACGCCGTACAGATCGTCCAGCCTAGCATGACCCACAAATGTTAGATCGCTCTCTTCTGACAGTCACAACGGCAGCTGATTTAGGTGTCAGTGCTATGAGATGACGCATGTTCGTGGCCGTTTGTATTGTTAAATTTTTTTGTACTCTCTTTTTGTATGTACCGTCTCAATAGCCCCACTTGCTACTCCAAACATATAGTGAATGGTGCCGCAAGCAGCATTAAACACGGCGATTTACTCACAAGAATACCGTATTTATCCCTTTAATGACAAAAATATCAAGAAAACCGAAGCTAACGTATGCGCCAGTATTTCGTATACTGAACTTTACCCTCATATTTCAATATCTGTATCCTTGGGCGAACCAAAAATTCAATACAAATTTGCGAATTAAACAAAATGTATCTTACTAAGCTAATGATTCTAACCTCCCTGTCTATCATAGGTAATAAATAAATAAAACCAAACTGAACATCAGTTTCTTTGGTCCCAGACTCATGAAAGATGCTTAATGTTCTGTGCGAATGTTTCTGTTATCTATATTGTAATGGATTATTTACCTCCTCCTGAGGAATTTAACTAGGATGACGCAGTACAATTATTAGGTAGCCATTCGAAAGGAAACATAACGAAACATCAATTTATCACTGTAGCACTTTTGTTTGTATGCAAACGTAAAGATTACATGTTTATGTTATTCCAAAACTAAAAACGAACTTTGCATATTGTACATACAGAAGATAATGTTTAAATGTTAATACAGAAAAGTGTGCTAATGTGATAAATGGATGTTTTCTTTCAATTTGTTACCTAATAATTGAACTGCGTTACGCCTAATTCAGTTCCTCAAACAGAAGCGGATGAGTTAATCATCTGAATTGAAACCGTTGTGCAACGGTAATTTTGCAGACATGAGTTTCCTTTCAGAATATTATTATGCACTCTCGGCTAAAAGTTCAAGAAGTTTGTAAGGGAATTTCCGAACACCCTGTATACATCGGAGCACCTTTGTTGTCTAGGTACGTGCCTCCGAGTGCGCTAACGCTGGAGCTCATACTGTTGGCGTTGTTTCCAACTCTCCTGCTAGTCAGTTGACATGAGGCTACCATGAAACAAAAAAATCAATCCTTGAGTCACATATTATTTACAAGAGTCTGAACACAAAGGATCGGTCAGATCGAACGCATCCCCTCTCTCATCCAGACCTGACACAATCAAAAACGAAATCCTAGGCCGAAACCTGACACAAAAGAATAGACTGAAGTGTTCGCAAGGAAATCATGTCAAATACAAATTTTCTTTTCTGTATCAACAACTAGTTCCATTCAAGGCCGGAATAACAAGCCATAGTCACTGATCTTTTTTCCTTTATCTCTTTTTTGGCTCTTCAGTCTTCTGACTGGTTAGAAGCGGTCCACCACGAATTCCTCTCCTGTGTCAACCTCTTCATCTAAGAGTAGCACTTGCAATCTGCCTCCTCAGTTATTTTCTGGATGTATTCCAGTCTCTGTCTTCCTCTACAGTTCTTACCCTTTACAGCTTCCTCTAGTACCATGGAAGTCATTCCTCCATGTCTTAACAAATGACCTGTGGTCCTGTCCCTTCTCCTTATCAGTGTTTCAAACATATTCATTTCCTCTCCGATTCTGTGCAGAACTTCCTCATTTCTTACCTCATCAGTTCACCTAATTTTCAACATTCGTCTGTAGCGCCACATCTCAAATGCTTCGATTCTCTTCTGTTCAAAAATGGCTCTGAGCACTATGGGACCCAACTTCTGAGGTCACTAGTCCCCTAGAACTTAGAACTAGTTAAACCTAACTAACCTAAAGACATCACAAACATCCATGCCCGAGGCAGGATTCGAACCTGCGACCGTAGCGGTCTTGCGGTTCCAGACTGCAGCGCCTTTAACCGCACGGCCACTTCGGCCGGCTCTTCTGTTCCGGTTTTCCCACAATCCATGTTTCACTACCATACAATGCTGTTCTTCAGACGTACGTGATCAAAAATTTCCTCCTCAAATTAGGGCCGATATTTGATACTAGCAGACGCTTCTTGGTCAAGAAAGCCCTTTTTGCTATTACTAGTGTGCTTCTGTTGTCCTCCTTCCTCCATTCGTCATTTTACTACCTAGGTAGCAGAATTCCTTAACTTCATCCTCTTCGTGACCATCAATCCTAATGTTAAGTTTCTCGCTGTTCTCATTTCTACCACTTCTCATTACTTTCGTCTTGCTTCAATTTTTACTCAATCCATATTCTATACTCATTAGACTGTTCATTCCATTCAGCAGATCATATAATCCTTCTTCACTTTCACTCAGGTTAACAATATCATCGTCGAATCGTATCGTTGATATCATTTCACTTTCAATTTTAATTCTGCTCCTGAACATTTATTTTATTTCCTTCATTACTGCTTCGGTGTAGAGATTGAACAGTATGAGCGAAAGACTACATCCCTATCTTACGCCCTTTTTAATGCTAATACTGCGTTCTTAGTCGTCCACTTTTATTATACTGCGTTATTACAATGAGTCAAAGTTTATCGAACTAAAATGAAATCAAGATGTTGCATAAACAATAATATTCAGAGTATAAAAGGGACGACTGGTGTCATGAGCAACCATTTGCAGAGAAAATATTATTTTTTCTTCAATTTCCCCCACCTCCCTGCAAAGAAAGATTGACAGCTGTTTCTGAATACCTAACCATAGCGTAAGGCCATGAAGTAAAAGACCAAATTAAATGGAATTCCACGCGATACTGCATATGAACCAAATCGAATCCCAAAATAATTTCTTATGCAAAAAATATAACATAACACTGATACCCTATTCGAAATTATAACTTGCTTTTATTTCATACTTACAACCATCAGATGATCTTCCCCAATGACCAGCTGGACCTCCACACACCAAAAGAAATTTGATGTGCGACCAAATCAGAATCACTCATTTTACAACAATATATAATAATTTTCATATCACCTCATCCGTTCTGCATATTCAAAATCACACTTTCCATTACTATATGGTAATGATTGCTTCTGCAGTTTACTGAACAATACTTTACTCTCCTCTTGCCCTGTAGCTCATATTTTTCAAACACCGTTATCAGACAAAAATACCCTAAATTCCTCTACATCTACATCCACATTGTTACTCTGCAATTCACACTTCAGTGCCTGGAAGAGGGTTCATCGAACCATTTTCATACTATTTCTCTACCATTCCACTCTCGAATAGCGCGTAGGAAAAAGTAACACCTAAATCTTTCCGTTCAAGCTCTGATTTCTCTTATATTATTATGATGATCATTTCTCCCTACGTAGGTGGGTTTCAACAAAATATTTTCGCATTCGGAAGAGAAAGTTGGTGATTGAAATTTCGTAGCCGGTCGCGGTGGTCGAGCGTTTCTAGGCGCCCCAGTCCGGAACCGCGCGACTGCTACGGTAGCAGGTTCGAATCCTGCCTCGGGCATGAATGTGTGTGATGTCCTTAGGTTAGGTAGGTTTAAGTATTTCTACGTTCTAGGGGACTGATGATGTCAGATGGTAAGTCCCATAGTGCTCAGAGCCATTTGAAATTTCGTAAATAGATCTCGCCGCAAAGAAAACCGCCTTTGTTTCAGTGACTGCCACCCCAACTCGTATCATATCAGTGACAGTCTCACCCCTATTGCTCGATAACAAAAACAAGCTGCCCTTCATTGCACTTTTTCGATGTCCTCTGTCAATCCTACCTGGTAAGGATCCCATACCGCGCAGCAACATTCCAGCAGAAGACGGATAAGTGTAATGTATGCTGTCTCTTTAGTGGGTTTGTCGCAACTTCTGAGTGTTCTGCCAACAAAGCACAGTCTTTGTTTCGCCTTCCCCACAATATTATCTATGTGGTCTTTACAATATAAGTTGCTCGTAATTGCAATTCCTAGGTATTTAATCGAATTGACAGCCCTTAGATTTGTGCGTTTTATCGTATACCCAAAATTTATCGGATTTCTTTTAGGACCCATGTGTATGACCTCGCAGTTTTCCTATCTTAAACAGACCAGTGAATAACGTACCATTCAAAACACACAATTTCTGACAGCAAAATACCCCTCCAAAAGTTTTAAACTGAATATAATACATGTAAACATAAATTTGCCCTCAAACATTAACCTGCGTACCCACGACAATGTAACCTCCAGACGTCATAAACCTAAGCGCACTAAATTTCTTTATTTCAAATTCTTTGCGTATTAATTCACCACAACGCTGACTTATTCAAACTTCTGCTTGTAGTTTGTGGTTTCACTCTCACTGCTTGAGAAAATCTCTAAATAAGATTATCATTTCCATTCAGTTACCAACAACCATCTGTTGCTTACCATTAACCAGTCCTAAACCTTTTGTCTCATCATTATCCTGACGATTTAGAATGTTATTAAAATCATCAAATCACATGGATTACTCATTTCACTACCCATATAACTTTATTTCATCTCTGTTTCTTCCTCAACAAAACATTTAAAATCATTATATCCTACAAATATTTCATTTTCATCATTGAGCTTCTTTACCGTATATTAATGATGGAAAAACTACTTCTTTTCATCACTTACACATATACAGTCAGACTATCATATTCATCAAATAAACCCCGAATATGAAACTACTATCCATAATATCTGCCTTTTTACGCTATATTCCCTTAATTAACGTCCCTTAATTACTGCACCTATCATTATTCCATTTAGTAATATTTATTCCCTGAGTCGATACTAAAAATGAACATGCAAGAGGTATTAAAAATTCAGTTTCCCTAATTCTGTCCCAGCTGTTACCAGTTATTCATTTTACCTTACTCATTTTCAAATCAGCTAATTCTCTTAATTCTTCCTGCCAACCCCCTCCTCCCCTCCCCCAATACAATGACTCATCCAGAACTCGTCAGCAAAATCATAAGTCTGCTCACAGTTAATACGTACTGCATCACTGGAAAATGAACCTCTTTTACATCCCCTATTGAGCACTAGATTCAGGCACTAGGTAATCCACATTATTAACGTTGACTTCACCTAAAACAGTTTCACATTTAACTAACTCAGTCACACTGCTGAACAACATTTTCAACCTGCTCACCTACACTGCCAGCCGAGCTTGCCACATAATTTATCACTACAAACTTTGTTTCACTGTTACCAGTCACTATCTTTTCACCTACCTCAGTAAGAGGATCCCTCTCTCGACGTTCCACGTATCAGACGTTTCGCTTCTGAATACGCTTCCCTCTCAGATTCAGTCGAACTGCATCTGTTTCCGATGGCAGCTTCTGTTTTACCTCCTCTACATTTAAAGTTAAATCTCATGATTTAGTATCTTTACTCCCAGCTTTACCTTTGAAACTAGTTTCCATTTCGTTCCCACAAGTACCCACTTTAATGCTCAACCAACTGACAGAACGTCTAAAATAAGTTCAGAATTTATCTATAGAATATACTAATATTCTCCCAAAACAACTTTCTGAACTGCCCACCCAGTTAATTAACGAACACACTACTGAAACTAACTTATTCTAAGAATAACACACACACCGATGCCCGAGGATGGACTCGGACCTCGGGCCGGAGAGGCCGCGCAATCGGCGACATGGCGCCTCAAACCGCATGGCCACTCCGCGCGGCCATCGGCGTAGAACTTCACGGAACTTTAGGAAACCAATACCAGCAAAAAAACAACGTACTTTACAAAGTTCTTTAATGAGCGGCTACATTTACACTGCATTTTATGGTCTTACGAAAGCATAAATAGGAATTCCGCCAAATATAGTGTGTTAGCTTCCGAAGTACTGAAATTAAGTCTGCGATGCTCTTTGTCAGCCTGTCATAGCTCATGTTGCGTTATCTCGCCACCCAATGACAGCAGATATTCAGAGCTTAGGACAAGTGACGTAGACAGTCAATAGCCACAACACTGTTAAGTAGTTGAAACACACGAATACGAAAAGTTCGTTGTATACATTAATATATATATACACGGTATGGCAAGAAGAAAAGCTTGGATTTCACATGTGGTATTTGTTGCAGAAATGTTTTTTGGTGTTTTATCCAAGGATGCGCTTATACAGTATCCTAAGACTCCAGCTTAAATTTCAGCAATTGCGTATTTCTGAGAAGCACGATAATAAATTTCACTGCTGCGCACCAACATTTTGTGGGTCACCTGGTTGATTGCACGTACAGTCGAGCACTTCGTCTTTTCCATAAAAAAGCCAATGAAGCGTGAAATATCTCAAGATCTAATCTCTCACTTTTCTTTGAAGGATAGATATACTTTTTGCTGTGGTTATTGCATAATTGGTAAACTATGAAAGAATTGAAGTAAATATGAAAAGCCAACCTTGGAGCTTGGTTTTTTTAATCGCGTATTACCCTTTAAGATACATCAAACACAAATGTGCAAGAAAATTTTAACTAATGGCATAAATGACTGGTTTTCTGTGCCCGAAATTTTTCTGGACGGTCCTCAAAGGGTTATGTTTTGAACGAGAGTCAAACGCTCCGTGATTTAAGAAATTCATAGCACATTATCACAAATAACGTAATTCACGTCGTGTAAAAGTAAATTTCATTCGAAAGTAACACCTCTTAAACAACCATTCACAATATTTTACAGCAGCCTGTTAGAAAAGTAAAAAGTTGTCACGCCATGCTCATCAAAAGCAGTTTGTTGTTACGTATTATTGCGTAGCTTTCCTAAAGTGTTTGACAAATTTTGTTATCGGCTGACGATTGTGTGTTTTGTTGTTGTAAATGGCACATTTTCTTTGCAACGGAAGCTTTATTGCGGTGCTATTCTCTAGTTTATGTTTTTATAACTGCGGTATTATTTTGCAGTAGCGGGATAAAGTAAAATTCTTTCATACAGTATCAGTTCTTAATGGTTAAAATCACAAAAATTTAGCTGAAAACTAGGACAATGGCCGGCCGGGTTGGCCGTGCGGTTCTAGCCGCTACAGTCTGGAAATGCGTGACCACTACGGTCGCAGGTTCGAATTCTGCCTCGGGCATGGATGTGTGTGATGTCCTTAGGTTACTTGGGTTTAAGTAGTCTAAGTTCTAGGGGACTGATGACCTCTGAAATTAGGTCCCATAGTGCTCAGAGCCATTAGAACCATTTTTTGAACTAGGACAATGAAAACTTCCTGGAAATGTAAATAATTCCCAGTTCTTTCCCTGATTTTTTCCTGGATGAAAGAATTATTTCATTAATATGTTGCTCAGTTGTGGGTGTTCGCCTGATGAAAGTTTTTGTCTAATCATTTACATACCCAGCAAAGTTGTTTGCATGCACGAACTTGTGTTTACTCGCGACGATGCCTTCTGGGTACATCACCTATTTCTCGTCAGGCAGTGCAATTTGCCACACTTGGAAAGTGTATGAGTGCATGCGATGCCAATTCCACATAGAGATTCGGAGAACTTCTGTCAGCACTGTTCGGAAATCATATGTGGAGACAAAACATGAGTTGGTTGAACACTTGCTCACACAGCTTTTATTGGTAAGACAACTGCTAGATTCGGCTTCTGGTCAGGCGAAAATTTTCTATTATCGTGATATATTCATAAAATAATATCAGTGATCTGTTCTACCTCAATGTGAGCACATTTTACGTCATGCACGACAAGTTTGTTCCGCCACAGGTGAAAGTCGACGTCCGGTATCGCTCGGTTCAGCTCATCGGATGAAAGAGTACATTCATGCGGCGCGGCAGAGAGGCGGCAGAGATCGATAAGTTGTATCCAGAGGCAACGTGGTGTCCCCAGGGCGGTTGCCGGATTTACGACGGACAGGCCAGGTATGCCCGCGGCCGCAGCGGTAGACAGGGCAACCTAGGCCGGGGTGGGGTGGTTGGGGAAGGCTACTCTGCGCTACGGCTACGCGGAGGAGGGGCGAGAACTGCGCCGACGTCCCCTGGCTGCCCCGCGCACCGTGTTGACACTGGAAACAGCGCCAGAGCCGGCCGCCGGCCGCCCGGGATTAAACGCAAACATGCCGCCTGCAGAGATACGACCGCGCAGATCCGCGCCTCGCCGCTCTGTGATTCCAATTACGGCAGCGACACATCGCATCTGTCCAAGGCCGGCGCACCGCCTTATCCGGCTCTCGACACCTCCTCGCCTCCGAGCAGCAGCCGCTGGCCCAAGTCAGACCGCCACGTTTTCTGCTTGCGCCACTACTTCGTAACACGGTGTAATAACGCTTTGTGGGAAGCACTTACCTACAACTACGTCTCTAAGAGGAAATTAAGTGAAAATGAGAGACAAGGAAAAAATTTGCCATTTTCGAGTATTACTCGCTTATTTAGCGTTCCGTACAAAATTAGTCATGCGTATAGAAAGTTAACCCTTTCCAGGAATCGAATATATCAACGATATTTGCCTGTTATCCACATTGACACTGACAAGATATCGGTCCCAGGGACATCATGACTTTCGAGGCTATTGTACACTACTGGCCATTAAAATTGCTACACCACGAAGATGACGTGCTACAGACGCGAAATTTAACCGACAGAAAGAAGGTGCTGTGATATGCAAATGATTAGCTTTTCAGAGCATTCACACAAGGGTGGCACCGGTGGCGACACCTACACTTACTGACATGAGGAAAGTTTCCAACCGATTTCTCATACACAAACAGCAGTTGACCGGCGTTGCCTGGTGGAACGTTGTTGTGATGCCTCATGTAAGGAGGAGAAATGCGTACCATCGCGTTACCGACATTGATAAAGGTCGGATTGTAGCGTATCGCGATTGCGGTTTATCGTATCGCGACATTGCTGCTCGAGTTGGTCAAGATCCAATGACTGTTCGCAGAAGAAGGAATCGGTGGGTTGAGGAGGGTGATACGGAACGCCCTGCTGGATCCCAACTAGCAGTCGAATGACAGGCATCTTATCCGCATGGCTGCAACGGATCGTGCAGCCACGTCTCGATCCCTGAGTCAACAGATGGGGACGTTTGCAAGACAACAACCATCGCACGAACAGTTCGTCGACGTTTGGAGCAGCATGGACTATCAGCTCGGAGACCATGGCTGCGGTTACCCTTGACGCTGCATCACAGACAGGAGCGTCTGCGATGGTGTACTCAACGACGAACCTGGGTGCACGAATGGCAAAACGTCATTTTTTTCGGATGGATCCAGGTTCTGTTTACAGCATCATGATGGTCGCAACCGTATTTGGCAACATCGCGGTGAACGCACATTGGAAGCGTGTATTCGTCATCGCCATACTGGCGTATCACCCGGCGTGATGGTATGGGGTGCCATTGGTTACACGTTTCGGTCACCTCTTGTTCGCATTGACGGCATTTTGAACAGTGGACGTTACATTTCAGATGTGTAACGACCCGTGGCTGCACCATCATTCGATCCCTGCGAAACCCTACATTTCAGCAGGATAAAGCACGACCGCATGTTGCAGGTCCTGTACGTGTCTTTCTGGATACAGAAAATGTTCGACTGCTGCCCTGGCCATCACATTCTCCAGATCTCTCACCAATTGGAAACGTCTGGTCAATGGTGGCCGAGCAACTGGCTCGTCACAATACGCCAATCACTACTCTTGATGAACTGTGGTATCGTGTTGAAACCGCATGGGCAGCTGTACCTGTACCTGTACACGCCATCCAAGCTCTGTTTGACTCAGTGCCCAAGCGTCTCAAGTCCGTTATTACGGCCAGAGGTGGTTGTTCTGGATACTGATTTCTCAGGATCTGTGCACCCAAATTGCTTGAGAATGTAATCACATTTCAGTTCTAGTGTAATATACTTCTGTAATGAAATTTCGTTTATGATCTGCATTTCTTCTTGGTGTAGCAATTTTAATGGCCAGTTGTGGAATTTTATGTTCTAAGTCGCTTAGGAAATGACAAAAGAAATTCTTTCGTCTGATATAGCTACTAATTAACGATTTTATGACTTTTTCCTTTGCTTATGCTGCAAAACCTTTCTTCTTTGCAAATTTCGAGATCATACTTCAAGGAGAAAAACCTTTTAGATTTTTACGAGTGAGATTGCGAGTGTCAGAACATGTGACATAAGTCGCCGAATATTCTTATTGCATTGACATAACGTTTATTATACCGTTAAGGGACCATATGCTTTAGTATGTGACATAAACTTCAACTTGATACGGCTACCCGTTGCTGTGAAAAAAAGGGTCTTAACGGACGGACGTATGGACGAACACTCTGATATCGAAAGATAATTTTCTTCTTGTCCCATAATTAGAAAGTGACAATTTTCGCATTTTTTCTTTTTGTGCTAGTGTAAAACCTAGCTTCTTGGAAAATGTCTAGGTCAACCGGAAACACCCTGTAGGTTTTGGTGGCAGCGTTCTCAAGTATCAAAGTATTTGGTACAAACGTCCACATTGATTGATTGCACTGACGTATAACTTTCACTCTTTTATGTCACTACGGGACAACTTAATATGTGACACAAATCTTAACTTGATACATTCCTGATACAAAATGAGTTTCAACAGTCGGACAAACAGATAGACAACTAAGCGCTCCTGTAAGAACTCATTTTTTACAGATTGTGTTACAGAACCCCAAGAAGTAAACTGTTTATTATTTCAAAAGTAATCGCCGTAACTATTAATACATTTGTCCCACTCGGAGACAAAATTTTCACTGCTTTTACGGAAAAATATCGGCGATTGCCTACGGAACCATCATTGTAGCCATGTGTGTACACCTTCGTCTCAGGCAAATCGACACTTACGAATGTCTTTCTTCGTGGCTCCAGAAATATGGAAGCTCCACGGGGAGAGCACGCGATTGTATAGTGAATGTGTAACGGCTTTCCGGCGAAACGTCAGCAGCATAGTCCAAACAGCCTTGGCAAACCTTACACATGGACTGCACATGATCCATAAGGTCCCAAAATCTCCCCATGCGTTTTCCATATTTTTGGGGCCCTGGTAACGGAATTCGCCGATTTGCTTCGGACGACGAGGTGCACGCCTGGGTGTAATCGTGGCCGATTTGGCAACGACAGGTATTTTTCCAAGAAGGCATTAACCGTCTTGTCTCACAGTAGGATATATGTATTAACAGTTAAGGCTATTACTTTCAGAATAATAAAGAATGTACCTACCTTTTTCCGTCTGTTTCGTTTTAATTTGATTGCCCTTTCTAGAATACTATTTTGCAGTTCAAACAAGTGCTTGGCAGAGGATTCACTGAACAACCTTCAGACTAGTTCTATACCGTTCCACTCTCGGATAGGGCGCCGAAAACACAAACACTTAAATCCGTAAATATGAGCTCTGAGTTCTTTTATTTTATTACGTAGATCCTTTCTCCACATGTAGATGGGTGTTAGCTAAATATTATCGCATTTGGAAGAGGAAGTTGCTGATTGAAATTTCGACGAAGCATTTGGCCCACAGCGAAAAGCGCCTTTGTTTTAATGATTGACACCCCAAATAACATTTTTTATCCCTGAAACTCTCTCCACTATTTCGTGATAATACAAAGCTATCAAATAACTTCCGGGAATTCAGCCAGGTAACACATTCAGCGACCGCCGATATTTCGATGGGAGAACACCCCGTCATTTTCAAGGTAAACTGCAACGGACAGGAGACGTACATGCAAATTTGAAACCTCGGATCTCGGACTGATGCAGGAAAGATAACACACACACTAAACACTAGTGCCACCAAAGATGATCAAAGTCAGAGCTATCGATCGTGAGGCTACGAACTAGCAGGTGAAGTAGCAATGACTCTGTCCCTTTGTTTTTTGGCAAGGGAGAGAGCCGGCGTCTTGAAACCCATCAGAGTTTAAACAAAAACCTCCATCCCTGTTAACGAGGTTGCTCCCACACTTCATCTCAACTGCCTCCTTAATAACATTGTCCCAACAGCTTGACCTGCATGCTAATATCTCGGTGTCATTATATAACATGGGGTTACCAGTATCCAAGAAATGTTCGGCAATAGTAGATCTACTTGGCTGCTGTAATCTTGTGTTCCGTTTATGCTCAGTACATCGGTCCTCCACGGTCCTTATAGTTTGACCAGCATATGCCATGCCGAAACTACAAGGAATGCGATATACACCTTACTCTTAACTTACGCCAAGATCATCCTTAACAGAACTCAAAAAGGACTCAAATTTTAGATGGAGGTCGGAAAACACATTTCACGTCGTATTTCCGTAAAATACGACCGATGTTCTTGGAAGTGTTTCCTATGTGAGGCAAAACGGCAATAGACTTAGTTGTCGACTCAGAATTATCATCAGTGACCCATGTACAGTTGGTCGATAGCGCAACGCACGTTCAATCTATCACTATAAACATTTTGAGGAAACGTAACTTCAAGATGGGACAGCTCAGCTGGCAAAGTCTCTGCGTCAGACACGACCTGTGCCCTGTGTACCAAGGCACGAAGACTTCGAGGAACTTGCATTGCAGTCGGCGTCTTGAAACCCATCTGTTTCTTTAGATATGTTGACAATACCTTTGTTGTTTGGCCTCATGGTAGGGAGAATTTGAATGCCTTTCTAGAACATTTGAACTAGGTCCACCCGAGCATTCGTTTTATGATGGAGGTGGAAGAAGATGGTTGCCTTCCCTTTCTTGACGTGTTGGTTAGGAGGAATGGTGATGGATCATTGGGACAAGCAGTCTACAGGATACGTACTCACATCGGTTCCCATTCAAATTGTTCATAGCTTTAATCCCTAAGTATTAAGTTGAATGGGCAGCCTAACCTTTACGGATTGATGCACAGTCTCTCTTTTATTTGATTATTTATGTACGAGGCTCCATGGGACCATGCTAGAGCCAGAGCTACTTGATCATGAAACGAGTTAGTATTTGTTTCACAGACGCCGATTTGGAATATTAGAAGCAGAGGAATAAAACAATTTAAAAAACACGATAAATTTTTACTTGTTTTATAGCTGTTTCGTTCATTTTCTATCTGAACTTCAAACTACAAATGATGTTTTTTATCTGCAGTTACTGTGAAAAGGCCTAAGGGAGTGAGAAGAAAGTAAGTTATAATAAAATCGGTGAAAAAACAGTCTCTATGGCGACGGGTATTTTGTTAAAATGACCTGTTTTGGCCTAGTTTGGCTGTCTTCAGACACCATCGTCAGCTTAAGTTGGCGATGTACGGAACAGTCAGTTGACCTCAGTTGCTGAAACTACCCAGTTTCAGCAACTGAGGTCAACTGACTGCTCTACACACCATCGGTAGTTGGACAACGGTGATGTGGCCTGACTTTCCATTGTTGCCAAATTTATTCAAGATAGTGGATCCAAGATGGCGGCGGTAGGCATGGCAACGTCGCAATAACGTCATGGGAAAAAGTTCAAAATCTGGTGGGAAGATAGATCAATTGGGCTACCTCCACTAACCTAATCCCTCCTACCCCCTCCCCAACAAAATGGGACGTTCTAATTACAGAAGGACAATGCAACACACCCCAGCTATCTCCACCAACCTAAGAAAATGGCAGGTCACTTTGGCTACCTCCACAAACCTACGTCGTCTGACCACCACCTCTTCCTAGGAAGCCTGTGCTGATAGGATGGACATAAGTATTTATTTTCAGTCTTTATTTAAACAATTTGAGGCAGTAGCTCCATCCAGCATCTACACCATGAAGTCTGGATTCCCTATGACCTTGTTCACAGTACTGCCACCACAGGGCGCCATCGGCCCTCCTGTGATGTAATCGAAGATCGCGGTCTGAGGGGGAAAATGGCAAGAAAAATAGGAACTGTTAACCCAGTCACACGTTAGATTTCAGCCAGTAGGATGGTGGTATCTGGTAACATCATTTGAGGGGATATAGGACAGGCTCAGTAGCTCTGGGACCTCAGTCTTGCTCAGTCAGCCAGCAGCAGCAGGAGAAGAAGAACCATGAATTGTCAGCAGTCGCATTCCAGCTCAGCCCTGCAGAACAGGAAAAAGTGGAGAAGTAAGTATCCCATATCACATCTTTCTCTGTGGTTAGCATTATTATTATTGATATTATTATTGGTTGTTTTCAAGTCTTCGTCCATATGTAATGCTTCTCATCTTTGTTCAGCAGCAGCTCTTGACACATCCAAACCGGCAGGATCGAGCGCCAACATGCCAATCTCTACTGCGTCCGGACCTGTAGCAACCTCAGCAGCCATCTTGTCAAGACCTCTACCGACCTCTATACCTGCGGCACCAACAGCCTCCAACATGTCTGAACCTGTAGCGGCAATGTGGGATCCTGTAACTCACATAGCCTTCTTGCTGGAGCAGGACAAGGAGCTGTTGTTGTCTGACCCACTCATCGATTTGTGTGATGAGGTCACACTATCTGCTGACAAAACATCTAACACTGGTGGGGCTCTTAAACAACAGCAAGATGCAGAACAGTACTGGCCACCAACTTACGACCCATCAAGCAGAACATCCCTACACTAGTGCAGGCACAGAGTGCAGATGCTGTGGATAAGAAGACATCGAGTGCACCCATTCTTTTCAGCTCTACATACAATTTAGCTTCCAGTGGAACAAAACGTGTAAATGTTGGTTAGAAGCACATCATGTCAGGGGCTTGCATGCGAGAATAGAAATTGAAAATGCATCGAAAGGTGTTAAAGTGCAAATTTATGAGTTCGACTGGGACGAAATATGCCGTGCAGAGCGCTACATCAATCAGCAGAACAGAGTATTATCAACTCGTCCCCCCTCCCCCCCCCCCCCCCCAACACACACACAAACATTCGCCTTACTGGTGTGACACTATCTATTACAACAGTGTATGATGACTGTGCAATATGTGTGAAATAGAGTTACAACTGTGTTTATCTATGGCACACCTTAGTTTTGAACTTATATGATCTGGATACTACACTATGTCTTTCAATGGAGAGATTGAACCGTTGGTTGCCGAGCATTGAGTGTGCATACAATGATGTTGTAAACTTCCTAAGTGTGCATAGTGCTCATGTTGATGATTTTGAGCAGTACTTTTGTTTGCTCATGAACACTGAACCAAAAGAGAAACAGATTAAATGTTTGTCTGAAAAACCCGAGTGCTGTGAGGCATCCATTGCCTTGAGGGAGATACGGGCGGAATTTATTGCATGTCAAAAAGCTATATTTGGGAAATACTGTACAGGTGATGAAGTTATAGTGGCTACACATACTATTACCATCCCTTCATGTGTACCTTTCTATATATGCCAACTAATTCTCAGGACCTGGCGAAGTCAGAATCATTGCAGGGTGGGTGAAACATCCTGATCACAAGGACTTTGTTGTCGGTGACTGGTCCTGTGAAGATGCAAAAGAAGACCTGAGTAAGAAGAAGAACGAAATTCTCCTTCCCGATAATATACAGGCAATTATTGTAGGTCCATCCAATGGCAGCAAGACTAATGTCCTCATGACACTGCTAATACATGTAGATGGAGTCAGATTTGAACATGTTTGCGTGTTCTCAAAAACACTTTTTCAGTCCAAGTTTCTCAAAAGCACTTTTTCAGTCCTAGTATCAGCTATTACAGAAGATACTGCACGGTGTAGATGGTGTTACATACACGACATTCAGTGAAAGCGGCGATATCCCCCCCCCCCCCCCCCCCACCTGAAAAAGCAAAGCCAAACACTGTCTTCATATTTGACGATGTTGCTGTGGAAAACCAAGGTCGAATTCGAAAATACACTCCTGGAAATGGAAAAAAGAACACATTGACACCGGTGTGTCAGACCCACCATACTTGCTCCGGACACTGCGAGAGGGCTGTACAAGCAATGATCACACGCACGGCACAGCGGACACACCAGGAACCGCGGTGTTGGCCGTCGAATGGCGCTAGCTGCGCAGCATTTGTGCACCGCCGCCGTCAGTGTCAGCCAGTTTGCCGTGGCATACGGAGCTCCATCGCAGTCTTTAACACTGGTAGCATGCCGCGACAGCGTGGACGTGAACCGTATGTGCAGTTGACGGACTTTGAGCGAGGGCGTATAGTGGGCATGCGGGAGGCCGGGTGGACGTACCGCCGAATTGCTCAACACGTGGGGCGTGAGGTCTCCACGGTACATCGATGTTGTCGCCAGTGGTCGGCGGAAGGTGCACGTGCCCGTCGACCTGGGACCGGACCGCAGCGACGCGCGGATGCACGCCAAGACCGTAGGATCCTACGCAGTGCCGTAGGGGACCGCACCGCCACTTCCCAGCAAATTAGGGACACTGTTGCTCCTGGGGTATCGGCGAGGACCATTCGCAACCGTCTCCATGAAGCTGGGCTACGGTCCCGCACACTGTTAGGCCGTCTTCCACTCACGCCCCAACATCGTGCAGCCCGCCTCCAGTGGTGTCGCAACAGGCGTGAATGGAGGGACGAATGGAGACGTGTCGTCTTCAGCGATGAGAGTCGCTTCTGCCTTGGTGCCAATGATGGTCGTATGCGTGTTTGGCGCCGTGCAGGTGAGCGCCACAATCAGGACTGCATACGACCGAGGCACACAGGGCCAACATCCGGCATCATGGTGTGGGGAGCGATCTCCTACACTGGCCGTACACCACTGGTGATCGTCGAGGGGACACTGAATAGTGCACGGTACATCCAAACCGTCATCGAACCCATCGTTCTACCATTCCTAGACCGGCAAGGGAACTTTCTGTTCCAACAGGACAATGCACGTCCGCATGTATCCCGTGCCACCCAACGTGCTCTAGAAGGTGTAAGTCAACTACCCTGGCCAGCAAGATCTCCGGATCTTTCCCCCATTGAGCATGTTTGGGACTGGATGAAGCGTCGTCTCACGCGGTCTGCACGTCCAGCACGAACGCTGGTCCATCTGAGGCGCCAGGTGGAAATGGCATGGCAAGCCGTTCCACAGGACTACATCCGGCATCTCTACGATCGTCTCCATAGGAGAATAGCAGCCTGCATTGCTGCGAAAGGTGGATATACACTGTACTAGTGCCGACATTGTGCATGCTCTGTTGCCTGTGTCTATGTGCCTGTGGTTCTGTCAGTGTGATCATGTGATGTATCTGACCCCAGGAATGTGTCAATAAAGTTTCCCCTTCCTGGGACAATGAATTCACGGTGTTCTTATTTCAATTTCCAGGAGTGTATTTCTGTTTCTGTAGTCATATGGGTGCTGACGTCTGTTATCTGAGCCAGAAACATTCCAAAATCCCAAAACAGTTGGTTAGGGATAATGCAAACATTATTATAGCCTTCAAATAAGACAATTTGAATTTAAAACACATTTACCATTAACATGTAGGATTTGATATGTTGTTCAATGATTTTGTAAAGATATGTGCTTATTGCTGGAATCATTCACAGTTTGGGTTTCTCGTATTTGTTAAAAGAAGAAATCTGAGTGATGGTAGGTACAGGCGAAACTTTCAAGAGAGTCTGCATATATGGCACGGTAAGAGAGGCTAGTACATCAGTATACGCTGCACCATGGGCAAATTCGAGCGCATGTCTAGCTTTCAACTCGACAGAATGGGTGTAGACAGAGAGAACTTTCGCCTGTCATGGATGCGAAAATTCAGGCTATTGTCCATAAAGTTGGATGTATATGCAGGCAACTAGAGACTTACTACCAGACTCTTCTGAGAATGGCGAATGCGTTAAATGAGTTAGTTAGTGAAATCGGTAAGAAAGTAACCGACTTAGCCGAAAAGGTAGAGGCTGCTGAGGGGAAAACAGATGTAGAGTTCCTTGTTGGTGAGAAGGGGAAGCAGGCACATAGAAAGAGGAAGAAGAAGAGCGGATGTATAAAACCTCACGCTGCGGGGATGTCTGATTAGTATACGCCGTGATGCCAATGAAGCAGAAAGTGATTCACGTGTGGAAAGCAGTTCGAGAGATATTACGATTGCTATGGTTAGGGCATATGGATCGACTGTAATCACTAAGAGAGACGTTAAAGCCGGTTACTGAATCTCTCAGGCAGCTCTCAGCAAAAACAAAAACACGCGATAACGATGGTGTTGCCACTGACGAACTCATTATCCGTCACGCCGCACGAGAAATAGACAGAGCATTCGGCGTTAGCAGGGGAAGCAGTACATGTTGGGCATGAATCCTATAACTGATGACACAATACAGATTGGTGTTAGGCGGTTTGAGAGAACGCCTGGCTTAATGAATCTTATTTTCCCAAGACCTACCAAAATACCTATAAATTATTCTGTTAATGATAGGGAAACGTACCGTGAAATACTGCACATGACTGATATACGTAAGGTAGTGAAAAGTCTGAGCAACAAGAAACACAAACCCATTGTAAAACCAACACTTGATGACGAAAGCAGCAACAAAAGCAGCAGCAGCGGTGATGGTATTGCCATTGAACCTTAAACAGTGAACAATCGAATCCCGCAGTATATATATTATGACGACCTCAATGAGCTAATGGATAATCTACGGCTGCTCGTGGCATCAGCTGCTCCAGGTAGTACAGCTCATTCCAATGAAGTTGTTTCAATAATCTCTGGTTTAGAGAGAGAGGTTTCATCGAAGTATGGAGACACTAGTTCGAGAACTGCACAAACCGGCACGCAAAACATATCCATGCAGGCATGTTATGATTAAAGGTTTGGATCACTTATGGCAAGTTGATCTTGTAGACACGAGGGGATATTCACATGAGAATAATTAATTGAAATAAATTTTAATGGTTATTGATAATACTGCAAATCTGTCTGGGAATTACCTGTTAAATCAAAAACGAGTAGAAATGTCGCAGATGTGTTTCAGTGTTCACTACAGTCCTGGATGAATCGATGCCCAGAAAACCTCCAAACTGATCACGGCGGAGAGTTTTACAATGGGTATTTCAAGACCGTGATGCAGCGGTACGGAATACATCACTACTCAACATTCACTCAAGCGAAGGCAAGTTTCGTGGAGCGTCAGTACAGAACAATAAAAAATCGAATGTGGATGCGTTTCAACCTTCACGGCTCATACAAATTGACAGATATCCTCCCGGAAATAATTGCTCAGTATAATCGAACCAAACATAGCACAATAAAAATGAAACCAATCGACGTTCGTGATAATGGACTCATGGATATGATGTACTATCGCATTAAAATGCTGGACCCATGCAGACATATATTTATTTTACGTGGTTTGGTACGTATCTAAAACACAAGACGGCATTTGAAAATTCATACCACCGAGCTGGTCAACAGAGATATTTACAGTTTAAAAGGTGCAACGAACGAATCCTAGAATTATGTATTGAAGAATAGAAAAGGCGAAGAAACTGCAGACTGCTTCGACACTGAAGAGTTGCAGAGAAGCTCAAAACTGGATGTGTTTCTCGTGGAGAGAGTCATAAGACGTCGGGGAAATAAAACACTAGTCATATGGGTTTCCCTGCTGAAAAAAACAGTTGGACTGATAATAACGATTTGCTTTATAAGGGGGGCGCATAGTCCACAACCACCGCAGTAACATAACAAGCGTGCTAGGATACGCATTAGAGGAGGTGGTGGTATTCTAGACAAACTGCCAGTGGAATTACACATCCCTGGGTATAATACCTGTTGACCTGATACAAAGCTTCAGAAACGCTTGGCACGAAGTGATAAGGGGGTTAATCTGCTCGATGAAGCGTGTATGGAACAAGACACTGCATACGCTGCAAATCAAGATCTATCAAGTCGTCACATTGCAGATAGGATTTTAGTGATAACGCTAAGGCGATTCGGAGAGGAAAGGATATTGGTATAGGTCAACGCATCGCAGCATTTGCAGTTGATTAAAGCATGGGAGGAAAAATTAAGTTTCTTTAGGAGTGATGAATTTCAAGAAAGTTATGAATGCTGCACGCTGTGCATTAAACAAGAAGAAGAAGGGCGGGAAGAAGAGCGGTTTGGAGAACTGTATCCTGACGACGATGTATGCAGCTAAAAACACACTGAATCAGAAATATACGGAAAGAAGAAGAAGAGGATCGGTTAAAGTACCTCGAGTTCTACTAATATCCACGACATCTGGCGGTTTTCTTCCATTTCTCATCCTGGCCCTCTCCGCGCTCTCGGTGGTAGGGATCCCTGGTGGTGCTCCAACTATTGCTCGAACGATCAAGAACGCGCAAACTCCCAAGTACAGTTAGAAGATTCAAGAAGACATAACCGCATGATGGAAGCCGCAGCCATTGGAAAAGGACTACACTTGAAACCGTAAAGGGAAGGGCTTGGTCTATTCATAAATAAAAAAAAGCTCATTAGCAGTCCTACCAGATCGACCACTCACAAATACTGATCTTAAGTTTGTTAGAAGCAAATTCAACATTCCAGGATTCCATGGTGTGTGTATGCGGGATACATTACTGAAGACTATGTGGAAAACTGATTGAATGTGTTATTGCTGATTTAGATGTTGCTGGATTCTCCGGCGTACACTGGGTATCATATTTCATGAAAAATGCGGATATATACTATTTCGACTCATTTGGTGACCTGCATCCGCCAGAAGAATTACAACTATACTTCACCCACAGCAGACGTGTATTCTAGAATTATCCGCGCTATCAGGACTTTAAAACATACATCTGTGGACATCTATGCATCATGTTTCTCTTGACGTTTGCAAAGAAGAGAAAGCATGCTATATGAGGTTCAGATGCAATGTCGTACACTTTGACGTTAACAGAACAATTGCGTGCAAATTACTTCCCGCTAATTGATTTGAGCGGTGGTGAATCGAGTATTGTATTGATTGGACTGGAGATGTACAACAGCATCCGAAATATCACTGAGATTAACAACAAACTGCATCTGGACATTAATGGTAAAAAAGACACTGTAGAAATAGAACCGGGTGCATACGATATCGATGATTTAAACCAAGTCCTAAAACAGTCTGGAAAAGGCATTGAGCTACGTGCAAACGTCAATACACTTAAATTTGAAATAAGGACTGTAAATGCAAAGACTGACTTCAATCAGAGAGTTTCAATAGGGCGTCTACTGGGTTTCACAAAACGGTAGGTTTTGAAGAAGGATTCAAGTAAATTTTACAAGTCGGATCAGACTGTGGACATACTTCCTGTCAGCACAATCCGAGTCGAGTGTAACATTGCAACGAACTGCTATCTCAACGACAGTCTGATTCGTACTATTTACAGATTCTTCCCCCCCAGTTGCAATGGGGTATAAGATTTTTCAGACTCCTGTCAATGCGGTATACCTTTCAGTGACAGCTCAGACATAGGAATATTTTAAGCTGCGTATTGTGGACCAGAATAATCAACTTGTTGACTCTCGTGGCGAGGAAACCATGGTACGATTACATCTAAGGCAGGATGGTCATACGATACAAAACGAGTGGACGCAATCCACAGCACTTCACTTCACTACTGAACAGAAAAGTGATAACACGTGCGAACTACATGTTTCTTAAATTAGTTGGCTTGAAACATCGCAATAACGTCCTCACTCAATATAACCAGTCCAGCAGAGTATGATGAGAGAATTATACGTCACGAATACTTCTCACATAAACCCTACGCTTCAACCATATTTAACAAGGGCGATGAAATTAAGACTGTCATCCAGCACCAAGATGCACTGACGCTTCTATACAAGAGTTTCATGTATCTAGAGAAGTCATTCAAGAAAACCGACGCCAGCGATACAGTAGGATCCTAGCTTACACATAACGCTTTAGCATTCCTGTTCCAAGAGATACGCAATGAACTCAATGGGTCTGGGATCGAGCGTTCACGCAATGTCTGCATAACATTAACCCTTAAAACGTACGTCTTTGCATCACCTGCGGATTTACATAGTTCATAAAATGCAGGACGGTTCATAGACGATCCAGAGGAAAGAACCGTTGCAGAGTACAAGCGATTTACTGCATGAATATCTCTAAAAATGCTTATGGGCTGCATTGAGCACATGAGACAGATTATTATGAAGGGTAAACAGGAACTCATTCTGGTACGGAGTGCGACGGATACATTCTAGGAGCTCAAGATGAGCATGTGATCACAATCACCAAGATAATATGGAAGATGCCTCACGTAAGTGTATCAGACGTGGAGCGTTTGAAGCTTTTAAAAGTCCTGAATTCTGGTACATTTCTGCCACTAACATTTCGCTCGTTGGAGGTTATGGAGTACCCAGTGTTACCGACTGAGAGCAGACAAACTTGGGCTATTAAAACCTCTTCCCAGCTAGAGCCACCTAGATTCATACTTGCGTATCAGACTGACAGAAGTAAAATATCAAATGATTCCACTGTGTTCGACAACTGTAATTTAACTAATGCCAAAGTCTTCATGAAATCAGAATTCTACACATATGACAATTTCTACCTGCAGTGGAATGAAAATGTATACTGTCTAGCATATGATATGTATGCAAAATTTCATGCTTCTTACTAAGATGTGCTGAAGAAGAAGTATGAGGGTGTCTACTCAGTCCACAGAAGTTCAAGAAGCTAACACCAAACATCATGATAGAGTGCTTGAAACAAAACGAGGCAACTAAGTCTGGGCATAAAGATGTGCGAATTGAACTTGAATCTTTGACAAATTTCCCAGAACACACTGCTGCATTTGCTCTAGTTCTACATCTCACTGTGTTCAACTACTGCCTACTCATTGGTGTTGTGCAACGAGCTGTATGAATGAACAGATGCTTCACCATACCTAGAGCATTTCATAATTGTGTCTCAAGGTGTGAGTATCATTGCAGACGCTCAAAGTTCCTATGATGGTGAGCATAGACAGCTCATATTTAAAGATGTTGCGTTCGTAGGATATACAGAAGATGCGGGAATATTACAGATTTCTCAGCAAACATTGCATCATCGATGTCTTTCTAGTATGTGAAATCTGCTAAGACATGGAAGAGTCCAAAGTGGTTAACACATTTCTACCATGGAATTCACTGGGATGATCCTGGCATATCCTGTAAAGATATGGTGATGGCACTTAAACTATTCGACCACATGAGTAATACCATCTACATGAAGGGTAAGGATAAGATCTCATTGATGTGTCGAATCTTTACGTTTTCTGCTATTCAAGACCTGGAATTCTATAGGCGTCCTCCTCCCCATCGACTCAAGAAGAAGATGTGTGGAAATGGTGTTGCTGTGTCTGCTCATGAAAATGTAAAATCTATTTTTAGTTGGATGAGAATAAAAATTAATTTTTACCTCACAACCTATGTGTTCCTTTTTTTTTCAACCCTGTTCCCACTTCGACAGTGTACAGTTTTAACCACATGCTATGTCTGTGGTTTTCTTCAAGCACACGAGATATTATTTTAGACATGTCTGCTATATATCTTTGGAAGCAGACACAGTCACTTGCCTCCTGCTCCCATAACCCAAATCGTACTGCACTATAGGCACAATTCCATGCAATCATTCTATGTATTTTGTTATCTTCCATCTTAAACTTTACCTCCTTAATAACACTCATCTTCAGGAAAACTAATGTCGGTTATGACCTGCACAGCCTTTATATACATATACATACATAAGGCAATAAGGGACAGGTTTTTTTTGTAAATAACAACAAAGACGTATGGTTACGAATTTTTTTCTTCGTTTATTCATCTCAAACACATAAAATATAGCTCTTGAGGCACAACATAATTCTTGAGGTACAATGTAGTATAAATTGACTGTGCTATTACAATGCAGAAATACTTTTAACTTACATGCTACAACAGTAACACTAGTAAGAATTAAAAAAAAAAAAAAAAACGTTATGCTAAAAACCAATGTGGAGATACTCTCCTTACTACAACTAAATTCCACAGCCGCAGTAGCATAGCTTTTACAATGATTCTGATGGACTGTGCACACATAGATTCTAACTTCAGCAGTCTACAATAGCACAAGTTTTGACAATAATATTTCTGAAGGACTGTGAGGTATAAACATTTAAAAACTATTCTGAGTTGGATGGCTAGTGGCAAGTGAAAGACTTAAAAGCTATTCTATTTACAAGATGCACACGGATATATACACAAACATTGCTTATGAACAAATGAATCAATATACAAATATTTTCTTCTAGTTTTGCTTTTTAATACTTTTTTTATTTATGCTTCAATGCAAACTTTTCTTTCACACACACATGATGTACATACATTTTGTCCTTTTTTATCCTTTTTTCCACACATTCTCTCTATTTATGAGTATACATGTGTACATAGCACACATAAATAATTACATGACACATACACACAAAATTACTTACACTATGATAAAAGGGTCCTACTACTACTCTGCAGACTCTCTTTCTCTCTCTCTCTCCCTCTCTCTGTCTCTCTCACTCTCACTCTCACTCAATCAGAGTCTCCCACCCCTTCTCTCGCTACAAGTGAGTAGTGTGAGTATGGGATTTGAGACTGCAGCACAGTGTCCACCCCATTTCATGTCGATCGAATACCATAGCATTCCCATAGCATATGCAGTGGCTACGGTGAAGCACCATGAATACCACTACACAGTCACTGCAAATTGTCTTCAATAGAGAGGGCTCTCAATGCCATATGATGCACACCCTTAGCCCACCTCTGGGTGGAACCTTCCAATGTGCGATATGCATATATTTTTGAGTGTACGCTTTTCATTACTGTGGCACGTTATTACTTCATACGGATTGCTGTTCTTCACCCAGTAGATGAAGCTATCTGTATCCATATGAAGTAATTTAGAAACTGTGAAATGACTTTTTTTAAATGATGAAAGCAGTGCATGCGGAGTTTGGACAGGTCTAGTATGCCATCGCCACATAAATAGGTTTCATAAACTCTACTGCAGTCTTCACTGTCTCCACAGCAAAAAACTTCTAATTGAATATGGTGACCTGCTTATAATTTGGTCTATTAATGCATTTTATTACACCATAACTCCCATACCATTATTTTCTAATGAAAATTTCATGTCGTTCCCTCAAATTCCCCATTGTTTTACCGAAAATTGAATTATTTATTAATTTATAATAAACTTTCTGTAAGTCATGCAAGGGACACTTGAAGGAGGTAGTCATGGTGATTCTAACCAGCTTCATACCCAAGATGGAGATTACGATCATGAATAATGTATCTCCTCTTATCCACCAGCGTTGTCATCAATTTTGGTATGGAGACTACTTGCAGAACTAGTTGCTCTGGACACAGTGACAAGTCAACATGCGCATGATGGAAACTAATAGGGTATGTGCGTTCTGCCTCCACCACATACCGTACATCAGAATCAGCTGCCATACCCCCAATGATTTTTCCACCTAATCCCTTGAATTCGTCTTTGGGCACCAGTCAAAACTCACCAACCGTCAGTGATTGCTGCATGGCGTGTCTGTATAAGTTATTTACGTCCAGGTACATTGCGCAGCTAGAATCAAGGGATGCATGGAACCTGTCAAGGGTTATATGCCTTTGATGCCTATGGACGCATTGGCAAAGTCGCCCACGGATCCCTCCATCAAAGAAATGTAGCATGTGAACATCGGTCAATAATTCAATGCTGCACTTCGTTTTCTTGAGAATTGCGTCCCAAGGCTACCCAGGTGCATGTAATAAAAGGCGGGATCCAGAGAATATGTTGTCATGCATAGACTCAGGAATTTCTCGAAAACAACCACCAACAAGCAGATGTCTGTGTCCACGTAAAGCTGTGCATACTCTCCAAAAGTGGAAATATCGAATTCCTGCCATACATTCACAGCGTGCTCATACTATGCATCCGTTATGGCATCACCTGTAAGGTTGCTGGGGAATGCAGTTATGTCAGGTAGCCTTGTTTCGTTGAGTTTCGCCATACTATCCACATACCCAAGTGGAAAAACCTCCTTCCTAGCCACAAGTTGAAACTTTTTTTAGTCAGGAAATGCAGCTCGAGTGTTATGCATATTCTCCCAAGGTAGGGTTTCAATGAGTTTCGGCAGTGGCACCTGCATAAAACGTAGCATATCAAGGAAGCGGAGCATTATTCTTGGCACCATTCGTTTGGAGAATGAAATGCATTTCTCGAAACTGTCTGTTAGGGCACTGACCTCATCTTTCTCCAAATCGAAACCAGCCAAGTGCCGAAGTAGAAAGTGAGCATCATACCCACTTAAGAAAACAGGTACGTGTCTTGGTAGCTGGGACTACAAATTGCACGCATTGTGAGCTGCACCACGGAACTTCTCCGTAAGATGACAGTGGTCCCTAAGAGGAGTTTCTGCTTTTCTGTCTAACGGCAGCCCACAAATATGACAACCAACCGCATTATTATACAAATTTCATCCTCCTTCGATTTGGTCATGGGGAAGTTGTTGCTGTAAGGCTTATCAACATCCTGTGAAAATTTTTCGAGCTCATTGAGCAGCCAAACTGCAGGATAACCCCGACATAAGGTTTGTGGCACTCTAGACTGGAACCATAGGATGATACAATTTGGTACACGGCCGCATATAGTATGTGCCTTTCTGGAAAGGTGGTGTGTGAGGCTGTAGTGTCACCTTCACAGCGAGTCACAGGAGTGAGGAGGCATTCAAAGTTGGCATACACTACAAACGGGCATCGTTCCTTGTAGTGAGCTTTCTTTAATTTTATGAATCTGTTTTGCTCAGTGGGCATAATAAAAGGTACGGGTCATTGGAAGCACAGTCTACTGGATGCTTCGCTAGTAACTTGTATGAGGAGAAATAATTCAGCCACCTTAAGGAAATATGCTTTTTATGTTCCATTTTCGACAATTGGCTGTAAAGGAGTCGAGACATGTCTTTGATCCAAACATAGTGATAAATATCACCTTCAGAGAAAAGCAGCATGTTTACATGCAACTAACGCTCACTGACAAATTTTGAGAAATGGAGGGGTCCAACAACAGTATGTCTGTCTTGCTCATCTGACTTGCTTTTCTTCTCCAGACCATATACATGAACTTATATTCCGGTGTTCTGTGTCTCAACTTTAGGTATGTCCTGGATCTTGACTGGTAAATCGATACCACCAAAGTTATAACACCTACGAATATGGGATGCTCTGTACAGGAAGATCCCTACTATCGTAATTTCTTTCGCAAGCCAGTACTTATCACGCAAAACAAGACTGATACTTTCCATTTTCGACATGAATGCATGCCCTCTTGTTAGATATATCTTTAGGGAGCTAGATGTAGCTTGACCTTCCATTTACTGGATGGTAGACATGTGTATGTATGTCCAGGTGTAGTATTCGGCTGAGTGCTTTAGCTGTCCCTCTGACCTCGATATAGGAAAACCAGGCCAGTAGACAAGGTGGTTTTACGAAACCACTCGGCGATTACGCCGGCCCCTCCCCCCCCAAAAAAAGATAATGAAGAGTTGTCTCTTCAACACCAGAATCAACTTTGGGATGGTGCAATAATTCGATGCAGAGCACTGCAGTGCGTTTAATGATGGGATACCGCAGATCATTGACTACCTTGAGTAATTCAGTTCCAATGACAGGAAGTCACGCTCTTAGAAAACCACCAGGATTGAGGTACCGTCTTGCTGGGTTCTCGATCCTCATGAACGAGATCTGCTCCTCGAAAGCGTGTGCAATCACTGAGTATTCTTACTGCAGTATGGTATCCCTAACCTGATGTACCGTAGAGAGAAATACCACTAGCCATGGGATCATCTATATTAGTACTAATACCATTCTGAGTCCACCCCATTGATGATGGTGTTGGGGAGGGGGAAGTCGGTATGCGACGAGGCACACATACCTTGCATTTGCGCCGATTCTGGCGAGGCTTATACAATGATGATGGTGGTGATGGAGGAGGGTGTTGCACTCCTACCGTGTCACAGTGATGGGGACAGCCAGGCTGCAGTGATGGTTCCCGATGCTGATATACACCTGACCTGGTAACTTGAGGGGTGGTGGTTCATTGCTCAGCCCATTGACGCCAGAGCGGCAGTGCCGGCGAGGCGGCAGCGGTTTCCCGTGCAGCGAGTAGTGGCCCCCTTATTGGCTATATGTGCCTTACCAGATACCGCTTTGGTGGGGAACAAGGTTTATCCATCACCGGTATGCACACAACACTGTATTGAGGCTGCAGAGATGTGACCGCTTTAGAAGAAGACATAAACTAAATAATAGTTAAGAACATTGCTTACCGATGCTGATGAGGTGAAAGGAAGAATTCTGATGATCACAAGGTTGTAAGTAGAGTGCGTAATTACCTTTTTCCCTCTGGCTGCAAGGCATTCCTACTACCACAACTACTAGAAGCACATACATATGTAATTTTCTTTCAGCTTACAAGTATGCTGCTCAGGCAACTCGTTAATGTTGGAGTCTGTTCCTGCATCTGCAGATGAAAAGCTTCCAGCTGCCTGTCCAACAAATAGAACTCCTCCTCTAGAGCTGTTCCTGTAAATGGAAGAGACATAATTTTATTTATTTTGAATGTAGAGTTACACAGAAAAATCACACATGGTTTTCTTTCTATACTTGCGTTAGTGGTGTTGTTGGTTATCCACAGCGGGAGGCTGTCCCACGTAGTGTTGCTGCTGCTGCAGTGGATAGTTCTTTTCAGCTCCCAGCTCTGCCTCCAGCTCAGTTTGCATTTGCGTCATGTGAGATAGAGGAAAAAAAAGTATGAAATAAGAAAATTTCAATCACTTCTATACTGAACAAATTACAATGAATTGCAATGAAAATTATGCTCACATGGCAATTGTTGCTGTGAACCCACCACAGGAGGATGGACTTCGAGAGTCCGTCGCATTCTAGACCCCTCCTGTCTCTCCTCACACTCCATGAAAAAATCCTGGAGTTGTACTATAACAAGAAGACGGAATTAATAAGGCGAACTTAACACACTCACAAAAATTTACACTCAAAATAAAAATTTACTGACTTCGTAATACAGTCTCCAGAACTCTACGCCTCTTGCCACTACACTCTGAAGTGTTGCTGCAGCTACCTCTCTTCATCATGCGGAGAGAAAAGAACAAGTACACGCAGAGAGATGACAAAATGCACCACAAAGGGACAGCAGAGGACCGAGGACAATAGAGTTTGGTTGTGGGTTTATATATTGACCGAGGCGAGCAATGAGAGAGCTTCATTTGAATGCATAGCCAATGAGAAGCTTTTATGGAACGTCACTATTCTCCTCCTTACACGAGGCATCACAACAACATTTCACCAGGCAACGCCGGTCAACTGCTGTTTGTGTGTGAGAAATCGGCTAAAAACTTTCCTCATGTCAGCACGTTGCACGTGTCGCCACCGACGCCAACCTTGTGTGAATGCTCTGAAAAACTAAAGATTTGCATATCACAGCATCTTCTTCTTGTCGGTTAAATTTTGCTTCTGTGGCACGTCATCTTCGTGGTGTAGTAATTTTATTGGCCAGTGGTGTAGTTCCTGACTGAAAAGTAACACTCAACAACGATAACTCTTCTCGTGAATGGACTCAGACAATATAGTCATCTTGACACAATATTTCAATGGACCAACTGGCCGACATTATCAGGTGAGTATGCTGATGCTCAGTCTCACCAGAACTGAGTTTCAAACAGAATCAGTAGCTTCTTTATACACCAGAGCCGGCCCACTGGGAATGTACTAGCAGCAGTACTGCTACCCTGAAGTGGAAGTGAACGAGTAGCACACCGGTGGAACAAATTGGCAACCTCTCTGTTTTGCAGCTCATTACAACACTAGTAAAAATAGTAAATGACTTACGATAAGTATAAAGTATAGTAGGAAGTCTACATGAATAAATTTGTAGGTTCTAAGGTGATGTACAACGTGTGATCAATTGTAGAAGCAGGCGAGTGATGGCTTGCAGGTTGTTGCAAACTATTGAATGTCTAACAAAATAATAAGCAACCAGTTGCATGAAAGTAATTTAATATCTTTACCGGTTCTGGGCTCTTGTTTCCCTTCTTCAGATGGTTATATCTATTGCATTATTTGCGAGTGTCAGCAATAAAATGCATACAGCAAAATGCCGTGGCCATGTGGTTCACAGTGTCTGAACCACACAACCACATAACAACTGAAATGGTGCCTCTACTTTCACTTTGATGAGCTTTTAAAGTGTTACACTGAAATATTATCAAACATCTAATCACTGCCTTGTCGTGATTTATTAGAATATTAGTAATGCTGGTATATAATGGTACCCTAAGACATTTAATGTTAAATATTGTAAGAACCTAGGAGTAATTTATTTATATCTGCAACTTTCGAACTACTGGAATCAAAAGTGACTAAATTTCATCTTTTTCGAGTTAAAAATGAGCAGAAAAACTGCCATTAATGAATCTTCGCCGCTTGACAGTAGAGACAGCTCTGTAGTTTAACCAATAAGCGAGATGTGCTGAGTGGAACCAATCCATGATACTTGCCTTTATTGACCTTTGATGTTGCCCATTCCCCTTCCGACTTGGGGGTGACTTCCATCTCTGCTTGATACAAGAAGGTGGTGAATTAGTAAGTGGTCTTCTGTACAAAATGCCTGTTGAGCTTTTATCCAAGACACAATATGTACTTATTTCTTTGAGCATATTCCGTTACGTCGTGCCGGTAACAAGTTTACTACTGCGTTTTCCCGAGTTTCTGTTCTCTCTGCGGTAGAAGACGATTTCTTTAATCAAAAACAATTAACAGTTTCTCGTCGTTATGCGTAGAAAATTAATTAATAGTCTTCGTGATTGTTTCGTTGTATACGGAGAAGATGATTGTGGATGCGTGGACTATTCGTAGTGACCCATTATCGTACAGAATACAACACACCCAGCGTTACTTTCTGGCGCGATGATTGAACCACCGTACATGTATCGAGAGCTTCGCTACATTTTTTATGGAGATAAGTCTGGGCATAAGCTTGTGGTTTCTGTCAGTTTTTAGCCGGCCGGAGTGACCGTGCGGTTCTAGGTGCTACAGTCTGGAGCCGAGCGACCGCTACGGTGGCAGGTTCGAATCCTGCCTCGGGCATGGATGTGTCTGATCTCCTTAGGTTAGTTAGGTCTGATTAGTTCTAAGTTCTAAGCGACTGATGACCTCACAAGTTAAGTCGCATAGTGCTCAGAGCCAGTTTTTACACTAAATGGGACGACACAAGTACAGAAACGGAAAGGCCATTCACACAGGCGGATAGCGACCTTCCCCATTCCAAGTAAAGAATGCACAGGATGGTTAAAACTGAAGTGCGCCTACTGACGGAGGTACTACGTGAGCTGTGATTATCACATGGCAGAGAAGCTTGGTAGATATGCTAATGCGTTAATGCGGAATCTATTTAATCAGGAAAACAAATTAACTTCTGTTTGTGGCCATGAGGACTAATGTGGTGCTTTACACTGCTTTCATGATGGTATGGGATCCGCGATGTCACTTGACGAGCCGTAACTTGAAAGAAAAGTATGACTATCAAGAAAGCAGACCGTCTGTTGTTAGTGAAACTGCTTTACGTGAATGGCAACCATTTCAGTGCTGCACTGAAAGAGTATCACCGAGTGAAAGGTCTGAGGAGAGGCTGAGGATTGATGTCAGTAAATAGTTTAAAGAAGATGATAATGAAATACGAAAACACGGGTGAGCGCCTGGAAGAGGAAGGCGTCCTATCCTGGTGGAAGTCACTCTCGACGTTACTTTCTGCAACTGGCCATGTATCACCTGTCCCTGCTAGTGTTAGCGATCGTGCAATGTCAAGAGAATGCGTGGTCAACAATGTGGAAATCTTTGTGGTGTATTTTACACTGGCACCCGTACAAGATCCAGATGGTGCAGCAATTGAAACCTAATGATCCGCAGCAACGTTCTCAATTTGATCTTCGGTTTCTGGCACTGATCGAAGCTCATGACATATGGCCGGGCAATATTCTGCGGACTGACGAGTCACATTTTACGCTGCAGGGTGCAGTGAATACAAAAAACTCCCGAATTTGCGGTACTGTTAAGCCCTTTGTTGTGCACGCAGAGCCGCAGCATTCGCCCGTATGAGACTGTTACTGTTAATTCACAAGAATCTTTATTCCTGGTCCGTTCTTCTTTGATTAGAACACATCCAGAGGGCCTGTCAGGTGTACCGTGACGTCAAGAATCGCTTGGACAGTGTGATTCCTGATAAGCCAGAGCGCAGCTCTGTGGAAATCGTTGGTTTCACGCAAGATGTGGCAATACCCCACGCAGCTCACCAAGTGAAAAATTTGCATAATGCAACTTTCCACGAACGTGTCATTCTCAAGATGTTTTGCACACGAATAGCCTGCAAGATAACCTGATCTGAATCCGTGTGAGCTTTGGTCCTGTGAATATCTAAAAGAACGTGTTTACCAGGGACACGTTCAGCCTCTATCTGATCTGAAGATTGTATACACAATCACGTCGCTCGGATTCCACGGGACTTCTGCAAGTAACTGTTGATCACGTCTGTTTCTGGATGCAGAATGTCGTCCACGTCCTGGGTGCCGATTCTGAACAGACTGTGTGAGACGTGGTTTTTAATACTATCAATATTATGTCTTTCTCACTTGTTTGATCGTTTCTGACCACGTCTCGTTCCTACTCCACTATACAGGGTGGTGCATTGATAGTGATCGGGCCAAATTCTCACGAAATAAGCGTCAAACGAAAAAACTACAGAGAACGAAACTTACCTAGCTTGAAGGGGGAAAGCAGATGGCGCTATGGTTGGCCCGCTAGATGGCGCCGCCGTAGGTCAAACGGATATCAACTGCGTCTTGTTTTTTAGTTAGGAGCCCCAATTTTTTTTTACATATTCGTGTAGTACGTAAAGAAATATGAATGTTTTAGTTAGACCACTTTCTTTCGCTTTGTGATAGATGGCGCTATAATAGTCACGTGGATCACAATTTTAGACAAACAGTTGGTCGCAGGTAGGTTTCTTAAATTAAAATACAGAACGTAGGTACGTTTGAACATTTTATTTCGGTAGTACAAATGTGATACATGTATCTTCATGAACTTATCGTTTGTGAGAACGCATCCTGTTACAGCGTGATTACCTATAAATACCACGTTACTGCAATAAATGCCCAGAATGATGTCCGCCAACCTCAAACCATGTGGCAATACGTATAACGACATTCCTCTCAAGAGCGAGTAGTTCGCCTACCGTAATGTTCGCACATGCATTGAAAATGCGCTGCCGCATGTGCTCAGGCGTTGGGGACGTCAGATCCGGTGAACGTGCGGGCCATGGTATGATGCTCCGACGACCAATCCACCCGTCATGAAATATGCTATTCAATACCGCTTCAACCGCACGCGAGCTATGTCCGGACATCCATCATGTTGAAAGAACATCGCCATTCTGTCATGCAGTGAAACATCTTGTAGTAACATCGGTAGAAAACATTACGTAGGAAATCAGCATACATTGCACCATTTAGAGTGCCATGGATAAAATAGGGGCTAATTATCCTTCCTCCCATAATGCCGCACCATACATTAACCCGCCAAGATCGCTGATGTTGCACTTGCCGCAGCCTTCGTGGATTTTCCGTTGCCCAATAGTGCATATTATGCCAGTTTACGTTAACACTGTTGGTGAATGACGCTTCGTCGCTAAATAGAACCCGTGCAAAAATGTCATTGTCGCGTAATTTCTCCTGTGCCCAG
Source organism: Schistocerca americana (assembly GCF_021461395.2). NCBI lineage: Eukaryota > Metazoa > Arthropoda > Insecta > Orthoptera > Acrididae > Schistocerca > Schistocerca americana. Next base: position 397,088,689 of record NC_060125.1, on the reverse strand, counting down.
TGGCAGAACTGTACACGACGTTCAGAGTCGTCACCATGCAATTCCTGGAACATACAAATATGGAACGGATGCAATCGATGTTGATGTAGCATTCTCAACAGCGACGTTTTTGAGATTAACGATTCTCGCGCAATTTGTCTGCTACTGATGTGCGGATTGGCCGCAACAGCAGCTAAAACACCTACTTGAGCATCATCGTTTGTTTCAGGTCGTGGCTGAAGTTTCACATGTGACCAAACACACCCTGTATCCTTAAATAACGAAACTATCCAGCGAACGGTCCGGACACATGGATGATGTCGTCCAGGATACCGAGTAGCACACATAGCACACGCCCGTTGGGCCTACATCAACACGATGTCGACCGAGTCCGCAACTCGTAAACGGTCCATTTTAACACGGGTAATGTATCACGAAGCAAATACCGCCCGCACTGGGGGAATGTTACCTGATACCACGTACTTATTCGTTTGTGACTATCACAGCGCCATCTATCACAAAGCGAAAAAAGTGGTCCAACTAAAACATTCATATTTCTTCACGTATTACATGAATTTGTAATAAAATGTGGGGGCTCCTTTTTAAATAAAGCGCAGTTGATATCCGTTTGACCTATGGCAGCGCCATCTAGCGGGTCAACCATAGTGCCACCTGGTTTCCCCCTTCAAGCTAGACGACTTTCGTTCTTTGTAGTTTTTTCGTTTGATGATTATTTCGTGAGTTATTTGGCCCGGTCACTATCAATGGACCACCCTGTATATGGAAACGTTTCGATACGTCTTTCTTCCATTGAAAGCGCCAGATTTGTGACAGGTGGTCAAAGTTAGAACTTTTTCGCAGCGTGACTCAGTTCCGCATTAACGCATTAAATTATCTACCAAGTTTCGCTGCCATAATACACTCCTGGAAATGGAAAAAAGAACACATTGACACCGGTGTGTCAGACCCACCATACTTGCTCCGGACACTGCGAGAGGGCTGTACAAGCAATGATCACACGCACGGCACAGCGGACACACCAGGAACCACGGTGTTGGCCGTCGAATAGCGCTAGCTGGGCAGCATTTGTGCACCGCCGCCGTCGGTGTCAGCCAGTTTGCTGTGGCATACGGAACTCCATCGCAGTCTTTAACACTGGTAGCATGCCGCGACAGCGTGGACGTGAACCGTATGCGCAGTTGACGGACTTTGAGCGAGGGCGTATAGTGGGCATGCGGGAGGCCGGGTGGACGTACCGCCGAATTGCTCAACACGTGGGGCGTGAGGTCTCAACAGTACATCGATGTTGTCGCCAGTGGTCGGCGGAAGGTGCACGTGCCCGTCGACCTGGGACCGGACCGCAGCGACGCACGGATGCACGCCAAGACCGTAGGATCCTAAGCAGTGCCGTAGGGGACCGCACCGCCACTTCCCAGCAAATTAGGGACACTGTTGCTCCTGGGGTATCGGCGAGGACCATTCGCAACCGTCTCCATGAAGCTGGGCTACGGTCCCGCACACCGTTAGGCCGTCTTCCGCTCACGCCCCAACATCGTGTAGCCCGCCTCCAGTGGTGTCGCGACAGGCGTGAATGGAGGGATGAATGGAGACGTGTCGTCTTCAGCGATGAGAGTCGCTTCTGCCTTGGTGCCAATGATGGTCGTATGCGTGTTTGGCGCCGTGCAGGTGAGCGCCACAATCAGGACTGCATACGACCGAGGCACACAGGGCCAACACCCGGCATCATGGTGTGGGGAGCGATCTCCTACACTGGCCGTACACCACTGGTGATCGTCGAGGGGACACTGAATAGTGCACGGTACATCCAAACCGTCATCGAACCCATCGTTCTACCATTCCTAGACCGGCAAGGGAACTTGCTGTTCCAACAGGACAATGCACGTCCGCATGTATCCCGTGCCACCCAACGTGCTCTAGAAGGTGTAAGTCAACTACCCTGTCCAGCAAGATCTCCCGATCTGTCCCCCATTGAGCATGTTTGGGACTGGATGAAGCGTCGTCTCACGCGGTCTGCACGTCCAGCACGAACGCTGGTCCAACTGAGGCGCCAGGTGGAAATGGCATGGCAAGCCGTTCCACAGGACTACATCCAGCATCTCTACGATCGTCTCCATGGGAGAATAGCAGCCTGCATTGCTGCGAAAGGTGGATATACACTGTACTAGTGCCGACATTGTGCATGCTCTGTTGCCTGTGTCTATATGCCTGTGGTTCTGTCAGTGTGATCATGTGATGTATCTCACCCCAATAATTTGTCAATAAAGTTTCCCCTTCCTGGGACAATGAATTCACGGTGTTCTGATTTCAATTTCCAGGAGTGTATAATTACATGGCACACTCGACCTCTGTGAGTTGCGACACTTTAATTGTAACCATCTAGTATGATAAAGGACTAAGGATAATATCCTACGGTTGGCCTTTCTTGGTTCAAATGACTCTGAGCACTATGGGACTTACCTTCTCAGGTCATCAGTCCCCTAGAATTTAGAACTACTTAAACCTAACTAACCTAAGGACACCATACACATCCATGCCCGAGGCAGGATTCGAACCAGCGACCGTAGCGGTCGCGAGGTTTCAGACTGTAGAGCCTAGAACCGCTCGGCCACTCCGGCCGGCGTAGGCCTTTCTGTCTCACATGTGTTGCTGTCTTAATGAGAAAAGTACACTGTCATACACATCTAACTCAGTGCATCCAATTCGGCTCTCCTTCTTATAGAGGCTTAGAGATTTCGACGTTAACGTTATCTGAAATCAGTTCTAGGAATAATGATAACAAGAGCTTCTTCTCCTGGAAATCTATGAGAATGTCAGCATACATAATTATTATTTGGACCACAGACCATTGACTCTTAATAAAGCCAAACTAGGGTCGAGGTGCTAATGCGTTGAATACCAGCCAAAGTTGTAGAAGGTTTCTGATACGTCTTAGAAAACTTTTGCCGTAAGGCAACTAGTCTATATAATAATCTGAGAGGCCCATTCCTCTATAAGTTTTACTCTTCCATATATTACATTGAACATCCAACAAATTAGTTGCGAAGTTTTCGGGTGTAGGTTTCTTATCACTTCGAAATGAAACAGTAAGTTCCTGGAGAATTGCCCATAAAAGTTCCCTCAGGTACTTCCAAATCATGCCTAGGTAATGGATCTCATACGGGATGACTGCATTTCATCTGAAAAATCCATAGGAGAAACTGGGAAAGTCGAGGAAGCCACTCCCCTCAGGAACTATTCTAACCACGCAGGTTTCACTATCTATGAAAAACAACTGCTTTAAGAAGCTTTAGAGGTCGAGATGTTCTCTGAAATGCTGCAGAACCAAGTCAAGATGTTACAGTAATTGACACATGACTACTTTGATATGCCTCTCGGGACTAAAGCCGGATCAAGCAATCAACGGCTGCAGACCATAGACGAACATCATCAGTTAATATTCCGGGAGGTCTACATAGTCACATTCGTAACTAGTTTCCTTGCGAGATCTCCTAATTCCCAGGACGAATTTTCACTCTGTCGCAGAATGTCCGCTGTTGTGAAACTTCCTGGCAGATTAAAGCTTTGTACTCGACCGGGTTAAACACTGAATCTTTGCCCTTAGCGGGAAACTGTTTTAACAATGTAACTGTCCAAGCTCGAGTCATGAACCCCGTCCGCCACAGGGTTTTAAACTGACAGGAACTTTGAAATCAGGGCACACTTCCCTGCAGAATGAAAATAGGTTCTGGAAACAATCCCCTAGGCTGTGTTTAAGTAATTGCTCTGCACTGTCTTTCCTTCCAGGCGTGCTACTCCCGGTAGGTGTGCAGGAGTCCTTCTGTGAAATCTAGGCGCGTAAGAGATGAGGCGCTGACGAAAGTGAAGCTACGAGTACGGGTCGTCAGTCGCGCTTGTGCAGTCAGTCGTAGAGCTTTTGCCCATTAAAGGCATTGGTCTAAGGCTGGAGTTCCAACTCGACAAACTGTTCTAACCTGCCAGGAAGCTTCAAACCTCCTACCAATCACGCCAGGAACTGTTCTGGCATCTGTTCTCTGCGATATTTAGCTAGAGCTAACCTTCATTTAACCACATCGAGCACGCTAAATCGCATAATAAAACTGTATGTTACACTAGGATATTAAGTTTCTTCCCTCTAAATCCGAGGCACGTATGAGTTTGTCGTACGTTTTCCTTTGCGTCCATGTCGAAATTTGCTTGTAGTACTATTGGATTTTTTTTCCAGGTGGCGTCCTTTATTTTGCTTGCGCTGTTTGAACAATATCTTTTCCCAAACCTAGCCTTGCTGGTGACTTAACAAGTACACATTACAGAAAATCCTACACTGTTCACGGAAACATGGCCGCAAATTGTATCCCATAGGAATATCATGTTAACTGATATACCAGGATGGAAAGTTCTACTATAGCACCGGAATAGGCGAATGTTCCCGGAGCAGATTTAGGGACATAAAAGAAGGAAACTAACTTCTGGATTTATCTGGCAGCTTCAGAGGCATTAAAATCAAAACATTTTCACATATTCTCGCTTTTCTGCTTGTTAGTAACAGGGTCTGGGTAGGGGGAGAAATGATCACTTTGGGGAAAAACTGAACCCTCTCGCCCATCCAGAATGAAAGAATTGTTATAGCGTCCCTTCAGGAACAAATGCTTTCCAGGAATTTTACCCCCATCCCCGCCTTCCCCAGAAGATCTTTCTTGCCCGATGCATGTACGCTCCTCATTCGTTTGATGTTACATATTAAATTTCTGGAAACAGCCACAAGCGGCACTTTATATTTTTATTGATCGGTTTCGCTCTTCAAACGAACGAGAGCATCATCGGAATGTACACTGTAAAAGATAAAAACTGAGATAACACGGAAATCTCAGATTGACGTTGCGTAAGGCACATATTCTACTTCCAGTTTCGTGACTTGCGTTTAATGCTGGCTGACACCATTAAAGTTAGCGTTTGATATTGGGCGACAGTTCTAAAGATTAAACTACCTGTACAACAGTACTTAAACTAACGTTTAAAGCGTATCTGAACTACAACAGTAAATGATGACACTGACAGCGCCAAAGATGAAATTGTCTGTGCAACAGTACTTGTAACGTCCATGGTATAGTGTATCTTAAGATAATTTAAAACTAGAGGAAATGAAATTTACAATAAATGAAGTAACTGACAAACGCAACCAAAGACACCCAAAAACTAAGTTCACAATTGAACATGAAATTAATAGTAGGTTCAATTTTATCGATTTGTCAATTAGTAGGTCGAATGGGAGACATATTTTTAAAGTTTACAGGAAGCCCACATATTCTGGCACAATTATTGGGAATGATTCGAATCATCCAATCCCGTACAAGACATTATATTACATTCAGCTTTATACAGAATATAACAGTTACCACTCACAGACGAGAACAGAATTTCAGAATTACAGACAGTCAAAAAGATAACATTAAGGAGCAAATACCAAGAACGTGACATAATCCAATTCTACATAATTCAATTCTACCTAATCCAATTCTAAGCGGAAGAAAAACAATAGTATAGTCAAGCCAGTAGAAAAGAAAAGCAATATTACACTTACACATAAAGGTTCTATAACAGACAGTTTTGCGAAATTTTTGCCAAGACAGAAAGTGAAAATAGCATTCCGAACTAGGAGTTCCCCTAGACATGCACTAATACAAAAGGAGAACATACATAACGACAAATACGCTAATTCAGGAGTATATAAAATGAACAGCCAAAACTGTCAGAGCTCCTGCGTTGCCCAGAGTGGAAAAGCATATGAAACCCATTATAAGGAACCCTGCCATTTAATTTCAAATCGTACAGCATTTGGTGACCATTTGAGAACAACTAAACACACGTTAGATGAGATACAAGATGGTATGAAATTTATCCACATCGCATACAAAAGTTCTCGGTTAAATATTTTGGAACAATTGGAAATTTTCGTAGGAAAGAAGATAAACTCGCACAATCTATTAAACAAGCAAAACGAAATTAATTTACATAGATTCGTCCAGTTTCTTGATGAGGTGCTCCATCAAAGCAAACAAAATATAATATTTGCCTTGTTATCCCACTAACGGTAGTTTTGAGTGCATGTTTATACAGACATTTTAAAATATGTATTTTTATATAATGTATTTTGAAATATATTTTAATTTTAGAGATGTACTTGCGTTTTTCGACAGATAAGCAGACATGTACAGATGTGAGATCTCTATATACACGCCATGAAACAGACGATTAAAATGTAAAACTAGTTTCTGTTGTGGGCTGGCAGGAGACTAACACACTAAATTTAGAGGAAGCCGAAAGGCACGCGTTTTAGCTCACGCAGGCTGGCGTGAGGTCTGGAACAGGACAAGGAAATTAGAACTTATAAAAACGGACGCAGATGGTGGAACACTTAACTTTAATCCATTAATGTTGAACGTAGCTCTTGTCTGTACATTATTTACAATATCAATAGCAACTGATAATGGCGCCTTGCTAGGTCGTAGCAAATGACGAAGCTGAAGGCTATGCTAACTATCGTCTCGGCAAATGAGAGTATATTTTGTCAGTGAATCATCGCTAGCAAAGTCGGCTGTACAACTGGGACGAGTGCTAGGAAGTCTTTCTAGACCTGGCGTGTGGCGGCGCTCGGTCTGCAATCTCTGATAGTGGCGACACGCGGGTCCGACGTAGACTAACGGACCACGGCCGATTTTAAGGCTACCACCTAACAAGTGTGATGTCTGGCGGTGACACCACAGTTTCCTGTAGTTGTATATTATCTTCAGATACACTATACCACGGACGTTTCTAGTCCTGTTATACGATCACTTTCATCTTTAGCGCTGTGTCTTACTTCCTAATCTAATTCCTCAACATCAACACATTTTATTCGACTACATTCCATTATCCTCGTTTCGCTTTTCTTGTTGTTCATCTTGTTTTGTCCTTTCAAGACACTGACCGTTCCGTTCAACTGCTCTTGCAGGTCCTTTGCAGTCTTTGGTTCAAATGGCTCTGAGCACTATGGGACTCAACTGCGGAGGTCATTAGTCCCCTAGAACTTAGAACTAGTTAAACCTAACTAACCTAAGGACATCACAAACATCCATGCCCGAGGCAGGATTCGAACCTGCGACCGTAGCGGTCTTGCGGTTCCAGACTGCAGCGCCTTTAACCGCACGGCCACTTCGGCCGGCTTTGCAGTCTTTGACAGAATTACTATGTCATCGGCAAACCTCAAAGGTTTTATTTCTTCTCCTACTCCGGATTTCTCTTTTGTTTCCTTACCAACCTGCTCAATATACAGATTGAATAACGTAGGGGGTAGGCTACAAACCTGTCCTACTCACTTCCCAATCACTGCTTCCTTTCCATGCCCCTCGACTCTTATAACTGCCATCTGGATTCTGTACAAATTGTATATTGCCTATCGCTCCCTGAACTTGGCCCCTGCCACCTTCAGAATTTGAAAGATAGTATTCCAGTCAACATGGTCAACAAACTTTCTCTAAGTCTACAAATGCTAGAAACGTAGGTTTACCTTTCCTTAATCTACCTACCAAGATAAGTCGAAAGGTCAGTATTGCCTCACGTGTCCCAGCATTTCTGCGTAATCCAAACTGATCTTCCCCGAGGTCGGGTTCTACAAGTTTTTCCATTCGTCACTAACGAGTTCGTGTTATTATTTTGCAGCAGTGACTTATTAAACTGATAGTTCGGTAATTTTCATATCTGTTGATAACTGCCTTTTTTGGGATTGGAATTATTATATTCTTCTTGAAGTATGAGGGTATTTCGCCTGTCTCATACATCTTGCTAACCAGATGGTACAGTTTTGTTAGGGAAGGCTCTTTCAAGGCTATCAGTAGTTCTAATGGAATGTTGTCTACTCCCGGGGCCTTGTTTCGACTTAGATCTTTCACTGCTCTGCCAAACTCTTCACGCAGTATCATATCTCCCAATTATTGTTCATCTATGTCGTCTTCCATTTCCATAATATTGTCCGCCAGTACATCGCCCTTGTACAGACCATCTATATACTCCTTTCACATGTCTGCTTTCCCTTCTTTGCTTAGAATTGGGATTCCAACTGAGATTATGACATTCATACAACTTGTTCTCTTTTCTCCAAAGCTTTCTTCTGTTTTCCTGTAGGCAGTATCTATCTACCCCTAGTGATATATGCCTCTACACCCTTATATTTGTCATCTAACAATCCCTTGTTGCATTTCCTGTCGATCTGACTTTTGAGACGTTTGTATTCCTTTTTGCCTGCTTCATTTATTGCATTTTTATATTTTCTCCTTTCATCACTTAAATTCAATATTTCTTCTGTTACCCAAGGATTTCTACTAGCCCTCGTCTTTTTACCTACTTGATCCTCTGCTGCCTTACCGACCGAGGTGGAGCAGTGGTTAGCACACTGGACTCGCATTCGGGAGGACGACGGTTCAATCCCGCGTCCGGCCGTCCTGATTTAGGTTTTCCGTGATTTCCCTAAATCGCTCCAGGCCAATGCCGGGATTGTTCCTTTGAAAGGGCACGGCCGACTTCCTTCCCCGTCCTTCCCTAATCCGGTGAGACCGATGACCTCGCTATTTGGTCTCTTCCCCCAAACAACCCAACCCTCTGCTGCCTTCACTACTTCATTCCTCAAAGCTACCCATTCTTCTTCTACTGTATTTCTTTTCCACATTCCTGTCAGTTGTTCCCTTATGCGCTCCCTGAAACTCTGCACAACCTCTGGTTTAGTCAGTTCATCCGGGTCCCATCTCCTCAAATTCCCACTTTTTGCAGTTTCTTCAGTTTTAATCTACAGTTCATAACCAATAGATTGTGGTCAGAGTTCACATCTGCCCCTGGAAATGTCTTACAATTTAAAACCTGGTTCCTGAATCTCTGTCTTGCCATTATAGAATCTATCTGATACCTTCTAGTATCTCCAGGCTTCTTCCATGAATACAGCCTTCTTTTATGATTCTTGAACCAAGTGTTAGTTATGATTAAGTTATAATCTGTTCAAAATTCTACCAGGTGGTTACCTCTTTCATTCCTTACCCCCATTCCATATTCACCTACCACATTTCCTTCTCTTCCTTTTCCTACTCTCGAATTCCAGTCACCCATGACTATTAAATTTTCGTCTCCCTTCCCTATCTGAATAATTTCTTTTACCTCATCATACATTTCTCAATCTCTTCGTCATCTGCGGGGCTAGTTGGCATATAAACTAGTATTACTGTGGTAGGCGTGAGCTTCGTGTCTATCTTGCCTACAATAATGGGTTAACTATGCTGCTCGTGGTAGCTTACCCGCACTCCTATTTTTATATTCATTATTAACCTACTCCTACATTACCGAAATTTGATTTTGTATTTATAATCCCGTATTCACCTGGCAGGAATTCTTCATCGTCTTGGCACCGAAGTTCACTAAATCCCGCTACATCTAATTTTAACGTATCAATTTCCATGTTTAAATTTTCTAACCTACCTGCCTGATTACGGGATCTGACGTTCCATATTCCGATACGTAGAACGCCAGTTTTCTTTCTGCTGATAACGACGTCCTCCTGAGTAGTCTCCGCCAGGAGATCCGAACTGGGGACTATTTCGCCGT